>NC_142249.1:20410887-21625887 GCF_052056855.1 Sturnus vulgaris | reverse complement strand
ATTTCCCTACCAGTCCCCTCAGTGGCTGGAGCGACGGGCATTTTCACCATAATTTTAATTTAGCCCGGCAAGCAGAACTGATAAAGTAACGCGCATTTAGGCTTGCTCCGTGTTGCTAGACTACGGGGGTTAGAGAGGGACAGCGCAGCTTCTCTCAATGAGATCAAAAATGAAATATCCCACCATTTTGGATTTGAGAAGGGCATAAGAGAGCGTAGTGAAGGCTTTGTGAAGGGAGTTCAAGACAAGCTGTATTTTTGGTTGTGGTTTGCTGTTCGGTTTTCCTCTACAGGCTCTTTTCTGTTTTATATGAAAAATATACTCTGAATAGTGAGTGATGCCGTTTTGGAATACTCAGATTTGATCACTACCACTGTTTTTGCTTGTATGAGCCCTCCCTTTTGAATCAAACACCTTCACAAAGGCATACAGAGAAGGTTGCCTATGGTAAATAAAGTATTAAGATTGCCAAGAATCCTAATTAAAACATGCTAAATGAGTTGACATTTGATTATTGCAGATGATATCTCCTTGTCCTTACCTTTCACAAGATATCATTCCGGATCTTAAATATTGTATAGTCACAGAGGCGCCTTGGAATTGTTCCTTCAGTGTGTATCACACTGAAATCGATTAATTTCGAACGCAAACTTTAAATAAGGGTTGACCTCTGAGAAAAGGCAGGTCTTGAACAGTGAGTTGTTTCTTTCATCTGGGTTGTATATTATGTGTTTGACATTTTAAATAATTACGTATCCAAGACGTATGTAATTTCTTTTTAAATAACTGAGCTATTTAAGGATTAGCTTTTTTTCCTTTTCTGATTGAAAGCCACCGCCTGAATAGAGCACTGCTGCCGCCACCACCCCCACCCCTCCCGACCCTTTCCCCCCACTATTCCTCTCTGCACATACCCACTAAAAAAAAAAAAAAAAAAACAACCACCAACAACCAAAACCCTATTTTAAAGCGGTATAATGAACTGTCACGGCGGGCAAAATATGGGTAGGTTTCTCTCTTATCTGGATTTGTATGCTACTCTCCCACTCTGGCTATTGTTATTGCTGGGACTGATCCTGCTAACATTTGCTGGGCATCAGTGGAAGTGCTCAACGTAGTAAAATTGCTCCGGTGCATCTTCTGTTTGGCCTCGGCCAGCTGATGGTTCCAAGCCCAGTGAGCAACGCGGGAGAGTGGGGCTTGCGTGTTAGAAACTGGGCTCGTCTCCTGAGTCCGTGGGATTTATGCTGCCAAGCATAATTTCCATAGGTGCTGCCAAACACCCCGACCACGGCGGGGGACCAGGATCTCCTGTAGCCGCCACCGACGTGTACCCCCGACAGATGCGGTGCGGGCTGGGACCCGACAGGTCTATCTCCGCCTCGGGACATGTGTCCAGGCCGAGGGGGGCTCACACAGCTTCCTTGTACGAGGCCTGATGTGATATCACCCCGAATTTGTGGTCACTTTGCACACCGAGGTAGTGCCTCGCCAGTCTGGTGTCACTCGGATTTTGAAAACTCGTTCTCTTAAAGCGAATCGATGAAAACGCACCTGCAGGACGGACCTACTGCTGAGAAAGGCTGCGCTCTCCGCTGCTCCAGGAGAAGCAGTGCGGACACTATTTCATACTCTGCTTCTTGCTGGACCTCTCCTACACCGCCCCCGCTTTTCAAATAGGATACAGATGAAAGGTTCGGCTTCAGTCATGCGTTTTTCCCCGGGAGCGGAAGGAGCCTTCGAGGCCCGGCTGTTACGCTTCTTGGCAGACCGGGACGGCGCTGGGGAACGTCCCACACCATCCTCGTGTGAGCTCGGCAAATGACATCGTCCGGCGGCTCCAGAGCGGGGGCTGTCCCTGTCTCTCGAGCTCCCCCTTATACTGAGTCTCCCAGTCCACGAGACACTGCCATGGCCAAGTGACTTGAGCGAACGGCACGTTCCCTACAGCCGGCTGGGCTCATGTCGGCCGACAGCGCGACCCTGCCTTCAGGCTTTCTTCGTCCTCTAATCCCCGCCCTCGAGCCTCCGCAGCGCGGCCCCGCGGGCCCCACGAGGCGCGGGCGGGCAGGCCCCGTGCGCGGCTCCAGCTGATCCCCGCCGCCGGCTTCGGGACACCGAGGGTCCGGGAGCCTCCGCGGGCGACAACAGCCGCAGAGTCCTTCGGGCAAGGACGGAGCTCCCTGCCCGCAGCGTCTAGTTAGGTCAGACCCTTCAGCGAAGCCACGGCCTCGCTGGGCCCCATGAGAGTTGAACTGGAGGCAACTGCAGCCCTTCTGTTACTGAAGCGGTGCTCCGTCCTTTCCCAACCTCCGAGGAATGCACGTCCAGGGGAGTGGGAGTTGTGCGAGGAGCGCGGCTTTCGAGGTGAGCAGGGCGCCGCTGTTCCTGCAGACGTCTTTTCTCACGGAACTCGTCCCACTTGAGCATTGCTACTGAGAGCATGAAAAAAAGACGGGTGGGGTTAAAAAAAAAGCAAAATGAAGCCCCAGGACCTCGTAAAAGAGGATCCATAATTCAGTTCAGACTGCACCTGCTTCGATATCAGCTGCTCCGCCTAATGAGCGGGCAAATAGCACTAGCTGTTGCAGGAGCTAATGATCGCTGCAAGAGCCATTAGAAGCAGTAACAACGTAATACATATATATATATGGACAGCTACTCTTAATTTATGCACGAAGAGAGTTTCCCTTAAATAGTCTTTGTCTCTTTCGTAAAAGCATCACAGAAAAAGACTAATCAGTAAAAGACCGGAATTAAAAGGCAAAACGTCAGGTGTTCACTGAAGAGATGGCTCCGACATACCTGTGGGCCACCCTCCTGGAGGCTCCTATGGGTGCCCGACTGATGCAGAAAGGCCTGCCAGCCGAGTGCTCTGTTTTCGATAGCTCTTTCGTGACTGCCTGGCTGGCAGCAGGGTCCGAGGTACTCACTGATACCGCGCCGGGAGTAATTGGCCAGCAGCTCACTGTCGCTCCCTTTTCTCCTCCGAGGTTCAGCCTCTATGCCTGTCCAAGATGCATGGGTCCCGTATGAGCCGGCGGTAGGCGCCCAATGGGAGGGGCCCACAATCCCGGTCCGCCGTCACGGCTCCGGAGAGCAGGAACACATGGCCGGAAAGCGGAGGGCGCT
The DNA here is from genome assembly GCF_052056855.1 of Sturnus vulgaris. Lineage (NCBI taxonomy): Eukaryota > Metazoa > Chordata > Aves > Passeriformes > Sturnidae > Sturnus > Sturnus vulgaris. The sequence continues at coordinate 21,622,755 of NC_142249.1, read as the reverse complement.
GAAGAGAAACGGCATCGGGGGACGTGGGTGAGCGAGCTCAGGACGTTGTTTTCCTCCCTGCTAAACCCTCTTCTCTGGCGGATACCCTCCGCCGCGACGAGCCTTGGTTTCGATTGTTGCTTGTTTTAAAAAAGAATAAAGGAGACCGGCGCCGCCGTAGTGCCTCTTCCAACATACAGGCACGCTCGCTGCAACCTGGAAGGTCAAAATCCGATGCTTTCCTTAATGACGAAAAGCCCGACACTCTATGTGTTTTAGTGGACATCATAGATGTAATAGATCAAATCCAGAAAATTAATTGTTCTCTCTGCCTTGTTAAGGTAGACATATCTCATTACTCGCCTCAAATTCTGCGTGGCTCCCGCCCCCATAATTCTTGGGGTGAGCGGGTTTATTATGCTGTGGCATATAACAGCGGCAGTTGTGTTCGGGTTCTGTGCGTCAAAGATGCATTTCCACTGAAAGTGGAGCTCTTAAAACCTCCGAGGATGGAGGTTTTAGCATCAAAGCATCTTTTCAGGTGGAAAATCCGCATCAGTACTTACTGATAATAGGAAGGTGGGGTTATATGAGTGCTACTGGCATCCTCAGAGCTCTAGCACTCTCAGGACGCCTGCTCCAGAATGGCTGCTTGTTCTCATGCCTTTTGTGCGTGAGAGCACCACGAGGAGAACTGAAAATGGCCCCGATTTTAATCATACATCATTGCCCCTGTCTGCTAGGTCCATAAACTTCGCCTGCAGGCTGAAATAGCATTGACTCATCCTGAACTCTCTTCCAGTGGCTGATTACTGAGGTGGAATCTGTCTGATCGACTTAATAAGAATTTACCACTGCACTAAATGACAAAATTTTGTTTTTTGCATGGCTGCGTTTTTGCAGTTGATGGCATTTTGAACTCTCCCTCCTGGAGGCAAATAATCCCCATAAATACCCTTATTCCTGACCTCATTAGTCAGATCTAGAGCCAACACCGCTTTAAACTGTTGTCTAGAGAGCTGCTTTAGATATTTCTAAACATGTTGGGAAGTGAGAAAACTCTGACCTGTGCACCTTGCAATAATAATGTAGGGTTCCTGCAAAGGACCAACAGCCTGGAAGACAAGAGCCGGATCGTCAGCTCTCTGAAGGAAAGGCAGTCCTCCAAGAGCCTGCTGGCATGTGAGAACAGTGAGAAAGAATCCAGGTTCCGGCGCACCGAGACAGACTTTTCCAATCTGTATGCCAGAGGTAAACACTTTACAGTTTCTCCTTGCTCAGGCATGTCCCTTAGTAGTCTTGCCCTCATCTCTCCTGGAAGTGCAGCCACGTTCAGATCGTGCTTTTCCTTGGCTGTTTTTGAAGAAAACTCTCTGTCTGTGCTTTTTGGGAGCTGCACTGGCAATGTATGCAAGCTGTCTGAAATGCAGTTTTAGTACTTTGGGCTGATCATCTGCAGTTCAGCTTCAGCAGTTCCAGGGGTTTCTCCAGATCCAGCATCCGGGAGGAGAGTAATTCTATGTTTTCATTCTCCTTAGTAGAATAGTAATGAAGCAGCCTGTGATTGCTGGTACGGGGCCATTGCAAGAAGAGTGGGAAAGGGAAAGCAATCCCTTTGCGGGGCGGAGGTGGGGACGTTTCAAGGTAGGGGCAGCTGCGGATTTAGGGTACTTTTGGCCCACAGGAGGCGAATGCCTCGCCCCACACAGCCTTAGCGTTGCAAGGCGTGCTCTTGGGCAGAGGTGCCTCTGCTGTTGCCGTGGGCGACCTAGGCTCGCCCTTCGCTACGGGGCGAGAGGGACCGAGAGTCTGCCCGGCTGCAACCAGGCAGCGCTGGGGCCGCGGCTTCCAGGTCCTTGGAACTCGGCGGGCAGCCGAGGCTGGTTCATCTCTGCTTCTCTCTCCCAAAGCAAGCGCTGACAGGTGGTTTGCCCTACAGATTTGCTGCCCTCCAAGAATGGTGAGGAGCAGACCATGCAGTTCCTGCTGGAGGTTGTGGACATCCTCCTCAACTACGTGAGGAAGACTTTTGACAGATCCACCAAAGTGCTGGACTTCCACCACCCGCACCAACTCCTGGAGGGCATGGAGGGCTTCAACCTGGAGCTTTCGGACAACCCTGAGTCTCTGGAGCAGATTCTGGTGGACTGCCGGGACACACTGAAATACGGAGTAAGGACAGGTAGGTTTTTGAGCACTACTCTGTGGTGGAGTCCCTCCTGGGACTTTCCTCAGGCTCACGGTGAAGAGAGCGTGATTGAGGTAAGCCCACACCCTCTCTACGCCCGTGACTGTGCCTCCCTGCAGGCTCGGCTCCAAGGCCGGCTGCGGGCGCTGAAAATGTTTCTGCTAAGAAACTTCATTTATTGATGACCATCCGTCCCTGCCGGGTAGGGCTCAGTGCTGTTTTTGGAGCACAGAAACAAGTTTTTAAGACGTAATCTCTTTCACTTGATGAAACGCGAGCTGTCTGTATCTCCGGGGAGCAATATCATTAGGTAAATGAGGGCATAAATGACACAGAATTCGCAATTTTTCTTTTTTATGTTCATCAAACGTTTAATGAAAAAGAGACTGAAATCCTAGGAATCATCAATAAAGGAGCCCTGTGGATTTCAGCCCATTACCCAGGAGCCCTGCCTGCCCAGGTCCTTCAGAATCAGACAGAAATCCCTGTCTGTAATCACGTCTTTTACTGGGTGAGCTGTAGCCAGCTCTAGAGCAAAGTCAATTCTCTTTCAGGCTGTTTGGCCTGAAATGTTTTACACTGTATCCACAGAAATCTCGGCTGGTAACTAGCCCTGTCTGCCGTACATACCCAAGCGGGTCAGGAACCGCAGCGCGCCGAGTTTCCCCTCCCTTGCCTTGCTCCAGCTTTTCAAGGCTGCAGAGCTCTGCCCAGCCGGCTGCCCTCTTCGGCACGGCATGGCTCGGCTCGGCTCGGCCCGAGCGCGGGGGGGGGGGGAGATCTCCCCGCGGAGCTGGAGCGGAGGCAGCTCGGACAGGGAGGCTGTTTGCCGGATGGGCAGATGCGAGCCATGGCTCCTGCAGGACGGGGCCGCAGCTTTCTGCAGTGCTTACTTTTGCAGCCGTGAAGACCCAACGCAGTGCATTCAGGGCGCAAAATCTTGACAACAGATGTGGCGGATAGCGTTCTGTCCTTTTTCCTGTTTGCGTGGTGGTTTGATTGAGTCAGGGGAGTCAGGAGCATACTTTGATTTTTGTACTCTTAATCAAAAGGGAGCATGTTTCACTCCCAAACGCGTGGGTTGTTGGACAGGTGGCCAGAAGTTAAGTCAGAGTGGGTGCGCTCTGTGTGCTTGCACCATTATCCTGCTATTCATCGTGCCGCATGTCGAGCAACCTCCTCCCCTCACCCGACCTCCCCTGGAGCTTCTGTGGGACCTGCAGGACCTGTCCCCGGAGCCTGAGACGCAGGTATCCGACCGGACACAAGCTCTGTTCAAAGCTGTGTCTGGTGCAGCTTTCAAGTGCTGCTCGGATCATCTGACTGCCCAGGACACGCATTCTGCTGTGGGCTCCTGGGGCTCACATTCTCTCTCAAGGCGAAGCTCCCTTCAAAGTCACCGGGTCTAAATCGGTAGCCCAGCCTTAGGAGATCGCAGGCTCATTAATGGCTATGGTAGGTCAGCGAAATGTCACTTTAGATAACTTCCCAGTCAGTGTGTCCTGGAAAGGGAGAGAAGTGCTGATTTGTAAAGCAAACAGCTAAGCCATGTTGGTATTTCTGTCTCTAGCCCCGAGCCGTGGGTTGCCCTGGCGGGAGCAGCCCTGGTGCGGAGCATCCTCTTCAGGAAGTGTCGAAATGTGGCAGCGCCGGCAGGCTCACGCGTCCAAAAGATTTCTGCTGACATCGCTCGGGGCAGAATCGCATTTATTTCTTCATGTCAAAGATGCTGATGTTCCTAGTGTTGAACCGAATCCGACGTGACAGGGTCCCTCCAGGCGTTGAGAGCTGACCTCCCTTCTAGGGCCAGGCTGTCCCCAGTGTGCTGAGTGTCCTTCCCCAGCGAGCAGAGAGGTCGCAATCGTGACACCTCCCGCCTCCTCTCAACGCCCGTCATCAGTTGTTAGGAATTTCCTCTCTTCGTGCTGGAAAAGTAGACCCCCAACAGTCGGGATTATCGTTTATAGAAGTCGTTAAAGCAACTTCGGCTGAAATACAGGGATGTTATTTGCTTCGATTCAATAGCAAACTCTGTTTAAGGAGGTGAATTCTAGCTCATAAACCATGTGGGGAAAGTGCCCCACAAAAGAGTCGAGAAGCTCTTGGGGGACCCTCTCTCCCCGCCGCAGCGCTGGGACATTCCCGCCGAGACCCGGCAAAACGTCTCCTCCGTGTCCTTGTAGCTCGGGAAGAAACTGTCTCCTCCGCACCCCTCTCTCACTCCTGCAGCCCCAGTTTAAGAGCCTGAGCCTTCCTCTCTTCCTCATTCAAATGCAAATCGCCCCAGTTCCTGGAGGTTGTTACTGCCAAGGGTGTGTCCCCTACCGTGTCCTCGTCGCCCGAGCTCACAGAAATCGGAAGAGGGCTCTGGAAATGGGCTAGTCCAAGCCCTTGAGCAGATCCCTGCGGTCTTTACAGGCTCAGGTGATTCTGAGGTTCTCTTTTAAACGCAAATTATTCCATACAGAAGCTCCTATACAAAGTATGTTTTCAAGTTTTTTCAAGTAATAAGACATCCATGAATGTTTGCTATTGATCTCCCCATAAGCAGGACTTGCTTTGAAAACTTTAAGTGTTCTGAGTACAAACCCGTGATTTGAGTCAGAAAAGGCAGATGATTTAAATTTGAAACCTGAGAGATATCAATAAAATTTGCTCTAAGTTGCTCTCAATTCTTGTTTCAGGTCATCCTCGCTTTTTCAATCAGCTGTCCACAGGATTGGACATTATTGGCTTGGCTGGAGAGTGGCTGACATCTACTGCTAATACAAACATGTAAGCAGTGTCTTGTCACCAGTCACTGGTGCTTACGCGGGCTGCCATGTATCGTGGTAGATAGGTATTGCCACAAATATGAATGATTTTAATTTTTAAATTATTAATGTTACATCTTCCAGAAAAATGTCTCATGTTTTTCTTAATGTGTCAGTAATGCAATGAAAATAGCTTATTATAAATAGAAAAGCAAGTATCTGAGAGCACATTGTAAGTAAAACATCATTATTCTAATATAATAACGTGAATTACTTTTCTTCCTTTGGACCAGTCTTTTCTCTCTCTATGTATTCTTTTTAAGCTTTATCTCTAGACTGAACAAGTCTGCAGCTATACACGTGTTAACACTAGAACACAAGATATAGAAAAATTAATTTTCTTCTCTACTGTTGACTTCAGAGATAGCAGGCTTGAGGCAATACCTTCTGATCATGTGCTAGTAAAGAAGTGGCTTCTGGGTAGCTTAAAATGATTAAAAATGTAACACTGAAAAATAATTTTATACTAATGGAGGAATTAGTCTAAGATGAATAGAGTAATGTAAATGAATAAGCAGAAGTATAAAAAAAAAGTAAAATTTGACATCTGAATGCATCAAATAAGAAACTTTTCCTAATTCTTCTTGACCGCAAAGTTAATGAAAGCTAAATTTCCATGTAAGGTATTATGACGAATTTTTGCAACAGAGTGCAATTAATTAATAAACCCAAAGCAACAACACTAAACAAAAACACCCACAAAAATAAACAAAGAAAACCCCCAACAACCCCAAACCAATAAGAAAAAACTTCCAAACCACTAAAACTCCACCAAACCTTCTAGTGAGTTTTTATTTGTATTTTGATTTCTATATGTTCAAAAATGGGATGGGAGTCCAAATATTCAGCAGGTAAGACTGCTCTCTTTTAGTCCTGTACTGAGTGTGTTTTAACTGTAAAGCGACTTCTATTTTGGGGAGTTTGTTGCTAATTGTCATAACATACGAAATGTATCTTCAGATTGGAAAATGGACAATATTTTCACTGGCCTGTGAGTATATGGTTCATTAAATATAGCTGTTGACTAGCAACTCTATGTAGATTAGGAGCTGTGCCTGTTTTGTGACATTAACAATAAAATAAAGCCCTAAGGTGCTCCAGCCAAAACCAGCCTTCTCTTTGTAATAATCATCTCAATTTGTTCTCTGTTTACTCAAAATTGGTATGAGACATTCAGATTAAAAGCTGAATGGGAAAAAAACCCAGCAATATATATTTTAATTGTCAAACAAGTATTGCAAAGTGCTTTAAAATGCTTTGAAGTGTCTTTTTAGCAGCACAATTAAAAGTGAAAGCAGTTCTGATCACATTTCTAAAAAAAACCCCCAACTTTGCTTAAAGGTTGTTTCTCTGTGACAAATATTTCAGTGTCACTTTTTCCAAGACTGTTGACTAACTTAGTTATCCCAGTTTAGTTATCCTTTTGTAATTACACAAATCTGATAGGACATAAAAGAATTCAGCTCTGTGGCAGACTGACAGGATAAAGAAATACTGACATCATTATTAATAACATTGCACTCATTTAGTCACTTCTTAGAGTAACTCTTTTTAATTGTTTTCTTTTTTCTTTTTGAAAGTGAGCTGTTAAATAGCTAGTTTCTCATCCATTTGTGCTTTGAACAAGAACAAGTCTTGAAAATACTTCTCTGTAGACATGAAAATTTAGTATCTATTTGTTAATATGAGGCTTAGTGTGCTCTTTTTTTTCAGGAAACCAAAGTCAACATGGTGTGCTTTGAAGTAACACAGTAATTGCAAGTAAGGTTAAAGCAAGATGTCTGTAAAATAGGATTCAAAGGACTGAGAGAGAAGGTTTTAAAAATAACCAAATCACCTCTGAGAGCTTTGGGGAACATACTATTTGTTTTGAGCAGTGTTTCAGCACACAAGAACAGTTTTTGACCTTTACCTAGAAACTGTTCTAATCTATTACAGCTACATGAGCACATAACACACAAACAACAGTAACATTGAACTGTGGTAGAGAATGTTTTCCATATGCTACTTTTTCTTTTCTACAGATAAACAATACTTAAAATATATATATGAACAATTAAAAGTATATGTTTTCTTTTGCAGATGAGTTTTGAATAATCAAAACATCTGTACTCTCTTAAAATTTTAAATTATCATTAGGAAATATTACTTTAATGTCACTGTGAAGATATTATTTAAAATTAAACATAATAAGCTTCCCACATTGACTTGGAAATAATGTATCAATGTGCTATTCATAGCTCAATCACTAGTCTTGAGACCTTCAGCATGAAAATTTCAGGATTTCATTATTCGCCCTGTTCTAGAGATCTGTAGCACAGGGCATTCTCTCACCATGCAACAGCCAACTGAGGTTAAAAATAAATATTATCTGGAAGTTCTGTTTATGCTCACAGTTCTGAGACAAGGGAATATATTGGCGTTTTCAGTATTGTGCAGATATGCTCATGAATAGAAAATGGATGTAAAATGCTCTGTGTTTATTCTCAGACTGCTTTTTACATACTGGCCCACAAGAGAATGGTAGCTAGAATGATTTGGTCTGATAAAGAGATTATACTTTAGGTAAGAGCAGAATTAAGCTATTTGCTTCTACCAAAAAACTGTAGTACGTTCTGTTAGTAAAGAGCTGATACTCATGACTGTTATAGTTAATTTCACAGAAATACCTGTAAAGGTTGTAAGTATAGGAAAAATCTAATCAGCATTTTTTAGGAGATTGGTTCTAAAGTTAGATGGTGCCTTTTAAGCCAAACACATTTTTTGGGTTTTATTGAATTTTTCAAAATAATTTAAGTTTAAAACAAGTAAGGTGGAGTGAACTTTAAAAAGACATGATTTGTAAATTCCTAGCCATCACCTAATATAGCTTAATTGGCCTTGTAATTTATAAACATCTACTGTCATTTATTTCTTGTCAGTTTTTGGAGACTCAGAAAATAATTATAGAACAGAATAAATAAGTACTATTTTCTTTGTGTTTAAATATGTTTAAAATTCGGTATGCAAGGTCTCAGGACAAAACTCAAAATGTGTTTAAACTGTCGGGGAAAAAAATAATCACATTGACTTAAGAGTACCTTGTATTGAGCTACAGTGACCTATATACTGCTGAGTTCCTGTGGACATTAGTTGATCATTCTGGCAAAATAAAGATTGGAATATATTCTAGACTTGCAGTGCTTCAAAACAAAACAACCCAAGCCACTTTTAGCAGATGCTATTTATTAATTTTGTCCATTTGTTAATAGTGGCAGTACGCAAACTTCAGATGAAAATTCAACTGTCTCTACCAGTTCTAATGGTAGTAAAAACAAAATAAGTAGTGTTTTGGCTTCTGAAAATAGCAATCACAATAATAAAACAAATTACACATTTTTAGTCTAAGGGAATGTTTTAAAAATAATGGTGGTGTTTCTCTGATGGACTAAGGACGCATAAAAAATTGAAGAAAATATTAACAGTGTAAGCAACCAGTGTAGCTGTAAATAAAAGACAAGCCTTTTCAGACACTTGTTCCCTTCTTAATATCATCTCATTCGATTTTGCTGTACCTATTCTCAAAATATCATTTTAGTATTAGAGAGACGTTTTGATGAAATTATTCAAGCAGAGGATATCAGTCAAATCCAAAATGTCAGGGTGTCATACTCTTATAGATTCCTTTGGAAATCAGAGGTTGATTTTCTCATTTCTCTCTGCTTCATTTTCCCCCTTACTTAGTTTTGTCCCCATGCACAGCAAGCAGGATTTGTTTACAGCAGTAAGAGTTTATCCATGTACCTTGATCACCAAAAATAGTTGTATGGTTGTCAATTTCCATCCACGTATCTGACTCTGACATCAGGGCATGCCAGGATATGTAATGTTTTTTGCCCTCATTAAGTGGATACTATAGTTGACTGCTGACTTGATTTTGGTAATTGGTAATTAGAAAATCATCATTTGTAATTACTCTTGACAGTTATTGATCGAGTTTTATTGTAGAAGTAAGTTGTCCTTGGAGATCATCAACAGAATAAATCCACATAATTAATTATATTTAGACTTTGAAACCCTAGCTCAATACTTCTAATTATGATTTTGTTTATCTCAGTGAAGTTCACTGTTTTCATAAGGATTTAGCAGTGTGTTATTCCACAATTGTGTAATTGGCACTTTGGGAAACAATTGTTTTACAGGACAACCTTGTACAGAAGTCAGCAGTGCTATGATGTTGACCATTAAGTCTTACATTCACTATATAGAAACCTGCAAAATAACTAATACTGCAGTTTTTATTCATCAGTATTTCCAATATTGTCTTCCTGAGGATTTTTGCTTGGATAAAGGTTCAGGATCAGAACCTCAAGTTACAGGAAAACTTTTAGAAGCCTTGAGTATTTTAACAAAGAATGACAGACTGGGAATTTATTATGTGTTTTTAGAATCTGTATCTATATTGTGGTTATTTGCTTGATCCATGCAGGTTTACCTATGAAATTGCCCCTGTTTTTGTCCTTATGGAACAAATAACACTTCGAAAGATGAGGGAGATTATTGGATGGTCAAATAAAGATGGTGATGGCATATTCTCACCTGGTGAGTTTTTCTTCTCTGTTTTGGTGGTTTGACTAAAACTTCAAAAGTTAAAATAAGCATAGGCTGTGTCTGAATATAGCAGTGAGTCAGATATTTAGAAGTAGGAATGTTTTGTTTAAACATACCACAGAAAAGTTGGGGCGAAAACTTATCTCTGTATATGGCTATGTACTATGGCTGGTCAGCATTTAAAGCTTGGCTTTGGGCTCTGGTGCACAGTTAGGCATTTAAACACCCCTTTTATGAGCTTCATTTCTGGACATGCTGAGCAACCACAGCTCCTGTTGACAAGAAGTTCTCAAAAATTTCTTTGGTGGTCAGTGAGGATTTGGGCTCGCAGTCAGGAAAAGGTTGTGATTGTCTGTCACTTTCTGGGACAGTTTATCTGGAATATAATCTGACTGGGTTCCCAAGTATGGTTCTAGTAAAAAGACCAAGACAAAGTGTCTTGGCATGCAAGGAACATAAAGGCAGTGAGCAGTGACAGAAATGACTGATGATGAACCATGTGAAGGTCCTGGGCCAATGTGTGGACAATGTGGGTGCCCAGCAGAACTTTTTCTGGGTTTGGCATGAGAAAACACCATCCTGTTACAGAGCATAAATGACAAAACCACCTCCTTTTGGAACAGCCCACGAAAAGTGCACACTTCCTTGACCTCCAGTCCTATGTGCTGAAAAAATACCAATTTTTCTGTGTTGTCATAAATGAAAAAATTTTAGAGGAAGCAGTCATCCTAGGCTTAGGAGTGAGATTGATCTTATTAAAACTTGGGGTTTGCACCGAAGAGCTGAGCTAATTGTACAGGGCTCTTCTTTGCAGCAAACCAAGAGAAATAGATGCTTTCCCTCTATTCAAATTCTTCCAAAGTGTGAAAATAGATTAGCTGAATCATAGCTTGTGAAGTGCCTCTTTCCCATACCTGACTGTGAGGGAGTTTAGAAGCAGCTCAGCTGTAGAAATTTACCTTTAAGTATCTACTTCTATGTTGACAGTAAGATGAGATAAATCCATCCAGTATGTGACATTTCTACAATCTCAGACAAGTCAGTAAGTTCCTGCTGTTCTTGCTAACAAGAAGTTACCATGCAAAAGCAGCACAATGAAAGCTGAACTTTTTAAGAATATGTTACAAAATGATAGCAATTGAAAGAGATGGCATTTAGGAAATTCTGATTATTACTCTGGCTTTCTCGAGAGCGTGTCCTATGCTATTTAGACAGATGCCTGTGCATTTCAGAGAAATATTTTTTCATAGTTCACTGCCACTTTCACCGCATTATGCAAATGAGACTTGTATGTCTGTGGTATAAGATACTTTTTTTTTTCATTTTCACTACTTTATTATTCATTTATTTATTCATTCACAGGAGGAGCAATCTCCAACATGTACAGCATAATGGCTGCACGCTACAAGTATTTCCCTGAAGTTAAAACCAAAGGCATGGCTGCAGTTCCTAAACTGGTTCTCTTTACCTCAGAGCATGTGAGCTTAATACACTGCTAATTCTTAATTTACTGACATATGTTGTGAAAATGCTTCATCATTAAACAACCACTCCATTTCATGTTTGTATGTTTGCTGCAGAGTCACTACTCAATAAAGAAAGCTGGAGCTGCTCTCGGATTTGGAACAGACAATGTTATTTTGATAAAATGCAATGAAAGGTAGGTTGAATACTAAAGTTTTGATATATTAAATGTGTTCATCTGTTAAATTTGTTTTATTGTGTTTAAGGACTGATTCAGTACAGTGTGTCAAGTTGCTAATGGCCTGTTGAGAAAATCCTATTAAATTATTTCAACTGCAGCTATTATTTCCATATGTATTATTTAATTTTCTTTGTCTTTCTGTTTCTGTGATAATTACAGAGGCAAAATAATACCAGCTGATTTGGAGGCAAAAATTCTGGAAGCAAAAGAAAAGGTTTGTGTTTTTAAAACTTAGTGCTTAACTGCTTGGCTTAGTAAAATTGCTTCTTCCTTTGAAGCCTGAGTGTTGATATTAAAGAGAACATTATAATGAGATAAATATAATAGCAGTATTTTTATATGCTTAATTATATTATTTTCAGAGTTATCTTTATGTCTTGGTAAGGTTTCCATTTTCTGTTTAAAACTGAAAGACTTTTAACTCTTGATTCACAGCTGTAGTTCATGATTTTTAAAAATAACTTCCAGCTTGGAAATATATGGAAACAAGCATGGAAACAGAAAATCTTTCAAACTTTTAAGTTTAGCCAAACGCATAAAAGATTCTACAGAGCCTTTAAAAAACCCTGTAGATTTCATGAAGGTAGCATGTATATTTGTTAAATATAGAAAGTAAGCTTAAATTTTAGGCATTAATTGCTATTTCTTGAATCAATGCAGTGGGAAAACCCATGAAATTTTTATAAAATAACCAAAGAAAAATCAAGATTATTAATTTTTTAATTTCTTAACTTCTTTACATTTGAACACTATGAAATAGTAGTTTATTTCATTTACATTTATTTAATCTAATTTAAAATTCTCTGTCTTTGATCTGATAGTTTCTCATTTATTGCTTTTGTTGTAGCTTGCTTTGTTCTACTTTGTTCTGTTTATTAGTAAAGACTAAAGAAACAATTTCAAGCTTTCAAATCGTGACTTACAAATCGCATTTAATTAATTTTGTTTATACTGCTGTAAAAGTCCCAAATTTACTTGAATATTGCTCATCTTCCACTACATTGTTTGAATCTCCTCATTGAAAGAGATTAGACAAAATAATATTCTTTATCTTCTAACTAGTTAATTTTGTGACGTTACAAGAAAATAAAGAAAGAAACAGAGCTTGTTCTTACCATGTATATGATCAGTTAGTTTCTACTGTTGCTTATGTTGTGCCTTTCACATGGGAAGAAAAACATTTTTAAGTTACAAAATGAGATAATATTTTTGGATGGAATTTTTCCTTTTTTTTTTTTTTCTGAAAGTGTTTTCAATTTATATTTGATATTTTAATTTTTATTGTAGGGTTACGTTCCTCTTTTTGTAAACGCGACTGCAGGCACAACAGTCTATGGAGCCTTTGATCCAATACAGGAGATTGCAGATATATGTGAAAAATACAACCTCTGGCTCCATGTAGATGTAAGTAAAAAAAGATTGCTGCTATTCTGGTAAAAGAGGATCTTAGTTTACACTTCCTTTCTTGAATTAAAATATTTATTACTAGATCCTGAGGAAACTAAAATCTGTTGAGCTTTTTCAAAAAAATTAACCTTCTTTTTCTTTCTCTTCCAGGCTGCGTGGGGAGGTGGGCTCTTAATGTCCCGAAAGCACCGTCATAAACTGAATGGAATAGAAAGGTACAACACAGGGCTTATTTGTAATACTGTTCTTAAAGCACTTTCAAAAGGTACCTGACACTTCAACAATTCATGAAAATATTACTCTGCTTTGTGAAGGAGTTTAAACACTAAATTAAGCAATAGTGAGACAAAAGGGAAAGGTTCAGACTAGGGAGATTGAAACAATACTACAGAAAACATCTGTGATGTACCATTGAGTGAGAGGTAAGTTTTCAGCAGATTTGAAGGAAGACAAGGATATTACTTGGCAAAAAGGAAGGGAAATTTTTCTATGCACAGCTTTGAAGGGATCATAAGTCTGGCAATGGATGGAGAAGTATTTGAAGAAAAAAATGAAGTGTGAGACCTAGACAATCTCTGAAGTGTAGGGCTTTGAGAATAGCAGTGATAAATGAGGGATCCAGGGAAGGTGTCTGAGCACGAATATCCACAGTGGGAATTTGTAGAGGTTCTCTCCTGAAAGATGTTTGCAGTTTTTCTGGAAAATAAAGAGTATGTGTTCATGAGTGTTCTGTAAATGGAACACATATATATTCTTAGTCTTACATCACTCTCATTTATACACACACACACACAAAATAGATAGGTATATACAACAAAGAGAGGAGGTAGAGACTGAATTAACAGCAATTTTCAGGGGCAAGTTTCAGTACCTTTAAAGCTTGAAAGGACTATGACAGACAGAGCTGCTACACTTCTGCTGTACTAGGGAGAAGATTGAGGTAATTTACAGAGAGGCCAGAAAGGGTCACAGATGCTCACCTCTCTCAGGGCACAGGAGTTGTTGGTTGTGTGTTGGTGCCATGTGGGGATTACATGAATCAAGCAGGAAGCTCTTGTAGAAGTCAGAGTGAATTCTGCAGAAAAGAGCATGTGTGTACCCCCAGGTACATAACTCAAGATGCCCACTGAGACCACAAGCCAGCCTTTGATGGAATCAAGCTTAAAGAGGCAAAACATTTGTGTTGGCAGTGACAGCAGAGTGACAGTGTGACCCTCCCACTGGTCCTTACAATTTCGACTTAGGAGTCATTCCAGGTATAGTCTTTGGCACAGTTGTTCCCATATCCATTGATGACAAGTCTGTAGAAGATACTATATTTACAATCCCAGGGGTGTGTTGGTCTCTAGATTTCCTCTGAAAGTGCTCTACCATAAAATGCTGCCCATCTGAAAAAAATCAGAAAAGCAATGAAGAAAGAATCGGAAATTCTAGACCTTTTCCATCATTGTAGATATCAGCCTTCAGCGAAGCAAGAAATATTTGAAGCAAGCTCTATCCATGTATGTTTAAATTAACACCAAATTGCTACCTTGAGCTGGCCGTTCTGAATATGAACACTGTGTAAAATTGTAAAATGAGTACAGTGAGCAATGCTCTTCCTTAGGGAACACAAACTATCCTAGGTTTGAACATATACAGTAAGTGAAGAATAAGTACACCATCAAGCATAGCGTGTGGAAGGACTGGCAGAAAACCCACGTGAATCCTTCTGTTGCAAGGACAGCAGCATGTGGTGTGGAGTACTCTGAATAGCAGAATCCTATCAGCCTTTGCCCAGCCCAATTTGCTTGTGACTTATGGCAACGTGTCTAATATTAAGTCAGCATTCCAAAATAATATTCTTAAGATACAGAGGTTTGGTCACAGGAGTTTGGCACACCCCTTTTGACCTGAGGTCAACCCTGAGGTGCTAATCAAGGCTATAATTTTAAGCAAATACAGAAAGCAGCAGGCCATGAAGCATGAAATTATTTCTTTCCTAGTCAGCTATACAGATCTTCAAACATGGGATGGGGCCCACGTGCACGGTGTAATTGCCTGTCACAGGCCCCAGCTGGGCTCTGTGCTCACACTCAGGTCGCACTTGGCCTGCTCAGACACATTGGCATGGAGCACTGGCATGCTGCCATGGCACAGAGCTGGGACTGCCTGTGGTAGGACAGCCTCTGCCCGGGGCTGCACTGAGGAGAGAGTGACAGCTTCGTGTTAAAATAAACCTCATGCTCCTTGTGAGGAATGACTTAAAACTGACTTTGTTTGAAGCTCTGAAAGTTAAATGAATATGCTAAACCGAAGGCATGGTGTTTTAAGAAGGAAATAATTTGTTAAAGAAATTCCTTTTTCCAGACTGTTCCATCAGAATTATTAGTGAAGATTTTCTAAAAGATAATTGCCTCCTAATTCTGAGGTATTTATCTGCTGGTTTGCACCGCATAAGCTGATGTTATGTGGATAGTGAGCTCCCCAGGTACAGCACAGGCTGCACTGTTCTTTCAGCTGATGGGTGCTACAGTCTAACCTAGCACATACAGGGGTTGGAATTGTATCTAGAAATCAGTTGTCCTCGGGCTGGGGTGAAGACATCACTGCGCTGCTCAAAACAGAGAAACCGTGGTTGTGTCTGTGTCCTCTGAGAGCAGGGTATAGAAGGGGAGGAAATACCTTTTAATTTTCTTTCAACCACACTGTAAAAACACATGCTTGGTCTGTGAAATACAATTATGCACTTTGCTTCTCTGGAACATGCAGTGAATCAAGGGGACACTTGGTAATTAATTACTTAGGGTGAAAAGGTCAATGGATGTGCAATGTTGGCACATTTATTTCAGTGTCACCATTAAATTGTCTAGGATAGTCTGTTAAAGTACAGAACATCTGTTTGACTTGTAAATTAGGTGATCTTGTGCATTCATTTGTGTTTACATGTAAGAAATTTGAAGGTTTACATATAGAATGGTAGGGATGTGATGTAAAGTTTTAGGTCCTTTTAACAGTCCATGGGCTTGACAAGCAAGGGCTGTGGCTCTAACTGGGAAAGCAGGTAAGCATGCAGAACATACTTTTATTTCCTTCTTATTTTTTCCAGCAGCTGTTTAGTAAAGCTGTTTAGTGTGTGTATTCTCCCACAACTCATATTAAGTCCCTTAATTCTCTGGCAGCCCTGCTTTCCCCCTCAGTACCTTGAATCAATAGAACATGTCAAAGTGGTTTTGTTATTTTTATTAGTGCTATTTCTAGAATAGAATTCCTCTGGGGATGATATTACTGTATCAGCTAATCAGTCTGATACTAATTAGATGGTATTAGCAATAATATAAACTAATCACAAGTCTGAAATTGCAACGTTAACATGAAAAATTCTTTTCCTGGACAGCATAGCTGGGAAAGAAGACACTTAAGACAGTAATAATATCCATAGTGATATCTTAGCAAAACTCCATATATTTCCAGCTGAAAGCAGAAAACAAAGGTGACTGCTTCAGATTTAGCTTCTGTTTTCCAGACCTATCTGAATGTGTAATTTTTTTCCAGAGCCAACTCAGTCACTTGGAATCCACACAAGATGATGGGTGTGCTGTTACAATGTTCTGCCATTCTTGTCCGGGAGAAGGTCTGCCTTATATTTAATAATTAAATAGTTAAAAAAAATTAATATCAAACCCTATTTTTTAAGAGGATACAGAAAAATCTGTTTAATTCCAAAACTTCTTTTGGAAGGAATAATTGTGTGGATTTATATTGTGGTTTGGAAGTTGTTTTATCTGTCCTGGGGTTTTGGCTTTTTTTATTAAAGTTCTAGACAACATACTTCAGATCCTCACCTGCTGGATCTTTGCATATTCTAATAGCAACACTAGAGCCATGCTAATGTACTTCATCTGAGCACCTGCCCCATTGTTTCTATGATATATTGAACATAGAGCCTCAGTCTTAGCACTTGGTCACAGTCTAAACTGCTTAAGTAAGAAGCAAGTTTTTACGTTACACAAGGCAAAGTTTAGAAGTTTCCTAGTTCTGTTGGAAAGAAAACATGCTGCTTTTATTATGACTGTACTTTTAGGGCTGACATCTAGATTCTCTGTTGTCATCGATGAAAACAAAACGAGTGTCTTGTTTCTTTTAAGTAATACATTTCTATTAAATGATAAAAAAGAAAATCATATCAGTTGTAGGTAGGACTAATGATGTTGTCTACTGATCTCTTGTATGTCAATTGCTAGAAGTGCTTGGTTGAAGAAGTAATCCCTGTGTGTAGAACTGAGATGGAAGAGCTGTAAGTTGCAGCCCTGGGTCTGCCATTCTTGCAGCTGATCCGTCTCTAAACTGTAGACTGCAGCATTTATTTCCCTTTGTAAAACACATCTATCAAAGGGAACCACGAGCTTTGTTTAGTGGCATGCATGCTTGTTGTGCCAGCTATTACAGGATTTTGGCAAGAGTTTTTGTTCTCTATACGAGAATTTTGATAGATGTTTTTGTACTTATGAGACACACTGGTGTTTTCAAGTTTCTTGTAAAAAACACTAATAAACTCTAAAGGAAATACAAACCATGTAAGGACTATCACGTGTAAGACTTCTGTGTAACACACAGGAATTTGCTGCTCAGTGTTTCTGCCAGACATTTTTACCAGTAGTCCATAGATTTCTATTGATCTGAGAACCATATTTATTTTTATGCAAAAAATGTCCAGTTTATGTCATTTGTACTTATCACTAATGTTAAGTGTCATAAAGCTGAACAACATACAAAGTTTAAACCTTCAGTTAAGTTTTTCACTTCATTTTGTGTAGGAATCTGTTGCACTGAGAGACCACAGCTTTATTCTAGTGTGTAATTTAACAAATCATAAATTTAAAGAGCAAAGCCTGATAAATTGAAGTGAGTAAAGCTAATATCACAAACTAAGTATCCAAATTGATCTGTGAATGTTTTCTGAGGAGCAGAGTGTTTGTGTGTGTGAAAAACATATGACTACTCAGAGACTTCTAAGAGAGCCACCTCGGGTTATGAAATTAATTTCGTGGCTCAGGTTTACAAAACAAGGTCACTGTGTTATAATATGTCCCATCAAAGAGCAATTCTCCTGTACATGCTTGAAATACATTCCTATACATTATTAATGTGTACATTCTCTCATGCACAAATGCCAGGTAAGTCATAAAAGTATATGTGTTTTTCATTGTAGGGTATCCTTCAAGGCTGCAATCAAATGTGTGCAGGCTATCTCTTCCAGCCAGACAAACAGTATGATGTCTCCTATGACACTGGAGATAAGGCAATACAGTGTGGTCGACATGTGGACATTTTCAAATTCTGGTTGATGTGGAAAGCAAAGGTAAATAACAAGAATTTAGCTCAAAACCCAGAAATTTATTTATTTAATTGCTAAGTGTCATGTAATGGAATACTTTACTTTAGCATAAATGTTTGTGTCATTACAATCTCTAAACACACAAGTATCCAAGTATTAACTCAGAAAGGAACTATGTGAATTGTAGAACAATGCTAGCTGTCAGTAAATTCAGATGGCAATTAGAAGAAAGGTTAAAGTCACTAGATGAGTCCTGCAGAAAAACCATTGAAGGCAGGGCACCAAAATGATCTCTTGTTGTGATGCTCCACACTTGCATACCTATTTTATGACAGATTACTTGTAGTAACAGCAGAGTAGCCTTGATGACTCACAAGGGTCCTTTGAACATGACATTTCAATGCACAGATATTATAAATGACTTGGAAAACAAAGCCTTTTTCTGAGGAAGCATTGCCCGAGTGACGATTCCACAGCTGATTACCTGGTACTACTGTGGTTTGCCTGGATGGCTCAATTTAAGCATGGGATTATGGTCAGGCTTACATGTTCACAAGGTGAGAGCTCATGTAGTCAAGAAAACACATTCCATTTTTATAGCTTTATCTGCAGTCATCTCATTACTGTTATTCTTGCTCTTCTCCTGGTAAAATGGGAATTCAGTTCCGTAACCTGTCCAGAGTCCAATTTTTGAAATAAAATTGATATTAAATCTAATGATAAACTCTAAAATAATAAAAAAATGTTCACTTTGGGAGAAAATGCTTGCTGCTTCATTCATGTATAAAGTATATTAAAAAAATCTCCAACTATTTATTATCAAAATTCATATGCTTTTTCCTGGATTTTGATCTTGACAGGATATCAGTGGGTAGATAAGTGACTCCTAGTAAACATATTGCAGACTTTTGCTTGCTGATTAAATGCCCATTTCTAGCAAACTGCTCAGAGGAAATAATTTACTTCTCAATTATTACACTTTCAACTGAGTTCCCATTCCAAGTTTCTGGTCTTTCAGCACCAGCTGTGAAGACAGGACATAATATCCATATTTTTGGACACCGGAAAAAATGCTGAAGACTTAAAATAATCTACTAAAAATAGTGAAAGTCCTTGTTATTTTCATAATAAGTTATCTTAAAATGAAACAAAACTAATAGTGACTTACAACTGGGCCACTTTTAGCCACTTTTTTACTGTTGATTAACTCTATTTTTAAGTTACAAGAAATAATACTGCTAAATATTTTCTGCCTGAAAATATTTAAGAGTGAAACCTATCTGAAAACCTGATTGCATCAGAGCAGAAAATAAAAAAAGACCATATAATTAGTACCTACTTTCTTATTAAAACAGGGTACAGTAGGATTTGAAAATCAGATCAATAAATGCCTGGACCTGGCAGAATATCTCTACACTAAAATCAAAAACAGAGAAGAATTTGAGATGGTTTTTGAAGGGGAGGTAAGTTTGCTTTCATATATGTATGAACCAAATTTGTCTTCATGCTTCTCACAGTTCTTCAAAACAGCTATGCAAAACTGCTCTTATTTTCTAAAGAACTACATGACATTTGCATCTGGGCAGGTTTTTTGTCAAATACATGTGGTTTTGTACCATAAATGTCAGGTTTATCTCCTCCTCTTCTGCAGAGGCCTTCTCAGTTTAGGGAATGAAGATTATCTTAGTACAACCTACTCATACTGAGATTATTACTTACATAACTGAGAATCTGCTATTTTTGCTGTATATTCTATTGCTAGTGCCACTACATAAACCTTTGGGTCATAGTATAAACTTCATTTCTCCCTTTACTAAGAAAAGGAAAATTGGATTGCCCTTGCTGTGATCCTGAAAAACAGTTACTCATAAAACTGCACAAAGGGGAATAGCATTTGCACTTCATTAGCAACCTAAATATTGCAAATGGGATGATGTATAGGGAATCTAAGGCAGCAGAGGCAAGCAGCATTATTGCAATCCATTCCTTTCTGTTTAACATGGAGGACTAGGAAAGTTAATCCTATATTTTGTCTTTCATGTCTATGACAAAATACACTACTGACTAGCCTTTAGTGTGATCTGTATAATTTTTTAATTGATGTATATGTTTGGTTATTTTTGCAGCCAGAGCATACAAATGTATGTTTTTGGTATATTCCTCCAAGTCTCAGGGGCATGCCAGACTCTGATGAGAGAAGAGAAAAGTTACACAGGGTGAGTATTTTTGGTTAAATGTAAAAAGATAATTCCAAATTCTGAGACATCAGTTCTCCACTGCTTATTATGACCTTGATATTTGTTCACTTTTGTCTTCTATTTATATTGATGCTGAAGTAATGTTTTCCCTAGAGAACCAGTTTCAGAACACATTCAGTTATCCTGTCCTCACAAGTGTTAGCAGCCTTCAAACCGTAGCTAGGCCTACAGACACAACAATCTTCTTTGGATAGGACAGCTTTTCAACAAGAGAAACAGAAGGGTAATTGTTTGAAAATGCTTGGAGAGGTAAAGGACATGAAAATTTGTAAGTTCCTTCTCAGGTATTTATTTTGATTTTAAATGCCAATGCATTGACGCATTTCAGTGAAAATGAATACCCTTTGGAGGACTTTGGGATGCATTTATTTGAAGTGGTAGAGGGAAGTGAAGGCATTATAGAAGCACCACCAGAAAAGATGTCGTGTTACTCAGGACTTGAGGGAAGCAAAATACAGTAATTTTGTAGTGGTGTTTTAGACAGAAGTGGAATGAAATACATTCAGGAGACAAAAGAATTATTTCACAGGTGTCAAAAATAATTCTTCTTTTGTGTCTGTGTGTGTGGAAGGGAGAAGAATGGGCAAACTTGGGAGATTTTGTAAAGGATTTAATGACTGCATTGCAATGGGGAAAGAGAATAGAAATTCCTGGGTCAAGCCAGTCCCCTGTTAGATAAAAAAATTGCCAAAAAAAAAAAAAAAAAAGAATAGAGGAAGATAGAGGTAAGAGGTAAGAAACAGCAAGAGAGATTAAATATTTGATTTGATTAAATGTTAAATGTTAGAGGACACTATAAAGCATTTTACAAAACAGTAAAAGAGCCAGATATCTGACCTTGCCTGGCAGAGAGTAGAGCAGGAGAATGAAGGTCTGGATGGAAAAACTGGGTTTAGTCAATACCAAATATTAAGACTGTCAGAACATTATTCCTTGTAAATTAAACCAAGGAAGTGAGATTGTGGCAAATGCACAGTACTGCAAAACTACTGGAAGGTTTCCATGGCTTATGCTAACAAAATATATTCTTTATGACATAGATCTTGTTGAAAAATTTCCATTGTTGTCCCCACATACAAAATGCTTTGAGAATACATAAAACTCTAATGGAAAAAATTCATTACCCTCAAGAAGGTCTGGAGTGGACTTTCATATAGAAGCAAAAAATGTTTTATCGTGACAAAATCTTCAGCACAAAGAAACAAGATAGCATTTAAGATAAAAAATTATTACATGTTGAATACTCTGGGATGCTATTAATTTGTAAATCAAAAAGATGGATATTATTGTTGTCAATTTTCTTTTAAATATTCAATCCTACGTATTTAGTTTTTCAAGCTTTTTCTTGTTACAGACATTTTTTATTAAAACAAATGTCTGTCAATTTATTTTTTCTGAATTAAGAAATGCTGTAACATACAAGGAAAGAATAATTTTTTCTTATCTCTTTGTTTCTCTCTCTTTCTTTTTTTTTTTTTTTTTAATGATAAAGGTGGCACCAAAAATCAAGGCACTGATGATGGAATCAGGTACCACCATGGTTGGATATCAGCCCCAGGGCGATAAAGTCAACTTCTTCCGAATGGTCATCTCAAACCCAGCAGCAACTAAGTCTGACATTGACTTCCTCATTGAGGAAATTGAGAGATTGGGGCAGGACCTGTAGTGGTTTAAATATTTATTTCTCTAATTCATTGTTTTCCACCACTGGCTATTTTTTAAACCCAGTTCTGCAGAACATGTTTTAAGGAAATTCTCCTTCTGTAAGTTCCAGTCTCCTAAGACAACCTTAAACAAAACAACTATAGGCTACTGAAATATAGAAGTATTGGTAGATCATATTATTGAGGGAAAATATATTATCTTGAAGTTGAAGTACTATTGACTCTTACATTAGTCTTGTTTATTGTAGACAGCAGAAAATTAATAAGTATTAAAATAGCAAATTAAGAACTCTGCACAGTATATATGTACAGTATAAATAAATATATATAATTATATATATACATACATATATATATATAAAGTGGTTATAAAATTAGATCTAAGCCACAGCATGTTTTCCACTTTAAGAAAATTAAGTTTTCCTTCAACAACTTTGATGTGGATAATGTGCTACAAGTTTTTCTGCCAGACAGAAATAGACATATAGAAACATTTCTAAAATGTAGATTCTTAGGAGCTAAAGACAAATGCATAACAGTATTAGATCTTATTGTTGGTGCTTTTCTCACATACAAAACAGCAATCTCTAAGAGCACCTTTGAGTAAAATAGTTGTACTTGCCCTTTAGTGTCAAATCAGGGGATGACAGTAGCACAGTCATTGTAACAGGTATATTATTGCTGTATTTTTAGAGGTTAATTTGTGTAGATTGTGTACATTATTGTTAAATGACTTTGTGTAAAAGGATTTAAATGTAATAGTTTTACAGCAAGATAACTGTTTGATTGTAGGTATCTGAAATATTTGCTTATTTATATGCAGAGATTTACCATGCTGAAGAGTTGTCTTGTATTTTCTTCCGTTTGTAATGTAACCTATTTATATATTATTGAAGTTCTAAATAATGTTTATGGTATTTTAGTGTCTTTGTGAGCCAAAGAAAGAATACGAAAATATTAGTTGACACTTTCATTTAAATCCTAGTGCCCTTAAAGTAATAACTCACAGATAATTTTACTGAAGATAAGGAGTTCTGACATTGTGTATAGACTACCAAACGATGGGATCCCTTTAATCTATTAGAATTATTAGAAATTTCAGTTTTATTCATTGTAACGTCAGACTGTCTGTTAAGTGTTCTGAATGCTTTTCTAGTGAATATTGATTGCTAACCAAGGCCCCTGTTTTTGAGTTTGATTTCAGGACTGACCTGTGTGACCATTTAAACTAAATTCTGTGGGAGTTTTAACCAGTATAATTCTTTCAGTGAAGTGGAATTCACTATATTTTTTGGAGCTTATAAAATAAATGAAACTAAAAATAATCTCAGTATCTTTTAATGCAGCTAGCTTGTCCCAGTAGTTTCAACTGGTTAGGCTTTTCAAAGTATAGACACCAGATTCATCTGCAGCTTGATCAATTTTAATCATTAGATAATCGATATTACCGAGTGGAAAAGTCCATACTGGAAACAGAGTAGTGGAACAAAATGGAGATTCAATAATCCTCTGTTCACTGAGTTAGTGTCATGGTGATAAATGGAATATGCTACTTTCAAGTGTTTTCATACGTGATTCTTTGCAAGTCAGTAGTTAATTGCTTTTTCTCCCTCCCCTCTACCTCAGTCACAAAATTGAATTATTTTAGAAACTTTCTGTGAAATACAGTCATACTATGCAGTTTTTTCAGTCACTCTGGCCCTGTCAGTCCTGTGCAAGGACACTTACAGGCAAGAGAGATTTCCATCCTGCAGGTCCCACTGGCTGTCTTTGGAGGATGGCATCTCACATCTGTGGCTGTGTTGGCACAGGGAGAATAAAGAAGCAGTTATGGTGAATGTTGTATCCTACAGCACAGCCTTTCCAGCTTTTCATAGGGCTCTTGCTTATTCCTCTTTCATAACCTTCTGTAAAATATTTTCTTCAAATCGAGTTGAATCCAAAAATTATTGTAAATTTTTCACTGACCTTTAGATTTATGAATATGACTTTCAAAATAGATCTGCATTGTTACTTCATATCATTAAACCCCCTAGTAATCTTATCAATACAGTACTTCTTTCATTAGATTTTTTGCAAGACAGTGTAGTTGGTTTCTTGCCTTCTTGATCTTAAAGCTCAATCTTCCTCAATTATAAGCCTATTTTATTACTGTGTATTCAATACTGTGTATTCATTACTTGCTGATGTAAACATCCATGACCTGAGGCCTGCAGTACAAATGTTGTTGGCATGAATATTGACCTCAGTACTAACTTCCATAATATTAAATGTCATTCTTCATAGATAGCAGCTGTTCATCAAAACTAGAGGACCTCTCATTGAGAACTGTTCTTAGAGTACAGAAAGAAGTGTGTTTTGAAGAAGTACATGTCACATTATCATTTCAGACTTCTGTCTGAAATCTGGTCTCAGTTTTACTTTATTCAAAGGGCAGCTACAGAAGATTGAAACATTTCTTTCAGTCCTTCTTGTTTATGATAAACAATATGAACTAATATAATTAATAAAAAAATGTAGGACTGATGACTTAGCTTCACTAGAGGATTTTATGTCTTCCACACAAACACCATGGTTCTTATGATTTCCACCAGTTCTTAGGTGGGAATTTCTGATTTTCTCCACCTCCCTTGTTAATATCAGTACTACTAAAGCTCTAACTTACCCTCAATCCTCTAACCTTAATATTTTAACCTCATGTACCCTGTATCCAGATCACCATCTCAATATTCTAATAATACTTTAATGTATCTGAGATGTTAATTCTCCTTGAAGCATATAAACTGGGCGAAGGGAATCATCTTCCCCCTGATCATGGAGCTGTAGGAAAGACCATAATACAGCTGACTGGCCTTCCTACAGCAAGCCCCTGGCAGTTCTGTGATGTAGTCACAAACAGTTCTTCGGTTCATACATAATGTTTTGCTCACTAAAATTTCTGATTCTTCATTTAATGGAATATCTCGTGTTTTGAAGGTCAAAAGCATCAGAGTTCTTCCAATTGCAACTGATGGTTTGCAGCTAGGTGGGAATAATGGAGCTCCTCCTGCTTGTTTTGGAAGTGAGACAGTTAATGCATAGGTGCTGTCTCTAAAGACAGAGGGCTTAAATTTAATCTTCCTACCTTCTGCATTTATCTTGCTTTTCTGTAGTGCTGTGTCTTGACACAGATGACCACAATTAGATTTTTGCAAAGCTTTTTATTCTAATATCATATTCTAGGGTGTTTTCCAATTATATATACTGTGTTCAACAGGCACTGTGCTCATACTAATTTCTGACTTGGTTAGCTGATTTTAACAGAAGAGTTATAGTCATTAGTGAGAAAACTCATCTCTTTTCTTATTAGGTCATTTCCATCTGAGTAATATGCCACAGCTTCTCAGACTAATGCTGACCTAGAATTTTCCTTCTTTTTAATCCATATACTATTGACTGTGAGAGATTAGGATGTATGGATATACAGAAGTATTGACTAATGTAAAGTATTTTAATTCCAGGTGAGCAACTTTGTTTTTCTGAGGTCTAAAATATACTCTGAGGTAGTAATTTTGCCTTTAAAATCACATGGACAATCATTGTAACTTTGCATTGGTGAATTCACGTCAATTAAACAATAGGCAAGATCTTAGCTGAACAGGTAGGTACAGTGCTTATTAATTGATATAATTTATTTGGAAAAGACTGACCAGTGGATAAAAATCAAGAGCAGCTGGTGATTTTGAATGAGAAAAAAATCTGATTGTGTTATTAAATGTAATTTTAAGATATTCACAGCAGACAGCCAGAAGCAGGGGCCTTGGGAATAATCCAGAATTTTAAAATCGTTATGGAATTAGCTCATAATCTGTTTTTTGAATGGTGACAAATATGAAGAGATTTTTTAAACAGAATCTCTGTTTTGTGGTTTAAGAAATGTTGAAGTTATAAAGAAGTTATGCAATGCAGTTTTAATTTTTCAATAAAAGTTTATCTTAAAAATTACTAATTTGTCTCATATAATTTTTGTGAGATCTTTTGTTTCCTTAAGAATACGAGACAAAAGCCATGCAACATTATCCCTTACCTTAAAAATAGTAAGGAAAATGACAAGGCAACTATTTAATTTTAATTGTGGATTGAATGTAAGCTTGTACCAACAGAGACTGAGGAAGGACCACAAGCACAGAACCTTGGTAAGTTTGGACAGGATTGTTGAGACATTAGTATTGTGTATAATACGAAAAACGTGCTTTAAATCTTGGATTCTAGACCATATTTTGGGGCAACCCACCATTCTCTTGTAGAACATAAAATAATTTTAGGATTTTCTTATACCAAGTAGATTGAAAATTGTACATTTGAATTCAGAAAAGCATAAAATTCTTTTTTTATAGTATAGAAAAATTATTATTAATTGCTGCTCTATGCATTATCCATGAAACTGACATTGATTTTTACAGTATATAGGAAATTTGATTTTGATTGCTTTAGGATAGGATGAGTATCCTCCAAGTAGGAAGAGTTTTCTTAAGAACAGTTTTATTTCCAAGTTAAATATTTAATGAAGCAAACTAGTCATGAGAAAAATACATGCAAAGAAACTTAATATGTCAATTAGTGTAGCATACAAATGCCATCATGTAAAGCACGAAAAGTTATGGAAGATTATTGCATGGTGTGAGTCTTAAGGAATGTTCAGCTCAAGCACAGAGTGTTCAGTAAAATGTTAGGATCACAACAAGACTGATTGTAGTTAGTACAGCTCTCTGTAGTCAACAGAATTACACTTGCCTGAATTTCTTCTGTAGTGTTTTATAATTTGCAAGTTATGACAGTTATTCTGAGGGTGATGATACATGGATTGGGAGTACTGTTTACTCAAGAACAGCAACTAAGTGAGGAGGAGATGAAATGATGCAAGCACTGTCTGAAAGCAAAGGATAAAAGGAAGGATGGCTGCAAAACATAAAAGGATTTGTGTTTCATTAGAGCATTTGAAAGAATCAGACTTTTGGACAAAGCAAAATTAAAATTTTGGTTAGAAGAAAAGGTAAGATGCAAGAAGATTTTAAGTAGACCTGGTAAAGACAGATAAAAGTTCTGGTTCTCTGCTTTAATAAATCTACTGAGGAAAAATGAAACGTTTAGTAATGATGATAACTGAAAAAACTGATGGTAAAATATTACAGACCTTGAGTTATTTCTGCTATGGATAAGTACTCTGTTCAGCATCTGAATGTAATTATTTCAGATTGGGTAAGTATACTTGAGATGTGTATTTGTAAGTGTATTTATATGTCTTGATATAAATGAGAAGAACATGTACATGCCTTACATACTCAGTGTGTATCAGAAAAAATTAGGTTTTGCACGATGATGACTGTTTTGTGTAGGACTTTTCAGGACAGTTGAAGTATAATATTAAACAAGTATACAGTTAAGGAAATAGTAAGTTATTTTTCCTTATCCTTGAAAGTATGTGTGTGTGTGTTATATAAATGATTAAATCTCTATAATATGAAATTCTCAAATTACATACCTTTTAACAGGATACCAGTCTGGTTCATCTAAAATAGTTGGTTTGATGCAGGAATTACTGTATAAAAAATTTTGGCCTTGTTTCCTGTGGAAAGGTGTTGTGCCATTACTGTGTGAGCACAAATATGTAAGATCAACGCAGATTATAGGAAATGGAGAAAACCTGAGTGTAACATTCAACAAAACCTAGAAAAAATGTCACTACAAGCAAAATCAACACATATAAGTATAATTACTTTAGCTTACATTATAGAGTCTATCATCTGTGACCACAGTGTAAGCTGGTTTGAAGCAATGTGACATCATTAAGAGTTTCAATTATGCTGGTGCATAAAGCAGGCATGTTGGCTTTCCAAAAAACAGAAACTTGAATGCTACTTTAAATCCAACAGACGAAAATGTCTCGAAAAAACAACATGAGAAAGGCATAAGACATTTCTCATTCAGTGTCATATGCTATTTACATCTTCTAAAATTTCATGTATTATAAATTACATTCCCATTGCCTTATAAGGACTTCCCATGGGCCTCAGCAAAAAAGGCCATTAATCTCAATTAAGCTTCTTCCTTTACTTTTGGGAAGGTTGCCTGCGGGGTAAGACTGACATTTGTTCCTGTAGATGTACCTCCAGTCTTACCACTAGATAAACCCTTCATTTCCATTAGTTTGAGGCTAGTCTGGCTCCTTGCTGCATTTTCTGGCTGTGAGCACCCTCTGAAGACAAGGCCCTTATTGACTGTCTCCTTCAGGTGATTCACTCTCCTGCCACATGCACAGCACTGGCCATCACTAAACACACTGGCACAGCTCTTGATTATCTCAAGGACTACAGCTTCACTGGACAGCAGGATGAGATCTCCATATGCTGGGTTTAACAGTGCTGAATCAAAGAACCACTGTTCTGATTATAGCAGGATTTTCTATTTGTGAAAAAAAATTACTTTTACTAATTCATTATAACCATGACTCTTAATGAACTCATTGTTTTAATCTGCCAGTAGGTGTGCTGCTACAATAATTCACTGTGTTCACTTATCTTTGTTGCTCTTTAAAAGTCTATTACTTGTACCTGACTCAGTTATGTTTCAGGGGTACTATATTTCATCACACTATTTTGATCTTCATGTCTCTTCTATTAGCCTACAATTTTTCAAGAAGAATTGTGGGGGATTTTCCCGCTACAATAGAATCAAGTTTCGTTTCCCTGCTGTAAATACCCCACATCAGTGAGTAGCTGTTAGTTGTTACTCAGTCATAGCAAATGTAATTATTCTGTTGGTATAAATTAAATACCAGCTTTATCTTACAGTATAATGTGATGCGTCTTCTTTTGTTTTCCCAAGCACATGCGGCGTGTCTTTTTGCAAGCTATGACGTGAAGTCCCAGATTGCTAATTGTGACCTGGCTCCCCGGCAGTAAGAGCTGTAATTGCCATCAGACAGCTCCCTCTGCTTCCTGAAGTGAGTGCGTGCAGACTGATTCCAGCATTAGAGCTCGTGTTGCAGGCTAAAGAAGTTAAAAACATTTCTTCCTTTCAAATGCATCAACATTGCTTTAAAAGAGCTACTAGGCCAGTAATTGCTACAATTTTCCTTCCCTAAAAGCCTAGAGGTTTTTTTCCTCTCAGAAATTCTGTGACTACAGTGTAAATAATTATGCCTAGCTATTGTTGAACGACTTAAGAACTCATGTTAATTTTCTATATATAATGCTGCTATAATTGTACAATTACTGCTGTACTGGAAGCAGGCCAAAGGTGGAATAGAGGTCCTCAGGGGAGTTTGCAGGCTCTCTCATTTATTCCGTAGCTCAGACCAGAGCTGTCTCCATTAAGCTGGCAAAGGGGTCAAAAAAAGGAACTGAAATCACTGGATTATACTATAGAGATTTGGTTGGATTCTCAGAAAAATGTACATGGCTTGAATTTACAACAGGAATGCCTGCTCTCCTCTCATCTTTTAGCAAATACATTTTGTTAAAATAGCTTCAACAAACATAGAGCCCTTACTTGGGACCATGCCCTCAGTTTAGGGTTTATGTAGTAGCTACTAATTCACATGTCCACCTAGGTAATTTCTTAAAAGGCACAATTAATATACAAGTGTACATCTCTAGGCTTGTAACAGCAAATTATTCTGCAAATACAGGACATCCACAACATTTTAGAAGTAAATAATGTTTTATATATTATCAGTCTTCCCAACATTCCATATTTCTCATCCTTGCAATGAATGGATCAATAGATCCTTTCAAATGTGTGTATAGGAGAGAGAGAGTGTACAAGGAAAACTTCTGTGCCAGGCTGTCAAACCAGTCTCTTATGCCCATCTTTGAATGGAAGACCAGACTGTGAGATTGTTCTAACAGGAGAAAAAAAACCCTAAGCTTTCTTGGGTACAAATTAAAGGGGAAAGAGAACTGTTACACCAAAGAACAGTCACACAGAGCTAATTCAAAAATAGTAAAGTTGTCCAGCAGGCAGAAAGAAAATGTGCAGCACATTTCTGTCTGAATAATTTACAATGTGGTAAAACATCAGAAGAAGCCAAGAAATAATTTGATAGCACTTAAGTGATGCTCATTGCAGTTTGAAATACACACCAGCATAGAATATGTTATTTTATGGGAATAAATAGAAATGTAGATGAATATCTACCAGTCCTAACTGCTTACTTTATATAATTTTAGATGCATAAGGTTCTTCTGTCAGTAACATTTTTTCATTACATCCATAGGCACTAGAAACCTCTTTTATCATCTCATCAAAGATCACTCAACAAAGGATACTAAGAGGAATTGTGTAGAGAGGTAAAGTTTTCTTCAACCACCTTTTTAACTTATGTTTTTTGATGTTAAGTCCGGTTTATTTTCTAATAGTGTTGATATCTATCAAATTATGTGTTGGTTTCCTAGGCTAAATAACACAAGTTTCATTACTAAAATAATTTGAAATGGCAAAGGGCAAAGTTAAACAATGAAAAATAAGCTGCATAGAAACAGACTTGTAGAAGCAAGTAATTTGAGCTAACAGATTCTTCTATCTCTATGTGATTTGAGTCTGATGTGCTCTCTGAAATGCATATTCAGCAATCTGAGCAGCTGTTGAGCAGTTATGACAAAGAATACCAAGGATTTAGAAAAATTGAGGCCCATTTCCCTATTACACTGCAAAATCAGGCTTTTATCTCTAGTTGTGAATGAGAGATGTGATTTGGTAGGCTCTTGTCTACTAAAACCAAGTCACATTCAGACTTTGAATATTTTTTTTAATAAATCAATTACTATTTGAAAAGCTTTTACATAGTAAGTTATACAGAATCTTCTCATGGTGAACTGGATGTCTATCTCTAAATCAGACCAAATGTCTCGATCAGTTATTATATAAGAAATAAAAAAAAAATTAAATAAAATAATAGGTTTAAAGCATGCAAATAAAAATATATCAAATGTTCGAAATATTTTACCCAGAGTATTTTGATTTTATATTCTTTTGTTATACACTACATCCTACAAATACCTTTTAAACTACCTTATAAATTGAAGATCTTTATAATTTCTTTTGTATTTTTCCATGCTCTATAACCCACATTGTAATTGTAGCTAGTTTTATGAGCCTGTATTATTTGTAGGTCTCTGGACTTGGTAACACTTTATAAGATGCAGCTGTTGAACTGCTTTTAGCTGGTTCAGTAATGGCTGCAATTGTTTTGCAGTTGATTGTATTTCCTGGGATTTAGTTGGTTTCTATTTAAAAACAACAACAACAAAACAGGAAACTGTTGATTAATTACATTCCTAATTTATGCAGTTATGTTGTAATCTGTTGATGGCTCTCTAACAGATCAAGACCTAACAGCATAAATAAAGAGGTAGTTTAGAACCTAACATTAAAAAAAGGTTATTTCATCCTGTAATTGCTACTGAATTTTAGTGCTGTTACGCAAAGGAAAATTAAAGTGAAACTGAATGAACTAGAACCAGTTGTACTGCCCTGGTTCTAAAACGAATGTGACTATAGTAGAAGAAAAAAGCAGTTTAGGGAAAAATAAGGTCAGAGTGATCACAAGAGATGCTCTGCATCCCTTTTGTCAGCCTGCACCTTGGTTTCCAGCTACAATTTCAGGGTCACATTTTATGGCTGAACATCAACAGCTTTAACCTGCCAAACTTTGCTGCTGTGGTACAGCTGCACAGCTGCATGTAATGGTATAAGAATGGTGGGCACTGTAATTCCTCTGAGAATACTCAGGTTATATTGTCCAAGACCCCTATTCAGGATCATGTCCAGATTTATTTTGCATATCTCTAAGGATGAAGAGTGAGGATGAATCTGATATCTAATGTCTCCTATTTTCCTTCCATATGTGAAGCCTAAGCACATACCTGGAAGTGAGAGTAGATTATTCCACTTGCATTTAGGAGGGAGACCTGACTAGTAAAGTTATAAAATCTAAATTACCTTAAAATCTAAAGACCTACAAAAAATAAAACAAACTAAACCCTCCTGAAACACACAAACAAACATCCCCCAACCCTAACCAACAAGCAGAGATCCAGTGTAAAAGGAGACTAAATACTTTCATCTCCTTTCCAGATATCAGAATTTAAAAATTTCAAGATTTAGATTCATTAACCTTTTATATTTATTTGGCCTGAATAAATATAATACTAAGCATGCTGGAAATATCTCACAGGTGAT
Source organism: Sturnus vulgaris (assembly GCF_052056855.1). Taxonomy (NCBI): domain Eukaryota; kingdom Metazoa; phylum Chordata; class Aves; order Passeriformes; family Sturnidae; genus Sturnus; species Sturnus vulgaris. The sequence continues at coordinate 21,590,613 of NC_142249.1, read as the reverse complement.
AAAAAATTGTATTGTGTATTAACAATGGAGAAATAAAATCATTCCCCACAATCATCTTCATATTTTTGATAGGAGTTAACCATTAGAAAACTCATACACAGTCAGGAGTTCCCCTAAGAAGAGAGAAAATATTGAAGAGGTAGGAGATGGGGTCCTCTGTGCCTGATGTGCTTGGACTTCTTCATGAATGACTGTATTGACTGAGACAGTCTTCTAAAATTGTGTTGGTGTTCTTAAAGTAGTTGTGTTTTGATCTGTTTCAACAGCTTTGCTAACACTTTGCACTAAACCATTTGCAGTCATAGCTTTTTAAGGCAACTGGAAACTAACCTGTGTTTTTCTTTTGTTTGCTTTTTAACTGAGTGAGACTATCTAAACTGTTACCCATATTACAGTAATTAATTCAAAAGCTCTCTAATATCTGTTTCTCATTATGACACTTAGGTCATGAGTTGCGTATTAAAAAAAAAGAAACAACTGTAACAAATAAGACTCACTGTTCCAAGATGACTGTGTAATTTTGAATTCTGACTACATTTTGCACTGATCAGATTTTTTTTAAACTTTTCTGTTCACATTTTTCCAGCTTAGTCTCTGTATAAGGGACATTTTAAAGACTGAGCGAAAGGGAGTAGCCAGATTTATCAGGGAGGTAATAGGAGATAAAACAAGATTAAAATGAGATGAGCTAGAAATCCCCTACAAATCTTACACTGTATATTTTAAAGGACAAAATGAGCTTGTACAAAATGGAGACATACTGCAAACAGACCCAATGCCTTTGATATTCTAATATGAAAAAATGCAACTCTAAAGCTTCTGTCAGTAGCCCTCAGTCAGTAGATTTTCTGTTTCCCACTAGGCTTTCAGTAGTGATTGAAGAGAAGCAGTAGGAAGAAGCAGTTGGAGAGAAGGGCAGAGGAGCAAAACGGAGCACACATGTATAGGTGAGGACAGGTCTCACCTCAAGACCTGGATCTGAGAATTGCCTGTGGCTGTGAACCTGTGCCTCTTCCAGCTCCTGCTGGATCTGGGCCTTAGCCTGCAATTTCTGGCTCTTGCAGCACTTTTATGTTCCTTTTCTAAGCAGTTCTGTGGCTTCCATCAGAACCAGTGGGTAAACTGCCTTTCCTCTGCTCGTTGCTTGGCTGCAGCAATTTCCTCTGTGCTTCTGTTTGTTAGTCTCTTTATGGTGACCACAATTTTTCCCCTTCATGCTGACTTAAGTAGGAAAAAATTTCAAATTATCATCTGTTCTCAATTTTCTTCAGTCATTTAACTCTTTCTATCCTTGATGTTGTTTTGCTTAGCAGATTCTTGGCCCAAATCCCTGTTCCAGGAGTGTCTGGGCCTAGGACAACATCCAAGTTTGTGTTGGAAGTTAAAAGCTCCATGTAACATCCCACAGTTCATTGAATTTGACACCATATCAAGAAAAGATGCTCAAAGAAATATACTTGGTAAGTGATGTCTGTCCCTGAAAACAAATAAAGCATTTTCCAGAAACACCTTTGAAGGTCCTAGCTTCAAATGCTCTTGTACATCACTTCTCTCTAAGGTCATACTCTAACACTATCCCATAAGTCAGAAGGAAGGAAGCCCTCATGGTTAAGGTTCAGTCATTTTTGTGAATAACACCACACTCTTTACAGTGTGTTACAGCATAAAGGCTGGTCCATATATTCAAGGAGGTATTGCAGGACTCAAATCCCTTGGCTCTAGTAGTGATCTACCCAGAACAGCTAGAAGAGAAGTCAGTACCAGCAGGAATAAAGGGACAGCTCCAGAAACTGGCTGGGTCTTTCCAAGTGGTACTCCATCATCAGTCCTGTCAATTGCACTGACACCTGCAAATCCCATCTCCAAATAAATAAAAGATATTCAGCACATCTATCTGGGCCCACCAGCTCTTGTTTCCCAAACTTTGTGCTTGCTGAGAAATTAATCTGATCAGGTGGCATTAGTAAAGGCCATTGAATCACTCTTGTCAGCAGTATGGAAAAGCATTGTTGTTCTGTGTCATTTAGCTTTCAGTGCAGTGATTTTAGAGGACAAACTGCTCATTTGATTTTTAAGCTCAACATGTGGGTGACATCCTCAGCTGCTGCCTTTGGGACACTGCAGAAAACAGGGAGAGCTCCATCTGCCTGCAGCGAAATGGAAACCACGTCAAACAGATGCTTGTCCAAGGACAGTGATTCTTGTCATAAACTGCTCTTTAACTTAGTTTAACATATTTAAGTAACTGTGAAAATGACTTCTGGCACTTTTTCTTGTGTTATAACTCATTGGTTTTGCGAATTCACCCAGGAAGCCTTTTAGCATTTCCTCTTTGGAAGTGGTGCCAAGAGCACTCAGGTAGCCAGCAAAGGAAGGATTAACCTAAGCTCCAGCTTCTAGCCACTCTCATCAGTACATGAGAGAGAGCAGAAATTCCAATTTTTTTTCTTTTGGAGAAAGGTAGGGTGCTGCATCGGGTTGACACTGCTTTCTGGCTAGGGTTATAGGATCTGATTATACCCTAGAATTTTTCTCTCTTCTAAATCAATTTTGTTTGCTCCCTCCAGCAAGAGCTTCTTATGAGAACAGTCATTTGGCTTTAAAAAACTCCACCTACAGAATAATTCTACCTGGTAGTATTCTTCCTAGTATTTTAATGCCATTATTTGAGGATTGCCATTCCCATGGCATATATTACATTACCAGTTTGTTTTATTGTATTCAAGCTCCCAAACCTAATCTAAAAATTAATAATGTTCACAAGGAGAGGTCTTCTGCTTTCTCAGGGATGTGATAAATACCACCAGAAGCTCAAAAAATACATTTCCTTGTTGTAGACGATAGAATCCTTCTCCTTAAGACTTGAAGGAAAATAAGTTATCAGCTATTGAGACAGAAAATTAATCACAAGACTTCTCAGGACAAGAAAAGATAAAGGACAGGGAGTTGAATGTTGGTTTTGTGGGGTTTTGTGATTTTTTTTTCTGGAAGGAGGATTAAAAATAACTTAAGAAATGCATAATTGTGGAACCTTTCATATTACATGTCAGGATGAAAACAATTCAAAAATAAAACAAAGACTAAAAGGGTCTTTTCCTGAGGCTAAAGCAGATTGAGCTTTCTCTGATGTAGCAATGTATTGTTTCGAGCATGGCTGGAAAGAGGCTAATGGTGCTTAGTTTGTAGCTGTCCAGAAGATGGAGGAATGTGTCCTTCTGTGACTAATGAATGCACTTAGGAGGGCTGTCAGACAGCTGGAACTCTGTGGGCAGGAAAGAGGAGTATTGTGAATGTGTATAGCCCATGGGGTCAGATCATCCTTGTGTCAGAGTAAGAGTGCAGTATTTGTTTATCTCAAATTCTCTGTGATTATATTTGTTTCATTCCTTCTTTCTGTAAAGAAGGACCTTTGTATTTCTTCCTCTTTCTCCCTATTCACATGTCACAGGTTAGCCAAAAGAGTAGTAGCCCAGTAATAGCACATGTGTAGCACAAGACAGTGTTTATAGACTGCCTGGCTTCAGAAGGCCCCTGTTCTGGACTCAGGGATGCAGAAGAAAATGGCAGGGCTTCTGGGAGAGGCAACTCTCTGCTGCCTCTGCCTTGGTACAAAGGCAGTTTCTGTTTCTTCTGGCTTTTAGAACTGCTCCTGTACTCTGACAACCAAATCTATGAAGGCCAAAGCTATAAAATCAATTACTGTGGATGAAACCATCACAGGGATTTCTTTTATCCCTGATATTCAAGAATAGCATTTGGCATTTCTGCCTGGTCAAATCTGTCAGGCCAGGTGTAATTTCTCTTTTTAATGTTCAGTGCATTTGCAATAACTCTGTAAAGCCTATAGAAAAGGTCTGGACTTTTTTCCAAGAAGGACCTTTGTGTCAGGTTCAATAAATGGGACCCTGCTCAGGACAGGGCACGAAAGGATTTAATATGTGATGCCTTTTAAAATACAGGGGGTTTTAAGTGTCAGACTTTCTCCAGTACTGATTTCTTCTAGAAGAGTCTTCATCAACAGCTGTTCTAAACATCCCTCAGCAGACTCTGGCAGCTTGATACACTGTAAAAGTGTACATTTGCTTTCCTGTCTTACTGCTCTTTTATCTTAAACTGTAAAATTTGAATTGGGAAACTTCAAAGTAAAATTTTGTTTTGGGTATTTTTTCGTGGACCAACATCTGTCATTAATGTTTCAATCTGTACTTTAGATAAAGGGCTCAAGAGAAACTGTAGGTAAAGCAAAATGTAGAGCTGACTTCTTAATTCACGATAAACTAATTTAAAGTGCTTTATAGAACTAAAGCTGAAATAGTACACATCACATACAAATACTGAGCACCCAAGACACTACAGAATGGGTTCTGAGAGCAAAAAAAAATTCTCATTTGATTTGTTGTTTTTAAGAAAACAGGATTTAACACATCCTTGGTAAATAAAAAGGAGTGCACCAGCAAATCCTTGACTATCAACAAAGTCTCTTAGTATAAGCAGTTTCCAAAACTCCAGATTTTAGTCTAACCACTTGGGTCAAAAATGACTGACAATGCATGTAAGTATCATGTAATGAATTGGTTGGAAATTACTTAATTAATCCTTCATTATGAACCCTTCTTCACAACATCCCTAGCTGCAGTACTCCCAAAGCCAGCTGCTATCTACAGCTGAATAGTAGCAGGCACATTAAGCCTCTTAAATACTTGCATTGTGATTCCTAAATTGGGTGGCCAGAACCTTAGTCTATGCAATTGCTTCTATAATTAAGATTCTATCTGTGTTTCTATAATGAACCCTGTTTTCAGCTCAATGTAGTTTAAAGAGGCTTCTTTTCTTTTTTAGCAGTGATTTCACGTACACTGTGTTATTTCCTGGTTAATAATGAAGTGAATATTAGAAACATTCTGACATTTGTCATAAGCTCTATGCCCTCTCTTAACCATTCATCAGTGCATCTTTTACTGTGAATACATCTGTTTAAAGGTTATTCTCTTCTATTATATCCTCTCTTCATAATACACTTTGTAAAAATTCTTGACACTATGCTTTAGGCCAGAATTTGGTGGCTGATGTCTAAACGAAATGGGACAACAAGCTAGGGTAAGGATTGCAAGTTTAAATTAATTATGGAGGCAAGAAAGAGAGGGACATTGATTTTACTAAGCCCATTCCAATATTCAGCCACACATTTTCAAAGCTTTATAGGAGAAGAAGATATCTATTTTTGAGATTTATCAGTCTTACAGTCTCAGATGAAACCCTTGTTGCAAGTAAAAATTGTATAATAAGCCATTCTGTCAGAAACCTGTGGCTATAATATATTTAATAGTCAAAGCTGTGCCACTGAGATCTGTGTGAAATACTCACCAGTGTCTAACTCAGAGCTACTGGGTCTTCAGGAGCTTTGGGAAGACAGATTTTAACTGTATTACAGCCAAGTCAATCACTTTTACGAGTTTAAGCAATGAAGGCTTTTGGTAATTTCCTGTGTCCTATTAATAGAACCTCTACAAATTAGTTTTGCTGAGTTTCTGGTTTCTGAAACAAAAGCCTTGTTTCTGGTCTCAACTGACTTGGGAAAGAGAGCTATAGATTACCTTTACAATTCTCTGATCCGTTGATGGCATCTGCAGTCCTCGGTGCAAATTACAGCAGCCAGAGGAACTGGTCCTGATAATAACCAGAGCATGACAACACTGACTACAGCTGTAACACATGCCCATGCTGGCAGCTCTGGGGAAAAAGCAGAGAGCAATTCTGGCAGCTATCTGCCACAGAGCACTCCCCTTGTGGAGATGCAGTGTGCTCGGGCTGATCCTGAGATATTGTGGCCCTTCCCTCCCACTGAAGAAACAGAAGATTGCTGCATGTTGCAATAGCACCAATTTAGAGTTTTGAACTGAAGCCTTATGAGCTCCAGCTCCTTCCTTGCTGGAGTCACTCCTAATTGTCTCAGGGAAACTGCTTCCCCTCCCTTGTGCATTAGTGTACGTCAGCCATAATGCAATGGAAATTGATAGATATTTAGAGTGGTAAAAAAAGTCATGTGGTCAAGACTAGGCTCTTTGAGTTTGGCATGGTCTTTTGTGTCTTGTGGAGCACCGGGGAGAACCATCCCTGCAGCATTCTCACCTGGAAAACTGCCTAAGAGTAATTTGTCCAGCTAGTGCCTTCCTCCTTTGCATTTCATTCCCTGTTCAGCTGCGTAGCAACTAATGACCATGAAACCAGCTTTACAAAAGCCCCACATTATTTCTGTACTTAATTAACTTTAGAGCATCAGACCCTAGTATTTAACCATAACCTGCAGAGCAGAGTTTCAGGGGCTTGTTTGGTCAGAGACTCACTAATGCTTGGCTTCCATTCAAAGTGCTTCACTGTTAATTTCTCTTTACATTCACACATGGTCTGATCTTTTCACAGCTGTTTCCAGTAGCAGGTCAAGAACAGGTTCAGTCTCACACGCCCTGACATTTGCAGGTATGCTTACCATTTCTACCTTACTTATTTCTTCTCAGATTGCCTCAGTTCCAAAGTACCTACTGCTCCTGGTCTCCATTGTCTAAGACTATGGGGAGTGTTTGTGAGTACTCCTGCAGCCAGTGGATGGGTGTATGGCTTCCCTGTGTCAGCAGGCTTTTACCTGCTATTTCTGTGAGCTAGAGCTACATTTTTGTATTTTGTAGAACTGAAGGGTTTGTACTTTGGGCCTTCTGTTAATGTGAAATTCTAAGTACTGTGGATGCACAGCCAGGTGGATGCCTTCCAAGTAGCAGTAGGTTGTTCCCTGTGCTTGCAAAGGAGAAAAAAATCTCCTTGGGCACTGCTAACATATGAGTTGATCTTAGACATACATCAAACTCTTTATGGCTCCTAGCAAGCCCAGTCTTGCTCTGCTGGGACTGAAGTCAACAAGCAGATATTCTGAACTGCAGTTCCTCATATTGGGCAATACATTAAGAGCAGAAATGAATGAGGTCATACATTGATTAGGGGATAAAACTAAAAGCTACATTATGACCATCTTCTTAGTCACTGTACACTGCTGCTCTGTTTCCACCTGAAACTGTAGCCTTCCTTCAGTGTTTGCTTACTGGGACAATCCCTTTTATTACAGTAAGCCTTCCCACAAATCTGGCATTATTCGCTTAATTTAATTTTAAATGCACCCATTAATTAAAATTATTCTATTTACTGATTCTTAATAATGCCTCAGAAGCTTTTGTTGTGGTGTGCATGTCTATGTTTGAGCTTAAGACCGTTTCTGCAATAAATCATAATTTTCTGCTTGTCTTAGCCTCTAAGTGATTTGGGTCAAATCAACTGATTTGTTCACTGTAGCTCCCTTCCTGCCACACATGCCTGGGTTTCATTCCTGTTTGCCCAGCACCAACAATACAGAAGGGCTAAAGGAGAGGAAAAGAAGCGCAGTTGCTTTTCTTCATCCACTGCATATCCTGCTCTGCAGAAGGATGCTGGCCCCGCTGGAAGAATTTGCAGCACATCCTCTGCAAAGGTCAACGTGGCTGCTTCATCTATTGCAAACTGGATTTTAGCCAGCAGCTGTAGCTGACAGTTTCAAGAAGGCCACTTCCCCATCCATCTTCCTCAGACAATTGTGCTGTGTGCAGTCTCCAAACTAATAATTCATAATTTGCACATGTGTGCCTTCTACTTCATTATTTTATTAACATATTAGAAGGGTCCTGCTTTATTTATTAAATTCATTATTATTCTTATCAAATGATGACATGTTGTTAGCCAGGAAGATGCACTTGCTATCTCACAACTAATTATTCCAATTAAGTTTTCATGATTCTACCATAAAGCACAGCTCATTAACTTTAATTACTTTTGAAATGCAGCTGCTGAGCTAAAAATGTAAAAGAACAGGTAGGTTATATTTGTTAGTGAATTTTTGCAAATGGGGTTTGTTGTCATTAGGTCTTAAGTGATACTTTCCGGCAATCTTGTTCCCTATTTCTTAGATAAGATTTGTCTTTTTATCTAAGAGGGTTCTAAAGTTTGTTTGGTTTTTTTACAGACTATTTTTTTGCCATAGAACATTGGATAAAATTCAAAGGTATTTCTTCAAATAAACCTGTGTGTTTCAGCTCAGCCCTTAATAGGAATTGATGGACAGCTGCAGGCAGCATCTTTCTTTGCTGAGGTGGAACTATCCCAGAAAGGGTGACAGCACTTTAATGGAAAGGTGAGATGCTGTGGTAAGGCAAAAGTTCATAAGGAAAAGTATTTCAGGTCTTGCAGTGATGTATGTAGTTTATGTCTCCAGTGAGAGGCCAGGTTCAGATTTCTCTGAAGGGTTGACTTGAGCAATTGTCCTGGTTTGGCTGGGATAGAGTCAATTTTTTCTTAGTGGATGGTCAAAACAAAACATAGCTGCCTATTTTTGAGTTCATCACATGCAGGCATTAAACTTCTACAGATTTCCTGAGGAAGAGGAAAATAGAATTTTTTTGTTGCTGTGAAAATAAGACAAACTCACTACTGGTGCAATGGTACTGAGTGGGTGTCAGAGGGTGTAATATCAGACTCAAGGAGCTGCAAAATCTGTTGCCTTGTTTCACCACTAGCATCTTTTGGAAATGTGAAGGGCATTCCTCCTCTGATAACACTTCACTCTTGCAATTGCAGTCAGAGCTGATACAATTTGTATTTCCTTTCACAAACAGTTGGATGCAATAGCTGCTGCAAATTGCCATAGTGCTCTTCCTCAGCCCCTCACACACCTCTCAATGGTCACAGGAGCAGAATTCAGCCTTAGAAGTGTTACTGCCAAAGACAGGGTTGTTATTCACCTTTAAGTTTGTATGTGGTGGGTTTGGCTTTGCTACTTACTGGGAACTGTGTAATTACAAGTCAGGTTCATAAAATCAGCACGGTGTAATTTGGCCAATCCCAGTTTTAAGAATGTTTACATGTTTAGAGGCCAGATGGAAGTGTGTGAAAGGCTAGTATTCACATCACAGATTTTCAAATGCATATTCATCAAAGTGGCAACTTTTCAATGGCAAAACACTGTTACTCTTTTTGGTCCTGGTGTTGCTCAGCAGAACTATAAAGGTTTTTCTATTTTTCCAAAGAAGTCAAAGTTTATTTTCTTTACAGTTTTTAATGACATGGGAAGGGGCTTCTAATAGGTATTTTGCAGTGTCTATTTTGCTGTCTCTGCCAAGAGATAGCTTTTTAAGGATGAGGTGTACAACATGCTGAAGTGAGGCTTTCGTGTCTTCAGTGAAGCACAATTATTATATCTGACCCAACATAAACTGAGGAGAAAATGCCTGTCATTAATGAAATGTTTATTGGCACCAAAGCCACTTACTTCCTCATAATTTCTGAGGAAACAGAATTGTCACTGAAATTTACTATGTGGTCTAAAAATGCTCTGGAATTTATGTGACTTTGACCAGAGAGGGTAGTTTTCCATCAGCTGTAGATCTTTTAGGAAGCTTTGGATAAAGGGTGGTGAATCACAGCTACTGTCTGTGGATCACATTGTGCTATATTATTGTCTATATGAACCTCTGATACCAAGAAAGAAAGAAACACGCCTGGGATTTCTCTCCTGAATCTAAATGGAATGCGCATGGAAGCATGAGATTTGCCTAAAAGCTGGTTTCGTTTTTTTACTTAATCAGCTCACGGTAACAAATTTCTTATACTCTATTAAGAGCACAGAAATTATTGAAAGGTACAGTTTATTTCTGTATAATTCGTTTTGCCTTCTTACTTTGCATTGCAGCCTCTGAATATCCTAGAGTTGATTTCTTCTTGTACTGATGGAGACACACAATATAGGGAGGCAAACACGCCTGAACCGATGTGCAGATGGAGTCCAGAACCGGCCATGCCTGACGAGAGTGCCTGGAGAAACAGTCTGCCTGCTCCAGTGGAAACAGCTGAGCACAGTGAGGTGGTCAAGGGTGGAAAGGGGTTGGTCACCTCTGCAGGCAGCACTGGGGTAAATCCTAAGCACAGTGCGCAGAGGCTTTTAATACTAAGCATTAGTGAAGCACTATGATAATACAGAGGGAAATGAGTCCAAGAGAAGTGAAGTATGCTAATGTGAATATCCTTTCCGTGCTTCATTAAGAATCTTTTAACACTGTGTTGCAGTTCACCAATAAATAGTGTTTCTGCATCACTAAAAGACTGGTGACAGCATTCTTAAAGAGGTCAGCTCTCCGGCGGTCTGCGGGGTCGGAACCAGGACGAACTGATCTGCACGGGCAGGCTGTGAAAAAGCCTTCCAGGAACAAAGAATTCTCGGAGAAGGAAGATCTGAATGTGACATTGGCAGTGCTCCCTGATAACCTGCCATCCGCCTTCTCCAGCCGCACCGAGGCACGCCGCAGGGTCTCATTGCCGGGCGTGGGGCGCAGCCCGGCTCTCCCCTCGGAACAAGCCTGTGCCGCTGCGTGTCGCGACAAGGCCGGCAGCGAGGACCGGCCCCGTTATCGCGCTGAACTTGGCGGTGCATGCCCTGAGTCGGGTTAGTCCGAAATTCGGCCCCTGGGCAGCATTTCTCGCTTCTCTGTACCGGTGCACTGCTCCGCCCGCTCCAGCGCCCAGATGGGCTCTGGCGCTCCCGGCGCCGCCCCGCAGCCTCGACCGGCTCGGCCTCGCAGGGAGAGCGGTTCTCGGAGCTCCAGAGCGCTTTGGCAGTAGGGAAGGCAGCATAGGTTGTGACCTGCCACCTTTATGTTCTGTGCACACACTTACTGTACCTTACTCATGTAGCTAACATACACTAATAATTGATTAACTCTTCCTGTCTAGCACCGTCGGGAGCCCACGCCCCGCACACGGCGCCACCGTCCTCGGCCGCCAGGGGGCGACAGGGCTCCAGAGAGGAGCGCGCGCCCGTGGCCCCTCGCGGCCGCCGTAGGGCCCCGCCTGGCGCCGGGCGGGGGCAGCGCGCGGTGCCACGTCCCCGTCGCGGCGCGTTTGCGGCCATGGGCGCTTCGCAGAGCATCGACATCCCCGGCGGCGGCACCGAGGGCTACCACGTCCTGCGGGTAAGGGCGGCACGGTCCGGCCGGGCGTCCCGGACACTCAGTTCGCCGGCGGCCCGTGGGCGCGGCGTCTGTCCGGCCGTGGGGCCGAGGTGGAGCGGCCCGGGGGCTCCCGGGGCGGCCCCGCTGCGCTCCGCGCTCGGCCCCGGGGACGCGCTTGGGCGGCGGGGTCGCCGAGGCTTCGCCGCGGCTCGCGCTGCCGCTCCCGGACTTGGGAAGTCTGGAGAAAGAATTGGTCCAGAATAAACAATTCCCAGGGCCGGGTCGTGCCGCCAGGTTGTGCCTCCGTACGACCAGGCCGGCGGGCTGGCGCATGGGAGGCGATGCTGGGTCTGGGCAGCCTTTGAGAGCGAGGCGAGCTCCCCTCCACGCTGCCCACACCCAGCCCGGGGGTCTGGGCTGCGCTCAGTGCTCCCGGCTTGTCCTGGTCTCTGCACCATGGACTGGACCGGACCGTAGCTGCTGCCCCTCCGCAGTAGTTCAGGGCTGTCGGATCGAGGTGTTCGCACGACAGGCAGCACACCTGAGGGCTGCAACTCCGGTGAAAGTACTATTTTTCATAGTCACATTGGTTTTGTTCACATTGTGGCCACAAAACTTTGGGTTTGTATGTGAAATAAAAATTGCTTTTTTAGGCTGCATTCTTGAGGTTTTGTGAGCAGCCTTTTGAAAACCCTTCCTTTTGCTTTCAGTGAGCAGAATGGTTCCTAGGTCCTGCTGTGGAATCTGAGGCACTGGAGTACGGGGACTGTGCTGGAGTCAGTGCCTGCCCACACCACGGGGTAGCAGGAGTGCGAGTGCCCTCACTCTGGGTACCGTGCTGGGCTGGTGTTTGTTGGAATCGGAGCCTTTTGGATAAGTTCTCTGCTTTTGAGAAACAAATACTTATGTTCTGATCAAATCCAAACATTCTGTTAAAATTTATATATGGACTAAAGTCACAGTGGGTTTTTTCTTCCCTTTAATATTAATGGCACATAAGAGTCCAGTGTTACTAATTTATGCCAGTACATTCTGTCTTCTCTTTTTCCCCCACAAAAACTATTCTGCAGGTTGGTAAAACTGGCAGACTCTTTTTTTCTTTTTTTTTAAGCACAGTACAGTGTAAATTTCATAAACTTTTTACTTTGGAGACTTGTAAACCAGTATGTACTTTGTAGTTAGAATATCAGTTACATCACATTTATGAGTTCATGCTGTTTGATTAAAGCATGTTAATAAATTGAGATTAGTCTCTTTCATGAAGTAGAATCTACTCATTTTTTCTTGTAATCTTGCTTGGATCTGAAGCTTTTTGTTTTCATTTTGGCACTTTGTTGTTGTAATGTTTTTGCTATGAGCCAAAATGGCAGTGTTTGATTGCCAGTCTTTGTAAATGTAATTGAGACGTGCACATTAAAGAAGTTGATTTCCAAGAGGACATCCTTATTTATATTAAACACAGGAAAGGACCTGCCTGCTGTCTTAAACATACTGATATCGCTATTTTTCACTGCCTTGTCTTCTTACTGATATCTTTAGCTGTCACAATAATGAGTGATTACTCTTTGTACAATGGACAGGCATCTTAAACTGCATCATGATCCCAGCCTAGCAGTTATAATTTGGGATGTTTTTTATTGAAATGCATGTAGCACTGATGAATGTGACTAGAATTTCCCTCTGTTGTTTTTCCAAGTTTAATTTTCCAGTTGCCATTCTGTAGTATGTTTGTTACAGACTCACTGTTAGAGGAGCTCTGCACAAGTGCATGGATTGACCTTCAGTAGAACTTTGGGTCAAGGAAAACTGCTGTTTAGTTCTGATTTACTCTAAAGTTCGTTTTCTTTCTGAGCTCAGTACTTTAATGAGGTAAATGAGAGTGGTAGATGGAAAACAGCAGTAGTCTTCCAGTGTTACAGATCTAATTCGAGTAAGATCAGATTTCTTTGATAACACCAACTTCTGTAAATAATGTAAAGTGATTGTTTAAAAGATTTCATTGCATGTGGGAAAATTATAGAAATGTCAGAAAAAAATTTCCATTATTGGAAGAATTTGTTTGGGTAAGGCAGGTAAATGAAAAATATGTGTTAAATGGCCACGAAACAAAGAGTTTACATTGTTTGGTGTGACCGCAGGAGCCAAGTACAAGTTGCTAGAGGGATGAGCAGACTGAGACTTGCAAGTTACAATTTTTTTAGAGTGAGACTTTTAGACTGTACATGCTGCCTCCCCACAAAACTAGTAAAAAGTCTCTACTCACTTCAAACAGGGACTGAAGTACATGCAGCAAGTGAACACTACCATCATTAATTTTCAATGTAAGATTTTCAGATTACTTAATTATTTTGGCTACTTCTGGTGATATTCTCTGCAATATTGCTTTCATTGTGACTTTTATCAGCAGTGCAGTTGTAACAGGAATTAGGAACCCTCCAGGACTGAAGCACTGTCAAAGGGAAAGAATTTCATCATATGCATACTTGACAGCAGAAGTTGCTCTGGGTTATGTTGTTGGTGTTCTAGACGTTAAAATGTAGCTTGCTTTTTTTTTTTCTTTTGTAAGAGGAAGAAAAAATTGCCAAGTGTTCTGTTGCCCAAGTCTCTTTAATAAGTAGACTTAGTAATGAGTCATTTATTTGAAGCAATTCTCTTCAAGTTTCCTTTAACATAAGGTGTGTAGCTGATTAGACCAACTGGCTGGCTGTTTATTGCTCAGAATGTGTTAGTTTCTGCTCTTCAAAACAAAATTAAGGAAAATTTTGAGTAATTTTCTTGCTCAGCAGTGTGAAACTGCTGCAGTTTACCCGTGCTGATGTAATGACCTGACAGTTTATTCAGCTACTAAATGATGTCACAACATCCCCATGGCTGGGGACAGAGTGACTGGAAAGTGGCCCAGTGGAAAAGGTCTAGGAATGCTGGTTGAGAGCAGTTGAACATGAACCGGTGTGCCCAGGTGGCCAAGGCCAGTGGCATCCTGGCCTGTATCAGGAATAATGTGGCCAACAGGGCCAGGGCAGTGATTGTCCTGTGCTTGGCACTGGTGAGGTCACACCTCAAGTGCTGTGTCCAGTTCTGGGCCCCACCGAACAAGACATTGAGGTGCTGGAACAGGTCCAGAGAAGCTCTGGAGCACAACTCCTGGGAGGAGCAGCTGAGTGGGCTGGGGGTGTTTAGCCTGGAGAAGAGGAGCTCGGGAGGGGCCTCGTGGCTCTCTACAACTCCCCAAGAGGAGGGAGTAGCAACGTGGGGGTCACCCTCTTTTAAGTAACAAGTGACAGAGCAACAGGAAAGAGCCTCAAGTCGCACCAGGAGAGATTTACAGACTGGACTTGAGGAAAACTTTCTTCATCAAAAGGATGGTCAGGTATTGGAATAGGCTGCCCAGGGAAGTGGTTTAATTACCATCCCTGAAAACGTTCAGAACATGTATAGATATGGCCTTTGGGTTAGATTTAATGGTGAACTTTACAGTGCTGGGTTAGTGGTTGGACTCGGTGATCACAGAGGTCTTTTCCAAACTAAATTGTTGTAAGATTCTACATGAGAATTCTTATCTGTGAGGAATTTGTATGCTGCCATGTTAAGTGATGTTCTCTCTAAAAGATACTGAGCAGCAGTGTTTAGATTTCCCACTCTTCGAGTGCTTCAGTTTGTTGTAGTAGTAATACAAACATGTTCCATGAAGTGATGACTTATCTTTTAAGGGAGGTTCACATTTTAATAGCTTGAGTTAAATTCTTTGTGCTAAAATAAAAGGTTAACTGCTAGATGGAATCTGTTTTCTTACCAAAAACTTATAAAGCTTTTTCTTTTGAAAACTGTTTCATCAAGAAATTCAATTCAGTTACAGAACGTAATGTATTAAAATGACTGACAGAAATCCAAGAGATTCTGTCAGATCTAACAGGAATTGCTTATGTATGATACATAATGAAATTTTACTGCCAGTTATGGAGTGGGTAGAAGAACTACAAAAAAACCTTTCAGTATTTCTTTGCCGATAAAGTAGAATACCAGGAAGAGTTTCTTATGTAAGGAAAAAAGAAACCCTTGGAAGTTGTGTATTTAATGCTTGAGGCTAAGCTTCTGAAAGTTTAAAAACTAGTATAAGGTAGCTGACTTTCAGAATGGTCAGAGCCTTCATCTGCCTCAGAAAAAGCCACATTTCAGTGCCTAATTTCATTTGCAGTTACACTGCTCTCTTGGGGCTTCAATTTGTGCTGCTGAGCAGACTTCTTAAAATGTGTAATGTGCAATGTATACTGTGTGGGCATAGAATAATAGCGTTGGGAGCAGTGTTCAACAAAGAAAAACTTCGTGTGTTTATCAGGAAAGTCTTTTCAGTACTGCAAATTAAAATTGGTGTATTGATCTTGAAATCTTTTTCCTGTTTAATTCTTGACAGTGAATTAAAAGTGAAATCAGTGTATAATCTATGTACTCAGCAGTCCTGCTGTCATCTTGGTGAGAAACTGAAACCCTGGAGCACTGTGTGAGGCCCTTTTCTGCCCTCTGATATTCAGCATTTGATAGAGGTTTTCTTCATTTGCTCTTAAAAAGCTCTGGCATTGCATTGCCACAGCTTCTCTGCATTTCCTGTGCCACCGTTTGTCTCTACTGTTAGAAAGTCATGGCATTTGCCCATGTGAGTCTGTGACTCGTATTTCTGAAATAACAGCTGGCTTTGAGAGAATCAGGCTTCTCAAGCTGCTGGGGATGGTCTCTTGCCTGCAGTAGCATCTGCTGTAAATGATATTACTTGGTTATTCCTCAGCAATTATTCAATTACAAAGGCAAGCTACTAAATACTTGGGGCACCCAGCAGAGCTGCATAAAGCCAAATTGCTTAGGAGACACAGAGTTGATGAACATATCCATGAAATCTTTATTATTTCCATCCTTAACAGTGGTGGAATAATTTGTGTCCTTGTATTTTCTAAGGTCCCTGGTTATCCATTGTTGCTGTAGCTTCTTGAAGAGAATCAAGGCTACAGAGCTTGGAGCAGAGAGCTGTATTGTGCATTTGGCACGGTGTGGTGGTAATGAATTGGGCAGGTAGTGACTGAAAGTGAGATGGTGTGGCAAAACCTGTATGGGGCAGTGCGATTGTTGTGCAGGGCTGAGGATATCAATTCCTTAAGGAGGAGACTTTTCATTTGGAATGGACTCGGAATTTCTGGATGGCATTTCTGGGACTGCCAGGTGTAAACACGTTTTGTATCAGTGAAGGTAGGCCAGGGAAATAGGAAACTTTGTGACAACCTGTGCATGGCAGGATGACGGAAGGGATGCACATACCTGCTTCTGAGGTGTGATTGACACAACTGTAAGGGCTTGGTTTCTTTTAGCTACAGCTTCCTGGTAGATTTTACATGCCCACTTAGAAACAAACTATGCAGAGATGTTCAGGATTGTGATTTCAACGTCTGAAGATACTTTCTGCAGACTAATCATTTGGAACTTGGAAACTCCTCAGTCCATCAGTTTGGGGCAGAACACAGATTTAGTATTCTGAGTAAATTATTTATACATCCCAGAGGTCAGTGAGCTTGAGATTGATGGATGCTGAACGTACGTAGTTCTCATCTATTGTATGTTCTCCATCTTATTTCAAAAAGTTGCTCTATTGAATACTGGCCACTCTTTGCTCACAGTGTTCAGGATATAGTCTCTTGGAGGTCATTAGGGAAGGATATTGTCAGGATGCGGAGGGGTTATTGTGATTTTGGTATGGTTTGGTTTTTTATTTTGAAGAATTTAATTTAGAAATGGAGGAAAATCTCTGAATGAGGTGAAGTCTCGGCTTTCATAATTTCAAGGCCATGACATGCAGTCTCGGAAATCTGATATGTTCTGCTGGATGTACTGATTTTTGATGCTGAGGTTTAACTAACACATGTTATGTCTTTAAAACTGTTTTCCCAGAAAGTTCTGAAACCATCTGCTGAGTAAATTCTGGTATAAAGCCTGTCTGTCAGGTTCATTAAAAACACAAACTGTAACTTCCTATATGACCTATGCAATAGGTGGTGGAATAAGAGAAAGAGGCTATTAGAGTATTTTCATGTCACTTCTCTAAACTGAGGGAAGAACAACAAACAGCGTAAACTCATGCTACATTCACTGCTCAAACACAGGAAAGGAGAGGATATTTTGAATTACTTGATTACAAGAGAAACTGCAAGTCTAAGAATACCATTATGGATCATGTCTATAGGACAGCAGAGTTTTTTAATTCTCTGTTCACAAAACTATTTAACTTCTCTTTGGCAGGGAGGTCTCAAGTATTCAACGTGCTAAAGTAAATGCTTTCTTGCATTTGGGAAGAATAATTCATATAGTGAGTTTTAGCCTCTCTGGCTTTTCTCCTAAGCTAAAATTTCTGTTTGTGGAACTGTTCTCAGGTAGCCCTACATTACTGCAAGTTTGAATATCTACAGTTAAATGAGCTCTAGAAACAGTCCACAAATGCCAAAGCCAAATCCACAGTGTGCCAGGAGTTTCAGTGCAGCTGGAGCCAGGGTGTGTGCCCCATGCAGCTTAGCTTGGACTTTTACCTTATTACCTGTGCAGTTTGGTGTCTGATCTCTGGCTGTTCTTGGTGGGAGGCATCTTGAACAGAGAGGCTGAATAAATAACACAGAGGCAGGAGTTTGGATCTAGGTACAGGGACTGCAGGATATTTGGTGATTGAGAGGTGTGGTTCCATGCACTTAATACTTGGAGAGGGAGAATACCTGTACCTCAACCGTAGAAAATTGTTTCCAAGGAACATCCAGGCATCTCAAAGAGACACTTTTACAGACACACTTCAAGTTCTCATTAGCAGTTATAAATGTGGACTTTGGGGATGTTATTGTTGCCTCAGTGATTCTTATTACTTTGGGATATTGTTGGTTTCATACTTTTTTACTGCTTTACAAATCTTGGACGACAATCAATGTGTGTGTGTGATGTGACTCTGGAATTACTAATTCCAGACTTAGATTGCGTGACTAATGTTTAAGATTTGGGCATCTGTTACCCACAAGTAATCTGATTTTTTTTTTTCCAAGCTCTGATTTTGTGAACATGTTGGGCAGAGATAAATAAAATTTAAGAACAGTTTTATTAGTAATCAAGCACTTTTAAAATTCTATATTAGAATATTTTGTTCTAGATAAGTCATATTAAGAAAACTCCATTTCTGCAGAATCAAACCAATATTGAACAATCGAATATATTTTTACCACTTCTGTCAGGTAGAATAGCATGTAATGTAAGGAACCCCCCTGTAAAGGGTAACATTTTTTAGATCTTTTTGGAAGATGACTGTAGTACATAAAAGAAAAAGCCAGTGGGTAAAGTGAATCAGCTTCCACAGAGAAAAAGATTGTCTTTGCTAAAAAAGCTGTAGGAAAAATCTGACAGCCATATTTGAGTTACTTTTCATTGTCAGCAATGCTAGCAGTAGTGAAAAAATAATATGGGCAAAATGTCTCTCACTTACTCCATTTGGAATTAAAAGCATACTTTTAGCTTCTGGGAGCAGTGTGTATCCAAAACTTAGGCCTTGTCTTAGTGGAGTGGTTGAATTATTTGAGCTGCCATGGCTGCAAAATTGCATATGTCTTTTCCTGCAACTTGAAGGTCTGCTAATGAAATCACTGGTTGTTCAGATGCCCTCCCTGTCTCAAGAATGTCACCAGGTGATGTTTAATCATGAGATAACAAACTGTGCTTACAGATGTGACTCTCTTCCTTTAGTAAGCATAAGATAAAAAGCAAGGTCCAATGTTGGTATGACTGTGGAAAGATAGTACTTTTTAGCCAACCTTCCTTTTCAGAATTCATTAACCTTGTACTTTCACTGTAATCTCCTTTCTTGAAACAAGTACTTAAAATTTATCTGATGCAACTGTTAAGCACTGCTTTTCCCAGGGAGTGGCTGGCTACTGCTGTGTCGTTCCTTTATTTAGAAATTACTAATTCCTTTGAAATCTATTTTATTTTTTATAAGGGAGGGATTTTTTTGTTCTATAGATTATATGATTATATTTGAATATTTTAAAATTACACATTCAAACATTAGTAGCTTCTAGAACTACAGTTGGCAGAAGTAGAAATATAATTCTAATCTGTGAATCAGCATTGGAACGCTTTTACTAAATCCTTGTTTAACTTTGTTAGGTACAAGAAAACTCACCGGGGCATAGAGCTGGATTGGAGCCATTCTTTGATTTTATCGTGTCCATTAATGGTTCAAGATTGGTAAGTGTGTTGCTATTTTATAACTTTTAATATAAACAATGTGATGAGAATCGGATATTTATAGGTAAACCAATGGATTTGTTTAAATGTATATAAAATATTTCTTCTTCCTTTAAAATGAGGAAGGCAGACTGCATCAGGAATTGATTTCCTTCACCCTGTAGGAACAGTTCTATCGAGTTTAGCTGGAGAAGAAGACAGACATGCTCTCTGTAGACATCTGCACCAAGTCAGAATTGCCTGCTGATCCATCACTCATGGCTTATGCTGGTGCCTCCCTAGTTCTGTCTGCTTCCATGAGAACTCACAAACTTCACACAGTCCAAAGAGGTTGAGTGAAAAGCTGCTGTCAGAGCTGTTGGCTGGGCAGGAGGCATGGGGGGAGCTTTCAAGCAGAGCTGTCCTCAAACAACAGACTATCATAGCAGTGGGAAAACCTAGCTGTGGGAAGCTCTGCACCCCTATGCCTGGATTCGAGAAAGCCTCTGAACCAACTGAAGTGTTTCATTTTTGGAAAGCATAACCGTTTACTGTGAAGTCCTGCAGTTTTTCCAGAGTTGTATTCTACACTTGTGAAGGGACTGGAAACTTGTTGCAAAGCAGCTGTTATGCTTGTTCTAGTAATGCACAGTGTAGCATCTGTGAAACAGAAGTGTTGCTGTAGAACTGAATGTTTGTTCTGTCAAACACTGACCCAAGCTCTTGTTTAAACTTTCACAGAATAAAGACAATGACACTCTCAAGGACCTACTGAAAGCAAATGTTGAAAAACCTGTAAAAATGCTTGTGTACAGTAGCAAAACACTGGAACTGAGAGAAACATCAGTAACCCCCAGCAACATGTGGGGTGGGCAGGGCCTGCTGGGAGTGAGCATTCGCTTCTGCAGCTTTGATGGGGCCAATGAAAATGTCTGGCACGTCTTGGTACGTATGGACTTGGAAGTATTCTCATTACTGCTGTTTCTGTCTTTCTCTTGGAAATAACTTGCATGGGATATAGCTAACAAGGCATGGGATATAGCTAACAAGGCATGGGATATAGCTAACAAGTCATGAGATCAGACTGGTCTCATTGATCAAACTGGCTTTGATTGATTTTGTGTTTGGGAAGACTTTTGAACTACAAATGTATATTTGTGAGTATATTGTCAAGTCTTGTATTTAAATGAATGGGTTTGTACAATACTCAGAGAGCCAGAACCATATGGAAAGGGACTGCCATAGAGCCACTGTTTCATTAGTTCATCACTGTGTTGAAAACGTGACCAGTTTGTCTGACTCAGAGCTTGTGTGAAGGTGCATATCTGTCTGACAGTTACATAGTGTTTTGTAACTTTTCATCTTAAAACTAGGAAGTGGAACCAAATTCTCCTGCTGCATTAGCTGGACTTAGACCTCATAGTGACTATATAATTGGAGCAGATACTGTCATGAATGAGGTAAGTATATAAAAATAAGGTCTATTTTTTAATAACAAAAGACTCAATTGTACCAGGGCAGTTTGAAACATCCCTGTCTCTGTTCAGTGTGAATGGAAATCAAATGCAAAGAGAAAGGAGCTCTGGCATGATGCCTCTTCTTAAAGGCAATCCTGGAAATAAGAACTGCTCTTAAATGTCTTCATGAAGTCAGATACAGGTTTTGTACTCTAAAGTCAGTATTTTGAATAGTAGATTTGAAATCTGGGTTGTGCCATGTCTTCTGAGTTGTGTAGCAAGACATATTTTAAAGTTGGCCTTGTGATAAAACAGCAGCACTGCAACAACTGCAGCATGTGGCTGTTACCAGAGGCCATACAGACAGTTAGGACTAAGATGATCGGTCTAATGCCAAATGATAAAGTAAGGACAAGAAAGCCCTTACTAATTCTTATCTTTTTGCAGTCTGAAGATCTCTTTTCCCTTATTGAAACACATGAAGCAAAGCCATTAAAACTTTATGTGTACAACACAGACACAGATAATTGTCGGGAAGTGGTGATTACTCCAAATTCTGCCTGGGGTGGAGAAGGCAGGTAAGGAGACAATGTGTTACAGGGGAATGGAGCAACTTTGTTATACCACTAGCCTGAAAACTTCTGGGTTTAAGTTTTCTGCAAAGACAGGGAAAGAGTGTTGTTACATCACAGAACAGAAGTGGTTTTTTTCTTATAATTGTTTTGTATTGATTATTTGTCATAGAAAGGGAAGCAACGTGGGGGCAGGAGGGGAAGGTTGTACAGCATTTACCTTGAAACTTGTTGGTGTCTTGAGTTGTTCATGCATTGCTTGCTATAGTTTTTAGTTGTAAAGACATTTACCTGACTGAAAAATCTTCATATTTTAAAAGCCTAGGATGTGGCATAGGTTATGGATATTTGCATAGGATACCTACTCGTCCATTTGAAGAGGGAAAGAAAATTTCTCTCCCAGGACAGTTGCCTAGTGCATCTCTCAGTCCCCTCAAAGATGGTTTCACAGAGGTAAGTTGTGGTCCCTCTCCTTCAGCTTGGTAAAAATGGATGATGATGTTTATTGCTTTTCTGCTTCTCTTCGTTCATGTAGAAACAAACGCTAATGATGCATCTTTCTTTTCTCTTTCAATAAGGTTCAGCTATCATCAGTTAATCCCTCAGCCACCCTCCCTCCTGGGTCAGCAGGCCTTGAGCAGAGTCTTTCAGGACTTTCTATTAGCTCACCTTCCACTACTGTCAGTAATGTTCTCAGCACAGGTTGGTATTGCAAGGAACTGACCTGAAATGCATGGCTTTTCTGACTTTTTTGTTCTCTTAGATGTTTCTTATTAATTGAATAGAAGGCAGAAGAGAGAATAAAACTTTCCCTTAAATTTTTCTCAACAAATAAGGTTAATGTACTGGATTTGTGCCTTACTTGTTCACAAAATATTTGCAAACAACTTCTATTAAAAATACCATGTGTATTACTTAGACTACTATTTTTCTTATCAGCATTTTAATGTTAAGACAGATAGTAATTCTCATGTAAGCAATTATTTATTTGTACTCCTAAGGGAAAGAAGATGAGGTGTTGTATGTTTAAAATCAATGTTGTTTCCCTGTGTACCCCACCAGGTGTTCCAACAGTTCCATTGTTACCACCACAAGTCAGTCAGTCCCTTCCCTCTGTGCCACCAGTTAACCCAGCAACTACATTACCAGGTGAGTAGGTAAAATTTCTTAAGACATTTCTGAAACAAAAATCTTATGGGAGCAAGGGAAGAGAGCTGTCTTTTCAACTGCTTTTTGGGGAAGGTATAACTTCATACAATTTATGCATTTCATGTAAGATCTCTCTGTACAGCCTCTACAGTGTGAAAAATTATTTTTCTTCGAGTATGTTCACAGCGTGTCTGTAGCACAGAGGAGTGACATGGCAACGAGTTACCAAGTTTATGTTTTAGAGATCCCTGCACAGCAGATGCAGTATTCAGGATTTCTCAGGAATGTTTTACTTTGTTATTTGCAACATTTTTGGAAACCCATTCTTAAATACTCAGCTTGATCACTATTCCTAGTATAAATACAGGGTTAGCAATATAGAATTTATGTTGCACTTTCTGAATTATATAGGAATTTAAACTGATATAATACAAGTAAGTGTCTTTCTACAGTGTGATTGTTTCCTAATAATAATGAACATTTCAAACACTACTATTCCAGAAGTATTCCCAAGGGGTAAAATAAGGATTCTACAGGATTTTGCTGTGGCATTGCTGTGCTGGTACAGGACTCAATTGTTCCTTCCAAAGCACTGAAGGAGTTGTATTTTATGTTTTGTTTGTTATGAGACAAGTACATAAAGCTGTGTCCATTACATAATCCTTGGAGGTACAGCCTCTAACACAAAATATGGGCAGTAGAGCTCAGTACATGCAAACAAGGGCAGAGAACTCACAGACTGAGTTTGTTAGTAGTTCTCTATTTTCACTGGGCAGAAAAAGATTATTGTCCTTTTCTTCCCCCGTCACCTAATCCACCCCTTCCCTAAACTCTGCAAATCCAAGTTTTCCATTCATCTTTTTCTCTGAGTAGTATCACTGCTTTTTTAAAAGGAAAATTGGACTATTTCTTGCAATTTGCATGGAAGTACTAGTGAAATAGTTCTTACTAAATATACTGGAGGTTTAAAATTTGAGTGAATTTGTATGAAGTTCAGCTTGTTTCAGATTTAAAAAAAAATTCAAACCAAATTTGCATATAGCTGACGTGAAAGCTCTTTGAGACAGATTATTGTCAGCCTTCATAGCAAATGAATTCATGGGTAGGTAAAGATGGCTGCGTTTTAATCAAAAATCTCTATACAGTGGCCTTGCTTTAAGACTTTTCTCCTCTCTATCTTCATACTGTAATATCAACAGTTTATTTCTGAATTAGCCTGTTCTGAACTAAACACAAAGTACGAATAGAGCCCTTGTCCCAGAAATGAAACTCTTCTGAAGTGGAAAATTCAGGACCAGGAGAATGTTCCATAGCAAGCACAGTGATGGAAGGCCATCTGTTGCATTCATTGTATCTTTCTCTTCTACTTTCGGTCCTTTCTGACTTCGAATGTTCCTTTGCCTTTTGATACACATTTTTGTGATTAACTCTAGTCATGAACTAAGTAGAAAGGACAAATAATGGAGTGATCAATATTAGGGATCAGGGAATACTGTGTGTTTAATCATATTATTATTGTTTGCCACTGAAATTGGGAATGGAGAACTTCTGGTATAGTGCTGTGGTGAAACAACTACCTTTGTTGAAAGCTGAACTTGGAATGCAAACCTTGTAATTCTGAAATAAGATTCTGCTTTCCTCAGAAAAATCTGAAAGGTTTGGGATTAGGTATTTGTTAGTCTAGAGTTCCTGCAGTAGGTATCTGTTCTCACTCTGCAACTTAAAAGCTGAAATTCAGGTGAATTTGCATACTTCCATGTAAAAATTATGATCAAGATATAAAGCATGTTTTAAATAATCAAAAAGATCTAAGAAAGAGTTAGAAAACAAGACAATTTGAAGTTTTCAGCTGTAACTGTTCCACTCTTCTCTTAGGTCTGATGCCATTACCAGCAGGGCTTCCTAACCTGACTGATCTGTCCAAACTTAATTTACCTGCACCACAGATTGTTCCAGAAATCATACAGCCTGGTATGTGCTTCTGCAAACTGAAACTCTTTAATTAGAATTAATCTTGACACTCTAATTTAGACCTCTCTGGGGGAGTCCTGAAGGGGATAAATTAATGTTTGCCTGAGATGGGAGTGGATGGTAGTGCCCAGATCAGGTACACAAGGAATATGTCTTTAGATAAACTAATTCTAAACCTGTATCTCTGTTTAAATGTTTCATTTTGTATTACCTGATTTATATTTCAGAAGAGATTGTGCCAAAAGTGAAAGTATATTATTTACGAGTAAAAGAAAATATGAAGCGTTTCCTTGTAAGGTAGATGAGGAGATTTGAGCTCCCTGAACTGAATGCCAGAATTATTAACTAATATTAGATTTAGTTTTGAATTCAGCAAAACTGCTGAAGGTGCACATGGAGTAAGCAAAAAATATATTGGAAGCTTATATGGAATATGGTTTTTGTTAACTTCTTGTTTCTGGCAGTTTCAGTGAAGGCCAGAAAAACCTACTCACCAGTGTTAATGCATTAAATACCTAGTCCTCTGAGGAGGTACAAGCAACCTTGAATTTACTCTGATTCTTCAATTCTGAAATCTGAAAAGTATCAGGCTTGAAATGAGCCTGCTGAGTCAGTGCTGCACAAACGCCATTTGAGCTGGCTGTGGTGTGCAGCAGCTCACTGCCTTTTTTTTCCCCTTTTTCTCTTTAGGTTTGCAACCCCTTCCCCCCTTGCCGCCTCTGCATCTAATGGGAATAACGCCTCTATCAATGCCACCCAAGTGTGTTCCTATGCTTCCTTTGGTCACAGAGGCATCTACAGTGCCTACAGATTTGCTTCCCTCTATTACTCAAGCTGGAAGCTTTTCCATCAACCCTGGCACTACTGAAAATGTAGAGGAGACCTCTGCACTCACCTTGGATAGCGCAACTCCAACTTCCAGGGCAACTATTGTTGACAGATCAAATGAATCCCCTGCAGCTAATGAGAAAACAACTGGAATCACAGATACACAAGCTTCTGAATCGTAACTCCAGATCACTCTGTTGGATTGGCTTGGTATTTATTTAGCCATGGGATACATATTTGAAAAGCAAGCTATCATTAATTTCATACTAGTTTGTACTTATTCTTTAGAAGTCCTGTAAATAATACGGAGGTATAATAAAAATAAAAGGGGATTTATAAAGTGTGGGGGGGAGGAAGAACTTGTACGTTACCAAAAAAAAGTCCAGGTGGTAAATAGAGTTCCACTGCCAAACTCTGAGGTATGTTTTTAATATAGGCTGACAGCCTTACCCTGCTAGGCTTGTCCTTGCTTATAATTAGCAGTTTTTGCTTCTGATAGAAATGAAGCGGGTCTTGCGTGTGACATTTACGTACCATAGTTCTTGTTCTTTGCAAGTATCTTGTTCCTACAGTGGGGATGAGAATGTTTAGTCTGAGTTGTGAATTTTAACGCTGCAAAACTTCCACCTAAAGATATTTCTGTTAAAATTGCTGAGTGGCCTGTTAACTGACATGTTGTTCTTCAGCTTGTACACAATCTTTGTCTTTAAGCTCTGGAGAGATGCTCAAGCCATGTTTCGTGACCACTGCTGCGTTGTTTCATACGCCCACTGTAAAACGGCATTTGGAAGGGAATACATGGAATGTTAAATGTAGCACACAATTTGGCACTTCATGACTACTGTAAGATGAATTAATGGATTAAGCATACATATAGCAATAAATTCCTGGAATTTTATTCTTTGTGTGACAAAATAGCACTTTTTAAAAAAATTCTTTAAGTCTCATTTAACTTTTTAGCTTCTCTCTCTCTAGTACAGATCTGTGAAAGTGCCCCCTTCCAGAGGAATAGGTCCAAGAGGGAATGCCAGACATGTTAATGGCAGGCAGGATCAGCACTTGTGGTTAAATCCATTGCAGCAATGAGTCATTTAATCTGCCTGCATATGATTCATACTTGGCTTTTTAAATTCATATTTAGGACAAAAATTGCAGATTAACTGTAGATTATACACTTGTAGAAACTGTTATATGCACTGTACTCCAGGTGATAGAATTTGCCTTTGTTATCAGGTACAGTTGATGCAGAAAACTCTTCTGTACCACTCCAGTCTTTCTATATTACTGGGATTTCATTTATATGCGATGTCTACAAGCATATGCAAACTTACCCATATCATCAGCAGGCTCGAGCTGAAGTCTGTCTCAACAGCTATGTAATTAATTTTGGCAATGTAGTTTGCCTGAGCAGTGTTTGGAACAGTAGTTGTATCTGACTTCTGATCATAATAATATCTCAAATAATTCGGTCAAGTGGGAGCCTTATCTAATACCTGTTGTCCTGTCTTATCTTTATCACCTAAGTATTTGTCTTTTCTCTGCCCCACACCTGGACATTTCTCATCATCAGTTATGGCAAAAGCCTGTGTCAAAGACAGACCCCAAATACTTTTTCATACTGTGAGCAGTTTCTTAGCTGCTTGGTGTATGAAATCCCTCTGCCTTGCTAAGTAGGGCACTTGCTGTTTCTCAGAATGTATTTTTTTTTACCTTTGTAAATCCAGTGTCGTATACCTCAGAATTAAACCTTGACATGAGAAGAAGGATGTTCCCTCTTTTCTTTCCTCTAACACAGTTGGTATCAGGCTTCATTGAGCCTCACAGGTCTAACAGCCTTTCCTGCAACTTTGTTAAACACTTCCAACGCAAGAAGAGTAAATAAGTTTGTCACAAACCAAAGGTAGAGCAATTGCTGATTGTAATCAGATGTTTTGAACTAGAGTCCTTGGGTAGATGTTTTTGTTCTTGCAGTATGGCACAGTGTTCTCTGGCATGAGTCTATGCTTTCCAACAGCAAACTGCAAACTTTCATAGGTCTTGTGCACTTGTGCACTAGTAGCAAACAAAAAGAAGATGCTTAGTCTGAAGTTTTGCATTTCTGTTAGCTATTTTAAGTCCCTGTTGCTGACTACATATCCAGTCTTTTGACAGCTACGAGAGCAGTGGAACCATCAGCAATTCTGCGGAAGATAACGCAACTTCAGATTTGGAGATGATTCAGTGGTGCAGATTTAAGCTGTAATCTCTCAGCTAAAAAGATAAACATTGCAAAGTTGAACACTTACTACTTAAAATTAAAACACAGGCCTTGAAAGAATACATTTGTACTCTGTCCCTCTCCTTTTAATTCCCTCAACTTGATATGATGAAATTGTACCCTAATCACTTCTGGCAAGGGTCTCAATGACTTGATCTTCCCACCAAAAAGAGAAAGTAAGCAGGAACAGGAACTTAAGATACACTAAAAGACTGACAACTGATGTAACCTCGTTTTCTTGCGTTCATATGTTCAGCTGTTAATGAACAGTTATGAACAGGCACATTAGCTTTATTTAAAGCATTGACACATGGGGTTCTTTAACAAGTCCTGAAAGTAGATGATGATAGATGTACCATGAACATCCCCAACCTTGCATGTAATTAAAAATTAATTTTTTACATCTGTATGACCTACTCTAAAATGAATATGGTAACTTCCTGCTCCAGCAAAGGCTGATGTGGGGGTTGTGTTCACTGGCACCCTGGATTTGTTGTGAGGACAGGGTTGCCTCAACAGCCCTGTGAGCATGTACTGAAGAAGTGCCTTTTGCAGTTTGATGCTCTGCTGCTGCTCCAGGAAACAGCTGCTCAGGCTGCATGGTCAGGGCAGGAGGGTGGACAAAGCACTAATGGTGAACGTTTCTTAGTTGGGGATTCAGATGCTGGGGCTGTGTCTGAGCCTCTGAAAGCCATCTTTTAAATCCTGTCCACATCAAACCTTGTCGCAATTGGAGCTCGATTCATTCCCGGGAAATAGCTGCGCAGGGCCACCAGATGGCGTGCACTAGTTTCTTTTGGCTGAATTTACAGGCTAAGACTCAGCAACAGGAGTGGTTGGTTCCTGCCCCCCCACCAGCAGCAACTGTAGTCAAATGGATGCCAGCTGGATGCAGAATGATGGCGCTTAGGAACTGTAAAACCGACTGATCTGAAGGCAGAAAGGGGCTGAGCTTAAGCTATTTCTAAGTTCAGAGTTTTGTTGGCAGTTTGCTGACTTAAGTCAAGCTTATCCTGGGACTGGGTGAAAGTTTTGAAGAGAGCAAATCCTTACAGGCAGGGACTTGTTTGAAATACTGTAATGCTGAAGGAGAGGCCTGGATAATAGCTCCAACCTCTCCGTGATCTAAGTGGTGATTATGGAATTAAGTCGAAGGGGGCAAGATAAGGATCAGAGATGTTTGATTGTGGCACCGTGTCTTCCTTGATTATACACAAGCTTTGTCTGTACTAGTTAAACAAGTGTTCATAATCACTCTGTAACATGGAGGCCTAACTGGCACCAAGCTCAGATTTTTTGGTTCTTCATTTGGACTCAGACAGGTAGAATATGTTTCATTTTAGATTTGAATCCTGTAATGTTAGGCAAGAATCAGACTGCAGAAGTGTTTCTTCATTTTTAAGTGTCTGTAGTTCACAACATTCTTGTTATCCTCCTCTGTACATTCTTAATGGTAGTACCGAGGCTTAATAAATATTTATGCAGTCCAGCACAGTGTCTTGCACTGTGCTATGCCTCCTAGTAAAAACCTGTGTAGGTTAGAAAATTAAAATCTTCAAACCGATTTCCCTGTAATATATGTGGAAAACCTTGGGGGTTTTTTTAGCTGCAGTCAGAGCCAACACTTGCCATAGCACAGTTTAAACACCTAAAGTGTAAGAACTAATCTTAAAATAAACCCAAACCAAATCCAGAGCCTCAGTCAACCGGAAAACTTCATTTAGCTCATGTGAATCTCCAGCACTTCTGCCCTGCAGCCCTGGCAAAAGAGTTAAAGGATAGTACTCTGCCATTTTTTGGAATCTCTAAGATTTGCAGAAGGTGGTTAGAAGCTACTGAGCTGAGCCAGGAACAAACACCTCCTTTTCCTGAAACCTCAATTCATGTTTATCCATGGCAGTTAGCAGTTAGCAATTCAGAATTACTTGGGTAGATAACTGGTATTTCTTAGGAACAGCCTGTGCACATGATTTCAGTTTAGTAACAAAGTTCTGGGTTTGTGCATGTGAAACTGCATCAAGACTTAAGAGTTCAAAGGCACATGGGGACCTGCTCTGAGTGGAAGGGGTGAGGTGGTGTACACGATTTTGTTACTTTACTCACAGCCAGAGTGCAGTCTCTTGTCCACTGGTCACATGCCTGCCCCTCCGTTGCCCTTCTTGCACCTGGAAAGGAAGAATTCTGTCCTAGGAGGAGGCTGCAAACATTGCTCTGCACTGACAAGATGACTGTGACCTTGTCCAATAGGATCAAAAGTTATGTTTCATCCTTAGTTGTGCAATGTAAAATTTTTACTCTCTCTGAACTGTTTCCTTTGTTAGGTTCACAGTTAATCCATCTTAAAAGCTGCATTCCAGCATTGCTCAGCTCGCCCACAAGAGAGAGCTTCAACAACCACAGAGGTCAGGCTCACCTTGGGCAACTGGAAAGCCTATTCTGCCAACAAAACAACGTTTTAATAACAATCCTCTCGTCTGAGAGCTGTTTGCTCTGCCGGCAAGTGGTTGCATATTCACATACTTTGTACATGGCCCTTCCAGGTTAGGTGAGCTATGAAACCCCGACAAAAACTAAGAGCACAGGAAACATGAGTGAACTCAAGTGGCAAAACCCATAGTCAACACAGGCTTGCTAGTTATGTAAGAAAAGCCTGCAGTGGATGATTGTAATATTAGCAAAAGCAATGCAGAGCTTTGTGTTTGATGAGAGGTCCTGGAGATAATGGGACTCACTGAGGGCTGACTCTGGAGGTTTGGACCTTCTGATGTGCAGAAAGACATTATAGCACTGCCCAGGTCCTGCTTCCTGAACGCATTTTTTCCCAGCCCTCAGAGTTCATTTGCCAACATCCTCTGCTGGCAGCTTTCAAGAACAAACAGTTCATTTCAGTGATCTTGTTCTTAAATGAAAGATGGAGACAAATAGCCAATCTTCAGCAAAGCCCACTGCATTCTCAGTTGGCATAATAGAAATAGCTTCCAGTTCTTGGTACTTATAGAGAGAGCAGACAGACACTTCAATAGCTACGACTTTCCAGTGACCATTTTGCTGCCATCTCACCCTTATCTTTCAAGCTGATTTCCCCTGAAATTCTGTTCAGTGAGTTTTCAAAATAGTCCTTAAAATCAAACTGAAGATTTTAAGCCTCCCATCCACGCATTTCTAAGTGCATGGGCTTGGAGCTGTGCACATACCACAAGCAGTGCTTACACACATGAAAGAAAGAATCAGGGAACTGAAGCTGGCTCAGAGGAATAGTGCAACTTCTTTAAGAAACATCAGAACTTGTAAACAAAAGTTGCAAATTTTGCAAACAGCAGCTCAGTGTTAACTGAGTCGTCAGTCAAATATTATCAACTATGATGCTAAAAGCTAGAACTGTAAGAAAAGATATGAAAAACTATTTCACAATACTGCTTATGCCCTCAGGTAAATAAGTATGTGTTCACATGAAACAGGGAACAGAAAAAGTGTGGTCTCAGGCAGTGACACTGCTTTACTAAGGCTCAGAATTCTGACAATAGCAGTTTTTATAGATACAAACAGTACTTGGGTAAATCCTTTAAGAGACCAACTATAGCTTCCAAAAAAAAGCCACTGGAAATTTTTGTATTGCCGAATAACATGCCATGTACTAGAAATGACTGAATTTGTGAAACAATTACCTTTGTTTCAAAGCTGCATTTTTATTTGAAACAGGTTTATTACCCATCTTACCAGTAACACCTCTTCAGAGAGAAGACAAAAAAGCCCCACAACCCAAAATCACACTTGCAGTCTGGGCACTAACTGTTTAATATGAAAAGGAACTTAATGTTCTTAACACAGTTCCTGACTGTTTTCATTCGTAACTACTAAAAGTAACAAAAATAATATACTTATGGATTGTGCTTCAGAATATTTTTAGCCTAAAAGAATGCATCATAAAGGAATGGAAAGACTTGGAGGGATTCAGGGTAAACTATTAAGGACTGTGAGGAACTGAATCAAATATTTTTCAAACACTCCTTGGAATCTGCCTTATGTCACTCACACACAAGTGTACTCGTGCATCCTCACCTGCAGATAGGCACTGCTGGAGTTAGTTCAGGCTGCTCACCCGTCCCTCATCAATTTGCAGAAGTACTTGTGTCAGCCTTTACTCCTGTCTTCACAATGCCTACTTGTCAGTCTACAAACTTCTACTTCTGACAACACCCTCCCTCAATAAGTGCATTATCAGCTCCAGCTCTAAAAGACTTGCTGCCTTTGTGGTGGCTGCCATAACCAGTGCTACCGAGGTAATACTTAAAGATAAGGCCTGAAAGCCTCCCAGATTCTTGTCCACTTTATCATCTTCTTCCCCTTTTTCTCTCTTCATCTTGCTCTACCTGTCGTTTGTAAATTGGACCTTGTAGTATGATTCAGAAAGGCTACAATGGGTTGCCAAAAAGACAGGGAAATTTCTTGTGGTGTATAGGAAGAGAGATGGTGAAAGAGAGTTGTTGAAGGACAGAAGCCAGATGGCTGTCTTCTCACTAATCACTGCATTTGGCACTCTGCTTGTCTACTCCACGGAGCAGAGGGGTTCTACTGTCACCTCTTGCAGAGGATTCCTCATTTACCATCCTCATAGTAAGGATGTACCCATGCATTTTCAACTGCTTCTCCTTGGACCTCGAGCAGAAGTCACCCCCCGACATCCAGTGCCTGCCATGCTGTGCACACTCTGGTCACCACCCATCCAGCCCCAGCCTGTGCTCACCTCAGAGCCCTGAAGCTTCTGTGGAAGATGTGGGCTGGCCTGAGAGAGTATCAGAATTCAGTCAGTGGGAGAGAAACACTGCCCCATGCCTGCCAGCTGAGACATTGTGCCACATTGGGAAGGCACAGCAGCAGTTTTCCAGAGGCAGGGCAGCCTCTGGAAGCAGCTTGCTCAATCCACACCGTATGCGTGCTGGAGGAGAGGCACCACACTCCCTTCAAGGAGAACTCTTCAAAAGTATTAAAATAAAATAGTTATTTGGGTTGAACTTGAACAACCTCTACAACTGATTGTGATGCTGAGTGCAGCTCATGAGCACAGTGCAGCTCCAAGTGCAAAGTCTTTCCTTCTAGCCCCATTTGCTGTGCAAGCAGAATATTGGCTGTTTAAACAGGAGATGCACTTCACTAGAGGAGGTTGCTTGATGAATCCTGTACGTATCTCCTTATAAAGACTAGAAATGTGCTTTCTGAAAGAAATACAGTATTTAAATTGATTAGCAAATAATAAATAATGCCCCCAGCCTCCTGTCTGCAGCATTCTGAGTGCTGGGCATATGGCACCTTTCCAGACCACATGGTGGCCAATGAGGCAGAGCTGGTGATTATTATTTCACCCACCTTTAGCAGGAAATAAAACATCTATTTAATCCTGACAGTGGGACTCCCCAGCAGTTAAGCTAAGATGGTTCAAAAGGATTATAATTGAAAATTATGTTTAAGGTAGCAGAAAGAAGTGATAAGACCTTTCAATTTTTTTAAGACTCCAGTTTCTGACGCTTTGAGAGTAATGGGATTTTTCATAGCTGTAGACAGTCAGGACCTCTGTTTCACAGCTCAGTCAGAAAGAAATCCTGCTTTTGAAAAAGGGCATCTTTTCAGCAGGACTCAGTGGACAAGTGGCTGTGGTTCTGGACTGCTCACAAGTGGAGCAGCTGTACTTGATGCTGCTCTCAGTTCTGGTTAACAATAGTGTTTTCTCAATGCTCTTAAGGCAGCATTAAGAGCTTCAACACTTGGACTGTTACTGTGAAAAAGCAGCAAGAGCAGACATGCCATTCTGTGAAATATATAAGCAAATTAAGGTATTTTTGGGGTGCAGAACAACTTCTAAAATGATCTGTTCCCCTGGAAAGTTAAACCCCGTGTTATTGACTGTCAGTAAGTAGCCAGAGTGCTGACTGAATAGCCTAGCTAGGCAATGATGAACAGGAAGCTGCAAATCTCACCTTATGGAACAGCAAACAGGGCTCTAAGTAGTCGAAAGAGATAGGCTCCAAAAGAGAGAGGGTATTTAAGAGGGTGACATAGAGTGGTCCAGTGAAACTGAGCAAAGGGAAATTGAGACCAAATGTTCATGACAATTCCTATGTTTCAGATTAATCTGCATAGCAGTCTTAGCAGGGAAGTATTCAAATCCCCTTCCAGAAAAGGACAAAACAAAGTCTTGGGTTCAGCAACCCAAAGGATAAGTCTGTGCTGAATTACTGGACTATGATGAAAAACATTTGTTGTTTTTGTGGGATTCATCTCACTCTATCCTCTTCCTATCCAGCAGAGCTTACTCACAGACACTGTAGTGCTCCTCTTTGAACTGGTTTGGCTCAGTGGGTGGACAGGCATTTTGTTAGTGGTGGTCACTTTGGAGGGAAGAGGGTTTGAAGAATCTTTACAGGCAGTCACTGAGAACAGATTCCAGCTGGCTGCAAGTACTCCCACTAGGATGTGATGCACAGCAAAGTCTCATGCTCCTGAGCACCCCTGTCAGCAGATAAGCACATGTACCCTGGCATGCATGGCAGCACTGAAAAGTACAGGCATAGTCACTGTTGTGCTACCCCTTAGGAAACAGCTGATTTTGCTGCAGTTTGAAACAACAGATGTGGATTAAACCCTCAAAAAATTGTATCCATGAGGCATAATTAAAAGGAGCCTGAATCCAACCAAAGACAAAACTGAAAAGCAGAAATAGAACTTTGGTAACCTGACTTTGTCTATTGCACCCACTTCTCTACTGGCTTTGAATAGGTAAAAAAAAAATGTTGAGCCCCTGCAGCTGCAGGTAGCTGTTGTCCTTTGCTCAGAAATATAATCAGCTATTGGCACAGAGTTGTAACAGGCTGCTGTTCTGGTTATGGGCTCAGAGCTACTTAAGTTGGGCAAGACTTCCTATCTTCCACCCAGACCTGTTGCAGTGTGCCCATGACAAAATGCCACCAAAAGTTCCTATGCAAGCTTCACGTTCTTGGATGAGTTAGAGCATATTCTTGAGAAGGAATTCAAACTTCAATTAATAGCGTTGGATTAGATACCTATGACTATTAAAACTCTTACTTTGTTTCCCTCACTGGAAAGGGTGAACTTTTCTTCCCCATTATGGTCTTTGTAAAATTTGTACATTTTTTCAAGGGTACACTGCACAAAGATTGCCTTGCTTGACTGTTGGCTACACGTTCACAGGTGTCTTTGCTGTCAGTTATCAATGCTATCAAGAAAGCAGCATCCCTTAAAAGGCTTCCAACTGAATTTTAGCTCCAGGCCACATACTTTCTCTCTGCAGGGTAGCTTTTACCACCAAATCGCACTGGAACAAGAAGGCTTTAAAACTAGGAAAAAATGAATGAGGAAATCAGTGATACCAATTATACACCAAATGAAGATAAGTCCCTCTGTCTCATTAGCACTGTTTAATTATGCTTGGATTTAAATTCTAAATATAGTTCATACAAATTCACAAGGGCAAGTGCTTGCTTCCCCTGTTGTAATCCTCTTCACATCTAATACTCCTCTCTCCTACAAGATCAACAGTTTTAAGGACCTGTCCGCTTGAGTCATAAATAGAAAAGATGCTGATACTTCACCCCTTACAAGTGAAAAATGTTAGTTAAGCAATGGCTTATGTTTGATATTTGCACTGCTCTGAGAGTCCAGAAGTCTCAGATGACTTCTTAGCTTCCTGTGCTGGGTCTGTGTGTACACATGGAGAGAGTGCCTGCTACAGGCTTCTATACTGCTAACAAAGCTAAAATAATACTTTAAAAGGCATCTGAGTTTGGATTGTGTTGTTTCAATGGCAGCAAGAAGAATAAAGACCAGAGAACAGAGAAGAGCTGAATTATAATATTTCTAGCAATTATATTTTATCAGTTGTGCTTTCAACTATTGGCGTCAATGCATTTTGTAGAGTCATCATTTTAGTATTTGAGCACCTGAAAGTCGAAAGTGTCCCAATAAGGGACTAGAGCTTAACACAAAAGTTGAGAAGACAAAATTTAGCATTGTAGGAGTTAAGTTCATTAACAGATCCTTTTCCTAGACACTAGATCTCAATACTACTGTGAACTCCAAGCAGAAGTAAAACTTCACTCCAAAAGCTTTGACTTTTATTTCAAGACTCTTGCTTCAAGTCAGATGGATTCTGTAAAGCAGTAAGTTTTCCTTCACTGTTTGCTACAAGCTATTCCTTCCTGTTTTACATAACCTATAAGAGAAACATGTTTCTCTTAGTATTTGTTGAGTCAATCGCTATCCAAATACAGCCAAATGCTACTGAATTCCAATACCCCATGCCAGTCTCTAAGAAAATTAGTATCATTAGTATTTAAATCCCCTGCCAGCTGAAGACAGAGAAGCCTTGGTTCAATATCCCGGAGATAAGCAGTCTTGACTGTTCAGTCACAGGCATCTGCTGCTCTGATATTGCCACGCCCATACTCTGTGTCATGCCAGTGTGGGGTGCAGACAAGTAAAGCAGATGTTCAGCAGTCTGAATAGAGCACCTTGCTTTGCCAGTGGGCACTGGGAACCCGGGTGCATCCTTTCCTGGGCTGCTGACACTATGTCTGATGCACATCTCCGGTGGAAAGCTGAGTTTTGATGTACCTCCCTGATTTCAGACAGAGGTTGATTTATAAGCACCAAAGTGCTGCTAGTAAAGCTGTGATGGTTCAGGCAGCACTGCTTTTCCCCTTGTGACCTGGGTTTGCTTTCTGTATTATCTAAATATGAAACACAACATAAAACTTTGCCACTAGCCATTATAGCAATTTACCTTCTATCCCCCAGAGCACAGTGGCTGAATCTGAAAGTGTTCTGGAGGCACATCTAGTTACCTAAATGAGTACAGCTGAAGTGTTATTTTGGTCACACCGTCCATCTGGAGTCTTGCCCAGCTGACTCCTGGTTGCTTTTCCCCAGTTTCAAATAGGAATGGCTCATACTGGCTTTTCCCCCATAATCCCTGTGCTCATCTGTGTTGCTCCTTAGCACACAACTAGCAAAATTCTTTGCAACCTAAGTAATCTTCTGCAAAACCTGAAAGGAGAGAAAGAAAAAAAAAAGAAGAAAAAAAAAAAAAAGGCCTTCATATTGCTGCCTCTTATTAATAGAGCCCGTCAAAGCATTTCCCCAAATAGAAAGCTATTGCAATGTAATTCAGCTGAAGTCCTCTCAGTGGTCTCTGAGATACAAATAAAAACCACCAATCTTTACAGTTTTCACCATTAGGACCATGTTTTTTTGTTGAATGCACTACCTACATATTAAGATTTTCATTTTAGCAATATGTGAAAGTATTAATGTAAGTGGAAAAGGATGAGGGTCATTAAAAACACAAGAATCCTGACAGCTGATAAAGGATGACAGAGGAGTAATTCTTCTATTTTATGTGTAAAGGTTTTGTTAAGTGGGTGATAGGACAATAACCTTTAGGATATCGTAATTTGTTAGATCGAAAATATGTTTTGGCTCAGTAACAAAACTATCCTGACAGCTCTAAGAAGACAATTTAT
This sequence comes from Sturnus vulgaris, assembly GCF_052056855.1. Lineage (NCBI taxonomy): Eukaryota > Metazoa > Chordata > Aves > Passeriformes > Sturnidae > Sturnus > Sturnus vulgaris. Next base: position 21,553,593 of record NC_142249.1, on the reverse strand, counting down.
GAGATCAGCTCAGTACCTGATATATTCTTATGTAACCCTACAAGCAGCATGAGGATTTAATGGTATCATATAAATGTTTATGAATTGACATTTAACCAATGGAACAAAATGCTCCAAATCCACTATGGCAAGTGCAATTTGCCAACTAATAAGTTACTTACCTGTCTTTGCAATGGAAATGCATGCAGGGAAGGTATTGTGGTGCTCAAATCAGTGAGGAAAGCTCTGCCAGCAGCCAATGAGCCACAGCTGCAAGCCTGAAACAAACAATTTGTGCCGTAGTTAGGGTGATTACGTCTGTCGTGAATGAAGTTGTACTTTATGCTAATATAAAAAGCTGTGCAACAACTCTTCATGTGGCTTTTTATAGGGACCAATCTAGGGGAATGAAAGAAGCTACACCACCTGGCTAGGTCAGCCCCGTGTATGCAACTGTTTGGCAAGTCCTGTTCCTCTGCCATGCTCAGCCCAAAGGCACAGGAGGTAGTTGGCAGAATTCTGGGAGCATGAGGCATGTTCTACTTCTCTGAGTCCCTTAAATCTTTGCTAGTTCTATCAGTTTTAGTGGAAACTGCTCTTCTACCAATGAAGGCAAATGAAGATCTACTGGATCTGATCACAAATGCACAGAGGAAAGCAGTTCTTGGTGCCCTTTCCTGCAAAGTTTTCAACAATGCTAACAGTCAGTTCCCTTTTCCAGCTTTCATTCCAGGCCTGCTAAACCCATGAGTATCCCAACAAGTTTAGACACAAAATGCAAATAACCATCTCTCCTGTCTTTGTCTTGCATTTTGACAACTCTTTTCTGGAAGCATTAGTGTGATATGAATAGGAAAGAACTCATGCTGTAAAATACATTTCTGTGTATTAACATAGTGTTTCTCACGGCCCAATAACCTCACTATTACATTGATTCTTACAGGAATCTTTGCCATCCATCCAATTGTTAGCCACTGCACATTTCAGGAGAAATTTTCATTTCATTCCCCACATCATGGGGCTGCATGGCTGCACGGTGACATGGTGGAGCACTGCTGGACACAGTACCAGCTGCTCTAGAAGCTGCAAGGCCAGTGTCTGAGGGCTGGAAGATGAACATCTTGAAGTATCACAGGACCTCTTTCTCTGCAAGCTCCAGTTTCAACTATTCCATTGCAGTCAAAGATGTGCAGACAATATATAAAATTAAATTAAAATTCATTTGAGCAATAGGAGACACATATAGCCAGATCCTACATAAGAGTACTACAAAGTGAAATACAGTATTTGCATAAATTATATAAAAGCCATTAACTTGTAGATGTGTGTGACATTCTTATTCCTTCAACTAGAACCATAAAAAACCCCCATGCTTGTACATATAGCCAATGTATTTAGCATCATACACTGCCTTTGACAAAGCTGTATACCACTGATATTTTATACCGATATTGAATACCTTGGCATAGCTTTCATACAAGAGCAAGAAAACATTTCACTTTGCTGGCTGATGGCTGCACATCTTCTGAGGACATAGCAAATGTGGCTTTGATCTCCTCCACTGTTTAGAGAGAAAGTCTCTGGGTGTGTTTTAATGGTGCAGAGAAAAAGATACCCATAAATTTGCACAAGGGCATTCTGAAATTTGAACATCCTGTCATTTCTTAATGATACCCAATTAGCTCTTCAGACACTAGATACAAAACGGGATTTCCTTGATTTATACACAACATTTTACTGGCTTGGGAAACACAGCACAATGAAAAGACTGCAAGGTGACTCAATTACTTTCAGAAAAAAAAAAAGCCTAATTTCTCCAACAGCAAGTTTTTCAAACATTCTGTTAGAAGTTGAATAGCTGAAATTATTACTGTAAGAACCTCACTTATTCAGAGAATAGTAATCTCAACTTCAAAAGATACACATGAAGGTTCAAAATTAAATACAGGTGACTGTATAGAAAGCAAAGCCCATGTACTCTACATGGCAGGAAACTATTTTTTGTGCCACAGTGCCCAGGACTGGAAATAATACACTTAAAGGGCAGTAAGAAAGACAGGATGCTAGGAAAAACTAGAATAGATCACTTGGGTAAGTAATGGAGCCATCACTGACAGGCATCTTTAAGAATAAGGTGGACAAATTTCTTCAGGATATAAGTAAACTTGAGCCAAACTTAGGTATTGAAAGAGGTTAGAGAGTTTTTCAGGGATACTTGTAGGAAGCATTAAGGACTGAGTAAAACCTGCTTTGTTTGTGGAAGGGGTGCTTGGAAACACACTGGCCTCAGGTAACAGGTATGTAATGCCAGACAGACTCCCAGGATGGTGACTCAGGGAGCTCTGTGCATCTGATTACACTATTTTCACCCATCTGTGATCACTAAGATATGAGGTTTCTGGATCATTCATTATTTCTCTGAAAAACGTGCAGTCTTACCTTTCCTACAAAGGCAAGAACACAGTCCTCAACTCTACAGTCCATGGCTCCTGGAGCCAGGTGTGGTCCAGCCCCAGGAGGGGCATTTACACCCTGGGGCCCACAGCAGCTCACGCTGGGACCCGGCAGGGCTCCGCTCCCTGTGATGTGGCAGCCGATGGACACGCTGGGCTGGCTGTGCAGGGAAACACCAGCAATCTGGCACCCCTCAGCTTTGAAACCAGAGTCCTCACCCTGGATGTAGCTGATATGGAGAAAAAAGTGTTTTTAAAAATGCAGTAGCAATTGTGAGACTCAAGTATTTTATACATTGCTATCAGGACACTCTCTAACCACAGTGGCTCCAAATTCTGAGGCTCCTCTGTCCTGACACGCTGCCCAGGTCTCTACCCCACCAGGCCAGGCTCTCCAGTCTCCCTTCCCAATGCAGCATCTCACTTCTGAAGAAGAGCACCAAGTCCTGAGGGCTCTTTGAAGAGAAATAAAAGACCAAAAGACACTTCTCATCTCGCTGACCTCCCCTCCCTCACCGAACCCCTCGGCCCCATAACATAATGGCTGCGGGGCCGCAGCTCCTCTGCCCGGCAGCAGCAGCTCCGGCCCCAGCAGGGCCCAGTCCCGGGCAGGGATGGAGCAGCAGCGCTGCTGGGCACCTGCAGCCCCTCCCTCCCCAGGCTGGACGTGCCGAGCCCGCCTGGCCGCGGGGCTGAGGGACGGGGCCTGAGGGACGGGGAAGAGAGGCCTGGCCGGCCTGGTGGCCCCACCTCACACCCGCGGTTTTCGCACGTTCGGGAAGACATCGAAGCTGGAGCAGGAACACGCAGGATGCTTTAAATTCCAATACAAGCCTTCCTTTTCGGGGTTGCTGATTTTAAAACAAGCAGTCACCTGCTCCCCGGTCTACGCTGTTCTGGTGCCTGCACTGCCACGATGCATTTCCCAACTTCCCAAGAGCATCAAAAGCGCTTTTCAGAAAGTGAAAATATTGACCAGCCTCCACAAAATAAAAACAGTTCACACTATCCAACGTATTTTCATGTGGTAAAACCGTCAATTCAATTTCAGCTATCAATATGCAGAATAAGAAGGAATGAAATCTAATGTGAACTTACGGCTACAGCACATTCTCTTTGAACTCTGTACTCGGTCTTGTGCTGCAGAGTAAGGAAAGGATGGAGTCCCAGTATTCTGTTTGAGTCTAATTTTCTAATAATTTTGTGAGCTAATCTTATCCCATAGCTCAATATTTTAAAAAGGACCACTGAAATACTTACGAGTTGTTAGTGTGGTCTATTCAATCAAATGCAGTTTTGGTTACCTCATCATGGGAGATGATTTAACTATCACGGAATCTTTCCCTTTCACCTCCACTGTTACTTAAATTAATTACTGTATTATTGGACTTTTGTTTGTAATTAAGAAGAGTTTGCTTTAAATATTTTCCTGTTGCTCACTGATATGGTTATGTGATCTGCCCTGCGCTGAAATGTAAAAACACACAATGAAAACCTTGAAATTTCAACTGCCGTTGTTTATTACTGTTTTGGCTACATTCTCTACAATTTCAGCAGCATCTTAAAGAGACAGTTAACATTTCTTTATATACAATGAAAACAAAATGGCTTGCAACATCAGAAACAAGAGCAACAGTTTAACTGTACAATACTAAATGAAAACCTGTGGTAATACAGCCTCCTCTTTCTGCAACATGGACAAAATTACATATAGGTATTCAGCATCAAGAATGGGATAGTAAAAAGAATAGTGAACAAGAGAGAGATACACTGTTCTGAAAAATAAGTTTCTACCATACAAGGCAGTTAGAAAATGTTTCACATTTTAAAATATCTGTACAAGCCACAAGAAACATTTCCTTGCTGATAGGAACTTCCAGAAATAGAGAATAACCATGAGTAACTTCTACATCTATTATCAATGCGCTCTGCAGGACGAGAACGCAATAAACTGACTTAAAGAACTGTACTGTATATTGCCAACACAGATCTGCTTTACATGCCTTGATTGTTAACAGATTCTCAATCTCTCGTACAGTTGACTCGCACCTTAAGGAGGTCATTTGACTCTTGTAAAAGTAAAAGCAACATCATTTAGCAGCAATTAAAAGCGCCTTGAGGGAGACTTAAAAAAAATACAATATCCAATTAGAAAAAGCCATACTTTAAACATTTGTACAGGAATAAATTGCTGAAATTTAACTGAAAATGTGACATCTGTACAACAATTTACAATAGAGCTAGAAGGGAATTTATCATTATTCCTGCATAGAACATTATACATGACCTGTTTGCATTTGGTTTCATACTGTTGCTTGCTTTTATTAGAAGCCTGGAAGGTTTCACAAGTTTCAATACCACAGCAAGTATAGTATTTTTTAAAAACTGAATGGATTTCAAAATTACCAATCTATTTGAGAAATAAGTACCAGGAATTCCACATCACCCTTACAATCTAAATTCAGTGAAACACCACCACATTTTTGGAGGTACAAGCCTGAGTAGCCAAATAAAATACTCCCATTTTATTTGAGAAATCTGATGCTGAACATTATCTTTCACCGTCTCACACTCCTTTACTTTGGTTTCGAAAGATCAATGTCTTGGAAAGATGGCAGTTCATTTAGTTTGTAACCAGGCACAATTTTTCCTGTGTTTTCAAATTTGCTCACTACCCTTTTTTATTTAAATAATGAAAAACTACCCTTCATGTTAAAACTTTCCAGTATCCACCAAATGTACTTTGAAGTATTAAAAAGATTATTTACAATGTTCCCCAGAAAAAAACTAAAAACCTTTTCTTCAGTCTTAAACACAGTATACCTGCTAGTTTGTAACAGAAAGTGTCATCCTTCATCCTTCAATGTTTAACGCTGTTTCTCAGAAGGGTACATTTATTCACACAGTCCATGATCCATTCCAATCATACAAATGACACTATGTAGGAGGACTTCAGTCTGAAAACACAGTTATCAAACTTGTCCTGTGTAAAAACACTCAAATGCTTTCAAGCTCAAGTCTGCATCTGAAAACTAAACAAAAGTATCATCCCATTCCTCAGCTGGAGGAATTTCAGTACGAAATAATGCTTGAAGTAGGTGGTGTAGGGGATGCTGCTAGGCCAGTCATATGCAAGTTTCCTGAAGAATTTGATCTCCTCATATGAGGGAGAAGATAAGGATCATTAGCCAGCTGGTGGACATCAAATCTATCCTCTTTTCGGTATGCTAAACAGCGTCTGATAAAGGCCTAGAAAAGAAATGCAGAAAGTTACAGTAACATTCCAAATACTTGCATATCCTTTCAGTCAAATAGGCAAGTCCTCCTAGATAAACTAGTGTCTAAACAAATTCTTGTTCTTAAATAATTCAATTCAAATGACAGTAATATTTTACTGCTGAGCCCACTGAAGAAACACAAGATCATGGCAGACAGAAAAAAATCAGCAAATTAATTGTTTCAAATAATCACACTTCAAATATGTATTTCCATGTTTTGGAACTATATTTACAAGTAAAACATTAGCACCTCACTCAATCTGATTTTTGTATGCTTGATATCTGAACAGACTAATAAAAACCAGAACCAAGTGTTAGAGGATTGAAAAAGGAGACATTTCTACTTTCTCCAATGAGCTTCTAAAACATAGAGTGGGGAAGAACAGGAGGATGATGCAGAGACAGAATTTCAATGCTTTAGTTTGAACACAGGCATTTCCACATGTGCCATGACAGGGTATAGCAAAACATGAATTTGACACTGATGGTTGTCATGCTCAATAGGAATTATATAAAGAGTATTTAGGAAAAAAAGCACTACTTTGCTGAAACTCTCTTCCCACAAACAAGTCAATCACACCTGCTTAAAATGAGCCAATAAATTGAAAAACTCTGTAGCTAAATTCACTACATCATCCCTACATTTAGGTCCATAAGGTGTATGCTAATCATTTTGTGCTGAAAGTTTCTGTCAAGTCTTATGTCTAGCACACACAGAACATTTGGTCTCCCGAGAGCCTGGGCTTCAACATTTAATGATAGAAAATCCTTATTATTGCTACAGAACTGATTAGCACATCATTACTTAATTTAGACCTTAATTTAAAAGAATTACATATATCTTCTTTGATAAATCTGTTCAGCTGTTTGTTCTTTGCTCCAATTAAAAACTGAAGATTAAAGGAGAAAATCTGTGATAAATTTCAAAGAATCATGCTAGAATTTACTTCTACCATTTGCATATTATCATGAACAAGGTACAACATAAAAATCATGCACATCTGTTAGTAGATATTCACATGTTCTTGGACGTTACAGATTTTAATCAGATTCTTCACAGTAAATCCTTCAAAACAAATGAACTGTAAACAGATCTGAAAACTGTAAACAGGATCTTGCTGTTCACAAGATCCTCAGAGTAACAGTTTGTGCTTAAAATGTTTTTAAAATTCTTCACAGATTTGTGGCACTGCAGCCACACTAGTGTGAAGCAAAGGAGACCACTGCACAAAACAGGAAACAGTGAGTAGGATCAAAGGACATTTACAGTCTGAAACCTAACTAACAATGTCATTTGAGGGTCCATATTTATTTAATCTCCATGTTTTCCAAATCAGAATTTCAGTTTACAAGCTGTTCTTTTGCAACTGCCAGGTCTATAAATCTGAAAAACCATTTGGATTCTACATAGTCATTGTAAATGGTATGCATTAAGAAGTTAGTCTGAAATTGTGTTATAGCATTTACATCAGAGAATAATTTCTCCCTCTCTCTCACAGCCATCATGACAATGGTTAATATGAGTGGAGAATACTGGAAGTTTACTTTAGTCCTTCAAACAGAGCATGCAAGTGCATAGACAATGCAAAAAGTTGCCAATTCTGCATGCTGAACTGTCTACTCTTTCCTAACATTCTCTATATAAAAACTACCAATGACAAAGAAATGCAAAGTTAAAAGACAAAGATGTAAACTCGTACTATGTAAAGCTATCAGTAACATGATGTGTATTTGTCAACGGCAGTCAAGAGTTTTTCCAAATGCCAGTGAAATACTAACAGCAAACAAAAAGTTAATCAAACCCCCCCCTAATTCTAACTACAACTCTTCAACCAGTTTTTCATAACCTTAAGTCCAACTCTCTCACTAACACTACTTTTAGAAAATATAATAAACAGAAATATACCACCACTTGTAACAGCAAGTTTATGTACCCAAAAGACTTATTTTCTTGGGACGTTACTGCCTCTAGAAATAAGTTTCCTTTCCTTTTAATCTCTAAAAGCTGAATCTTAACATTCCTATCTTTTTGGCATCTTGTGTCCCAAATCTAAGTATGTTTAATTAGTTGCTGAATCTTGAATAAACATTCTACTATCTTGGCTTTTTTTTTTTTTTTTTTTTTTTTTCTCCAAAGAGGACGTCTATTGCATCTGCTCAGGAATATCTTTCAAAAATTGGGAGAGTTTTTACAAGCAAGTAACATACAATATTTTCTTCTACTTTCACAGAATTGGACTTGTGTTACAGATGCTCACAGTAGTAATCATTTAGGAAACCACCTTAATCTGTTTCTGAATAGCCAGTCTGTGTAGAGGAATTGACACCTTTGTAGCAGATCAACTATTCTGGCAGTTTTATTCTGAATCGGTATCAAAATATCTTCTAGATTCTTAATCTCAAAAATTCATGTTTCCAAACTCAGATTTAAGTTAACACACACATACTATCACATTTCAAAGGGAAGAATATTACAGGCCATATCCTTCAGGTACCTGGTAGTCAAGCAGTTCTAGTCCATAAGGATGCAGAGAATAACATCCACTATTTTCAGAAAGAGTTTGCTACTGTTAGCAGCAGCATTTCATAAGAACTTCTAGTGAGACAGCCTGAATGAGACACACAAGATCCTCTGGGACAAAGTAAAGCACACAATTTTTGAGGTGGCCTACTTAAAAACCACTTGCAAATTTCTGGAATATATATGTATATATATAGTTTTGCTTTGAAGACATGATTTCGAGAAGTCCCAGAATAAGGCTGCTTAAATAAAAACATCCAAATACTAATTCTCAATTATGTTTTTCTACATACTTATTATGTCCCACAGCATTCTTTGGTTAATAACAATTTTACAGCTGAATCCTTTAAGATGAACGTTTTACTCAGAAATTATAGTAAAAGTTACCTTGGCTTCATTGCTTACAACAGGTTTGACAGGGAATTGAACTTCTGTGGCTTTTAATATTGTATTTTCTTGTAAGATATCTTGCTGTGATTGATTGTGGCCAAATGGCTGCAAGACAAGCACATGATTTTTTTCAGGAGATTTATCCAACTACTTTGATTTCATGAATATTTATGCTATAGTAAGCTGTTGCAGTGTTAATACAAACTGCCAACTATTCTGCAAATAAAAAAGTTGCATGCAAGATTTTCTAATTTTTTGCAAATTCAATGTACAACACCAAAAAGTAACACAAGTAACTTTCCATGTAGATTCATGCCTTTACAAAAGTAATTCAGAGTCTACTGAGAACAGGCACTACATTTAAACTCTCTAGATTTTCTGAAGTTTTTCTTACCTTTCTACCATAAAGGCATTGGAAAAAGATTACTCCAACTGACCACACGTCAACCTTATTAGAAATCTTTGGTGGCTCTTTGCCAACTACAAAACACTCTGGAGGCAGGTACCTGGAAAACAAAACAGACATTTCAGTCTTTAAGTACGGCATCACTAGAATGTGCTCAATTATCAAACTGTACAAACACCTCACCTACACGTCTCTGAGCTTTCGAAAACTGCACAGCTGCCCTACAATCTGCATTCCAGCACTTTTCAACCAACCAAAACTGGTATTACAGTTTTTGTACAGTAAGTCAAATAGAGGGGTCACAAGCACAAATACAAACATTTTTTACCTAAACTGCCAATAATCACTTTTTTTTCAATTGGGACCCCAGGTTAAATGTGAAGCCATCTATCAAAGCAAGAAAAGATGAAAGCCAAATAGGGCATTTTACAGCAAGACCTGGTTAGGAATCTAAGAAAGACCCTTTACCCAAGTTTTCAGTAAAAACAGTAACATTACCCAGAGGTATATATGATAGACAAAGGTGATTGTTATTTCTGTCCCTATATTCTGCAGAAAGAGAACTTAATTTGAGGAAGTTCCCATGCCATTCCTGAATTACAGAATAACTGATGAAATGGAACTTCCTTTATAAAGCAAACAAAACCTTCCAAATGTATTAATTTAAGTGTGGTCAAGTATTACTGACTGTAATATTTGAAGTTGAAAAAGGCAAAAACTATAGGGCAACTACAGAACAGGCATTCTTTTGTCAAAAACATGTAACACTTAAATAGAAACTCTGAAGAAATATTTGTAGAAATGGCATAGGCAGAAAAATGAGATGAAAATGCAACAACTTAAAACAGTTTCACAAACTCTCTTCAGGAATATCTGTCTACAATTCTGGTTACAACAATCAAGACAAGTGATCTTAAAGTGATACAAATGCAAAGAAGGTTACTAAAATGATCTGAAGAATGGATAGCCTACAGTTGAGGGAAGGCTACAAAAGGAGCAAGTACTAGAAAAGGGCCACAATCTACTTGAGGAAAGACAATGTTAGCACAGGAAGAAACCAGTACAAACTGGCCACAAATATACACAGTCTGTAAATGAGAGGATTAGGTTTCTAATGATCAGAGAACTGAGGTTACAGAAGCCACTTCAAATCAGATTACTGGGGCCAAAACACTAACTAAATTTAATATAAACATCTATAAGTTTACCAAAGAGATTATATAACCTAACTGCCTGGCAAGGTAGGTAACTGGACCCAGCAACTGAAGAAATCCCTTCCCTGCTGACAGTTTGTGCAATGTACTCTGAACAGACTCATTCCTAACCTCAAACTCACTCTAAATATTTCCCTCCCTAACGAAGATTTTGGGCTCAGAGAAAGCATGAATTAGAAATTCAGAGATTCATCATGAATCTCTAATGATTACCAATCTTTTTTTTACTTTTAAGTTAGCTGCACCACTAGTGACTGAGGCATTCTAGATGAAATCCAAAAGTCCACATTTTTCTGATATACATTCCTAAAATAAAACATTTAAACTGGTGTTTAAATAGGTAAAGCGTTCAAAAGAGTCACAAAAGCCTCACACTTCTAAAATGCTTCAACTGAGTAATCATTTTTCCACAGCATGCACACAGTGGCATTTGTGGAAGACTATGTTTCCTTTTCAAAAAATTTTTAAGGAAAAGGCAAAAACTTTATTACATACAACTCCTCAATATGGGAAGAGGTGCAAAGCAAAGGGGAATCACACTGGCTTCTCTGTAGAGCAAATGACTTGTAACAACCTGGCCAGTACAGGATTTCTAATCCACCCACCCTGACACAGCCAGCACATACCCAGGCTCAAAGAGCTACTGTGCCATGAAGAATCTGCATCTTTAGAGACCAAATTCTAAAAGCAGATTTTCTGTAAGCAACAAAATGCTTATTGTCATTCCTATGCTTTGGCAGCTCTAAAAATTCCAGTGTTTTGGATGAGCATGCAAGTACACAAAAAATAAATCACAGCTTCTGAGCTGTCATTAACCTTTAGGAAGGAAGAGTAAATACTCTTCTGTCCTAAGGACATTACCTGTTGCTAATCCCTATTCTTTAATTTCCAAGTACTAAGCACCCACACTTAATCATCACAGCTCTGTCAAATGTCTTCAACCACCAGCAGTCAAAGATTAAACACCTGCTTCTTCAGAGGAAACCACGTTTCTAAATCTCAATGAACATTTCCACGTTTATTTTTATATATGTATTTGTAAACAAATAAACATCTCACACACAGTCTTATTTTACTTGTTATGTTACCCTTCTAACATTCGGGAATATCAACATCACGGTACTGCACAAAACCCTTTGTTTGTCATCCATGTTAATATCTTTAGTCCTACTTTTCTCTCCAAATCGGTTTTATAAGACAGCATTTATAAAATCTGAACAATGATCCAAAGTCTAAACAGCAAAATCAAACCAGGCCTTACCAGTAAGTTCCTGCTCCCTGTGAAGTTAAATCCATTCCATCCACCCCATAGCTATCATCATCCATTATTTTGGACAGACCAAAATCAGTAATTTTTATTTCTCCACATGCTGTTCCATCTACAAGAAGGATATTACCTATTCAGGTAAAAAAAGAGAAAAATTACTTCAAAAAAGCTAACAGAATGCTTTATTTTCAAAATCAAGTTCCATTTTCAAGAACATTTAATTTCATAAGGGTGACAATTTTACAGAATCAAAGACTCAGTACCATAAAACAGCACGGGTTAAAAGGGACCCATGACCAAACCCACAGCCTTGGTGTTATTAGGACCATGCCTGAAACAGCTGAGATACATTTACATAATCTTTACATCCTCAAGTCTAGTGTAACTTGACTATGACAAGCTTCTGTGCAGTTTCAGCAACTCTCTAGGCTACCATCATGATTTGAAATGCTGGGAGCTGGCTGGTCAGCAAAGAAACACCAAAATGGAGTGAGGAAACACCAGAATGCAGCAGTATACTAGTTACAAATAAATTTTATTCTTTTTCTGACAGAATGAACCCTACACTACAGTTTTCAGGGTTTGCATATGTCATAAAATTTTGTCAAGAAATTGCTGCAATCCTACAAATTTTAGTCCATGTGTTAAAGTTGTACAATAATTTCTTGATATAAAAATTATTTGATGAAGCTCCTCTGAGAACAAAAACTAATGAGACTAAGAATACATTCTGTACAATCTCCTAGGACAAGAGAAACCTGTGTGAACAGTTTATTACAGAACAGAAACCACTTAGAATTTGAACAGAAAACACTGGCACTTAGAATTACTTCAGAAACCCCATGCTTGGAAGTGTAGCAGATTAAAGCACATGAAGAATATAAGCATCATTCATGCAAGATGGTAAAACAAAGGCCATGGAATCAAGACAAATATTGTTTATAAAAATATTTATTCTTCATTATAAAGAAAACTCTCTGTAAAGTCCTGTTTTGAAGTCCTGTTTTGGAGTGCTTATGCTGGGATGCTAAAAATGATTGATTACGTATTTACAGGTTTAAAAAAAACATATAGGAAAATTAATTACACATCAGCACTCCACAATTACCAGACAAAACTGATCCCATTAATGATCTTATCTGTTTATACTGCTAACTATGAATGCATGTATCTATCAGCTACATGATCTTTTCCTACAAATTCAAATCAAAATAATGCAAAATAGAAAAGTTGTAACAAACATTTTCCACAGAAAAGGCAGGTGATTCTGGCAATGAAATTCTGAAGTTGTTTACAATAACAAAAACAACAAAACCAATTCCAGTTGTTTACAATAACCTTGACACACACAAGATAACTCCGGCATTTTCAGGCATGAATTATGAACAAAATAAGGGATAAAAAATAAATTACATTTTCAATCATAACATTTCTCACTTACCTGGTTTAAGATCATAGTGTATAATAGGGGGCTTGATCTCATTGAGATACCGTAGTGCATTTACTATTTGCATTACAATGGACCTAGCTTCTTTCTCTGACATCAATTTATGTTGCTTGAGATAGAAATCCAAGTCATTGCCTTCACAGTATTCTAAAACCGTGCAAAACCTAGGGTAGAATTTAGAGACAAAATGAAAGAATGTATCATACTGCACAAACAGGAACAGACATGACAACCTAGTCTAATTCTGACAAGTTTAAGAATGGCTGCCTGAATATTAAAATATATGAATGAAATTGTTCATAGAGCACATGGTGTAACTATTAGCTTATGAAAACTGATGCAAATCAGAATATTCATACTCACTAAAAGAGAGAATGCATCCATATGGATGAGAATTTTTAAAAAGCCTCTTTATTTATAGTAGACACATTTCTCAGAATCAAAATACCTTAACTATCCCTTAAGATGTGAGTATTTCATGCAAAGAGGTGCAGCCCAGTCACCAGGGACTACACCTAGGCTAGCAATGCTCCTGATGTCACTTAGTCTTGGAAAATTGTCTAAGGTACGGCAGCCTTTTGATACCAGTCAGGTGTTGCAAAACATTCTCTTCATCACCTTATAGACTACCTGCAATATTTAGCAGACAAAATTCTGCAACTAATGTGGTGGTTTTTAAAATGTTTTGGCTGAAAGCAAGAACATACGTTATTTTGGTTCAAATACTTTTCTTTTCTGTTTATCTAATATACAGCACTAAAATCCTTGCCTAGTTCTACTTACGTATCTGTATCCAGGGAGAAGTAGTCATACAGTTTAACTATTCGGGGGTGATCCAGTTCTTTGTGTATTCTGTACTCTCTGCAGGCATGTCTAAAAGAAGATGGATATATTAACCTTCTACAACCAACAAAATGCTATTAAGCTTAATATATGAAGCGTAAGTAATTAATATTTACTTGTGGTAGTTTTCTTTCTTTTCATCCCTCCAGCTTTTGTTAAGCTGGTGAATCTTCACAGCAGCGTATCTTTGTTCATAAAGATCAAAAGCCTAAAAAAGAAATGCATAAATATGGCAAAGTTATAACCAAAAATGATAAAAATAACACACAATAAAATGAGGAAATAAGCTGGTATATAATTCAAGTGTCTATTGACAAGGCTACTGCCATGCTACTTTCCGCAGGTTAATCAAAATCTGGTCAACCCATCACAATCCTACTTAATTAGATCTCGTTTTTTTTCCCCCAAATTAAATGTACAAGGCTCAAAAATTAGATTTATCAAACTCTACCTTGTATACTTCACTGAAGCCACCTCGGCCAAGTAAATGGAGTAACAAATATCGTTCATTCAATGTGGGGTGATCTTTAAATCTTCAAAGAAAAAAAAAAATTATTTATTCTGTTCAAAGTACACAAGTAGCATCTAAAATGCAAACTTCTTAGATCATCAAATAAAGTTTTCTTTTTAGAAACAACATATAATATGCTGAGCGACATCACACCACAAGAAATCTTATGACACAACTGTACAACATGACCAATTTCAGTACCTTTTGACTATTTAGTTTACACATACTATCACAACACTGTCATCAAAACAGTCAATCCTGGCAAACATTTTGTTATTTTTCTCTTTTTGAGGGCAAGAAAAGGACAAGAAAAGGATGCTTAAATTTCAACATGTGATACATGGGTCTCTCTTTGTTGTGCCAAATTTCAGAGAAGACTCGCACTTCAACTTTCTGGAACAGACAACAAGGACATTCTTCCGATTTCACACAAAACATGATATATCGTATGTTACTGCCTCTTCTTAAAAAAACTGATTTTATGTAACACTAAGAAGTTAAAACGAATCAGAAACAGCAATATGGGGAAAACACACAAAAGAACTATCTGCTCACACTCTAAGCAAAAGCAAAATGAAAACACTTCTTCCAAATACAAATTTTGCTGCAGGACCAAGAAAAAGGACCATACTCTCTGTCCTAAAATATACAGAAAACAAAATATATTCTTCCATCTAATCAGAGGGAAGGGATCTGAATATTCATCCCATTCTTAGTACAATAATGAGAAAGGCAAGAATCTAAGGCAAGCTGCCAGTTATGTTCCATAGAAAACTTTAAAGTAGAGTTTAGGCCAGTCTGCCAATAGCTCATCCCATCCTTCCATGTCCTCTACAGTTTTGGAACTATGGTCATAAGTAGTCAAGTATTTGAGAGAAGATGCATATTCTTGCTTATTGTGCCCCGTTTAGAAATAAAACTTTCCTTCTTATTCAGTATAAAGGTAGATATTTCAATGCTAAATATATTTTTAAATAAACCATAAAGAGTAATTAATATATTCAGTGTATAAGAAAAACAAATTTAGAAGCAGCATCATTAGGCACTTGATGTCATGTGATAATTCTTTTTTAATGGCCTTTCTATTACACGTGTACCTCTAGTAGGCCAATCTTGTGAATGTTACAACCTTCCCTTTCCACTGCTTTTGCTCTCTGTGTGGCTCTCCATGGCTCAGAACCTGCACCCCAGCATCATGTGGGTACCAAAGCCACACAGGGAAGCCCTAACCTGCACTCTCAACTTGTCCCATTATTCCAGTGCAGTTGCAGACATACAAGCTTATCCAGGGGTAGATGGACTTGTTGCTAGAACAAGAAAATGGGCTTAGCTTTACACCACAGCTGGAAGGGGAAATCCCAACAGGATCTGAGTCAGAATTCAGCAGCTGCTTTGGCTGAGAACTCTCTCCCTTACCAAACGGCCCCATCACCAAGACATGTTAGGAAAGACAGCAGGGGCTACAGACCTTAATTATTTCTCCATTGTTTCTCTCTTCTACATGATGACTATAAGCTGTGGCTTGGCCACTTGGTAGATACTTGTCTAAACTACCACAAAAACATGAACACACAGTTTAAAGTTTTCCATTCTGTACCATAAAATGCATTAGTATTGATTGCAGATGATAAGTGGTAAAGTTGCACTATTCTTCTCATCCATGTCCTGTAATGGTTTTCAACTGTGACTGCAATTTGGACATTCTTTGCCCCACATATGCAGTATTTTCACAGTCGAAGCCTGTCATTTTTCTGTGCTGTTTATTCCTTATTCTTGAAGGATCCTTTTTAAAAAAACCTAAACCTGCTCTAATGCAAACGCTGAAGATTTCAAAAGGTTGCCATTTAACCTGCTTGTTTATTTGTTGTAGGATATTTATTTTAAAATAATACTGTATATTTTTATATTAAAATATATTATCTATTTTTAAAAGAAAATACTCTGCCATCAATATGTAAGCATCAACACCCATTATTCTTCATACCCAAAACACAATACAATTTAGCTATCAATTAGCACTAAAGCAACATGGTAGCAAAAAATTTCTGTATTACTGCATGGTAGGCATCATCAGAACAGTTAGGCACAATTTCGCATATATTTTAATATTTAAAAGCTTTAGTGTATGCCTAATTCTATGGTGTCTAAAAAGTAAAAAAAAAAAAAAAAAAAAAATCCTGAAGGATTAAGGCTACTGTTTCATAAACATTTCCTAGAGCAGAAAGTGAGAAGGCCAGTCACATCATGTCCTTCCCCCTTGGCTCATTCCACCCCTGCACCGCCCTCTCTTCTCAAGGCAGCATAAATATTTCTTGCAACTGGGCAAAGAACTAGACCAGGAAATTGATCCCGGATTAAAATGAATCCAGAAAAATAAACCACAGGAGCTGGTTTTAATTTGGACTGATTTCCAACATCAGTTCAGTAAAGAAATGCTATTGCTAGCATGTGAAAGAGAACAGGGCTAAGCAGCCAGGGAGAGGCAGAACCAGCTCCTTTCAAGCAACAGTGCCAGCTGAAAGTGCTGGTGGAACTGTAGTGAGTCTACTTGTCATAATGGAAAACAGACTTAATTCTTTAAATTATGTAATTATTACTTTTAAAATTACACAGTAACAGTTCATAATATGTAGCAATTTAACATTGTGATACACTGCCATTCAAGGTGAAATACAAAGTAACAACATAATACGGCTTTTTCCTGCTAGGTACCTATACCAACTAGGAATGAAATCACAGTGCCATAAACACAAAACTAATTTTAAGTGCAGCACAAAGTTGCTGCATCAAACCTCCCTGCCATTTTCTTGCATTATTATCAAGTAAGTAAACTGCATTAAGTTATCTCACAATTGGTTTTTTTAGCTTAGTAATATAGTCTAGCAAGTTCAGTTCTTAACTATAAACAGTGTAGGTATGTTATTTTGTGCATATTCAACAAAAGCATTAATAAATTTACCAAATTGTAAGAAATTTTAGTTAAGCTTAAATAAACTGGTGTTTAAAATACAAATATAAACATAGAGAACAAAAAAAAATTTATGAACAAATCTCTCTTCTGTAGGTAAGATGTCATACTAGAGAATTACTTTAAAAATAGACATGCAAAATTAAGACAGTAAAGACTCTTACTGTGAATTATCTTCATTATTTATTCTTTTTAGTTCTCTTATGTGAAGATTCCTAACTCTTTCCAAACGTTCAAGTTCTGCTTGTATTTCAGCTTCCTCCTGCAAATGAAAAGAAGAAAATATAAAAGCTCATTTACTTCCCATTTGAAGAGGGTATTTTTATGCCTGCACCAATACTAGTGGTGATGGAGGAACATTACATTACAAAACCCTGCTGAACTAGAAGAAAGCACTGCTTTTCTCTTAAAGCCAGAAAAATTCAGAAAGATAAGGCAAAAGCCTGTTTCAAGAAATTTTTCTGTTCATGAACCCACAGGTAATGGGATGTTCATGATTTTGTTCTGCACTGTAGGGATGCTATTTGAAATGAAAGGCAGCTGGGTTTTGTACCTCAGCCAAGGAGATAAATTATCTGGGAAGCGGTCTGAAATTGATGTACAAAGGAAGAAAAAACTGAGATATGGGCTATTACAGATTCTGTACAAACCGACAGATTAAGAACAGACATGTAGAATATTTTAGGGCTGAAGTGCAAATCAAGTAAAAGAATAAAAGAGCACATAATTACAGCAGAAACATTCTTAAGGTGCTGATACAAGACACCAAACTCAATCTAATTTGAAAAGATTTTTCCATTTGTATCTTATTAAAATGACAAATGAAGAATGTCTACTGCGTAAGATTTTAAGCGCAACTTCAAAAGAAGCGTGTCAGGTAGGAGCACATTCCTTAACGAATTTCAGCACTTAATTTTATCTCATCTTTAGTCTATGCATTAGGAAACAAGGAAATAATTGTTTATTCAGGTCCTCTAAAATCATAAAGATTTCATGACGCCTAATTTCTGGAAACCTATGTATCTATACTCAAACTGCAAAACATACTCATTGGAAGATATTGCAGACAGGGTTATATTGATTTCAGAGTTAGTGCCTCTAGAACTTAAAAATTTGAAGAAAGGGGAGACAAAATTAGTCCACATCAGAAAGCTCATAATTATGGAATTATTTTAGCTGAAAAAGAAAAAGCCCTGGCATCTGATACATATTTTTTTAGTAGCAGCACCCATCATCACCTCTTGTTATTTTGGCAGAGCCTTTTGCACAGCCACATGGTATATCAAACTGGAATACTAATCAATCCTTTCTTTAGAGGAGAAAAAATAAACAAACAGAAGAAAGGAAAGAAAGAAAATAAACTAGCATCACAAAAAAACCCCAAACATATTTGTTTTTTGGGAGATGCTAGATCAGTTCTCCAATCCAATTTATTGTGACTGCACAACCTGGCGGTGCTGGTAAAAGCAACAGGACAAGCCATGGCACAAGGAGATGGAGGCACAAGTCAGCAAAATAGAGAGAAAATACCATAATGATATAGTTCTGAAGCAACAACTGTATTTGTAGGATCTAAAACATGTATTAAATGGCCACATATCCAATGAATTGAGGAATCTGGACTAGATTATTTCAGAGAATATCCTGAAGTCATCCCCATAAGCAATGGAAAAAACTTCCCATCCCAAAACAAGACATGAGATGAACCTCCATGGAAGAAATGAAATTCAAATTCCTAATAACTTAAAAGTTGGACGAAGTAACACAATCTGCCAGCAGATCTGGATGGACCATTTATTTTTCCTAAGATACAATGTCAAGAGTAGGGTTTTTTCCTGTTTATATAAGGTTAAATTCTTTTTTTCTATATTTAGACACATCCTTGCAGTTCTCCGCTAAATACCCTGAAATGATAGGCAGTTCCTCATAACCCCGTAGTCCTTTATAAGAATTTTAGTCCTCCCTTCACAAAAGGCCACACACTCATACACACAATTGTCTATTTTCTTCCCAAAGGCTAACCAAAAAAAAAAAATCCATCAGTTATGCCTCTTTTGGACCTTTTTGTTCATATATTATGCAATTCAGTGGTTCTCAAAATGTGGTTCATAGGCCAATGTTAGTCCAAAAAGAACTGGCTGGTTGCATTGTTTCCAGCTGTTATTTAGGACACTCAGGCTGTGAATACCTTTAAGCAAGAATGAACCAGCTTAGCTGCCTCAAGTCACTGCTATATAAAAGGAAGTGAGAAAACAAGAGACTCTCTCCAGGACCAAAGCAACTAGCTGGAAAAGAATTTCCTGGGTAGCAGTAGGAAAAGAAAACTGGTGGTGGCAGCATGTACAGGGCACCAAAAATAAGAGCACCAGGAAATCATCTCAAGAGTGAAAAGGAAGAGGAGCAGCCAGCAAAACAGCATATGCTAAAGGAATGAAGAAAAAAAAATGCAAATAGCAAAGAAGTGCAGAGAAGGAATACAGCCATGTAAAATGAAAGTAACAAAATTGGTGCTCTTAGTTAATGACAAAATCTGTATCACACAAAAGAATTATAATGTAAGAATGTAATTTTATTGTTTTCTTCAGATATACTCAAGTATGATTTGCTAAGAATAACGTTTGTTTCCCCCCAGCATTTAGTCAGGGAATCTCCATCTTTTACAAAGTACTCCAAGCATTGATGCTCAAGGTGAAACTGAAATTCTGGTATTAAATAACCCTGTAAAAGTTTATTTCATGTATCATTCGAAACTCCCATTAGACTTTCATAAAGTTAAAGCATGGAAAAAAAACCTACAGAATTTCCTAACGGAATTTTATGTGAAGCTGGAGCTTCTAAACCACTAACAATGAAGAACAATGTGGGCAGTCTACTTCACTAGTGCCAGCAAATTATATGCAGATTTCCTACTACAGATTCAAATACTTTCCTGTCATATTCTTCAGAAACAGCTGCAGCTTTCTCAAGGGGCCAGTTCAATTTATTATAGTAGGATTTTTAACAGGTGGCTTGTACATTTGAAGAAAACAGGCTTGAAACAGACTGCAACATTTCAAGGGGAAAACACTACAACCTGTTTTGACTCAACAACTCAGGAACTACTACTCAGCACATATAAGTCCTTTTCTTTCACTCTTGTTGAGGTATTTCTGTCTGTATCAACTGCCATTCCATTTTACAGGTTATTCCTCAAGATCTTCGCTTGAATGAGTAATAGTTTCTTCATGTAACGATTATCTCACCACACAGATTTATTAGAATTACGGGGTTCAAAAAAGAGGTTTTTTCACAAGTCAGAGACTAGAGTAAAATATCTGACTGTAAAAATAATTTAAGACATAGAGAACAGATTTTCCATAAAAGTAGGAAAATTATATTCTCTTGTGATAGGTAATACGCTGGTAACAACTGAAGTGAATACTGCAGACGATGAAAATGTTGTATTAATTCAGAAGTACAATGCTTGCGAATTGGACCTTTTTAAAGGCTAAAAAAAAAAAGCCCACACATCAAACTTGGCTGGCTCACTAAGTTCTGAAACAGGAGCCCAAAAAGTGGAAGGGGAAGAGCAGGATTTGTGGCATCATCACTGTTGCACTCTCAGATGAATTTAAGGTGCCAGCACAGTGTTACACTGGATGGACTCATTATTGCTCCCCTGTAATTTCAGTGTTTATGAAAAGCTGCACAAACAGAAACAAAAGGAAGGCAACTATTAGGCATGAAGTAGTACAGCAATTTTAGTATCAGCTTTTTTACTGAGACAGCTGTCAACCTATCTCTTCATTTTGATAGTACTAATTTTTATGGGTTTTGTTGTGATTAAAAAAACATACCTTTTTGAGATGTCCTAATCGTAGCTTGAAAATTTCTTCCTGTTCATGGTACTCTGCTAGAGTCAAACTGAAAAATGAAACAATCATGTAATTATACCTTCTACATGGTGGCAAACAAAACAATAGCATTTTTACTTAAAAACTACAGTATATCCAGTTATCTTGTTATTTACTGCCTCTAAAAGTACTAGAAGTTTTTGAGCCATCTGAACATCTTGGATTTGTCATTTCAGGATCAAAACATACTTACAGAATGCCTGTATTTGGTATTCTACAATATTAACTGCCTCTCCCACTGAACCATTTCGATTCATCCAGATAGCCTGTTAATTACCTAGGAGCATCTTGAATTGTATCACCATCCCAGATTTTAGCTGATGCTACTCCACTGCTTGGTTCTCAACTCTAATGCATTCAGAAATTAGACAAGAATGATAACACTGGATTTCTGAGCTGTGATATACAGATGGTAGTGCAAAACCATACATTTCAAGTTCATTAGCACTACATTTTGCATGAAATTCAGCTTTGAATTCACATGTGACTCTAGTTTGTTCTCTTTGCATCTTCCTTTTCTCAGCAATTTCTGGCTACAAATAATTCAGTAGTCCCTCACTGTCTATAGACTTGCTCAGACATAAATTCAGTTATACAGAGAATCTGGACTGTTTGCACAGATTAGTAACTAAGAAACCTGCAAACTGACTGCATGCAGTATCCATCTGATGAACAAAAACCACAAAAAATAAACCCAAGAGACTTGAGTTCCAGATAAGAAACCATGCACATACAAGGAAGAGAAACGCGATGGGGAAGGAGAAAGAGGTATGGCCTCGTTGAAAGGGTTCACACAAATCTCTACAAAAGAAATTAAAATTACACTTTTTATTGTTTGGCCTAGACTTAATACTTTCTGCATCATATAAAGCTAAAGCTCATAGCATAGTACATTCTCACAAAGTCTGTATTTCTGTGGGTTCAACTATCAGCTGGGAAGATCATTACCCCAGGTGGTTAGAAGGCTATATACACTTTGATTGCAAACTTGAGGACTAGAATGTCTTGAGAATCACCAGTAGTTTTCCCAGAGATGAGGGACACTATTCCAGATATTTCTTACAGCAAATGCCAGTCAACTTCAACAAAATTTGCAGAAATCTAATAGATTATAAAACTTCTTTCCTCACTTTTAAATTTCAAGTTCACCACAGTTTTCAGAATTCCAACACCTGCAATTTTGTGTCTCAAAAGTTGCTGATAAAGGAGTGCATCTTTTTCAGATAAAATCAGAAGGTTCTGAAACTTTCATAGAGTCCTCTCCATTCCTCTTATTATAAATACTGAATTTTGCTGTCCATTTTCTGATTTGACAAGGACAGAAAACTGATTCAACCAAATCTCAGTGAAATTACTGAGGGTTTTTTTTGACCACACCATCCAAATTTTCAAGAAATTGGAAAGAGCCTCACAAGACTGTAGTTATTTCATCAGCCTTCTGGGTCTGTAACATATAGGAAACACTCAGATCAGGCGACAAAAGCACCCATCATCACATCCTGTCAGAATCTGAGAGGCAAGCAATCGTTTCTTTTAAGACATGTCATACAAAGTTATCCTGCATCTTTTTTTTCTTACTGGAATTCAGAGAAGTCTTGTATTACAATTGACATCCCCAAACACTCTGAAGGCAATGGAGGGAGGAAATTTGCCTCTCCAAGAAAGACAGAAGATCTCTTACTATCAGATTTTGGGACCTAAGATTCATATTCTTTTCCTAGCAGAATCTCCTCTAGGTTTAGACAACGTATGCTACATCTTAAAAGAAGAGGCATTAAAGCAAATATAAAATGGGCTGTCTCCATAGCTAGGAAAGCTGGCAATGCACTTGGACTTTGTACAGTCCAAGCAACAGCAAGAAACATAAGAAAGAAATGCTCCAATTCCTGCTGTAATACATCTACCAGCATAATCAAAGAAATCCAGACCATGCTAGACAACTTACAAGAATATCTCCAACACTTTTTCAATACTTCTATTAAAACAGCAAACTACTCTAATGTGGTTCTCAGCTAAAAAAGAAAAATGCCAATGTTTACAAGGTTGAATAATGCCATTCCCAGATTCTTGTCTACAGTATAAAATACAGCTTGTGCATTTCCAGAAATACAGATAGTAAAGTTTGTCTTTCTCAGGAAGAAGAGTGAGTATTTTAGGTGGTTCTGCAATGCTGAACTACCAGTAAAACACATTCAAAAGACAAAGTTTATAACATGACCTACCAGAACTTTCAGTGAACACTAAGAGCCCTAAAACCACAGATGCCCTAATGTAAGAGCCTGACGGAGAGACGGAGGCTTCAGAGGGCTCTGGAAATGCTGTTTATTGCATAGACGAGGTTCCAGCAGTTGAGGGTCATGGGTGAGCCTAGAGCTGCTGGCTATAGGCAAGCTGTGTGTCCTGAAGCCCAATTCTAGTTCTGGTTACAATCCATTATATACTTTTCATTACAGAGCATCTTAATACCTGACTATCAATCAGTGTCAGACACACCTTTTACATTTCCATACAACCTATCCAAACTGCTAAAATTACCACATTGTGTTAGTGATCAGCCAATCATCGGAGTCAGTAGTTACATATTAAAGTTTGGGACTTGTTCTGCAGTGGAGATTTCTGAGATCTTTTTTCTACTTGCAACATTAGTTTTCTTCTTAGCCTGTGAAAATTCTTCTGTTTGGTAAAAACGTTTTTTGTTTGAGCTGGATTTATCCTTTGCTCTAAGCCATAAAAGACCCTTCCAACTCACTTGCTCTTTGCCTTCTAGTTACCCAGTAAGACTGGCTCAGCAATTCTTTTCTTCTATATCAAAACTTGCCATTATTTCTATTCCTTCTTCAGATTCTACATTCAAAGATCTTTCTGTTTCACATATCTGTGAGACCTTCTTGTCAAATCCTTATCCTTCCCAACACACTAAAAACTGACATAATATGGAAAATCTGGTCCTTTTTATAAAACCTGAGGTGTCCACATAGAGATACAAAGTGCCTAGACAGCTCTAGCAAGTATCGCCTTTCAAAGAGTCGTGAAACAGCCCTCTTGAGCACAGAGCACAACTTGGATGTCATATTGAAAGCATTAAGATTCAAAGTCACTCTTAACATGTTTCTATGCCATAACCCAATAAATAATTTGTTTTCCATTTTTCTATTTCCTCACAAATCTAACTCTATTAGAAGCACAGCATGTTTCACAGCAATCTAAAACTGTCATTACTGACCACCACATTTCAGAGAAAGACATATAAAACACAGAGGTGTACACAGATACAGTCACTTTGGATTTTGTTCACTCACTTCTGAAAAACAAAACTTTACTCTCTCATACTCAGAAACACTTTTTTTTAGGAGTTTAATAGTTTTTATCTAAAAATATGATATACTTGGTATTAAAACAGCACACGACGAACAGCAGTAAGCCAGTAACAGTGTCTGTTTTCTGGCTGTAGGCCACCAGCCCACTGCACGGTCTGAAAAATCCTACCAGCCTAGGGATTGCTCCTCATCAGCTCACCACTTTCTACCTCCATCCACTCACCACCCCTTTTGCAGGGCAGTGGCATGCTGGAGGCACCTTTTGAAAACAGAATTACAGAATCACACAATGTCTGGGTTGGAAGGGACCTTAAAGATCATTTAGTTCCAACCCTCCTGTCATGGGCAGGGAGGAATGTCACCCACTAGATCTGGTTGCTCAGAGCACCATCCAAGGCACCTACAAGACATCACAGTTTCTTGCAGAAGGGGCTGCTCCTCTATCGCTTGAGACACACAGGTCAGGTGAGAAAGGAGAAAGGCTGAGGAGTAGGAATGTCAACCAGAAAAAAGGCTGCTGCCATCTTAAGCTGGATAGTCAGGCCTGGGGCTAATCTGAAAACCACTGGGGAAGAAGGGCAGCTGGAACAGGTTACGTGAATTAATGTGGCAACTGTCTGGCCCTGACCATGACCTTTTATGCACAAAACTACTGTACAATAAATGCTGTATTTTAACTGTCTGCAGCCAAATAAACTCTGAAACACATGCAATGAATTCCTGAAATTGCCCAAAATGCACTGGACGTATTCTGTGCATGTAGCATAACTCTCCTGTGACGTATAGGTGTCACAATGTGCCACTCTTACTTGTTGCTGGAAGAAAGTAGATAGCCATCCTGGCCTGAAAGGCTTGATTACCACCAATTAAAACTTTTTTTTTTTTAATTAGAAAGAATAGGCTTTTCAGAGGCTTATGTTTTCACCACCAAATTTCAAAGGTTTTGATACAATATACATGTGTAGACATAACCAGTCTTCTTTTTACTTCTTCCTCACATATACAGACAAAATCTTCTACATTCAAAATTCTTTTACTAGTAGGTACAGACAAGACAAAAAACCCGAACTACCCATGTGTTCCTTGATCTCCACCATGATCAAGCCTGGTATGTTTACAAGCATCTCTCTTCCCACCTCTGCCCTGCTGGAAAATCATGCTGCATATATAGGCACAGCAGAATGCAGCCATGCTCCCAAACAGCCATATGCACATCCAATACAAGTTTTCTGGCTGCAATTTCTGAAGCTCTTCTCTTTTGGTCTAAGTTTATTCTCACTCCAGTTCCCCAAATTTCTACAAGGACGAACAAACTTCAACCAACTCAAAACCTTTCATGACGTCTTTTCACCCATTGTTTCCATGTTTGCCTTAGAAATAGACTGCCTCAGGGAAGGAGCTGTCCTTACTTGTCCAGTAAAGCCCAGACACATTGTTGGCACTTCAGCCTGAAGAAGTTCATGAAAATATTTTTATTTGTTCCATACAGAACAGAATGCTCCTGCTAAATGATGCATTTGTTCAGCCACAGTAACAAACCCTGCCAGCTCTCTCTGCTCTCCCATTCCAAACTGCAAGCAGGGACAAGGACACATACAGGCTACCATGGAGGAACTGGGAAGCACTTGAAGAGGTGATAGGGAAGTGAATACAACTGAAATGGCTGAAGCTGCAGAGGAAGGATTCCACCATCTAAACCAAATAAAACATTGCTCCTAGAAGCAATTGTCTCGTGAAATAAGAGCTGCTTCCAAAAAGTGGGGACCTGCATTATAATCTCACAGAATCCTCTCACGTATCCAAAGAATTTGGAAGAGTTTTCAAACAAATTCTTTTCTAGGGCTAAGAAGGCAACCTCTATTTAAAATAATTATTTTTTCTTTAAATACGTTTAAATTTATTCCTTTCACATAAGACTAATAAAATTACTTTGCTCAGTAGAAAACAGAATTCTCAAAATTGAAGCTACTTTTTGGTTTATGCTTAGGCCACAAAAGAGGAAGACTGATGGAAAACCAGGACAGTGTTCAGACTCGTGTTCCATTTACTTGAAGCACTAAGCCACCATTCACTCACCAGACACTGGAAAGCTGGCCACTTTTATACCAGTAACTTCAGAGCAAAAATTCTGCTTTTACATTTCTATCACAGACCACAGTACATTCAGCTAAACTAAAACAATGCCCTTATTAAGAATGCCGCAGGAAACACCTTCAGTCTGTTTCAAAATAGTTGATACCCGTTTGCAGAAAAAGCTTCAATACTCCTGATTGTCACAAAGCTGTAAATCATTTGTCAATACCAGATGCTGGAGATATTTTTTAAAGCAAACAATGCAGTGGTAAAGACCCCTGTTGGTAACAATCCCTAGCAAGTCGTTTGTATGTCTAAAATAAACCTGCATGGATGTTGTACTAATTCACTACTGGTTTAGCTCATTAATCTCAAGCAGCTCTGCATTTCCTCAGGCTTCATATAAACAGAAATTTTTCCATTTGACTATACTAATTAAGATCATTACTGTCAAAGTAATGCAGAAACAATGATAAGCAATGTAATACCAGAGAATCACATAGAGCACATGACAAATTTACTCTAAAATGGAAATACATAATTAATATTTTACCAAGATACAAAAAATAGTTAATCCTGTACTGAGAAGCAGAAAGGAGTCAACATGTAATACTACAATACAAAGGTGTAACAAATCCTAAATACAAAAATCCACTTTCAAGTAAAGGCCTAAGAGCATAATGTGGCTAAATGATTCTGTGATTTCAGGATGCATTATAGATCTCCTCAAAGATCTGAAATAAAATTTATAAGCTTACAATACAGGAAGTAATCTCATATCTGTATTATATAATGATTGAACTATGATACTTAAATGCAAAACAGTTCTGGTTCAATAACTGCTTATATTTTTGCTAGCATTAGATACAAAAAGACAAATTTGACTGTTCTCCTGGTGATTCCATAACAAGCAAGCATTTTCATGTGTCATTTAACATGTCACTGGTTAAGCCAGATGAAATGAAAATTGCAGTCTTTAGTAAATTGGAAATTATTTAACACCATGTAACACCAGAAAATATTACAAAGTTTATTAGCATGAATTCATCTTGTCCTACTTAAAAATTAGAACATGTTGTCTGTATTTTTTCCCCAATTTATATTTTATCATCTCTCAAAGCAGCAATAAGATTATGGGAGTATATCCAGTCAAAAGTTAACAAATTTAAATTTCTGTAAATTTTCAGGTACTTTCCATTACTTAAATGTTACTTTTAATAAGAGGAGAGACTACATTCAAACACACAGCAGTATTATTTTTAAGACAACAGCCATATTTACTGATATTCTGAAATATTAATTATGGTCTAAGAAGAAACACAGGCACCAAGCATTACTAGAGTCACAATGAGCAATGTCTCTCCAGCTCTCTACCAAAACACAAGCAACACTAACCAAGATTTGCCTACATTGCCACCCTTACTACTGTATCTTCATGGGTTTTCTGGCACAGTAAAACAACTGTGTCACAATGTGAATTTTAAGAATGATGCATTATGCAAAACACATGCAGCTGTCTTCAAAAGGATGGTCCAAATGTATTTATTTCGCAGATTTAGCCAGAGCAATTTATATACCCTCCATCCCTGGAAGTATGAATTATTGCCTCCACAGGTGAGAGGTGACAAGTGACCATGCTCAATACAGGTAGCTTACTTCTAAAAAGTAACACAGATTAATTTGCTACTCTTTTTAAGCCTAATTATTTACTTTTTACTTAAAAATAAACTAGGAATAGGTACACTATCAGCTGCAGCCTCTTAGCATAAAGGGCAGCAACTAATATCTTGAAGCAGCATTTTCATGAAATATTCAAATTAAATGTCAAGAAGACATCTTTGTGTGCCTTGAATTACACCCTTTCTGTCTGCAGGAAAAAAAATGACCCCAGAAAAAAGAGAGTTCTTTAATAACTTTCAATTTTTACGTTTCAATGACAAAAAATTACAACATTGTCAATACATGAAATGGGATCAGTAACTTCTGACAGTTGGTCTCAGGATGTAGCATTCAGAAAGGGGGGAAAAGATATTATTTCCATTTGTTTTAAGGCACATCTTCAAATACTAAAGGCTGAAAAAAGGGTTTTTTTTCAACTAAATACTGTTATATGGAAAAAAAAATCTCCAACTAAAAGAGAAGCTCTTAAACCAATGTGGATTAAAAAAAAGGTTCAATCAGTATCAGTGAGAAGATTAAGAAGCCACGATAAGGACATTTCTAGATCAAGATAACATAAGGAACATGGCCTATCCCTAGACTGGGCCCTTCTCTGGTGACTTTACCAAAAATAAATTGTACAACAACTTCATAGACAGTGCAATTGTACAACTTCATAGACAGTGGTGTCAATTTCCCTAACATCAGCAAGTCCTCAGTGAGAATATAGCTGCTGAATATACCGAGAGTCTTTTTACGCTGTTATTTGAATAGAACACACACAGACAATATCTGAGAATTTATGTAAAAGACTGATTGAAATGTTAAACTTACAGCTGTGGTAAATTGGGTCTAACAAAGGGATCGTTTTCTGCCCCATTCACAGCTTTATTTTTCCTCTGCTTGGGTTCAGAATTGGCAGATGGTGCCTGAGAATTATTTGTAGTTGGAGGCTTTCGCTTGGCCAGGAGCTTTCTTTGCCTTTCAATGTCTTCCCTTTGTTGATTCACCCACTCTTGCTGCCTGTAAACCCCAAAAAAAGCTTTATTAAAGTTTCATCAATTTGCATTTTTTCAAGAACTATCTTTTTAACTGATAAGGCATTTAGAAATTTTTTAAAACTTACTATACATGTGAAAATGTTTCCTAGGAGAATGAACACCAGTGCTCTTCATGAAGTGGAAAAATTTGGTAAAGTTATGGCACAACTTACTTTTTAAATATATGGTGGTTTCGGGGGGGATTGTTTGTTTTTTGTTGTTGTTTTGGGGTTTTGTGGGATTTTTTGTTTGGTTTTTGAAAATGTTATGCGTGACTCCTGCACTAGAAAAAGAAAAAAAACAAATCTGAGCTGGTGGATACCTTATTTTATACCATAAAAAACACCCCCTGACAGTAACAACAGAGAGCACCTGATTTTTATAGGCCAAATACTGAATATGATCTGGTCATTCCCAAATAAATCATCAGTTTGGTTGTACAGCAAACGATCACAGCTTTTATGCAAAACACATCTACAGACAGTTTTTAAGACTGTGTAAAAAAACAATGCCCCAGACAATCCCATAATGCTAAGACTAAATACTGCCCTTCAAAAACTAAAGTATTGGTGAAATACTTTTAAAAATACATGTATTCTTCTATCTGAATATCTATGTATCTCCAATGAATCAGACTCATTACCAAGGAACTCCTCTGGAAGCACTGCATAATTATTTTACCACCACCTCTGAGAGTCTTGCAGAGCCCTCTTCCTTGGCCCCATCTCTGCTCAAACACCTGCTATGGCAGCTCTTTTCCAGGTGGTTGCTCTCCCTCATGCACTTGCACTAGACCCTATCTGAGGCTGCCAGATTTGTCACTGCTCCTTCACAAGCACGAAGGAGCAGGATGCTGGAAAAGCTGCTGCCATGAGGATGTGCAGTTAGCACCTATGTGACCAGTGAGAGCTTCACAGACCTCCTCTGTCCCAAAGACCACCAGAGATACAAGGTTAGCTTCCTGAAAAATCACTGATTTACTTTTATAGTTCTATCAGCTGAGTGGAATGACTACATGCTGCTTATTTACTGCATTCATGCTTTTCTAAAGGTAGTTAAAAGAAAGTGAAACCAAACTGTTTTTTAAAGACACACAACCTTAGCATTCCCTCAGCTCATTACTGCAGTTCTATACTCTATTCTCAGTCTTCAAAAGGCAAAGCAAAACACAGTATATAAAAAGCTGCTTCAATCCTCGAACACTAGTAATAAAAAAGTCCACTAGAGGGAAGTAACAATTAGTGAGAATTTTAAGAACATAGCTTGACTAACTTCACAAGATTTTGAAATGCAAAGCCATCTGTCCACTGTTCAGTAAATGAAGCACCATGACGAACTGTTGTAAAATGCCCCAGGCGTAATCTGTCTTGCATGCTCTTCTCTCTGCTTGCCAGCTTCTCCTGTGTGCTCTAAGAAAACAAAAAAATTTCATATTTAGTAACACTAAAGTGTTCAAAAAGTCAATAAAACACTCAGGGTTTTTTTTCCTCTAACAGCCTTTTAAGGGAGGGATAAGAGGAGAGTAAACAAAACTACGTTGCAGTATTTGCCCCATTTATTCTAATTTCTACAGAACTCGAGCATCTGCAGTTGCCAGAACCAGTACTAGAGGACAATCTATGCACCAAAAAACCCAGCTGAGTTTGGCTCAGTTTTCCTATAAAGTCTGCTGTTCTTCATCATTGAAAACCCACTTTATTTAGAGTATCAGCATCATAGAGGATATAATTAAGGTTCTATCTGTACATGTCTACTATAACAAATGAGCTGACTCAGATATCATAAAGAAAGCACTTCCTATACTTAGATGCTCAAGGAAGTTTCCAGGCTATGTTACCACTTGTATCAAAGTGACTTGGGACAGGGACCGCTGTGTGACAATGCACTGTGGGCAGGCTTAAGTGCAATCAGATATTCACTGGCAGTGACAGAAGCAGATGCCCTTCTTAGAACCAGCACTGCTACCACAAGCATCCTTGGGATGTGACAACCGAGTGTGCCTGGTCCCTCTCAGAGAAGAACACTATGAACAACTAATGCAAGGAAATCTCTTTAATTGTTACAAATGCTTGCTTCATAAGAAATGTCTATGGCCTGAAATCACACACATACAGAGTGAGAAATTGTCAGAATTAAGGATCTTTTTACAAACAGACCTCTAGACTCAACAAGGGCCTTTGACAGAAAACATCCCTTGTGGTATTCTCAGTCTGAAGGCATGCACTTACTATCGTGCCAAACAGAGCTGATGCATCTTTTCCCTGCGTTCCCCTTACGCTGGAACTTGAAAAGATCTGCAGTAATTTATTTATGACATGCTAGTGAGAAAATTCTCCTGAATCCTCCAATGGCTCACTTTGTGCCATTGTGCCTGGCAGCAGGATCCAGCAGCTAGCACTATGGATGGCACTGGGGCTGTTTATCATAAACATTTTTGTACCTTAATTTCTAATGACATGATTTGCTGTTAACTTTGTAAGATTTTTTTAAAAATGAGGCTATTTTAAAGAAGAGGGAGAGAAGCAGGGTATCCTTGTCTTCTAATAAATTGCTACTAGTTTAAATATAATCGGCATGAAATTTAAAAAAAAATAATTCTTTCATTAATAGTAGTATGAAGGCAGTCATCTTCATTTCCCTTTTTCCATTAATTCTGAGCCAACAAGGCATTTTATCATTTTACATTAAAAATTACCTTAGCCACTTAAGTGTCTCACAAAGAGATATTATCCATCTCCTCTTCACAACAGCTTATGTTCAAAAATTCTTTTATGCACTTACAATTATGATCTTACAATTTGTCCAGAAAATATGCCATATACTAAGTTCCTAACTTTTATGCTTTGCTATTTTGAATTACTAAAAATGGGTAAATCCTTAAATTAAAAAAGGTACATTTTCCACTATCTGAAAAAGGCTAAATGTTTTATTTAGCTTATTCAGGTTTATAAAAATACTGCTAGACAGACACCATGGCTATGAACTTTCAATCTCAAGTGACTAATGTGAAAAAGTTGAAATGAAAATGAAGGAATCATAATGGAGTTACACTTCAATCTCCCAGCTTTTATCACAAAGATTCTTAAGAGCAGGAAACTTACCTTTTCAATTAGTAGCTTCTTGCTCATTGAAATGCATTTGTTTAACCTTTCTTTGTATTTTTCAAGTAGTTTTTGTTGTTCATCTATTTGTCTTCTAAGATCACAATTAGCCTAATAAATATATACAAAATATGAAGAGATATATTGAAACACTGTTTTTTAAATCAGCTGTCACAGAAAATAAATATAGCTACTTTCACATGACTAAAGTAAGGAACATACATGCATACACACATCTATTTATCTAAATAAAAATTTCATTTCACAGACCTGTCCCTAGCTATAGAAGGATGCCTTGTTTCTTTTTTATTTCTTTTACATTGCCCTGCAATCTGTATTGCAGAGCATTCAGCATAATGAGAATATATAAAAGCTCTGTACCAATCTCATGTTCAGCTCTCTACTGAGGGCTCCACTTACATTCAAACTGGAAGTTTAAATTTTAGCATCAGAACTTTATATATTATTTCTGAAGTCATGTGAATCCCAACATCTTCAATTTAAAAGAATGCAAAAATTTCACAATGATAAAAGTTTCAATGATCTGAGTAGAAAATTTAACAAATTCCCTGTGTTCCAATTATATTTAACTTATTACCTTAAAAATCCCCAAAATAAAAAATATTATTTTGAATAGAACAAAATTTTTAAAAAATAGTTTAGGGTTGTCTATCCCATACTGTTGAGCATGTATTAAAACAATCTACATATACAATTTCATAGTACATGATTTCATGGGTTAATATTTTTATGTATTGTACATATGCATGTACACATACAAACACTAAACAGACTACGATTTGTGAATACAGGTTTGTTTCTTATTTCATATTTCTCTATATCCCCTCTCCAGTGCTTCCTTCAAGAGGGTAAGCATTAAGATTTTTTTTTTTCTGAAAACAGGTCTTCAAGCACAGTGTAGCATAATTTTCTTTTTGAAAGTAGTTATTCATTGCCTGCAATTATTTCTGTCACAATCACTTCCATTCTGAAAATGCCAACAGTTGTTCCACAGATAATGGCTATTCACAATTAGAACCAAAAAAAACCCCAAAAACACCCACTAGGTGAATTATAATATGAATTTAAGGAATTAATCAGCTGCCTGCAAACATTGCACCTTCAGAAGTCTATAAACATATTTAATCATTAACAAGTTGTAGCACGGAAGCTGAAAAAAAAATACACATTTCATTATATAGACTTCTTAGATTTAAGAAAAAATTACAAAAAAACTTGTTATACCTTTCTATTTAAGTAATTTTTTTAAAATCTAAAAAATTGTCCTCATATTCAGTCTGTTGTTCTGAATAAATAACTTTACCTCATGTCCAACACTTACCCTGAGTAAGTCATCTATACGACCTTCTTTCTTTTCCAAGTCTTGATTTTTATTACTTTCTAGTGCAGCTAATTTCAGCATTGTGAGATCAGTCTAGAAAAAACATTTTGAAATATTTATCCTTTCCTTTTACAACTACAGCATTATTCTTCTTATGTTTGTTAGGCAGAGAAATGAACTACTTTAAAACATTTAACAAGACGAGCAAATCTTAGTTTTAGGTGTTTGGAAGTGTCATGAAAGGTTCTTATAAAAAATCACTTTCCCTCTTCATGAGGACAACTGTGAACAGTTGGAACAAACCTTTAACAGTATTAAAAGATTTCATCACTAACTGAGAAGTTACTGTTCATAAAAAAGCAAAAAAAACAGGGCAAGAACATAAATGTCAACTAATTAATTTCTCTGTATTGGTCAACAGGTGAAGCAACCTTTTCCTGTCTAATGTGAAAGACAGAACAGATCACATCAGAAATGGCAGAGGGAATGAAACAGTTGATTTCAGCTTTTAAAAGTCATGTCAGTCTTGTGTGTTGATCATTTTGATTGCCATCTCATCCATCTCATTTTTCTTCTTCAATGTCAGATTTTAAATGCAGTATGACAATGGCAGCTGTCAATTCAAATACTGCCTGAAAAAGCAGCCTCTACTTCTAAAATTACACAACAGTTAAAATCTTGAGCAAAAACCTACCGATGACATGGTCACCTATGTGATCATGAAATGTGAATGCTGGGAGCTGAGCAAGTGCAGAATACAAAACTCACCAGAGATATTTAAATTATGAGCTGCTGAACTAAAGAGAAAAACGTGTTGGCAATATTAAAAAGCAAAGCTTTTGAAAATCTTTAGGAGTTTAGAAGAAGTTAAAAGACAAAGAAATAAACAGAACTACTTTTTTTTCCCTGCAGTCTAAAATGATCTACTCAAAAAGTTACCTGAGTAATTTTAATAGATAACTGCTTTGGTTGTGTGAGAGGGTGGTCCCCAAAAGCTAATGAAGTAGGAGAAGGACTATTCTGTCGAACCTGAAAGGCATGAAAGCAAAGTACTTTAGATACAGCTGTAATATTTAATTATGAGCATAGCCTTGGTACAACTTTTGGCAGAACATCTCAAAGAACAGAGAAATAAGGTATTTTTTACACAAACTACTACTTGGAGCGCTGCATTGAGAGCTATCAGGATGGTGTTACATACCACTTGCAGCTCAGGAAGAACACAATATATTCTCTGAGAAAACTAAGATTGTCACTTTTGAGAAACAGACTGAAAGATTTAAGACAATACAAGACTGACATAAGGTGATGTCAGTCTTACAGACTTATTTTTCTGATTCTGAGCTTTCACAGCTCAAGAATAATGTGAGTTATTTTTGGAGTGTTTAGCTCTCGTGGGAGAACCAGAGAGGGGAAGCAAGTGCAGATCAGAACGCAAATCCTGTTAATGAACCTCGTTTGTGTGAATGAGACCTTTTACAAGCCAAATTCCCAAATCTGTATTACACTCCATATTGTTGGCAACACCAAGAGGATGCCTGAAGTTGAAAGCACATGGAATAAAAGCTGACGTCTACCATCAGAGAAAACAAATCTTTTCTGTAGCTGGCAAAATTTGTTTGGCCACTGAGAATAACATGTTGGTATGCTGAGCACTGAAATTGTGCTTATAAGAAGGAAAAAAATGAATTAGCATGACCAACAAAGAGAATTTTAAAGGCAAATTAGGTATCAATTATTGAAAAAAAATACGATTTACCACGAACTGACCTAGGGAGCTAGGGGTACAAGTTTCCTTATAAGTAACAAAAAAACTCCCTCTTTTTTGTGTGAGGCCTGTGAATAGATGTCATTGTAACACTTTATTCAATATTTTACATATCTACCTTGTATTTAAGAAAAAATGTTTAAGAACAAATGACCCAGTGTTAATGAAAAATTTAGTTTTAATACTTAATTTAATTTTTTTTCCTGTTGGAAGAATGATCTCTTCCCCAGCACTCCAGTTCCTTTGAAAACTCTCCCCTTGAATATAGATTATTTTCAGTTTTCTATTTTTGGACTATAAAACTATGTCCAGCAGTGATGAAGTTCCCAGACTTACAGAAGAAGGAGCGGAATGTGAATTCTGAGGGGAGCGGATTGCAGGAGGTACACCTCGCACTGGACTCGAGCCGTTTCCACCTTGGTACTGTGGAGCAGATATGGACCTCCAATCAATCTTCTCAAAATACATGATACATCTACTGGATGTACACAGTACATTCTACACCTTGTCTGTACACAGAATTTGTAAATCAGAGCCTTTAGCTCTTTAAAGAGCAGTGTGAAAGATAATGGGTTTTTTATTTTAGTTCAGGCTCTATCAGGAGATGGCTACATCTCTACTTCAAGGTTTAATACTCAGAAGCTTACATAATGTAAAAAGAAGTAATCTCTCAAGAGGCCTGTCCATTACAACCAACAAAGTTGTAGCATCCAAAAAAAGCTACAAGGGTATTTAAAAAGAGAATTTTAAAGCCAAAGTAAATTTTACAAAATTCTTACCTCAAAATAGTCACTAATCTTGTGACCACGTCCCCCAATATTCTTTCCTGCAATAAATAGAGTAATACATTAGAATTGGTTAATAAATTACTTGTGGAGGTTTCTTACATTTTTACCTATAAAATAATCATAGCAAAACCTTACCACTTCTTAATTGGTTTTCTTTGATGTGGTAATATGTGATGTCCCTATATAGGTAATTAAGGGATTGCCAAAACAAAAGGATTTGCATATTCCATTCATTGAGCAATCACATATTAAGTCACCCTCAATTCTTAAACCCTAGACTTCTTCTAGATAACAGGAAACTCATCTGTAATCCCACAGATCAAATCTTTAGCTCCAAGTCCCTTCCCTTTTCAAGAACTATCTCAACGTATCAAATTAACCAAGTCTACTAACATTATATACTCCAGGTGAGTTATTATGCCCAAATATTCTGCCCAAGGATTTTCCTAGATGCTAGCAACAGTAAAGGCATAGAGAATGACAAGTATTTCCAGTCCTCTTAACCTGATTATTAATTGGGTAACACACAGTGTTAACTAGCAAAATAAAACACCAGAGAATGAGATTAGAATTTATCTTAAACAGATTGAGACTTCAGGAGAACTAACATGAATTGCATTTCTTCAACAGGTGGACCTGACCCATCTGTGGCATCCCGGAAATTGCACTTATATCTTAGCCAATGCACAAATGTTTTCTTCTGTTTGGCCCTAAGATTACCAATAAATCTTAAGACTGGGTTTTTCTGCTGTAGAAGTCAGACAATCTGTTAGGAAACACCTTGGAAATGCACTATTGTTCAAAGCTTTTTACTTTATAAAAAGAAATTTTTGCAATATATTAGGAGAACATTATCCACAGATCCATAAATTTAATTTCCACTTTTTAGCAAAGATTTTCAAGCTTTTCTGTAGTTTCAGATCTGATGAATTCTCTCTAGTTCAATATACCTCTGTACTGACACTGCTGCATAATGGTGGATCACTAAGAAGAAACACAAAAAATCAGAAACCTTTGGCAGTCCTCTTTGTGTCAAGACTTTTCACAGAAAAATTTAGATAGAATAATTCCAAGGCCTAGAACTGCACACAGCCAACTTCTCCAGTGGTTACCCAGTCAAGTGTCCTTTTATTGCTGCTACTTCCCTCTAGCCAAT
The DNA here is from genome assembly GCF_052056855.1 of Sturnus vulgaris. Lineage (NCBI taxonomy): Eukaryota > Metazoa > Chordata > Aves > Passeriformes > Sturnidae > Sturnus > Sturnus vulgaris. The sequence continues at coordinate 21,516,179 of NC_142249.1, read as the reverse complement.
TCTTTACCTACCTTGTAATTCTGCTAGTGATTTCTGTCCTCATGCTTAATTCTCATATATCACTTTATCAAATTTGCTTTCATGCAGATAAATGAGACAGGCTGTATTCCTTTTCAGTATAGAAAAATCTATTTGATGTCACGTTACAGAACTCTGAACTGAAGAAATATGTCAAATTATTTTGGCACAGCCAATTATGAATAGATTTACACTGATTTATACCACTTTCCAATTACCCCTATGTTCTAAACAATCCTTTTCTTCAACATTTATGGATTAATTTACATATTACAAAGTCAATATCCTGGGTATGCAATATACAAGAGATGGATTTCTTGTTTCTTTTTTCCAATACAACGGGAGGTTTTTTGCTGTGTTTCTACTGTACTATACCACTCCAAGAGGCTGTAGTTTCTTAGGCCAGCTCCTTGAGAATATTGCAGTGCAGATTACTCAGTTTTATTGCTGCTGACACTAAAACAGTGATTATAAGACATTATAATTATGTTTTCTGTATTAAAAGGTCGCAAAATTTTCCATCATCTCTAATTTCAACACTCATTAGTAACAGGAAGGATAAGCTACTTGAACAATGAAAATAGGAAATTTCATTCAGGTTCTTTGAACAAAGCAGGTGTCTACAAAGTAACACTTAGGAAGAAATTAAAATTAATCAAAAATCATGATTCTTATACTAATAGCATGCTGCATCATGACAACTTCCAGATACAGAGCCCATTGCTTTATATCTGAAGTGACATTTTCTAGCTCTGTTAGAATGAAAAATAAAGCTGATATAGATGGTATTTCTGCTCCCCTTCTGGTGGGTTTTTATCTTGAGGTTAAATTTTCACCAGTCCTCACTCAAAAGCCACACTAAAGAGAGGAATGACAAAAACTAAACTTTGCAAATATTAAATTAGAAATCAGTCTCATCATGATTTCCCCACCCCTCTAGGCTACTACAATCTTCCACAGAAAAGGAAGAATAAAATTCAATTTTTATATGTACCTGTAAAAAAAGTATCAGATACTGTAATCAGTAATCCCTTTTCCCCCTTATCTCCTGAAAAGAAATTCAAACCACAAGGTATTTTGCACGATAAAAATTTCTGTAATTCTTAAAAAGATTACAGAGTTGCATCATAGCTGCGAGTTACACATGCAGTAGCTCATGATTCTTTTGGGTAATTACCAGCCCAGTTCACGTTTTACTTGCCCATCCCTTCCAAGGACAAATGGGAGGGTGAGAAGAATGAGTAACTTATCATCCAAAGCATAACACCCGTATTACGTAAGCGAATATACAGAATTTTTAAGGCTAACAGTCAAAACTGTGTTACATGCAATCACTATCTCATCAATTTACATTTTAATTTACCTTGGCTGCTTTCACTCTGAGTGTCTGCTTTTCTTTTTCTTCCTCTGGAAGGTTCTGACTGTTTCTTCTCTGGAGTCTACAAATAACAAAAAGAACATGATGCAACATAAGCTCTATTTATTTGTATTATTGCTGTATTATTGTGAAATAAATTTAAATCCTCATCCATAAAACATGATTTCACAATTCAGCAGGGATGCAACTTCAGACCATAGTTAAACTAGATAATACAATCTTTGGTGAATCAGGTACAAGCTAGAAGAGATATTTAAGAAAGTGAAAAGTAATTCTTAAATTATCTCCCAAAAGGCAATTACACGTATTAATTGTTAAGCAATTACTCCTTTTCATTCATTCCAGGGTTTATGAACACCCATTTTTGTTTCGTTTATGTCTACATTTTACCAAGAACTATTTTAGCACAGGTGTTTTAAAGCTTAATACTTTGTGAAATAATCTGATTCCCGATGGTGTTTTCTACACACTACTGTAGCATAAACACAAAGTTCTAGTGCTTCAGTAGGAAGTCAATAATGTTACACTTTTTCATAAGTGCAAAAGATACTTCCAAACTAATAAAAAAATAGATTTCTAGAATCTGCTGAGAATTAAAAAGAAAGAAAAAGAGGAAAAAGTAGAGAGCAAAAATTGCTCAAAATGTTAACATCTATCCACTTAGAAAGTGTCCTCCTCATATACTTTCATCTCAAGGAAAAGAAAGAAAAGCATCAATGATAAGTGAAAAAATACCAATCTGTTAGTATTTCTGGAATAAAGTCTTCTATACAGTTACCTAGAAATTACAATCACCATGTACAACACACATAACAAGAAAGGGCTGTGATCAGAAACATCTCTAAATTATATTTGCTGCTCTTTGATTTGAGGATTCAAACCAGTTAGTCTCCCCAATTTAAGTTAAATAATAAAAGCTGCTCTTGCTCATCATATTGCAGCTCTGTGTGTGTGTATTCTTCATGGTGCCTCATACATAACTGGAGAAAGCATACTTACATAAACTATTTTATCAGTACTATTTTACCAGTAAACCAAAGGTCCTTAAAATAGCTCAGACTAAATCTGACATCAGTGACAAGATGCTTCATTCTCTCATGATACCATCATTTTATCATTTTATTGTATCTGTCATTTGCTGGTCCAAATTTGCTTTCTTAACACAGCAAATTATATTAACATTCAAATTTCAACCATCAGTAAAATCATTTCAAGGACACTTCAATTTCAAAATCTTCATGTATAATCAACAAATACTGTTGGCAAGAACCACTTTAAGCTACCTGTGATCACTAGAAAATTTTTAGTCTAGAAAAGAACCAGCAGGACAAGAAGGGTCTTCTTTACCTATCCCATATATTTTTTATGTGTTTTGATTCTGTGTGTAGCTTCACAGAGGTATCTTTGGAAGTTCTACAACTGTAAATGCTGTATTATCAAGCTATGAGTTAAGTTTACATTAAATATATTTTATTTTCAATAACCTCATCCAACTGACATCTGCATCTTTTACAGTGCTACCATACGTTAACAGGGTATACGAACAGACTCCTGGAAATTGAGTTATCTCAAGACTATTGATTCTAAGAGCAGAAAGCATAGCTCCGAAATTTTACTTTAATAATTTGGAATTATTGTCAGGTAAATAAGTAACATTAAGCTACCTTTCCATGAACTAAATTGAAACTGCTTAACCAATTGCATGCTATTCTTGTTTCCCAACTTTTAATTTTGCCATTACATTCCATCGTAGTAATTTCTATCTACCATATCAAGAAGAAAAAAAAAAGTTTAAAAGCTAATTAATGACCAAGCACATAAGATTTCCTCCACCAAAACTAGTTTCTAGCTGCTGTGGCTTGTATTTAAAAACCAACCATTTAAAGAGGTTTACAGTTTTAAAACTCAAGTAATTCATAAAAGTCTATTTCCTTAAGCTCTTCTGATTTCTTTCAGTGTTTTAATTTAACCTTCCAAACTAGAAAGTACTAGCACACTAATGAGGTTATTAATGAGGTTACTCAACAAGGTCATGTTCCCCTTTTCTAAGCACAAAATTCGTATGATAATGTACAGTGCACATCAATCACTAGAAAATGTACTCCAAAATCCTTCCTAATGAATGGAGTCATAGGAATTACAAGAAACTAAAGACTAATGGGGCTGGGGAGTATGTCCCTGATAAATGAAGACTGAAGCTACTTTCTGTACCTGCTGAAGTGTGTACATATAGCCAAGATTTAGATTAAAATCTTATTATTTCATAAGCAAGATATGTTAGACTGTAAAGTTATATTAAAGTCACACATAGCTTGGAATACCAGCAGAGCCTCATACATCTTGGTCTTGATCCGAGTTTTCCCCTCAATTTCACTGTGCTTCCCCTGAGTCTTCCCTTCACATTCATAGATTTAATGTGCCACTTCATGATAAAAGCACAGATTAATGACATCAATGCATCACCAGGGTTTGATCAGAAATTGACACTCTTGTTAGAAATTAATTTCAATGATTCTGAGATTTGCATACCTACTGTTTTTTTCCCTCCCATGACCTATTGTAATACAACAGTGCTCCTTCAACGTCCAATGATGGCACTGCTTCCCCAATGAGCAAGTCTTGTTTCCACACTACCATCACTATTGCTATGAAACCTCCAAGGTCACGTTATTAAAACCAACAAAAACCAACACAACAAAACAATCCCACAACCTGTTTGCAATACTAAGATCTACAGAGCTTGCTTTTTATGGTACTTTAGCATATAAGAAACCAGATGTAATTTTAAGAGCTGTAAAAATTTATTAACATACTTGCTACTACAATTATAATTTAAGCGAATGCAACTAACAACTTCTGAAGAAGTCAAGAAAATGTATTTTGCTACTCAATGTCATTAAGACTCATCTTTCACTGTGCAATGGAGCACAGTGGACTTCTGTGCAGAAACATTTTCGAAAAAGAAGTCTGTTTCTATTTTAGATAACAAGTCTTAGAATAGTTAAAAGACAAAATATTATCCTTACCCAGAAGCATGGCTTGAGGTTAAAACACTGACTTTCAAACTTACATGCCTTGGAAAAGCTTTGCCTCTGTATTTCATGTATAGAACTGTAAAATAACATTTTCCTACACCAAAAATTTATTATACATATAGTGTTCTGAGATCACTCAACTACTCATAGACATGTTTTTGTCAAGGAATTGCAATAATGCATTATAACCTTCAGGCTACTGCAGCACATTTCCATTCCCACATCTACATCAGAACTGCATCACTGCCCAGAGTATTTCTAGGAAAAGCCATGAATAAAAACAACAGGCAGACAGAATCTTCTGGTTAAGAAAATAGTCTATGCAGCTGGATGCATAATCCAGCTGGGAAAGGTGAGTGGAAAAAAAACATAGCAGGGCTTTTTTCAACGAGAAAAACAAATCACACATACAGAACTTTTATTTATAAGGTATCAGCTTTGGGAACCAATTAAATTCACTTGCTGGCAGCCCAGTAAAAAAGCATCTTGTAGTGACTGAGCAAATGAACAATTAGGCCTCAAGTAAAGCTTTGACGTGAAAATAGCACCAACAGCACATTCCAAATAACCACCTCTCCAGCACAACACACTGTCACACACGGTCTAAGCTAGGCTAGAAATCCACTCTTGGTTACAAAAAATCTTATCCGTGCAATCTGTGACACACAGAAGCAAAGCTGTCAGAGGGACTCACCGACCCCGAAACAAGTAAATTCTAAGAGCTGTGGTATTAGTGCAACTATAACAATGCTCATCACTAAGAGGAAAATAGTCAGGGGAAGTCTGAGCTCTGCACATTTAAACCTAATAAAAGCATGAATCCTTTTTTTGGATTACAAATTGGATTTAGGTAAGAAAATACACAGTGACAACAGCAGCTTTTACAAATAAAGATGACGGCTACTAAAGATGTCTGCCCGTGGCATAAATCTGTATTTGAAAAGAAAACACAGTAAACCAGTTTCTAGAGTATTTTCAAGGATTCATCCCAAGATCAGTCGAAGTTATCTGTGCTGATGAAACACTTATTACGTATGAAACAAAAGAAAGCAAACTATATAAGCATTTTCAGCTCCAAAAGCTGTATGCATCCTCACACCATGACTACACAGATAACAGAGAAGCTGAAGCAGCAAGTTTCATGACCAAAAATCCACAGAAGCTGACTTCTTCCACTCACAGTTCCTCTTCCAAGAGATAATGTTTTCCAGTAATTTATGCTCTTTCCTATCTGAGTAGTCTGCATTTTACTTTAAAAGCTTCTATACAAAATCAAGCATCAAAGTAGAATAGAAAAAAATTACGTGTTAGCATTAAAATTCTGAGGTAATAATGAACCAACCCCACACACTTACCTCTGATTCTTTATCACTTAAAGATCCCAAGCTTCCAAAGCTGTGATTTGAACTCTCGTTATTTGTTGAGGCCTACCAAGAGAAATAAAATACTCAACATTACACACAGAATTATAAAACAGAAACCACTGTTAGCACTCACAGCTACAACAAGTAACAGTCATTTCATGCTCGCATGGAAAAATTAACTGTAGAGTACTTGTGACTTGAAGAAGTTCCTTTGCTTCTAAGCCAAGTAAAACCCTAGCATATGCAAAACCACTGGAGAAACTTCTGGAGACACTAGAATTTTTCAATTTCTGAAGAAAAAGAGGAATTGATTTAAAATAGGTTTTAATCTTCCGTCACGGAATAGATTTTAAAAATAATCTTTGCAATAGTCTGGTCTGTCTTGGAGAAAATTAAAATCTATTGTCAGTACTATTCTACATTCTTAAGACATATTTCCCCCAACACAATAAATTTACATTAGTGAGGGAAGAAAACAAACAAACAAACAAACAAAACAAAAACACTGCAAAAAACCCACAAGTAGTGATATAGTCCCAAATTACAGTATTTATTTAGAAATTTACTAAGGCTGATTTATTCAGAAATCTTTTGAACACAGCATGTCATAAAGACATTTTAATGAGTCATCATCAGCTGAGTGTCTTTTTATTAAAAAAAAAAAAAACACCAAAACTCTTATACCGATGGACTGGCCTCTCTTTTACATAAGAAGGCAGAACAAATAAATACTTTGAAGTGGAATTAGTTCCAAGGCAGTTTGCTCCTGAGCATTAAATTCCAGCTCTGTATCAGTTTGCAGGACAGTATTCATCTGTGACATCTGAATAGCTAAATCATCTCTGAATTAAAATTTCCAGAGAAATGTTAATTAAATACACAAAATTTCCATGTATGTTTTCACCCCCAGGGCAGTCTCCAGTACAGAAATGTCTGCATGTAGTTCTTCCTTGCCCTGTGTCAGTACCTGATCATCCAATAATATCAGTAACCTACATTTGTATTTCCAACCTTGCTTACTGAAAAAGCTTGGACATGATGGGCTTTTTCACCTTAAAAATTCCAAAACTCTTCAGCAAAACACATGGTAAGGGTAGCCTTTCAAAAGAGTCTAAGTAAGAGTCCATTTCAATTTAATTACTAGAAGAGTACAATGACCTAGAATATTTGAAAAAAGAACCATTAAATGCAGTTGCAAACTCTGTATTGTCTTGCTAGTTTAGGAAAATTAGAATCTGGTACATGGGGATTTGGATTTGTACACAAAGAAGTTTTCTCATTTTGGCCTTCAAAGTGAAGGCAGATCAATGGATATTATATTTAAAACTCACATTTTCCCAGTTACCTCTGCACATCAGATCAAAAACGTTTTATCAGTTTTTTTAATAAGAATCAGATAAGCCCGTCTGAACACCCCCCACCAGGGCTACAGACTATATTTTTTGAAAAGCATTTTCTTCCAAACACAGCCCAGATCAGCTTCTACACTTCACATTATCTGGATGGATACACTGAATGGTCACAAATAAAAGAAATACAAACAAAACTGATATAATTGTGGTTATACTGATGGTGTAACAAATCACAGGACTAGAACATAAGAACAACAGTGTCTTAGATGAGGATCTGCATCTACAAGAAAACAGTGGTAATAGTATCCTCTGCAAACATTTATTAAAGCATTTGGTTGTATTAAAAAAACACTACTTCATCTAGATATCCATTTGGAAACCAACTGGACGAGATGCAAATCTTGGAATGCATCAGGGACAAGAAATTTATTTTTTCTGTGACAGAGTGAAAAAGGAAATTAGTTATTTTAAATTTTGTTTTCTGGCTAATTTGGATGAACAAACTGAGAATGTGAAAGTAGAATGTAATTTGGTTAACAGCTGAAATCAGCTGAACAAAAGACAACAAGAAAAAGACTTCAACAGACCTTAGGAAATGGTAAGAATTGACTCACAGGGAATCAAAGTTTAAAGAAGAGGAATCTTCTTTAAAATGCCTTTTAAAAAAATGTATTACACATACAGCAGTAGACAGATTATGAGGGGAAATTTGCAATAAAGCAAGGGGCCAAAAGAGCTGTATCAAGAAGCAAAAGTTAAATGAATTTAGAAGTACAGATCTAGTAATATAAATGAATAGTAATTTGAATTTTGAGCAACTACCTGAGCTATTAAAATGAGTCAATTAATCAGGAGAGTAAGCAGTACTAGAGAACCCAAGGAATAAATCAGCAAAGATGAGCCAGAATTATTGTGTTTGTCTCTAAGATTTTTAAGCATAAGATACAGCAAATATACAATTTTGCAATCATAATGAGAAGACAATTAAACAGTGCATCAATGTCACTGTGTCAATCCAACCTCATTTCTTCCCCAATTATTTAATTCACTTCTTGGTTTAAATGGCAGTAACAAGTATGTCACCTTTTTACAACTTTGTGACAATTACCTTCATGTCACTCTCCAAAGCAAATTAAGATATGACACGAGATCACTATGTAATAATTTCAATTCTGTGTAGTTTGTTCATAGTCACCAATACATGACATGTCTTCAAAAATTTCATCAATGTCTGCTATCAGGAAGTATTTTGTTCTGTAATAGCAGTAGCTAAAATACAGCATAGGAAGCTAAAAATACTACAAGTTTGTGTAAAGCACTTAAAACATGAGGACACTGCAAACACTTTGGAAACAGAATTCAGAAGTAATTTAGTCATGAGGGAGGGAAATGTGCTTAAAAAAATTAGTATTAAACCTTTTTGGTATCAGTTTATGAACTACTCTACTTGATGGAGAACATTCAAATGCACAAACACAAAATGGGAGTACTTCTGGCTAGGCAGTAGTATTGCAGAAATCAGTCTTGGAAGCTGAAGCAAACAGCATATGCAGCAAAGACAAAATTATTTTGCAGATGTATTAACTGGAGGGAAATATACAACATATGGAAGGAAATTATTCATGTTCATAAGGTTCTTCCTCAAGTGTTGCGTCCTGGCTTAGATACTAAAGGACAAGAAGTCTACACTGAAAGCAAGAGAAATTGATAAAATGTCTGGAAATGTTGAAATCATTTGTTTATCTATATGCATTAATCTTCAAAAAAGTTTGATTTTATAAACAGACATCACACCAGACTGCTCGTTTCTATTTCAAGTGGAACTATAAGTAGATGGTCATCTGCAGCAGGGACAACTCCACCTAAATACTGGGAAAATCTTCCACCTCTGATCACATGTGCACTACAGCAAAACCACAAAAGAGCCTGTATAAGCTCATTCTTCAGTGTTTTTAAGAACCATTCAACGTCCACGTCAAAAAAAGGTTCAGGATAAACAATCCTATCTCAAAGCAAAATAACAGACAAACAAGGCTTTTTCTGAGAGCCTCTTTCAACCCAATGTTTTTACAAGTAAATCACATTGACAATACAAAAATGAGATGGTGTGAGATAAATCAGTATTTCAAACATGGCAGATCTGAATAACTGCTCTTAGGACTTACTTTAGCTCCAACACTGCAACTTCCAGTACTCCCAGTGCTGCCACTTACTACTCCTGTGAATCTTGCCTCTAACAATTCTTGTCTTCTTGGGTCCAGGCTATGAAGTTCATCCATTGCTCCTAAAAACATACATATATAAAATTCATTACATTTCCTAATATTTGCAGTGGAATATTTCACAAACAAGCCAAACATACCACTGGCCTATGCAAAGAAGAATTTGTACCCTCAACTTGACAATGACTCACCATCTGTTACCTAATAACCAAAGCACTCAAGGAATTACAAAAATTTTGCGGCAAGTTCTGCATATCAGAATAGCCTTGTCAATTCTGGTTGAAAACTAGAACCTGTTAGAGGCATGTAAGAGACACAGAGTCTGCAGTATGCAATACGCCAACCAGGCAATTATTTATAGATTAAAAACTAGCTGACAGGAACAAAATATTTTCCAGCATAAAACCTCCCAATTCCGCAATGCATTCTGCAATGCTCTGGGTTTTGCTATTATTTAAACGTTAGACTATCAATGTCAAAGATCAACAAGCAGGAATTATAGGGGGAGAAAAAGGAAAATCAGAAGGTAGATCAGAGTCCTCAACACATGCAAAGGAATGTAGTGCTACACGGAGGTCCAAAGGTCAGAGAAAAAAGGAGCAGGATCAGCAATAAAAAAGAAACCAAGAATAACAGAGACCCTTGCAGAGGTGATGGCTTCGACAGAGCCCTGTAAATGGAGTAAAGCAGGGCTGCTGGCATCTGCAGGGAAAGTAAGGTGGAAGGAAATGGAGGAACAAAAGGAGCTTCTGATGAGCTCAGCCTACATGAGTAGGCTGCAACATGATGTGCAGCTTCCTAATTTGTATTTAAATCACTTATGGCTGTTTAATGAGTCTGAAAGATGATGTAGACAAATAAGTCCTCCGTATTTACACAAACTGCATTCTGTGTTTTTTATCTTTTCAACTACTTCAACATTTGGTTTATCTTCAATTGGAAACATTTTAGTTGCTTTATTTTAAATAAGATAATTCATGTCGAAGTCTTAATGCACTATTGTAACAGCACATCCTTCAAGTTCCACATAGTAAAATAGCCTCCGTTTTTTCCAACTAAGACACAACAAGTTGCTGCTTTTCAGTCCCACAGGACAACATGGCAGTTCAGAAAGGAATGGTGCCATGAAAAAAACCTTTTGAAATTCTGCTTTTGTGAAGACTAGTTTTCGAAGTTCAACTGCTGCTATAAACCTCTACTCATCAGCTAAACATTCTAGCCAATGCACCAACGTAGCTTTTCCCTCGCTATTAATAAGTCAAAGGACACTTTCTTACAGGACTCTTGGGTATCTCAAAATCTTCAGCATTCAAGTCCTAGACAGATCTGACATTTGGCCAGTCCTGGCCATAGAGCTAACCCCTCTGGCATGGAAAGTACTGGTTCTGCTATTTGGCTAATTGGTTGCCTTTGTTACTGTAGGAAGGTAGACGATGGCAGGTGTGGTGCCACTGCTCCTTTCCCAGGGGAGCTGGTAACAGACCTCCTCCAAAGGAAGAAAATCACACCAAGACATAAACAGCTGGTAAGGAAACATTCAGGAAATGTGTTTATGGCAGAGTCTTCTTTTGAAAAATCAAACCAGAAGTGGCAGGTTGGAGATACCATATTTTGTTACTACACCCAAATGCAGACATATACAGAGCTGGAGGACTCTTTTCCAACAACGCAGGGGAATTACACAGTTTGAAACTGCAGCCAGCTTCTCTGTAGTTGTAACGCTACTACTGAACTTGCCTAGCAAAAATTTCTCCAATTTCCACATCCTTTAGATTGCAAACTCCCTGTTTTTTTAAGACTGTTTGCGTATGTACATGTAAGCTGAGTGCAGAACAATCAGGAATGCTCTCTGAAGTCTTGCTCCCTAAATTGTGCTTGTGTACTGCTTTCAAGGGTTTCTATAACAAATTTAATACTTCTCATATGCATTAAAAAATATTTCTTACATTTATGGACCGTGCAGTAAGGATATTTTTTTAAGCAGAGATGTTCAGCATGTCTTTCCCAGTATGCATGTATGTAATCTATACCTTAATAGGAAAGTATTGCTCTGAAAAAGCATAAGAAATTAATCTCAACAGATTTGTCAGGAAAGTTTGAATTATTACTGTTTTGTTATAGTAGAAGTTTTTAAGTGTATGCCACTCCGAAAAAAAAATTTTAGTTCAGCAAAGTAAACCATTTAATGAAGCAGGTCCAGCAATATTTTGATTTATTAGCCTACATGACCGCCCACAAAAGTTCAACAACCACTTAGAATTACTGCTGTAACTCCAGCAATCACAGAACCATGTGTCCATTACACTATAATCTCTGGATAGCTAAGGCTTATCTGAAGTACTGCAGGTCTCATGTACTGTGCCTAGATACTAAGGCACTAAAGAGATCAGTAGCCCTGGGTTAACTCACTGGTCAGAATGGTGATGCAGCACCCAAAGGGGCAATGCACAGCAAAGATAAAACATAACTCTTTCTCTTTCTGCTCAGATTTTGGAGCCTAGACACACTAATGAATGCACTGCATTCTCTTCACTATTTCTGCTGAAGTGTTTTGGGTTTTTTTGCTGTTATGTTAGGGGGGTTTATTTTGGTTTGGGTTTTGTTATTGTTAAATATTCAAAACCAAAAAGCAACACGTACTCTGCTATCTTTGTGATTTAAAGGACAAGACAGAAAAGCTGGATTCAAATTTTAACAGAGAGAAATCCCAGGAAGGATCCCAAGAATTGCCTTCCTCATTTATGCTGTAATTTAAATACACCATCCACATCCAAACACACAGCTGTTTTATCAAAAACAAGCAGCTCTGTACAATCCTTCAGTTCTCAACACAAGTTACCTACTTTTAAAGGTACTGGGAGTTTTAAGGCATTTCATGTCAGGGACGATTTTTTTTTTAATTATAAAAGTTATGTATTAAATGTAAGGGAGATATAATTTTTTTAAGCATTAGACCTTATAAAATCTCCTGCTCACAGAATGCCTTGTCACCCACAAGACTGACATAACAGTCCTGAAAATATACCCAGACTTCTTTGAACTAATGTCATTCCTACACCCGAAGGCCAACTCACTAACTCTAGGGACATCCAATCACATCACACAAGTACTTAGAGCATATTTACCATGATGCTAAAGGAAAGACTGGCACTGCTACCAACCACCGCCATTCAAACTTCTATTATCTTCCAAAGAACACCTAGAAGGCCACCTGAAATTCATGGAAGAGTTCTAAAAAACTACATTTCTTTATTTCTTGTAGCCATTACAGATTCTGAATACTTCTTCTGATAGTTTTTGGGTCTTTTTTAATTACCAGCATTTTCTCGCTTTTGTATTTTGTGGAGTGGCGGTATCCTCCACATTAATTTATGAGACCAATAAAGAGCTTCTTCTCTAAAAACTAATACAAAATATACCGATATCTAGTCCTGAAAATGACCTTTTTAGCAGGATTTTTTTGAAAAAGAACTCCAAATTCCTCTGAGAATTTCTTAAGCAATGGGGTATGTCAAAACTCAAAGTTCTAAGTCAGAGAAGCAATCCACAAGCTTTTCCATGGCATTTGGTATAATCTATTATACTGTGCTCTACCTTAGCAAAATAGATGTAAAGCTTCAAAGTATTCTCCATGGTAGAACACTTCAGAAACAGTGACCAAAAAAGTTCAACTACACCTGTATCCCAAGGCTCTACACCCCCAAATACACAAATACTTGCAAATGATCCACTTATTTAACCAAGTACTTGCTCAGGCCACAATAAAATTTATATTTTAGGAGAAAAGGTTCAGCAGAGGATTGCAGCTGCAATTATTCTTCACCTTCTAAAACTGCATCTTTTGTGATACTTTTGTACTACAACCTCTATCTTGAACACTGGTAGACTACACAGAGCAGCACTGCACATCCAAACACAAAGGGTTGACTGACCAGACTGTTTCTCTTTTCCACTAAATATGGAATCAAACTACACAACTCAGTATTTATCTTTGACTCTCTTATCACCCTGAATTGACTCTTATTATCTGGTCATCAATTATAGCTTTGAAATGAAGAAAGATCAACAGCTTCACACATTGTCAGCTTTCTACAATGAAGATAAAGTTCATTATGCAGAAGTCAGATTCTTCTTAGAACAACTCTCCACATTAGATTGAGGCCCCCTTCTCCTGAATTCAAGGCCAGCACAAACCACTTTTCACTTAAGTGAAAGCCAAACTGGTTTGGTCTGGTTTCTTTAATGCATTTATATGCATATAGCTTTTAATGCCAAAGCAAAATACCTCAACACAGAGACCTATCTGTTGAATAGAAAAAGACAGTTTAACAATAGCCCAAATGTAAATTCAATTTCCTGATGTGCTCCTAGTAGGCACTCAGATTTTATGGTAACATACACAGTATGAGAGTTATGTGCAGCATCTTTTCAGGAAAACTTCACATTAATGTTGATAATATCGGTGCCATGTAGTCTTCCTCAATGGCAGTAGCATCCTATAGAGCAGTAATTCTAACTAATATCCAGCTAAAAGGGCAAGGGGCAAAAAAGGAGGCAGAGAGGGCAGTGCACACATTTCCAATATGAGGAAAAGCAGCCTGGAAAGCAGAGGGGTTTTTTGCCCTCACTCCCTTATGTTTTTTCATCAAGATTCCTTTAAAGATATCAAACCAGACTTTAAGCATGGTAACCATTCTAAGTATACAAACACTGTTTAACAGCACTGCAGTGCAATCCTTGAAGTCCTTAAGTAACTGTTTATTTCAGTTTGGAATATCCTAAATATGTATTTATCCCACTATGTTGATGCTCCAATAATTTAACTTCACAACAATGGAGTATGATAGCTCTTGTCATTCTAGAATACACATTTACCAGCAAGCTGGTAAAAGGAAAGCTTTAAAATATCAAACGCAGAACAGACTACAGAAAATTACTAAACCCAGATTTTTAAATCCTTAAGCAGTCTCTTAAAAATGAGGCCACACAACTACTTTTCTCCACTCACCAACATGAAGATACATACCTGCATCCAGATATGTATTGCCTTTTAATTGAGCTTTTCTCTTGTTTCATTTAGGAAAAAAAAACCAACTCAGACCAAACCCAAAACCCAACCAATCAAACTATAACTATGCACTCAACTTCCTTCTTTACCTTTCTGAAAGCCTGGGCTTTCCTTATTGCAGAACCAACCAGAGAAGACTTTCTCATTTCCAGGAAAATAGGCTAATGAAGCTAATATTTCTGCCTCCAAGAAAACAAACTACTTGGTAATAAACTATTATGTAGTTAGGTAAACGTTAATCCAGGTCTCTTCCAGATTATACTTTCAGTGCTTTAAAAAAGCCAATGGAGAATAAAGTGACCCAGAACAAACTGTCAGTCAAGGAACAGAGGGAGTATTAAAATACGAGTTTGGCCCAGTGAAAAAGCAAGGCAAACCAAGTAACATCCAACTGTATGGAATGACCGGAAATCTTGATTTCTAAGTTGGAAAATGACACCTGTTCAATCTAAAATAGAACTTTTGGGCAGTGAGGTTGAGAAATAAATAAAAAAAATCATAAAGTCACAAAGTTGATCTGTGTTGCAAAACCATGTCTTGAATAGTCTCTTTTCCACCGTGTGTTTGGCGAATCACAGAGAACAGAACTGGAAACTGCCTTGAAAATCACTAATGTGCTAAGAAATCAAGTTGAGATGCTAGTATAATGGCATAAAGCCAAGCAGTTTTAATTTGAGAAGAGTTCAATTTCAAGGTAACAGCAGAAGTACAGCCCATTCTTAGCAGAAGGCTTTGAAGTACATCACCATCCAATGTGAATCACAATCCTGAAGTCAAGAAGGTCCCACACAATCAAAATCAGCAGTCAGAAGGGCAGAGAAAGACAATCTCTGAGATTTAAAGCAAAGCAAATAAAACCCCAGAACTATATTTATGTCCAGACAATCCAAAGCCTAGAGGACACTACTAACCAATGCCCCAGGGTTGCAGCTCTTCCAAAATACTTAACAGCTACAGATTACTCATGACAAAGTTTAACCTAGGAGTTTAGAAATGCTTAAAATCACTGACTTCCTAAGGAACAGGATGAATTTCTGTAAAAGACTATGTAGCTACTACAGCCTCCAAATAACAGGTAACACGAAAAAGTTCAGGGCACTACATTCAAGTTGAAGACCTTAGCTGTATCTGAAATTAACAGTGGCAGTAGATGAAACAGGAAAAGGTAAAAATATATATATCCTCATGTTCAAGTGAAATTAGCCTTTTGAAATATCATAAAAGGTAAGAAAATCCTAATGACAGAGAGACATATCTAAGCCCAGGGTAAAGAAAAAACAGATCCATTTAATTAATAATCAAGAGTGAAAATGCAGCATTTCTCAGCACCTGAGAACACTGAAGGACATAACCCACCCAACACTGCTAAGGTGTCTACATAAACTTAACAGGCTTCTCTTATTAATCTAAAGGGGACTGAGGGGTAAAAGACAGATAATTAGCAGACAGATCAGGCTTTGGTCTACATTAAACCTGTGGGAGGGACATAATCTAACTGCCAAATTTTGGCCTAAAAAAGCACAACTGTGGAAAATCTAAAAGTATAAGAAAAAAAAAAAATCTTTCTATGAACATAAAAAGACAGCAGTTTTTGACCAATATTAAAAATTCATATATGCTGATTACAGTTTTATAATTGGTGGGTGGAAACTTACTAAAATACTAAGCAGAGAATTAAAAATTTTTCTGATGTGGAGAAAAAAATATCCCCAAAACACAGTAACTTCTAACCAATTTCTCATGGACTAAAAAGTTGACAAGGAAGTGCATTTTGAATAGATTGCTGGGTTAATCAAAATTAATTCTTCTGGTGCCCAAAGAACAGGAAAATATTCCATGTCCCCCCCTCCCCAAGATGCAGCAGTCTTATTTCCTTTTGGAAATCTTTTTAAAATTACTGCAGCCCTTGAACGTTGTTTATTTCACTTTTCCCAAAAGTTCAACAGTCCAGAAATTTGATCTAAAATAAAGAAAACTTTGGCTGCTGGATAGATAAGTAATTTTCTGCAAATCATTCTACAACAGAAATCAATTCTTTAACGTTAAAAAAAAATCGTAATGATCTTTAGACTTCATGCCTGTGCTGCCACAAAATTTCAATTTTGTGGCCAACAACCTGGAAAAGAGAAGAGAATTATGGAGAAATATGTTCCTGAGGGAACCCCTGCCAACACCTTGAAAAAAGACTTATGAATAAAGCACTTGGTCCAACTCCAGACCAGCTAGGAGACATTTGTGGGTAACAATTTAAGAACGTTTAATTCTTCCTGCCTTCAGCGAGGCGCTGTATTCTAGGGATCTCTTGAGGATTATGTGTCTCATCAGATGGTGCAGGCAGCAGAGGCACAGATGAATTTACAAGTTGCCTACCAATGCTTCAATCTGGCCACAGACCAACAACATATACTCCTCTGAGTGGGTATATGCCACAAGGATGGTAGCTCAGAATGGCTCATTCAGAGCTCAGGGAGCAAGTGATTC
This sequence comes from Sturnus vulgaris, assembly GCF_052056855.1. Taxonomy (NCBI): domain Eukaryota; kingdom Metazoa; phylum Chordata; class Aves; order Passeriformes; family Sturnidae; genus Sturnus; species Sturnus vulgaris. The sequence goes on along the minus strand of NC_142249.1, from coordinate 21,499,261 downwards.
ATACAACAGGGAGGACAATGCATCCCTGGGGTCTATTCTGGTGTAACTGGGGCTAAACCAGGCATGCAAGCTTGGCATAGACAACACTTAGTCACCAATCCTACCCCCTGGAAGTACGACTGAATCGCCTGAAAGACACACCTGACTCAAAAGTAATGCTTGGGACTCCTGAATCCATAAAGAAGTCTCAGAAATTTCTGAGTGACAGCATTTTCCCTGTGTATTGCATACAATAAATTACACTTTCCTTCGATTCCACAGACAACAACTGCACAGGTGTAAATACAACCTGTTTGAGGTGCAGTGCAATACTCAAGAGAGTAATGTAAGAGAAAGACCTGAAAAGGGAAAAAAAAAAAAGCCACAACTGACTGAGCACCTTTAAAAATTACATCCAAGACTAAAAAATGGTAAAACCTCTATGTCTATGACAACTTTCAAGACTGAAGTCTAAATCAATGATGCTGATGGTCTGAAAGCTACTTTTTTCACAATACTCATTGAAACAATGGCATGCTGTGTCTCATTTCAATTCTATTCATTATTCAGAAAATGAATCAATATTTAGTTTTATTTGGCATGTAAAACCATACAATAGGTCCATTTTTAGCCAGATTTTTCTTTCTGGCAGCTTTTCTTGAAGGAATTCTTCACCAATTAAACTTTTCTCATCTTGCCCCAGAAATTATTATGCCATTATTTTTGCAGTGTGGGGGTTAGGGATAGGAGTTGGCAAGTATGGAATAATTAATAAAGAGAAGATAAGATCTAGAACAGAACATTCAACCTGGTATCTATCTATCCATTTCCCAGACTTTCAATACAACTCCATATGCATTGTGTGCAGGAAGCGTTAGCATAGCAAACACTGCTATGAGCAACAGAACCACGACAAGGTCCTTCCTGAGTCTGTTGAATAATGCTGAATGTGATGAATGAAGGGAATGAAGGGACAAACAACAATTGAAAGAACAAGCAGTGTATTTCTCCTTGTACTCAGCACTGGTGAGGTCACACCTTGAATAGTGTGTTCAGTTCTGGGCCCTTCACTTTAAAAAGGACATTGAGGTGCTGGAGCGTGTCAAGTGAAGGGCAACAAGGCTGTGAAAGGTCGAGAAAAGCTGTGCTATGGGCAATGGCTGAGTGAGTTGTTTAGTCTCGAGAAGGCTCAGGAGGGGCCTCACTGCTCTCTACAGCACCCTCAAGGAAGGCTGTAGTGAGGTAGGGGCTGGTCTCTTCCACGGTGCCTGAAATGAGAAGGCCCAAAGAAATGGCCATAAGCTGAGACAAGGGAAATTCAGATTAAATATTAGATTTTTTTTTCACTTGCAGGGTGGTCAGGCACTGGAATAACTTGCCCAGGGAGGTGGTGGATTCTCCAGCCCTGGAGATGGTTAAGAGGTGTCTGAATCTGAGTGGCATACAATGGTTTCAATGATAATGCTAGGCTAATGGTTGGACTGGATGATCTTGAAGGTCTCTTCCAACCTTGCTGATTCTGTATTTCTGTATTACTAACAGACCAAAAGCTGTTTATCTGGAAATGCCACCCCTCAATGGCACTTAGGAGGCTACATTCTGAAGACTGTATCACTGTATTCTCTCCTCTCCTTTGCACACCTTTACTGAATTCAGTAGATAAGTTTATGGGCACTGCAACAGAAACACATGCTGTGCCCCACTGCAGAACAGTCCACCTGGAAGAATAATTCCCCATGTCCGAAATTGCTCTCCATGTCCAGTAATCCCTTCTAGGCTCTTAGAAACAGTATTGAGTTAGAAAAGATTAGAGTGTACTTCCTATATCAAAATCCCAGTCTGCAATATCTTTTCCCATCATGAAAGCCCTCCTATATCAATAAAACAGAAAAGCCACTACAAAAAATACACCATGGGAAAGTAGCAACAGTGAATAATATCCCTTCTGGAAATGCCCTAATTTATAAGGCCTATTCTGAACTCATACAATTAGGAGTCTAAATAATAAGAAATTTGCTAAAACCAGATATTTCAAGTTGTTGGCTCCAATACCACATGCAGAACAAGTCTGACAAGTCAATACTCTGAACATACACAAACTACACAGGTGATATCCTGAACATGCCCATTGTTGCTGTATCATCCCAAGTGTCACATTTACTTGCTTTTTAAAAAGGTCTGGACTCCTCACTTCCAACTGTTCTCTATATTATTCTGAACTACTAAGAGCAAGTTCTGAGCTGGCAGAAGGATTTTGGTGTTTTTTCAACAATGCCAACTTCCACCATTTAACAGCAAGCTGCCAGAGCCTGAATGCTACAAAGGAACAGGAAGAAATAGGTTTGTTGAGGCAGACCTCACTGACCATTTTGCACTCTTCACTGCTAAATAAAGTGATACCAGACACCAGGTTTATTGACTAGTTAACTCTCACTGTCTAAAGTAATGCTTTAAGCACTTAGTCCATGTAGAACAAATATACAGATACTGAAAAACAAATTCATCTTCAGGAAAACTCATTTTTAATGACAGCATCTGATTTGAACATCTGCTCCAGTGACAGAATAATCAGAGATACAAAGCTCCCTTTTAAAGTATTTTTAATAAAGTTTTGTTCCAAACAACTGTCCATTTTGGCAGCTAACATATCCACCTCATGTTTCTTGTCATCTCCGACATCTATAGTTTGTGCATGCATAAATGTGATCCTAACCTCTCTAAAATCCCTCAAAAAGCCTTAAACAATCCTATCTAGGTTCCACACAGCTTTCTCCTGGAAAGTGAAGATTTACTGCACAGTTATAAGGTCAAAAGCAGTAACTTTTCTTTCTTTAAAGTTAAGATTAATGTTCTGGTTAAGAAAAAATGCCACTAAATACATTGCTTTATAACTGCATGCTACAAAGTTAGAAGAAAAGTTAAAAGAAAATATGAAGGCACTCCTTTGTGTTGCCTTTGTCAATCAAAAGTTCAAAAAACAAGTCCTTGCTAGTGTCCTATAGAGAAGAATTAGTCTTAATGTATTACACTCTACTACTCCACTGAAATAAACAGATATACAATACACAGACAAGTTTATGCTTACAATTCCTCTATAAGGTAAGAAAAATCTGTATTTTACAGAAAGTACCTATTGTCTTGGCCAAAGTTATGCAAGACATCTGTGGCAGAACACTAAAAGACTGCCTGTCTATGTAGCAAACATCTGCCTTGAACACAACATTATGTCAAGAGAGATAAAAACTAACAGCCTGGGCTGCACATCTGCAGGTGATGTGCTGCCTGTCTATCTCTACATCTCCCTCTTCATCTATGTAGAGAAATGTGCAGCAATTACTCTTGCTTCCAGGCAACTCTGTAAAAGGTATCCAAACAGAAAGACAGCAGCAGAATTTGCCCATTTCAGCTTCATTTGCTGCAAAACCAGACGCTCCCTGTCCCCCTGGGGAAGAGGCAGCAAGCAGGGAGAAGCACACTGCAAGTTCATGGGTCACTTGTTGGCGATGCAGACTAACAGGTCACAAGATAACACCAGTTTTGTGATACTCTCAAATGCACCCCACTCAGAACAAAAGGCTTGCTACATTCCATCCTTCCACTTATTTCTATGCTGAAAAGGACTAAAAGCCAGGAGCAGTCCTGAAGAGGAAAGATCTACCTAGAGAAATATCAGAAAGTACAGCAAATTTTATTTGCAGTATTCAGTTAGAAGGCAGCAAACCGAGAGCTCTGAACACTCAAGTCCACGAAATGGCTGTTCTGCGAGAATTTAAAATGGCACAGGCCTTTTGCACATATCAAAAATAAACAGTAGCTTCTGCTATCTGAAGGAGTGGAAAGGAAGTTAGAAGCAGAGAAAACCTATCAAGCAGGAACAGAGCAAGCAGTGTTTCTTCCCATAGGCTTCTGGTTCTCACCGTCCTCAGAAAACGTAACCTATGAAGGAAGAAATACAAGATGTTGCAGCTTTTCCCCAAATAATTTTTTTTAAGTTACCCATAAGGTAGAGAGGCAGGCCAAAACTTTTCAACAATTTAATAAAATAAAATAATTTTTCTGAGTTACAATACCAGTCATTTAGTATCTGAAAGCTCCATTTGTGTCAAGAGAAGGGTATTTCAGTTGTTAATTCCCTGAACTTCCAAATCTCCTTATTTCTATAGCTCCTACTGCCATTTCTACCCTCATGATCTTCAAAACCTCCCAAGTACAGGTAGCCCACTGACCCTCAAGGCAAGTGCTCTGTTCCCTGGAGCACACAGGACAAACTGCTGATCACAGTTCCTAACTCTTAATCTATATTGTTTTTGCTGACACATGGGGAGGAACATTGTTATAAATAAGGAACTAAAAAAAAAAAAAAAAAATCCTAAGTCTTTCCAAATATATTCATCTATTTCACTTATTACATCGTGATCAACTAGAACATCAGCTCCATACAATTCTAACATCGAACATGAAAAAAAACTCATTACACCTCTGAGATTAAACTAGGACAATAAATTCACCACTCATTGTAATTACAAGATAGATTAAATATTTTGGCTTTTGTACTACAGCATTTTAAGAAAAAGGTATTAACCTCCAGTAACACCATCGATTGCCTCCTTTTGCAAAATACCTACATGGTCCACACAGCAGAGAAACCACCAAAAATGCAACAAAAATAACATATATTAAGATATTTAGACTGCAGAATCACGAGATTCATCACAAACCACCACACCACCAGACATCTTGTGCAACAGGGATCCTGTCCCCTGTGCTAAGCAGGCCATGCTACCTGTGAGATGGCTCACTGTTTTCTCTTGGAGGCACCCTCTCTAGGTGGTGCTCAGAGAAGCCAGCAACTAGCTACTGCTCCTTCAGGTTGGAACTAAACCTTGGTTGGTTTTTTGGTTTTTAAATTTACATCTTAAACAATCCAAGTTTCACTAAACATAGGAAGAAACTCATTTCCCCAAGGTCCCTCGTAGGGAGGGAGACTCTCAGAACATGGCTAGACAAATTATACACACACAGAGCTGACACGTTAATGACTACACCTACATTTTTCTAGGACTTGCAGCATTGTTCCCATTCTACAGATAGAGAAAAAAAAAAGACTTACATGAAAGGACACATGGATCAGTAAAAAATTAAATTTAAGGCTGGGGGGGGAATATTTCAAGATTTTTACTCCTGACAGCACAGCTACAAAGCCTGTTGATACCAACAGTATACACTGAATTCAGTTGCAACTTTGAGTACTGAGCATTTTTAAAAATTTAAAACCCACTCAGTTCACACACAAAGAAACTTCCTATGTAATCATCTGTCAAAAATTCAGTTTTAGTTTTGCTCAGCATTATCATTAAAAGAAATTTGCATTACAGCCATTTCTCCTATCCAAAGCTCATTGCCTAATTTTAAACCAGCTTTCTTTTCTGCTATACTATCACTTTCATTCAAGTTTTAGAAGAAAAAAAAAACAGAAGGGATTTTCATTCCTTTCAACACAGTCCTTTCCTAAGAACTGCCCATCTTGCTGGCTAAGCGAACTTTGTGGAACACAGTCTGCAATCACATGAATAAAACTTCAAAACATAAATGCAATTAAAGCCCTAGGGGCAACCAGAAATTAGGCAAGAGCAGTTATAAGTCTTTGATATCACAAACTGAAAAACAAAATATTTTCAGGTATATGTCCAAAACATACTTCAAGACACCAGTAATCTGCAATTAACATCATCCACCATGCAGAAGCACCTGAACACTCACAGTACTACTGCCCTTTTACTCTTAAGGCATAAGGATGTTACACTGCCTTCTGTGGACACTGTAGGCGTAATTTTAGCCAAAAAAAAAGTGATCTAACCTCTCTTCCCCATCTGACAGAAGATAAAGCAGGATTTCTGTTTAAAACAGCTCACACCAGAGGCAGGGGAGTACCATGAAATCCCTTGGATGGGCTTTGTGGAGCCTACTTCCTCAAGCTGACTTAACCGAGACAGAACAGACCCCACTACTGGGAGGCAGCAGCACACCTTACCAACATCTGACAAACTGGGATGTCTTTTGTCTGGTGCACATTTAACACAACTGATTCACTTTGGGTTAACTAAGCACCAGCTAACCATATGGAAAATGCTTTAAAACTGAATACATCTATCACCAAATATATGATGGACTTAAGAGAGGACCCAGAAGCAGAGCAGGCTTACCTCCATCAGTAAGAAAACACAAACAGTCCAAACGAGACCACTGCCTTGCAGTCAGACACAGCCAAGGCCCTGACAAGTCTCCAGGTGCATGTGGGTATCCACCACATGCACCACACTCCCCACTCCAGACTGCTGCTGCAGCAAGCTGTGTCAGTGACAAAAACTTATGCACTATTCAAAGCAATTGAATAAAAACACATCAATAAGGAGAAAGTTCCACCAACAGCAGTTCCCTGAAGAACAAAGAGGCTCAGCTGGAAGCTGCCCTCCTGCCTGTGCCCACCAGGAGCTACCACAGCCGGCAGGGTCAGCACACATAACATGCCCCCAGAACTGGCAGCTTTGTCCCTTTCAGCTCCTGCATTGCCACAGTAAACATGAACATGTGATAAAATCTAACCACTGGAAAACTCCTAAATAGGTAGCAAATAGCAACACAAGTAACCGAGTACACCAGGCAGGTTTGGGTCTAACTGTTAGAATAAAACCAGTCTAGTCTCTAATGAAATCCCTTCCATCCCTAATAGATAGCCGTGCTACCTATTTTGGTAGTTACCTGAAACACTGATTCACTGCTTTCACACAACAAAATACTGTTCTGTGAGAACTACATGCTACCAAGATTATATACCAAATGAGAAAACGCCAATAAAAATGGCTTATTTTTCAGAAATAACCTCTTCCATTCACTATCCCTGGGTCGTTGATACACAAATCAAATAAATTCCATGACTCAATGGATGTAACAAAAAGCATTTGCAACAACTTGTCTTAACTTAAACCTAAAAAACACGAGCAATCTTACCAAAGACTAAAAAAAACACTAACAACATCTGTTATTTCCCAAAAATCTCTCATTTGAGCTATTAGCCACAACAACCTTAAAACTGGATTTCAGCTTTTCTCAAGTGGTAACTGGTGGTCACTGAGGACTTTGACACCTCAGATAAACAAGCCTTCCTGTCCAGTCTTTCAAGCCACAGGTGCCTGTGACTGCAAAATCCTAAGTGCATAAAGCACTGACCCTTGCTGCCAGCACTACAGCAGGAGAGCTGCTCCGTGGTGATGTGCTGTGGGACACGGGAGGAGGCTCCTGGGGACATCCTTGCACCACCGTGTCACTGAGTGCACCTGCAGCTGTGCGTGGGAGGTGGAACATCCACAAGGTTCCTGCTCCTACTGCACCGACACACTCCCTGCATCGAAAGACTGCCCTGCCACCAGCAGTAACAACAGCATGCACAAATGAAAACTGAGCACGACCACCACTGCTTGGAGAAGCACAGAGGAAGCAGAGAAGCAGGATGGTACTGGAGGTCACCATTGCAGCTCAACACCAGTCAGGAAGGGAAATTGGCAGTGGGAGAAGGCAGGCTGAGTGACCCAGTGGTGTAGGAGAGAGCACACATCCCACCCAGGGACAGCAGGGATGGTGGCACATCCGAATTCTGCAACTTCTGACAGTCACTGGTATTGCTACCTCATTGCTTGCTTCCCTTAGAAAGATGAGATTTCAAAGCCACAAGAACAACACACACCAAAAAATAGTAAAAATAGCAGTAAAAATTTCCCTTTTTTTTTTTGTTCGAACAAACTTGAAGAGAAAGATTTAAGGGAAACAGCAGGAAGGTGGTGTCAGACGCTGGCAGAGACTGGTGCCTGTTGTTTGCACTTCTCTGGAAGAAAAAAACAAGTGAAAGGCTCAGAGAACAGCACGTTGTGATTTAGCCAAGAGAACAAATCAGGTCAACTAGCAATCATACAACATGGGGGGAAAAAACGAAACCCTGTCACTATTAGGGTAATTTACTGGAGATCATTTCATTGTCATAACTTCACTATTTCGTATCCAAATTATGATATATGTTGCACGTATAACAAATAGGAGAAAATACAAGAAACACAGCATTAATGTATCATCTAATGCACAACCAGGCTGGTGTGAACTTTACAGGTTTCTTTTCTTCTGTTTAAACAATACCAAAACAATACCGAAAACTAAAACTCATTATATGGCAAAACTAGCATGATTAATCCAGCTGCCAAACTTTGTACCATCTGCAATCATCATCATATTCAACAAAATTAAGTGTTTGAAAAAAACAAGTTTTTAAGAGGTATGTAATAATAAACAACAGGAATTTAGAACATTTTCACTAAAAAGCAGCTGAAATCTTTGTCTAAGTTTAGCTTGGTTTTGAGACCGCTTTGTGAAATGCAGAGTCCTAACATCAACATTAGTATTCCTAATGATAAAACAGTTCACTGAGACAATGGTTTGTGAATATATAAAAATGTGTACATTCAGGACATATAAAACTGCTGCTTCCTTAATAGCAACCGCTTGCATGCTCTGGATATCGTAGCATGTATCAAGCAAGCAACTGAAAAAAAATTGTGTATGGATGCAAAATACAAAGTACCACCTAAGAAGGAAGACCAACATGACATTTGCTTTTCAGTTTGAATACTGGTGTAACTCCTCTTAAACATTATTTGTATCACAATCATTTAATAATACAATTTAATTACAAAGAGGCAATATGCAATCTGATTGTGTAAGTAAATTAAATAAGCAATGAACTTCAAAAAAGCAACCACATACTGAGGCCATAACATGCATAGCAGAAAGTGCTTTTTAAATCTCACTTTAAAATTCTAAACCGGTATCTTCAGAAATTATTTCTATTTGAATCCTGCTTTTAACTTTAAAATATTAAAATCCCACTCCTCACAATGACCCTTCATAAGACTAACAACACAAGTACTAGAAGAACGACTCCACTTTATTCAAAGTTAAAGTTGTGGAGAGCTTACAAGCGAGCCTCTTACCAAACCTTAGCACTGTGACTAAAACTACTGAAACTAAACCATGACATTAATTAAACAGTCAAGAAGCTTCTAAAAGATGTATCGAATACATAGCAACCACATCCAAACAGCCACCAGCTCAAGAAATAACTGAATTGCCAAAAAAACCCTGAAAAAAAAACAAAGAAAAACCCTACTAGTAATATCTATAAAACCACTCTTTATAATCACTGCTGTCACAGTTAAAATAAAAAACTTACTTTACAAAAATAATCACACTCCCTAGACTACCACCACTCTTGATGTTAAAGTGATTAGTATTAATAATGTGTAGATTTTCAGTTGCTTTATAATGAAAATATCAACTTAAAGGACATTACTTTTCTCAAGACTTTTACTAAGAATAATCCAAGAAATAACAAAGGCTGTAACATCCATGAGAGGTGAAGTAGTTAACAAGAGAGTATTAGGACATACACTAAAATTGGCTAAAGTACTGTTGCAAAAAATTAGGACAAAACTGTGGAACCTAGAAGAACACAGCATTAACTAGAAAAAAAACAATAGCTACCAAATACAGCTATGCAGTGTACAGGTTGGATTAGTCCAAGCCACAAGAGTGAAAAAAAGAAGAATTACAAATCGTACTTGTAGCATCATCTGAGTTTGTCTCCACAGAACTAAGAGGCCAAAGAGTTCAATGGCAGAGAACAGAAATGGGAAACACCTCTGCTGTTCAATCTACATGATCCCAAGAGCATCACAGTCCCACAGAGGGAAGACTAGGATCTAAATTATACTGTTTCAGACTTGCAGGACTTACGAAACTTGTATATTTATTTTTAAGATTACTTTCTGATTTCTTGCCCTTCATCATACAGTTCAGAAGTTTGTTTACTTATTAAAAAAAAAAAAAGGCAATCCACCAAAAGTTACACATGCAAGAGACAGCGCTTGAAGTATCTACATGCTTTCAGATCAAGGTAATTACAAAATAAAATAGTAATAGGCTGGGGGTGTGACGTCATACAAGAGATTTTTCTAAAAGCATCAGGATTTCCTTTGCTCCTCAAAAAAATTTGTTATTTTTCTCTTATAGGTATAGATCTATTAGAAGTCCATAGAAATGGAATCTAATACTCCTCAACTCCTGAAATAACTATGGTCAGGCTTCATTTCCCGTAAAAGGCACTCCAGAGTTTCTTACCATCACCCCCATCTCTTAAAATATGAAGCTCAGAGTGCTTTGTTCTTAAGGACATTATAAAGAAGGCACTGCAACTGGAAACTTTAAGTTTCTACCTACTTAAAACTGCAGATATGATGAGGCAAGATACATTGCTTAATGCTCCTGCTGCCACCTCTCAGCAAGCAGAGGTGGTCCTAGCGAATACCAACCTTCTCCGTGACGTCCAGTTTCACATAAAAGCTCCAGTAAATTAACCTTCCCACTCCGAAGTGACCAGATTCCTGTCACAGCTGTGTAGTGACACAACAATCACTAGCTCTCCCTCTAAATCCCTGGAGGACAGTTGTCAGCTTCAGATCCTTTCCAGATAAAGTTATTGAGCGCAAGGCAGGCAATTTTTCTTATTTGTGTATTTTAAAACCACGCTTCGGCACCAAATGTTTAATCAAAGCTTGGAGCAATAAGAATCTATGGTGAGGTTTGAAGTTTATGATCTATTAAATTCATAAAAGAGAAAGATACATTCAAACATTTTAAACTTGGCAAACAGACCATCACATCACTGGAAGCCGTGGATGAACTGCCTAAATTGGAGTTTTGAAGCACTTGATCAGCTTTCACCAGCAACTGCTTCAGCCATTTTCATTTGTTCAACCACTTCAGCAGCTGGTTTCCTCAACACTGCTGAAAGAGCACCCAACAACTTGGAAAGCAGGAAAGCCTGGCTTTCCCTTCCCAATGATGAACACGAAGGACTGGTGACTGGATTTGATCTATTAACTCCAGATTTCGCAAGGCATGGTGACCGGAAGTAATTGACTCACTTCACAAACTACAGATAATTCTCCTTTACCTGGTCTAAATGCAAAGCACATATGATATGTTTGCTTCTTATTATGTACGTAGCACAATTGGAATCCATTTTATTTAACTAACAAAGTTAGCTAAAAGCTGTCTAAAGCACGGGGAATTATGTTTCTTAAACATTAAGAATCAAAGCTGCGTTAACTCCTTAAATAAATGCATATAGATGTGTCCCCGCCTGCCTAGCAAGAGGTATGATCAAATTAGACCAATTAGAATCAACTTTTCTTTAGGAAAAATAATTAAGCACAAATGCAAAATAAAATTAAAAACAATTATTTAATCAGGGTTTCCTGCTCACTGATTTAAGTCATGATTAAAATTAATAATATAGTCACTCTGATTTCAGTCAATCCCTCCAGCATGGACCCACCCCAGAGGGTCACACAGTCCCAGTCTTCCCCCAGCATCTTCAGCATGTCCAACTTCACTTATGTCCTCCTGCTCCTTTCTTCCAGGACTAAGTTCGAGGTGGATTAAAGCTTACAAGCAGTCATGTTCTTGTCACCTAACACATGCTTCCCAGGGAAAGCCTAGGTGCCAAGATTTTTCTGCTGGTATATACCATCGGTCTGCTTAGGAACGAAAGAAAGGAGTAAGACCTCCAGAGAGAACGTGCCTGGGAAGGAAGCAGACCCTTACTTCCTGTCCCAAACAAAGCATCTCAATAAGGATGGAGTCAAGGTGATGGGAAATGTTGGATCCAATATACCTTTTGGTGCTTACTAACGCTTCCCTACTTCTATCGAACTTTGTCCTTAAATACTGAACATAAAGTGCAGTACTTATTCCTTGTTATTTTCAGCAACTATGAGAAGTTTTCCACTTACAACACCTGAAAAACTGAGTTATATTATGGTGGCCAGTTTCTGTTTAACTGCTCTCCAACGACCACAACTGAAGTACTGGCATTCTCAACAGAAACCCTGACCACTCTTCTTCCTCTACCCATCTTCATATCTACCCAGAACAATTTGGCAACCCAAATTTCTCTTTTCCGCTTTTATAGCTGAAACACACCAAGCCAAACAGAAAGAAGTTCATAAAGCTTTTCTTCCTCCCACTTGTGTGCTTTTATGCTTTTTAGCTACAGTTCAGGAACTACTCCACTGCATAAAAACAATTTACTAACTTCAACATATTTTCTTGTGTAAAAAAGCTCAGCATGGAAGCAAAAAAATTAGTATGGGAGTAAATGGATTGGGAGTAAGTACCACTTCAAAACACAACCTTATGCCAAGAACACAGAAAACATAAAGGATTATCTAAGCCTATCATATTTCCATAATCTCAATTCTTAAGGTAGCGAAATTCTACAGAACTAACTTTGGTCACGATGCACATATATATGGTTGTGTTTCCCAGCAGTCACAACAGTATTTTGCAACCATTTAGGATTATCAGGCTCTAGGAAAATCTAAAGAAATGCCAATACTAACTGCAGACTACAGTTACTATTAACAAGCAAGTTTATTTCAGCTTGGTGGAGAAAAAAATTACTTGCTGAAAGAAAAAGTAAACAAGAAAAAAACAGGGGAAAAAAGAATGAGAGAAATAACAAATTTTTTATTTGAATGGAGATAATAAATAAAAACATCCTGTCCCTGTATCAATTCCCTCTCCATTAAAAATGAACTAGGTTAATGGGAAATTCCATTCCAGGGAGAATAAAACAGAATTAAAACAAAACAGTTGGCCAAGAACTAATTTACTCTATTTGCTACAGCATTTGCCTTTTAGAAAACCAGATTCAAACAAGGATCCATATTAAAAAAGCTTTCCTTTCCCATTTCTCATTTGGACATGCTACAAGATCTCCAAAGAATTGGCATAAGCATCAGCTTACTACGAGAATTACATCTTCACCAAAACCAGAAATAGCATCACAAGCTAGAATTTGTGCGTATCACTGGCACAACATTCATCTCAGACAACACCTGCTCGTGCTACAGCCAGCCTAAATAACCTTTTATGATTGCTGTGCTCATTCGGAGTAAAAATATGCCATCACTTTTAAATACAGAAAGTGCTCCTGTTCTTCTCTGCTCCCATAAAAACTGGCCAAATCCATAAAATTTTTAACCTACAGTTGAATGATAAAAGCCAACAAACTTACTGAGAACTTCCTGTTAAAGCAAATAAAGTAGCTGAGGTTTTACACTACATGTAAACAACACAAAACAATAACTCTGGAAGTTTTAATAAGATTCAGGTTGCTTTCATGTTCATGGACTAATATACTGTATGTAGCATACAACCTTGGACCTAGAAGCATTTTCTAGACTGGAAACTTAAGGAGGAAATAACTGTACCTTTGTGCTCAGATACACAACTACCATCACATTTTAGGTAACAATGAATATAAACAATACACATTTATCAAATTTTAGGAAAAAAGTTATCAAAAAAATTTGCTACCCATACAACAAAACTTCTTCAAAGACCGTCAAATACATGGCATAATTTTATTTACCATTTTGCCATCATACATTAATTTGGGCTCAAATTTGAAAACTGAAATTTGTATTCCTGTTGTATTAATTCAAAGTTCTATCTAGCATTCTATTTTGCTTTTAGCAGAGTATCGAAAGCCAAGAGCACACACACAAAAAATTTACAAAGCATTATGCTTAATTACCAGACACTGCAGCACTGCCCAATGAGCCAACCATGTCCTGGGCTGCAGCAAAAGCAGCATGTCTAGAACGTGAAGGGAGGGGATTCTACCCCTCTACTCCACTCTGCTGCGACCCCACCTGGAGAGCAATGAAGGACATGGACCTGCTGGAAGAACCCAGACAAAGGCCACGAAGATGATCAGAGGGCTGGAGCATCTCTGCTATGAAGACAGGCTATGGGAGCTGGCGCTGTTCTGCCTGGGGAAGAGAAGGCTCCTAGGAGACCATACAGCACTTGCCAGTACCTGAAGGGGGCCTATAAGAAAGCTGGACAGAGACTTTTTACAAGAAAATGAAGGGACAGGACAAGGGACAACAGCTTTAAACTGATACAGAGTAGATTTAGATCAGATATTAGGAATAAATTATTTACTTTGGGGACGGTGAGACTCTGGAACAGGCTGGTCCTCCAGCAGCTGTGGAGTTATGCCCGCTGCATCCCTGGAAGCATTCAAGGCCAAGCGGAATGGGGCTTTGAGCAACCTGGTCTGCTGGGAGGTGTCCTTGCCCACGGCAGGAGGTTGGAACCAGATGATCGTTACAGTCCCTTCCAACCCCAGGCAATCCATGGAATCTCTTCTGACTCTGCCTCGTCAGCATTGGCCTGGACATTCCCAATTACAAAACAGCACTTTGCAGGTATGCTCTTTCGTATTTTTAGTTACACACATAAAGCAGACAAAAGTCAAGAAACTTCAAACAGGAAATTGTGTGACTGCAATTATGTGAGCTATGGCACAAGGTTCAGTCACACAACCACACATATAGTATGTAAAATAATACCGCGTAACAGTCCTCCTGAATTCCTGATAACATCTACTGCAGGGCTCTTAAGTGACCACATATACCACACCAAAGTTATGGGTATATAAAACAACTGACAGAACGACAGACATTTACAAGCTACACTAAAATGCAAACAAGAGATAGTTGTCATACAATAAAAGTATACAGATGCAACTGCATTCAAGTCCATCCCAGATTTTTCATTTCAAAACCTCAAAACATAAATTCAAATCAATACAGTTAAGCCATGAGGCCATTCTAGATCAAGACATAGAAGATAACATCCAATGGAAAATGTTGCTGCAACTTCGTAGCGCATTTTAAAAGATTAAAATATTTTAAAAATATTATTTCTTCCAAATTCATACATATTTTCCAAGTAGTCTCTTGTGATACTGAAAAGGTATTGCCATTTTTCTAAATGTGTTTGTGCAACTGTTATATATGCCAGAGTTTTTCTTTTTTGTTTTTTTCCTATTAGAAATTCCAAAAATATTTTTAGAACTTCCTAAATTAAGGTGTTGAGGGCTTCTGTTCTTAATAAACCAGAATCTTCAAATGCCCATGTGAGACGATACCAGACCTTCATAGGTGAGGTCAGATCAACCACAGCACACATGGTACACTCTGTGAAGACCTGCACTTCCAAAGGCAACAGGACCTAACTCTCACAGGAGCCAACCAAATGGATTTTAATCCACAAACAAGCAGGCCGGGCTGGGAAAGAAGCTCTGCACAAGTGCCAAATGCGCTGTATTGGTAAATATTACCCACTCAAAACTGGCACCAGCAGCGATGCAGCTGTGATCCAGTATGGGCCGGCAGCCTTGTGCACTGCTCCAAAACTCACAAGCTCCATTAACATCACAAGGTATCACAAGTTCAGAATTGATGACAGCACAGGATCCCATAAACAAACTGCACTGCAAATATTCCATACTTATTAGTTTGATCTGGCATCAATTTTTCACATATACAAGCCAATGTCTATGATCACACTAATGTATATTTCAGGGCCTATTGATACTTCTTTGTAAAATGTATATACGTAAGATAAGATGCATTAATAATATCCCACAAAAATGAATGCAAAACATAAACCCAAGCATGGCAGCTTATGCTCACTCTCAAAGAGAGCTACCTAGTGAGGACACAATTTAAATGCAACCCAGGAGCACCATGCAAATACAACACATTACAGTACCAAGCAAACACTAAGGTTTTGATTACTTTTAACCCCATAATCTGTATTAGAGGATGCAAATTACAGTACCCAGAAAAATCCAACAGCATGAGTTGTAAGAAAGAAAAATGTAAATACCATAATCATCATATTAAAAATTAGTTTCAAAAAAGATATTTTTCTTGTCTCGACAGAGGTACTCAAGGACCATCATTTTTTCTTAAAATAAATAGATATATAATTTATACCGCAATAATAATTTCAAGCTTGTACGGTAGGTATTTGAAATACATCCAAAAATATCCTACATATACATATTACCTGCATGCATATTAATAACAGGAGTTGCAACAGTGAAGAAACCTACTCTCAATAAACTTAAAACTACGAATTTGGCTGCTGGTGGTCTTTTTTCTAACAGCTCTGGCTTCCCAGAGAAGATGTGCACAAAATGCCTGCCACTTTACTCAGCATCTTTAACATATACCATAATTCCTTCCCAGGTATTTTCTAGAGCATTTCACGTCAATCTACCTGCAGGAGCGTGTGCAAAAGTGACACAGAGTGATACAAGTCTGACAACTACTGGTGTGGAAAATGGAGAAACCAGACTGCATTATACGTTTTCACGATATCGAATCCCTGTTTACCAAGTCCCTACATTGCTTATCAACCAAAAAAAACCAAGAAAACCCAAAAAGCAAGCAAGCAACTACAGGAAGACCTAAAAAACAAAGACTCCCTATCTTCGCAACTATTTCTATTTTAAGTTAGCAAGTTTCCTGCTTGGCGATGACGTTTTGCAGATGCTACAAGAAATGTTACATGGAATTCATTAAACTGGGGCAAATCAATTAAAATTATACAACTGCTCGGTATGCAAGTATCTGTGTATAAAAGTTCTCCTCCGCCACTAACTGGCGTTCAGCAAGTAGTTATTTTAGCTAAAAGCGCCGAGCAACTCACTAGCTGTATAACTGCTACATCTTGTGGCAACACAACACAAGGGAGGAAAAGCAGACAATACCCGAAAGGGAACAGCGAAGGGACTTGTTTGCTCATAACCTTCATACAGATATTCCCTGCAAACACCCACAACACCCTGCTGTCGCTGTCGGTGTAACACAAGAGGGGAGGAGCAGGGGAGGGAGGAGAAAAATATTATCATCGAAGGCGTGATGGAGGACAGGAGAAAGTTGCAGTCATTCCGTGGCGGCCGCAAGGCGCCCTGTCACTTCTGGCCGCAAAACCGGCCGCCCCCGAGGGCGCTTTCCCCATGGGGACGAACCTCCGGTGTCGGCCTCTCTCCTTCCCACCTCCATGATGCTAAAAGTGCCCAACTCCCTTCAGCAACAGCAGCTGCATCCTCCGGCGCAGCACTTCTACTTAGCCGCTGGAGGAGGGGAGCCTATTTCGGGGAGGACGCGGCGAGCGGCCGCCCGAGGAGACGCGAGCGGCTGCGGCAGGCGGACGGCCCGGGGACGGAGGGAGCACGGCTGGTCCCCCTCCGCGGCCCGGCGCGGGGGGGAACAACGAGGCGCCGCCGCGCTGACGAGCGGGCGGGGGCGGCAGGGCCCCGCTCGCCCAGCGCCCGAGGCTCCGCTCACCGTCACCGGGCCCAGCGCTGACCCCGCGCCGCCGCCGGGGGCACCGACCTCTCCCGCCGCCGCTTCCCGGCGGCCCGGGACCGGCCTCCGGCGGCGGCGGCTGGGCTTCCCCCCCCAGGGGCCAGGCCCCCCGCGCAGCCCCGCGGCGCGCTGATTACCTTCCTTGGGCGGCTTGCCGGGCGGCGCGCCGTGCAGCTGGGAGGCCGCCGCCGCCGCGGAGCAGCCCTGCAGGCTCGGTGGGGACGTGGAGAGCCGGGACCAAGATGGCGGCCCCTCCAAACTTCCACTGCTACTTTGGACACTCATCAAGCTACTTTCCTGGAGCCCGGCAGCCGCCGGGGGCGGCGGGGAAGGCGGCGCGGCGGGGGGACACCCAGCGCCGCGCTCATGGCCGGGGGGCCGGCCCGACACCGGCGCGGGGAGGCCGCCGGCTGGGAGCGAGCTCCGGAGGCAGGCGGGGCGCGGGAGAGACGGGGCGCGGGGCCAGCGCAACCTGCCCGCACCTCTGCACTGCGTCGCCGCCGCCGAGCAGCCGCCTGTGTCTGAGGCCAACCTTCCCCGCCGCCGCCGCCGCTGCCGCCGGGGAGGGGAGGGGAGGGCGCAGGCGGGGAGGGGTCATGCGCAAACACGATCGCGAGCCGAGCGAGCGCCGCGCTCCGCCGGCGCCCAGCCGAGCCCCGCCGAGCCGGAGCCGCCCAGGGGCGGCCGGCGGGAGCGGCGCCAGCCGCGCACGCACCTGCCCCCATCCCCATCGCGCCGCGCGGCCCGAGCGCGCCGGCTGCTCCCGCCTCAGGGCTCCTGCCCGGGGCGGCTCGGAGCTCCCCGCCGGCTGACCCGCCCGCCTCGCGGCGATACTTCCCTTCCTCGCCCGAGCGCGCACCTTCCGCGCCGCGGGCGGCCCTCCGTTGGCCGCCCCGGCCCAGCCGGAGCTAGCTCCCCTGAGGCCGCGGTGTTCCCCTCCGTCTCGGTTTCCTCGGCGGCACGGTCCACCCGTGCCCCCGCGCCGACCGCCGCGCCTGCCCCCGCGCCCCGCCGCCACGGCCATGGTGGTGTCGGGGCGGGGCGGCGGGGGCGGGAGCGGCGGCGGA
Source organism: Sturnus vulgaris (assembly GCF_052056855.1). Classification (NCBI taxonomy): domain Eukaryota; kingdom Metazoa; phylum Chordata; class Aves; order Passeriformes; family Sturnidae; genus Sturnus; species Sturnus vulgaris. The sequence continues at coordinate 21,480,873 of NC_142249.1, read as the reverse complement.
GACGGAGACGGTACGCGCGGCTGCCGGGGCCGGAGCCGCGCCGCCCGGCACCTCCTTGGCGTGCAGCCGCGCGGGGCGAGCCCAGCCCGCTGCTGCGGGAGTGCGGGCGGCAGCGGCGGGGCTGAGCGGGCTCTTCCCAGCGCGGTCCAGGTGAACGCTGTTCACGCAGCATCTCCGGGGGCTCTCGGCCGCCTGCCGCTTCTCAGTGTTCTTCTTTTCCCGGACAGGACGTTGTGGCAGCGGAGACTCGGGGGTACTCGGGGGAAGCTGATGTCCCGAGGGAGAAGGCTTTGGCCGCCAGCCGCGACCTGCTTCGCTGAGGAGCGGGAGCTTCCATCGGATGAACTGGAAGCCGGGCAGGAGCCATGTACCAGGCCCACCACCTCACCAGCTTCAACCACCAGGCTGGGGCTCCCAGCTGGGCATCAACGCTGACCGAAAAAATTTCAAAACGTTCCTGTCTGCCTTGAGTTTAGAAACCTAAGTGCAAGCTCACCGAATTTTTCAGTTTTTCCTTCCTTAAAATTAACATAGTCATGATTGAGAATGCGAGATATGTGGAAAGTCACTTCTGAAACAAAAGCCTTTTAATTTACCAATGCACCTGGTAAATATTATATATATATATATATATATATATATATATATATATATATGTCAAACGGGGTAACAATGACTTCGATTGCTTACAAAAAATCACGGGTTGAAGATATATTGCATTTTGTGTATATGAAGAATATATTCATTCAGGCATGGCGCTTATTTTGTGGTTGCCGTGTGGAGACATCATGACCATCAACTAACCTACTTTCCCCTCTATTTGAGAATGACAGAAATAGATTACTAATGTTGGATTGCAGTTCTCTGCACAACACACATATTACTAAATCTGTCTCCTTTTTAAAGTGACATCTGTCAAATTATCTAAGATCTTCACCTCCCACAAGTATACAGCATAGCTGGAAGTTTCCTTGCAATTTGGTATTAACTTAAATTAAAAATTATTATGTTTACTTGCTAAACAAGTCTGTTCCAGAATATATATATCTAGTAACAGGTATACTTTTTTTTTTCAGAGAGAAGTGATCTGATATTTCAACAAGGACCTGCTTTTAAGGACTTGATCCTAAAGACTTCTCAGACTTTACCTAAGCAAATTACATCAAGAAATTTCCAGTACTTGGGAATGAAGTAAAACAGTGCTAGTTCACTCTGACTGCAATATTAATACTTATTAGCTGGTCTAGAATATTCTTGCTAGGTTAAAACTAAAACTGACTCATAATCTCACAATACATATGATAGCATAAGTGAACATGCACCTCATTTTTTGATGAATATATCCTGCTGCAGCATGATGCTTTTAAAATCTGCCAAGTAAAAAGCAGTAAGTGAAATAAATTCTCTTTGTTTATAGCCCTTTGCATCCACTTCATGCAAACCCCTGCTATCCTTACAAAACCATACATAAGCAAGCATTCTTCCTTTCAGTTTTGCTTACAAACTGTTGCCTACAAATCATTCTACTGACATAATTGAAACATCTTTTTAAAATGAAGTATTACTTGCTTTGATTAGGGGAACAGGACATCATGAAGAAGATCCCATTAATTACTTCCTCTATCAGACATGCAGTTTAAATATTATAAAAATGTTGAAGTGTCTTTTATATTTTTAAACATTAACACTATGAAAAATAATCAGATCTTTGCAATCTCATAATGTGTTAGACACCAACACCTCATCAAGGGACCAGGAGAGAGTGGGCATGTACTGCAGGACTTCCCAGCAGAGCACAGCAACTGCTGCAAAATATGGGTTGAGTCTGCATTTTGAACATAGTAGAGCTGTATCTCTTGGTTTCATGAGTTGTTGATGTAGAGATGGAGAGTGTGAATTATATAGATAATCTCCAGATGAGACAACATATATAACTTCAAGAATACATGGAGCTGGGTATATCATCCTCTTTAGTTTACAGAAAACCTACTTTCTTACTGAGTTAGAGCTGACAGTGATTTCAATGTACCTCTTTATTTGTAAGGCCACATTGCTTCAGTGTTACCAATTTAATAGTATCATGGCAGGAGAGAAAACCTTCCTCAGTACCTTTCAGAAATTTCAAATTTCAAGACTTCCCTTATCAAATACCAAATAGTATTGTAAATGTACATAATGCTTTTCCTTGAATTCCCTGTCTTTATTTTGCAATAAAACTTTATGATCCAGTGGCCAGAGAGATGGCCTTTCTCTCACAGTGATGAGCAGTCAGTCAGCATCACCTGCCCAAAATGTTAAACACTAAATCCATCTCAAATAGTACTAAGTATTACTAATTATATTTTAAAAATATAATAAATATTTAATCTTTCTCTTTGCCTTCTAATTTTTCAGAACAGAATAGTCTGCTATCAGGGTTTATGGGAATACTGCATACCATCAACATCAGGCATAACTTGAGGTAGTATATACAGAGAAATCAACTTTCAGTGGGATTACTCTGGATAACAATGAATAAGGTGCCACACACCTACCTACTTGGGAAAACTTGATTCCAGGTGAAGCTCCAGAAAACTCATTTAGTTTTGCTAATTCCTAAGGAAGAGGATCTCAAAACTCAGATCAGAATATAGAGAAGTGAAAAACCTGTGTGCTGTTTTTCTCATGAGAATGTGTCAAATGAAAGTTAGAAACGTTTATGGCAGTAGTTACTCTCTAATTGAGGACAACTAAAGAACAAAAAAGCACAAGGAATTTTCCTTATTCCAAAGATAAAAAAAAGGTAAGCAACAAAATCCTGAAAAGCATTAAAATTGTAAGAGCTCTCAATTTTGTAACTGGAATTTTCTATGCAAGAAACTTTTATCACAGTAAGTTCACAACGTCTAGGAAGTAAGAGAAGTTAACTGAGAGATAGTAAAGGAAGGTGCTTAAAGGAAAGAATTAATGGTCTGAATAGTGACAATAAGGAAGATTACAGCAGGAGTGAGTTTTTGGAGATATCTACATTGCATCTATAAAGATTACTGTGCATTCAGGTCAAATGTCAATTACAAAATTTTCACATACATCCTTCAAAGATATAAAGAGACATTATTTCAAATATTACACATAAAATCCATAGTTTATCCCATCTGTTCTTAAGGAAGAATATGCTATGATTGTGGGACAAATTATAGAGATATGGCAGTTTCTTTCCTGTTGTGAGTCTTCACCTTCATTGTTCATAGGCACCAAATACTTTTTGGTGTCCCCTTGAAAGATTTTTATCTAATAACATCAAATAATACATGTTCTTAATAACTGCATATATTTTACTTCTCTTTTTCCCCCAAAGTCAATTTGCTATTAGCTGGCTTAGGTTTCATGCAAGCAGCAGATACTGCAATACCAAGGCATAGCAACCGACCATACCAGATAACTGATTATATGAATAACGTATGTTTATGTATAGGTTCCAAGTAAGACCATTTTTAAATTATGTCAGTAATTAGAAGGAAGTCCTCCAATTCATAAGATGATTGGAAGAAGTAGAGGTAGAAGAGGAACTTGATTTAGCAGGCTGGTTCTTTTACGAATGAAGATCAAGAGTTACAAGAAATTACAATATCCTTGGAAAGTAGTAAACTATATGCTCTAAACTATATGCTTCCAAAATTAAATCAGTCTCTGTCAGCTACAAATTAGGGAAATGACAGGAGTCAGAGATCATTAGGGTCTTTACTTCTGATACTTTTGGCATCTATTTTATATGTAGCTTTCTTCCATCTCCTTGGACTTGGCACAAGACAGCAGAGCAACCAAAACTTAGTATCCTTTGATTTATTCCCTCAATTATTTGTAATGCCAGTGAAACAGAGGTTTCAAATTCTTTGTTAGTTCCCTGTCAGCCTAGCACTGGGTAAAAGACTTGCAGCAGTATTTTCTTAAAGCATAAGCTATTACAGTATGCCTCACTGCATATTTGCCAATATTTATGAATTTTATACATAAAAATATGTATACACATACTCACCTACCCCATATATAGAAAGACCTACACACATCCTATAGCTATGCCAACACCAGCAGCCAATCTGGTTTAACTAGCGTAGTAGAAAAATATTCTTGCAACTAAATAGACACACTGGTATAGCAGCTTGTGTAGAAAACGCAGAAAATATTTTATCATCAAAATGATATATTTATGACATTTCTAGGTTAGATGTAATGTAATATGCTGCAAAAACATAACAGAAAAAAATACTGTCTTTTGTCTTGGTGAATGCTGGAAGTTTGTAGCTCAAACACACTGTCCATCCTTCTAACAGCTGAGCACATGTATGGACCCTCCCTGGATCAGACCAACATGCTCCTGGGCAGTCTGGGCTGGGATAATGACTAGAATCTTCCAATCTGTGTTCTGTAGGTCAGAAGATTCAGAATGTAGTTTTGGCACAACTACAAGGTAAAATGCCATGTGACTGTGACAGCAAGAGCATTGCTGTGATAGAACACCATCTCAGATTGGAACAGCTCCTGCACCTGTTTCTCACAAAGCATTTCTATTTATGAGCAAACAGGAATGTTGTAATTGTACTAACATTAATTTTAAAATTTAGTTAAAGTTTTCTAAAACTGGTTTAGTGCAATAACACTTTTATAGAAAAAGTTACTTTGAATTCGATTAAATCAGTTTTGAGGCTCACTGAATTAGAGCTGTATCCTTAAGCCATATACTGCACTACATGCTTTACAATTTTTTCAATATGGCACTTGCTGACAATTCTGAGTTGCAAAGTAACAAAAACATGCATAAATAATATACTAGCAAAAATATCTTCCCTACCAGCTTATCAAGATGCATAGAAGCTAAAATGAAAACAATGTTATCACATTAAGCCTACATTTAAGAACTAGACACAAACACTGTGTGAACATAGATCTATTTTCATCATTTATGTAATTGTCATAAACTGCATTTATTATACTTTAATATCATCACCATTGGTCAGATCCAGTGATCCACCTCTGCTATCATGATTTTTGTTCCAAATCTCCAAGAAGCCTGCAAACAACTTCCTGTCAAACCAAATACAAAAATTAAACTGAATTTAGGTTACTTTTTTTTTGCCATAGAAATGTTCCTTTTGACTCCAGCTCTAGGTACTTTGATTATTAGCTACATGTCAGTCAGAATCAAGGACAGTTTTACAATATTCCTGTTTATGTCATTTTAATAAAAAATAATTTGGTTTTTAATTTTCCCTGGTGAAGAAATAATAACAAAAAAAAATTGGATGGATGCTGCATTCACTTTGTTTCTCCCCATCAGTCTGTTTTCATTTTATTATATTACTTTTCTTCCAATGTCCCTTGCAATCTACCTGTCTGCTCTTCCCTGCAATTTTTTTCTATACTCAGACTATTCCTTTTACAATGCTGCTCTCAGGTAAGCAGGCCCCTCTTATCTGTCAGGCTTCCTCTCCATGTTATTTTAAGCTCATGCTTTTCCACACATCTTTCATAGTTTTATCTCACTCTTTACACCTTATATCTTCTTTCCTGAAGTATCTGTCTTGCCTGGAGCTTATTTTGTTGCCTTTGATTTTAAGCCATTAGAGACAGACAGTGTTTGCAGAAAGCCATGTCTGTATGTGGTTTCCAATAGCAATGGGGCATGTCTCGATGCTTTTTTCAGGCAAAAGTCTTACCAGTTTAGGATTGTTGGTTTAGGGTATTTTTGTAATTGTTGAATGAGGCCTTCAAATTTTGGCCAAAAAACACCAACAATAAGCCCAACAGATGATTAAATATTAGATACTAAAATAACAATATTCTAATTACAGAGTCTCTGCCTCTGTTCCCTTCCAGCTCCAGATGTGCTGGTCTGCTGCTGTTCTGACACCCACTCAGTTCAGTGTTCTATCCCTTGTTCTGTCCAAGCACACCTCCAAGAAAAAGATAACAGCCCCATAGTCAGCAGATTTGAAACAACCGTTCTTTCAGGGCACTGAGATTTCAGACAGTTGAGGAGATAAGAGAGGAAAGGCTGCTTTGCATATTTAGTTCATTAGTTAATACTTCCTAATGAGACAAAGGTGGAAGATGAAAATATGACACTGATCGCAAAACAATGAAATTAATGATGCCAAAGAAAGCATAGAGTGACAGAAAGAATATGGCTTTCCAAAAGTGGATTTTTCTTGGCTTACGGAACGAACGGGTGGGTAGAACTTTTGGAATAAATTCATAAGGAAATAGGAGCATAGGAGAGCCAACAGTTACTGAAAAAAAAAATATTAAAGGCACAACAGCAGACTACCCTGATGTAAAGTAAGCACTGAAAGGGAGCAGCAAAGTTTCATCAGGAGCTATTTGGTTAACTGAAAAATAGGACGGAATCATGCAAAACAGTGAAAACAAGAACTGATGACTAAAAATGAGTTTAAAAGAATAGTAAACTCACACAAGGAATGAAGGATGAAGGCTAAGAGGTTATATGAGGTAATCTAGGAAAGGGCCTAAAAGCCAATAGAAGGTTACACACACACAAAGGGAGACAAAGAAAAGTTCAAATCCAGTATCTAAGTAAAAGAGAGCAAATAATGTGACACAAAGAATTCTGAAATATTCAATGCTTATTTGCCTAATATGTTTATGAAATATCTTAGTGTCAAATATGCAAAGCACTTAATTTTAACAAAGGTCTAAGACACACAGACCTGAAAAGGGAAGAAATGTGTTAAGCAATATTAAGAAATGCCAGTTTCCAATCCTGCTGACTTAAACATGTAGTTCAGAAAGCAGTGGATAAAGCCAGCCTCCCTGTAGCCTGGTGTCTCCTGATTGCATTAGCCCAGGGCAAAAAGTATGACTGAAATTTATGGCTGGAATATTCATAACATTCTACTGTGAGTTTTCCAATGCCTGATATCAGGATTTCATTTACATTGAATTCCTTGTTGCCATGGAAGGATCTCTATTTTCCTGCTTATTTTCACAAAATCTATAGAAATGTGGTATCTCTGAGACCACAACTACTTGATCCAGTTCAGTTGGAGAGTAAGCAACAAGTTCAAAAGGCATGGTGTGGCCTGACTGGTCATATGTGGGATCCTATAAACTGTGTTTCCATAGGAAAATGAGCTAAAAATTAGCCTGTAGCACTTAAAAGATAATATAATCTCTGTATGATGATTCTGGGATAGGAGCAGGGGGAGGGAATTGTGGAGAGGGGGTTTGTTTTGAGTTTTTTAAGAATTCATGAAGTATAAGAGAGATCCAAGAAGACTAGAAATGATGAAAATACTGCCTTAGAAAACAAAATGCCATTGGCCTCTCGTAAATAACCATGCATCTCGCAGAGGTACTGCCATAGGTTATCAGGCAGTTAGTGTATAGGCATGAAGAGAACAATATGATAGGAAATAATTAGGTAGCAAGGCTTTAAAATGTAATCTTAGGATCATTATTGTGCCAAACCTCTCCAATTTCCTTCCTAGAAAGGGCAGCAGGCCTATTGAATAAGAAGGAAACAGTAAATGCAGTATCTGTAGTATCAAGCCTTTAGTTGGGTCCTCTGTAATTTCGCCTGCCAGATTAATACAAAAAATGGTGTAGACAAAGTCAAGTTACAGTTGACATACAAGCAGTTAAGTATTTCTCCCAGAAAGTATTTATTTTAATGGTTTTCTGACAGAGTAGGATGACACTGCAGTAACATCCTTCAGGGACTTCTCACCCATCCTATTCTATTCAATTTTTCATTGAACAGTTCGGAAAATAGAAAAGGGTGTAAACTTGTCAAATTTGCAAAAAGTCTGGAAGGGGGTTGCAAATACAGGTAAGCAGATCAGAATCCAGAATATTTAGATAATGTGAGAAACTACAACTGCAGTAAGCTCATACCAGACAGACTGAAATTGACAAAAATAAAACAGTATATTGATATAACCCCATGATGCTTTAACAAGGCAACAGAATTGCAAAGCAGGATAGGAAGATTCAAGTGGATTTCAAACTAAATATGAGTCAACATGATGATGTTGCAGAAAGGCATTTCACATTCCAAGATGTATTAGGAAGTGTGCAGTATGTGAGATGCAGGACCTAATTATTTTGCAATCTTCAGTGGCGCTGAGGTCTCAGCTGGAGCATTCTGTGCAATTTTGGGCAATGCGCTCCAAGAACAGTTTCAACAATTTGGATGGAGTTGAAAGGAAATCAACAAGAATGATATTTTGAGAATATGACTTACAAGGAAAGGTTGAAGAAATGAGGCTTCACTTCCTCAGAAAATTAAGACTAGTGGGAAATGCATAAAAGGTTGCATATAGAAAGTCATAGTCAACAGATCTTTGTACACACCTCAATTATAACAAGTAACTGCTTAATTTGCATCAAAGAAGAATAGTCTAGATACAAAAAATGAGACAACAACAACAAAAAAAATCCTTTCAACCTAAAGTCTAGATTAGATGGAATAGAATCCCCTTCATTTGTGGTTTTTAACAGCAGCCTATACAAACATCTGTCAGGGATGACCTAGTTACCCATTTCCTGCCACAACAAGGGCAGGGGTAGACTGGACCTCCTTTTTCCCTTTTTTTTTTTTTTTTTTTTTTTTTTTTTTTTTTTTTTTTTTTTTTTTGGTTGGTTGGTTGGTTGGTTGGTTGGTTGGTTGGTTTTTTTTGTTGCCCAGTGTAATGATTTCATGACTGGAGAACCTGTTTCATTTAACTTAACTGCTACAGATTAAGCAGTACAACTGTTACAACTGGGGAACCAAGGCCTTAGTAAAATAAACCAAACCTCCACATAAAATAAAAAATAACTCAGAAAATTTAAAAAAACCCCTATCTTTAGCATTTTTTAAACATGTGTCAAAAAGAAATATTTATTAATGATATTATTTCTTAAAATACAATTCTATTGTCCAAAACCTACCTTTTATGACCATTAAGAAGTCGAGATTTTGCATTATTTTAAAATAACTAGGGTACTAAAAGTTATGATGTTAATTCTTAATGTCATTATTTAAAGTGAAGTAATATCAATGATTTTCATCAAGAAAGAGAAGGGATGTGTGAAATATAGAAAAACAACTCAGAGAAAAACTGTGACTGAAGCTCTGTCAGCACCTCAGGTATATGGTGGTATTATAAACATAAACTGCACAAGAGCTTTTCTCCTGTACTTAAGATGCTGTCATCAGAAACCTGTGTTCATCCACAGTAGCTTTAGGTATCACTGTTACTGATACTTAGATAATATCAGGCTATGCACATGCACAGATGCAGTGTCAAGCTATAGTTACAGTCGATCTGATGACACTTCCATTCCAAGAACTCATGCAATCCCTAGTAAAGAAACCAAAACATCATTTATGTTGAAATCTTCATGACTACTATTAAACTTTTAGATTATTTCTAAGAATTAATTTTAAAAACATGTTTCTTTTTCCGTTTTGCATAACTACCAAGAAGGCCTCTTCCATTTTTCTAAGCATGAAAAAATTTCTGTCCCAGAATAACATTTTAAATTATTTATTTAAAATTGCTGGCTTAAAACTCTAAAATGGATATGTTTTCAGACCAAGCTTGCAGTTTACAAAATGTACATAGCATAAAAAGTTTTCCAATTGTTTTAAATTCCCCAGTCAAGAAAAGAATCCTACTCCAACTCCTACTACTGGCCTGCAGTGGGATGGAAGTCAGCAAACTACAGACATCTGGTTCAAAATATGGGGCATGTGGCCAAAGGCTTTAGCAGGTTCTGTATTACCAACATCCCCATCAATCTTTCCAAAATATGTGAACTATTAGAACTACATTAAATGGTAATTGATCCAAGATCAATGTAATTATTTCCCATTTCTGTAGGATGAAACAGAACTGTGAAAGAATTCACAAAAGTAGCAAGATAAGAAAGGAAAATGCTATTGCCTCACTTGGTGTACAACATTCATAAGGCAACTGAGGAGATTAGCTTTAATTTCCAATCTTAACACACAATTGCATGCTGGGTTTTTACAACACAAAAATGTGAGCTGGAGGATATTGCAGGAACACTGGCACACCAATGACACTTCCATTTTCTGGATTGGATTTTTGATTGTCCTGCATGCCAAAATGTAGGGCTTTTCCCCCTTCCCAAGCTGGTTTAAAGCACAAAGAAAAGAGATGAACTACATAATGTAAGAATTAGCATAACTGTTTGGGTAATACTGAGAAGAAAGTACAATAGTTGTGCCTGTAAAAGTAAGTTCTTACGCATGCAAAAAAATCAAATGTATACAGCTGTGCAATTTTAACCTACAAAGTAAAAGTCTGTGCTTCTAAATATACATTTTTGTGGCTGCAATGTATGTAGAATTGCTTCTTTTTAAACCAGCTCGAAGTGAAATTGAGTTTTAGGCCTTCCCATTTTTCCACCAATATGGTATAATACTGCATATAGAATGAATGGCATCATAAGGGAATTTTTTTTGTATCTCATCTCTTTTTTTCACCAAATTGTATTCCTAGACTGTTCCCAGCAGCTGTTCATCTCTGTTCATGAAGAAACATATCCACAAGATTATACTGCTTTCATTTGCCCCCTTCAGAAAAGCAGAGGAAGAGCAGAAAAGTAGGAGAGGTAAGAGTGCAGTAAGTGAGTCTATAGGAAAAAACAAAAATTCCATAGTCCTGCAGCTCAGTTAAACCCTAGTTATAGGCAAAACATCACAAACTGCCCTTTGATGTGTTAATTGAAATTTAGCTTTCCACACAGTCCCATTTTCTTCTCAGCACAAGGGACACTAGCTGTTCTTGAGAAAGAAAAGAATTAAATGCCTGTCATAGTTTTTCCTTGCTTACTTCAATAGCAAAGGGTTAAGACAGGCATTGAAAAAGCATCCAAGAGATTAGATAAACAAATAAAAATGCTTATGTACATGTATATATGTGCATGATGATATGACAATTCCTATACATCTTTCCTTCTCCTCTTGCTGCAACACAGACCAAAGACAGTGTCAAGCCTGTTAGGCCTCCTCCCTTTCTCTTCTACAGCTTTCAGTAGGCACAATGCTTATTAGTACCACAAGAAATAGGGATTTTGCAGTTCAAATGAATCACATGTTCTGGAGTGTAATCAATGGCTAAATTAAAAAAAGAAAAGGTCATAAGTTAAGGACTGAAACTGCAAACAAACCCAGAAAGGAACAGCAGATGTTAAACATGTAACAATATGTCGAGATGACATTAACTCTTATCTCCATCTTATCAAAGAAGCTGGAAGATCAAACCAGACACATTCATCTCTTGCTTGTAATTTGCTATATGGCAGTCCAGCACTGTTTCACACAAGTATTAACAATCAAAAAATACAGATGGGAAAGAATTCTGCATGTCCTTCAGCCAATGCAGGATTTTTCATTTCGTATTTTTCTTTTCTTGGTTCAGTATCAAGCACTGGAGAATTTTAGTGGTAGATCTAAAGCCCAGTAGCTCTCAATACACTGGAGCATTCTTCATGATGGTTGAGCTTTGTTGATTTTTCTAGAAGGCAGAAGAGGTTTTTTGCTCTCTCATTAGCCTTCTAATTCTCCAATAAGTACTAAGGGGGTTGGGTTCATAATTCTTGCCAATTTTAGTAGGAAGCATTTACTGTCCACTAATCATAAATATTTATATTTGCAAAGTTGTTTTTTCTGTTATGTTACATCTTGACCCATAGCTGTTCATTTCACAAACAATCCATATTTGTTGCATATTTGTAAAAGTCAGTGTCAGTATGCAGATACTGTAGCATGTTTTGAGGATGTCCTGTTGCTATCTGGATTGCTATGCAATTTATATCCTCCATTATGACCTTATTTTGAGATATATTTCTCATCTATGCTATATTTCAATCCCTGTTTTTTAGATTGTCCCCTATTTGTTGGCCCTGTGCCGGTAATGAAGTGGCTCTAACTGAATGCTTTCAGTCTGGTCTGACAGATGTATGCCAGGATGAATCTAGTGTCATAGTTCATATACCAGAGAAAAAAAAAATCAAAACTGCATCGTCTGCAGCATTGATTAAGGGACAGTTTGAATCCCTAAGGCATTTCAGAGCATACTGCTAAAGATATTCCCTGTCAAAATAGGAAAATTTAATCTATTGCACATAGAATAAACAGCCTGAAATGCACTAGCATGAAATGAAGCAATGAAGTGGTCTCACTGTGCCAAGCTGAGTATCTCATGATGTTGACATCTAATACCACAATGCAGAACTTTGCCCAGTCTTGAGTGAAACTTCCAGTACTTTCAGACAGCAAAAGGACTCTGTCCCCCCACACTACTGTTCTGTTTCCTTCTGGTTTGATATAAATAATTATTTTTCACTCTATTTTTTGGAAATTATTCAATGAAATCCTTTTCTGGCCTTCTCAAGTTCTCTCTACCACGCACACACATTTCTTCAAGTGTTTTTCCATTTGCAATCAAGAAACACCAAGTTTCTCAGGGAGGATCATTGCACAGAAATTCTGGGGCCATCTTTAGTACGAGTCTTGTTTTCTCCTTTATAGTGGCAGAAAAATTCCCTAACACAGATTACAGCCACTGCTGAGCTTAAAGCTACAAGGCACCCCTTGGTCTGAGAGCCAGGTGATTTTACACGAGCAAACAAACACAGGCAGGGATAAACTGAATGATGTCTCAGAGCCCCCTTCATTTGGAAGAGGCTTTACACAATGCATTGAAGCACCCATAATGGCTCTATCCCTGCATATATGTATAAGCTCAGCAGAAGGTGATCTCCATGGCTCTGGCAGGAGGCACTCAGACACTATTCAGAGAAAGAGTGAGTGTTTCCATGTCATTAATCAAGCTGGTGACTAACATTAATACACTGATTGACAGGATGCTCACAGCAGCTATTATTGGCTATGGATGCCATTCAATGTTATCCTTTTCCCATCATGTTGCATTCATGATGTGCTGGCAGAGGCTGTATTTTATACATTAGCTTTCCTAGGAAAGCCCAGCTGCACCATAGGAGTAAAACTGATCATCCTGAAGTCAGGAGCAAATCTCTCATTAGAATCATAGGCCTTTAGGATCACAAATTCCAACTATTAACCTAGCATTAGAAATTGAGCTAGAATTTCACAGTAGGAGTTACTAATCCTTTATTTCTTATCTTTCTCTCTCAGGAAAACTTATTTTCACTTTTGAAAAATCTTCTATAAAACTCAATACTGACACATAAAAAAGGATGTCTATCAGACTTGACCACTAAAAGACAATGCATTTAATCTTCTGCCTTCCAAAGACAGATTCACCAGATATTCATCTGCCATAGAAACAATAGTGAAAGCAATGCCTGTCTCAGATGAAGGGATTCAGTCAACCTTTAAGGGTCTAGGGAGGCAAAGAATACATAGTTTGCTATCAGATTACTTGTCATGCATGTGCTTAATACAGCTTACAGACCTCAGGAAGAGCCAAAATACTTCTTTCATTACCAAGAAAACTTAACCTTAAACCACTAAAATCAGTGTTAAGACCCATACAGACAACTTTGTACACAATTTGCATTTTTTTTCCACAGAAAGTCCCACCCAATTTTCCTATCAGACAATTCCACTTCAGGTAGTAAGGGTAAGAGGCTAATAACACACAGGGCTCTTTTAGCTGCTTGCACGTTAACAACCAGTATAATTGTGCCTAGCTTTTTATTTCAGATGGAGACTACCTGCTTCCCATCATAATGGTCCTTCATTAGAGGACCTATTCCATCATGATTCATGTGATACCTACACAAGTTCCCAACGGGAGTTGTACTTTGAATAATAAAGGTAACTTCTTTGTTCCATACAGATTCTGTGCCAGTTCTTTCTCCTTTTCACTTATTCTAGTCACTATTTTGATCTTCTTTTTGATGACAGTACCACAGTACACTCATAATTCATATGCCAAGTTATTAAAAAAGTTTTTAAAAATCCAAAGAAGTTATGAAGTATGCTGTAAAACTTGTTCCAAATTGAGTTTTTAGATTCTCATGTATAAAGGATAATCCATGGCCAATTGCACATACTCATTTATTTACAGCAATATTTAGAGGCAAACAAAATAGCAGCAAGACATTTCTGCACATCAGCTTCTTCTTTCCATTCTATTTTTAATGTATTTCTATATTGATTCCTGACCACACCTCAGGCATGCACAAAGCAACACAACTGCTATCTGTGTAGTTCTACAATTCTATGTGGAGCTGGGAAGAAGCAAGTGAACTTGGAATTTTGGAATTTTCATTTTGGTTTACACACACACATGCACACAAATATGGATACTTATGTTCCCTTTCTGTAGTTTCTGAGACAGAGGTGAGCTGTTTCCAAAGAAAACCCTGTCATGGTCAAGCTTTGCTCTTACTGCAGAAAGATCCATTGATATAGATGAGCTATGTTTTTTTCTGAGCTTTAGTAGATCTCTTAAGTACGTCAGATCTCTTTCTTGGAGTGCTAAGAAAATAGAGCAGAATACTGACACCAATTTATTATTCTTTGAATAGGTAGAGCAAAGAACAGAAGACAGATGAGCTATATCCTCCATCTCTGAGAATACACAGCATTCTTCTGTCTTAGCTGCAAGTCCTCAGTGCCAAATTTACTGCTGTGCGTGTTACCATATCCCGTTCACTCCAACCCAACCATGAGCAAGCAATGAGTTAACAATGAATGAGATTAGATGATTATTCACCAGGGTGGGACAATTTCTTACACAGGGTCATAACCAATTACAGTTCAGCAGCTGTACTGAACCCGAGGATTGCATGCCTTTTTTTGCTGATGGGACAGGTACAAAATATCCAGGTTGTCTGAGAAGCCTTTGTTTATATATGGCTTTAGTCAACCTTTATTATGGTGGTTATCTTACCCATGGCTCTTGTTATTTAGTCCTGATTTTAGCAATAGTAAACTCTTGACTGGATAGTTTCTCGTCATGGGATTCAACAAAATGAAAGCCAAGATTACATAGGGATTTTTTGGGAATAAGTTATGATTCCTCTTTTATAGAAGCTTTCACTTTTCAGTACTGTCATTCCAAACTCTAGCCCTTCTACTGCCATATGGTAAAGGGTAAGAGCAGCTTTTTGGACAAGGAATGCTGCAGAGGAGTGGAAGAAAAATTCCATCTGGGGACCAGGGTGCCAATAACTGAGGCTAACACACATTCAGAATAACTCAGGACATCCCAGACTCCAGCTGAAAGAGCAATTGCACTGTTATTGCTAAGTTCCCCTAAAGACAGTGTGAGTGCAGAGTCCACAAAGACATTTGCTTTTTCCTGCTTTTCAGGATAAGAACCAAACTATCACCCTGCCTTAACACAAACAAGTACTTACTGCTAGGAATAAACTCAAAAACCCTATTTACAATCTCATGTGTCTAATGCTGAGTATATGAAATAGAATATAAAATATCTATTTCCTATTACTGATTTGAGTATTTTTCCACAAAGCACTTCCTGAGTGTAATTCACAAATTAGATTTCTGTCTGATTTCAATATGATTTTGCTTTTGCATAAAAATCACAAACAAATTCCAAAATATTACAAGCCTCATGCACCTTGTTAAATACTATCTTGTCCACAAGGACAGTACAAGATACCTGAGAGATCTACACACAAAGGCTGAAACAGAAGGAGACTGAAATAGGTGTATTATTAAGAAGTCCCACATACAAAGCAAGATTTCTCTTATACTTCAAATATAGTATTTTATGTAACTCCCAAGGCAAAACTTCTTGTAACCACTGTCTGCAAGAAGAATTTACTGTCAATACATACTGTACACTAAAGGAACAAAATTACTTCTGTCCACATTTCTACCAACCCCACAGCTCCTTAAGACAATAATTTTCAAAATATCTTTGCTCAGTAAAATAAGCATTGTTTGAAGTTTCTTTATGGCAGACTAATAGAATCAAAATGAAGGCAGACTTGCTCACCACTCAAAGCACGTGCCTTCTTTTTAATTTCTCACAGGAATGAAAAGTATATGCAGCTTTTCGTCCTTCAGCACCACACTCTGCCCTTGTAAATTACTGAAACATGAATTTGTGAAGGCTGTTTCAAGTAGAAGGATGTTCCTATGTATAGGAATGATGTTAAATTCCTGTCAAACTGAACATCCAAGTGAGATTGTTGTTAAGCTGCTTCCAAAGGACCAAGAGAATTTGTGCCATTCAGTTCAATGACTTTCTTCACCCCTATTAGACTAAACATAAATGTAATATAGCCAAACCAGATTCCAAAGGTTAGTCTTTCATTTAGGCAAAATACTGGAGATGCAAAACCTGTGTAGCATTTACAGAAATCTAGCATGGATTCAATAAACCAATTGAACATGAAAGGAACATCCTTTCTAAATGCAAATTATTCAGGTGCAATTTGAGTTCCTCAGAGGTTACTCTTCAGTTCCCTCTCCCTGTCTAATAAATGAGAATGCAGTATAGCTTAGTTTCCTTTTTCAAAATTCTTCATATTAAGTCACTCTGCTGCTTCTGTTACAGGCCTTTTCTGTATTGAGCAAATACAGACTATGGACTGCTTCTTTTCTGTGACTGCTGAACGTAACATTCCATATTAGTATTTTATTAAAGCATTTCTTATAAAAACTTTAAAACTAATTTAAAAAGCAGGTCTGACACCACAGCAATGTATAGATATACTCAAACTGCAGCATTTTTTCTTTCCTTTTCATTTTGCCAAAAGAGTCTACATTTACCTATCTGAAAGCATAAACCACAAATATCAAGAAAGTCTCAGAAAATGTAGCCCAACAACTCTTGACATTACACTCACCAAAGTGTCAACAGATCCCTGAAAAGGTATGCACAGTAGTTCTAGGTCTGAATATGAAATTTCTTTATGATGAGATCTTGTCTTAAGTGAAGTCTGTGGCAAAATTTTCACTTGGTTCCTGAGGGCCAGAACAACATTTTTTGTATCAAATTTGAGACAGGGTCATCCTAGGAATCACATGAAAGAAAACATCATATTACATCATAACTCTAAGTGTTATAATAGAAGTGTTCTCACAAGTGGGACTTTATTTGTGCATAATAATAATTTCTGACCAGTAAGCTGCTGTGGGCCCTCTGTGGCAAGGCACATTCATTAGAGAAATTCACAAGTATATTTTATACCCCAAACTTGCGTTTTTTTATGGGAATTTAATTTCACCACAAGTTACGTGGAAGCATTGTCAGAATTAACGGAGATGAGTGAAACTGGAACAAGAAGCACTAACTGTTTTGTGAACAGTAAATATTTTGTATTTTCTATGGGTTTTTTTTCACATAAGGTTCAAACAAAACATCATAACTGGTCATACAATGTTAAGTGCTTTAGCTGGAATTGTGGCTGTATTTTAGACAATCAATAATTCATTCCATATCTCTGTTTCATCTCAGCTGTATTATGTATTTTTTCAATTGTATCAAGGCCTTGCCATTGTAGATTAATGGTAGGACACATGAAATAACTAGTATTTGGAATGTTGTAGGTAGAAAATAGACAAATTACAGTAAAGAGTTCAATTAAGAAAAAGAGATGTATCATGGTTTTCAGTCTGTGTGAAGACAGCACCCAAAATAAAGATAAGTACAATAGAAACTAGTAATAAAGTCCCAAATGAATACCTTCAGCATACCACGCATAGTTGAAAGAAGGATTCAGTCTTCTCCAAAGAACATTAGGAAATGGGCTAGATAATAAACATTTACTGATTTTTCTACTAGTGGAATAAACCAGAACTCTCTTGTTTTCTTTATATCTACCACAGACAGCAGAAATACACTTGTAGGTCACATATTAGGCATTTATCTTCTGGAGCCCAGTGACCTTGATTCCACCTACATGCTGCTGAGAAACTCCATGAGAGCAACAGACAAGATGTTTATGGCTAGGGCCAGACCTTTTAACACAAGTGTCAGAAGAGTCTTCTGCCCTAGGTCAATCAAAAAAAGATTCTTCTCATCATGCTGCTATAATATTGTCAAGAAACCCCCTTTTGTTGTAAAATCATCTTAGTCTTATACCAGCTGGAAGGAAACTGATAAAATTCAAGTATTTTCAAGATTTAATGAGTTCCTAATTTGTTGTGGCTTTATAAGTCACGCTTGGCCGATTGTCTTTTAAAACCTCAAACTTTGCCTGTTTTAAGTTGTCACAGAAAATGAAAATGAGGGCACAGCCTCATTTTGAAGCTCACATCTTACAGTAAGGTAACGGCTGTTTTTTTAACTGATGAATCAGCTGCACAGGAACTGCCATTGTACAAAAGCACTGCATGTTGGATGCAATGGCCAGAGCTTTGTCACTTAACACAGCTACAGGTTTCTTACATCCTGTTAAAGAGTTCCGTTCCCTATTTCACCTACAAAAAAATAGCTCTTGAAACATACTGTGTATACTCAGGATGAAGATTTGACACAAAGTTTAAATTAAAAAACTATTTTTCCCCAAAACAGCCTTCCCTCTGCTGCCATCCACTTACTAGACAGTCTTTCCTTAATTCAGAGTTACAAGGAATTTTGCCTGCTTGGACTGTAAGCAATCTAAATAATGAAGTATGTGCTCCACTCAAAGCAGAGCCAGGCACTGGAGTGCCCCCGGGCCATACCTAGCTTGCCAGAACAATACCCATGGGACCTCACAGCTTGTTTGAGGACTCACTTTCCTGGAAGACCTTGGTAGCTGGATGGGGAGATGGCACCTGTGCTGCACATGCTCTACAGCAGCAGATTTGAGCAGAGAGAGCCAGGGGTGAGTCACTGGCTGAGGTCTGCCCTGCCAGAGGTGTGATGCTGCTGCTGCAATGTATGTGCTCAGCCAAACTGACATTATTGCTGACCAGGCAGGATTTCTCCCTCCCCACATTTTCAGGTGGCAGAGCCCTCAGCAAGCATCTCTTCAGCTAGGCTCTATGCAGAAGGCAGAGAATGCTGTCAAAATAAAACACTGTACCACCAATGTAAAACCTTGCTTTATTAAGAATGAGCTCCTGCTGCATAATACTGAATTATAAAAATTTATCTAAAGTGAAAGTGAAAATGCCTGTTTTAATTCTCATTCTGTCATTGCATTTTGAATGTCAAAGGTCCTGCTTTAGCAGTTTCCAAATAAATCAAGTGTGCAGAACTTCATCAGAAATAATAAAACCCCACAGCAATCTATCTACTGAATGTTAGTATAGTACACCAGCTGCAAAGGTGATGTTAGGATAAATCTCTGATAATATTATTCAATAATATTATTATCAAACTGACAATTTCCAAGCAGATTCCCACAAACTCCTTATTCCCTGAATACAATACCTAAAATCCAACTGAAGAGTCAAAATTCACCTCTTCTACTGTTTAATATAAGCTTCCTTCCTTAATTTAGGATGCTCTTATGTTCCCTCCCCTGAAGTCTACTTGTTCCACCTCTTCTGCATGTAGCAAAGATACACAAGCTACCATGAGAGGGTTCTGATGACTATCAAAGACTGAAACTTTTTGCTCTTCTATATTTCTTTTAATAATTTTAAACTTTTAATTATTTTTTCTTGTCATAGAAACCGTAGTTCTTTAGGAGTATGTGTCATACAAGCACAGCATTGGTTTTGATACAAGCCTATTAAGACTGAAATCATTCATGTCACCAATGCTGCACACGAGTATCCATTGTTAGCAGATTAGGGCTTTAAATGTTCACCTCTATATTTAGAAACCAAAAACCAAATGGCCAGCTTTCCTGATGACTCAGCATCCATAATGACTGCAGAAGAATGTGGATCCCCAGCAGGCCCCTTGTATAAAAGTGCTTAAAAAGTCCAAACGTGAAAGTTATGGCTTGTATACTTTTCCAGATTAAGAATAGAAAGATCTTTATTAACTTTTCTTGTACTACTCATTCCGTACAACCATTTGTTAAAGGAAAAATTTCTAAGCAAACAACCTTACTCTCTTACCTTGTGCTAAATGCCTATTTAAAGAATTTCTTTTTTCTCATGCCTGGATCATTCTTGGATGCCAGCCAATTTTCATTTCTCTGCCTCTCAGCCTGCTGATGTTCTCTATGTTCTCATTTTATTTTTATACATATGTACATGTATGTATATATATATATAATCTAAGCCTGTTAGGCTTATCTTTGGCAATAATTGTTTTGTTGTGGTTTTACTTTGTTTTGTTTTTAAAAGAGGGAGTACTGAAACTCTCAGAGAGATAGAAAAGGTTGCTCTAGGCTACCCTGGGGAAAGTTTGCATGTTCATTGCTGATCTCACCAAACAAACTGGGCATGAAAACCAAGAGGCCTGAAATTGTCATTGTTCATGTAGTTACACATGGATACACATGCATGCTTATGTTAAACTTTTTATTTTTTCACTTTATGTATACTTACGTATATATATATATGTGTGTATATATATATATATATATATACACTTACGTAATATATGCTTAAAATATCTAAGAAATACTTACCTACACACCACTTGAGAGTCTCCAAAAGCTTTAAGATAAATCAGAAGGTAGTGTAGCTGGAAACAAGAATATAAAAATTTTATAAAGTATCACAAGTGCACATATAATATACCTCTACTAAAAAAAAAATTGCTGGTAACACACCAGATAAGACTGCTGTATTCTTGATCTCATACAGGAAAGGAAAGTCCACCAGAAAAAACACTTAGCTAATATTTGCCTGCATTACCTTCAGCTATCTGTGACTTCCAAAGAGGGTCATGTTTGCTTTTTTTTTCAATCTGATTGACTATTTAGAAAAAGGAGAATGAACAATTGGAAAAAAATGGAAGCCCAAAGCATAATATAAGTTTAGATTATATTGCTTTACTGGTATTTCCTTAGAATCACATACCATTGTGCATAGTCCTTTGATAATGAAATAACACAATGTCTGTGAAATGTAAAAACATGGGAAAACAGAAATATGCATTTTCACTTTCTGAAAATGCATTTAAAAAAGCCATTTCCCTCCCCCCTTTTTTTTTTTTCTATCTTCACAAACTTTGTTATTTTGGACTTCAAAGGTCTTTTAAGTTTAAGAGTAGACATACTTTCTCACAGGAACTTTCTCAAGTAATTGAGAGAAAAACAATAAATACAAACATGTCTTAAGGATTTTATTACAAATCACTTATCTTAGTCAATCAAGCTTATCTGGTTGGTTATTAAGTTTCATAAAACTTATTACCCACTACAGAATTTTGTAGGACAAAAAATTCTGAATATCCTACACAAAAATACAAACACATATGTAAGCAAACCAAATTTCAGCCCTTAAACAATGTAAGAGTAGCAAACAAAGTATTTTTGTACCTCAATGTTTGCAATTTTATCCTTACAGGTAGTATTAAGCCCTGTCATGGATTAACCCCAGACAGCAACTAAGCATCACCAAGCCTTTTGCTCACTTCACTGGTGGAGTGGGGGAGAGTCATGAGGGTAAAAGCAAAAGAAGTCATGGGTTGAAATAAGGACAGTTCAGTAGGTAAAGCAAAAGCTGTGCATGCAAGCCAAGCTAAAGAATGAATTCATTCCCCACCTCCCACGGGCCAGCAGGTGCTCAGCCATCTCCAGGACAGCCAGGGCTCCACCACACACAATGGTGACTTGGGAAGACAAACACTGTGACTCCAAATGTCCCCTCCACCCTCCTGTTTTCCCCAGATTTATATGCTGGGCATGACACTGCATAGTTTGTAACATCCCTTTGGTCAGTTGGTGCCAGCTGTGCTGTGTCCTCTCCCATATCCTTGTGCAACCCCAGCCCCAGCCTTGTCGCTGGTGAAGCAGTACAAGAAGCAGAAAAGACCTTGATACTGTGCAAGTGCAGCTTAGCAATAGCAAAAACATCTCTATATAACCAAACTGTTTTTAGCACAAATCTAAAACATAGCACCATACCAGCCACTGTGAAGAAAATTAACTCTACTCCAACCAAAACCAAAGCAGGCACCACTAATATGGATTCCAATTGTGAGCAACTAGTCAGTATCTTAAGGAAGCTCTATAAACTTTAGGAGTCTTCTGGACTTTAACTGACATAAATGATATTGGAAATTTGGGTCAAAGATTCCAAGATATTTTTTTCTTTCAGATTAAACCCTGAGGCCTTTTACTAACATAGTTTCTAAGTAAAATAAATATTTACTGTTTCTGATACTCTGCCTCCAGGCAATTGATGCAAGAAGAAGAGTGTGATTTAGTAGCTTGTTAAATATCTTAAGTGATATAACAATACTTGCATATTTTGTAGACTGTGTGCCATGCAGCTTCCTTTTCCATCTGCTTTCTTTTGCTATTAAAATAAGCACATGTAAAAGAAAAAGAAACTAAACCCAAGGTTCTTGTTGATTATATTGATACCTCATAAACTTTAGTAAAATAAAATGTAGACTTACTGCCAGGATGATTTTGTTTTTCTTTCTTTGTATAAGCTAGCTCAGACTGTTTCTGATTTAAAAAGCAGATCTTATTTCAGTCTGGTAACTATCACTGAGAATTTATTAAATTCACTAATATTCACTCTTGAACAAAAATATGACATTTTAATCTAAAATAGGATAATGACTGTTTGTCATAATTTGTATGTCAGAGAAAGTCATGGTCAGTGACAATGACAGTTTTTTCATATCATCTTTTCTTAACACAAACATCTCTGGCTGTTAGATCGCAAAAATTCAAAAGGGATTAAATGAGTTATTTTGAACAGCATTGTGTGTCATCTCTGGGTTCAGCTCAGCCCATGTGTAAACAGGCTTAGCATTGTCATTGAGAATTGCACCCATTTATGCCAGGGATTAACATGCCAGCGTCTCTCTCTGTGAAATCACAGTTCCATGCTAAAGATGCAGCTGCTCACTGCTGTTATTTTCTTTTCATTTTAAGTAAATGCACGTTTACCTACAGGCTGCAGTGGTAGTTTGCAGGGATGGAGATTAAGCCTGAAGTGAGCACAGAAGATTCAACTCTGTTCCACTTCAGAGTAAAAATTGTTTCTCTGAGGGATTGTCACCCACATGCAAGTGCTAGAGTGCAAATCTCCTTCTTGAAATGCCTCACACTGCCTTTTCACTTCTCCACCCACTGCTCTTTCTCATGCTCTCACTGTTGAGTGTAATCAATGTCATCGGAAGCGAAGCTGCCCGATTCCTCAGAACATCTGACTACTGTGCTTTAGTAGGGAATGTAGCAAACAGAGCCATTTAAAATGGCAAAGCCTTTCCTAGTGCAAAATAAAAGACTAGTGGTAGGTTTGGATTCTCTAAGCCCATCTGCTAAATCCTACACTGCACAACAACCCTTTTCTTCAAGTTCAAAGAAGCACTCCTCCATTTAAAGAACACTTGTTATATCAGAAGGAAATGGAGGCTAGAGTGTGCCTGACACTAAAGAAAGAAAAAATTAGTGCTGGCTTGTCAAAGAAACCTTCCAAAACAGCCAGTCTCAACCAAGCACAATTAATCAATTGTAACTCTTACAGCAACCCAATTACTTTCATTCTTTGGCTTTTGGCCTGTCCACGTGGCAGTTTACAGTTGGGAGTGACACGAAAGTGTGGCAAGACTGTTGTCTCTCTCCTGCTCTCTCAGGAATTATACTGAATTTATCATTTCATATAAAATACTAAGTGCTGTATGATTACTACAGGGTTACATGTTGTCATGCCAATTAGTATGTTCTCTATTTTTCTACCTTGTCCCCCTCTATCTTTTCTTAATTTGGTAACTGGGTCTACTAGGCCCATTCTGCATTCAGGCATATTCTTCAGCTCTACTGTTGAGCAATATTAGGATCTCACAAAAGGTAATGAAAAAGGTTTTAGAATTGTTATTTCCTTGTTTCTTTGGTTTTTTAATTGAAAGTATTTAAAAATCTTGAACAGTAAATATGCAAAATTTCCCATTCATACATATGAAAATGAAAATGGAAAATCTAATACAACCAGTTTTTGGTAATTCACCAATCTTTAGCCTTGTGAACATTGTGATTCCTTGTTTTTACAGGGCATGGTGATAAACACATACAATGAAGGTTTGTTGCCTGCCAACTTGACTAATTTATTTTGCTTGTTGTATCATGTAAAGGTACAAATTAGACCTCAATACTAAAACATAACATTATATGCCATTCTCACATTGGCTATCATTCAATTCCCAAAACTGTCTTCATATGAAAATTCCTAGAGACATGAGAAAACTTCACTATCTTTTTTTACTGCATCTTTTTCTTCTCACTGAACAGGACACACTACAGAGAAGACTATGCATTGGATTTATGCAGTAGCTACAGAGTATTCTATTTTTACATCATACTTAAAAAATCTAGTATTTTGGTTGTTTTTATAACTAGCAGTATACACCAAGTCTGGTTTTTTAATGAACTTAAAATTTCATTTAGTATCAAAACACATGAATGCCTAGATTATTCTTAATTTAGTTATTTATCAAATTGTATATGTCATCTGTGGGTTTTAGCCTTATTAAGCTATTTCACTTGCTTTCTTAATCTTTTGAGTTCCCTTCAAAGTTGTAGCAACTGGATCAATAAAATATCCTCTGAGAATGAGACTATCTTGTTACTAACTCCTTTTTCACAGCAACAATTGACAAGATATCTTTAGCTAACATTAAGTATACAAAGCTTCAAAACACGGATATTAGCTTTAATATTCTTGACATACATTATACCTCAAATAAGTGAAATTTTCAGCCTCTTGGATAAGTGCTCCTCTGCAACCATAAGTGTTTTAAAATAACAAAACATATTCCATCTCTAAATTGCTGTGCTCCCAGATGAAGCCTATTCTGCAATTTTTCTTTAAGTTTTATTTCTAGTTTATACAAATTCTTTTTAAGTTCTGTTGAACAGATGCAAATATAACAGAAACTGATATTGGGAGGCTGTTATCTCTCGGTGATCATCTGCAGATATTGTCTTGATTTAAATGGGACATCATCAGAACACATAGAGTAAATTTAATTGTTCTACCTTGATTGCACACAATCAGGATACACACTTCTGTTATTCTCTGGTGTTTGCTTCCCAGGGGGTTAGGAATGTAGCTTCTGTCACTATAGGGTTCTACTTGAAAGAAGGGAAAAACATTGTTCCCTAAGGAGAAAGCAAAAGCAGGTGTATCACACACATGCCTGCACTGTTGAAAACATGTGCACAGCACAGGCAAACGACAACAAATGAAGCATTCCATCTTTTTAATATATTGAAATGCGTTGTGCACATATGGATGGAAGAGAGCACCTGTAATATTCTGCAGAAAATATTCTGTGAAAATACATTACCACTTGGGAGAGTAAAAACTTTGAAGATAGGTCTTTCTACCTCCAGTCCTTATACTGACTGCTTCGCTTACCCAGATTTCACCCTAATTTTGTGGCGAATAGTCCCCTTTCTCTTCTCGCCTCCACTATTTAATTTCATTCAATTCTATGCCCAAGATCCTCACTCTGCCACACTGCATCCTGTTACAAATCTTCTCCAAAAACTGTGCCCACAGTGTCCTGTTCCTTAGTTCCCTATTCTGCATCTCATTTTTTTTTTGGTCAGTCTATCCAAGATTCCTTCTCATCCTAGTTCCCAGAGGAAAGACTTTCTTGCCTGCCTTTCTGCATCTTCATCTTTCTCCCCTCTTGTATGTATGGTATTGCTTTCAAATTAGGCAAATTCTCCTTTTAGTTGCTTGGTACTAGCAAAAGGTGAAGGATGGTCTCTCAACAGAGAAGTTTTCTTCTCAGCTCAAAGCCCAGTCCAGGCATGACCTCTATGCCAGGAAGCAGAGACAAAATGAAGAACCTGCTAAGATGTCCATAGCAACCCAAGCAGTTCTTACAAACAAAGTGCAACTGCATGTAGGAAACTTACACTTGTCCAAATTCTGGATGATTCTTAAAGGGAACTGGCACATAAGTGATGTAAAAACCCCTTCATGTCCAATCCTTGTTCCAAACATGGAGAGAAGTTTACATATACTGAAAGGCAAAGTGAACTGTATTATTAACAATAGCAGTGTTTAATTTTTTTGCAACATGTATTCATGTTTTATTTCCAAGGTTGTTCAACCACCCATTATGAAGAGGCTCTATGGAGAAGAAATGGTTTATACATGAACTATTTAAATAGACATCATACCCATATTCAAGGACAGGTTGGATGGGATTTTGAGCAACCTGGTCTAGTGGAAGGTGTCCTTGCCTGCAGCAGAGTTGTTGGAACTAGATCATCTTGAGGTTCCTTCCAACTCAAACCATTCTGTGATTCTCTGACACTTAACTTAAAATGATTAAAAAACAGAGCCACCACCACCATATATCCACTATATATAATTCAGCATCTATACAATTCATTGCATTCACACAAAAAGCAATCTGTACAGAAAGAAATAAAACTCCCTTTTTTCAATTCTAACAATAACTCACCCCGCCAACTTTACTGCAAATGCTTGTGTATACAGCTCCTGAAGAAACTGCTTAGTTGTCCACTATGCACAGGAAAAAGAGGAAGCAAAGCATGTGTCAACAGATCAAAGAGCACACTGGAGCAGTCAGTAAAGTTCACACCACAAATGAAGATGAAGTAGCAAAATTTATGTTAAGTGATTTCCACTGTTGGTTAATACAAATTCTGGGGTTGTTTGCTATAAATTTTTAGTCATTATTAACTAGCAGAATCAGGAGATGACCTGTGCAGTTTCCAAGACAATAAACTATTCCCTAGTGTTCCTAGAGTTCTACTCAGCATGATGAGTCTCCTCATCATGCCTGCATTTGGCTGTCCTTTTCAGACTTGGTGGATTTGTGAATATGGCACAAGCACCTGCCTCGGTTTTGACAGGAAAAAAGCAGTATTGTTTCTATATAAGCCAATTGTTATTGACTAGATACTTAAAAATTAGCGTAGGAAAAAGAAGTAGAGTCACTTTCTTTACTCTTTAACTTCCTCACACTTGCTTAAAAACTAAGCAAGGTCTAACTAGTAAGTACCATGTACATCTGGGCAAAAAATACATGGTATTCTTAAAGCAAGCCAAAGCCAATGAAACCAGATAATTTGGAAAAGTTTTAAAAATGTTTTTGATTAACCCTTTTGAAAACTGAAATATTATAGAGCCAAAATACAAAAAGTGCTACTCAGAATCAAAAGTTCTTACTGGGAATAATGCCTTTTTCCATATCCCCTTCTGTGAATCTTAAAACTGTTCAGAAAGTGGATATTTTACACTTCAAATAGTAGCTGATCTTATTACTTCAAAATCAGCCACCATTATTCTAAAAGAGGCAGCCAATACTTACACTGCAAATTGTGGAAGAGAAACAGCTAATTTTGCTTAAGGCCATTCAAAATTCAGGGTTTGTTTTTTTCTGATGTCACACTTTTGTTTAACTAACAATACAGCATATTAAAATCTTGCCAGAATCAATATATCCTCACGAGTACCAAACCAAACATTACATTAACCTCTACAAATGGAAAATTTATGTCACACACATGAGTAAGACTGCATGATACTCAAGAACATATCATCATCACTCCCCTGGAAAATTCTACAACTGAAAATTATTTGTGCTAGCTAAGAGCTATGTATATTCAGAAGTCACAATTAATAAAACAGAGTAGCAACATTTTCAAAATATAAGACATTTATTTATATTTTACTTGAGGGTGCTACAAGCTCTTAGGGTTTTAAGAAACGCAGCTATGTTTTAACCTTTGGTTTATACCACAAGAGTTTTACTGCAGGTTACAATAATGCCATTGCTAATCAAAGCTTCCTAAGCCTCTTACTTCATAAAACAGTGCCTTCCTCTAATGGGAGTTTCAAATACAGCAAAAATCCAGGATCCGACCCCTTACTGCACCTCATGCTTGAAACACATCTGGGTTAAAGGGGATGAAGCTGCTTGGCATCCCCATTTAGAAAACTCAGGGTTTTCTTCCTAGAAGATCATCAGTCCTCCTTAGCTTAGCAACTACCAACTTGCAAAAAGAACAGGTTGGGCCGTCAGCTGTGACATGTTTACCCTTCAGACTAAAAAGGCAACAGAAGAGATTTTGAGTATCACAGTATTAATGGCACTCAAAAGTACATGTTATAGATTACATGCATCCCATACCCTTGTTTAAATAAGAGATTTATTTTATTCATTCACCTGTTTCTTGTTCACTCCTCCATATGGCAAACTGATTCAAAATTACATTTAAACAGCAGAGTGGCATAGTGGTATCTTTAAATACGAGCTCAACAGCCTCAGGATCATGTTCTACACTTGAAAACATTGCCTGCAGTTCAGTTTTCTTCTTAGAAGACTCTAAAGTACTAAGGTAGTCCTGTCCTTTATTGTATCCCTGCCTGGTCAATAATATTTTTTCTTTCTAATAAACAATCCCTAAGAAAGCAACTTATTTTTGTGAACAACAAAAATATCTCAGCTGCCAGGCAGATACCATTCTAGTGTGATTATATTACCCCATAACAATATTAATAAAATGCACTCATGCCTACTGTTTTTGCTCCTCACTCTAGCAAATCTAACATATCGTAAAAAAAATAATTGTATTTCTCCAGACAACAATCCAATATTAACTATTTTGTTTCAGAACTGTTTTGGCATTTTGGTAACTTTCTACATGAAACATGTTCAGTTTACAACCTAAAGCACTTTAAATATAATGCATTGTAATTGAATTTGGCATGTTCCTTATGAGCATGTAGATGAAAAGTGGAGACTTCAGCATAATAAATCAGTCACAGTCGAGGACAAAAATCACTGAGTAATCTGATATGTATACATATCACATGCAGTTAGTGTGAAATGATGGCTACATGCAAATCACCAAAAGATTTTTGTCTTCATTATTATGCACCAAGAAATTTCCCTCCAAAGAGGAAATACAGTTGTAAGACACAGTGGTTGGAAAGGATGTGACTCAGAAATTAACACAGTGCAGCCTGTAGTTATATTGAGAACAGATATTCTATTTCTCTAAATCTCTGCAACAATTATGCTTCAGACTAAAGCTTTTTACATACTGTGAATTTTAACAGGAATGAGATACATACTTATACTTACTGTCTATTCATATTCAAGGGAGTAAAATTATGCCTGGTCACAGTTATGAAAAATTATTGCATATAAAGCAGAAGTCTGAAATGGCCTTTTTTCCCCCCAGATTTTTCTCACACATATATATATATATATATATATATACACAAAGAAAAGAAAGTCAAAGAAAGGTTTTCAGTTCAATACATTTATTGAACTTTTTTATACTTTTCACTGGCTAACACAACATTTACTGGAAATATACATACTTCAATTTGCTTCAGTTTCTGAAGTTCAATTCTGTACTACATTTCTGGAGTACAATTATTTACAAGGGTGACTTTTGGTGGTTTCTTCAGGATTATGCAGAGATAGCAACGGCTTCTGGAACTTGCTTTGTATCCAAACTCGCTGCATTTTCACTTTTTTCTTTCTGTTTACTTGTAATCGCCGATCAACTAAATTCTGTACTTCAGTTAATCCAGCCAAGTTGAACATGTTCCATACCTCATCTATTTTTTCATATGAAGAATTATTGTGATTAGAAAAAAAAGTCATTTGTAGAATGTAGTAATTACCAACCTGTAGTTCAACCAAAGATGAAAGTGAATCTGGTTTGCAATTTGAAAGCTAAAGGGCACTGCCCATAATAAGGCTTTTGTTAAAAATTCATTTTCACACCTCTTGATTTATATTGCAGGAAAAACTGTTATGCTGAGGCCCAAACCACATTAGTTATTACTCACAGCATCCACAGATACCCTTTCTTCACATGGTTCAAGATACCATAGTTGAGTAAACAAATGCATGCCATTTGGTCACTGTTAATGTATTATTGAGATAAAGCTATTTCCCCTGACAAATGACAATCCAGACTTTTATACCATATAAAGCTACAGACTCTCCTTCCAAGCATGTTTAACTCAATTTTAACAGAGAAATCATGTGCATGTTTAAATAATAAAATTTGAGCATACAATTACATACAGGATACTTAAAGAGAAATTTCCAGTGATATCTGTAAACAGCCTTACAGGACCCTAAATGCAACAAGTGTGCACACAAAGGAAATTATTTTCTTACAACAGTTAGCTTTGGGCTTTTTAAAAGCAGAGAATTTTTTAAAAAGCCAATAAAACCTTCTTTAAATTTATACTTTAACATTTATAATCCAAATCATCTTGAGAAACACTCAACCCTTTCTATGAAACTATAAAATTCCATACCTTTGGTAAAGAAATATACTCTGGTTCCATCTCCTCTTACATAAAAATTTTCTGACAAGCAATGACCTAAGAAATTAGAGCAGTAATGAAAAAGGACACGTCACTTTTTTTTTTCCAGAAAGAGCTAAAACCAACAGTGAACTACAAAACCATTCAGGAATTACCTTTTTTAAAACGAAGTTGAGCTGTATCGTATCTTCCGTAGTCTCGAAATAACAACATTCCTCCAGGTTTCAGTAGCTTAGCCAACCTATTTACAACCCCTTGCATCCTTAGAGAATAGATGAGATGCTGGTGAAGTTTGCAAACATAAGCAACCGAGTTTGCTGCCACAGACCAAAAAGGCAGCACCACCTAAGAATAAGAGACTGTTCAGGACAGTGGCTGTGCACAGAATTACAGCCTTCCCTATATAAAGAAGTTTTGCACACACAGAAAGGAGTGTATGTGCACAACAAGTGAAAGTGCTTTGAGAAATTTTATCCAGCAGAACTAGAAGACATTAATTATACAGCTTAAAGAAAGTTTAATACTTCCAATTCTGAAACCAAATTTTAGAGGTTTAATACTTCCAATTCTGCCTTCTAGTAGAAATGAAGCATGTTAAAAATTGACTACAAGAGTAGCAATTATCAAAAACTAAACAAAACAGACTAGAGAAAAATTGCTAAGTAAGAATTTGCTGAATATAAATGTGTCCCTCTCACACGTATTTTCCATCTTTTCAAAGTACGTAAGTTCTGCATCATGATTCCCTTGGTTTTCTTTTTCATTTCCCGTTTTCAAAGTTTCCAGAAAAAATGTATACTGAGCAAGATAAATTTCCATCACATTTTTCTTTATGCAGTCATTTTAATTCTATGAGATGGCAGTAATGACTAAACACATCTTTGGAAAGTGGGTCTCACAATAAAGATAGTTACATGAAAATCTTTGTGTGTATACACACACATGCACACAAAAGCATCTATGTCAGCCCTGAATAAGAAAACCCAACTCAAACCAAAAAACCAAAACCAACAATGACAACCCTGAAACAAACAAACAATAAAAAGTACACAAACAAACCAGAAAATAAACTTCAAAAACCTCAAGTGTATTCTTAAAAGACTAATAGGAAAAGATCCACAGAAATTCTGACACAACAGAAGAATTCTGATTACTGCTTCTACATGCACAGTGACAGAAATTGGACAACAGTGATTCATTCATTCTGGAGAAACTCACTGGAGTTACAGAGATGTGAAGTCTCCTGATTGAATTGTTTTTGAAATCTGGACTCTGGCTTTGTGCTCATCTTTGAATAAACAGAAAGGAGAAATATCCTATACAGGGAAGGGTTTTCTGTATAAAGATTTCACTAGTAGCAGGGAAACAGTTCTCAGACTTAGGCAAATACTGTTCTGTAGGCCAAGCCCATTTTAATGACATTCTTGAAGTAATAAATGTATTATCACACAAACAGCATGTATTTCCCTTCATATAACCTAGTTAGAGTCAAGAAGTTTAACTTCCATGACCTCTTTTACATTTTTTTATTAAAAAAAGGTGTTTTCACAATCAGCCAACCTTAACAGTCATAAAATTTGGTTCATTAGACATTGAGAGGCATTAGCAAAGGCTAACTCAACACCATACATGAAAATTAGATAAAATGTTCTTAATCCAAATGAGTTAAAAATTATTGATGCATTTTAGTTTAAAAGGACTGTATGTAAGCATTTGAATGTGGCTAGATCAGCAGCCTAAGCCTATATCAACATATTGTAAGGTGTTAAATCATGAATATTTGGTTTTGATCACTAAAAATAACTACCTTCTAGAAGACTGTCAGTCTGGTTTTTTTAATTTGCCATCTTTTTGAATCTGTCACTTCTAATAGAGATGTACTTAGTTACAATATATCCCATGTATTTTGATGGATACCGGAGACTCACTAATTATAATTAGCCTTTTCTTTTGAAGTCTGAAAATGGCAAACAGAATTTAAAATACCTTATATATGCTGTAGCTTATTAAATAACAAAGATTCATCATCTTCTTTTGCTGTTATTGAAAACCTCCAGTTAAAAAAGAGATTTAACCCATTTGCTTTGCCCTTTAGTCTTCATTTACCTGTCAGGATGAATAGTAGAGAGCACAAAGACAAGGAGAATGACATCCAGGATCTCATCTGGAAAAGGATAGGGTAAAGCATCATCACACACATCATGAACAAAGGCAGAACACCAGGCTGAATTGTAGGACGAATGTGACTGTCAGGAAAAAGATAAAAAGAGGCACAGAGAGAACAGTAGTAGTTAATACGTTTACTGTGACTCAAGAAACATTTTTTCTTCAATTATTCTGCAATGTAAAACATCTCATATAAAAGCCTATTCTGTCTGGTACCTTACTCAAGCTGAGAAGCAAGCTCACTGATGGTATTCATTCCTCTCTGCATACAGTATGACTTTGTTCTTTGGAATATTGAAAACTTCAGTTAAAAGTTGTCAAAGCCATCACATTCTTTTTCATGAAGATGGCTTCCTGGCAGCCTCCTGAATTACAGGCTTGTAAGGTACTCTAAAGCAAGTGCATGAATTACCTTTACCAGCTCCACTGCTCCTGAAGCAAAATCACAACAGTATAGAAAGGTTCCAGGTGTATTGCTAGGAAAACAAAACCAACATCAGTTAAAAATTATTAATGTATAAGATGAAAGTCAACGTCAGTGTTCATGAAACTTCAGAGGGTCCTCTGGGGCGCTCCACAGGCTTGATCAAGCATGCTTTATTGATGTCTAGCACATGGAAAGCCACATAGGTTGTAATGAACCAATAGGGCAGACAAATTCATAAGAATACCAACAGACAGTTATTCCAAAAGAATTATAGCCTTGTCAGGGAGGAAGCAAAAAGGAAAAGAAAAAAGGTCATAGAGGGCTGTCAGAACTGATGACAGTGTCCTGGTGCTGTAATGCATAAATGCACATTAATAGGTCACATTTTCTTTCAGGAACACTGCATTATTAGCCCATGCATGCAGTTTAATTAACAATATGATTTGGACAGGGATGGATAGTTGCAAAAGTCATCCAGTTCTGTAGAAGTTTGGGTTTCCATGTACCACCTTGCTATTCTTTTGATTTGATTAAGCATTATTGGCTATTGTACTCCATTATCTCCTTTTTTTCCAGCTAGGATGAAAAAGAATTTCCTGTAGCACTGTTTTCCCTTCTCTTCCCATCCAAGACTCAGCCAGCTGCAAATTTCCTTGTACCATTCATCAGGTACAAGTAATTCTAGGGAGAAGTTTTTTTCACCTCTGCAAGATAAACTGAGAAAGCTACTCAAAACCCACTGAAACATGACCTCATTATCAACTCGATGATCACTTTAATTTATTTTAAAAATATTTAACGCTTTGCATAGATGGCTTCTTTAGAAGGGAATCAATAAACTCTGCCAGTGCCTGTAAGATCTCGCAGTATACACAGCTAAACTAGAGACTTCTGAAGGCTCAACAGGAGAATGCTTCTGGAACAAAATATACTCCATTCTGGTTGCTGAACAAAACCTTTATCAGCTCTGTAACCACCATGAGAATTGATGAATTTACATATTTATTATGAATGAAAACAAGCAGCCAGGCTCTGGATCCTGTCAGTTCACTGGGAAAGTTAAGCTGATTACCAAATAGACTTGTTAAAATGTTGGGGTTTTAAAGATTTTTTTTTTTAGAGCAGAATAGGAACTATGTAGGAAGTCCACTTAAGACAAATACATGGCTTGATCTGGATGGAGTTTTCATGACACACTGTATTAAAAAGCACTAACTTAAATTTTAGGGGAGGCAAGGGGAAGAGGTTTAAGAGTTACATTACTAACCTTAGTGAATTTTTTTTGTAGCCAGGGTACAGTTGCTTGACACTAGCTTGTTTTAATATACATATAATTATATACATATAGATATATTATTTTATATGCATATAATTGCCGGAATGGCAATTTCATATTATTAAATTCTGAGTAAAATCAAGTATTCTATAATGCCAAGCCTACTTAGAGATAAGAGATCTTTCCATTAGGTCATATACAAGACAAACA
Source organism: Sturnus vulgaris (assembly GCF_052056855.1). Taxonomy (NCBI): domain Eukaryota; kingdom Metazoa; phylum Chordata; class Aves; order Passeriformes; family Sturnidae; genus Sturnus; species Sturnus vulgaris. Next base: position 21,446,463 of record NC_142249.1, on the reverse strand, counting down.
AGCAAGTTGTTCAATGTATGAACCAACGTGATTGACTGAAGGATTTACATATGAATCGAGTCCTCCAGGAAAAATACCTAATGAGTAGACTCTTAATTATCAGAAATGCCAATCTATGACTAATGCTGCCTGTGAGGAAAACACAAAAATTTGTCTCATCTTTTTCAATACAGCTACATGATATCTTTTCCTATATAGGGTTCCTTTCAAAGTCTTCATATGAAACCAGACTCTCCTTTCACTACATGCTGTCTAAAGCAAAGCATTTGCTGTGGGATGAAGATGCATTGCTAACACTTCGAGGTTTCATGCATGACCCTGGTGCATCACTCAATCCTTCCTGCTGTGTTTCCATATCTGCAAAATGGAGTATTTTTGTATAATGGTGATACTAGCAATCAGAATTCATTGATAGAATAATGAATTATGTTGTTCTCAAGCTCTTAAAGACATGAATAATGAGAAATCTATTTCAACCCTTGAAACATACATAGCCTTTCCAATAAAACCTTCCTGCCTACATGGATGGGAGGACAAGCTGTCATAACAGATTTTTCTAAAACTGGAAGCTAAGTGGATTAAGATATTTCAATTAATTAAGTAATGTGATACAGGACTTGTGCCTTGACACTAAAACCACAAGTAATGAGACAAATACATCAGCCAATTCAGAAAAAATAGAACTTCTTCCCAGTAGATCACATGCCATTATCTATGGTCTCTATAATCCTGGCCTTTTGAAGAGAGACCTGGTAGCTTTACAGTGATCTATAAGACAAGAGAGTATTTCACCTGCTTGAGATTAACTACAAGAAATCAGCCTGAATGCACCCAAAGACAAACTCTGTCAGCAAATATGATCCCCCAAGACCAGGGTGGAACAATATGAGGACTATGTGATACTGATGCTATCAGTATTATTTGTGGTCTGACACACTAAGAATCTTAGGGCTGCAAAATGGTTCACTTAACACTTCCTGCAGCACTGATGCAGCACCAACATTTAGTGAAAATAAAGATGTGAATACAACACTCATATTTGGAAATTCAACACTATGTACCGTAGAACTTTCAGAATAGGAAAGACACTGTTTCCAGCTCCACAACCAACCTAAAATCAAAAAAGAAAGATAAAATTAAAATAAGTGAGCAAGTAAAACCTTTGTTATATTTGTCTTAAATAATTTGTCACTAGGACCCATTAGACTTGAAGGTATGTTGGACAGAAGAGGTATAATCAGCTCATACCACAACTCTCAAATCATTTACATTTCTACACAATGTCTTTCTAAAGTTAAGAGAGAATTCATCTCTCAAACTGCATAAGAAATTGCAATATTCTTGTCCAATTTCACCATCTGACAAGAATGAGGCAAGTGCTTGCACATGTAGACAAAGAACTTAAACTCACACCTTTCCTTAGGAAATAAGAAACCTGACCTTCAGGGAAAATGGAATCTGAAAATCTAGCCTTATTCTGATTTGGGAAAAACTTTAAAGGGAAAAACAAGTCCAGATTTAGGTTCCTCTGAAAGTTTTTAGCATAAATTAATGTAGTATGTAAAATTCCAAAGGCTTACTTTCTTGATACTTAGTAAGATTATCAGATTTTTAAGTAATTAAGGGGAGCTCTATATGATGGGCAAAACATTTGCAGTGCATTACCTCTAATATTCGGTAAGTGGCATCACAACCAGGGAAGGATTCTACCTTGCCAAGTTCTTCTCCACAGTTTTTACCTTGAAGATTGCCAGTAAGAGCTTTTGCTTCATTTTCATTATATACATATCCTTGCACAGTAGAACCACCTCCATAATTTTTCTTCCAGTATTTTTCTCCTTCTCCAAACATTCTATTCTTGAGTGAAAAACTGTTGTCATTATTTATTTTTGTCTGTTCTGAATATATTTTTTCTCTTTTGAACTCTTGTCTCCTCTCTTCTGGAAGAATTTCTGGAAACTCCAGAAACAGCCAATTGCGATCCTTGAAGAAGTTATTTTTATGTGTCTTGTAAAATTCATTCCAATATTTACTGGCTTCTCTCTCATATTTATCTGCAGTTAAAACAGAATAAAACCTTGGTGAATATGAGCTTAGACAGAAAATACTCTAAAGCAACATACAATTTGGACTTCAAATATACAGTTTAGAAATCCATAGTTCCACACATTGTACATTTAAATTAAAACGTATGGATTTTGTGTCTCACCTTAACTTGTGCTCAAAATAACTCCTATAAAGGTTTAATTAGATTTGATGTCACTTAGGAAGGCGTAGACAGGCTTGCGTCATTTTTTAAAAAGAAGTAGTGACAGAGTACTACCACCAAAATACGCAATCTGAAGATTCTTAGACAAGCTTTCATGTCTCAAATGATACAAAAAAAAGGCATCTTTTCAATCATTTAAGAAACAGTAAATTGAAGTTCTTTCATGCTTTATGAAATTCTGTAATCAATTGCAAATTTATTGATATCTCATCACCTCCTAAAAAAAAATCCAGTTGTGTGAACTGGACTGATAAATGCTACTGCATAGCAAATAGCCAGTAATTCACGCTTAACCATTCAACACTACAGAAGGAACATTCTTGCTTCCTTATTTTCAAAATACTTCAGAGTCTTACAACAGACCTATGTGTTCACTTTTAATTCACAAAACATTCTGACTGAGTCTTAGAATGTCAAAGAGTAGGACTGGAAGGGATTTCACAGAGTCAGGGAATTCATACTCCTCTACAGAAATCTGCCCAACTTATTCTTAAAATACCACCTTTCACATACAACTTTCTTCAGTAATATAGTACAGTCCTTATTTTTCTACACAGTTAGAAATCTTTTCCATTACCTAACTAAAAACTTCTAACTCGCAATTAGGTCGAGCAATTCTTGTCCCAGCTAGGGATCAAGCAGACAAAGCAAAGATTACTCTCTTTTGTCTTTGCAACACCTACTTACATATTTGAAATATTCTACTATGCCTCCATAAACAATCTCTTTTCTAGATCATCTAAACCTCTCTTCTTTTTGATTTTTAGACTTCTGATAATTTCAATTTTTCTTCTCTATATTCTCTCCAATTGATTTACTATTTTTGGGTGCTGTATGCTGGTAAATGCATTATTATTGCAGAGCAAAAGGAGTATTTTATGAGGCTTACAGGTTGTAATCCTGTTTATAACTCCCAGCTTGCCATTTTGCAACAGCGTGACACTGCTGATTCAGCTAGTGATTCACCACAACTCTCAGATCTTCTGCAAAATGACTACCAAGTCAATTGTTCTAAAACCTAGGGCTTTTTTTCCTTAAGGAATTATTCTGAAGCAAAGCAATCTGCACTCATTTTTAGCAAATTTATATATTTCAGATTATTTTTCCATTGCTTGTCCAGATCTTTCTGAATCTGAATCCTGTCCTGCACCCTGAAACATCTCTTCATTTAACATCATCTTCAAGTCTCTAATTTCCCAAGGTCACTAATGAAAATACCAAGCAGAACTGGACACAGAATAAAACTCTCCTCTGCCCAGCACTTCTATTCTGAAAGGATCTCTCTAGGCATCCACTCACCCAAAAGCAGCTTCATTAACTCTCACTTGCCTAACTTGCTTATGAAAATGTCAAGTAAAGCAAGTCAGAAGCCTGACTAAGGATGAACTTCAGGATGTCTGCTGTTTTTCCCTTATCCCCAGGGCCTGTAACCTTCTCCAACAAGGAAATTAGCTTGATTTTACATGATTTATTCTTGAAAAAATATTTGTTGGCCAGTATTCATCTCCTTTGTTCTTCTGAACCCAATGTCTGCAAGCTCTGGATGTACTCTTCCAGTATTTTTCCAGGAACTGAAACTAATTATCTGACTCTTCTTTTTTTCCCACCTCCTTTTTAAAAAAGCAAATATTCTCTTTTCTGCTTTTCCACTCATCCATGTACTCTATGGATGTACTTTGTAACCTGTTCTTTCTCAGTTCAAGAACAAAATCTTTCCTCTTTCTCACTAGCACTAATTGTGCTAGCCACTGGACTGGAGCTAGCTAACCCTTTCAAAGGAAGGCTGATAAAAAGATCAGAATTACAGCTTTTCAATCTCTCTTTTGTTGATACTTTTCCTTCCTTATCCCTCCTAAGTTCCAAATCAAAACTTTTTCCTTGGGTTTTTTCCCCTTATTTCCAAAGCATTTGCAGAACTGTCTTGCTACCCCTGACATCTCTTGCTGCAAAAGTGTACCTCATATAATGTGTTGCCTTTCTTATTTTGTTGTCACTCACACCAACACATTAATTCTTTTAATATAAATGCACAGTGCGCTTCTCCTACTACTCTCTTTAAATCTTAACATAATATTTCCTAAATTGCTACAGCTTTTCAGAGATAAACAAGGCTGAGAATTATCATTAGAGGCACAGACAGGCAGTGGGAAGTGGTAAGGAGGTGGCAGAATGCCTTGTCCTAGAAATCTGCATAATGTTTTAAAATTAACATTTAATACATCCAATTGTATTATTAAAGGGCAAGACCCAGCCATGTAATTGTAATTGTACAGGCCTGTTTTATATTAAAAGTTCAGAGCTGATTGAGGTCATATATATATATATATATAAGATTTCAATAGTTTAACTTGTACATTTATAGATTGCTCAGCTTCAGTATAAAAACCAACAACCCTTCTAGTCAAAAGGTTCTTTAATTATTTTCACCCCTTTCTACAGTCACCATTTTCCTACAAGTCTGCTCAGAACCCTCGTACTTAAATTCACATCAAGTTTTCCAGATTCCAGAACCGAAGAAAAGCAATAGCTAAAGTCAGCCTTTCAAACTGTATTAGTATGGAATGACATGGGTTCAAGTGAAGGAACTCTTTACTTTGCATTGTTGCACTGGTCATTTCTGCAGCTCTGTGTAATAATATGCATGCAGTATTATCAAACTTTTATTTCATTTTGTGTATTTAATTAGCCTACCTCCGAAATTTTCCAAAGCATGTAAAAATTACATAACTAAAAAAATATACAAACTTCCAAGAAAACAAAAAAATAAACAAACTACTCTTAACCAAACAAAAACCTAAACCAAACAAAACAAACAAAACCAAACCAAACCAAACAACAGAAAAACCTCACCCACCAACCAGTACCAACCAAAAAAAAAACCCACCAAAACCAAACCCCCCTTTACTTTGTCAATCGATTTTTCTCCACAACAGGATCTTCCACTGCTAGCAAGCACACCTGAGAAGAAACTTCACATGCTAGTAAGTAAACCAAATTCTTAAAGCTAATATCATGAGTTCATTCAGTTCAACTTCTCTTGCTTTAAAAAGGCTCACCAGAGCACTTCTACTTTAGTAATACAATAGTATTGCTGAAATCTGTCTTTTTCCCCTTACTGTAGCTTTCAAGGCCCCAAAATAACCTGCTCATTAGCCTTGGTCTAGTTCATTGTTTACACAAATAGGCCAAAATGTACTTCCACTTGCAGAAGGAAGCTGAAGCTTTCTGAAGAAACACTATCAGCAATGCTCACCTATTGGAGTTCTAAACAGAGAGGCATTCATAAGAAATGTCCTTGGATTCTTGTGTTTCATAGCAATAGACAAAAGACTGATTATCCATTTCTCACCAGCACAAACTAACTTCTAATTGATTGTAGATGAAGAATGAAAGGATCCATAAGCCACCAGTCACACAGATTACTTTTCAATTATGAGCTCTTTTCCAGCTTTTTATACAAATCAAATGAAGATATTAGATGCAATTTTTGAAAAACAAACATTGTACTCCTGTATGTAGATAAACAATATGAGAGGTAACATAGAAAGGCAGGTTGAAAATCCCAGAATATTCAAGGTAATGAAGGGCACACAATGCAAGGCACATTCTCAGGTAATTCAAGTAAACTGCAACATTTGCCTTAGTTACACCAAGGCACAGGATCATAATGACATTATCTGACAGATTCAGGACATGCTAAGTAAACTGAGGCACAGGATATCCAAGTAACCACTTTCAGAATATCTTTCTAACAAAACAACAAATTAAGAATCCAGTCTTCTATGCTACTATCAAGTATATATTCCAGCTTTAGCATTCATAACTACCCTAGAGTTTAGTCTATGGTTTAGTTTGCCAGTTTGAACCTAGAGATATCACCCTTCAGAAACCAAGAATACATTAAATTTCCCTTCTGAAGACAGGCACAAAACTCCTTAATCCCTTGCAGAGCAGACTGTACAGGATGGATTGGAATACCTTCCACACCAAGTGAACACACTGATTCCTGAAGCACTCCTAGCTCAGCCTGGCAAAGGCAGCAAACTGGGACCAGCCAGGACCACTGCAACTTTCATGGCATTTAAGTGAAATACAGTGCAATGTACAAACACAAGCTCTCTAAATAGTTCACAAAGCACTAAAAAGCATTTGAATATTGTACATGGGAATCTTTATCCCCAGCACCCTAGCTGAATGCAAATTCATTCCCTTTGATTCTGTAAAAGCCTTGTGTAGTAGAAGTTGTATTCTGGAGGACTGCAAAAGAGGTCAGAACAACTGCACCATACTGATGCACTTGTTTTACACGGAGTCTATTGCCACTCTAATTGTAAAATTGTTCAAATAAGTAACTGTGTTGTCAGAAAAACACACTGTGAGATCTTTTGAGGCAACAAAGGGAAAAAAAAGCACAAAAACAAATAAAAAATTTAGACAAAAGAATGTAGAAATAAAAAGAATGTTCCTGAATTCTACAGCAACTCCAAATGTTTTAATAAAGAGCATTAAAATAAGAATTTTTATACAGTTTGAAATTTGTTACCTTGGTCTTCCGACTGAACTTTCACAAGAGAGTTCTCTGTTGCTTTTTTCTTGGCATTCTCCTCTTCTTCCTGTGACCATTGCATGTGGTCCCTGCAAAAGGCAGTTGAAGCACCAGCTTTTCAATAGGGTTTTTCATAATATTTTTTTCCCAGGAAAAACAGTCATCAATTAGCTACACTGTCTCAAATACCTTTTTAACATTTTTTGAGTGCAAGCAAATGACCACAAGGAGACTGACAGTTAAAACCTAAGTTTCAGTGTATGATAGATAAAAATTAATTACTAGTTAGGTAAAAGTCAAGTTATTAAGAAACATGCCCCAACTACAAAGAGACTGAAGTAGAATGCATTTTTTTGATTAATAACAGGATTATATACATCTTGCAAATTGAATGTGTTTACAGGATGGTATTTTGACTATCCCATTAGAACTTTATTTAGCTGAATACAATAATAGACCTACCAATAAACACACTAATGAAAGAAGCAACTCACATTAATAGTGTTTATGATGAGGAACTACAGACTAGCAAAGAAATCAGCTGTTTTGAAACAGGGAGCATAATCCACCTATTCAATTGGAATAGTGGAACAGATGAACAGGATTTTACTTTTCTGAGGAATAGAGAAAGGTAACATCTTTAAAAAAACAGAATGAAACGTTTGTAAGAAAAGTCAAGCAATGCTGCAATGTTTCCAAAGTCTATGCCATCTATATTTGTGTAAAGTAGTTACCTAAATGTTATGTTAATCCACGGTCACAGAACCAAGCCCAAATCTGATCCTGATGACTAAACTGCCTTCTCTGCAGATTCTGCTTTGGATCAGACCATAATGGGAAGTGCCCAAAAATGTGCTGCAGGATGTTTTTAAACGTCAATCAGCTGGCCCTCCAAATTGTCCAGTCTGAACAGATTAAATTAGATAACATAATTCAAGTAATCTATTAGATCCTAATCCTACTGAACTCAGCTAACTGCAAGCCCATGACTAAAATTCCATTGGTTACTATGGGAAAAGGAAGAAGGTGCCAACTTGAAAAGTTGATTGTCTCTAAAAGCTAATGAGCATCTTCCTTTTCCGTACTTGGTGACATATAGGTAATTTAATTCTTAGACCTTCACTGTTCCTCTTTTGTTAATTGTGGGAGACTAATTGGTATGTATTTGTCTGCTTGCCTCAGACTTGATTTCCGCCTCTCTACCGAAATACTTCTCATTATTGTCCCCAGCAGGTTGCCTCTCCCCTTCCTGTATTTGTTCATATACCAAATGTTCCTGTGCAGTGTCATGGCTCTGACAGACACGCTGCAGCAGAATAAAACTGAATGACCGAAGCATTACCAGGCAGACATCTTCTAGGAAAGACTTGCTTCCCTCACTGCTATCACTGGTTTTGACCTTGCCTACTCCAGCAAACTGAAACCAAGGACTATTCAGATGGCAATAATACACAGTCAGCCCTTCTGAGAGATGACTTGCTGCACTGTAATCTTTAGCTGATCAATTTTAATCCATCATTGCGTGTCTGTCAGAGCCCTTAGGGGTTCTACACACAATACTAAAGGTGACTGAAGCCCTCCATCTTCATTAACAGCATTTTTTTCCCTTTTTTTCCCCTCCTTGAAAATTCATAAAGCACCTTATGGTGTTTTTGTAAAAATTTCTATATGGATCCGAAATAATACTGCTGCAGCACTTCTTGATCAAAATCTACAAAAGAGTAGTCATTGCATAGTTCTTACATAAATTATTTACATAGTATGGATGTTTCAAATGAGGCAGCTCTTTCAGCAATACAAGTTGGTAGGAACACAGGACACATAAGAATTCTAAGCACAGAAGTGTTTAAAAACAGAAGTGTTTTAAGCTGAACACTGAGGGCAGCAAAGCAAGCTATCCGTTTCAACCACACCAGGAACTGTTAACATGAGTAGGCCTGATATGGTGAGGTTTTGCAAACCTCTGGGTGCTCTTAGGCACCCACATTGTCAGGTTATTTTCTTCAAAAAGCCAAGCAAGTTAATAGTTATTATAAAGTTATTTATTGCAGAAGCACATCAGTCTCAAAGGCAAAAACAAAGCAAAGCAACGACACATGTGCAAAGAGCACATGGCATAAAAGCAAGTGGCAAAAGCAATGGCATAAAGCAAAATGGCAAAACGCACGTGGCATAAAGCCATGGCACAGAGTACCAGCTCTTCCTAATGCATGTTCTTTTATAGAAACTTCCCAGCTAGCTAAGACACAAACTCGGACCACTACTTCTTAACCTATTAGAATTCTGGTTTCTTAGCACGCCAGGCTACGTACAGACTATGTACATGGTCTGTCTTGTTCTAACTGAAAAATGTAAGCAATATTCTTAACTATACCTCTATTATGTCTGAAGCTAGGTTCTTGGAGCCTCGAAGGAAACTCTAGTATGTTTTTCAACCTTCACTAGAACATGTACTACCTCTCAGGCATCTAAGACATTTTACTCACTAAAAGCACTTAAAACTTATTCCATTTACTTACTTACTCCATCTACTCACTCACTCATTCCATCTACTCACTTACTCATTCCTTCCAAAGGCTTTAATTCAACCCCTGCACTCTGATCTCTCTCTGAAGGATTCAGAGAGACCCCTGACTTACTGACTCCAACATGATATGAGATCAAACAGTGCTGCTTTCAGTTCAGTCTATTCAACTTTGTCCTTTTCCACTAACTTGTTTGCTAACTTAGGGTTTAATTATCTCTGTGATAATGTGAAAACTGTGTCAATTACTGACCTGAATAGAAGCAGGCGTTTTTTGCTCCCATGTTTTGCATCATTCATTACTTCTCTCTCAAAACGACAGTAAAGCACCACAATAAACATCTAAAGCGTTAGTTCCCAAATTTAATTTACTTAGTATTTCTAGCAGCAACGATAGCAGCTCTTGGCTCTCTGCCAATTCCCACAAAAAGAATGCCACTTTATGAACTACCAAAGATAAGTGGAAAACAAAAGGACATCGTACATCTATGTTAGAGAAGGTATCTTATGCTCATCCTGTATAATCTATTTAGCACTACCACCACTCATCCTAATTCTCCTTATCTCCCTAGTGAGAATCCTGCCAAAGCAGTGAGCTTCATAAACAATGACCTACCCCACATCATAGCCAGGTTCTTGATTTATCAAGACCATCACAACTTTCATGCACCTCTACTTCAATTCAGTTTCCCCTGTTTCCCCATCTGAGCTACATAGATTCACCTTCAAAGATCCACTTTCTGAACAGCCCTGTTTCTTTCACTTCCATCTTCACAACCCATCCCAACCACCTGCATCAATGTTTGATAACTGTGTTAGACTGTCATCAAAGGATAGCAGGAAAAACTGAAGCTACACATGATCAATTTTTTGAAGGAAATAATAAAACAAACAGTTTCATCAAAACCCAATGTTACAGAAAAAGGGTGGCCCTTTTCTTAAAATCTTTTCCCACCTTGATTATATAGTCTATATTTCAATCAGCATTTACACATGAAAAGGATTCATCCACCAAGCAGGAAGGACTAAGCCTGGAAGATGCTTAAGAACTACACTGCATATAGATTTATGAAATACAGAGACAAACTTTACACTCCTAGCACATTCAGGCAGCTTCCAGCTTCCTTGACTAAGGAAGCATAGCCAACTCCAAACTTAGCCTTAAAGTGATAAGTGCTAGGGACCACAGCCTGGGGACATCTAGTTTAGAACTAACAGGTGACAAATCTAGTTGTGTATCTAACTAATGAGTTAAGCCCAAATTTAAAGACTAAAAGGAGCTATGAAGATACTAGTTTATCAACAAAATCTTCTGTATCATATTCTTAAGACTTTTTATTCATCAGAATATTGATATAGAGAATATTTTGAAATCATTTCAATTAAAAAGCAAAGTGGAACAATAACATGGGTTATAAAAAAATATTTTAAAAACCCCGGCAAGTTAAAAGCTTGTCCAGTAACTTCTCTGACAGCTAACAGCAGAAGACAACTCTGAGGAAAGTAAAAGAATTGCAGATGACTTCTATGAAGTCATCTTAAGCCCTGAAATGTGTCACATTACTCCTGTGTTATATTACCTATTGGTTATTGTTAGCTGCAAGCAGTCCCTCTTCCTAATTTTCCTAAACCTTTGCTCTCAAAAATGGTGACAGAATTCAAAAATACGTTAAAATTTTATAAGAAGTCATTTTTTTGTATAGCTTCTAAATCTCTCACTTCTGAACAAATTTTCCTTTGGTTTAATGACAAAATTTAGGAATAGAAATTCCTGGTCTCCCATATATCTTGGGTAGCTATTTCGGAGACCAGATATTCTACTTTCTAAATAGATTTAGATAATCTTCTATCCTTCTAACACTTTCTGTATCACTTACTGGTTTTTGTTCATCTCCATTCCACAATCAAAAATCATAGGCTTTTCAGTCTCATTTTTCCCACTGTGTTGAGTAGCAGTCTCATTCTTTTCTGAGCACCCATTAACACGAAACCATCTTTTAGAGATCACAATGTTGCAAATCAGGGCAATTCTTATTCCTGTCAGCATTTACAAATTGATGTCTTCTCTGCTATTACATTGCTTATTTATGTTAAGATTAATTTTTTTTTTTTTTTATAATTGCAGTGTGTGAAAATTTCTGCTGAGTTATCTGTAACATCTTCAGTACACCTTTACAAGAATAGGAGTACTTTACATGCTCCTTTCAAAACGGTGTCAATTTTAGGCTAGGGTGCTAATCCACTATGCAGTGTTACTGTACCTAGAAACTTTCTGCCATTTTAAATAACAGGGACTATCTTATCTCTACAGTCTCTGTCTCCTAATTGATTACTGATCCATAATAATATTTTGCCTTTCACTCCTTGACTATTTGCTTGGCAACTTTTAAAGCAAGTCACTGAGAGCTCATAACTGTCAGATTACTTGTGACAGTCTCAGGTTTCCTCTAGTGCAACCCTCTTATGTGCTATTCTGGCAGCACCACGTTTTATACATCTACACCATTATTCATCAAAGTAAATAGTACACAAAATTATATGAAAATCAGCCTTGAAGAAACATCTCACCACATGTTATGCTCAAAGACCTTAGATGGATCAGTTAAAATCCGTGATCCAAGTGGAACCGCTGGTCGTCTATTACTTTGGTGCCTGTGTTGCATCTTGTTTTTCCTCAGACATAAAGCAGAAAGCCTTGTAATGAAGTTCCCTGTGTTGAGAGACCTGAAAACACATTTAACTGAAATTACAGTTTTGCAGTAACCTAATTGTTTATGTCACTTACATGAGAGACTGGTCAAATAACCAGGAACAGGTATCAGATTTACTAAAAATCATTTACTAAAATAACAATTCAAATGCATTTTAGAAAACGGCAACATCAGTGTGCTGAAAGCCCAAATAATCCCAAAGTAGGCTACTGGAATTAAACCATTCAAAAGATAAATAATCTTGTATCATTTCAAAGTCCTATCAGGGAGGGGAAGGAAAAGAAATACACAGTAAAATAATAACCCAAGACTGATACTGTACCTTTATGAACGCAAGCAAGAAATGATCAATAAAGAACACACTTCTTCTAGTGGGTACACACTGTCAGCAAAATTGACATTTTTCACCCCACTCACCTTCTTCAAAAGATTTCACTCTGGAACGGCCACTATGGTTTTATACTTTTTAATAGGAAATTAAATAACTTTTTTAAAGTGTAAACATAATCCATATAAAGCCATCCAAAATTTCTGCCATGTATTCTCCTGATCCCTGTTCAATGCTGTCTTTGAAATGTAATGGTTATACATGTTTAATTTCTATTAATGGAAATTAAAAAATGATTCAGATTTTTTTTATTACATGTGTCAGTTTATCTTATATTGCTGTATTTTACTTGACTTGGAATATCTTCATAGAGGATCAATAATGAAAGAAAACAAGTGTGTAGCTAGTATTAGCATTTTTGGTGGGGTCTTTTCCTATTCTTGTTAACGTAGGCTTTCAACGAGACGAGTAAAAGGAAATACCCCTCCTACTACTTTTACCCTGATGGGCTTTTGTTCTTTTCTCCTTAAAATTATTCTAAATCCTATTTACTCCTGCCTTTTTATCTTCTTTTTTTGCAGTGCTGCTTCTGTAAAAAACACACCTACAAATTTAATGCACTGGAAATACAATACGTAGTTACAAAAGAACAGGCATAAGATACTACTAAAAACATTCTGTGCAAATTGGTTGCAAAACAAAGATTTTTATCTCGAGGAAAACAGTAGTATTTGATCACAAGTCTTGTACTGTGAATCGAAAATTATTAATGTGTACACATCAATACAAAGACTGGCAAAGGAATCACGTCAATTAAATGAACAATTCCTTATTTAACATGCACTTTTGAATGAGTCATGCTTTTAAAAGGGCATTGTTTATTCATTTTAAGCTTACAGAAAAAAAAAAGGAAAGAAGATTAAAATTTCTTTTTATTTGTCAAAGATTAAATAAAACGGAGTTTGCCTTATGGTCGACAATGCCAAATAAAACCATTGGCTACTGAGACTGCAATGTTACCAGGACATGGAAGCACTGCCATACAGTGAAAATGTAATATTTAGGCCTATTAAAAAAAAATCAAAACTTCTTCTAATATTAATGAGTTTATTGTTTGGTTGGTGTTTTTTTTTTAATGTGGCTCAGCAACTAAAACAATTCCAATTTATACTTCAATTACTACAAGTTGTTCATGGCTTTTATTTGAAAATATGTATGAGTTTTTCATAACATAATCCATAATTATTAACATATATGGGATATAATGAAATAACGAGACACGAAAATTAAGACATCACGACAATTTCTGCAAAATGTGTAATTTACATAAAGGCAATGAAAAATAAAATTTTTGAAAATAAAAACAAATAGCAAGTCCTCCAAAACCCCAAAACCAAAATTCAAAATTATTATTATGAAATTATAGAAATGCTTGGATAAAGATTCCATTATTACATTGCAAACTGTTTACAAATCCTCTTCCTCCCTCAATTATTTGGAAAGACCTGAGTTAGTATCTTGCATTTCCTGTGCCAGCATTGATATTCGCCATAAAATACAATGATTCAGCTGCTAGGCTAGTCACATAATTTTTCTTGGCTTTCTAAATATCTCAATAAGAACATGAAAAGATGCACAGATGGGAACTATAGTCAGATGACTAAGATGGTCTTACATCAGTAAAATCCAGCTATGCAAGCCTTTCTATGAAAAAGAGTGATAATTGAACAATTTTAGCAGATAAATTCTGAAAATGCAAGGCAAGTGGGGTAGGTGAGGAAGTTTACTGCTGCAATCAATGTTAAATGCAAATGAACTCCCTTGAGACATGCATGTATATCCCTGAGAGTTAGAAGTCATCCACAGATCATGAGATTCGTGGGCAACATGGCTACTAAAAGCTCAAAAAGCATTAAATCACTTGTAAGCCTACATCATATTTTCTGAAGCAAGTCATTACTTGATTGTTTAACTGAAGTTTGTTAATGAAACAGGCAAACACTCCTGTTATCAGGTAATATGATCATACCCTGAAATTATGGCAGCAAGAAATGTTGCCTGAAAGAATTAGGAGCTCTTTCCCTGTTGACAGTCACAGTCAGGAATACTTTAATTTTGATTATTAATCAAAAAAATTCAACTTTCATCTTTAAGGAAATTAACGTAAAAGTGAATTACATTAAAAATTACTTACTTTTGTGGCAGCATAGCTATTTTCAGGGGAAAAAAAAACCTTTAAAGAAACAATGTACTTGATAACCATGTTGAAGAGCAACATGGAAGTCCTTGTTTCCCTGTGGAGGACTGCCTTTTAGACTTTACAATTCTGTCATTGTTACAACTACAGATGAGGTCCTCAGTTTAACTAAGAAATTTTAAGAAACAGACTTAAAACTCCTTCCCTCCTCAAACAAGCAAACACAGCATCTTTAGTATAGCTTTTTGCAGGTGAACATGTAGAAGAATGTAACACACATCAACTGCTAGCCAGATCTGAAGTCAGCATTAAATTAATTGATGTTGTCATTAAAACCCTGAGCAGTCACACCCATAGAAGAAAAATTAGATTCAGGAGAAAAGAACTGCTTTAAGATTTTTTAACTGTGAATTACACCCCAAAACATATGTAAACCACTTAAGTGATGAGTAAAATTCTTTAAAAGTATCAATTGTGAGAGATGTCAGAGGGAAAAAAAACCAAAAACAAAACAAAAAGAACAGGAATACTCTGTTACTTTTGTCCAAGAACCTAATTTAACGAATTTATTGGATGAAAATATTTTGACATTTGGCCTCCAATTACAAATCGAACAGTCACTAAGTCTACTTGTAGAGTCTCTGTTATAAGGACAAAAATAGCCTATATTAGGAACAGTATGTGCAGCTTTTGTTACATTCCCATTCCATACAGAAAAGTATTCTGGAAACAACTGACTTCATACAATTACTTCTGCTTGGTACCTAGAAATTCATCTAGACAACATATGACCATTAATCCCCAATGCTCTTCTGTAAAGTCTTGCTAATCTGTATTATCACCATCAAACACGACCAAAACTCAAAACTCCTTACACAACAGAGATGCAAGTGGCTATCGGGGACAGAAAGGAAAAAAAATTCAAGATAATGGTAACACAGAATTCATGTAACTATGAATTACCAGTAGCTATTTTTTTAAATACACACATCCTAATATTTCTAATCTGGGTGGGGTGACTTTACTGTCAATCGGACTAATTCATTAACCAAGTGCTTAATCCTATTCTATTTGACCAAGTGACTAATCATGCCCTCTTGGGGCTTCATGATTAGTTTTTCAGTTATATACTTGCAAAAAATTATGCACATTTGAAACAACAGGGTATTTCACAACTTCTTAAAGTCAGCAGATCTAAAAATTTCAACTGTTTTCCTTTCTCATGCACCAGGAATGGTGTAGACCTCCCTGTGAGCATACAGCAACTTCAGTAAAACCGCTGCAGAGCAGTGCCTCCCAGGGGAAAAGAAAAAACAAAAGAAAAAAAATTTGATTTATTCTGATTCCTAAAGAGACAACAAAGTTAAAATTAGTTAAAAAGCAAAGCAGATGAAAACAAACAAACCTGCCCCACGAGATATGATTTTAATCACATATACATGTGCTGAGTGAGATGTGCTTGTTCTTCCACAAGCTGCAAGGGAGCCTGTTAAAAATAGTCAAGCAAAGAGGAAATAGTTTATGCTATGAGAGAGAAGGAGAGATAAATCCTGCGGATTTACTGGAAACATTTACTTGAATAATCAAAGAAGGGTTCCTCGTTGCCCTGCACACCCTCTGCTGGCTGCTACTTACACAGGAAGGAGGAAAAAGAAAAAAAAAGAGCTAGTGAGACTTTATGTGTATATATACACATACTTGCACAGTAAAAATATAGCTAAACCTCCAAATGCAATCACTTAAAATATTTTAACCATATTATCTACAAAATACTGAATATTTAAATGTATTGCCTAACAGAAGATTATTTGCCTCAACACCAACTATGGATTTTTTTATTAAAGGTGATGAGAATTGGGATAGAGCAGCATAAATTTTACTACTGTCTACAATTTATATTCAAGAACCTCATCCATTACATTCTTGCAAAGAACTCTGGATGTCTGTGGGGACTTTGATGAGCTACAATCTGCCTTGCCAGCTCTGAAGTCACTGGCGATGTTGCAAATCCACTGGACAGTATGCTCCACTTGCTGCGCTAATCAGCTCTTTGAAGGAGCAACTGCAACCATTGTGTTTGTGTTTAGCTGCCTTCCAGCAGCAACTGCAAAGCACTGGAAACTTAAAGGACTCTCTCTTTCTTTCAGTATCAGTCAAGATTCAAGGTTCCACTCAGATTCCGAAGAACAGATATGGGCACACAAAAAGATCAGCAATTTTCGATTACCCCATTTGGGCTCCTGGCCTCTGGCAAGGAAAAGAATCAAGTCTGTCCACTTCAGTTGCTTTGCCGGCAAGAAGCGATTGATGACTGTGTCAACATTTGGGATGTAGCTCTAAAAATACAAAAATTAAGTGTCACGCATCTTAAGAAGTTTCTGTTGACTTGCATTTTTTAAAGGGGTTTCAACAAATCCTTTAACCTTCCCCCAGGTCCCGGTACACTCAATCCCACACCGCCGTACCCAGAAAGGCTCACAGCCGGTGCCCAAAGGCCCGCAGGTGCCAAGCCGGTCGTTCACCCCCGGCAATGCCCCGCGCCCAACCCCGAGGGCTGAGCTCTACAGCAGGAACATTTTAAAAGAAAGAAGATACCAGTTCCCACTAGTCCTTAACTAGCTACCACTAACAAAACTTTCCTGCCTTTATTTAAAAAAAAAACGACGGGTAAAATGCTTCCATCTGCACGCCCCGCCCGTCGAGCGCCCGCATCCTTCAGCGCAGGATCGGCGGGGAGCCCGGCCGGGGCAGAGCTCCTGGTGCGCGGCTGGCTCCACGGTACCGGCCGGCGGCTGCCGCCGACGATTCTCACCGAGCCCTACGCAGCTCCGGCTCCTGCCCTGTCCTCGGAGCGGTGCCTTATCAGCTCCAAGGCCGCAGCGCTCCCGTACGGGAGGGTGACCGCGCTCCGCCCGCCACCCGCGGGCACCACGCGGCCGCCTCAGCCGGCCCGGCCTGCCCAGGAGCGGCGGCGGCGCTCCGCGGGGCACGGCGGGAGGTGAAGTCCGGGCCACGGGGATGCGATTCCGCCCGCGGAAAAACTACAGTACCCGGCGGGCCACGGGGATGCGGTGGAGGGCCGTCCCCGCCTGGCGTCTGCGGAAACGGCGCTGCGGCTGCCGGGGAAGCGCGGGGCGCGGAGCACCTCCGGGAGGCCTCGGCCTGCCTCGCTCGGGTGCCAAGGAGCAAAGGGCCGCTCGTGCCTTTCCCCACTTCGCTTCACCTCTCGCCGGCAGGGCGGGGGTTTGAGATAAACCCGGCACGGGCCTGGCCCTGCAAGGCTGCGCGCCCTGCCGAGAGCGAGCCTGGAGCGGGGGAGAAAGGCGATCCCGCCCCGCGGGCCGAGAACATGCCCGCAGGCGGCCGCCGGCGGGGACAGGACCGCCCTCCGGGCGTGCGGGGTGCACAACGTCTGCCGCCTCCTCAGCCGCAGGGCCCACGGCTTCTACGCCAGAGATGCTGGTGTCGCCCACAGGAAGAACCTGGGACTCCTCAGGAAGATCATGTGTCAGGTAATAGGCTGCGTTTCGGCGCTCGCTGCAGCCCTGCGGCTTCGGGCTTTCAGCCGAGGGGGCTGAGTGTCAGTCCTCAGCCCAGGCGTTCCAGAGGTCCCTGGTCACGCCGGAGAACAAGACTGGGGAGAAAAAAGGTGCAGTTTTGATAAAGGGAGTTAGTAGTGGTTAAATTTATTTCACAAGGCTCAGACCTAGAAAGGTAGAGAGGAAAAACTGCGCAGGCACTTGCATGTCTAATAATTGTGTTAGAAATAAGCTTTTATGAGATTTTATATCACCTATTTCCCCAAGATGGCTTCATATTTAATACTAATCTTAAGTTCTTAGTGCTTCATGTTAAATTTGAAAAGAGTTGGCACAATAAGATAACCGGCAGAGATTTTCAGGTAAACGTAACCCCAGTTTTCAGTGAAACTGATGTTACAGAAAAAATAGGAATTAAACCCATTACAAACTGCAGCGAACTCTTTATTTTTTTAGTCAAAACAATTACTGCTTCCATACAGTAGTTGATAGACATCAGAAAAGAGTGTGAAAGTGAATTGGCAATTATATTGAAAATACATTTATTGGAAGTCACCTATTGGAAGTGTCTGCTTATGTAACTAGATCAATAGGCATGCAAGATTTACTGAAATAAATAAATATGTCTGATTTACACTTAATTTTTCTAAGACTGGAACCTTTGTTAATGGTGTAGAGCTCCTGATATCTCAAATGCATGCAAGAAAGTTTAATGTGAGCAGTTTATTTCATTAACATTTTGGGCACTTATTGCAAATAACAGTAAATACATTTTTCTATCTCTCACACCAAACATCACCAGCAGAATGGAATTCGGTGTTCAATAAATCAAATTAATTACATATAAAAGAGTTCTCTGCATATTTATACTCTGGGAGCCTAGTCCTTGTTCAAAAGTCATTATGGAAGTTTAGTGCCAGTTTTAATACAGTTAATGACAAAATATTCCTTACCCCTGCTGTCCAAAATAGCTAATTAAAAATATTTTAATTTGGTCTTTAAAAAAGACAAAATTTTATTATAAAAGTTCTATTAATTTTATTTTTAAAAACCAAGTAAGATTCTTTCTTGTGTATTCAGCAGTAAAGTTGTAATTAATGTAAGTTATTAAGTTGCAGGAGCCAAATAAATTTTTTTTCAGAAGCAAAGTTTGTTACAAACAGTCGTCACTGTTAAAACTGTTGCGTTTCAGGAAAGTACTAAATTCAAGAATGTTTGGACAACTCATTCTGCATCTCCTATTGCATATGAAAGAGGAAGAATTTATATGGACAATTACCAATGTTGTATTACCAGGTAATAAATTTACAATTATGAGGTACTGACTTACAGATTTGAGACTCATTCTGTGTTACATTGCTAACTTTACTCATGCAAACAGCTGCTGTGAATTAAATGGTGTTTACTTGGGAACAAAAAATAAGCAGGTGATAGATCTCATCTTTCTGGTGCAGTATAACCTCAGCTTTCAGAGCAGGAATGGAAGATTAACACAATTTTCTAGTCTTGCACTAAAAAGCCAAATGAAAAGTAGTTCTTTGTAGTCTGGCAACTAGCACTGTGCTAAAGAGTGTCACAGAATCAGCCTATGTAACAAGCTTGGTACTATGTGAATTCTGTATACAATATGAAATTATTCTTCATGTAAGAGTACAGCCTGCAGTGTGTTCTAGTTTTGGCAAATGTATTTTGTAGATCAATTCTCTGATCTAATATATTCTCCTGTTCCACAATCAGTTGCAGACACACAGGTTAGGAGGCAGCACATGGAAGGGTAGAGGACAGGAAATCTGTGTGCACCAGCCCTTGTCTTAGCCTGTCCCTGCTGTGAGGGAAGTAGCATGGACTTGGGAACTGCATTGCTGAGGAAGCTGTGGGCAGAGCAGTTTTGAGATAGTGTTACATGATACATAAAAGACAAACTACTCTGTCAGGGTAAACCACTAAGAGTTAATTAAGTTATTCTGTCACCCACAGCTGAGATCTAAATCTGCTTTTATTCCTACATTGTCTGAATGTTTTCAGTACTGGGTTAACCTGTCTAACATCTTTCACGTTTTTCTTTGTGTCATCCTCTCCCAGAGGGCAAAACTGTGCACAGTGCAAAGCTTTTATTTTGTTGCCTTTTTCCAACCTGGAAATGAAACTCAAGATAATCTTAGTAAGGAGGTAATATAAGGGGAACTTTAATGAAGGCCTTCAGAGGCAGTTATGGAAAGATGTCCACAAAAGCCCACCTCTATAGGGATGAATACACATTTGTAGGTTTTAGGAAATCAGCATAAATGATAAAAATCACCAGTTAGGAGGACAAGTGGTGATACAATCCCCCCCTGCCAAAGTCAAGCCCCTTCTCTGGAGTCTCCCTTCAGCACCAGTTGTACTTTGGCCATGAGAATGTATCTCCAAGAGTTGTTCCCAGCCTCTCAGCCTTGGTTCCCAGGAAGAACCAAGCACTGGGGCCTTGTACATCCCAGGACTTAGAGCTCTGCAATTTGTTTTGTCTTTCTGCCTAGGAAAAGGCCATGGAAAAGTACAGGAAAAACTAGCTACTAGTACAATAGATGACAGAGTTAGAAATATATGTGTGAAAAATACAGGGAATATATGATAGGAAACTTCCAAATGACATAAATTTTAATTAGTAGAGCTGTTTTTTAAAATATCTGAACGTGACACTGCACCTTTGTTATGAAAGGCAGCATTGGAAGAACTTGAGGGGAGGGTTTCAGGACGATCATTAGTTTTGGAAATGTGCTTTCTTCTTAATGTATATGACTAGAGCAAGAATATTACTATAAAGTTTGTTACTTAAAAAAAAAACAAAAAAACCCAGAGACTAAAAGTAAAAAGAGAAAACCCAAAACTAAAAGCAAACAAAAAAAAATCAGACAGAAGTATTTAGAGAAGGTTAGCTTTTAAATATTACATTATATTAACTATTGTTTATCAGGCCTTATTTTGAGAGCAATTTCAGGTATATTTACAATAAAAATAAGATGCTTTGATTTATGACCTGCCTGAGGAGAAGGCAGGATATATAAAATTATATGAAATGACTTGTTGATAGAAAGTGGTCCATAAAGCAGACTAATAATAAGCAATCATTTTCTTCTAGCATTGCACAACAGCCAAGACTAATTTATCAAAAGTCAAAGTGTGCCAAGTCTGAGAAAATAGAAGATGCTTTATTATTGGAATGCCCACTGGTAAGATTACTTTTTACTAGAGCATTTTTGTGCAAAATTTGATGAAACATTTAGGATGGAGTGCTTTTTCCTTCCTAACTATTTTCTCTATGTTTTTAAGGAGTTAGGTTATTAAAGGTTTGCAACATGTGCCTTATTTATATTAACTGAACATTTAGAGGTATACTTCTCTGAATCTCTCAACAGTGCATTCAAATGCTTTTTTCATAAGCTTTCATGGAAGATTTAAAAACCAGTGCTTTTATTCTTATGCAACTAATTCTGAATTCCTTACAAAATAAATTCTATTTATATTTTTCTTTATTTTTAATGGTAATGACAGTAGCTAGGAGTTTTAGTTTTCTTCATCTCTGTTGACAATAAAAAAAACAAAAAGCAGATACACTGGAGGCCCACTGAAGTGACCCTGCCCAAAAACTAAAGCAGTGTAAATACCATTTGTAGCAGTTACTGTTGAGTTACCACTGAATGTCTTATTTTGAAATACTCTCTTCTAGATTGGTATAAATTAGATAAATAAGGAGTTAATTTTTGCAAGGCAAGGATTTTTTAAAGGGTGCCTTTTTTAGAAAAGGTAACTGTCTTGCAGAAAGTGTGACAGCAGATAATGTCATAGGTAGTTATTTGGCATGGACATGAGCTTAGAGATACTGATCTGATTAGCAGGCAGGTTTCCTTTTTCAATTTTTGAGGAATGTGTATTTACTTTTGAGTTGTGCTGACTGTGTCAAAATGTTTTGTATTTTCCTGATACAACGTTTTTTCTAATAGCCTTTTTTTATGTAGGGGGAAATGCTACCAAGTCCATCAGATTATAAAGCTTCCCTGATAGTCTTGACAGTGCAGAACTGGCTTCTACGTCTCTCTGCTGATAGTGGAGAAGTACTGGAAAAAGTGTATCTTGCTGGTTCCTGCTGCAAATTCTTCAGGTATTAAACAACAACTAGGCTTTGTATCATTAACAGTTGGTAGTAGTATAGTGGAGAAGGAGAGTTTAATATAATTAACAGTGATTAGTACCATAGAGGACTAGGGCAAATGTTTTATTTTAGTACTACCCTATGGCTGACAACAGGCTTGTTAATCTAGAACATTACCTGGAGTACTGTTCCTGCATGCTTTTACCTGTAGAAGAATTTCATCTGCTTAAGTATTACGGGGTCAAATTTGATACCAAGTTCTACAGAACCTAGCCTACTATTTGCTTTTCCCTGACAACTTTACAGCCTTTACTATTGTAATGGCAACCTACCAGGAGAGGATTTTAAGAGCTTAAAAACAAACCTGATCAAATATACAAACAATATGTTTGAAGTCTGAGCTGGTTTTAATTTCCAAAGGTTTTTCTCCATAAGGTACTCATATTTCTCTTTTAAAACAGGGCAGTTAGTGCTTTTGATAAACTGCTTCTTTTTTTTGGTTTTCAGAAAAAAAGTATTTTCTTTAGGCTAAAAGATAAGAAAGTGGTGATTAATAAGGGAAGGAGAAAAATTAAGATAGTGAATATTCATCCTTTCCAAATTTTTCTCACAATCCTGTATGAAATAAGTCATTCCTAGTTCCATGGATTTCTGCATTATTGCAAACAGCAAACATCTTGAGCACCTCTTCCAAATCAAATACTGAAGTTTGCCTGGGCACAGGCATCTGCTTAGTTATATTTGATTGTATTTTATGTGAAATATTAATAAATTATTTTTAAGTGATTAAGACAGGCCTTTCTTGTCACAAATAGGTATCTGAGCTGGGATACTCCTCAAGAGGTAATGATTGTAAAGTCAGCTCAGAATAAGCTTCCTGCAGCAGCACGGCAGGTAAGTGTGTTGAAAAACTCATTTTTACAACATTGATAAAAAAAATTTACAAGCACAAAGATGGGGACGTTATACTTGGTTATAGTAGAGGATAAAGGTGTCCTACCTTTAATAACTATATTCAGTATTGTTCCTTCCCAGGCAGGAATCCAACAGACTGTATTGTTTTATCTTGCTGTATTCCAAGTTTTGCCTCTTTCATTCATTGGAATGCTGGAAATAAACAAAAAGGTAATTTAATTTCTCTAATAATATGTAATTTGTATTGTAGTTTCTATGACAGCTGTAGTTTAGGCACTTATTTCAGAATTTCAGAAGTCATACTTACAGTTTGTAAGTATGCAACTGAAACATTAATTAGCAGCAGTGTTCTTGTGTCTGATAGGGGCATTGGGGCAAATATTCCTAATTATAATGACCAGAAGAGAAGGTGTAAATGGATTCTGTTACTGCGTTACTCTTTGACATGTAACAGGACTTTAGCCTTTTCTTAGAGCAGTCATAAAATTTAGGGAACCCTAAAGTGTTTGTCACTTCTTTTCACCTCCTTAAAGAAAGACAGAAGTGCCTCTGACCCAGTCCTAGTAACAGTCTATGAATTCTACATGCAGTTACAAATGTTTCACACTTCACACTTTTATTATCACTGTTACTGAATGACAAAAGTAAATAACGTTTTGCTTTATCAGTCAAGAACAAACAACCTGAGTTCAGTTTCTGACCTATAAGTAAGTGTATATACTTAGGAAGAAACTTTGAGCCAGATTGTAGTTTTGACTCTTCTATTTTAAGTCAGGAAAGCTCTGGATACAAATTACACATGAAACAGTACAAACATGCAAACTCTGTCTTTCAGGTTCTGTGAGGTACACTGTCTTTTAGGGTCTAGAGCTATAGGCTGGAGTTTTAGCTGATGCTAGGTTGAGTTGAGGCTCTAATTGAAACTGGGCCTGGCAAGTGAAGGCAGGGGGTTAAACTTTTTCATTTGGGCCCATGACAGCTTGGAGGTACTGTGTATTGTTCAAAATTGGTATTTAGGACTGGAAGAAACATTACCAGTACCAAAGGTATTCTCAATCTGGTTAGGAATGGCATGCCAGATTCATTGTGGTCATAGTAGGCAAAACATGTGAAAGAGCACTTCTTCAGCTGGGTCTGTAGCAAGTATTCATCAGAGAAATTGTTCAAACTGTAATGGAAGGGGCAGCATTTGAGATGTGACAATCCACCCAGCAGGAGATGCAAGCAGGGAAGCAAAGCCAGACCTGACACAGATCAGTGGAATGTAACTTAGATTTGAGATGGGGTTAGTGTCACTGCTTAAGGCTGCAGAACGCACCCATGTGGCAGCTTTACTGAGATGGCATACCACAATACCACAATACATTCTGAGCTCAGAGTGGCTGAGGTCTCAAGGATAGGAAGGAGACTTTATGGTTGGAAGATTATTAGAGTTTGTGTCTGAAAGACACAGACCTAAGCTAACAAATGAATTGAGAAAGAGCAATAAAGCAAAATAAAAGGAAAAATCTCAGGGGTAAATATATCTTTCAGAACTGAACAGATCACAAAATTGCTGGTAGTTTTAAGATGTAGGTGTCTTACAGTTTCTGAGTTTCCTAAGTTTTTTATTGTTTTTAAGCCTGTTTTAACTTTGGTTCAATTGCTTTTTCACATAGTGAGTCAGATTAAAGAAAACTACATTTTCAAGCATATCTATTTAAAAAAATCTATCAACTTCACGTGTTGGTATTAATTAAATATTAAGAATTAGTTTGTAGGGTTTGCTCAGTGATGTGTTAAGCAGTGGCACAAATGAATAGTGCATAATTATTAAAAAAGATAAATCAGCTTCTCATGTATGTCTAATTTGGATTCAGAGAAAACCCTGTACTCTATGACAGCTGGATAATGTAGTTTTAGTACAGCTGTACACAGTCATAGTTGTGATTAGACTAGTATTTTACCCTGGGGATGAAGAAAGAACAGAAGATCTGAAATCAGGACTTTTAGATTGAGTTGCTAGTTTTGCTAACATGGGATGCTGAATAATATAAGCTATTCATGTATGATAATAACTGGGTAGCATGATATGAAGATATACTGAGAATTGATTAGAGCATGAATCTGCTTGCAGAATATGACTGATGTAACCTCAGGTGTTACTGCAGTGCAGTGGATTAAAGAAACAGCAAAACAGATGAGTTACAGAAAACTTAAACACTGATCATAGACTTTGGTCAGAATAAAAAAAATAAAGTGATTGAAAAATCGAGGATATAATGTCAGTTATTTGTGTTCTCTCAATTATTTCTTCTCTAATAGAATATTTTTTGATTCCTTTTATTCCAGATTTTTGGTAATAGTGTGACAGATGTTGCTGTTTCTAATGGAATCCTGATTGTAATGTACAGCATGGGTCTGGTCAGACTCTATAACTTCAAGGCCATTTTGGAACAGGTAATGAAAAAAAGAGGTTTCATCCAGTCCACGCTACTTTTGGGTAACAAGTCATAAATATTCATGTACTCTACCTAAGTATGTGGGGTATGTAGCTTCCTGCCTAGCTCTGTTTAAGGTCAGAAGATACAAATGGATACATTATCAGAAAAATTACTTGAAATAGTTAGAGGTGGCAAAACATAATAGATACAGGGTCAGACTGGCACTTCTGAGGAGTTACATAAATGTTACACCAGATGTGCTTCTCTCTACACATCTAGTCCGTAGTTAGATAAGATTAAGACCAGAAACTGGTGGGCATGGGGAAGTGTGATCTCAAAACAGAACTGCAGTTAGACTTGTGAGTTTATATCCTTCCAAACAAAAATCAAACATTAATTCAAAAATAAAACCTCAAGCAGTATCTAAAAAGATAAAGAATGCAGTAGTAATAGAGAGTAGAACTAAACAGCAAGTAAGTATGCATCCATAAAGCTAAATTGTTCTGTGTTATTTTAGTTCATGGAACAACCATTTGATTTGGGACAAGAATTCAACTGGAATGGTCAGGTGGGAGTTGTAGGAAAGTATCCATTTGGTCTTCCATGTAACATTAAAATAACAGGTAATTATGATCTTTGTATTAGCTTGACTGTGTCTTTTGTGGGTTGATTATGGCTTATTTCACACTAAGAAAAAAATATTAAAATTACTTTGCTCATATTGTGCTGTAGCTGTATTTCTGGATTTACATTATTTTAAAATGTGCTTTGCTTAACTTGTAATTACAGTAATAATTATATAGGACATAACAAGAAAACTGTTAAAGATTTTCAGATAGCTTAGTTGCTCTATAATCAATGCATGTAATGGAAACCCCTTTATTTCTGAGATGCAATTGCTCTTGAGAAAGAGGATAGCTGTTAGTAGCACCCAGAAACAGTATATGGTATGTAAGCAAAAGATATGAGAACATTTACTCCAACTTGCAGAGGAAATTCCAAGAGCCTGAATACAATTTGTCCTACTTGCATTTTAATATTTTGGTTGTCAGAAATGTGCCAGTTTCAGTAAAATGAATTCCTCAGAAGAGAACAAATTATTAAAAACACTTCTAATTCCTCAAATCATTCTTATAAATGTTCTGCATTATGTAATGACTTCTTTCTCTAAAAGCAAACAGTGGCTTCTGTTGGTGCAGAATTTTGCAGATTAGAATTTGGTGCTAAGAATCCTAATGAATGACCAAAGTCTGAGGCTTCTTTTGAATTTTCTTTTCTTAGTTAAAAAAAAAAAACATTCTCACAAGCTTACACTTGAGGCACCTAAAAAAAATTTACAAGGTTGGTTTCACAGATATCAAAGAATGCATGTATTTATTTATTTAATTTTGAATGTTTCTGTATTAAATGTTTCTTTTTCAGGTGATCGTCCATATAAAAAAATGCCTTTTTTCTTCAGAGTATCAGATAATAAGAGAAAAATCAATCCAGATTTTTATAAAAATGAGGGAGTATATACATAAAGATAAAAGACAGACTTACATAGTGAAGTTATAATGCAATGTTTTATCAAAACAAAGCAATAGGCTGCTATATTTGATGTTTCAGTTTTTGCAGTGGGAAATCTTCCCCCATTTTTCTCCCCACCTCAATATGTGAAACCACCATTTAATGTTAGGGACCTATGGAAAACCTGCTATGTGAACTTTATTAGGAAGATTTGATCTCATGGCTGATAGATCATTGTAGTTTTTAGTTCTGAGATTTAAAACCTGTGTACTGGAGAAAAACTTTTTGATCTTTAATCATATTCAGGAATTTGTGGTTTGGAAGTTTTGAACCCATGACAAATATTTTTCATGCTTGTCTTTTGCAAATAGTTGCATTCCTGTGGTTTTTGAGTTGTTTTCTTTCAAGAATGAGATGGGCAAATGCTTCAGTGAGCAAGATCTTAACAGTTTAACAGAGTGCAGGCTTGTATTTACTATAATTTAACTGTGTGTAGTTTTCTTTCTTTCTTAAGTCCTAGCCTCCCTACAGAAATTGCCTGAAGGGATGGGCATTATTACAGTATTGTTTTTATGGTGTGAGGTACCCAAAAGGAAGTGTATAGAGATCAAAACTGACAGGCTAAAATGTACTTTGCTACAGCTCTTAACTGGCAAGGAATTGATTTTGGTCACAGTATGTGATTTTCTGAACAGCCCAGAACTTAAAACTGTAATTTGATTTATTGTTAGCTTTTTTTTATTGTAATTTGATTTATTGTTGATATAGTAATTTCAGAAAAAAAGCAAGAAGTATACTTTGTAGAAAACTTTTCTTGTTTTTTTTTGGTTTTACAAACACTTGTTAGTGCTGCCAGGAACAACTTTATTTAGATAAGTTTGCAGAGTTTAAAGTAAGCGAACAAAGAAGCTCAACTGGAGATTGAAAACTGGCAAGACTTGGGAAAGGACTTGCAAATAATAATACAGGAGGTGTTAAGCAACAAGAGCAAGTGACATACAGTGGGAAAGATGGAGTTGAGGCAGCAGAATCACATTATCACACTGGTTTACATGACTATGATCTTGCAAATCTTTGCTAAAGAAAGGATAGGCATATTTTATAAGCAGCCTCTACTACTCAGTACTGATATATTATTGAGATACATTTAATTGTATCATTTAGTCCATCTACCAGAATTTTTGAGGGACTTCAATATATAAGCTTTATTTATAAAGTTGTTTGGGTAAAATGTCACAAACTTCCTTAAATAATTTTTCATTTTCTGACAGATTTTAGTTTCAGTAGGTCCTTTGCTTATGCTTCCATCTTCAACATTCTTTATATTTCCAGCAGATGCATGAGTATTCTTATATCATATAGTTTGTTATCTCTTGCACAGAATCTCCCATTTCCTATGTGCCACTCGAAAAGGCAAATGGGACACAGCCACTTTCCAGCTTAGGAAAGACTTCATTTCCATTGGCAGTGAACTAATTCCATCCAATCTAAATGGCTAGATTGATGGAAACATGAACAAAGGAAGAGGAGAGGAGCGAAGCACTCCATAAACATAATATCTGATGTTATGTGACAGCACCATTGGCATTAGGATAATTATCTAGACAAAGCAGGATAAGAACAAGTCAAAATCTGGATAAAACCTTTGGGACTCAGAGTCCAGATAAGAACCTTGTTCTCCTTGCACTAATTCAGTTTGGGTTTTTATATTCTACCTGTTCAAATTCTCTTGTAATTGCAGATTTTCTCCATGTTTTGTCATTTTTTTCCCAGCTTTTCTCTGTGCTGTTAGAGCAGATCTTCAGTCTAAAATCGATTTGGTTATAGCAGCTGTAGAAATTGCTTTAATGTAGCTAGTTGGCAGGAGTTGTAAAGTTCTTCACAGTCCATTTCGTTCAAAGATGCCTCTCATGTCGTAAACAGAAGACTTGTACTAATGGCCTGGTACATGTCAATAATTTATCCCAACTGAACGGAAAACTAGATAGCTTTTGCCATTAATTGCAAAAAATTCTATATTTTGGTTGATTTTTATGAACTCAGCTACAGATTGCATCCACTGTGGTCCACACTATTTTGTTGTATTACACAAAAGGAGAAAGCAGAATCTGAATATTCTATCTTGCTGCATTTAATTGTTATTTGAGGTTGCTGCTTGCTGTTTCCAGTTATTTATCACTGTTTTTCCCAAGAGAATAGTGACCATTTTGATATGATGTGTGATCTGTTCACATATGCATCCTTCCTCAATCAGATGAGCTGGAATAATTTTAATTATTTGCTGTATCTTTCTCATAAGTCAAAGGTACTAGAAGAGTATTCAGCATCAAGATCTGAGAAGGCAGTAACCCTCCAGAGGGAACTGCACATGTGCAGTGGATGCTGGGTGAGGTAGCATAGCTGGTGCTGGAAAAGAGTTCATAGCCAATGTGTTTTCACCAATCTTCAAAAGTTCTGAAGAATTAGGAGCTTTACTGGAATTTAGAATTGTAAGGATCAATGGAATTATGACTGTTCTGCTACTAATGGTGTTAACATTACCGAATATTTGCAGATACCCCACCTTTGCTATTTGAAGCATCTTCTCTGGAGAATGCATTTCAAATTGGAGGTTACCCTTGGCATTATATCATCACACCTAACAAGAAAAAACATAAAGGAGTCTTCCATATTTGTTCTCTGAAAGACAATGCTTTGGTAATATATTCAGAAAGCAGATTCTCTGAAATTAATGTGTATTATGTTTGTCTTCATCTCTTATTCTGAGTAGGTTATAATACCTTTGTTTACCAAGTGCTTTCACAGGGCTCACCCCAGTGTCAAATTAGTTGTCCCATGGAGTCATGTGTAAAATACTTTCTTCTGAATCAGTACTGCTTCTCATATTTCCTTCATTCCAATACAATAGTAGTGCTGTCAGAGCTACACAGCACTGTATTCATGACTTAAGTCTCATTACCTGTTTCCTTGCATGATAACGTCCTAATGCACTTCTGACTAGACAGCCTACTAAATGCTGACTACAGAATTATTTTAAATTTTAAGATGTTGCAGAATAAATGTCCTTAATGTTTGTAGTTTATCTTTGACTTGCACCTTCTCTCTCTCCCTAAAAAGATTTGATTGCTCAGTTTAATCTCCTTCCATCCCTATAAAGGTTTTATTAGTTAGTTTAATCTGTTCCTAATTATTTTTGTTTATGTACTACTCATCATATGAATACTATTTTTGTGTGAGCTCTCCATCTCAGCTTTTATTTTGAATCTGGAATTGACCTGAAGATCATTCTGTATTTCAAGCAATTTCTGGGCCTCTT
This sequence comes from Sturnus vulgaris, assembly GCF_052056855.1. NCBI lineage: Eukaryota > Metazoa > Chordata > Aves > Passeriformes > Sturnidae > Sturnus > Sturnus vulgaris. The sequence continues at coordinate 21,416,057 of NC_142249.1, read as the reverse complement.
CAGAGTTTCTTGACTAAATAAGTCTCATCTGTAAATGTCCTTATCTCTTTTGCTTTCCTATCAATTATTTCCCTCCTCATTTTCAAAACTGATGTTTCACAATTGTAGCTGAAGATCAATTTTGATTCAAATGGATTTGCAGAATCCTTCCTCATCTGTTTTTTTCTGTGTGGGTTCATATATTTGGCAATTTGAATGATTGATGTCAGCTATATTTAACAAGAAAAAGCCACTGCCAAAATCCCAAGATTTTGACCGGCTTGCATCTGATAGCTGAAATCACAAAGTATTCCAGGCTTACATGCTCCACAAATAATTTGCACCGAAGAGGCTGAGCCTGAGGTTTGAAACTCAAGTCAAACTCTGTGCTAATGTTTGTTGCTTGTCTTGACACATCCCATGTCTTAGATACTCAAATGGCTAGAATTTTTGAAATGTTTGCACCGTGTAAGTTAAATCTTCATTCGGCTTATTTTCAGGAGAGATAGGACAATATATAGCTAAGGGACAAGGTTATTGCTTATTGAATATTAAAAATCTCAAAACTGTTGCACTGAGTATCTTGAGAGTTGGAACTGAGGTTTTTTATTATTACTATTGTTGTTTTTATTATTGTTCCACTGCTATCCTTTCTGGTCATGTTTAGGAGCAATGCTTAAAAACCTCCAGAGGTATATATAGTGAGGAGCTCAATATTTCCTCTTTAATTAGATCTGTAAGACTTTCAAGATACTAATATTCTAAGCTTTCCTTTTCTTCTTCAGGCAAAAAATGGAATACAGGATATGAAATGCTGTTCACTTGAACCTGACTGGATATATTTCCATCCAGATATGTCAGGTAGAATAATCCACGTGGGACCAAATTTGATAAAGTATGAGCCTTTTTTACTGAAATCTTTCATTCATTAGAGAAGTTGCATAACTACATAAATTCAGTAGTCTGACAATTTGCAGGCCCAAACACTCATCAGCCTATAGAAACTGTAAAATCTATTAATTTGTCAGAATCAAAAGTTCTTCTAGAAACATCTGCAGATTTCTGTGTGATGAATGTGGGTGGTGCTAGAGGTCACAGTTTAAATTTTGGAATGAAAAATACTCAAGGACACTTGTGTCAAAATTTCACTGATAAACATAAATTAAAAAAAGAATTCATTTCCCTTTTATTTATTTACAATACTTTAATGTAGTGGATTTAAAAAATTATATAGAAATGTAGTAAGCAGATTAGAATACATTACTTACTTTGTAATTTCTTTCTTTTGTAGAGTCTTAAAGCTTAAGGAAGTTAAAAATCGTGCAGATCAAATGGAGATTGCAGAAGATTTTACGATTGTAGCCAACAGAGAAAACTGTGTGAGTTTAGTGTCTGTGATCATGATGTGTGATTTTGAGCTATAAACAGGGAGTTTGCATATTTGAGTAATCACTGTGTTTTATGGGATTTATCCAAGGTTTATTGAAAGACATTCTCTGTCTTCATTGAACTTTAAGCAGTATGAAAAGAATTTTGAAAACAGTAACACTTTCAGGATAGATTTCTGAAACCTCCGGTCTTTAGTTTTCAGCATTCTTTAAGATGTGCAGTGTAACCACATATCATGGATTTAAAACATACTTTAAAAATGGTGACAGATTTTCTTCAAATGAAGGTGCCACCAAATAACAAATTTGTGCATCTCTAGTGCTCAGGTAAGTTGATCATACAAATACTAGAAATGTTTCAAGTCTCTCATAACTTAGTGGTAAGTCTTCATAAGACAACAAAGACACTACATTGCTTTCAAAAGTCCGTTCCTTTTCCTGGCCATGCACACCTGTCATTCTTTTGTGACAAGTTTGGCATTCATGTATCCCCTGGTGAGCCAAATCAGTGCACTGATGGTTTGAGATGCTACTTCTCCCATCTTCTGGAAGTAAAAGTTTAGGAAAAAAATTGGTGGTGATTCAGCAGTTTTAATTTTCCTTCCAGCATCTTGGTTCTAGTCACTTATGTTAAAAAAATTCTGGTAACCTTTGCCACCTCTGTGTGACACCTCTGAATATGAGCAAACAGCAATATATCTCCACTAAAGTCAACAAGTTCATGAACTCACAAAAAGAAAAGAGCAGCACCAGGGCTACACCCAGCTAATAAGCAAAACAAGGTCAGAAAGCAAAATGTATGAAACAGATACATTGTCCAATCAATAGAAACTAAATTGCTCCGAAGTCTAGAGACACTTTTTTATGTTTCTCCAAAGGTGAACAACAGTGTTACTGTAACAGCTTCTGGTCGAGTGGTGAAAAAGCGTTTTACCTTGCTGGATGATGACCCAGAGCAAGAGGTAACCAATGTAGTACGAGCACTTCGTGCATTATTTTAGTGTTTAGCTAGCCAGCCCTTCTTGTTTCGGGTGCAGTGGGTATAACCATTACATGTCTATATCCTTGAGCTCTTTATTCCTCTTCTCTTTGTCTTCTTCCAATTGCTTCACATGCTGTTTATCATCTTTTCTGCTTGGTTGATATTTGAGCTTTGTATCTTTTCTTTCTTTCAAGAACTGATCTTTGATACCCATGATACCATAACTCCATGTGACTTCAATGGCACAGAAAAGATATGTTAATGTGACAAATCATTACTCATCATTTAAATATCTACTTTGAATATTTCATATAAAGCATTTTATTAAATGAAAAACTTTTTCTTTTCCTCTTCTTTAGGATCCTCTTTTTTATAGTATCTCTAAACTTTTAATTTTTCTATCCCAGTTACTTTGATTGGATTGTAGGATAAGGTATTTAATACTTTTCCTTTAAGTAACTGCTTCTTGAGAGATCTGGGTCTGTAATTGACATAAGCACAACAGGTAAAATTCATCAGTTTCTGGCAGTCACTCCTATTCTTTATTCTGAGGAAATAGATTTTACTATGGTTTAAAATATAGCACAGTCCAGTATATTAAGGGTCTGCAGTTTATTTCTATTCACTTTTTCTTTTAACCATAAGAAAAATAATTGCACACTGTTTTTTTTTTCCTGCTGTTACACTTTACTTGTGATTCCAATAAATGTTTTGACATTTGAATTTAAAGAATATGTCACACTCAGATAAAGGCAGTTAAGATTGCGAACTATCTTCACATTTTGGTGTCAGTTCTTCACTGACATGTAATTTGTGGAGCAAGAGAGAGATCTGAACAGAACATAGAGATATTCATGGGATTACTCTCATGTACCCATTCCCTCAAAACCAATGATGGTTTAAAGCTACACTATCTCTTAACATCTGTGCTTCAAGAGCCTAAATATATGTCTTTGGCCCCTTCAGAAATACTTCTTTTCCTATTTTCTGTATGCTGCATATAAAATATATATACTTGCACATTAGGATTCTTCAGAACATCACTTCCATTTCTCCTGCTTAACGAATTTTGCTGAAATACCCTGGCAGCTCATGTTGGGAAAAATGCTTGTTGGGTATTAGGCTCTCAAGGTTTTCTTTTGGATGAGAAGACTTAAGAATGAGAATTTGCCCAATTCTGCCTTCATGTGAAGAAAAAAGAGCTATGCAATTTAGGTAGAGGGGAATGTGAATTTATGTTTGATTTGTAAACTTGAGGTTTTGTTTTTTCTAAGACATTCAAAATTGTGGACTATGAAGATGAATTGGATTTATTATCCACTGTGGCAGTTACTCAGATAGGAGCTGATGGAAGAGCTCACCTTGACTTTCATTGCAATGAACATGGGATTCTACTTAAGAGTATTCCATTAAAGGAGTCCTGGGATGTGGTGAGGAAAATTCTTGTATTTTATTCCCACTGTCTCTTCCTTATACTTACTTACATACCACCTGTGTTCAGATTTCAAGCAGATATATAAGTAGTGTTGCAAAGGGATGAGAGTTGCATAAAATAATAATTACAACTCTAAAATTGTATGTACTCTATCAGACAGTAGTTAACTTACCTGAAAAACTCCATTATTTGAAATCGTGATTTTTTCTTGTTGGTTGATTTGTTTGGGGGTATTTTGGTTGGGGTAAGGGTTGTCCTTAATGTATTTCTGAAGTATAACTAACCGTGGACTATTTAAGTTGATAAATGTCAGACTAACTTTACAACTTGTAAATAGTCTCCCTAGTTTAACTTGAAGTACTCATGCACAGAATGAAGCATGGACTTCACTGTATATATATTTGGGAAGATGGAATGGGCTGTTCATACAGTCCAAGTTTAGGTGGGCATCCAACTTAGACGTCTGAAATTCTCAGCACTGTTACACCTCTTTTATCATTGACTGCATAGGCAACTTGTGATCTTAAATCAGATGCTCTGAACTCAGATTCCTAAAATAGCGATGTGAGAAACCTCTCAAAGTTTTAAAATTCTGTCCTTTATCTGGAAGAGTAATCTCTGTGTATCCACACAAAATTTCTGCCTGATCATGGAGTTCACCATTATTAAATATTTTTTTTTCCTCGTGGAAAATGATACAGATGTTAGCAAGTTATGAAATAGAGACTGCAATCTGAACTCTTTTTTTTTCTCATTTCAGACTTACAGTCACGAAGTTTACTTTGACAAAGACCTTGTATTACATATAGAACAGAAGCCTAACAGGAGATTCAGTTGTTACGTTTACCAAATGGTATGTGATACTGCAAAAGATGATGATTCTTAATGCTATTAAAAAAAACGAAAGTGTTTAGTGAAAAAAGGAGGGAGAACTTTTGTATATATTTAAGCCATAAACACCAGCTACAGAGACTTTTGGATGTTATTTAAGAATTCTGCAAAAGAATATGATTCTTAATGCTATAAAATAAACCCAGAAAGTGTTTAGTAAAAAAATGAGGGAGAACTTTTGTATATATTTAAGCCATAAACACCAGCTACAGAGACTTTTGGATGTTATTTAAGAACTCCATTCATAGTAGTCAACTACTGTTTTTCTGGCTGGATTTAATCTTAACATTTTGTACTACTACATAAGGTCTTATTTCTTTTCTTCTTTGTGACACTGTACGCTTGCCTGTAGTTCATGGCTTTTCATGTATTCACCAGTTCATCATTAATGCTAGATGCAGCATTTATTGCTTCTCTTCAGCAATAGGATTTAAATACTGGACATCAAGGAGAAAGACATGGATTTCCTTATTATCTGCCATCTGCTGTGGTCTGTCTTATGTAGTTTTACCTATGCAACTCTAATGATGCCTTGAGAGGCTACCTAGAACAAAGGCTAGACAGTGTTAAAGGAATAAAGTAGGTATTTATTAAAAGGCTTTCAAAGAATACAGCTTGGGATGTACAAGAGCCAGGTCATGGCTCTACCCAAGACGGATGACGGGTCACACATTTTCATACTTCTTAAAGTTTTGGTCCATTTACATACTAGGGTTAATTTTCCAATTACAGCTTCAGGTTATAAAGTCTCATCCTCTCAGATTGCTCTCCTCAGTTTGCCGTTGTTTCCACTTTTTGGGCCTGAAGCTGTAATGGTGTCCTTGGTTCTTGTGCTGGAAAAATATTGTTTTATCTAACTAAACTGTGAGGAGAACTTGTTAACACTTTATATGAATTTCAGAGTTATAAACTAATGCAGTACAGAATCTGGAAAATAAGAAAGCTAAAACTTAAGGCATCACTAATACAAACTGTTAATTAATCAAAGTATGTAAAACTATCTAGGATAAATTTTGTATGTAGTATGAAAATTGAAGTGTTACCATTAAACCACTTAGACAAAATCCTTCTCTTCGTTTTGTGTGAAAAATAAAATCACTCAGGTTTTCTGGTTGTGTATGTTTTGGTTTAAAGAGAAATATTAATAAATTATGTATTTTACTGTCTTTTTATATATTTTATACGTTTTTACATAGATATATATATCTCCAAGCAATTCTCTGCCTGTCCCTGTCAAGGGTCAGGAGTTGTTCAGTCTGAGCCAAAGCTCCCAGCTCTTCACCCTTACTACTGTGTGCAGCCTATCTGATGTATTGGAGTTCTATGTGGTGTATTCAGAATCTGCAGTACAAAAGCTTTCATTTTAAATTTAAAAACACTCACAACAACAAAACACAGGCTGGAGGCTTCATGGTGATAAAGATGGGCTCAGGAGCATAGCTCATCAAAACAGAACTCACTAGCACCACTGTCATCATAAGCATGGTAACTCTAAATGCAAATATTTATTTTTGCTCCAGGCTTTACTAATTAAGTTGGATCATTCTAGAAGATGCAATAGAGAAGAGCTCTAGAAAAATGATAAAAGTTTTCTATTGTGAGTTTTTAAAGAAAATGTAATGCAGAAGAAAAAGTGAATTACATTTATGGAAAGAAAAAACAACACTAAAAAGACATTTAAAAAGATAATGAAACACAGTAGAAAGAAAGGGCAGCAGCAACACCCAGCTTCCAAAAGTTTTTACTTTGGGTCCAGGAAAGAACACCTGCTATTTTATAAGTAACTATTTAAGTAATATATGAAGGAGAAACTAATATGAAGCTGTACTCTTGAAGCAGAAGACCCAACTTTTAAGCAGATACTTAAATTTTATGCTCATTGCTGTTTGGATTTTTGAAGCAGTTCTTCCCAGAGAAAGACATTGAAACTTCATCATTTATTAAATACTGCAAGTACTGTTCATGAAGACAAGCTGTAGCTTTCAGGAGTTCACTATGCATCCTTTTTAAGTTATGGCAGACTTACCAAGTGATAGTCTGCTAAATCTATAAATGTACATCAGTTTTCTGTTTGTTTGTTTGTTTGTTTTTTAATGCAGCAATTTGTAATGACCAAAAGCAGCCCAGGCTTTGATGAAGACTGGCTCTTGTGTAAGAAGTTCTATCACTCTAAATGCACACTGTGTTGCTGCACTACAGATAATGGCAGATGTTCCATCCTGGCAGGTCCCACATAGACATTTTCATTCAGAAACAGAAGAGGTTTCTATTTGCTTTAAAACACCTTGAAAGCTATTTAAAAACAGAGAATCCCAAACGACTAGCCCTGAACACTTCAGAGTCTTGGCATCCTACTTACAGTCTGGAACACAATAAAGGAGCAGAATCATTAAATGCTTATGTGCTTTTCAAGCTGTGAGTTGCCTTCTGTACCTATGCTGAGACCCAGAAAATTCCAAAAATAAACTTGTGTTTAAATGGGAGGAAAATGCTGATCACAAAACAGTAGTTTTTACACTGTTTAAAATAATTCTATCTAAACCAAATACAAATACCTGCATGCTTGGTGGCAGCTTACCTGAATCTACTGCTTCTTCTCCAAGTTAAATTTCTAAACAAAACTTATCCACCAGAAAAAAAGCTAGTCCTTTACTTTGCCAGGAGCTTTTATATGCAACCATTCAAACATTATTTAGTCACTGTTGCTGGCAGGGGTGTACTATTGTGTAGTGTCAAATCGATATTAAATGTGAATTAATGCATTAGATTAATTAGAATAAGCAAAGACGAAAATTTTCTTCACGTCTCATAGGCAGTACCTAACTCCTTTATGATCAGGAAAACCATTTACTGATAGGTTTTTATTTTACAAAAATCAGACTAAGCAACTGTTAAACATGAAATTTTGAGTACCCTTGCTTCCTGTGATTTTCAGGGGCTTCTTAGCACTCATGCCGTGGTTTCCAGAGTATGCACATAAAGCCTCAGTTAATTACCTCAAATGCAGTTTCAAGTGCATCCTTTAAAAGATCAAACCTGAAAGGCCCATGGCTTATGCTTCCATTATTTCCTCTAGCACTAGATGCTCAAGGGAGAAAGATTATATGTGCATAGGCAGAGACATGTAGATACATCAGTGAACTGTTAATGTGAGGAAAGACATTTTGCCAGCATTCACAATTAGATAACTTCACCCAAACTTTCTGTATTTTCAGTGTGGGAAAATGGTTTTATTTTTTGTTTGATTTTTTGGATTGGTTGTTTTTGTTTTGGTTTTGTTTGGGGTTTTGTTTCTGGATATGTCCAGTTACTTTAACAGCACAGTTTCTTGCTAATTTTATTCTCACTTTGTCTTTTATTTTCCTCTTATTATTGAGAAAAATACCTTTTATATTACTAAACAGTCACTGAAGATTGCCAAAAACTCAACAGCAGTATTTTTTTTTCCTTATGGAACTGTAAAAGCTATCCCACAAGATGGATAGCTAATAAATTAATTTAGTTCCTAGTTATAATAAAGATTGTTAAAAGGAATACCTGCTAGAAAGCACACCTGTGTAGGGTGACATGTAGGCTGAGTGCTTTCTGAAAGAACAGTTGTGAGGAGCTGCTGTTTGCTGCTTAAAGCAGGATCTCTGAGCATTCTGCCTACAAAAAGCAAGATGTTGGTCTAGTAATTAAGGTCATGGACTAGTGAATTTATGTTGGATTTCACCAAAGGTTCTTTGAAACAAACTTTCTGCTGTTGCCAGACTGAACAAATCCTAAATGGTAAGTGCAAAAAAGGGGAGGGAGTAAAATTGATTTTGTAAGACTGAACCACAAAAGAATATATAGAATAGCAGCTGAGTTCTTTTCTAACTGACAAATATTGCTGCACTACAAAACCTTTAAAGAGCTTATTTTTTCTGGACTTGATCTGATATGCCTGTAGCAATGCCTCACCAATAATAACTGAATTGTATCAACAATTCAGAGAGGACACTTGAAGCTCTCTGGTTGCTAGATTTGTAATTTCTATAACTATAGTATTTATTTCTGCTTTATTGAAATTACAAAATGATGACCGAAATCTTCAGGTTATTATATTCTTGTAGAATATAGAAAGAATTAGAAAGAATATAGAAAATAATGTAAGTGCATTCAAATATTTATAGATCTAATAAAGTAGTCAAAGTGGTTGCTTTGGCTAAAAAATATTAACAACTGCAAAAATAAATTGTTTTTTGGGGGGTTGATTTTTTTTTATAAAAGGAACTAGGTATCCTAGCAGAGTGAAGAGTTAAAATAATGTGATTGTTAAGAGCTGCTTGGTATAGCTTAGTAACTTATTTAGTAAACTGGAAGTACAAATGCCTTATTCCTGCCTGAGTGGAGAAGGAATAGTGTGTTGTTGAGAACAGTATATTTTTAGGGAAGAGTAAGGGCACATTCTCAGGAAGAAAAAAGGAAACATGGTAGGGAAAGCTAAAATTCACTGGAATTACTCCACAAAATGACTCAAGAACTCTGGCCTACTTGAGCTGCTGCAGGAAGAGCAATGCATTCCACATGACAGGCTAGCAGACTCTCCAGACAGTCTTCAGTAACAGCTGCTTGCCAGAAGACAGGCAGGAAAATTACTCTGTTAATGTGTTTACTTGGATGTTCGTATTTGGACTCATACATTGGCAATTGTCCCTATTATCTTCTGTATCTGCAGTTAGTCTCAACTTTGGATGTTGTCTGCCTCTGCCATGCAATTTGCAGCATGGTTGCACACATTTCCATGCTCTGGGGCAACGGAAATCTAGGAAACTCCTGAATGTTGACACCACACTCTTCCTATTTTAGCCCTTTATAATTATATGTAATGCCACTGCCTCTTCTTTGTACTGCCTGAAAGCTGGCTTGATTTTATGGCTGTCTTAGGAACATTTTGTTCTGTGGACCAAAGCAGCATACTTCCAGCATTTCTACTTCAACAAAATCACTTTATATTTGCCACTTCACCATGACATCTTAATGATTGGCTCAGGACAGAGAAGCAAAAATGTGATCCCAAAAGGGCTAGCCCTTTATTTGCATTTGATAAATATAGCTGTTTAGAGACTCAGGTGTAATTTCCCAGCCTAGAAACTTAAAAAATATGAAGGAGTGACTTCTTAAAAAAATAAAAAATATGAAGGAGTGATAAGATTTGCTTTGAGCATAAAAAGAGTGCCCATCCTGCCTTTCTCTTGTCATTTGAGTACATAATTTGCTGGCAAGGCTGGCGAGTGGTAGGGAAGAAAATAAGAAAGCACGAGCCAAATAAAAACTGAAAGCAGTAAAACTTTATAATCTTGCTTTGACAATTCCAACTATTGTCCCACAGTTCCACAACTTCGAAAAGCTTTTACGAAATAATTATTAGAAAAATATCCTACAACTCACAGAAGCAAAATGTTTATAGATTGAAGATCAATAAATAGTTTCATTGCACAGGTAACAATGACTGGCCTATGACTAATATAACATTCTGGACAAAAAGTGCACTATGTGCCTTATTTTATCTTAGCAAAAGCTCTTTCTATGGTGGAGAATAAGTAAAAATCATTTACTGGAAGAGTCCTGTTCCACAGTCACAATTTGCAATTTGCAAAGACAAATTAGTGATGTTCTCAATAGCAAAGGTCAAATGGTTCTGTTGCTTAGGCATGGAACTCAGTACCAAAAGAGTTAAAAGATCATTCTGGTTTCTTTGTGCCATTCAAACCCTAATCGCTTGAACTCCTTTGTCTGTATTACTCCTGGTAAGAGAACTTCTACAGAGGTATTTCTAAAGCTTCCACAACAGTCAGTTAAATTAGCTGCCAAAACAAAGCTGACTGGACAATCTCAGCACTTTTGTCTGTTTACAGAATGAACAGCCATCAGGCTTCTGAAAAACTCATCCAAATGCTTTAAGGGATACTGTAACTTGTCTGGAATATCCAGGTCTAAGGCTTAGATCATAAGTGACTTCTCCAGCATGGAAAAAGAGATAAAGTTGTAGCTGGTAGAAGAGACTCGACTCTTATTCTAAGTACAGCTTTGACAAGTCAGTTATTAGTCACTTGAAACTAGAAATACTTCCTGTATTTAAAAAGTTACATCAGAAGCACAAAATAATGGTCTATGGTGACATGGTGTGTTGCTCAGATACACATTTATGTACACTTATGTTTAGGCTGCTACTCTCAAAATGTATGAATGGTATAGCAATGATGACAGCAGTTCCCAAGTACCACACATGTAATACTGGCAGGAATCCATTGTTAACTCTTCAAAATAATCTGTGAATCTTTGTCTCTTTTCGTTGGTTTTACTTTGTCTGTTTACTTTGAAATTGTTCTGGGTCTGAAGTCACAGTTATTCTACATCTGACAATGCAGCAACCCAAAGAAAGAAGTGCATGTTAGATCATGTCCCAACAGAACTGCTAAGAGGGAACACACACTGACAGAGTTGGTAATTTACTGGGAAAATATCATTGTCTCTAGGAGACAGAAGCTCTGGAAAAGAATAGAGATTATGAACTGCTGTAGAACCTATCCACAGTAATGGTTAACAAAAGCAGGTGTTCATTGATCCAAGAGACTTGGAAGTCCCACACAGAATAGTTTCGTTTTTATACCAGTGGGGGGTTATTTTCCAAACTGATCATCAAGTGCGTCATTCAGCCCTCAGCAGTCAACTGTATCATGTTGAGTTCCCATCCCCAAGTAAACATGAAATCCACTCGGCCATTGGAGCTGTGCTAAGGATTGCTTCTGATTCTGTACCAATCTGATACTTGCACCAGGTGGGCAAGAAGAGGTGGAAGAACAGGAAATGCAGAGAAATACAGGCCAGAGTTACTAATGGTGCTGCCTGAAATCCCTTCTGCATTACAGATGTTCCATAAAGAACATTTCACTTTGTCTAACAATTTCTTTTGCACTTTGTCCTGGTTTCGTTCATTTAACAACCTCTAAGCTTTGGAATTTCTTCAATTCTATTTAAAAAAAAATTCTTCATCATTACTTTGTAAAACTAGGCTTCATATTCAGTTCAATAGAATTTTGTTGTTGCCCTTGTTATTTGCTGCCTGAACCAGGTAAACCAGTTTGAGCTATAGGGATTCATTAAAGTCTTCTGAGAGATAAAGTTTTAGCTAAAGTAAAATCCACTTGAGTAGAAGATTCCTAAATGGAATTGTTGGGATACTGGATGTAATCAAAGCTTGTTGAAATCAGTGGGAACTGGAAGAATTTTGCAGTTGGGAGATTTAGGTTCATAGAAGGAAAATTAAAATAAACCTTTATATCAGTTTGTATGCTTTACAGAGACAAAAGTAAATTTTTTCTAACCATAATACTGAGATGACTTGTGTGCCTCATAATATAATGACAATCTGTCACCCTTGCAAGATTATGCATGAGTGTATTTATTGCAAGATTTAAGGCTTAGCTCTTCTCTTAGAGGCTGTGACTTGTGAAATTTAACAATACAAGTGTTCTACTTACTATTGTGAGTAGAATGAGCAACCAGTTAAATCCTGAGGGCAGGTCACACCAAATCCATGCAAACGAAAGCTAAATACCTTTATAGAAGTGCTGCTCAAGTCAAGCTTTTCTTTAAAGCATCAGTGTCTATTTTTAGGAGATTAAAGACAATAATGAAGCAATATTTTCTTCATCCCTCTCCAATCTGGCTTGGTCTTCATGTTGCTACGTAGATATTTCCAACACTTTAGTATGTACAGTGTTTGAATTGGAAACTATTTTGAATTTCATAAAACTGTTTCCTTTCATTTTCTAGGCCTCAATTTAAGCGTGAGATACCAGAGAGCTCAAATGCTAGCCAGAGTAAATAGTATTTTTTCTCTCAATCAGTTAATGAACTTCTACTTCATATGCAGTTCAACACTATATATATTTTTAAAGTAAGCTAATCAAATACCAGAAAATTAGTATTAATTATATATTTGGGCATATCCTCCTACTACATTTGACAGCTTTCAGAGCCAACTGAATGTTCTTCACCAAAACAAAAAGTAACTGCTGACTACATGATTTGACCAAACTGGTCTAATCTATCATATTATATTTTTGGCAGGTTGCCTATTGTCTCTTTTGCAATTCTGTTTTGTTTCTTTCTGTTTTTCTCTCAAACTTTCCTGCAATGGGCCTTTCCATATCTGTTGGTTTCATGCATTCCCTTTCTTTGCTAGTGGATATTTGATATATCTGTGCTATTCTACAGAACAATGTCCACATCCTGCATACTTAGGCCAGACTCCACATATGAAACTGGTTAGTATCTGTTCTGTATTTGCAGCACTGAGTGAATCCAGTGAGAAGAGGGGCGATCATGGTAGCAAGACTGTGCTCCAGGTAAGTACATCAGTGTCTTTAAGTGCACTCCTCCTCCTCTGCATTTTCTGTATGCGTTGTCTGTCTCTTCGTCGTAACAGCGCTCCTGCTTTATCTGTAAGTGCTTATGACTGCGGTGGCTTATCTTCATGGCGGGTCTGTGAACTCCTCAACCTCCAAAACAGCCTCTCGGCACAAAACCCGTGACCACCAGTCCTTGGCTGCGGGGGGGAACGCAGTCGGGCTGCCACCATGGCAGGGGACAGGCTGACACAGAAAATTCTTTTCTAAGGCGGAGTTCTGAATGCGACGGGACGCTCGGAGAAGGGCAGGGTGGAGGGGCGCGGAGGAGCGCGGAGTGCCGCCCTGCTTCTGCTCCCGCCCCTGCTGCGTCCGTCCCGTTCCGTCCTGCCCCGTCCCGTCCCTTCCTCGCCGGGCCCGAGCCCGGGCACGAGCCCGACCCCGCCCGGCCGCCGGCTCGCCCCTCCTTCGCGGTGCCCGCTGCCGCGCACGGGGCTCGAAAGATGGAGGACTACGGGCGATTCTTGGCGCTGCTGGCCTCTACGCTGCTGGTCGGCTTCTTGTCGGTCATCCTCTCCCTCGTCTGGGTCTTCCACTACCGCGAGGGGCTGAGCTGGGACGGGAGCGCGGGGGAATTCAACTGGCACCCCGTCCTCATCATCACAGGCTTCGTCTTCATCCAGGGCATCGGTGCGTCGGGGGCCCGGGTGGGCGCGGAGCTGCGGGGGTGCCGGGCCTGTCTGGGGCGGGGGCCGGGGCCGGGGCCGCGGGGCGCGGGAGGCTCCGGGCGGAGCTGCGGGGCGGCCCCGGCCGGGAGCGGGTGACAGCGGGAGCGCAGCGGTCGGTCCGCAGTTTAGGGAAAGCAGCACTCCCGGAGAAAGGACAAAGAGCCCCTTGTAATAAGCCAAAAATGCTACATATGGGGTTTGGGTTGTTTTGGGGTTTTTTCTGCAAGCACTTGTTTATCCTGGCCTGGGGATTGCCGTGAACTTTGAGTAATGCTTGCGAGGTGTGTTTTTCCTGGGCAGCTGGAATTTATGCAAGTTGAAAATCGAAATGCCAGAAATGCTGCCCTAGGAAAGTTTCTCTTTTGGCACTCTTCCCTGTCCCAGGAAGAGAAAGAGAAGTTCAGTACCACAGAAGCTTGATCCAGGAGCGGGGTTTTTGCCAGAGAAAATGTAGCAACACAAGCACTATTAAAATGTAGTTCTTCAGGCTAGACTTAGAATTAATTGTTTTGTAAAGTATATATCTTAAATTAATCATTTGTTCTGTTGCTTAAATAACATATAATCATTAAGATACAGGGTTGGGTTTTTTGGTTTTTTGGTTTTTTTTTTTTTTCTTTTTTGCTTTTTTTTTTATTTTCCAGTTTCTCTAAGAGTGTACGAGCTTTGGATTTCATAGAGTTCAATCGTAGACTAACATTTTCCCTTTACACTTCCAACCAGTCAAAAGGCTGGAAGATGCCAAAGACTGTCTAGTTCTGGCTATGAAGAGAATGTTGTAATTTGAACATACACTGCAAATTTTTGGTTTTGAGTGGGAGTGGGGCTGTTCGCAGCCTTCTTGTGGCTTCAAGCTGCAAACTACTATTGAGCAATAAACCGTATTTTGAAGTTGTTTTACATAATATTGCTCAATAGGAAGTGTAATTTCAGGCTATAAATAAGCAATGAAAACCACCTGTTGACTTCACTAAGATCTATACTACTTAATCTGCTCAATCTATTTTTTTTATATAAGCATAGAAATTTTGAAGAAAATAGGGAGAGGCTTTCTGCTGCTGCTTCCTATGTATTTTCTATTTTTTGTCCTCTGAAGCTGTTTTTTCCTTCTGTCACAGAGAAAGAGGGTTGCCCCAAGCCCTGTATAAGTAAGGATATATGTAAAATAAGTGGAAGTTTACCATAGCTAAGAAACCACGTTCATACAAGGAATTTACTAATAATACAACATAATTTAGGGAAGAAGTCCTATTACATAATAGGAAAAGCAAAGTTGGAGACTGAAGGAGTACTGTAGTAAATCAGATGAAATATCAACAGGTAAGATACCACTGTGAATCTGATTCAAATTTGGCTTATGGAAGTCTGCCACTGAATTCAAAGCAATTTGGATGAGAGTGGGAAATCAGACACCTCTTTGGACACATACAAGAAAAAAAAGTCTTTGAGTAGTTAAAAGTAGAAAGGTGTAAGTAAAAAAAACTTGGGTAAATTTAAGTAAAGGATTTTAAATAATAACTAAACCAATTTTTTCTTGAGTTTATTACTCTATACAAAGGATGGAAATGTTGTATTGCTGTACATTTGTAAAAGGACAGCTGTCCCATATAAAGATATTGCAAGATAACTCTGCCCTGTGCGATGTGTTTTAAAATCATAGTTCAAAACAGGAGTAAGATCTGAGTCAAAAAGCTCAGTCTCAGGTGCCTAGGCTGTCAAATTTCTTAACAGCAGTAGAGATATTCTGCCTTGAGTAAGCTCTTCACAAGGCTGCTTTAACATGTCACCACCAAACATTCTGTGTATGTGCTTTTAACTTAGGCTGTTTTAATTTTGACATGAAATTACACATCGCTTCTGAGTAAGTTTTTAAGAGCTTGTACCCACTGAAAGGTGAATTCTTTCTCTTCCCTTTGTTCCCCAGATTGTCTTCTTTCCTCCTGCAGATCCGAAAAGCACCAGTTATGAGAAAGGCAGGGAGAAACAGAGAAATGGTGATGGGGAAATAAAACTTCTATTTCTTGGAGAAAACTTGTCAAGAAGCAGCTCTAGGTTAAGTTATTCTTATGGACCATCTGGAGTTGGATCAATGGATACTATTGTTTTGTTCAGACTGGACAAAACTGTCTGCTAGAGTTATTAATTCAAGTATAAGCAAAACTTCCCTACATTCATCTAACAGTAGTGGAAGACTTGTATTTGTTAAATGCTTTTGTCCCTAAAGTCCGATTATGTTTCCCTTATGCTGAAGAGCATTTTCCCATTCAAAGTAGTCTTACTTACTGGTATCAATGTAATAGACAGTCATATAAGTATCTATGTAATTATAGAATAGTATTATCCAAAGTTGGCAAAGAGAACAAATATAAAATAATCTTACACATTTTCACAACAAGTGATCTTCTCAGCCTAAGAATCAGGCTATATTGTTCCAATCTGACAAGTAGCAGGAAAATCAAAATCCTATGCTAATTCCCTGTTAGATCAACTTAATGACTGAGGAAAAGATGACACCTAGTTATTTACAGTTTTTTGGGGGGTTTTTTTGAAACATACTTAAGTTTGTAAGATATTTTATAATTGAGGAAAAAATTCCGTAAAAGCTGTATTTAAGCCTCAGTTGTGTTTTCAGAGTATGCTATGCTAAGTGTATGAGGAAAAGCCTTTTGATAGACCTTCTAGAAGGCTTAAGGTGGTTGGATTTTGCTGAAATTTACAATGTAACTATGTGAATTATGCATAATCATTAATATCTGAAAGAAATTATCCTACAAGGCCTAAAATCTTGATTCTCTTCTTTCTTCAGCTATTATTGTGTACAGATTGCCCTGGACCTGGAAGTGCAGCAAACTCCTAATGAAGTTCATACATGCTGGATTAAATACCATAGCTATGATTCTTGCAATTGTTTCTATGGTAGCCGTGTTTGAATTCCACAATGCCAAGAACATTCCTAACATGTACAGTCTGCACAGCTGGATTGGGCTGACTGCTGTTATATTTTATTCTCTCCAGGTCAGAATCTAACTGTATTTATAAACAAGTTGTAAATCTGAAGAATGTTTTGAGTAATTCAGGCATAATAGGCTCTTGCTAGTACATTGTAACTACTGGGATAGCCATTTTACACTCTTGATTTGCCAAATTATCATGTAAATGTACAAATATGGGATCACTGACTCTGAAGAAAACTGCATTTTTAAGCATATTTTGTTTATTTGCTGGCATAACATCCATTAACTTACAATACAGTTACACAGTAGTATGTTTCTAAGACCTATTAACTCCTGAACTTACAGCAAGTTATTTGGTTTGTAGGCAGCATATTTAAATACAGTCAGAGCATTTATTAAGGAAGTCTCAAATGAAGTAACAGCTTTTCTATTTTTTTTCAGCTATCATAGATTTAAGTAGCCACTTCTTGATCTCAAGACTTTTGTTAATCTGCAGAACAAGTGCATTAGGAAGCAGTAGAGATGTAAAGGATCTGACATCTGAATGAGCTACTACTGGCTAACTAGTTTTCCTGAATCATCAGAACTTTGATAGATGTTTGTGGGCATGCTTTTAACTGCTCCTCTTGGCAGAGAATTAGCATTATTGTAATGTAAAATGAGCTAACTTAGTGAATTTCGCATTTGGCAAAGAAGAGCAACCATACCCTGAAATCTGCAGAACACATACAGATGCTTCTGCATATAAACCCTGAACTCTCTATATTGTGTTATACACTATGGAAATTTATTTTGTTCTTTCAAATTTTTTTCCCCCAAAACACTAAAAAGAAAAAATTAATTATCTATGATCAAGCACAGAAAAGCCTCAGCTAAGGGATTTGGGTTCTGGACTTCATCCTTCACTGCTCAGGTCAAGAGGTATAAGAAACAGTGTTTTTAACATTTAGAACAAAAGAAAGCATATTGCAGCATTGTTGAGTATATTCTCCATAGCAGAACAAATTAATAAGAATGAATATGAATTAATAAGAAAGAACAGTTTGAAAATTAAGTTTGCAGCTATTTCAAAGAAGTCTGTGCTGCCACTACTCTGAGTATCAGTATTTTTCCTAATGGTTAAATGAAGAATTGTGACTAAAGTCTTACTTCTACTTTTCATTTTGCTACTGTAAACATGATCAATGGCTCCTAAGGCCTTGCCTGTCACATCAAAAGATCCTTGGTCTCCTCCAATCTGGGATGTAAGTCTCCAGTCAGAGACTGATGTTTGTTAATTGACTGAGTACTATAAAAAATAGTCATAAAGGAGTATCTTTTTTAAAAGAGAAGACACTTGGCATTTACCAGAAGGGGCATGTCAGTCATATGTTCACATAATACTCTGTCTACAGTGTTGGAACTATATTGTAATTAAGCCAAATGTAGGTTAATACAGTATAGCACACTGACATAAATTTAAGACTAGGGCAAAAATGTAAAATGAGACTGTCTCTTGGAAAACGATGTCTCTGGAAAGTACTCAAAAATGACATGAAGCTCTAAATGATTTCTCACAATGCTGTGACAACAGCAAAAAGATGGCATTAGTGAAACTAATATGAAATGTAATGATTTTTTTTTAATATAAAAGAATGATCAGAAAAATAAAAAGGAACAAATCCAAAGAAATTCTGGAGAAGTAATTTGAGAGCTGGAAAAGCTATCTTCCAGTGCAAGACTTTAAAAACTCCAGCTGTTTAGCAGATCTAAGATTAAGAGATGATTTGATTATGATGTACTAAAGAGTTTCCCAGGGAGAAAATATCAGGCTCTCTAATCCATTATGGAAAGATAAAACAAAGACTAAGCCTGAGTTAAAGCAGGATGAAATACAAATTCATGCACTGTGTCTAATTTAGCAGCAGGGGTGAGTTACAGTAGAACAAATTAAGAAGGGATGCAACCTCAACATGACCGGGCAAGCCTGTGGATGCAACCATGGCACATGATGGGTTATTTTCCACCACAAAATTAGTGCTAATAGGAGGACTAATGTCCCCTGAATAGCTTGATGCCACCCATAGACGTCTTCACTCTGTAAAAGCCATGTGATCAATATATTGAGAGACCATTCTCCTTCTAAAGATAGGCACTTAAATTTAACTAAAATTCTAACAAGATAAAATTATTTAATCCACTCAAGTCAGAGGGTTAGACTGTCTTCTGATATTCCTTTATGTGCAAATCTGCAACAGGAGCAGAGAACAGGACTTGTAAGAATGTAAAAGTGTGGCTCCTCATACCTTCACTGTATTAGTGAATTAGCGACACTGAAAACTTGTGTTTCCAGTACTTAGTTTGGTTGGAATTTTAGCACTGTCAGTAAGTTTGGACACTGATATTAGGTAAGATGATTTATAAAGTATTTAATGTCTGCTTCCCAAGTGCTAGTCCAGAATTTTGCTTTGGTTTTGACAGGAAACATTAAAAAATAGAAATGCCAATTATTTTTAAATTTTTACCTGAAGATATCTCAGAATGGAATTTTGTATGGTTATTTTTATTGTTCTTGAGAAGTACAGCTTGTTTTCCATCTAGCCTTAACTACAAATCTATTTTGGTTTTAGCTTTTCCTGGGTTTTGCTGTCTTTCTGCTCCCATTTGCTCCGGTCCATCTCCGCGTAGCTCTCATGCCAATACACGTTTATTCGGGTCTTACCATCTTTGCAACAGTGATTGCAACAGCTCTCATGGGAATCACAGAAAAGCTTATATTTGCATTGTAAGTATTTGTTTACACTTGTTTATTAAGGTTATTCATTGCAAATACACTTCCATTTGCCCAGAATAATAAGCATCCAGTACTGAGACACTGTTTTGTTTTGTTTGTATTAAAAAGACCTGCCTAGCAGGAGACTGCTGTTTTTAGATCAGGATTGTCTTAAAAACAATCTTTTCTGACCTCTACTTTCTTTTTCCCCTTTCAAAGGAAAACTCCTGCATACAGTGCATCCCCGCCAGAAGCAACTTTGGTCAACTGTCTTGGTCTTTTGCTTGTCATATTTGGTTCACTTATTTTGTGGATGGCAAGCAGGCCCCACTGGAAGCGGCCCCCAGCAGAGAACGCTAAAATTCTGAGGCCCATTGGAGCAACTCCTGAAGGCACAGAAGTAGAATCCACAATGACAAACAGCAGTAATGCAGATAAGTCTGATCTAAGGGGCAATACTGAAGCAGCCAGAAAACAAAACATCAAATTTGATGAAGCAGGACAAAGATCAACTATGTAAAGAAAATACACAGAATGAAAGTACTATTATACCTCCAAATTCCCTCTGGTGAGGGTCCTTCTAATTTAGTTACATTGATATGTAAGTAGGTTGGGGGTTCATTTTTAGTATGGCTTGCTGAAAGGTACTCAAGTTTTCTGCATATGAATTTAAATTCCTGTAAGTCCAAAACATATTTTATTGGTCCATGACTAGTCGATGCCTTGTTTAAAAAAACAAGAGCATGAATGACATCATATAATGGGAAAATCACCTAACTGGAAAATGTCTTGCTTATCACTTTTTGATTTAATGCTTATATCTCTTATAGTCATGAAAAATTGAACAAGATTCAGACTAAATTTTCAGTGATTTTGCAAGTTATGAATCAGCCATGAAGTACAGCAGACAGAAAAATTTAGTCTGTCACACATAAATTTTCTGGTAATGTTCACTTTTTTAAAGCTCTGACTTCTCTAGCTGATTAAACCCCCCACCAGCTGCTATGTTCTATGGGATTTGAGGTCATGCTGCACTTGATAGAGTTGCTTCATAAAAAAGTTTATTCTAAAATTTTTAATTTAAAAAAAGAGATTAAAATGTTATGTTTCCTTTAGAAACTTCTGGGGGTTTTTGGTCTTGTTTTTTAAAAATCAGAATGTATCTGTTTACCTTCTAAGAAATTCTACCATATATATTGTATGCAGACAATATTTGGCTTTGAATTATGTGAAATTAATACTGAAATCTAAGGAAATTTTAAGACATCCGAAAGCAGAATTTGTCTTATTTGAAAAGCTATAGAAACACACTTAGAAAAATGTATCACTTAAACTAAGTCTTCCTTTTATACCAGAAGGCAGCAATTTAGCATCTTTATTTGATTGCACAGTTCTGTTGATTTAGGGCACTAGACTAGAAGTTACGAGGTTAGAAAGCAGAAAAATCTGCTATCAGTCTCACAGAAAAAATTACCTACAAGTGAGAAATGTGTCCTCCAAGACACAGGTGAGCTTTGCTGTTTTAATAAAATGCTACCTGTTAATTGAAAGCCAATTTGGGTATCTCCACACTGACATCAAAAGCATTATCATAGGCATGAACACATGCTTTAGTCTATATGTAATCTATACAAACTTTATGACGTTTTAATTTGAAATTATAGTTTTAAATAATGCAATTTTCTCTAAATAATGAAGAGTCCCTACTGGCACTTTACTTTTATAGCTCTTTCTAGTAATTGAAGTATTAATATATTATGCTCATTCATTAATTTCATAGATACAAACAATATTTATACTTTTACTACTATAGAAGAATAATTATAGTAGATTATTTGGACTGCACAAGTCCAAAATGATGAACCATTCTATTATCTCTTGTAAAAGCTGCAGAGCCCACTAGAAATACGAATTTACAACTGATTATGTTGGAATATAGATAGTTTCAGTCAGCATATAATTTCCTATTTTTTAAATACTACATAAGTTTTTTATCTATTTCAGCTTTTAAAAACATTTTAACACATTACCATTCAACAAGTGGGCCATTTTTGTAGTTCACTGCATGCTAGTACAAAGTATTTTGGACATGAGTTATTCTGGCTCTTCTCTGACATGAAGCACCACAGTTCCTGTTATTTAATAATAGGATTTATAATAATATTTTATTTGGTGAATGCAGTACAGAAAGCTAGCATAATAAAATAATTTTAAAACTTTTCTGCTATACCATTTGGTAATCAAAGACTACATCCCAGAGTTCTATGTTTTCCCTTATAGGTTTGTGAATGACTGGGACCAACCTCACATTGGTGTAATTTCCCACTGTAGAAAATACCTGCTTTTAATGTACAATTCAGGTATGACAGAAGGAACACTAACCTAAACTACTAAACTATTGTGTGAGCACTCCTCCAGTCCCACTATGTGCAATGAATAAACAGTGAAGCATGACAGAGGAAGTGGATAAATGAGCTCACTTGCAGTAATTTGCTATGCAGCTTTCTATACTGCACTCACACAGGCAACAGCATTTTAAATTGTTATGTACTGGCTTGTTACTGTATCTCATTCACCTGTGAAAATAAGCTCACTCAATCCGTGCATAGTACTAGGTCACAAAATAAAATCATATGTTTGTATGGAAAGTAGTCAGTTGCCTAGGGATTGGTCTGGAAGAAACTAACTGCACAATGTACTGGAAAAAACCACAAAATCTACGACTTCTTTTGTTACAGCACAGAGTTGAATGCTGTTGAAATGAACAGCTTTTAGGTGGTTGGTTCTATATGTTGTTAAAGCTGTAATAACCAGTACTCCTTCTGGTTTCCATTGTTTTCCATATACTCTTCAAGGGGAATGATACTTGAAAAAAGAATGGTGGCATTTCTTTACACTTCTGTTCTCATGAAGAGCAAGGTACAAGTAAAACCAAGGTTGTGGGTTCAAACCCCATATGGGCCATTTGCTTAAGGGTTGGACTCAATCCTCCTGGGTCCCTTCCAATTCCAACCATTCTGTGATTCTTGATATAAAACTAACTGAAAATCAAGGATTAGCAACCTTTTGAGGGGTGTCTCCCAGAATATAATTTTGGTTTTAAGCTGAGAGGGTAAACATAATAGTAGAAACTCAGCAGAAGCTTGAAGATTCCATTTGGGGAATTTAGAATCAGTGATATCTCACGTGCATGAACTGTGGGATTCTGCTGCTGATCTTTGGAAGGTCCCCATGAGCTGCAGTAGCTGTAACCTCCTAAACCTTGATCAACCTTGGTGTGTGCAATTTAAATTGACAAAACACACTGTAGATATTTGGCTTAATTCTAAACTGATTTAAAAGGCCTCTAAGTATCCTTGCAAAAAAATGAGGTTAGTTCAATGCTAAATAAAAAGACATAGGTGTTTGGAGAGTAATAGTCCTAAACCTGCTACCTCAAAGTAGCCTTCCATTAATTTTCTTTTCATGCAAATTTTCTTACCTGCATTTAGGAGTAACATAAATACAGTAGCAACATAGGAAATTTAAAAAAAAATGTATTTTGAAAGATACAAATGGAAGGTAGAACTCTAGCGTTTTCAATTGAGATTTTTTTGCATGTTTGGAAATCATCTACATAGTTGTTTTTACAGGAAAATTATTATACAGCTTACATTCCAGGCTTGGATTCCAATAAAAACAGGAAGTTACAAAACCTAACATTGAAAGATATATCTTTTTAAGATGCCTGAAATAAAAAATACTCTATTTACATGCTATCATGCAGTACTATGGACAGAAGTAGAAAAGTGTTTTTTCCAATGTTAATGAAACTTGGAAATGATGGTACAAATTAGATTCTAAAATTGAATGTAATTACATGTGTACTTCTTCCTACATGTTACCAAGAATATTGCATATGATAATGTAAATATGGACTACTTGTTTACATGGATATTTTATTAGTGACTAAGAGATATTGCCAAATATTTTCTATTCCAAAAGACTCTTTCTTTTGCTTTTATTTCAGAAAATTCCTTCCTCTGATTTTAACTGTTCACAAGAACTTTAAAAAGTATTTTGTCATCCAAGGTACTTATTTGTAGATGAGAGAAAATATTTAATTACAATGTCTGTTTTCCTTATTCTTTTTTTATATATTAATAAAAATTATTTTTGAGCTTGTAATACTACTGAGTACAGATTTTCATTATGGTACTAAAATATAACTTTCTCAATTTCAATAATGATCAAATTACTCCTAAATTACTTTTTGAAAACAGGAGGACAGTTGTACAAAGTTTCTTAAATATGTCTTAATTTCAGCTATTTATAATGATCTTTATGATGAAATTTATGTACTTCGTAAATATATACATATGTACTTTAGGAACATAATCAGTATATAACAGAAAGTAAAAGAATTCACTGTATAAGCAATCGTATTTCACCTTCTGATCCTAACAGAAATTCCTCATAGCAGTTGTTAGAGGGAGGAAAAAAACAAACCAAAACCATCCTGTCATGAGAATGCCATTGCAAATATGGCAAGACCACGAATTCTCATATATAATGGTATCATAATGCACTGTAAGATTGAAATACCCTCAGATAAGTAACAGACAGGCTAAGAACAGACCCCATGGAATCTTCTCACCCAATTCAACATCTGCATATCAAGTTACTCATAAATAGGTTAATGATCATAAAATGTTATAAAAGTAAAATCATCTATATGAACGTATCAGTAACAGCTAAGAATTAAGGTATTCTTGAATTTTAAAAGTTTAATTGGAAATTCTGAAAGTGAACAGCATAAATCGATTATTTGTGAATACCATAGAGCTGCTGGCTAAAATTTTCCAACATTTTCATCATCATGGAATAATAAAAAATACTATTACAAACATCAATGTAGCAGAAAACCTGTTGCATTCAAACCTAACAATTCCATGCTGCTGATAACTTCTCTTAACTGTTGCCTGTAGGCTGGATGTGTTGGAGAAAATAGTCCATGGTTTTAAAATATGTTGATTATTAAAAATTTAGTAAAAGCTAAATTGTATTCAAAATTGAAAGAAGAGACTCAAATTTTGGCAGGAGGACTACATTTGTGTGGAAAAATGGTTTTTGTAAGTAGTTGACAGAACCCTTCTAACTTACAATACAGATATTTATGTTGTGTTATGGTACAAGCAACACTTGTAATCCCTGTATGACTAGTGGGCAGTAATGAGAAGTAAACTTAGGTAGAAATTCAAGTCCAGGTCAACAAAACCCGATGACAATCATTCCAGGCAATTCAGCTAAGAGAAGGGGTGATATTGAAAGAAATAACTGTATACAGTTACTACTGTATACAAACCAGAAATCTAAAAAAATTACAGGGCTCCAGCTAACTCTTACAGAAGAAGCAGAAACAATGGGTACAAATTTCAACAAGCTCAGTTATGTTCACCAAATGTACTCATCATAGAGCCTCAGCCAACATTTATTAGCATGGGGCTTGAGTTTACAGCTGAGTCCATGGCCATGTACACTGACTACTCATTGGCTCTCAAATTCCATATTTTGCTGGTCACCACATCATATTACAGTTACAAATACAGGTGTCAGAAAATGGATAAACATTTTGAAAATGTTTGCAATATGTAGTTCAATTTTCATAAGAATTACATTCCAACAAAATAAAAATTCATTGCCTAATACTTAAATTATGCAGGATGTAATTAAATATTAGCATGATTCATAGTGTGATGGTCAAATATTTTTGTGGCAGATGATCCTGCTCATGTGTATACAAGCAGTAATCCACTAGGTGGCAAGCACAACCAAAACGGCCTTTGGCAGATGCTCGACCAGCCTTACTTTTAGCTGATACAATATGATGAGTCATCTGCCTCAAAACAAAATCACAAGGTCAGCAGCCATAAAACACAGTCATGTCAGAACTTATATATTCACTTCTCTTTTTTTTTAAAGGGCCCACTCAGAATACAGTATTTCTTCATCTCTGATGCTGGAAACTGTTCTTTATTGTGCTCCACCTCAGAGCTCTTAAACTTCTGTTTTTAACTTCTGTGCAAATACAAGCTTGGTTAAAAGACACAACAAGAAGAACAGAAAAGCATTAAAGTTTAGGGATAAGCTCATAAACATGATATGAAAGTAGCAAGAATTAGGAAAAAATCAGGAACTTCCAGTACTTTTACCATTTGACCTTGCAGTTAAAAAAAAAAAATTGTGAAAAAGTAAACATGAATGCTAATTTCAAATAACGAAGAAGCACACTTCTGTCATCTGATACATGCTAACAGCTTCTGTTCTTAATTTAACTTCTTTGTGCATCCTGTTTTCTGATCTATTCCACTGAACAGACTAGTTTCAGTACTACTGAAAGATATTTTTTACATGGTATGCTAGTGCTATTGCTTGATCTTGCTTGCCCACTCTCTCAGTCTACACTGGAAGTTATTTTGTCTCCTATGGCTAACTAGTACTGATGTAGAAAAGGCACTGTGGTTTTTCACAAAGCTTGCTGTTCATGTTTAGGTCAACGAAGTGGCAAAAGTCACCTAATTCTGATTCTCTGGGACATTGCTTTCATTATTGTCAGGACTACTGGATCTGGTAGAAATACTAGTTTAAAATACCCTAGCAATTCAGCTTGGGTGCTTTATCTTTTTGTTAAAAACAAGTAGCTGCTGTTGCAGTTAAGGAATAGCTCATACATAACTGTGGCAATAGGAGCACTAATAATGTCTGGCTCCTGTTTCTGATCAGATGTAGAGAACGAGACTAAAAATACAAAAAAAATTTACATGACTATTCATTGCTGTAATTACTGCATCTGTAATGAGGAATTTGAACAGAAGTCCAGTAAGGCACAGGCTCTGTAATCATTTTAGTCTGTTTCAAATGCAAGACTGCCAATGGATAACGACCCTGAACACATTAATAGGTCTTAATGGACCTGACCAACCTCACCTGGGAGCCTCAACCCCCGCACTCCTGCTCGTGAATCCAGAGCCTTTAATCCCGCTCCACCTGGGTGTTTCAGTGCTTGCCTGCATCCCCTTGGACCTGACTTGTGGCCTGATTTCTGCCTGGTCCCATCACTCTGGACCTCCCTAGTGACCACAGGACTCTGACCCTCAGTAGGTTGGGTTATGACCTGTGGATTGACTTTCCAGCATAACTGTCAACCTGCTCCAGCAGCTGAACCTGGTTGCCATTTCCTGCAATTTGTGCCTGCCCTGCTGCCAGCCATTCTTCATTGCACCCTGCCAGCAACCTTCTTGCATGTTCAGCCTGTACTCTGAACTCAGTAGATCGCTCCTCACAAAGTTATTTGCTGTAGACAGACAGTGACTTCCACATTTATAACTATTTCTTCTCTTCATATTGTTTTATGGAAATATTTTGCTTAAAAAGCCTTAAAATTACATTTTAGTTATAATCTACAAATAATGGATGAGGTGCATGGAGTGAACAAAGATGTTTGCCAGACAGTTACTCAACAAAAATAAAACACCTTTTTCTTCTGCATTTCCAATTATACTGAATGATACCATCATTTCACAGGTCTCCATACCTAACAAGAGTAGCAGCACGAAATGTCCATTTCTGTGTAGAAAAGTACGCTTTTTTTAAAAACCTGCAGCAAAGTGAAATCAGAGATAAATCTTGTCCTCACTTTATTGCGTACTGTAAGCAGGAGTTGCAAGAGCCTAGCGAAACACAACTGCAGCAGATCTCAAAATGCTGTAGAAGTTTTCCTAGCTCTTTGGTCTGTACTGACAATTATGCAGCTGGTGACTGGAAAAAAAGTCTGCAGCTCTGAAAAGAAGGCACTGTTATACATGGATTTGGATGAACTCTTCTCGGCTACCAAGCAGCGAAAACCTCATAATGGCACTGCAAAAGCCTGGGAAGAATTTGCCTATCCATGAGAAGGCAACAGTATAACTACAAACACTGTTTGAGTAAATGAGTTTGCATATAGACCTAAGCACTGCTCTCCTCTCCTCAAATAAATGAAATACAGGCAATACAGGCAGTCAGCAATTCCTATGTTCAACAGATTTCCCTGCTACTCCAGCCTCTGACTGCACTTGTACTCCATTTGTACCTGCTTTTAATATGAAGTCAAATATTCTGGCCCAGAATCACACAGAGTGCTTCTTTTGATTTCTTCCTTTGTAAGCCTATGTCATCCCTCATGGAGTCTTGTGTACTATGTTTGAACCTTTTTTTTTAATTTTCAATTGTAATTCAGGTACTAACTATAGGAAACTATATCAAGGAATCACATGGTTTGAACTTGTCAAAGCAGTGCCTTGGTCTTCTTCCTAACTGGTGATTGCAGTCCTGTGAGAGTTCAGACATTTCTCCACATTTTCCTACAAATTGTATTATTTTGCACTTCCTAACATTATGCTTTTCAAGCCACTGAGTTACATCTGCTCTATTCACTAATTAACATTTCCTTCTTATTCCAAACCCCTTTCTCCAATTCTTCTGAGGATATTTTACTCCTATCATTGTATTCCCTGCATCTCTCCTCTAGCAACAAAATCTTTATATTTCTCAGTATGTTTTCTCTGGTTTAAAACCTAATCATTCTCTCATCCTGGGGAGGATAACTCAGTTTAGTCTGAGTAAGACACTTCCTCCTAATGCCTTAAAGGACTAAATCACTCTGAAGTAAGTTCTTGTGGAGCGTAATAACTGGATACAAAGACATTTTGTACATCAGTCCAATAAGTACAAATTCAAATTATATCACAAACTCTACTTTCAGTTTTATTATGTTGTTGCCATGTTTATGATAGTTATTTGTATTATACTTAGTCTTCCTTTGCCTATATCTAAACATTTAAAACATCCCTAAGCAAATAGTAACAATCATAAAAAATACATTGGGGTTTTGATCTAACATTTTGAATTTTCAATTTAAAATAGTTTTTGTTGCTTTAGAGACAGTCTGTAGGTAATTAATCCACCAGCCACATCCAACAATTTTTGGTTACTTTGTAATTTCAGGTCTGACTCATTTTGAGAGAAGACAGCTTGTGTAGCCTCTATGTAGAACACTAGGAAAAGCAGAAACTTCAATTTGTTCTCTTTATAGATTTGTTTATTCAGAAAGAAGCTTTGAAATAAAAGACTTTGAAAGGCTGTCTGAATAATGAGTTCTATTCTTTGAAGGCATATTATCTTTAAAAATACAAGAAAACCTGAGGGTTTCTAATGAGTAGAACCCTTTATTTTTTGAAAGAAAATAAATGGAAGAGTTTGAAAAGATTTTTTTCTTGTAGTTTTTTTTCTTCCTCCTGGAGCTGCCTGTTGCTCTTATGTGGAAGCTTCCTGCTGATTTGACTTTTTATTCTGCTGTGAGACTGATGCCAAGATTTACATGATTGCTGTGGATAGGAACTGGGTTTAGCATAAGGAAGATAACTGCCTTTCCCCTAGGGAGAGACAGAAAAGGGAAAGACAGAGTGGGGCACATAGACAATAATATCTGAAGCTACATTCTTGGTCAATTATTTTATTCATCCTCTATTTTAGATTATGCTGCAACTAATAAAAGGCAAGAAAGCTACTGGTCTCAAGCCAGGAACACAGATAATCAAGGAAACTATTTGTGGTTTCTGCAACTGTCCAACTACAATGGAAGCAAAGCACTGTTTTTATATAGAACTGACATAGTGCCCCTTGTAACGTAAGTGCAATTAACAAGAACTCCCATCAGAATCTGTCAGGCAGACATTTGCCTTCTACACAGGGCCCGGCAGCAGAGACAAGAGGTGACTGTAGAACTCTGCATCATTACAATTATTTTAGCAATTCATTGTCTGTATAGTCTTTGCATATCCTTCAGATTTTAATTACATTCTCTGGATATTTAAACATGCAAAGATTTTTGCTTAAAAGGCAGACTTGACCAGCTTGAAATCACTTACAGCCAGTTGGCAGACAGTTGTTTACACTGTTCTTGTAAACTACAGTGGAAATTGCCCATGGAAAATGCAATTTTTTGAGATACTGGAAAAGCTGGCATCAAAATGCAGGGAACTTCCCAAGTAAGGCAAGACTCCATAGTAAGCAGACAATAAATATTGAGGGCAGAAGGCAGTTAGAGGGATTTTGGCACTGAGAGGGTATAGGCTTTCAAATGTAATTATTAACAGATAATTTAATTTATTTCAGTAATTTTTCTAATTGAATAATATACACCTAATAAATAAAATTAAATACCATAATTGAACGAAAAAGAAATATTATCCACTTGGTCTAAAAGTTTAAATTCAATAACTGGAAGATAGTATCGTATTACTGAGGTAAATATTCTGGAGTTCCTGAACTAGATGTATTTAATAGAAAAATGGGTAAGAATTAACTTTGTTCCCTTTTCCTTCAGTTAGTTACATAAACAACAGTTTATTCTGGCATTTAAATCAGAATTTCTGACTAGAACAACTGATTTTATGGTTTTGTATTTTTTTATTACAAATTTATGATTATCTCATGAAATTCCATTATTAAGAATAACTGATCCTATAAATTAAGTCATGCTTGTTGCAGTGCTGGTTTTGCTGCTAGAAAATAGCATATTTGATATACTCAGTTACCATCTGCAAATCCTCAAATGGCATTTCTTGAAATAAAGTGTCATCCTAGGGCCACTGATAATAGTTGCTCAGTATTTTTGCATTTGCCAAAGATTATCTCTAATATCAGTGTTTCTTGAGTACAAATTTTAGTAAAGCCCCAAATTTGGGGTATATGGACAAGCTTCCTGCAGTTTAGAAGTTTATCTGAGCATCCAATCAATCTGAACCCACCAATCTATTGAGATTCACCCGAATACAGAATTAATTTGAAGATAAGCATAATAATCTGATTCATAACTACAATATTACCGTGAGGACTATGGTATACTCATTATCATTTATCTACCTTAGAGAGGAATTAATTTTCTTTGAAAATCATGCCAGATTGAGACTTAGTTTGGGGTTTTGCATTTTGCTCCCTGCTTTTAGAGTGGAGGTTTGACAGAGTTTCCTTGTTCCAAAGCCTCCCATTTTATTTACTATGTCCCGCTATGTCACATTTGACTTTAATTCCCCTTACATGAGAAGGGAACAAGAAGTGCCTTATTTCTCCCCTCCCTATTTCCCATGGTTGGCTAGTGAGATTTCTAATTATGAAATTCAGAGCACGAATTCTTACCAGGAAGATCAGAGTGTAAAGTGCAGCCTATGTGAATTATTCTGATCTGCTTCAAATCAAAAGTTGTAGGTCTTAGTCAATAACTCCCACACCAGTTCAGAAATTGTGCATAAGCATACAGAAAAAATGGCAGTTGAAGAATTTAGATAGATTAGAATATTCCTCTTACCGTAGATATATTGTTTTAAATTATAATTAGTACGATTTTTATGTACGTAATTAATCTACCTTCCATTTTTGATCATTGGATTTTATACTTTTATCTAGTAACTAAAGGATCCTCTACTACTAGCTGTTTTCCTTCTAGATAGATATTCACAATTATGACTTGTTATCTTTTTTATGAAGTGTGGAGTCTGCATATCAAGCAGATAGACTGCTCATTCTTCTGCCCAAAATGAAAAAACCCACCTCACAAAATTGATTGATTAGAAAGACAAAACATCATATCCTATTCTGACCCAACACAGAAACCTGTCCAATGAGATTTTTTTTTAAGCAATCAACTGGCCATGATTAACAGCAATATAACCAGAAGAGACCTTCAGAGAGGAAAGGAAAAAGTGCCAATGAAAAGGAAACACGCAACTATACACACATATTATCAGTGGAAACTAGCTAGAAAAATAGTGCTTTCCTACAAAATCTGAAAAAATGTATGTGAAAAGATTTCATGCAGAAAAACAGAGGTCTTCTTTATTAATGGAGCCCTGTAAGCAGCTGTCTAAGCTGTTGGATCCAGTTTTGCCAGCTGTCCAGAGCTTTTCCCTTAAAACTGTCTTGTTGTATGATGCTTACCAAAACCTGACAGTGCTTCACTGATACACTGAATTCACTATCATACCAGCCAATGATGTCTTAAGTTTTATAAATACTAAGCTTGAGACTAAGCTGTCTACCTTCCTCTAACCTATTTTATACTTGGATGTGCCAGTGAAGAACAATTGTTTTTTATTTGTATAGCTCATTGTACTGCAAATTCCTTTTTCCTTACTCGAGCCTCTATTTATGTCACTAATACAAACATAGTGAGAAGAAAGGATGGCAGAAAACATCCAAAGTATTGACTTCAACTGAGTTTTATCACTGAAGGTCTGAGGGGATCAGGCCTACATTTCTGCAGTAGAAGTGACTGTAAATCCACCCGAAGATAAAATTGTGAATACTTCTTCATTGCTTGAAATAACAAAAAATCTTATCTGGAAAGTGTGCTTAACATTCCACAAGTCAATGCTGTTTATACAGTGTTACCATACACATGAAGCCATTTATTATAGAATAAACACAATGAAAAATCTTTTCTGTTTCACTAGGTCAAGAACAGAGGCAGAGATGTGCTTCAATTCATTACAATGTCATTTGAAATCTAGCTTTCATAAACATGAAGCTTCCTTTCTTGATATACAACCAAATCACATTGAACTTGATGTCAGAGAGCTCATCCAATTAATTTTCATTGTCTTCAATGTATGCTTATGTTTCTTAGCTGTTGTCAGTTTTACAACACTATTATTATTCAAGGTTGGCAAAAAGTACTTAACCATATCTTAACTGGACTCAGATGCACAGTTCTGGTTGCTGGCAGATACTGCTAAAATCTCTTGATTCTTCAGAATAGTTCTCTGTATGATAAACCCTAATCCACTATCTTTATGCAGCTGTACACAGGATCAAATCAAAATCAAGTTAAGAAAACTTGCAGAATGAATCAGTGAAAAGTGTTTAAGAGAGAACTGAGTCACTGTGTTTCTAAAATAAATTTTAAAATGTGTCACAGGTTTCCTAAAGATATGAGAAGACTAACGCACTGCAGTAAGCCTTCCATCTGAATGTGTGGCAGGAAAAATACAAAACACAAAGTTTAAAAAATCCAGTAAAACTGTGAAGTCTTTTGTAGTATTGATTCTACAGATTACATTACCTCTAGTTCAGAGACAAAATCTCATAATGCAATCCTTTTCCAAACAAAACAGGCATCCTAGTAAAAGACAGTTTCGTGGTCTAGCACGATGTTGTTTGAGATATATGCAACATATATAGGATGTTCCTGCATCAATATATTCTAGTATCATGGTTTTGGCAGACCCCCCAGTACAAAATCAGTTCTAATTTATACCTAACATCTTTATTCAGCAGTCTCAGAAGCTTCATCCTGCACACCTCCCCAGTCTCCTGTCAACTAGTTTTGCACACCTGGCTATCTTTTTGTTATTTGCTTGGCACAGTCTCTTTCACTACAAGGTAAATACAGAATAAAATATTTATCTTTAAATGCTTATCCTCTCTCTTTTTCAGTGGTTAGCCTGCATATTTAGTAGAATTCTATTTACCTTTCAATCTATTTCAGAACACGACAACATTTTGGCTCTAACTTTAGAACCTTAACCAGAATTTCTTTCTTGCATTCACATGCAAAACAACAGCAAAGAAAACCTCACTGTACTTTTAAAAACTCAGAACACCAAGGTTTGATCAGTATTCTGAAAGAAGTCCTTTAAAAATGGAAATCTGGGGAACACTTACTTTTGAGTACAGAGCAGAGATCTTTGGCATACTGATGACAGAATCTGCAGAGTCCCTTTTAGCTCTCCAGGGAGTCCTACGAATTTCAGATGCAGTAGTCCCTGGTTCAATTTCTTGCTGGAATGGATTCTCCACAAGTAGGGATAATCCTTCATTTGATGCTTACTCACTTGGATACATTTCTGTATTCCATACTGGCCATTCCAGGCTTTGCAATGCTTATTTTTTTTTTCCTCCCAGAATGTGTTTCCGCATTAGTTGATATAATTACACTTATTTGGTTGAAATGGCTTTTCTTTTATGAACTTCTCATTAACTTAAAATAACTTCTCAAAGCAATTATCTCTAGACCAATACTTATCATGCATGTTCTCAGGCTAACAGTTACATTTTTCCTATTTTTAGTTTGAAGAGAACCACTCAGTACTTTGTGAGGATCAGACTTCCAAGTATATGCAGATACAGTTGGTTTCACACCTATCAAATACAGTAGTTCCTTATTTTTATTCTTTTAAAAATCTTTTCTCTCCTAATTATAAGTAAATAAGATATAATAGCACCCCAAACACCACTTTTAATTTTTTTTTGTTTTGCAATTCCTTGTAAAGCTTATCTTCTCTCTGGTTTTGTCATAGCTCTAAGGTATTTAGAGCATCTTTTGACTTGACTCAGTATCTGAATCTATTAAATACAATTAATAATAACCTCAATATCCTTACTATAAGAACTATGCATAAGGTAACATACACACTATATGTATGTATTGCTATGTTACCTAAATTACATGATTTTAGTTTATTTAATAATTTTAATAATAAATATGCTGTCTCATATCTAGGTAGGATACAGCTAAATTGCAATACACAAAATAGATGTTAATGTTGTAATTTTAAATCTATAAAAGCAGTGTAACTAGCTAAGATTTCAAAATAATATGCTCTAGGTAAATAGAGCACAGTGAAGCACACAACATGCTATGACCTCATGGTGATATAGATATAAATACATTTAACAATAATGCAGTTTAAGGAAACAGGTTATGGCACCTGAATGACAACAGATGAAGACAGGAGAAATGGAAAAATTAGCTTTATGCAAACCTTATGCTGTACCACCTGCCAGCTTATGTCATACACTTTTCAGCCATCACTGGATCTCCTGTGAACAATGAAAGACTCAAAATAAAAACAAATCAGAACAAGCCACAGTCTTTTTACATTAAATACTGTTTAGTCTTCCTTAATAATTATATTTTTGTTATCCACTATTACTGAACTTTAGTAGGTTAAGAAAATTCTAAAAGCATTTCCAACATTTTCTTAGTAGACGGTGAATCAGAATTTCCAATTGCTACAGTATCACATAAAAAGTCTATTTAAAATTAATTTTAGTCCATGTCCTGACAGAGCAATTTCTCATTGCTCAACTTCCTAGTACCAGCACTGTTCTTCACAGTGCAGAAACAATTCATAATACGCAGAATCACATCAGCATTCTGTTGAGTCCTACATGTTCTAGCAAATAAAACAAGGTGGTTTGACAATCACAGATATTGCTTAATCTTTCTGGATGAATAAAAGCCAGTAAATTTAAGCATTATATTTCACTTCGCACAATATTGTGGGATTTATTTTAATAAAATGAACTCTAAGTTCTAATTGATTGGTTTCCATCCATAATTTAGAGAAAGATTTTCAAAGGCATGAAAGCCTATTAAGAACGTATCTAATTGATTTTTGGAAAGAGCTGGGGTCTTGATGCAGCATTTACTGCAGTCAGCAGTGAAATTTCCATTGATTTAAATAAGAACAGGTTCATACCTGCAGAGACCTAGCTGCTATTTATGCATTTCACAGTAGCCCTTCCATAGCTAGAGATTTCTTCACTTTGTTTTTGTACAAATAATCCACACACTTTTGTACGTACACTCAGTATTGACTTTATATTAAAAAACCAAAAAAAAGTCACATTTTCAAAGGTAATGAAAGTTTTTAACACTGAAGAGTGAAGACAGTGCAATTCTTATGGTGCCTCTCTACACTGAAGTCAATGGCATTATTTATGAGTAAAACAACCAAAATGTTGAATACGCAGTTTAGTTACTAGATACTAAGATTATTACTCAAAAAAGTGAGGAAAATGTTATTAAAGATTCAATTATATCAATAAATGAAACACTGATTTTATTCTGGTTTATTTAGCAAAGAAATGCAACGGAATGTTTTTAAAGTATTCCTGTCTAAGGAATAAGGCTTTTCAGAGAATTGTCTCACTGATACGTGCAAAGATCAAAAAGGGTCGGTAGTGTTAGCATTCCAAATTCATTTAGATGAAACAATAAGATAATTAGGTGTAAAAAATGCAGTCCTATGTTCAATGCAGTAAAAGATCAATTTCATCTAAAGGCAAGTGGAGTGTACACTAAGTCATCTGATCCAAAGGAGTGACCTTCTTGATTCAAATGCAAAATGCCTGTGCCGATTGCAGATGGAATTTACCAGGACAAAATGTTCAATAGAAAGATTACATTTCCACTGGGGCAGAAAGGTATTTGTCAGGGTCTCATTACAGCTTTGATACAAACATCTTGGATTTCAATTAGCTTTGACACAGAACAATAATCCAGCATTGAAACTACAGACAAACCTTTGTTTCTTACACCATTATATGTGGATTTTTGTTTCATTTGCAATACAGTATTGTAAGGTTTCCAAAAGAAATAAACAGAAGTAAATAATATTCCACCCATTTTAATGTCAGCAGTATCACTTAGTGATTGCCTGCCTGATAACTTTGCACTAGGAGGTGAGGGTGACATAATTTACATTTTTTCCAGCATAAATGAAAAGTGCTGAATTCTTTGAACCGTAAGTGTCCCTCAGTTCTTCTACCCTCGCTGTCCCACCTCCTATTATTTACATACCATATCCACTCTGATGCTTTTGATCCTTTTCTATGAAAAGTAGTTTGCCTTCCCAATGGAAATAAATATGAAATTCGCTTTAGTGCATATCAGGAGTTCAAACAACAGACCATAAAAATTTCCTCCCAATGGAGGTCATGTTTTAACTTCAAAGATTTAGAGCTTGCCTTCATTTAAAATGCTTACTTCTAAATACTGTTTGATATTTAAGAAAATTTGTATGTTCTTCTGAATTGACCATGGGACTAAGAGATGGAAGGGCAATTCTTAATGATCAATTGAATATCTGTGACTGATTTTGAGTTAACTGTGGTAAAACTCTGTATAGCATTTGTCACCTTTACTTCACACCTGTGTCACAAGAGTAACTCTGTCAGCTTCTGAAATGTGACAGGAAGAAAAGCTCAGAAACCACATAGATAAAATTCAATTGTTGATTTCCTTGTTAGGAAGCAAGTTATGAACTACTCCATGCAGATATGGTTTTAATAACACCCCAAATTATATATGGTATCTTCCAATCAAAAAGCTTCCTTTCAAATATCAAATCACATAGCTATGGCAGTAAGGAATATTGCTATTGAAATCACGACAGTTAATTTGACACATTAAGAGACTAAGAGAAAATAAAGATACATTTGTAACCTGGTAACCAGTGACACAAACTACCCAGGGCAAAACACCACTTTTCCTCCTGTGATATTAAGGTGAAAAACACATGACTTAGGTCACTTGACCCCACAATTCCAGAGTAAGAACAAGAGCTGGAGAAATGCTCCTTTTAAGATGAATTTCTTAATGTACCAGCAACAAGCTTTTTTTAGCTCAGAGAAAGAAATGCTACAAAATGCTGGATTTATTACTAAACATAAAAATTAAACCCACAAAATTACAAATTCTCATGGATCTGAATTTTTTACTTCCTCTCTGATTATTCATTGTTGTCATAAATATATTTGAATGAATTAAGCATATAGAACAGATGTTTTACATCACTCCTGAATTGCAGCCATCCTTAGTATAACGAATAGCGAGAATTATCTGTAACCATAGTGAAATTAAAATTCTTTTTCCTGATTAGTGACTGTACTGCTTGAATATCACACACTTCCACTGACTTCAAAACCAACTGTAAATACATTTTCCTCTTACAAACATGTCTGTGAACGTGTTGGAGCTTGCTAGCATTAGAGGCATATACAATAGTAACAAAAATAATGCTTTTTATGTCTTGCCATATTCTATAAAAATAAATTTAACAGATTAGACCATGTTTTGTATATGTAACACAGAACAAAAATGACCAAATTATATGTGTAGATTTGTCTCAGAATAATATATGTATATATATTTTGTGTGTGAACTTGTATAGACCTGAGTAAGTGTCTATGTTTCCAATGACACATGTTTTTGAGAGTCAAAAAATCAAAATTTTTCTTCATTAAGTGCTTTTAATCATAGGTGTCCTCACCACAGGTCTTGACAGATGTTAGTGTTCACCTTTCCATTGAGTCAAAATGTGCCATCACCTTTCTGCTCAAGTGTTTTGTAAATATGGTGTAAATATGGAGCTTGGATTCTGCCAGTAATAAATGCATTTTCAACTATCTATTGCCTTGCAACTTATGCTAAAAGTAAAGATTTATGCCAAGAAGTAGGAGATAAACTGAGAGAAGATTTATAAGAAAAATTGATGCTTATGTGTTTGTTTTATAGTTTAACTGCACTCTGAATGTATGTAATTTTTCAGGGCTTCTTCCAACCTATTAGCAAGTTTCTTATGAAAGAACCAGAAAAGGAACACATTCTATTTCTGTTTTCAGCAAAATGACTCCATGGCCTCAGTCTCCAAGGAACAGATCTGACTGATGCTGT
The DNA here is from genome assembly GCF_052056855.1 of Sturnus vulgaris. Taxonomy (NCBI): domain Eukaryota; kingdom Metazoa; phylum Chordata; class Aves; order Passeriformes; family Sturnidae; genus Sturnus; species Sturnus vulgaris. The sequence continues at coordinate 21,378,032 of NC_142249.1, read as the reverse complement.
GAGGCAGTGACTCAACTAAGCTCATAACAACGTGAAAATAATAAAATTTAACTGTTAAAGCTGTCAGTTACAGCAGGAAAAAAAAGTGCAGGCCTTCTGTCTTCTTATTTACCCTCTGATCTTTTTGGCTAGTAATGCTGACATAATCCACACAAAAGGAATCTGTTACCATCTTAACAAATATTCAAACATATTCTCCTCGTTTGATGAGTACACCAACTTCCAGAAAGGTCAGTGGGAAACAGGTGCCCAAACTGAGGGAAGAATATAGCCCAGCATACAACACATCTGAAAATAGTTCCTTTGAGCTGATGTCTTGGCAGTTCTCATACTCTCTCATAAAAACCTCTTGAACTAGGGCAGGTCTTGATGAATTAGAGTATCCCTTAAGAAGCTTTCATTATCTCCTGTCTTAACCACATAATAGAAAAAATTGACACCATATGCAGACCACACTGAAGAAGAACTTGGAACTTGGAATTGGTTAAACTATTTTCTATAGTGCTTGGCAGGGAATCACTCTCAAGTGCTGGACCATTCACTAGTGTATGTTTGTGCCAAAGGTTACCAGACTGCAAAAAGCTTCTCATCTCAGAAAATACATCATTCATCCTCACCTTATTTTGACACGACATTAAAAAATGTCCATCTAGTAAGAACAGGAAAGAGGGGAGAAACTCTTACAAAAATGCATGAAGGTTATTAAATGATTAGAAGCCATCTAAACAACAGAGGGTTTTTCTAAATTTTTTAAGGCACAGTATGAACCCTCACTCACAAGGAACACTAGAGTAAATAATCAACACTGATTCCTGCAGCAATTGAAGTTTTCCTAGCAGCTATCCCAGCAAAGTACCAACCAACCTGTTCAGTTTATGATACCTAACAGGATTGCAACAAAGCCAGCCTGCAAATGAAGCCTTTTTCCAGTGCTTGTCAGAACAAGTTTCAAAAGTACACTCACCAGGCATAACTATTCTGTCATTGCAAATAAATTATTCCAATTCTGTAATAGAAGAAAATTTAACCTGTTCTGGAGTTGATAGTTATTGCCTCCAAAAGCTTCATTTCATAGGGTGTTGTGAACACACGCTCCACTTGAACTACAGCAATCTTCCCTATAATTCTGCTTTGGTAAGCACAGTTCTGGCAGATCAGCAGATGCGGGACCCAGCACTTCACTCAGGTGGAAGGCAGTAGCACTAACCCAGCAGTTACCAAGAACTGGTACAGGATTTTGATATAGCTTTCCACAGGATATAAATGACAATATACTTATTTATTTAGGACGAGTGGGAAACAGCAGTCACTTGCCACTAATTTGGAGCTGTATCGAAATGAGCTGTCTAACTTCACTCCTGCACGACGCTCATCTTGGGACTCGCCGTGTCGCCAGGGCAGCCCAACGCCACCGCTTGACACGCACAGACCACCACCTGCGGTGGCCATTTTGGCTCTGGCCTGACGCTCACACCGAACCAAGCTTTTATACTCGTTATCCCCACGTCACTAAGGGGATTATGGCTATAGGCCGCACGTGGGCCCTGCGGTTAAAACTATACAGTTCCATCAGCGTCAGCATCGACACGACTGGCTTTCACACTCGGCTGCTGGAGGGACCTTACGTGAATCGTCCCTCCCTGCCCGAAAGCCAGTGCAGAGGCGAAGGCGCTGTCCCGCACAAGGAACCCGCCCCAGCCGACGGCCCCGTGAGGGAGCTCGGCGCGCGCTCCCGGCGCGCGCTCCCGGCATCGGCGAGTCAGGGACGGCGCGCACGCGCACTCCACGGCAGGTGGTGGCGCTCACTCCCTGCGCCGTGTGGGCACCGAGCGCAGGCTGCTGGTGTGTCCCCACTCCGGAAGACTACGACTCCCATCATACAACGCGCGACCCGCGCCGCGCCCATGCCCGGGGAGCTCCCGCGACGAGGCCCATCCAGTGGTGCGCGCTGCATGCTGGGTGTCGTTGTTCTCCAGCGGCTTTGCCAGACAGCGTCCCGCGGAGGAGTGTGGTGCCGGGCCTCGGGAACTGCCTTGTCCCCCGCGTTAACTCCTTTCCGATTGCCGGCCCTGACGGTGCGGTCGAGTGGGGCATTAGGTGTTTTGCTGCACAGATCTCTGTGTCCTTCCGCAGTTCCCGTAGGCTTCTGCGCATCCCGCAACGCATTTGGAGCTGGTTTGACCCTCGGCGCCTGCCGTCGGAAGCCGCCTGCCAGCTGTCGGCGCCTTTGTGCGGCGGAGGAAGGGGAGCGGGGCCGAGGGCGGCGGGCGCAGGGCAGGAGCAGCGGGCAGGAGCCGCGGACAGGTGCGCAGGGGGCCGAGCCGCGCCCGGCGCTGCTGCTGCCGCCCGGTGGGAACGCGCCTTCCCGCGGCCTCGCCCTGTGCAGCGAGGGCTGCGGCAGCAGGGTGGGGCCGGGAACGGCCCGCGCCGGGACTCACTGAGTGGGAGAGGCTGGGAGTGCTGCCTTCTCCCGGGCCGCGGGCCGTGCGGACACCCTGGCCGGGCTGCCAGAAGCTCTACCCGGGACGGCCCCTGTGGGATTTGGGTGGGGAGTTTGGTTCTGGCGGCGCCAGGTTCGTGCCGTGGTCATCTCCAGGCGGGGTGGGCTGGGCTGGGCTCTCCTCCCCTCGGGTTCGCTCGGTTTGTGCTGCTTCGCCTCCCCGCGCCGGCTCTGCACGGACGGCAGTCCATGGTGTGACAACGCGCTTGTCCTAGTGGTGTTTGAAAGGGACACGGGAATGCCATTTAAAAATGCTGACTGTAGATTATTTCTCTATTAGCACTTTAGTGCTAGCAGACGACATGAAGGAATACATACATTTAGTCCAGTATACGTTTTACTGAGATGTGGGGTTAGACATATGAAGCTTGCAACATTTTGTATCCCTTTCTGTACTTAGTTGTGCTATGCAAACACTTGCAAGTATTTTTTTATTTTGAATTAGCACATAGTCATATTATTAACGCTTAATCTTGTATCCTTATTGTCAAGTGTGCTGTATTCAAGCATTTATAGTTGCCTCATTTGTTGTAGGACCACTTATGCATTTTCTTTGCTGACTTGCCTTTGCTTAAAAACAGTAAAATGAAGTTCTTCTTCACCTAGCCCTTTCACAGTTTTCCTTGTCTGTATTCTAAGTTTTTGTGAAGTTCTAAACTTAGAGTTTCCACCTTTTGTTGTTGACCTTCTTGTTCGTATTTGAGTTAATTGCACAGCAAAACTTTTTTGTAGCATTTCTGTCTTTAAATGATCCACCAATTTATTAGCAGTATAACAGTTTTGAGGAAAAAAAAATAATGCATGTGTTTTACAGTTTTCTTTTACCACCACACTTCTACTTACATTGCCTTATAATTTATAATAATCCTACTAAATATTTTAATAAATCTTTACTTTGAATCATATAATGGGTTGTAGAAGGATATATAGCTTATATACTGTTAAGTTATAGCATGCCAATATTTAACTGTTGAAGTGAAAAATGAAAGAGAAATATTGTCTAGCTGCTTTTCTTGCTATTTCCAGTCCTGCAGGTTGTTTTGTAGCTGCAAAAATCCTATGGCAAGATCAGATACTCACATCTTCAGTACCTAAGGCTTCTTTCAAAGTAGTTCCTTCAAATCAGACATGCCTTAGAAATGGATGTTGTCATCATACCGTGGTTCTATCTGTTTGTTTTAAATCAATCACTTCAGTGTTGAGAATGTGTTAAGTGAAAGAAAAATAGAAATAGGAACATGGGTTTTTTCAATTATTGTTGACTTCTCAGGCTTCTGGTAAGCTGGTTTTGGTAAGCTAGTGAAATTCTTTGCAGATAGTTTCTGGAAAGAAAAGCTGCTATCTTAAAAAACAAACCAAAAAAACCCCAAACAAAGCCAAATAGTGACTTGATTTCTGCATGATTTCTGTTGGTCAGTGTTTCAGCCATGTCTGACAAAAGTGAGCTGAAGGCGGAGTTGGAGCGCAAGAAGCAACGATTAGCTCAAATCAGAGAGGAGAAGAAGAGAAAGGAGGAAGAAAGAAAAAAGAAAGAAGTAAGAAATTATTCTCACTTTGAAAATTGACTTGCATATGTAGCTTGCCCAAAATTTAAGAGTAGGTTGACATAATCATTTCCTGTGTCCTGTTCAGGGAGTGTCTAATGGTTGATGCTAATGTAAATGTAGCACTTTCATTTTCTGGTAACATAAACATAGTTTTCTTTTCAGCTGTCCTTATGATAAACTGGATTAAAAAAAATTTAAAAATTAGTATCTTACACTAGCATAAAGTTCAGATTTCTGGAACTATCTGTGTGCATGTGACACCATTAATCAAATCCCTCTGATCTATTGCATGAAAGCTCTGCTTGATGAGTTGTGATTGGTGTTATTTAAAGAACTCATTTCTGAAGTACGGTCTGAGGATGTCTGTAGGAATTATGAGACTGTCAGTATTATCATTGTACAAACAATGTGCTATGTTCTTCTACTCTTTGACCTATCTATAGGCTGAATTTTAAAAGCAGAGCAACACTCAGGATAAATATGGTACTTGTGTGTTACGTTTGGTTTGTTAACAGTTTTCTAGATTTCTGGACAATCAGTGATAGATTACTGTTTCTCCTGAATGCAAATTGTATCTCATAAAATAAACTTTTGCTGGTATGTTTTGGGGTACGTTTTCATTACTTCTCTGTGTTTCGGTTATGATCTAGTTGGTGTTCTAAATCAGCATATGACTGAAGACTGGGTAGCTGCCAACTACATGATTCAGACAAAAAGGAGAAAGAAATAGCTCAAATTATGTCCTAATGATCTTGTAGCAGTGTATTGCCAGAATTGCATTTTTATAAAGCAGCCAACTAAGAGTAGAAAGATACAGAGTATTCACCATCTTTTGCAGTAGAGCTTGCACTATTTCTAAATGAAAGAGGGTGGAGGTGTATTTCTTGTTTTATATGCAGTAGATAACACAACTTAAAGAAAACTACGTTTCTTTGACACAATTATTGTCATTTTAAAATAGGAATCATATGACTTTCTCTAAAATACTTTTATACCCAGGTACAGGATGTTTTTTTCACTCTCTGCATTTTACAGTGCTTAGGATTAGTGTAAAAAAAGGTACTCTTAATATTATGAAGTGTTAGTCATTTTGTTAAATACACAGGCACATTTTGCATGTTTATATTTGTCCGTTAAAGACAGTACCAAAGCTTTGGAACATTGTTATTCCTGCCCGTTTACTTGATCTACAAAAAAACCCCATCAGAATAATTGAAATTGAATATCTAACATACTTGATGTAGGTTAGGTTTCAGTATTACAAAAAACCCTGTGGGGTCTCAAAATAAATGAAAGGTTAAAGGCTATAACTTAATTATTGAATAATTTTTAGACTGACCAGAAGAAAGAAGTTCTTCCAGTACAAGAAGAATCTGATCTTGAAAAGAAGAGAAGAGAAGCTGAAGCATTACTTCAGAGCATGGGGTTGACACCTGAGTCTCCTGTTGGTAGGAATGTTACTATTTGTTTGAAATAAATGTTTGGGAGTTTTTTGTTTAGGTTTTTTTTTTTTTTTTTTGGATGAAGTGTTTTTTGGGGCTTTGTGTTGGGTTTTGTTTTGGCTTTTTGTTTGTTTTATTTTTGTTTTGGTTTGGTTTTTTGTGGTGGTGGTTTTTGGTTTTTTGTTAGGATTGAGGTATTTATATAACTGACATAATAATTCTCTGGCCACTTTTTTGGGCCTTACACGTGTCTGGGTTTTATACTCTTTTGCCCTTCATGATCTGTTACAAATGTCAAATGATGTGTTTCAGTATACATTACGTAACATTATTTTATAAAATAACACTATTTATACTTAGTGGACTATTTAAAGTATATTGGTTATATAAATATATAAGTATCATGTATGCATTGTCTTTCCCCCCTCTTTTTCATGCTCATTATTCTCCTGTTTTTCTTTTCCTTACTCTTATCCACAATGCCACATTTTAATGCTGCTATTTTTGTATGGAGCTGGCTTGTTTCTTTTCCTCGTTTTTTACACTCTAGTTTTTCTTATCTCAAATACCTGACTGACTTTGATGGAGCAATAGCAACACTAAGTATAAAAATTAGCTTCCAAGGGTGATGATTGGTATCTGTGCAGCTCTTGGATGTGTTAGCATATTGGCTCTTGCTTTTTGCCTTCACTTAGGCACATCCCCATGGAAGATGAAAGCAAGAAACTTGATAATGCAACTCTGCTTTTTGTCTCCAACTCTGAAATCAAAGGGGTTTAAAACTTATCAGTTTGGCTTCTTGGTGGGACTCTATTCAACTGCGTTTGTAAATCAAAAAAGTAATAACTTTTTACAGATGTTTCTGTGATTATATTTTCATAATTGTTTTTGTTTAATTCTCAAGTGTTCAAAAGTGAACACCATTATAGCTGCTCACATTCCAACAGCCCAGCAGTCATTTTTGGTAATTCAAACTGTTTTAATAGTCAAGAGACTCCATATGGCTGTGTTAGCACCAGTGTGCTGCTAAGGAATCAGTTCTGACCTGCTACAGATTTTCTTTGCTAGACTCATAGTTGAACACTTTAATTACATGATACTGTGCTAAGTTTTAGGCTGTAAAGTTGAAATTTTTATAGGAAAGTATGTGGTTGTTGCTTTTTTTCACATCTGGTAGAGAACTGAAAGGTACAGAATAGCCAGTCCTCAAAGCAAGCTAATGTGTATGCTTAGAGGTGTTCATGAAAAACTCAGGTGCTGACATGAAAGAGTGGGGCACACCCTGCATGTTGTGTTTGATTCCTCTGAGCTGCTACTTAATCACAACCTTCAGTGTAAGCAGAGAGTTCGCTCTGTTTCCTTTCGAGATAACCAGGTCTGATACGGATCCTTAATCCAGTTAGAATGTCCCACCTGCTGCCTGCAGTTAACATGCCTAAGGCACAAGCTCCTTTTCTGCCGGCCAGTGCAGTGATTGTGTGCCTGAGCTGATGCTAACTCGTGGCTGAGCTGCGTGGTGTGCAGCTGAGGTAGCTTGTGTACTGTCAGTGGAGGGGGGTTGCTTGACATTAGATTCTTTCCGAGGAAATTGTTTTAATTCCTAAGGCAGTTCCTGTGCTGTTAACTGCTAGAGAGTGGGCTCTCTTACAGGAGAAGGGACCAGTGGTAGTATGTTTTGATATCTACCATAATTACTATGTAAGAAACCTTCAGTTAGTGAACCAGAATTCTTTTCAACAAGATTTTATAGTTTAATCCTCTGGGGTAGGTGAAATCCCATCTGATCTTTTTCGTAAGACTGTTGGTGTTTCCGTGGGACTCACCTGAATTTTGGGAAGGGTTTCCCGAGAATCGCTTTCCCCACAAGAGAGCGCTGCAGCACCGGCGCTGGGGCCGCGATGTCGCCGTGTCCCCAGGATGCACAAATGATGCACAGATGGCAAAGCAAAGGCCTGCGGGCAGCTCCTATGCTGTAGATTAACCAGTACATGGCAAGGATGAGTTGAAGAATTTATATATTCTTACATGCCCGCAGTTACATAAGTATAAGGTCTAAATGTGTGTATGTATGGATTTATCAAACACAACTCAAGACCTATAGAAAAGGTCTCTCCTCTAGGAGGAATGAAATTTTAATAAATTGAAGAATTCACTGATAATTTGGTAAAATAAAGGTAGAATTTTTGTCAATCAGAACCATGTCTCTGTTTTAAGATGAGACAGAAAAAATCCTTAGAATTTACAATATACTTGTGATTTCAAGAAATTCTGTAGAAATCTTGCAGACATAAATTCAGAGTTCTCCCATGCTTAGCCACTGACAGAGTAGACAGCAGTTTATATAAATAATTTGTGTTCGGTTGATTAAAGGGTTTAAGGGTTGCTAAGCAGTGAATGCTTTATATATTGCTGAAAAATGAAGCATATAAGGACTTTCAAAACTCCCCTTGATTCTTGTGTTTAAACCCTAAGTTTCAGTTAAAAATGACCACTTCTAAAAAGAAAAGTTGAAAGAAATACAAAAGTAGCTTTGTATTTGTATCAGATTGCATGATATCATTCACTATGTATCACTTCCAGAAAGCATGTTACTTTTCAAATGGTAAATGCAATCTTCATCTACAAGCAGAAAATGAACTGACACTTAAGAAATGTTTACTGTCAAGCAGAAAAAAAAAGTCATTCTCAAGACTGAATACTAGAAACTTTGTAATATACAGTATTTATATTGATTTGATTCAAACTAGAACAAAAATAACAGGATGCTGTATGACACAGCCACTTTTTTTGGTCCAGTTTGGTGATTATATATTTTGAAATAACATTGCCAGTTAAACACATTCATTGTCTAATCTTTAAGAAAGACTAATGTCAGAGCTGTATTAACAACTATCTTTTCTATGTTTAAGGAACGTGAGTCAGTGGAAATTACCCTTTGAAAATCAGTGTCATCGTTTGTCAGAAGTTCAGTTTGAAAATATTTTTTCAATTCATTTTCTCTTAAATGTCTTCCCCTCCATGTCTTCTTGTATGCTCCAGATGCATAAATGCCAAACAATTGCATGAAAGTCCAGCATGAATTGTTAACATTGTCTTTTCCCCTCTCTTTCTACTGTTCATTTTCATCCATGTATTTTTTGTTTGCCATCACTTTTTTTTTAATACTTCATTTTTAATTAATTTGAAAACATCCTAAGCTGTGCACCCTCTGCGAGTAGTAACAGCGGATACCTGTCTGTTTCACTATTTAGTCCCTCCTCCTACCTCTCCGTCTTCCAAATCTGTGAGTACGCCAAGCGAGGCTGGGAGCCAGGACTCCGGGGATGGTGCTGTTGGATCTAGGTATGTCACTTTCCTTGGCACGTTCCTTTGCTCAGTACTTGGATGGGTATGAATCATAGGCTATTTGCTTTTTCCCATATCTAGCTGATCTAATAAAAGATACTGTCTACAAGCTTTGCATTACTTCTGATTTTATTTTTCCCCTACTCAGAACCGTATTTCTCATTATTTGACTTCATCTATGTAGACAACTGCAGCACTTGCATTCTCTTATTTTGTCAAAACATAACTCCATAACAACATAGCCACGGTTGGCCTTTTTTTCAGTGCCAGTGCTTGTCACATCTGTCTCACCACTTCTTTGAGTGTGATGGTTTCAGACATGCTGCTCTAAACAAGAGTCAGATAAATATTTCTGTTAAATATTTCAAGTGGTGATAATGCAGGAAAACACTACTTCCAAAGGGTGTTTCTACAGTTTCCCATGCACAGTCTGCAAATAAGAGCAGTAGCTGCCTATTAATATTGGTAAGATATTCTCAGCAGGTGAAGTTTGTGCACTTTAAATTTAGTGAGCATATATTGTGGATGAAGTTTAGTTAAAGCAGAATAACTGCATTATCAGTTTCTGTTGTTGTATGAGTAGTTGTTTTGGAAAGGGAGTCAAAGGTTAGACTGCTTTGAAACTTCTTTTTGAAAGACTGCAGTAACATCTTGTGTACATGGGGATTATGCATGCATAACTATGCATCTTGATCTGAAAATATTCAAGATACTAATGACCTGAACAAAGGTTATGTGGTGCCTATTTCTAAGTAGAAATTAATAAGTTAAAATAGAGAATACATCAGACAGCAAATGTGAACCCAGACTTTTTTTTAACAGTGCTCAGGTATAATCTTGTTTGCCTGTCATGTTAATTAACCAATATAATTGTTCCTTAATTGAGTAGCAAGCAAATTTTAATGATTTCTAATTGTTGTTTATTGCTCATTGTCTTTTTTTAATATATATTTACATACGTATTTCTCTTTACCAGAAGGAAAAAAAAAAAATAAGTATTTGATAATGATTTTTTAAAAGAAAATATTTTCTTTCCATTCACACCTAATTTAAATTCAGTATGAAACAGTATGTACTGGCCACATACCTGTAATGCAATGCCACGTTGTGTACTAAATTTATTTCCACCTCATCAGTGCACTGCACTCTGCATTACTACGTTTGAGAACACAGAATCAATGTTGTATGCATGCATTTTCTTATGAAGCCTTGAGAAAACCCATATCCTGTGTCTCAAAAGCTTCATGCATTTTCAAACTTTAAATCTGTCTCAGGATTGTCATCTTTAAGGCATGGAGATATGAATATCCAGCTAAATTGAAGGCATTATGGAGTCCCTGCTGGAGTCCCTTTGCTTGTTCTCCCACCAGTGGATTCTTCCCTTCCCCCAGTAAATGGATGTCTATATCCTGGGTTATTAGTACAAGTTCATACATTTTGAACATGAAAGTTGGACTGTATGATATCCCTTGATACACGTGGCATTTCATAGTTGACTCATACCAATATGAGATGTATAAAGCCTCCTCTGTGGTGCTGAATTTTGTCAGTAACTCTTTTAGTAAGTAGTAGAGCAGTGTTCAGACTGTGCTTCTGCTGTTACTTCCATCTGTCTTGCTTTATTTTCATTAGTAAAGAGTTTTGTTTCCTAGTTTGATCCTGGTTCTTTCTCTTTTTTCCTCAGTCAAGAGTGTAAGTCCTACACTAGAAAAGAGTACAGCCAGTTTACTTTTAGGCTGGTGGATGCTTCATAGAATTAGTTTAAAAACAGGAAATATTTTTAGAGAACTAGGAAGTGTTAGGAAAATGCCTAATGCAGGAATGCAGAGAAATCTGGACATATGGGGAAGAATGGGAAATTTGTTCACTGAAGCTTGTAGATAAATTCATTTAACTGAAGGCAAAACAAACTGGAAAACAAAAGAAACAGTATTTTGCATCATTTTGGTACATAAATATTAGGTGAATTTCATCTTCGATTGTTACCTTTATTTTAAGAGAATATCTCTGAGAAATATTTAACTGTATCTCCTGTACTGCTTGTTAGCTTCAACTGTTTTAAAAGACACACTGTCCCTAGTCCCACTAAAGCAACTTTTGAAAGTGACAATAATACTTGGAAAGCAGGAAAGCTCCCTTTTTAAGGGCTACATCTTAAACAGGTGCTGAAGTTGGAGCATTTTATGTTTAGAGCCTTTTCCCCAAGTTCGTCTCAAACACGATTGAAAAAGTTGAGAAAATTACTTTGCAGGCATTGTGGTGATGCAGCATCTGTATGTGAGGCTAAGGTATTCTTTGCAACATGAAGGTTGGGGTGGTGGTTTGGTTTTGCTTATGATTGAACAACATATAAGCAATACCCAGCTTCAAGTCTCAGGGACCAAATTAAACTCTTAAGCTTAAATCTTTTTGGTCAAGAAAGATAGCAGAGATCTAACAAATAAGTCTGCTGCAAGTAATTAACTTTAGGTTAAAATTATGTGTTCTCTGATGCACAAAAGATATTTAAAGATTTTTGAGATTTGGGTGTTAAGCTATTGCTGTGGATGCAGTTGATTGGCTACAAACGAAGACAGTGGATTTGTATTATTTGTATTTGTATTATAAATTATTAATAGTCCTAATGCATACTTTCCACTGGAACAAGGTAATGCATGGCACACCCATATTTATGAGCTTTTATGGCATTGTGTGTATATTTTTAGATCAACTTTAACTTTAGGAGTTCTGCACCTAGTTAATTGAAAAGTTACCATGTATGGGATGAAAATGTAAAATCGTCTTTTATTGACTTATCATAGTAAAATATTGCATATTCTTCATTTTTTAAAATTCAGAAATGTTTCTTTTAAAAATGCAGATAACATAGGAGAATATCAGAAAAAACCATGCAGGTTAATCTGCTAATCTCTTACAAGTGTGTTTCTAAAATTCTGCCTAAGCCTGATAGCCAGTAGACTACATGAAAATTTCTGAAGAAGAGATGAAGGCTAAAAATGTAGGTAGAGGGAATATTGATTTTCCCCTTCCATTTCTTCTAGTAGAACTTGAAATGGATCCATTCTGTTTGTTATTCCACATGACTTTGAAACATGTTATTAATATAAAGCCCACAATTTATAAGAGATTTTAAGTGTCTTAGATGGAGTTGACTCTAACTCAGATGACACTTACAAGCCCAAGGCAGTGCTTAACCCATAATTACTGCAATGTCACATCTTGGAAACTCTAGCAGTTCTCTGTCCCAGTGGAAATGCTTTTCTGCCCCACTACCAAAAGGCTTATGTGTTGACTCATTTCCTTTACCAATATGACAGTTTCCTCCACATATTTACTGCTTTGGGCAAGTTTATGTTATGTTAACAAATTTGTCTTCATATAACTTGAACAAATCTGAGCGTATTTTAAAAGGAATTTCAAGTTTTTAGCTGTTCTTAAAAGTATTTAAAATATTTTTATTTGCCTTTCATTAGGGCAACGTTTGTTTGCAGACCTTTAATTTTCAACTTTAAAATAATTTAATTCCTTGCTAATAGCTCTGAATTCTGTTTGCTTCTTAACTTTTGTATTTACTGCATGTGTTATTGCACTGAATGTTTGCTGAATTTCCCTTAACTGATATTGCATTGCCTTGTTTCTTGTGAATAATGAAATAACTGTAAGCTTGCTGTAACTCTAGAATTTCATAGTGTATATTTGCTTCACTAATCTCTGGCCTTTTTTGCTAATGCTGCATGATTGTTCAACCTGGGCTACCAGGACGCTGCATTGGGATACTGATCCATCAGTTCTTCAGCTCCACTCTGATTCCGATCTGGGGTATTGCAGAGATTTCTTATATTCCCTCTTTCATGTGCTTATGGATACTAAGTATGAGCATTTTTTCCTTTAAGACTTGTTGTTGTTAAGAAACTGTTTTGTAAGTAATAGAAATTTGCTGTCCCTGGACTTAGCAGTTTGCTTTCAATGAGAAATTTTTATATTTTTTAATATAAATTAGATGCTTATTTCTAATAAACATAAATAAGTTTTCTTTGAGTCTTTTTTTGACAAAATGTAAACTTTAAGAAGTCATTTATTTAATATTAAAAGGTTAGCATGACTGTATTTAAAAACAGAGCAACTCCCATATTTTCTTACAAATAGGTTTATAAAAGTTGTAGCTCATTATAAGCACTAACTAAAACCTGTATTGTGTGCTAAGAATTATGATTCTGCCCACCAAGACCTTTTCAAAGGAGTTACTCTTCTGCTTTTATCTTGAGAGAGAAGTGGATAATGAGAAACTAAATCTGATATAGGTAAATTGTTGGATCATTGCAGTATTATTACAGTACATACAATTAGGTTTTACAGAAGGCTACAATGACTGAATTAATGTTGTGCAGGTTTTGGAATAAATTATGTATGGTATGATGCTAGCTGTATCTACCTTCATTAAAGTCAGTAAGCTCAGACGTTTTCAGTATTGTGCTGTGAAACAGTGTATTATGGATAAATTATTTGTCAGTGTGAGTTTCAGGTCAGCCTGGCAGTTCTGCATTCTAGATTGTATCTTAGAGGCAGACAAAAAAAGGGCAGCAAAGTTAAAAGACTAGGGAATGCTTTTTCCTTCAGTATAACTAAGTTAGTTTTCAAGCTTTATAATCCTAGAACTGTTGCTGTACAAGCATTTCTTGTGAATAGATCTGTATCTCTGATAATACAGATGTGTCATATATGTGGCAGTATTCTGGTTAAGCACAAAGAGCAAAACTTTAAAATTATATCCTAATGTCCAGATATTTATATGTGCACATCTTTCTTTTTGTCACAGCTGTATAAATAGATGCTGATTTTAAATAATAATGATAAAATAGTAGTAGTCATAATCATGTGACTTGTTCAGAGTTTCCACTGGATTTAAGTTTGACTAAGCAGTGCTGTGGCATAATGACTTGGGTATTATTCTATGCAAAATGTGAAATAATAATTTTTTTTTTCTGATTTTTAAAACAATTTTATTTAGACGTGGACCTGTTAAACTCGGAATGGCCAAAATTACACAAGTTGACTTTCCTCCTCGAGAAATTGTTACCTACACAAAGGAGACACAAACACCTGTTATGACTCAGCCCAAGGAAGGTGAATGGTTAATTTATTACTGTTGAGTTACTTTCGGTTTATTTTAATATATTAATGATGACTGGCTGAATTAGAATTAGCAGTTGTGATCTTGAAACTTAATAAGGTAAATGAAGGTTGATATGTGAGATAATTTATATGGATTCTATTACTAAATTTTTGTAGGTTTTGCTTAACTATTACTGTTATTCTGCATGTCTTTTAACATCACTCTTTCTACATATATGTGGTACTTTCACACTCCTAATATATGTTCAGATTACAAACAGAGTTCCTTAATTAGCTGACAGCTGATAAATAAATGGGATATATTTTGCATTAATGGCATTTTAGAATCCACACATTGGCACATGGAGGACGGGGGTGGTTTGAGGTAACTGGCATGGCTTTACAAGGGCAACTCCTGCCTGACCAACCTAGTGGCCTTCTACTGTGGAGTGACTACATCAGTGGACAAGGGAAGTGTACACAGCATCTGTCTGGATTTCTCTAAGGCACGATCCCCCCCAGCATCCTTCTCTCTAAATTGGAAGAGATGGATTTGATGGGTGGACTGTTAGGTGGATAAGGAATTGGTTGAATGGTTGCATCCAGAGGTCAACAGCTCAGAGTCCTGGTGTACATCAGTGACAAGGGGTGTCCCTCAGGGGTCCATACTGGGACCAGTGTTATTTATGATCTACATCACTGACATGCAGAGAGATAGAGTGCACCAAGCTCTCTAGAGTGGGGTAGGTAACATGCCTGAAGGATGGGATGCCACCCAGAGGGACCTGGACAAGCTCAAGAAGTGGCCCAAAAGAAAGCCAAACCTATCTTAGGCTGCATCCTCAGCAGTATGAGCAGCAGGTCAGGGAAGGTGATTGTGCCCCTCTCCTCTGCTCCTGGAGTGCTGCATCCAGCTCTGGAGAGGGACCTTGTACAAGGGCATGTGATAACTGGACAAGGGGCAATGGCTTTAAGCTTAGATATCATGAAGAAATTCTTTACTGTGTAGGTGGTGAGGCACTGGAACAGGTTGCCCAGAGAAGCTGTGGTTACCCCATCCCTGCATGTGTTCAAGGCCAGGTGGGATGGGGCTTTGAGCAGTCTGATCTAGGGGATGGTATCCCTGCCCATGGCAGGGGGTTGGAACTAAATCATCTTTAAAATCCCTTCTAACTCCTAACATTCTATGAACTTACTTGAAGGCTGTGTACCCCACAACAAACTTACCAATTAATCCCTCTACTTCTTAAGAATTTAAATTTTTATACCTGAAATTTGTACATTGAGTTTTAAAAGATGGAACCAATTTATTTATAACTTACGTAGTTTCTGTTTTCAGCAATTGAACAGAGGCTTTCAGTCATGACTTGTTTGCTTTTCAAAAAATAAATTTTTCCAAAGAAAATATGGTTGGCTAGTAGATTTGCTTTTCAATGCTGAAACACTTGAATTGATCTGCAAATGAAGGTATTAGTCTTGACCTACCTTGTGTGCAGTTCTACAACAAAATCTCTTGGTTGTTTAATATGACTGACTTTGAGTATGTGTCTATGTTAGCAATTTTAGGACCTACTTCTACATTCATAATTTTGCGTTTTCCTGCTCTTTGGTATGTGAACTTTTGTGTGTTCATGCAAGGATATATCTTTCAAACTTCATGTATCTTTCAAACTTTCACTTCCAGTGAGCCAGAGGATATGATTTCTCTCTAACTGTGTTTCTTTTCTATTCTTCATTTTATCTGTATCCCTGCACAGGTAGGTGTTTGGGGTTTTCCTGCTTTCATTTCTCCCATGCTCTCAACATTACCTTTGTCTAATCCCTCAGGTCTTTTTTCCTCCCTTCTGTCAGGTTCATGGAATCTGAAGACTTAGGTCAAAGTTTATGTACTTGAAGAGTTCTGCTGCCTGCTGACTGTGGAAATTGCTGGGGATTGTATGATCTGAGTTTCACAGTAGATAGGCTGTAGTTGAGGTTTGCTGTAGTGGAGTGGAACAGTGGCCATCTCTATTTCTGCATTTACCAGAAAGCAGTCTCAATGCATACATTGTCTCCTGACCCATTCCACCTTACAAATACTGATTTCTTGAGGGCCATCATAATTTTTTTGTAATATATTTATTTCATGTGCTTCACAAAATTCACAGGTGTCTTTTCATCATTTCAACGTTGAAGATCTTTTCAAGGTTTATCTTAAGATATTAATACATTAATAACAAAGCTCTGTGTTCCCATTTTACAATGATATCTGAAATAGAACATAGGTTTAAAGAAAAGAATAAATCATGCTGCATACAAAAAAGGAGTCACTAGGTAAGAGATTTTTCTTGGTAAAGAAAAGAAAAATTTTTAACTCTTTAAAACAATTAACGAAAGCAATATGCTGAATTTACAGGGTGCAATTAGATTAAATTCTGTAAAATATATCTTATTGATTCTTATTTCATCTCACAGTCCGAGTTGTGCTTATCTGAATGCATATACTGTAAACAAAAAAAACCTTGTGAAGTACACTTGAAAGTGGAGCTTGTAACTGAACTTACACTTGCAGCAGGTCCCTTGTCCAGCAGCATCTGAGCTAGGTTAGGTCAGTGTTCATAGCTTCTTATAAAGTGACGTGAACTGGACCCTTCATAATATATTTTGAGGTTTTGAAATACTGTTGGAGCAGCTGTGTTTTTGAATAAGGAAAATATAAGCAGTTTTATTAGGTATGCTCTGCAGTCATTCTGCTTGTTTAGGTCCCCTTGTGCTAACACTTGATTGGGTGGGGGAGGACAGCACATGAAATAAAACCAACAAAGCCACAGCAAAACACCAAACTAAATAGTTCTCTTTGTTCCAGTTCTGTGTGCTACACAGTGGTTATGTATTTACATTGTAAGCTGAATTGGGAAACATTCACACTCCAACCAGTCTGCCTGCTGGAACAGATAAGAAGTAGAAGAAAACTAGTTTCAGATTAAAACCATTCCTAATCGTTATGGAAATATTTGTGGCAACACATACCAAGTGAGTTAAATAGGAGAGACTTCATGTCTTCAAATAAAACTTGGCATTTGGGAATGCTTGTTTTGGATTCATGTAACAGTTAAGTTAATCTTGAAATGTGGCAGCTTCCTTTGGAGATGAAGGCATTAGTTAGTGTTCTAACAGTTCTCACAACTTCCATTATTTTATTGCAGTACTAATATGTTGATTTATTATGACCTCAAAGTATCTGAGAAACTGTCTTAGGAAGATTGATTTTTATATATTATAAAACAATAAAATCTGGATCTCTCCTAGAAATCTGTTCATCCAAAGAAGGATGGGTTTACAGGGGAATATGATTTTATTCAGCTGTCAGAATTAAGGTTTTCCAGGACTAACTGGGTACTTGCTGCTTAGTGCTGCTGTACAGTACTATGCACGTGCAGCTGACTGCAGACAGTATTATTGCATTAACTCCACTCTTTGAGGAATAATTGTCTGCTAACATCTCCAGGATACAGAAATAAATATTAAGCAAGTAATAAAAAATATGGTGTATAGGATTTTCTTCTTGGATACTGGTACACTGAATGCAGGATTTATGCCTTTTAATATTTTTTAAAGAAATAACAGACCATTGTAAATTCATATATGATCCTTCTGGGTCCCTTCCAACTGAGAATATTCTATGATTCTATATTATCTAGTATATGCCTTAAATGTACAGAAATACAGATAGGAAAACTTGATGTGAAGACATTTGGCTTAACAAAAGCCACCCATTTCACAGATGATTTAACTTTGATTAACCTACTCTGCAGCAACAGATTACTCAGACAACTGGAACTACACTTTCCAGTATTATTGCTAGGTGCAGCCTAATTTACAGCACTGCCTTTCCTTCTGTCTTGCCAAAATACATCACAATTTTGATGTGAACTCAAAGTAAAAATTCAGTGGTTCATTAAACCTGTTTTTAGCATTCATTGGCAAGACATTTGTTGCTATTAAAGATTGCATAAAAATAGCAGCTACTTTACTGCTCAGTTTGTAACCTTAGATCCCCTGATTGCCTGTCAGAAACAACATGGAGTTAATCCCTTAGCATATTATAATGAATATTCATCGATATGTTGATGTGACATAGAGTCCCATTTCCTGTCTTCACGGCCCTGTGACTTTTCCAAGCCTGTGAAGCCTTTTTTTAATCTGAAATCATATTTGGTACACTGGCAATTGAAGTGGCTTAAAATGCCAGTAGATACAGTCAATAATGAATAAGGTGGATGCAGTTAGGGAGTGCCTTTAAGGTTTCAAATTTAGGTAGCTGACTTGAGATAAATGTAGTGCATGATGGTATTGTGGGTTCTTGACTTATTAGACTGGAACTTTCTCAGAAATAATATGTCCAATGTTTCAGTGTTTGGTGAGTGCTGTATTATTGTTATGCTAATTCCTTGCAAATTCTGCTATCTGCCTGCTATTAAATAAATTTGAGATGAAGGAGAGACAGGAAAAGTAATTAAAATAAACATGTCTTACCTTGTTTTTTTAGTCCAGCAACTTAATGGTGCCTTTTTTCTGAACTGTGAGAAAGCTTCCTGGGTTTGGAATAGAAAGCATTCTAGTTTTGGATAATGAGGTCAAGAACTTGTATATATGGGGATTTTTTTTTAAATTTTGAAGTTTTTTTCTCCAGATCCTTTAATAAGAAAGTTTGCATGTGATTCTTCTTTAGAGGGAAGGTTTTAGATTCATGCAGTTACAGATAAATCAGTGAGATGACATGTTCAATTTCAAGTCTGATACTTTGAGAATATTAAAATAAGTGCTGTATCCTGCATTTAAATGCAGTAATATCAGCTGGCTGTATGCAGTGAAAGTACTATGAAGGAATTTCGAGCTCTGTATAATATATGCCATTTATGTTTCAAACATTAAAAGGCAGGAGCAATCAACTATATGATCTTTTGAATAAAATATGTAGATTAGAAGGTCATATAGCACTAAGGGGTTGACCATCTACGTTTGACAAGTATTTGACTCCTGTCACTGAAAATGGTACTTAGAATCAGTGTAGTATGACTAATGGGGTGTTGGGCTGAAATTTCTAATTTGGGACTTTCAAAGCTAGAATAATGTATCCAGGGTGACCCAAAACCAAGTTTCTAAATTTGAAGGCATCATTTAATTCTGCCAGATTGATTGGCAGGGCAAAAAAGAGGGGGATTTCTATCCAAGTGGCCATAATTTGAATATGTGATCCTGCATGTGTTGTTCTCAAAATCGTGTGTGTTAACTCACATTACATTTTTTTAATTAATCATTATTCACACCTGTAGTTATTTGACATTAAGAATTCCCTTCTTTAAAATGGCCACAAGTTATACAGTTTTCAGGTTATGAATCTGCCGTGCATGCGAATCCATCGAAAAAGGAGCAGCAGTGTCTTTCTGTTTCTTTGCGTGATTATTTTGCCCAAAAAAGCTTTCATTTTTTTTTAAGTAGCACAAAAGCTGTAATTGGCATGCTTTGTAAGGAAGTGTCAATGTGCAAGAGAGTGGAGATCACTAAGAATTCTTTTACGGGTTCTTTCCCCTTTGCACCACCGCCTCCTCAGCAGGGTCACTGAGATCACTAGCTTTTCTTGAAATGGCCATTTTCACTGGCAGGTGCATTATACCCTGTATTTTCAGATTGTTTTTCCATTCTGAATGTTTGGCAGGTTGATTGCTCTGGCTGCATTGACGGAGAAAGGGCTGACAAATGCGGTTGGGCTGGCTGAAAAGACAGTGATTACTGTTTTCCTTTGTGGCTGATTGAGGCCCTTGAAAGGAAAGATTTTAACCTTCACCATTTGGTTCAAAAGTATGAGCATATATTGAAATCATTCATGCCATTTATCCTAGTTCTGTAAACTTGTCAGAACATAAAAATCGCTCAATTTCAAGTAATGTAGGATTGGCATACGTCATTATCATTTTGATTAAGTTGGAGTTTGTATTATTGTGTGCATTATACAGTGTCATTTAAAGCTTTCTTTCCTGCAGGTACAGTTATATTTTTATTGCCTATACTATGGAGTTAGAAAGATTTTCAGACCTCTTTAAACCTATCACTATGTGTGTGGTTTGGCAGCTGGTATGGCCTACAAGCTGTATTTTGTTTGCAGGGTAAAGGCTTGTCTGTAGACCTCCTGGAGTGCTGGTAATTGCACAGGCTTGCCATTGGGGAAAGACATGATTGGAAGCAGTCAGGCAGAAAAATGTTGTGCCATCCCATAGCCACCTCATAGCAGAGAGACAATCCTTGCAGTACCATCTGGTTGTTGCTATCTAGTCAGCTGGCCTGGCTGCTGGGACCATGGCTTGGCAGCTGGTTCCCATCCCTTGACCACCCCTTTTTTTTTTACTCTTTTTGTGTGCATGCATGTGGATTTTGGTTTTTTTTTTTACTTTTTGTGTTAGATAACTTTGAACATGGGTCAGGGAGATGGCTGCAACAAACAAGCCTAGCCCCTGTTGAATACTGTCTCATTACTTGTGATGAGGCATGCAGCAGTCTCCTGCTGCCAATCCCTTATAAGCAGATGACATAGCTGTTTAACCAATAAAAACAAGTCTTTTCAGAAGCCTATTCTAGAAAGTGGATGAAGAAAAGCCAGCATATCCCACAATTCTAAGTAATTTAAAGTTATTTTCTGGTTTACAGTATTCAAAGAATAAAATGTAGAAATGCAGAAAGTGCTGTAAGCCTTGTCAGTATTCCTGAACATTAACATTTTGTTATTCATTGCAATTAGGGAAAACACGTATTCCTGTAAAGTTCTCATTGCCAAACATGATACAGAGAATGAGACTTGCATCTAGAATGACAGAAAAAATGTAATCTCTCCGCTATTATCTTTAGCAAAATTTGCCTCTCAGAATAGCAACCTGAAAGCTAATGTAAGCCATCTTCGTGCCATGTGCAGACCCATTAGACTGATGCTTTCAGATCATAAGTAAGCAGCTGTTCTGTAGACTATTTTAGACATTTGATTTTTCTTTATTCCACAGCATTAATGTGTCAGTGTGTTACACAGAACATACACCCACTGCATGGTTCTGTGTGGAATCATAAATGCCTGTAAGACAGATTTCCACTTTGGATTCTTTACAATTTCCTGTGTGTCTTATTTCAGTTTATGCAACTACATAACTCAGTGCAACTGATACCCAGGTGGAGACAGTGTTCCAATGATATTTTGGTTTGTGATAATGTTATCCTTGAGCCTACATTTTACAAATGCAACCATTTTAAGCTACATGATACCATTTTGCATCAGCTTATTTGAGATTCGTATAGAATGTTACTGTTCCCCTTTAAAAACACTGATGGTCTCACCATAATGTTCCTCTTTAGATGAGGAGGAGGAAGATGATGTGGTTGCACCAAAACCATTAGTGGAACCTGAGGAAGAAAAAACATTAAAAAAAGAGGAAGAGGAAGAAGGTACAGTTCACCTCAAGACTTTCTAAATGTGCACTGTAAAGAAAGCCATCAATACGTTTTTTAACTTTTTGTTCTATTAATTTAATTGTTAAATGCTAATTAGCCAGCAAAACATAAAATGCAAAAATTATTAAAAATAATGATAAATACTGTTTTTCTTTCTTGAAAATAATTGGTAAAAGCATGCAGTCCAGAAAATGTCTGTATACATTTTTTTTCAGCTGCACCTCATGAACTCACAGAGGAGGAAAAGCAACAAATTTTGCATTCTGAAGAATTTTTAAGTTTTTTTGACCACTCCACAAGGATTGTTGAAAGAGCCCTTTCTGAACAAATCAACATTTTCTTTGACTACAGTGGAAGAGATTTAGAGGACAAAGAAGGGTAATGTGAATGTTAAATACTTTTCTGTGAATTTCCAATACTTACTGAAAAAATGATCTAAGATTAGTATCTCCTAATTGTCTTTATAGAGAGATTCAAGCGGGAGCAAAACTGTCCTTAAATAGGCAGTTTTTTGATGAACGTTGGTCAAAGCATCGTGTTGTCAGTTGTCTGGACTGGTCATCTCAGGTAAAAAATAATGCTTAAAGTAAGCAGTTGACTTTGTAAATCATTGTCGTTCTGTGCATGATTCCCATAAAAGCCCAGTTGATACAGGCTGTATTTCTAAACGTGTTCCTTCCATGCTCCGTGGTTTGCAAAAAGTAGACAGAGCTGTAGCAAAAGGTTCGTGTTGTGAAGAAAGCTGGTTTTGGTTTAAGGACTGCTTTGTAGAGGTAACTCAGCTTCATTAAAAAGAAAACTCACTTGAAAGTAATGGGTTTTAGAGTTAAAGTTATGATGAGAGAACAAGAATAATGTGCACCTTAATGCACGTAGGAGGAGCTAAATTAGCAACAACTGCAGTTTTAACTGACAATTTTTCTTGCCTTTATAATGCAAGGTGGTTTTTTAACCCTATTTTGGCAAAAGAAAACAAAGATTCTAGGATTATCTGGACCATTAGCCAGTCATCTTGCTTACTTTGAGTCTTTTTCACTTACCATGCAGTATCCAGAATTACTTGTAGCCTCTTACAACAACAATGAGGATGCGCCTCACGAGCCTGATGGGGTGGCCCTTGTATGGAATATGAAGTACAAGAAAACTACCCCAGAGTATGTCTTTCACTGCCAGGTATGATCCTGCCTTGGGAGGGACTTTGTTGATGAATTTGAACAAGCACCTTCCTTATGTTTGTCAGTGTAATAATTTCATTGGGCTGACATTTGTTTTACCCACATTTATTTCTCAACAGATGTTGATAGCTAGAGACTTCAGCTGAGAAATATGACTCTGTTTCAGAATTTCTGACATTATTCAGAATTCAGGGTTGTTTGGGAAGTCCTTTTTTTATTTAAAAAACAGGAAAACTTTCTTGTGTAATGGTTGGATCACAAAGGTTTATATGTAAGGGACTTGAGTGGGATTGTATACTACAGCGTAGTTTACTGAGTAAAATGAAGACAGCCTGAGGAAATGGAACGAGGATGAAAACTAGAAACATATGCATCAAGAAAAAGGCAGATGGAGGTTTTCTTAAAGATTAAAACATGCAAATCTCTTCCATTATGCCAAGCCCAAGATATCCACATTGTTTCCATCATTTTGGAAAATTACACAGTTGAATCAAAATTTAACCTCATGTTGTCACATTACTGTCAAACCCCAGATTGCAAAAATAACTCTGTTATATCAAAATGTATTTCTACATTCTCTAAGAAGTAATGACTACAGAATGTGGCAAAACATTATTAAAATCCTGTATGTTACTGGGCCTTCCTTTGCTAATAAACTATGCTAGGAGGAATACAGATGTATGCATATGAAAGAAAAGAGGAGGAAAACTTCATTTTATAGTTATAAATTGAAACAAAAAGACTGTTGAGGGGTTACAAAGGTTGGGTGAATCCTTAAGTAATTGAGAAGTGAAATAATGTACTGAATAAATTTAGGCAAGTAAGTTTTTTTGATACTGGGCCTCATTTCCTTTAGACATAGTGTCACCAAGTGATAGTTTGTGTATTTTGCTGTTTGTTTTTCTTCCTTTCAGTCTGCAGTGATGTCAGCTACATTTGCAAAATTTCATCCCAATCTGGTGGTTGGTGGCACATACTCGGGCCAGATAGTGCTGTGGGATAATCGCAGCAATAAGAGAACCCCGGTGCAGAGAACGCCACTTTCAGCTGCTGCTCACACGGTAGGAGGTGAAATGTCTTCAAGGACTGTGCCCTGTTGAGATGTGTTTAATGTCTAGGAAATTCTGTCCAGGGCACTTGATTGGCAATGCTTAAATGTTTATGTCCATATTTTGATACTTAGGAATCAGGCTATTCATAAAAATCAGTGTCAGAAAAAACAAATATCAGTTTTATAGGGGAGTATCATTTGTACTTTTGATTGGGATCAATCTTTTGTGCTTTGTTAAATGGTAAAATATTATATTTTATTGTACATTAATTATATCAGAACTGGTTATTACTTCTAAATTCTTCTCTGATAATATTTTGTTTCTTAGCACCCAGTGTACTGTGTAAATGTTGTTGGGACCCAGAATGCTCATAATTTGATTAGTATCTCAACTGATGGGAAAATATGCTCTTGGAGTCTGGATATGCTTTCCCAACCACAGGTAAGATAACTTTTGATAAATATATATGTAGTATCTATTCTAGATTAATATTTTATTAAAAATTCAGTTGATATAATAAACATTAATCAACATTTTCCCAACACATAGAATTAAGGTAGCTTGATACTTGATAAAATATTTCCCTACCTGTGGAATCAAATATTTTCTGTTGTTTCTTTTTTATAGTTCTGGTGTATTTGTGTTAGTGGTGAACACAAATGTTGTAAGAACACTTTCTTATTCCTGCCCAATTTATCTAAGTGAAATAAAAAGAAAACCCTTCTATTGTGAAATTGAAAAGATTTTGTAGGTATTAGTATTTCTTTTAATGAAGTAAGTTGCTGAATTTTTCCACTACAGGATAGCATGGAGCTGGTTCACAAACAGTCCAAGGCTGTGGCTGTTACCTGCATGTCTTTCCCTATTGGAGATGTCAACAACTTTGTTGTTGGCAGTGAAGAGGGCTCAGTCTACACTGCATGCCGTCATGGCAGGTGAATACAAACTTTAATTCTTCAAAGGAAATAAAAACACTGGAAGGATGAGTTCCTGCATGCTTTACACTCAAAATTTTTTAAAGTTCATACTTTCTCCTTTACATTGAAGGAGTTCAGAGTAGCTCTGTCTGAATTCCAGTGCACTTTTTCCAGAATAAGGGCTTCATTTAAAACAGAAATGGTTGGAATATTGAATTGATATTATGAGTTGTTTGTGTTGATGAGGACAGCATAGGTCACTATGGTTTTATTAATTTGAATTGTAGCAGAACATTCCAAACTTCGTATCAGTTTTGTAAATAATTGTACAGTAACATCACGCACAAATCTTAAATTGGCTAGCTGTTCTCCTGCTGTTCAATCTATTTTGAAATGGTCTGACTGTATCTTATCAATTGCTTTCTTAAATACAATTGAGTGTCCAGGTTTCATCTCAAATACACATCACCTTGCTGCACAGCTTTTTTGGTTCCAAAATACCCAAAATTGTATCACTTTCGTGTAACATCCTTCCCATCTGCTTCCCTCTTTTTCATCACCCCTGATAGGAGTCTATTAGGGATATATTCTTACTGGTTTGTCTGAACCTCGTGCCCTTAAAGTATGTGCAACTTCTCTTAATTTCATGGGAGTTTTATCCTTATTCCCGAGACTGGATTTTGTTCTTTGTATGAATATGAAGATGTAGCTATTGCTTGGAGGACAATGTAGTTAAATGTGTGGACTGATACCTGAATGAGTCTCCTGTCCCTAGGATATATTTTGGCACTTAAAATTAGTAGAAAATACATGTTGAACTGAAGGTCTGTTTTCAAGCCTGGTCTTCTGTGATCCTGCTGTGGTGAAGCCTTTTGCAGTGGGGTAACATCCATATAAAGCAGAAAAATCTTCTTGTGGCTGTATTTAAATTGCATTTCAGTGCTATCTCTGTCTGCAGATGTTTGGTTTCCCAATCAATTAACTTTCATTGTATATTCTGAAACAGCAAAGCTGGAATCAGTGAGATGTTTGAAGGACACCAGGGACCAATCACAGGTATCAACTGCCATGCAGCAGTTGGACCTGTAGACTTCTCACATCTTTTTGTCACCTCTTCTTTTGACTGGACAGTAAAGCTTTGGACAACGAAGGTAACTTAGATAGTTCAGTGGTTTTCTTCATAGCCCTTGACACAAGGTGGTGCTATAATGTAAGCTACTTAAGGAAGTTCACGAACCTGAAGTCAAATTGTGTGAAGTTCTGAGGTTCTTAGCTGCAGTCCTGCAGAGAGGAGACAGCTGATGAGCAGAACCAAGATTAACAGCATAAAACTTCGCTTTCAGCTTGTACATCATTTGTGTATTTCTGACCCATTCTTTTCAACCTTTTGCCCTTTGTTATCAACAATGATTACAATGTAATCAAATGTAAATCATATTATAAAGTCAGTTACCTCATACATTCATAAGGCAAATGTTTTGCTACAATTTTTGTGGAGGACTAAGGGACAGCACCAAAACTAATGTTAGTTAAACTTGATGAGGCTCACAATTGAAATATCTGTCATTTTCATTGCAAGAATTACTTCTTTGTTAGTCAGATGCCCTGAGGAGTGCAAAGCAGAGGAAGTAGAGTTAAAATCTCCCAGTAATAGTCACTGAATTATCAATGGCTTGATTTACAAGGTTCTTAAAGCATTAAATTTACAGTTTTCAATTGGCTTGCTATTGATTGTTTTATAGTAGCAGCCAGCAAATGGCTGCGTGCTTTGGAAAGCATACCTTTAAAAGCATTAGGTTTTGGCTGATTTTTGTAGTGGTGTTTTTTTAAAGCAAGTCAAAATGCAAATCACTTTTTACTTATTGCTGGTAATACTGTTGAAGTCCTGTATTTTGCTTTACCTGTTAGTTCTATAATTTTGAAATACAGGATTTGGGTACTGCATTGTTATCTTGGTTTCTTTTCAGAATAACAAACCTCTCTACTCCTTTGAAGACAATTCGGATTATGTTTATGATGTGATGTGGTCTCCAACTCACCCTGCCTTGTTTGCCTGTGTGGATGGGATGGGCAGGCTTGACCTGTGGAATCTCAACAATGATACTGAGGTGAGAAATCAGGTTAACAGTCAAGTGCAGCTGGAAAATTGTTTGTACTCTTAAAAAAAAGTAGTGTGTTTACCATACTTTAGGGGGTTTTTTACCATAGCTTTTCGTTGTTGTTTTAAAATGTTCTGCAGTTTCAGTAGTTTCTGTGTAATAGATAGCATTCTTTGATTACAGGGTTAGAAATTACTCCTCTTAATGAATAACAGCAGTAATTAAATTGTTTTACCTTTAACAAGAGAGCAAAACATTTGTTGGTGTAACACTGATCCATGTTGTGAAAATGATTATAGACCTCCCACCCTGAGGCCTTGTCAGCCTACAGCTTAAGAGAGTGAACAAACCTGTTACCACACACCACCACTGTTCCTATTGCCACAGTAATACTGCAGTGAAAGTGCCATTTGTTTCTAACTTAGTGAACTGAATGTTTAATTTTCTGGTGTGGGTTATAAACTTCATTATAGTAGAAATATTTTCCAAGATTTGCTGAAATCAGAGGAGAAACTTGGCAGATACTTAGTACTTAAATTTCACCATCTGAAAACTACATATAGAAGAAAGTTGTAGGACCATATGCCAGCCTGTGACTTTAAATTGGAATTACCTGTTCTAGCCTTTTGGACAGGGCTTGACCTGCCAAAACAGCTGATTTCATCCCACCCTCTGTCATAATCTTCCTGAGATCCTAGGGTGCCTGTCACTGCCTGAAAGCGTGTCTGTGCCTCCTGTCCCACAAGAAGAGTGCCTTTTGATAGCAGATATTTGTACTTTGTTTTGGTCATGTCACTGGTGATAGCTTAAGGCCACTGAGGTCTTTGTATTGTGAACAGTCTTTGATCTGTGTACCACGCACTGGCTGAAGTGTTGGGCATCTCGTTTGATGCAGCACAGATGGCCTAAGTGTGTTCTGTAATATCTAGCTTATGGAAACCTGATGCATTTTTAGCAATGTGTTTCAAATTGGTACAGGTGCCCACTGCAAGCATCACCGTGGAGGGCAATCCTGCTCTGAACCGTGTGAGATGGACACATTCTGGGAGAGAGATTGCTGTAGGTGACTCAGAGGGACAAATAGTTATATATGACGTGGGAGAGGTATGTATGTCATGTATTGTGCAAAGTATATTGCAAAGCACTTGGGTTTCTTTATTTAGCAGCTTGCCTTTCGTTTTTTTTCTCCTATCATTAGAGGAATAATAATTAGGTTTAATTTGTATTTTTTTATTAGTATTTCCTAGTAGTGTTTTATTTAAGGTGTTCTAGCATAACTTTTTAGCATGCTGTCATCCAGTCAAGAAGAAAAAGCTTTACTGTAAGGCTAGTGAAATAAGGATCAATGGGTTTGTTCACTGAAATTTTATCTTCTATGTAACTGTGGCACGTGTGAATTCTGATCCTAGCTCGAGAAATACCAAACAAAACATTTTGCAGCAGAGCAGCCTTGATTATATTCTTACAGGGAAGCAGCTGCTCTTGCAAGGATGTGTACTGCAGTAGTACATGACTGATGGGATGAGGCTATAGCATTAGTATTCCCTTTGAAGGCAGTGTCTCAGGTGGAGATACATAGCACAGGCTTACAATAATATAATTTTATACTTCAATGCAGTAGTCTCAAATTCTGCTTCTTTTATTAGTTAGAGCTTTTGACACTTACACTAAAATAAAGGTAAGCTTATCTGGAAGTGGAAACTCTTCTGAACATAATGAAAGTGCTGTGCCGTTCAAAGCGAGCTCAGCTGTATTTAGCAGGAGGTTCCAGTAACACTCTCTGTGTCACAGCAAATCGCCGTTCCTCGCGGGGATGAGTGGACTCGGTTTGGCCGAACGCTGGCAGAAATCAACGCCAACAGAGCTGACGCGGAGGAGGAGGCTGCGACCCGCATCCCGGCATAGAGCCCTCAAAAACAGCCTCCAGGGCTGCACTGGCAGTGACTGGATGCAAATCCTACGTGTCAGTTCTAATCATAGCTTAGGGGACGAATATATGGATTCAACAATGGACTTTGAAATGTATTAAGATCACTGAAAATTAGATCTTGCATTGTTAAGTTTTATATATAAATTACAAGCACATTCTTTTGTGTAACTTTTAATACAGTTAACTTTGACTTTGCAAGGATCTTTTGCTGAAACACTAACCTGGTATGAATTTGCTACTTGGCTTCTGTAAAGTCCAATCTGAAAGAGTATCTTTCTGAAAAGTAAAAGTTCTGCTCCTAAAACTTTCTGTGTTACAGACTAACCTTCACTAGGTAGTAAATCTCTGAAGCATTCTTTAATTTGAATTCTTCAAATTACCCATGATATGCATGCATATGTTCCAAGTTTCATTGTTTATATATAGATAAGCCTCAGATTCTGGTAGTGGGTAATATATGTGAATAAAAATTTGTCTGTAGTTACAAACTTACATGATAATCAGACCTGAATTAATGAAATACATATTTAATACCAATTTCCTTTTGTTTGAATTGGTGCATTGAACGGTGAGACGGATTCACAAATAAATACTATACAAGCACTTGTCAGCTGCCCTGACCTATAATCTGTGTCCCTGCAGTAATTTAAAGTTTCTGGGAGCTGATCCTTTTGTTTTACTGTACACATCACAGGCTTGTTTTCTACCCCCAGCCACCCCTTACTGCCATGGCAATTGGCCAATAGAAAAAAGGCTTCGGTTATCAAATGTTTCTCTTTCAAATGGTAAGGAACTAGATTTTAACTTAATTCTTATAGCATGAAGAGTTTCATTCTGTTAACTACAGACTTGCTACTAATTTTATGCACTAAGTTAAAGATTTTATTGTTCTTGATTTTTAACATTTTTATTGAAACAAAACTTCTTGATGGCTTGAAACAGAACGGTTGGAATTTCTTTTAAAGGTTACTTTTTTTTGTTTCTTAGCACATTATGAAGTTTTCTATTAAGACAAATTACAAGGGGGCTGTTTCTTTTGGGTTGTTTTTTGTAATAAATACTGTGAGTTTTACTAATTAGGCACTAAATCAGTTTGTAGCCTAATTTAGGACTCTACAATTGTTTTTACTTTGTTAAAAGCTTATTGTTTTTTCAGGAGAGCTGGTTTTATATGCTTAAAAATAGGAAATAGGTTTGTATTCCTTAGTTTCATGTCCAAGAGTATTGTCATTGTTTCTTTGTTTTTTAACTCTTTAGTTTTAGTGGTTTTTTCTTTCTCCTTGTCTTAGTTTTGTTATTATGAGCATCTTATAGAGACATAGCAGTAACAGCAGTTCTGTCTTCCAAAGTTTTCTTTTTTGGTGGGTCTGGAAGTGAAACATGTTTAAGCTTCCATTGGTGTTAGAATTTCAAGAGTTTGTCCTCCTCTTTTCAACCCAGCCATGCTGCTCGGTTTGCAGACGTTTATGCTGTGTGTTCTCAACCCTGCAACAGCAGCTGTCCTCAGCTGAGAAGCATGTGAACTGTGTAAGAACAGGCACATCATGAGAGAGTTTGTACTTTTAGGCAGAAGATTTCTTAACAAGCAGAAGGTGTCTTGGTTTGATGGTTTTGGGGTGAGGGGGTGCTTGAGTTGCTCTGTGGGGTTTTTTATTGAGATTACTTTTCATTGTATAATACATTTCCCTCATGCTTTTATTTTCAGAAATCGAGTAGGTAAGGCTTTCTTTTGCATACATGCAGGTCATATGGCATTAGTTTTGTGTAATTTCAACCTTCTAATAATTTTCAATTATTAAATTTAATACTACTACATCTTTATTCCTGCTTGTGGTCCTCCCTCACAGAATAGTTGAGTACAGATTAAAAATGTTGTAAAAGCCATACCTGCAACGTTGAGACCAAAAGTGATGCTAGATGCTGTAAATGAGGATTCTAGGAGCCAAACTGTCCAGTTTTGGACCTGCAAGAAATACAAATGCTGTTGTGCATTGTCAAGTCTCCCAAGGCCTTGATCAAGGCAGTCAACAAACTGTGACTAAGATTAAATGCCTGTGGGTCCCCACCATTTTTGTCTCTATTTAGAAAAGCGCAAGACAAAATTCACAGATAGAGGAGAGAGTTCCCAGAAGCCTGTCTCTATCCAGAAAGCAGTACAGAACAAGAAATTCCTTAAACACAATACAACTAAAGAAGGAAGCTTTCTAATGACATTATCTATGTTCATATTGCAGAATAGTGGTCAAGCTTCCAAGGTCAGTGTATTGTATGTAACCTCTGGCTCACTAAATATTATTCAGCACCAAAATAATTTTTATCTTCCTTAGAGGCTAGAGCTGGAGAAGGGCTGCTCTGTGTAGTGTTCAGTTCTTAAGAAGCCATTTCTTCATAAACTGATTTAATCCCTGATGGGCCTGCTGTGACTTAAGTAAGAACAGAACCTGAAATCAGTTTATACCACTTGGATATACTCTATTCCAGGATGTTTAACCCTGTAAGAAACATGTAAAACTTGAGTAAGCAAGGCTGGAAACCATCTTATCTCTGGATGCAAGGACGGTGTGACTGATTTTCCTCCAGAACAGCAGAAATCTCAACTCCTCTCTTTCCTCTGACATTTTCGCATATAAATATGATACTAGGGAAATAGTTAGAAAAGCTAGAAATAGTTCAAGCTTTCACTTTCACTTTCTGTTCTTCTTTTACTTCCACTCACCTGTAAATATAAACAATCAGTTTTGCATATAAACACAATACAAAGGTAAGAATATTTTCTCCCCCACAGAATAGCCTAATCTCATGGTAAAACAATTTAGAAATTAAGAGAATGCCCTCAATTTTTTTGTAGCACGTTTTCTATTCAGGAAAAAAGCCACTCTGAGTAATAAACCCTGTAAAAATTCTTGAGTGTACTAGTAACTGGCAAATCTCTCATTGTGTTTTGAATATGCTACCATAGGAGTAGTATCTATTACACACTTAATATTGCCATGTATTTTGAGAGAATTCCTTGTCACAAAGTAGTGCTGCAAAATAAAATATTGCATGTGCTCATCTAATTACTGTATGATCTTAACACTTACAAGCCAGCACATTGCATATAAATTCTTTTGCTGTAACTAGCACTGAAGGGCATTCCTGCAGAGGCTCTGTCCTGTCCAATCATTAAATGAATGCATCTGATCTTCACATTTCCTCTGTGGAGGAAAAAACAATCATACAGGACAACTTCCTATAAATTCAATGAAGCAAACTGACACAAGCGTTTTGAAACATTTTATTGTCACGATTGTTAACAAAACACCTTCAAAACATCTGTACATTTCAAACTATTTTGAACTGCAATACCCATTATATAAATGTATGTGTATAGATGCCCTGATGTCTCTGTACAAAGATGTACAATATGTACAGTAACATTAAATGCAAGCTGTGCAAGGCAAAGTCGAGATTACAGCTTCATGCCACTGGTTAAAACAAGGCAGAAAACCACAGCTTCATTCAGTTCCTTGTGTGTAAATAAATAAATGCAGGTATGTATGAATATTTGAAAGCAGCAATTCTATTTGCAAGCTCAGTTCAGCTAGAACACATGCAGCTGACTGGAAAAAAATACAGCAGTACTCCTGTGAACTCTTTCCACTGCATCAACTTTGTTCATTTGAAACATCTTTTCAGGACTCAGCTGCTAACTCTGTGTTTGAGCTGAGGTGGTAGCAGGAGCTCGAAACTTTGGAAGATATAAACCAAATTTATTTTCTATACCAGCAAATGTAGCTGTAGCAAGTCTGTATCCTCCTATATGTGCAGGATTAACAGGAGGAAGATCTGAAATTCGTGTCTTTGGGGTAGATTCTGATCCAGCCGGTTTGCTGTTTGAACAAAGAAAAAAGGTCATTTTGTTAGTCTAGATTTTATAAGAAAGGTCTTTAAATAGACTTATTCAGGCATAAATACTTAAGTCTTTTTTCTGAATATGGAAGACTGTTAAACCTGACCTTAATTAATTGACTCCTATGGTGAAGTGAATGAGGTCAGACCAGTACTTAATTTTAAATCAAACCCAAAACTGAAGTTTCATTTTTACTGATACTTTTGTAAATTCTTTTAGCTCCCAGTGTCATGAGGAGAATGGACAAAACTATCTTGCTACAATAGAAATACAAATTAGTATACTGAAATAAATATGAAATGGCTCTTTATCTCATCTATTTAAAAGTAGCATGCAAGTTTCCCTAAATTATATAAGGATGGGGGGATTTTTTACATGCTGCAATTTTAACTACAGATGCTCAAAGTCAACAAGTTTTAATGGGTCCCATGCATGAAAAAGTTTGGGTTTTTTCTTTAAATTTGGCCGTTGTTTTTGTGCAAGCTAAAGAACAAATAACTTGACTTACAGGCCTCCAAAATCAACATACAACCATCTCTGCAGAAGCTCATAAGTGACCAAAGTAACACCAAACTGGGGTGAAGATCTGAATACACGAGCTGTTAAATATTACAAATAATAGTGTTAAACAAATAAAACAGTTCCTCAGGAGAGAAGCTAAACATTTTTAACAAGGTGTTACATTTTCACAATAAGACCTTGTAAACACTGCTCTTATTTGAGTCCTTAACAAAGCAAGTGCTAATTTGCAGATTTGGGGTCAGCCTTAATTTTTTTTCTCACCTCCAGCTCCCTTCCACAAAGCTGAAGGGCCTTCTTCCCTTAGAATCTTTCTGAAGCAGTCAATAACTCCACTGTATGTTGTCTGACCAGCGCGAGCTGCCACTTGCAGTCTTGTCTTGATGACATCAGCAGGGGTTACCAAAGAAGCAGCAGGCACACCTTTTAGAAGAAAACCACATTTAATTTGCACAAAGGATCTTGTAAAAGATGAAACACAACTGAAAAATACAAGTGCAAACTTTCATATTTTTTACAAGGGCTATACATTACTCTTATTCTTGATGCTCACATAAACGGTCGTGCCTGAGATAATAGTTCTGACTTCCTTCTAAATTAAAAGGCTGAAACTGGTAGTAAAGGAAATAAACTATGAAAACCCATTCTCAGCATCTTCTAGTGCTCTGGCTGCAGCAGTAGCTTGAAACAAGATAAAATTGGCTATATATGTAATATAGAAAAATTAGTTGTACAAATTTACTGTATTTGTTTATACCTTACAACATATTTTGTAAATTACATAGATGATTGATTTGGAAATGGAATCCTATGCATCCATTTGTTAAAGGTGTTGATGAGAAAACCTACTTCTTACAACCCCTATTCTACAGAAATATGTTAAACTGCTGTTTGGACTGTTCTGTAGGAGAATAGATGCTGCTTACTTCAGTAGGCAAGCCATAAAAAGACTGAGGACAATGAAGGTGTTTTACAAGTCTGCTTAGTACCAACAGCGTGATATTAGCCAACAGTGATGGAAAAACAAATCTCCACTTCCAAGGCACCACTCTCGGCTTTCTAGTCAAAGGAAAGGAGAAAGTTTTCAGAAATGTACTCCACAGTATATAACTGTGTTATCTGAGATATTTCTGAATATTTCTAAATACTATAAAAACTTCATCCCCCTAAAAAGAGGAACCATCTTCTGACTTAAAATCATGAAAATAATTTTGACTTCTGCTAAACTTCTACAACTGGTTAATATTGAATAAAAAATGTTAACAAGTCACTGATTGCATAGGTGATGATAAACTCAGAAGTGTCACTGACCAATCTGGGAGGTTTTAGAGGAAAACAGAAGCACGGCAGTTAAGCCTGCAAGCATACACAGACAGCAATCATATGCAGATTTTCCTTACAGGCAGATCCCTTCAGACTGTATTCTTGCCTGCTGTGCACGTGTAACCGGGATTGAGTGAGCAATTGAGAACGTGAAATTTGCAATTCAGAGAGGCAGATTCCTGTACATGCTATAAAACTACGCCTATGACATTTACATAGATTTTTAACAGGGCTCATGCCTTAGCAACACAGAAACACTAATGAAATGAAGAGAAACTGTTAAGTTTGTGGTCTAAAAAGTCTTAAAGGAGATACAAATTAATAATATATTATATATGAGTATTGTGTGCATATAATAAGCTAAATAATTTTCCATTTCTGGCAGCTCTGCAATACTAAAGACCAAACAGGGCTACAAATCTGCTAGATATTTCCTAGGTGGTCTCCCCTCTGGCACGAGGAACACACCAACTGGCACAGAGAAGTTGCAGCCAGGCTATGTGTCAAGTCCGATATGGGAAACTGCTATTCATACACAGGCACTCAAAATTTATGTATATATCTATGTCGTGATTCCTTACAACTGTAACAAGTAGCAAAGGGTCTTGCTCAGCCCAGTGATGTTTCTGAACTGCAGATTCTGACACTGAATCATTCAGTCTGTGTGCAGATACCTGGTTTTCATCTGCTGAACTCGTCCTTGGCAGTGTGCACAATCTGTCCATCTCTATCTGCATGTTTAAATATCCACCACTATAGTTCCTACATCTAGTATTTTTATACCCCTTGCCTTTAGTAAAAACAACTTTTTATCACAGCTGCATATTGTCTTTGTATTAAACTTATTTGAGACACTGTAAAGTATTTCAAATTTCAGAGTTTGGTACTTCAGCTTCTTTACAAACTAATGCCCTATTTTCAGCAATTACATTTGAACAAAGTTTCTTTTCAGTTATTCCAGAATCCAAACCTGGGTAAGTCATTTTCTTCTTAGCTCTTATGATCTCTCATTTTATGTTCATCAAAGATTCAAATTAGCCTTCAACTCTGAGAGCTCAGTAACAAGTAAAACCCTATTGAGACAGACAGATCAAATTTGACTACAAGTTGCTGAGCTGCATTACGCTGTTTATCCACATTATGCAAATGTAATTAGCTCTCATCAAAATTACATCGCCTCCTACTAAGGATAACAGTGATCAAATTTAGATTAAATCAGATACAATGGTACAGTACCCTTTCTTTATATGGGGCTACTGAATGAATACTAAATATTACTCACTAAAAGAAAAAAAAAATACTTTTAGGAAACATTCTGCAAAATTACCTGCAATGGCTCCAGCTGCAAGGAGATTAAGCCCTCCCACATGGCCACTTTCATCAGCAAGCATCATTTTACTATGAGCATAAACCGGAAAGTAGATTGCAGAAAAGGGAATGTCTCTGAGGAAACATGCTTTGGCACCCTGACACAGAGAAAAGAGACATAATGCAAATAAATTCTGTAAGGCTAAAATTGATATCCAGCAAGCAGCCTGAGCCCTGAAAGTACAAACTCATTTGATCTACCACATAAATAACACAGAAAATAAAATGTCTCAGGAAACAGACGATAGAGGGAACTTGAAAATAAGAATAAAGCAAATCTAAACTAAGTGTCTGGAATGAGGAAGACTCAAGGTTCATGTATAATTTTGTTAAGTTATACATGCTAATCCTGACATCAGTACTTAAATACTTCTTACACACTATGTGTCCAAATGCAATGGAAGAAGTGACAAAGATCAGTCCTTATGTCTTTCTGACAACAAGGGAAGCAGCAAGACAAGTCCCTGCCAGCCTTTTTTCCACCAAACACAAAGGCACTACTAAAATACCAGTGAGCACTGCAAGACCTCACACTGATCATCATCTGTTTGACCAAAGAAGCTGCACTGGAAGATCAGCAAAAAGAGAAAAAACGCTGCAAATTTGGTGTAGTTTAATAAGGAAACACAATGGTCATGAATCTCATCTACCAAATTCAAAACAAAAGCTTCAGCTCTAAAAGTAAATGTGCACATTTTTATAGTATTATTGCAGGTCTATGGGCAAATTACATAAAGCACTGTTTTATAAGTGCAAAGCTAATATAACTGCTGAATTTACGTATTACCCCTTGCACTGGCAGAAGATACAGGAAGAAACACTCTTCCTTGTTTAAGGAAACTAATAGCTTCTGCTCCATTACACCTGATCTGTAATGATGGCAGTAAGTATACCTGCAGGGAAGGAATCTCTTGACTGGCATTCTGCTGAAGTATCATACATAACAGGCTTTTTTCAGTGGAATTTATTGACAAATCCCACCACTTAACTTCTTAAAAATCTGAATCCTACTAAACTTCACTACTGTTTCAGTGCCATCAAATTATTAAGACAAAGAGAACATCCTGCTGCAAAGATAACAATAGAGATACAAAGATTCAAAATAAATACAAGAAAAACGCACAGGGAAAGCTAAAGAAACTTTTCACAAAACCCCACCAAATGAAATGAGCAGAGCCAGAAGCCAGCAGGTCTGCAATACAGGACTCCCTGTTGCTTGGCATAAAAGCCCAAAGGATAGAATGGGGGAGTATTTTTTTGTATCCCACTGCCATTAATATAGAAGTGAGTTTTCTTCAGTTTTCCACTGTGGGGCTGCCCTGCGGGAAGAGATTGGTTTTAAATTCCAAAGATGTCTTTCTTTTTAATAATTTTTGTTTTGACAATATAGAAGTTTAGCATAAAATGATGAAGGCACTCAAAGCAGAAGTACGTACCTTATAAAGACCAAGAAAGCCCAAATCTTTTATGACAGAGAGGGCACTGACTCTGGGTCCTGTAGTAATTTCTCCTGCTACCTGCAACCGAATCTTTACAATCTCCAGAGGATTAGTGAAGATGACCTGGGAACCTCCTGCCTGCAAACCCAAGGAAAAAGAAAGCAAATTGTGTTACTAGAACATGTGATGACATACTGACTTTTGCAATGTGATGAGTGCCTTCACTTCTCACTGCACTGGCTGATATTCTCATGTAAAAATATATGAGAGAGATTTAATAAAGCACCTGTCAGGAAGTCAAAAGCCCCAGATCAGAAATCATGGGTTTGTAAAAATAGATTTTACATTTGTATTTTTATAGCCCCCTGAGTTAAATTAATTCAGTTTGTCTCTGGTTTTCTCCTCAACATCACTTTCTAGAAGTCATGGCTGTGTTTAGAAGTCTATCAGATATTACAGGAAATACTAAACTAAAATAATCATTAGACTTGTGCTACTAAGGCATCAAATACACATAAAGAAGACCTTATGTTTATTCAATAATAATCCATCACCAATGTGTAGACATGCTATTTGCATTTAGAAGTGATGCTGTTTAAAAGGTAAATTTGCATTTAACAGTGTAATTTTAAATTATTAGAAAAGGTGTTTGGAGTTTTGTTTAGCATCCTGTAATAGTCCTAAGTGGAAACAAAATATGAAATTTAAATAGGAAGACTAACATTTCAAAATATAATACTAGATAGAAACAGATGTCGTATCTTTGAGCTGAGCATGACAGATTTTACTTGCAGGAAATACTCTGTTGGCAGTGTTGAAGGACTGTCTTGCAAACTTCCTAGCAGTAGTGTTGTAAAGCTGCTTCTGATTCTGCACTTTAGCCAAAGACTTTCAAAGAACTGTGTCCCAGGTTTGAGAGAGATTCAATCTGACAGTTCGGTTTCAGAGTTTTTAAACCTGTTTAAAATGACATGTTTAGATTTCTCCCTGGTTTGCTGTAGGTACTACCACTCACTTCAGAAGAAGTTTGTAGTTCATCACAATCCAGCTATATTTTACTAAGCTTGTTATCCTCCCCTCTTCCTAAGACACCTTTTTTCATTTAAAAATTAAACCCATTTCCTTAAAAATTGTGGCATATAACCATTTGAATACAGCCAAACTTTAAAAAGCATTTCTTGCACAATGTAAAAGCTCTTCTTAATTCTGATCGAATTCTCCAATCCATCAAATTTTCGTGAAGTAAACAGATACAGATCATCTGCAGTTAAAACTTTTTACCACTTCTAAATTGCTCAAGTCATAAATTCTTTTTGTGATGCTGGGGGGTTGGGAGGGGAGTGTGGTGAAGTAAAACCAATAGTCTGATACAGCATCTTCTGGACAGTCTGCATGGTGTTCTCTGTGAATTGTCTGACAACTAATGAACGCTAATCCTTTCTGCATACAGAACAATCTTCCTCTCTCCAGCAGCAGGCAGAATAAATTTGAGATTAGCCCTGATGCACAGTTTAGAAACTGGCAATCTGAATTATTCTAGCCTAGAGACAAAAGAGCATTGCAATCCTCATTAGCTCTTACAGAGAATGACCCAGCACTTCAGCAGTATCTATGGGCTGGGGCAAGAAGCATCAACACCTTCACTGACCAAGCATCCCATAACTTCACTGAGCCTTTACCAAGCACTGATAGCCTTCTATTGCAAGCCCTGTTTATTACTTCGCTCAATATTGACATTTAAAATCATCACTGCAACAGCTTTTTACTGAAGCAGCTTGACCCAAACAGTGGGAGATCAACTGCTGCTTTTGATTCATTATCTCCATTGTAGTAATTACTGTCTTTAACACTTCCCACTAAAATAATCAGTCTATAAAGTTAATCTTAATTTTATTCCCTCACTTCTTCACCTCTTCGAAAGCAAATCAAAGCCCATATTTTTGTGAACATTTGTTGCAACCATCAGAAGACCACAAGAACTCCCAGACAAGTGATTCCCATCTTCTCTGCTCCTTGGACTTACTGCATTGTGTTTACTCAGTTATCTGACACCACTCATATGTCCAGAGGCATTCTTTACACTCTCCTTGCTTCTCATCTCACCTTTTCCAGTTCATACACACCTGTGCATGGAAGACGACATGGTTGTCTTGCTAGGCAAAGTTACAATCTAAATAAAATTTAGAAAATTTGCATCTGGCAAATTCTGTTAAGCTTTTTTTTGTTGTTGTTTATGTTGCATTAAGCATAAAACCAATTTCAAATGTTTCACATTTCCCTGCATCTTTTAAAAAATAATTTGGTAGATAAAATGTTAAGCAGCATGTTCTGGCTGAATAATACAATCGACCACACAAAAAAATTCAAATTCAAATCAAATACATTGCAACACTACTAAGGTAGAAATTCACTCCTTCTAGACAATTACCAGCTACCTGCCTATTAAATATGTATTATTTGTTTACATGTACATGTGAAGTTCCATTTTTTATTTTTAATGTTAAAAATCAGCACACCCTGCAGAGCAGCCAAAATAACTCTTCCTATTTGCCTAACACCCACCACAGAAACACAAATAGGCCAATTTGTAAACATTTCTATTTTCTACCCTGAATTCAATCTTCCTGCAATTAACATTTTCCTCTCCTAGGTACACAGCTGCCTACCTCAGCCATAGCCCTCTTCTGATACAGAAAGCAAAAGATTCCAAACACAATACATTTTAATAATTTAGCAGCAACACTAATTAGAAATACAATGTTACAAATTCTATATAGTTAATATGGAATTATGTATTCCAACAGTATTAGAAGATGATTTGGTGGTCAGGTTATTGAGCAAAATAAAATATAAGGAAAACCCTACGTTTATGTTATCAGTAGAAAACTCATTGAAAAGCTCTTTAATTACATCAACACTTTGAACATTGAGTATTTACAGTGCTGACAGACTTCTCAACAGGCAGCTTTCTTAAAAAGAGCTGTAACTACCTAGACACCCAGCTAAATACTCCCTATTAGCAGGATGTCCTTCTATCCAAGTCTTGATTTATGCTGTTTTACTTGGGAGCTTGGTAAACTTTTCTGCCGAGCAGTGATTTGATTCACACGAAGACGAGCACTGCATTCAGTGGAGTGGCACAAATGATTTAGGTCCCTCAAAGGATCACAAGCACAGACAGGACAACCTTTGACTTTAATACAGATCATGTAACACAAGAAAACTCACTTTTTCACTGTGTATGTTTTAAACAATGAAGGCAAGAGTGGTTTTCTATTTAAGTAAAAGACAGCTATCTATCTGACAAAAAACGTGTGAGGCAGAGGAGAGTGCTGCCTTGGGGAGCAGAAGAGCACTCTGTAGAAAAGGATGCAGAAAAGAATGACACAAAGGATCTCCAAATAAAAATGTACTGGAGGCACGTAGGTTTGCAGTACAAATCTCCACACTCCTGTGCAAATCATTAGCAATCAGCATCATTCTTTTTCAAAGTCTCTTACTTCAGCTGTCAGCTATGTATGTTAAATACACGTGCACACATATATGCACACAGAGGTATACACTGCAGTCCCTGAATTGCTTTTGGAGATGGTGCAGTAAATCTAGATTGCTCTCTCATAAATCCTCGCTTCACACATAAATTGCAACAGACACTTTAAAAAAGGTTGACAAATTTGTTTCTGAATGGAGGTTATTCATACACATCAAAAATACCAGTAATAAAAGCTTCTACTTAACCTTAATGTCATGTAAAATAACTCTACAAGGAGCAAATAAAGGAACTAAATCTGACAGCAAAGGTTATGAGAGAAAAGATGTAGTTTGAGATCCCACAGCAAACGCCCCATGACATGCCAAAGGCTGAAGGAAATATACAAATGACCCTGCAACATGAGACCTCTTGCCCTTTCCAATTCCACCCGAGAGGCATATGCTCCAAAGGGGAGAGGCCTACTTCAAGCCCTTCCTTCCTTCCTTTCAGAAAGCACCACATCCTGGACTCCAACTATGTCCCACAGAAGCAGCTAAAATAAGGTATTACTTAAAACAGTCTTGTTTAAAAACATCAAAAGAACTTGCATTTCTCTCTCTAGGCAAAGCTGATATTGTTCATGAACCGAGAGTGAGCTTAGTGTCTCTTTTATTAAACAATTGTTTTCTCCCTGATTTTAAATGTCCACAACAGAAATCAAGGTAAAGTAGTAAAGTTTAATTCTGTTTTTAACTTTATTTTTTAAAAGTTTAATAAAAGAAGTAATGTATCTTCAGGGTTTTGAAGGAAAAGCCATCTGAAACTATAATTCTGTATTTCTGTACTTGTTAAACAAAACCATCAACATTTTACATTGCTTTTTCCAAATTAAATATTTGACACATTCCTGGTTGCCTGATAAACCTATATGCATTTTTGTGTGTATGTATATGCATAAGTATGTATGAAAATTATTTCTTACAAGTATACAAAAAATATTTAGACTGAATACTAGATTTTATGTTTATGAAAACTTAAAAATCAGTGGTAAATTTGAACCTCTCCGTGTATGTATGTGCAAACACAAACACACATACACACATCCCAACCTCTAATTATCAACAGATGCATTGCCTACATCTCCAAAGGTTCTCAAGACCCTTTCTGCCTGGCACCCCACATCATCTTTCTTCCCACAGCATAAAGCAAAAACATCTTTCTGATGAAACACAATC
Source organism: Sturnus vulgaris (assembly GCF_052056855.1). Lineage (NCBI taxonomy): Eukaryota > Metazoa > Chordata > Aves > Passeriformes > Sturnidae > Sturnus > Sturnus vulgaris. Next base: position 21,336,192 of record NC_142249.1, on the reverse strand, counting down.
CATCCATTCAAAATCCTAAGCACCACACACAGGATGAGAAGGATCCATTTTTTCCTGTGTAACTCATAGGAATTACAGCCTAAAATCACAGTATCTTTGTCTACTGTCACAGTAATCATGAATCATTTACACAGCATTAGATGTTTACTTCAACACTGCTTCCCAAGTGAGGATGAGCAGTTCCCTACAGCACCCTGCCCTTCCTGATGTACTCACACGTGTCTGTGTGAGCTCCTATGGGAAGCACTGCCCATACCAGGCATGCACTCTCTGCTTCCCAGGCCTCTGCTGGGACAGAGGCAAGCACTGCCAAAGCCTCACTCATCCTCCCTGCAACTCAAAGATAATGGTAGCTGAAAACTTCAAAAGCAGGAATGCAGGTTAATCACTGAATTACAATGAAATGTAATTCAATTAATTACCGTAACAGTAGGGAAAGAAACTGTTTGCTCTGTGTAAATATGGATAGTGCTGTTAATGATTAACAAACCAGCATACTTCAGGCAGGTAGGAAGATGGGGTATCAGTTTCATCCATCAACGACAAGAGCCCTTTCATTGACAGGTGACCTGACTGCTGTAACTGAGCTGCCCCACATAGCTGCTCTGCAGTTTTCAAATACAGCTACAGCTTGAGAGCAGCTGGGAATATTTGGGCTCTGACAGAGCAGACCCTGCACTTCCCAGTGACATTTGCATTGCCCAGCAGCCAGCAGGTAGGTTTAAAGGAGCATAGGGCACGGGCTGCCTGCGGGAGGTCCCTGCCCTGCAGTAAGGAAGGAAAGACAAGAGTCAGGCAGCTGACCATATAAACAGGCACTGCCTGGCCGGAAGTCTTTGGTAACCGCTGTGAGAAGAAGATGTTTCTTCTTACTGGAAACATGACTTTACTCCAGAAGTTTATGGAAGCTGAGAATGATTGGAGCCTGAGATGTAAGATTTTGGCCAAAGCGATTCAGTCTCTCAGTGTCAGCATTTCTGGAGGGGGGACATGCCTGTGAGTGGCCCCTTTGTGGACAGTACAGCACTGCTTCCTGACACTCCAGAGCTGAGGATACCGGCCAGCCTACACAGGGTCTCCTGAACCATCATTCTCTTAATGTCAAAGGTTTCACCTGTCCTTATCTGTGGGTCTCAGAAGACTGTAACACTGTATGTAAGCTTTGATACAGCACTGCCATCCAGAGAGGAGAATTTGCCATGTCTGCTGGAACCTTTCCCAAGCTGCCTCCACTTCCTCACAGGAATTCTTTTGTTTGCTATTTGAGGACTGTGGCATGCACAATGTGCTTCTGTATACCTTGAGAAAGGGAAAGCTTTTATAAGTATGAAAGGTATCTGCTGTAAACTCTGTAAAATGGCTGAAAATATGCCTTGCTCATCTTGTTCATCCACCAGCAGTTCTACACCAGAAACGACCAAAAACTGCATTATTGCTGTTAATGAGGAGACAGTTCAATACTAAACACAGGTAAGTGAGGCTCAGAGACAGTAGTAAGTCCATCTCTGAGAACTACATGTGGGCATCATGCTATTTCTTCTGATATTATGACAAGGTAAAAAAGTATGTTTTAATTTTAGCCTCTATTTATAGTATACCATTAGCAAAATATTTAAGTGTTGAACAGTAACAAAAAGTCACAAAAACCTGAATTACCCAAATCCAAATGCTGAAAATTATTTTGGCGTGTATTAAATCCAAACATTCTCCCATTAACCCATCATTTTGTACACAGAGAGAAGGTAGAGAGTAAAGGAAAAATGAAAGGTAGCATCACCCAAACCCAAAGCCTTTTGTGTCCCTGCAAGGAAATGGACTAAGCTTACTGGTGGCCCTTCCTTGGATGTAATTGTTGGTTGCACCCCATAACATTTTGTAGAAAAACAGAACACAATAACAACAGAAGTGTGAAGACCAACACTATTTCTATGCAAGTCAACACAGAAAAGAGCTGACAAAATGAGAATGAAAAGGTCTGAGGACAAAAAAAAATAAATACTAATATCTGACTGCCCCTGCTTTAGCCAACTGATACCTTCAGACTCTTAACCTCACAGGCTTGCTAACAAAGATTCTGCTATTTAGGAAGAAGTGGAATTGCTAAAATTTAACTAAGCAGCAGTAAAGACAAAAAAAGTTCCACTGGCAAGATATTAGATGATCCAGTGGAAGCTACAAAGAAACATCCTTCAGGTTGCTAAACTGTGACCAACATTTCTTCCACAATTTAGTTTAAAATTCTCCCAGATTGAGTAAGATTAATATTATCTTGACAAAGGAGATGAAAATATCAGCTCAGACAGTCAGGTAGAAGGTGTTGTGGTTTGGACAGGCTACAAATCTGCTCATCTTCGAAAAAAACACCCAAATCTTTGAAAGCTTATCTGAAACTCAATTTCTTCCCAATTTTTGCATGTTCACTACAGTAAGACCGTGAAGTTAATTTGAAAAAGGAGTACCTAGTGAGTGAAAAAGGCTCTAATGTAGATTGAATTTAGTATTATATATTTCAGTGCAAAATAATGTAAAATAATAACATTCATTATCAGATATTTGATTTCAATTATGAATTTAAGCACAACACAAACACAAATGAATTATATTCTCTGCCATTAGAGATGACCTGTATTTGCTTTCTGTGTTACTGAGCTTTCTAGAAAAAGGTTAGTCTTCTGCTAGCTACACATTAGAGCTGCTTTCTCACATTTCTCAGAAAATAAACTTTGTACACTGACAGGTGAAGACTCAAGCATGTACCAGGCTGCCAAATTCAATCAGGCAGAACTATAAGCAGCCTCCCTTCAGGGCTGTTTCTTTGAATTAAAAGTTTGCAGAGGTCAACAACCTTTCTGCCCCAGGTTTTGTTATAAGCCAAGGAGGTTTTATACCAGCCTGTCAGCCTACTCAACTGGAAGTCATTAGTGTTCTCTGCTACAAAAGAAACTCAGCTCAAGCCTTAAACATATTATAGGGTTAACAACTGTCAGGGAATCCCACAAATGAAATTAGCCACTGTGCAAAACCAAAAGAAATCTATCATCAATATCAATTCAAGCCACTTACAGATAGCTAGAACATCCAGTGAATTACAGCCCTCAATTTCAACAAAAACATGGTTTGTTTTATAACTGTATTTGGATGAGTGATGTAATTAGCATCTGGAGTAACATAGCTGCATTTTATACAAAGTCATTTAAACAGACAATTCATTCATACATGTTACCTGAAAGGTAAGGCTATATTGTTGATTTTTTCCCTATTTTCACAAAAGTAAAAATTTCACAGCAAGTTGAAGAGTGCATTTCTTTTCCTTCTTAAAATCTTAGAGAATAATTAGATTTTCTTAAGTCATTTTAGACATATCCTCCCCTGAAGGAAACTTAATTATGCCTATAATCCTTTCTCAAGGAGTACCTGTATCTTCCCAAACAAATGATGAATGACAACCCAATATATAAGGAAAGGGAGAACAGGGCATCCTCTTCTTTGGACTTTGTAAATAAAACCACTGCTGAATCTGAAAGTTACAAACTGGGCCACAACAAGTTGTTTAAGCACATCATTCCAAGAGAACTTAATTCAGAAGTATGCTATGTTTTCCAAACAGAAAAAGCCCTTTTTTTAGTTCTTGTGACTGGGAGGAAAAAGAGCACTCCTGTTCCAATTGACAAAGCACACCCATTAACTGTCATTCCAACTATTCTGGACATGACTGAGAATCAATTTTTCCTAGGAATACAGGAGAGATACTTACACAGCCTCCAGCAAGGACCTCTGCAGGGAATGGAATGGAACCATCTTTCTTAGTAAATTTGTCTCTGACAAAGTCATTAACCTAATAAAGATACAATATATTACACACCATTTTAAGTTATTTTTCTTCCATATTAATATATATCAAGTACATCTGCAGCCATATATATTAGAATGCTTATAAGTGGTCATCTTTCACACATTTTAGGAAATAAATCCCGTATATGTTAGCAAACAAAGGGATGCCAGGGAGGAAAGAAAAAAAAATATACGTACAGTGAGCTTAATAGCCTTTTCTGGAGCAACACCTATCAGCTGTGGTAACAAGCCTATAGAAACAAAGACATCATAAGGCAACATTATCTTCCTAATAGAGAAAATAGTATTTTATCAGTGCTGTACAGAAATGCTTTTCTGCACAGGGAATACCCTTTGAGGTGGATGGCATTTAAGTATGGAATGCTGCTAGAGCACTGCATATTCATACCAGTACAATTTTATATTACAATTTCTGTTGAAAATTGTTATGAAATGTGTGATCAAATCTGCCTTCCTCGACCATATGAAGCATGATGCTGTTGCTGTACAGAGGAAAAAAGTTTAAGGACCAAACACATAGCTTGTATATATTTATTACATAAGAATTTGTTTGACTTTTTTAGCCCCTTAGCATCATTTTCTCATAAAGCTTGCAATCACTTTTTAAAATGGGATAGTAATTGTGAGATATACACATGACTATGATAAATTATCAACTCACTTCTACTTGACTCACTAACCTGAGTTTTCTGAATACTCGAGTCAACTAAGGGTCTAAAAGATTTTCTCTTGTTCAGTTCAACATGGTAGCATGAACTTCTTTAAACCCTATTACTAATAAGCATATTTTACCTTACTAAGAGGAGCTATTAGTGGACAGAAACTGATTTTGGCAAGGCCCTAGCTCCTGGAAAGTAGCGACCATTAAAATGAACTGTCATTTGAAAAACGCACATACACTTCTCTAGGAACTAACAGGTTTAAGAAAAAAATCAGTAGATGGCAGTCTTAACTTCCTAACATAACACATTATAACAGCAGCTGTTATTTTTAAATCTATTTTCTCCACGGTTGTTTTGGCATAGGTATAGACCATAAAACTTAAAAGAAAGTTGTTTTTATTAGATATGGTCACTTCCTAACGTTATTCCATGGTTATGGAATATCATTTTGTCAAAGGTGTTTGCCAGTTAACTAAAAAAAAAATCCCACAGCAAAAAAACTATCGATGCCACTTTCCATTATTTGTTAAGTACAGAGAAATCATAGCTAAAAATGTTAAATGTTCAAAAATCCCAGAAGTATTCATTCTGCAGAATTTTTAAACTATTTCCTTAAAAGGCAGCTCAGAACAAAGGTGCCTTAATAGAAAGTGTGGCAGTTAATATATGCAGTGTAATGTTTTCTTCCAACATAGTACTTTCTGTGCAATTTACAGGCTTACTATGCTCAGGAAAGGTAGTTATTAAACACAAAGAAAGGTTGACAGTAACGAAAAGAAATGGTGCCCTCCCAGCCTGAATTTCTGATCTACCATGAAAAGACAATCTAGTTCTGCAATGCTTATACTTCAAAAAACCAAAGTCACCAGATAAAACACCACAAGACAATTCCCCCACTCCCTTTTTTTATGTAGCTGAACTCATTGGGCCACACATTTGGTGTGCCAGAGACCCTGGGACACTGCAAGGTCTAGTGAGGCACCTGAGAAGAAACTTTATTAGTTCTGAAGTTGGATGCCAAGACTCAAAAGTGCCTTATTTTCTTGACCAAAAATTGTAATTCTTCATTTAGAATTGTAACATTTCCAGTTTGTGTTCAGTTCTATTTTTTAAACTGCAGAAAATAACTACATTGTACCATTATATTATGGTACAGATGTATTGTTATATTACAATACAATTAGGATAATCCAGCTCAGGAATATTAGAACCCAGTAACAGACCCACAGTCAACTCCCTAAATGTTTCTGCTGTTTGGTTTAACATACTTCCAACAGACCATCTAAATCTCGGGGTCCAAATCTTAGCAACATGTTGACCATTAACTGTAACAGTTTCAAAACAACTACATGAACTTCTTATCCTAAACAATCTTAAAGACAATTATTAAACAGGCTATTAAAAAGTTCAGCAAACTGACATTCTTTCAAACAAGAAATTTTTTCCAAGTATAAAACACTGCTTTTAACTCATCAATCGAATCATCCTTGATTTCAAAGTGTTTGAGTAAGGTCAGAAAACAAAAAAAAAAACAAAACCAAGTTATTTTAGATGCTGCTATGCAAAATTGGGTGTGGGGGCAAGAGAAAGAAAACAGTACTGTAGAACAGCACTGAAGAATCAGTCTCATAGATGTAACTCAGGTATTTGTTTTTAAGAAAGATTTAGAATCAAAAAAAGAAGACAATTTACCAGTAGGACATAATTTACACAGACTGCAGCTATTTCATTGACTTTGCACCAACATATTCCTTCCCTTACTTACTTGCATAGCGAAATCCTTAAAGACTAAAAAACACTCTTTAGCCAGAACACACAGACCTTCATATACAAAAACTTCTTAGGTACTGCCCATAAAGGACACTGTCCAATGTCTTCACTGCCAGAACACATCACAAAGCAGAACAAAATGCTGTAGCCATCACATGATTTTGCTGCAGCTAAAGAAACTGGTGTGCCAATTAATAAATACCTTGCTGATCCTTATGAATAATATGAACTATGGGAAATTACAATTAAAATATATAATTCAACTAAGTATCTATTCAGAGGGCTGGCAAGCATGTACCCTCTATGTAAGTCTCCTTACCAACGTGATTAAAACGTGGCCTAACTTATAAAAAGCTGAATTCTTAACCTGTATCTTAGAATTTTATTCTTTTTCAAAATAAAAATTTTCTGAGTTTCACTGGTGATATTTAAAAGTAAAACAGAGCAACATGATTCAACAGCAGAATGCAACTTCTGTTCACCAGATAAAATCATAAAACAAGTCCCACTACCTGCAAAAGCATGAGGCAGAAGATCTTGCATCCAGTTTACAGATACATTTCCAAGTTACTGTCTTTTGTCTCTTAACAAAAAGTACTTGCTGTAAAACCAGTATTTATTCCTCAGATGCTAATCTGCTCCTGATATCTGACCCCAGCTGAAAGTTGCAATCCTCAATATGTGAGATAACAATTACATCCTCAACACTTACACCCCAAAAATTAGATCTTTAAATTACTTAAGCAGCAAGGAGCAAAATCACAAGGAGCTCATCAGTAACAATAACAAAAAAAGCCCAGCTTTTCCAGCAATTGTCTATGATGAAGGGTGTGCAACGTAAGACAAATACTGAGCTCAGAAATGAGAGCAAAATTAGACACGATATCAAGTAGTCTGATTTTCCCATAGTAAACTAGCTGTAGAGGTATTAAAATAAAAAAGGGACAGAAAATTACTGACTATATATATATACTTTTCTTTTTAAATTCACTTACCTCTGTAAAGACCAAAAAAGCCTTCAAAACGCAAAACCTTTTTAAAGCAGTCAAAGCTGTTTTTATACATCAACTCTCCTACGACTGAACCTGTGGTGCGCTGATTCTGCATACGAGTTTTCACCAGGTCTATGGGATATACTGCAGTAGCACCAACAGCTGTAAGAAAGCATCTGGAGTATTATTTCTACAACATCATTGTTGGTGTAGTATATAATTATTGTGATGATTTTCTACAGCATTTATTTCAACACAAACATTATATGAGCTGATTTATTAGTACGTTGGAGGAAAGAAAGAAAGAACAACAATGAAGGTCTAGGAAAAAAGTCTCAAGGAGAATGGATTACACTGTTACATAAAACAAGGTGTGTTGATGAAGAACACCTATCAGAATTACCACTAAAGAAATTTGCTACTGGTGTAGTTTCAAAGGACTGTGGAGGGATTTAGAACCCAAGTGATAAGGAAAGGAAATAGCACAACCAAAATGGTTCCGACATCCAATTTTACACATCTATATCCTAAACATCCACCTCAGATGAGATCAAGTAGTCTGGCAAAAGAGTGTTAAATTAACCCAAGCTTGGAAACAGCAGAAATATTACTCACCTCCAGCAACTGAGCCTAAAGTGAACCTGTAAGCTGACTCAGCTATCTGGAGCCAAATAGGTCTGCCTAATTCTCCAAAAGATTGCTGTGTGAGGGAAAAAAAAAATGAAAAACAGCTTGAAAATCTGCACAGGAAAGCAAAAGCATCTCTGAATTGCTTTCACAATGGTACAGAAAGAATATGATAAAGATAAGCAGCTTTATGTTCAGGAGGAAGAAGAAAAAATAATTACTAGAAAATATCTATTGTGCCTAATGGATGAAGCATATTTTCCAAATACTCCTTCTAGAAAATATTCCTTACATATTCCTGGTTGTGCCAAACCAGTACACTGGTATAATCAAAACACTGATGCTCAAGAAAAACAAGACAAAAACTCTAAACAACTTCGCTGTTTTCTATTCTGTTGCCTTTGAATTTGTAAGGCATGGAATTCCCTTTTGACTCAAATCAAATTCAGTACTTCAAAAGGAATTCACAGACTATCTCACTGACAGGCTCTATCAGCACAAGACATATTTTTAGATTACATACCCATTAATACATAGCACAAACATGAGATTTCATGTCTTCAAAACAAGCAAAAAGTTAATTATTCCTAAAAGTACTGTTCACAAGATATTTTCATGCAGTTTCTAATTTACAAAGCAATGCTGACCTCAATCCTTTCAATTACATATACTATTATAAATGTGTCAAGTTTTTAAAATAATAGTCTGCACAGAAAATATCTGCAGAGACTCATAATTGTTATTAAATGGCTATTAGAGACAAGATAACTGATTAACAAGACATGTTCACAAACTTGCACTATAAAGTATATAAGATGGGCCAAGTTTTCATCCAAACATAAATAAGACAATTAGAGAAGAATTGGTATTATGCAGTACAGCTTGTTTGGGCTATCTAAGGGGCCAAGATATTAACTGTTAAATTCCATAGTAAAGCAGATACTGAAGTCCAGTGTCCAAACACAAATCTTTTTTTCCTAAAAGTACCCTGTATTGTTAGCAGATGTGCTCCTGCCAGCATAGCTGGAATGTCCACAGACCCCAGACTGATGCATATCGGGAATTTTCACGAACATTCACACACACACACACACACACACACACACACACACACAGACACACACACAGACACACACACACAGACACACACACACACACAGACACAGACACTTCCCAGCTCCCTCTCCAAGGCCACCCAGCCAAGGCACACTCAGCTCACTGAGGCAGCACAGAAAGACAGCACAGAAAGGCTGCCTCAGCACAAGCTCCTCTGTTTGGGCTGGTGTTACACTGGATATGCAAAAACCTGCCTGCATTGCATAAGGTGTTACACAGTATATACTCAATAAAGGACAAAAGCCCACGAGGTCAAGATGAGATCACTACCTGTAAAAAACCATGGATTATATTTTATGCCGTTTTTCCACAGAATAAAAAGGTACAGCTAAAACCACTTCCCTTCACAAGACATTTTCCTCCCCTACAATATAGCTTAACAGAGAAGAATAGAGAAATTCTAGGTAGCACCAAAATTACATACTGCACATGCAGACCAGCATAAAAAAAAGCCTAAATCAAATGTACTGCCTTTACAAGCAATAGAAACAATAAATCCAAAGAATATCCTCCTTATTGTAAAACCAGTATGATTTCCTACTAAAAAAAAATCCACATACAAAATCCCCCAAAGGAAAATAAAACCAAAATAACCACAAAAAATTATAAAATTCAGATATATTTCTTTTGATTAATGTAAATAAAAGATACATGCAATAATATACCCCAAAAAGCCTTAGAAGCAGAACTAGTTCTTCATTCCACTGAAATTTCTCCTAGTTTAGCACACCTGCTGCCTTTCAGCTGGTTTAAGATTATTCTTTTTTTTGAAGCTTCACACGGTTCTCATCAAAATCCAATCATTGCATTTAGACATTAATCTTAGTGAATGCATCACTGAATGTTAAAAATCAAATTCTTTCTGAAGGAAATGTCACTTTTATATTATTAAATAAGTGTTCACAAAGTTTTCAGTTTACTTGTGTGTTCAGATGGATATGTAAATGAATGTAATTAATGCTATAGCTTTCAAATCATGAATATTTATAAAGAGAAAATTACTGTAGCTGTCATCCCCATAGGATATTCAGCTGCTAAGCTTTAAAAAAATCTTACACAATGAAAAAAATTGACAATAAAGTAAACATGGTTGAAAGCAGGCTAATTTTCATTTCTACCAAATCTATATAGAGTGATTTCATGTAAAAATTTAGATTTTTCTTTACAAAGGGATTTTTAAATCATATTGGTTTGATTTAAATTACCAATTAAAGAATTGGTTTTACTTCCCAGGGACAGCTGGACCCCATTGAGATGATATTTGCTCTTCATGAACTGGTATCTTTCATTTTGTCAATACACTTAACTTACTGTTCACTTAGGATAAAGTCTTACAAAAGACTGTCCCTTATAAACTAAACAAAATGAAATTATTTTGCTTTCTGGTGTCTGGTTTTAACATAGAATGTTGAATAAGATGAAAATATAATGTACTACTTCACGAGTGTGAAATGAGTATATTCTGTTCTAGTGATGAGGGAAACTTTTATCAGTGAGCTTGTTTTAAGAGTGCTAAGCTACAAAGATAGTTCTGAAAAGTGAAGTAAGTCAGTATTTTGTTCACTCAGAGAGGTGAGTATGAAGACACTGATTAAAGCTGGCACTGGAATGTCATTACAAAACTTTTTAAAAAATATTTCTTAGCCTGGATAAACATTGTATCTACATTTCTGGGGCATTCCATTCCATTATTCTTGTCATCAGGAAAGCACAGGAAGACCTTTACCACTAAGTAGGTTTTGGACATGTATTGGCTCAGCTATGTCTGACTGCCTAAGGACAACCAAGGACATAGGAGCAGTAACAACTGGGTTCCATGGAAGGACTCACACTGGAGAAGTTCATGGAGAGCTGTGTCCTGTGAAAGCTTTTTCAGGAGTGAACAAATGTATTCATTGTAAGGAATCCAAGTATCCATACATGCTCATATCTGAACAGGCCATTCTGACGTCTCATACCTTGTCTAAACACATACAGTATCTAACAGCCTGCCCATTTCTATCCTTAACAGCAATACACACAGCATGTTCCACTTGTCAGGAATCTGTTTACGGTGCATTATTCTTACTTTTCATTTGCAAGAACATGTTAACATTCACTCCATTTCAATTTTTTTTTCTTTACCCACCTGCCTTTGGAGCTCAGCCAGGTTGTAAGGTAATGCACCTTCAGCCAGTGGTGCTATTCTCTCAATATCTGCCAAAGTTAAGCGCCTTTACACAAGGCAGAGAAAAGCAAATTCTGGTTAGATAAAGCATTAAACATGTTCAGTACAGTATTCATGGCCACACCCCACAAAGTACATCTGAGTTTAAAAAAAGACACTTGTCATATCTGAATGCAGACCTAAGAAATCTGCTACACTGCATTGAAGAATGCTTGGAGATGAAGTGAACACGGATAATTCAGAAGCAAGTTCTTCACTACTAGTAATAAGGAATATAATACACAATTTAAACCATTTCTAGCTACTTCTAAGTAAGATTTTTGCATGCATTGAAGATCTATGCAAAATATCAACCAGTGCAATGTAGCCTTTTGGGAGTATTGTATTTTGCTACTTCATATGTATACCTATAACATATACCTGTAACACAATTAATAATTGTGCTTGACATACACAATTCACTTACAAAACCCATTCATACAACAAAATCAGTTTACACTGAATAAATTACTGTAGCAAAATATATACGAAGACAAAACCTTCTAAAATTAGGACATAAATAAGAAGTCAAATGGAAAACTATGATTACAAAATGATAAAATTCATTATTATGTTACCCTGTAACACTGTATAAGTCTGTAAGTTGGTAGAGAATATCTATTTCCAGTGGTGTAATTTGTCCAAAGCGGATTGCAGAGTGTGTAAATTCCTCTGGATTTAAAAAGGAAAGAAAAATACAACATTTGTGTTATTTGTCACTTTGAATCCTTCCATAAAACTTTAATATAATAAAAATGAAGTCTATCACCAAGAAGCAAAATCCATAATGCAAAAGGAAAAGGTATCTTTAGGAGAACATCTATCCTGAAACAGGCCTTCCCAACACAGACCAAGTCTGATTCCACAACTGTGAGTTATGGTAAGTATTCACCAAAGATAACAGAAATCTCCAAATTAGCAAGCTTAATAAAATGACACCCACAATTTGTCATTCTTGCTTCTGAAGTTCTGCAAAACAGAACAGAACAATGGTCCATTATTCACAGTTTTAAGGGCAACTGACTGATCTATTCCCATCATGTCCAGACTTCTTCCTCTCATAGCTCTGAATGACTCTAAGCTTAGGTATTCATCTGGCCAAATCACACATAACATGTTTATGACTTAATTGGCAAGTTTCAATTAACAAGTCTGAGCAGTGAAACACAGCAGCCTTTTTTCTCAAAACAAATCCAAGCAAGATCTATTTATGCATCTGTATCAAAAAACATTGCTAGGCAATTTGTTAGGACGATTTGGAGGATGAGAACAGGCATTTAATGCTTTCCTTTAGGGAAAAATATGCAGAGCATAAGAATATAAGCTAAACAAAAAAGAAGAATAAAAAGAACTTGGCATGCTTTTTACCACACAATAGTTTGGCTGGTCCCATCCATGCAGGTAGTAAAACTGGTGATAAAATCTGTCATAAAATGGCTACAAAAGTAATCTGCTTATGTCTGTGGCAAGACTGAAATAAAGCAACCTTCCACATGCACAGGGGTTTGTTATGTACTAACTGGGATAACCTATATATAAAACCACTCGGATTTTCAAACTTAACCCATTCCACCACATTCCCTAGGAATTTCCTATCTCTAATGTATCTCTTTCAAAGAGCTGTAAAATCCTCAGTATTATACTGACTTGCAGTTACTCATTCAAACAGTAAGACCAACACAACTCCTGCCAGAATCTTCCCCTTAATCAGCTAACTGAAAATACTTACTAACCTGTGAGGATGAAAATCACCTACAGCTAAAAAAACCACTTTCCCAGAAGCCATAAACTCACTTCTGACTCACCTTAACCCACAAGCATCACCAATTACAAAATGGACAAAATTTAAACATTAATAAACTGTAGGAAATAGATCTTACCTTTTGTGACTTCAACATCTCTTCTTGTACCTGCTATATTACTGTATATCTTCCTAACAAGATCCATGTTATTCAAAAGGGCATTAAATGCATTGAAAAAGGAGAAGCTGACCTGATGTGATACAGTTCCACCAGCTACCTTTGAAAATTAAATGAAAACAGTTAAGTGCCTTAAGCACTTTTAGAATATTTTATTACAATTACAGAAACATTTGAGCAAATTATGAAAGAATTAAAGATATCTTTCTATTCCTGTAATTTTAAGATATTTTTAATAGAAACATGAGGGGAGAATTATTAGACAGGATACTATTTTTGTGGTAAAGATTGAACACTAGGAAACAATTAGGAAATAATTATATAAGTAGGTTATTTTTCAAGTTATCTGATAGACACATTTAAAGTGTCACCGAGTAATCTTCTGAGAAAGAAATGCATGCAAATGCCTTTAGATAAAGGTACTAACTGATTTCTTGCATCACATACATCAATGACCATTTACTTGGAAGTCTAAAGTTAGTAGATACTCTAAATTTTATAGAAGACAGTATGCCTTATGAATAAGGCAAGGCAAGATTTATAGGTAAGATAGTAAGATAAAAGTTACTACTTCATCTTTTATATAAATTTCATTCTTATGTAATTTTCATACTACATGCTTTCAGATTATAACTTGTATGTTATTACTTTACCTACAGATCTTGCCAAACTACCAGGTCTGTAATCATTCTACCTCTAGAATCTACATACTGATTTTCCAAATTCTGATCTGAAAAAGAAAAGAATGCAAGAGCATATGAAAGGACAAAACTGTAAGGAGTCTCCAGCCCTTGAGATGTCATATGACAAATACAAAAACTGTATGTTTTTGTCCTAAATAACTTCCATTGGATTTGATGATTTTAAGGGTCTTTTCCTATATGGTTCTACGATTTTATGATTCCTTCTGTACCAAGCAGTTTGCCCTGCTCCAGTGGAAAGTATAGTAGACTAACTCACACTACTTCCAATGGCACCTTAAACATGTAAACCAGAATGCCAATCTTTTCACTACTGCAGCCAAGGAATGCTGCCAGATTTCACACTGCCCACTCTATTATGAAGCTGATAATCTCTAGCACCAAGGTAGTGAGTGATAAACAGGTAGAAAAAAAAGGGGAGAGAATCAGTGCCATCTTCAAACATCACAGCTATTAAACACTGAATTCAAAGCACTTTTTGTTAACACTTACTGAAACTAAATTTTCTTCCACGAATGGAGTTAGCATATGGGAGCGAATAGTAACCATGATCTCATTGAAGTCCAGCCCAGTTATGACACCACTTTTATTTTTGTCCTTCAGTGCAAAGGCTTGTCTTGCATGTTCAGACTGCAGCTCCTAGAATGAATATTGAGAGATAGCAGATGAGAAGCAAATTCTGTAACCCACTGTTCACAAAACTTTTACTAATTTCATACTTTATGGTCCAAAAGCTCTGTGCATATAGACAATAGCCTAACTACAGTTTAAATTTCAAGGCCAGCTCAACTAAAATAAGAAGTCTGCACACTGATTTTATCCACAGTTCATTCCTCTGTCAAAGAAAAACCTCAATTCAACTGTAAGGAAACATGCATTTTCACTGAATGATTTAGGAAATGAACTTCACATACCCATGTCCTGCCTGCTATCTATTCCTTAATTAAATACTTAAGTGCTAGAAAAACTTCTGATACTGCTCTTAAAGACACAAAGTGAGCTCATCTCTCACATATCCAAGACGAAATATGACTGGGCTATTATATACTAACTCATTGGAAAGTACTTGAAAATAAACAGGAAGACAGTGAAAATTATATAATATGGATTTAGATTGGCCCAAACAGCTATCTCCCATAATGTCACAAATGGTCACTCATTTCAGACAATTTAAAACTCCTATACAAACTGTAAAAACCTTCATACAAAGATCACTGTGGTAACCTAACCTCAAGATAATAATGATAGTTGTAAATCCTACGTCCAGAAAAAGTTGTTTCCTTCTATTCAAGCAAACAATAAAGCCCATTCAGCTGTCATTCAGACCTCTAGAAGCCACTAAAAAAATAACCACGTTCTGACAGACAGTAACAGGGCAAACCATCTAGCTTACATCACCTTTACAGTAATTTCTCAACTCTCATAACCTCATGGACAATGTTTTCTAGATCAGGTACAACAAACCTGCTCTGATTCAAGTCCAAAACCCCAAAAGATGATGTTAGACCAAAAGAGAAAAACAATCTCATATAAACGGAGGGACAAAAATATCCAAATTGTGTACATACTGAAATTACTGCAATTCATACTAGCCTTTCCTACTAAGGCTTTTTATTATATGATGACATTAAGAGGCTGCTATATCTTACACAGCAGTGTCTTGGAAAAACAAACATAAAACCAGAATAGATATTTATCACTCTGCTCAGAGCTCCCAACAAATCACTTTGGAAGCAGGTGCAGAGAAGGGTCATAAAAATGATAAGAATGGAGCACCTCCACTATGAGAAAAGGTTCAGAGTTGGGGCTGTTCAGCCTAGAGAGAAAAAGAAAACAGCAGGCTCCTGGGAGACCTCACTGCAGCCTTTCAATACTTGTGGGGGGCTTATCAGAAAGTTGGTGACAGACTTTCTAGTAGGGCCTGCTGTGGTAGGACAAGGGGTAATGATCTTAAACTAAGTAAGGGTGGCAAAGCACTGGAACAGGTTACCCAGAGAGGTGGTAGATGTTTCATCCCTAGAAACACCCCAGATGAGGTAGAACAGAGCTCTGAGCAATCTGATCTAGTTGAAGATATCCCTACAGATTGTAGAGGGGCTGGTCTAGATGATAAAAAGGTATTTTTATCTTGGACAATAATTACAGATTATGTCAGAGCACGTCTATCACTCCTTACTTTTAAGACAGTACATACAAAACTTTTCTCGCATCAAAGGCAGCTCTAGAAGTGCATAGTCTATTTTTCTTCACGTCTAATAGCAATTGTAAGTTGTATGAAAAGGTGGTCATTGTATGTTAATTTATAGAATTCAGTGCTATTATTAACAACTCTGTGAACTTTTTCCCATGAATTACAATGTAAATTTCTCCTACTTTTTCTCCATCCTTTATAGATGACATTTTCCTTTCTGTTCTTCTAGTATAATGTCCAATTCATATGTTTTAACTATAACTTTTTGGCACAGCACAAAGTGCAGTTCAACAAGTGAAACTCTTTAAGGCCCAATCCCTAAAGGGTCGTTCAGCAACATCACAGGAAATCAGATTTACCTCCTGCAATCTGGCTGCATTTAAGACCAAACTCCCAGTATATGTGTGGTAGCATGCATGCCAGTGAGAGAAAAAAGTGATAGATATTAGAATGTTTCTAAAGCTAAAGAAATCCTACAGAAGCTAGAACGAGCTTTTATGGTCAATATAACTGGCTGTATTAAGGACGTTAAGTTTTTCTGGTAGAGCTCATTTTTGCTACTGAATTCCTATGACAGAAAAAGCAGACCCTCAACCTAGTTTAGCAACAATCAGTAAAATGGTTAACTTCATAAACAGGATGTTTTGTCCCATTCTTTTAAAGGATGGTATTCAAGTTACAGCACAATGAGTATACACTCCTTACAAAATGGTATGGAGAAATAACAGTTCATCATTAGCTGTTAGGATTAGTATGAGATAAGATTATCACTACCAGAATAAGCTCAAAATTCATAATGGTATTAGTGTATTATTAAAAGTTAAATGACTTTCAGTTCCAACTTTGGAACAAGGTTAATAACTGACCTGAAGAAACTGAGTGAACTCTGAATAGTTAAGATGCTTCTTCCTGTTATGTCCAAAATGCAGTCGAATAAACTCACAGTCCCAGTTGAATGGGATTTGATGATGAATAAGAGTTTGTTCAAATATTTCTTTGACATTTGCTTTGGGGAGGGAAAAACAACAGGTGAGCCTTGGGTACAGTAAAACTACAAACATTCCAGGAGGAATACAAAAAAATTATTTCAGTAGCAGTTTAAGAAGTGTTTTAGCTTGTTAAGAATAATTGCCAACCAAACCTCTACAGACCTGTAAAAGAACACATTTGAGACACAAATGATATTTTTTGTATTATTGCATAAAACCATGGAGTGTTTTATTTAGTTTTAATTAAGAAGCAATTTCCCTCACACATGACAAATAAACGCTATTTTGCATTCTGATATAAAAATCAATAGTGGTTCTCTGTCTCTGCCAGGAGTCAAATTAAGCCCTTTATCAAGAGCACAAATACCTGCACTACAATCTCAGGCAATATTTGTCATACTAAGTATGGTTTGATTGAAACTTGATTATTACAATCACACTGTCTGAATATGGCTATTGAAGATAGGTATAAGAAATTACATCTAAAACATATCATTAACTCGGCAGAAAGCACGTTATTAGATGCTTTTGATAAGGCCTTAGAACAAAAATCAAATCCTATAAAACATAATTGGTAGTCTCAGTTATTAAAATGTTTTAAGTTAAGTGAAGATAGAGATGTCCTCCTTTAAATGAAGTAAAGAAAAAACCTGCCATTTCAGATTATGGAATTCTCCACATGTATACTGTACAACTGAAATCTCAATGCTAAACACATTATCTGACTTCAGGCAAAAACCTCATCTGAAAAACAGCATGCATTATTCATATACAGCATTGCCATGCTGCAAAACAAGCCTGCTTTTTGTGCAGATTATCAAACACGTGAACTGTATAACAGGACATCCACCCAATACCACATGAACACTTTTCAAAATTTCCTTCACAGTACTTGAAATGGTTTATCAACCTAGAATCTGCTAACAAAATAAAATGTGGCATACAGTCAAAATTTAAAACAAAATACAAAATATTTTAGCTGATAACACACCTTTTATACGTTTAAACAGTTTTGTGAGACAAAATACAATGAGAAGAACCTTAATTTTCATATGATAACTCTATCAAGACCTATTTACTTGAAGTAAATGTATTGCTTTCTCTATGCTAAAGGACTATTGGATTCATTCATAGTTTCAATTCTGTAGTCTATTAGTTCTAGAGCAAATCTAGGAAAACCACTATATTTTTCAGTGAGAAAAGGACAGTAAGTGTCCTGAATGTATGTCTCAAAACAGGGGTATACACAGTCAGATTCCTTGGCTAGATCACCTCCTTCCGTTAGACTGAGATTACGTATTCAAAGGGCAGGTTATGGCTAATGATTAACTCTTATGTAAAGGTCAAACACAAGAGTCAAAACCCTACAGTTTAAATCAGTTTCCAACACAAGGCAGGCTGAAGGACTTGTTAGGCTCAACAAGAAATCTAAAAAAATATTCTGACTATTTGTAACTGTCTACTCATACCTACTCACCAGTATCAATGTGCATGGTAAGGGTTAAGGAAAAAAGGGAGAAAGCAGCAAATACATAGTGCTAAACTATTTTATTTTGCCATACTTCCTCTGAATGTTCTGTTTGCAGTAGATTTATTTATCATTGTTGCAGATCAAGGAATCAAGGTATGCACATTTAAATTCCCCACTTACAACTAATTCACTGCAGCTTCTGGCTAAGCTAGAGTCTCCATGTACTACAAACACAAACAGGTCAGTGCAGCTCATTATGGAGCCTGCAAAATGGCAATGAACCCTGAACAGAGCAGAAGACAGGCTGGCTTCATTGGCTCTACTGCCTTGGCCACTAATGTACAAACAGGGTGCCAACTGGCTACTACGAACGTGTATGTAAAACTGACTTCTAATGCACACTGAGATCCCCAAATGAAAACTTAGAAAACAATGTGCTGAAGGAGCCAGAAAATCTAAATCTTATTTTCACTGTTTCCAATAATTGCTTCTCTTAACCTTAGAGAAAGGTCAAAAAAGCCTCACTTTTTTCTTTAAAAATTTTATTTTCTTATTTATCCATGTTCACTGAGACAGATTTTTCACTTGTTTCTAGTGAGACTTAAGCCCCTGGTGTTTTCATATCTCTCAAGCAATTTACTGTGTACTTAAAAAAACAAGAATCAATTTCCTACACTCAATTCTTTTCTTAATAAAACATTTACAACTACTCATCAACATATATCAAGTCAAGATTCTTCAGCATATAAAAATAATAGTCAAATTAAGTAATACATTTATATTCAATAGTTGAGTGTATTGCTACTTGATGAATTCCAGAAATGGCTAACTAGCTTTAATAAATGGTATCCAAACTAGCTTGTTGTCTCTCTGAAAACTGAGGTGCCTTACCCATTTCTCTTTTCCAGGCAATCTCTAACACTCAATATATTCTGCATGTATTACTACAGTTGGGGTTTGAAGATACACTCTTGTATATATGCTTAATTACTTCCATGTTGGCTTGGTTTATGAAACACTTGGGGTACAGAGGCAAAACTGTGCACTTGTTCTGAAAAACCACTGAGCCACAGAATGGTTTGAGATGGAAAGAACTTTAAAGATCCCCTAGTTCCAGCCCCCCTGCCATGGGCAGGAACACCTTCTACTAGACCAGGTTGCTCAGAGCTCCATCCAACCTGGTCTTGAGCACTTCCATGGACAGGGCATCCACAACTTCTCTAAGAAACCTATGCCAGTGCCTCAGCACCCCCACAGCAAAGTAACTG
Organism: Sturnus vulgaris; assembly: GCF_052056855.1. Lineage (NCBI taxonomy): Eukaryota > Metazoa > Chordata > Aves > Passeriformes > Sturnidae > Sturnus > Sturnus vulgaris. The sequence goes on along the minus strand of NC_142249.1, from coordinate 21,316,428 downwards.
ACCTAGTTAAACCCATGGGAACATTAAATACAATTTACCAAACCCACCTGACAGTCTCAAACACCTCTTGTTAGGTGCTAAAACTTACTATGTCTACCCAAGAGCAGGTGTGCTTTCTTCACAATATATCAACAATACCTTTATAATCCAATTCTCTTGGCTCTTCTATTACATTAATGGAAATAGCCATCACCACAGCTTGTGTGATGAGAAGCAGCAAAAAGCCAATCACATTGCAGAAATTATACACGGGATCATCACCTACACTTTCACCACTCTGAATTATCAACAAATGTTCAATTCTTAATTTTTTGTTTCCACAGTAGAAACAAAGCACTGACAACAAAGAAAACAGGCAACATTAATGTACAGATGCTGGCTTTGCCTTTTTTTTTTTTTAGTCTTCCTCAGTTAAAACCTAGTAATGCTTCTAAATTAAGATAAACTACAAGTGTTTCAAATTTCCAACAGAGCTATTCTGCAGGAGGCAAACAGCAAATTATTTTTCAAGCCTTTCATTTTAGTAGGACATTTTACAGAACGCATTCATTGTCCTTGTCAATACATGTTGCTCATTTACTAATGTCTTCTACTCTTTGCTCACCTTTCTGTAGTAGAATTCTTTCCTACTGAGCTGATAACTTTCTTTCCAGGTTTATAGTAATGCATTTTCTTCTCAGATAGGCATACAAGTCAGCAGCCTGATGATATACTCAACTTACCATCAGCCCCAGGAACAAAAACCTACTACTCTAGTGTACTAGTACATTACCTCCAAGGCGACACACATTCTCGCAAGATTGCTTCAGAATTTCCCCACCCAATCATTTTAAACAAATTATAGATGCTTGGAGCAGCTATCTGCAGGCAGCACACACATGACTGGCTCAACTTCCATCAAACAGTGCTACCTATCAGGCTCAGAAAAACGATACAAACCCCCAAAGATTCTAGGCAATAATCAATTTCATATAAGGAGGAAGAATACTTTAAATTATAAACACTATGAGGCCTCGTTGGTGGCCCATTGTGGGCATGAGCTCAATACTCCAAGTAAACCTTGCAGCAGTACCTATTATTTATTTTGACATATCAGCTCCCCAAGAAGCAGAGTGGAAAGCTCATACAATTCTAGTGCCATCAACTTGTTAACAGAGTTTGCCATTCCCTTGCACCAGTGATAAAAAGCGATCACACTTCTTTGGGACACAAAAACAGAAAAGTGGTAAGTTTTAAGCAGCAGCATAAGTATGGTAAAGATTTGTTGTTTAACGGGGTTGTTTTGAGTTTCTTTAAATCTGCCTACTCAGTAATCTAATGTCCAATTTGTGCATATTTCATGCCTAATGTACATAATGAATTTTAACACTTATATGTTGCTATTGTTCACTATTTCTGCTAACAGCATATTTTCATTTTGAAGGATAAAATAAGGAACCACAATTAAGGCCAGAAAGACATTTTTGTAGCACTTGATGCAGGAGAAGCATATTAAAAGTAATCCAAATGTAATACAATAATTACTTTTATGTGAGAAAGTTTAACTAGAAATAGTTACATTTCTACTCTCATTTTAAAAGGATTACTGAGTCTATTGAAAGATGAATGACAGCCATAATAAAAAGTTGTCAATACATATAATTTTAACTTGAAGTTCTCCTTTTCTGTTCCCTCTTGTGGAACTGTGGTTTTGAAAAATTAGTAGTAGTAGTGGTAAGAGGCGTTCCCATTCTGCTTTGCTTACAAGCATTAAGAACTGTAGTTTAAGCCTGAAAAAAAATCATACAACACGAAACGAAAAAAAAAAGTCCTAACAGTGACATTTCCTACATTATCTGCATGTGTTAAGCAAGACACTTTGAAAACAGGCAACTAATGTAGAACTAACAGGAAGCCAAAACAAATAGCAGTTCTGGTTTATAATACTTGATAAAAACAAGGATTTTTCCCTCACATCCTCGTGTATGTAGTAATGTGATTATGAGTATTTTTCTGTTTATATTTTAAGATATATTTCCAGTCTTTATGGTTGCCAGAAATATTTCTGAAAGCAGAACTTTTAAGATTAAATCCAAATCCTAGCATTTTCAATGCAGCTGTCCTTTTAGAAATGGTGAAGGACCGAGTACTAGAACTGATCCCTGTTCCCTGAGAAATAATACTCAAGCAAACACGAACATGTATTCAACTCCTATCTTTTTTCTTGCTCATCTTCTTTCAGTTTTCTCAAACTCTAGGTCCTGATTAGGGAAACCTGAACTTTCTCTCTCAGATTAAAACATGTCTAAGAAAACAGATTGGGCAAAACTTCAGCATCCCTGTATACTCAAATTCTGAAACTATTAAATTGATGTTTATTATTCTAGTTCATCAATATTGTACAATTTTCACACAGTTGCATTATAAGGCATCTGATCACCTTCCTCCCCCCAATGCTTTTGAAGAAGATGCTGTTATACTTTGCAAAATATCTGTAATTAGATTTTGAGTGCAGGATGTTTTTAAAAGCCTTAAATTCAGTTCCACAAATATTTTCCAATTATCTCCAAAATAATTCTGAATACAGAAGAATCACAGACATATTTTAGCTCTATCTTTATATCTATACTAGCATGTGTATTTAACTGAAAAAGCATCTCTCAAACTTTCCAGTTTATCAGAGAATGGCTTTCTTTGTGGTGACTCTACAAGAAAGAACAGCTGGAAAATGCCTTGAAATTGTATATTCCAATTAAAAGTGATGCAGTCCAGATCACTGTATGGTGTGCCAGAGAGATAAATTACAAAGAATCCTTTTACTTCCAGTTAGACAACTTATTTTTCAGAGAAGTTTTGCAGATAACAGACTTTACCTTTTAAACACAGTTAAGATTATCTGCTTCAACATCAGAAAAAAACCCAAATAGCTTGAGCTGATTTAATATTCAGGTTTGCTTTAACCTGAATTCAGGTTAGAAGATCTGCACAGAATATAGAAATAAAAACAATATTCCTTAGTACAATAGTATTAATTTTATGGAGTGTTTTTGAATATTTCGCTCATGTTAAGCAGCACAGTCAATACATCCCATAATCAAAGGAGCAAAGCACTTGTCAGTCTTCTCTGGCTACAGACAACAACCTGAAAAAAACATCACTTGTCTTCATCAGCTTCAGCTGTTATCATTTAAAGATTTTTATGGATAATGCAGTATTGTAAGGACTCAGCAGCAACTCATTTAGCATAAAATATTCACCTAGGAAGCATTGATGAAGATGTAGGAGCACTCGGTTAGGAATACATGCTTTTTCCTCTATTTCTTCATGATTAAAAACTTGTTTAAACTACACTGTCACTTGTATCAATGGGTTACTAAAATAGTAATTTTACTGCTTTTTATTCACCAAGCTGACAGCAAGTCCAGTGCAGCTGAAACATGCAAAGAGTACTGAGCATGCTGTGCAGTTTGCTCAGGCAAAGTAGGTCCAGTTTCATGTTCTTGCAATGGACCTACTTTACAAATGTTGCAGAATACCAACTACACATCTATGGCAGCCATTCACAAAGGATTTCTGGATGTCCAAAGCTCCTGGAGAAGTGTCCAAAGCAGTAAGAAAACAGTAGATAACATTAAAGTGATAGAAGGCTTCAAAGAAGGCTTCATGTTTCAATATATGATATGGCAAAGACATTGATTAACATAGCATACAAGTATTTCTCCAAAACAGTTTCTACAGTCTTCTTCTAAAGCAGTTCTTCTGTGACACAATTAATAGTTTCATCACTGGAGAGTTGGAAGCTAAGTATTTTAAGAGACAACTAGAAGACTGAGGCTCAAGAGGACTGCAAAATGCTGACGTGCTTGAGAATGGTTCAAAATCATGTCAGTAAATAAATCCTGAACAGAAGTAAACCCAACTAGAGCAGCTTGCTTACAAAAACAGACACAGCTCTAAAATTCAACAAGCACACCTAACTTCCCCCAGATAACAGAAAATTTGAGTAGACGAGAGCATTTTTTGAGAACATGTTAACTCATACAGGCCAGTGTTGGTTGTAGTTACTGGTCTAAAAGACCCAAGTTGATTCTGTCCCTTGCTTTGGATGCACAGTGCAGAAAAACCTCAATAAATCCATGTTGCTTCTGGCAGGACTTACGGGTTTGAGATAGCTTTGGCATCAATGCAATCACATCCACATAGCATTTCATCTGAGTTAGAAAATCTTGACTTGCATTTGCTCTCACAACAAACACAATTTACCTGCAGACTGGATACATTACACAGTCTATAAAAGACCTGACTTGTCTGACTCACACCAATTGGCTAAACTTACTGCATTTCAGCGTATTTCCAATAATTTATTAAAACCTTTAACTTTAAAACTTATGTTTCTATACTGTCTTGTTTTTACATTAAACTAAGCTCTGTGCCTGTCTGTTTCTGTGGTATGAAAATGAAAGGGTGCTGGTCTCATTTATAACACAGCCATAAGAATGACTTGGAAATCGACTGACAAATTCTGAAGATGTCATAGATCATCACTGACATTTTTCACAGTTGTATTAATACATATGATATGCGTATGAAGTAAAAGTAAGTAGCCCATGTTACAAACAAACAAAGACAAAAAAGCAGCAGCAATTGTGGGAACTGTAGCACAAAAAATATGTACCACATTATGTTAATAACATAATGTTAAATATAGTAATAATTGCAATATAATTAATTTTGTAAAAAAATCCAAGATACCAATAGTAAATGTAAAATTCCTTCAAGAATTTCCTTTTCAAGATTTATCAGCCTTACCAAAAAATCAGCAAGGAAGATACAGAAAAAAACCACAAATTTTCTGTTTTACAGTTTCTCTTATTTGTGTTTTCTTTTAGACTTTAATTATATAAAAATAACAATCCTCAGTCTAACAGAGGAATTAGTATACAATCTGAAATGGCTTATTGTTCAATTATGGAACCAGCTATTTCAGTGTGTTCATGAGAGCTACCAAATTCAAACCCCCATTTTATAAGATTATTAAATAAACCATCTTTAACACGGTCATACTGATTGTAGTAGTTTGTCCAATTCCTTATGACTGCATTTACTGACTTCACCTTTATTTAAATTCTAAAATATTTTCTTTTCAAGATGTTGAGCTTCCAACCTGCTCAGTATCTGACTCTTCAGTTAACGATGTCATTTAACAGGCATCAGAAGTCAAACAATTTGTTTCCATCAAAAGACCTTTGCTTTTTTTTCCCAACAAGTTACAGCAATTTTCATAATAATGAAATAGTACAAACAGCAAGTGGTTACAAATCCAAACATAGTTTGTATTTTCTTTATTGAGTGCTTTATTCTTTTGGATATAAATAACATTTAATTCTCATTCCATTTTATTGAAATTCTTACCATTGATTTATCCAATTTTCATAAACATGAAGTTTTAAAAATAAAGCCTAATCCTCCTTAAACTGCAATGTTAGTAACAGTTATTTAGCAATATCACAAAGCAGTATTATAAGCCTCAAGACTTTGGTCTAATTACTATCTTATGTGATTAGGTAACAAAACCAAAGGCCAGATTTTGCAAATATATAATCTCGTTGTAAGTTACACTCATAACATTAAAGTAAGTTTTGATTCTCAAGAAAAGGAACACTACCACAGGAAATCAAATTATTAGACATCCTTAATTTCTATATTGAGCTCTTACTGTATGAAATGAGAAGTATTCAAAAGTATGTGAAGATCCAGAACGTATCTTAAACTCCCCCATGGCTGCAGGAGTTTGAAGTCCAGGATATAGAATTTTAGTCAGGATGACACTGAACATCACTGTATTTACTACTTCAGGAAAATGAAAAAACATTGATTCAAGAAGACAGAGAAAAACGTATTTTGTCTCTGTGTACTTCTTAAGCTTGAATTGAAAGAAAAAAAAAGTTCTACTCATGCAGAGTCTTAGGAAAACAGTACAGTACTGCACAAAATGCATTTCCATGCACCTGTGGTCATGAACCATTATTATGACAGATACCATTATAATCACTTTCTTAAAACTGTTTTTCTTTAGGTATTCTTACCAAATGTTACTTCTCCATTGCCATTCCTGTCAAATAACTGAAAAGCAACAATGAATATTGCATCTGGAGTACACAAAACAGATTCAAATGCCACAAATTCTTGAAAGGAAATTAACCTAGAAAGGAAAACAGAAAAGTTATAAAGATTTTTTTCAACTGTTCATAATATCAATGATATTTTGCACTTGAAACTCTAGAAAACAGGGTGATCCAAATAGTAAATAGAATTCTAACTTAAAATAATTAACACTCTAGAGACTGAAAAATATGTTACATTTAAGTAGTTAACATTTATGCAACTCAGTTTCTTCCTCTATGAAGGGACTGAATTCTCACAGAACACCTACAAGTTATTACTTATAAATAGAAATGTAATCAGCACCTGAAAATTAAGACATAAAAACATCACAAAAATTCTAACAACATGAAATTTACAATCTATCATTGTATTACTACATATGTATTTCTACTAAGAAATGATACTGTAATGCAAGTACAGGAATATACCATAATACATGCATTTTCTTAAAACAATACATAACATTCATAAAAAACAGGTTCAGAAAAAGCTACACTTTACTATGCATATGGAAAGAATACTACACTCCAAAAATAACATGAGTCATGCACTCAGGGCCAAATATAAAATATCTGGACTCAAGGACAGGCATGACAAGGCAGGGAAGGATCTGAGTGTAAGAGCAGATCACAAGGTTCTGGGCTGTGTATGCAAGACAATCACTGTGCACAACTCAGGATGCATGGGTAAATCCAAATCCTTGTGGTCACCACATACAAACTCAGACTTGAATGTATGCACAGACACCTTACTAGGATAATAATAAATAACTTTTACAGAAGAACTCTACTTATTCTGACTAACACCAAAAAAAAAACCTTCAGAAGGCATCCTAATGCTGTATGTATGAACAGCTGCAGGAATATAAACCTGAAGGTAAGTGTAGATAAAGGACAACACTGGCACAAGAAAATAATGAGATAAATGATAGGATATATATTTTAGCATGAAAAAATCAATGGGAATAAGAATTTCAATTACATCTTTTATATTAAACAAAAAATTTACTACGTATCAGTAAATGTTGTTAAAGCAGAGATTAACACTCTTTCCTAGAAATTTTCCTAGAAAATGTACATAACTGATCTCAACTTATTACTCATCATATGAGATCATTAGCTCACAGTGATGACTTCAAACGTTACTGCTCACTGCTAAAGAGCAAAATATAAAGCCTGTTCCCCCCAGGAAAAAAAAGGAGAAGAAAAATCACAATATTCACACTATTCATTACTATATCTACTCCTTCTCTAAGTACATGTGAAGTACAATTGAGATATTTTAAAAAGGTTAAATACGTTAACATTCTTGTACATATGCATTGCACAAGAAGACAGAAAAAAACTAAGTGACTTTGAAAATAAGTAAGATACTGAAAATACAAAATTATCACATTTACCGCATTTTAGCCAGAAAAATCAGAGACACGAGAATGGCTCTTCACATGCAAAGTCAATTTCATCCAAAGGATGATCTTGATAAATAAAGAGTTAGTATCAAAGAAGCAAATGTTCTTTTATAATAACTGTAAATACATCTCACATACATACATAAAGCTGACACACAAATTAACTCCTAAGCAGGAAGCTTTATAACTGACAAAATCAAGTGTTGATTTCTGTAGAATGTATTCGTAGAAGCCTGAACCTGAAAGAAGACGTCTTCAGCAGTCTGACTATAACAGTGCCTACAGCAAAAGGAGATGGATACATTCAATTTCCTTTCCACATATTCAACTTGCAATGCCTAAGAGCAGGGATAGCCTCTGTGATCCTCCATTAGCCACTAGGGCAGAGATAACAGGAGCTGGATTAAACAGAATGATAGAGCTTCCCACCCAATCACTACTCAAGTATCATCCAGTGAACCCACTGCATTACAGAGTCCATAACAGTATCAAATCACTCACCTTTCGTTTTATCTGTAACATTTAAAAAAATTTCTTTTCCTCTGATTTCTTCTGTACTGCTACCCTTCAAAAGCACACAAAGTAACCCATGTGTTTGCAATTCTCTGTCTTTCCTTTTTTACTACAAGTCTTTTCTAATTTTTCCCCACACAACATAGCCTTTTAGACTATTTTAGATTATGTATAGCTGTGTTGTGACTCTCCATTAGGTGAAATATCAACTTTTTCTTGGGGACTTCACTTAAGAACACATTTCCAGATTTAAAAATGATATGCTGATAAAAAGAGTACCCAGAAACAAGCAGTTAAAATGAAGAATTTTGAATTACTACTGCGAAATTCTGTACGTTTCAAGGGGGTAGAAAATATTTTAGCTAGTTTTTATGTATGTAAGTATATTCTTCATAAAAGGAATTTATCCTAATTTCAAAACCAGTGCTGGCAGTCTGAAGACACGGGAGTGCTTTCAGCATCAGTGAAATCCTATTGCACTAAATAGGTAACAGGCAAGTTTAAAGCAAACTCTAATTTAGAGGTGATCACATATATTTCTAAGAACATGCACTTGTAACTTGTAATGAGGAATAAAGATTTTGGAAGTGAACAGTCATCTGTTTTAAGAACTACCTTAATGAGTTCCAATAAGCAAACCAGTCTTGTAGAGCAGTAATGGGAGAAGGCAATAGTGCTCCGGAACAGTTAAGTAAGGATCAAGCTACCATTAGAAAAAAAGTAAAAACATTTTTTTTTAAACACATGCCTACAGAGAGCCAGATCCAAAACGTGCTGTTTCTGTAAAGTGCCAAACTTAAACCTAAAAGAAATAAAAAAATATTAACAATGGAAGCAACCATCAACACTTAGTATTTAATTCAAGGGCAAGCAAGGCTAAGACAATATGGTAGCAGATACAGGAATGGAATTTTGTAACAGAACCCAAAGCTTCTCAAAGACTTGCTGCATGGAATTGGGCTGTCATTTAATGCAAAAGTGCATGTATAGAACAGGACCACTGATACGTCTTTGGACTTTATAAAGTAAGTCCTTGGAAAGATGCAATGCATCCTGGAATTTAGCTGAAGAGTACAACAGTTATTCATGATATTAGAGTCTGGATTTTGATATATTACAGCTCACTACAAATGAAAGAACGTGAATGTAAAAAAACCTGATGTTGATAATGAGGATACAACAAATTCTTCACATAAAATATAGATTAAATATACATATAGACTAAAACATTTAGAAAAAAGTTTCAGACAAGTATTCAAACATTTTACGCTTTGAACGACATGGCAGTGTAAAATAAAAAGTCCACTCTTCCCATAAAGAAGGTGGTAAAGCACACTTACCCATACTCGATTATCTCACTTCAAATATTACTCAAATTTTTTTAAAAAAGCAATAAGCAAAACCAACAAAAATCTTATTCACAGGAAATTAACAAAAAGCAATGCCTAAAAGTTCTGCTGTAGCATCAAAAGAAACTGATTTCCGACTGTAAGAAAGACCGTTTTATAAGACATTTTCTGAAGAAATGCACACCATAAAAGATAACCAACAGCTTTCAGAGAAACAATATGCTAAGCATGTTGGTTTACTTTATCAATTAAACTATTTTGAACAGATAGATACAAAATTACCTTTTCAATCCATAATAAAGCAACAAACTGCAGCCATGTATTGGAAACAGAGACAGGTTACTAAAGTTTATCAAATATATGTATAATCAAATATATTATCAAAGCGCTGCAGCCTTATGAAAAGAAAAACCATATAGCATTACATCAAACAGGAAATCCTATATTTGTCCTTTACAGTAAGAAGTACACAGCACATACAATTTCATTTCCACAGCACAGATACTAGGCAAGCTGCTCAGGATACCAAGCAAACTAATTAAACGTTCTATAGCAGAATGCAGGAAAACAAACCCAAAATTTAAATAACCAAGGACGCTAAGGAGCTTTCAATTTAAAATAAGTTATATTTATATATTCAAAAATGTATTGTATATTATTTTAACAGCATTTTCTTCTCAACAAAAAATAACCACTCACTGCTGCATTCTTGACCTCTTCTCTGATCCATCTTAACCTTCTCACCTTACTTTAACCATGCCCAGGCCTCCTACTACAATCCAAGGCCAAAACTAGAAGCCTACATACAGCAAAAGAAAAGCCTCCTTGGAAGACAAACGAGTTAGAGGGCACTACCTCAGCAGAGCAGATATTTTGTAAATTGTTTTCAGGGAACTCTCTAAAAGCAAGCAGGAGCATCTGTAAGCAGAGTTGGAAAAGCTTTATGTGGTGTGTCCTGACCTTCTTTAGGCAAACAACTTCTTCCTTCATAATGCCACTAGTGTCTCTCTTTTCTAATAGTCAGTACTTTTAAAAAAACCTTAGTGGTTGGATTTGAACTGCACACTACAGAAATAAGAAAGTTCTTCCATATTTTTGTGTTTAATTACAGGTACTGAAGACTCTACACAGTACCTGATGATGGACGTGGACATACTTTCCCAAGGCAACCATACTACCCTTAACTTACCCACTGTTCAACCTCCTCAGCTTTTGTAGAATTTAACAAAATATCATCAAAATAAATCTTAGCTTTAAAAAAATCCATGTTAAACACCGTAACTTTTTCTCAGTTTTCACAAATGTATAATCCATTGTAGTTGTGAAAAAAAATTCTCATTTAAATAAGCCTAGAATGCAATAAAACCAATAACGTATTTTAGAAGATGAAGTTATTAAGCTCATGCACTCACACATTTAACAATGCACTACAAGTTTAAAATGGAAAGCAAAATTCTCACCCATCCTTAGTTTGATCTGCCACTCCAGCCAACAGCTGCACTGTTTTAGGATTGTGATGTGGATCCGTATGAAGTCCCAGGTATTTCTGCACAAAATCCTCTGGGGTCATGTAATGCTCGCCATCTTTCTCAACACTTGCATACTAGAGTAAAAAATAAAAAACCAAAGCCACACAAACAAAAATTAAACCATTTAGATGCTAATTATCAGTGACAACCAAATTAGTATCTTTACTGAATATAACTTAAAACGGTGCACAACAGTCTGCACATAACTGCTCTGAAACTAAAGGGCTGGATAAAACTATTAGTGTTATTGTACTAGTTTTATACTACCAGTCATCAGATTTCCCTGTACAGTAGATGTGTTCACATAATGACCAGTATCTTTTAATTAAAAGACAACTACATATTCCAGAAACTGTCAGATAACTGCAAAAATGTATAAAAATTACAATCATGCTATAGCATTCCATTTGCAGCTACACTGAAAACATAGTACATAAATTTTCTTATAATTTCTAGTACCAGATACCTTCTGAATAATTGTTCCTGATCTTTACTATAATTATTTTGGAAAACATAAATTATTTCTTTCCTCTTTTGAGAAGATAAGTGAGAAATAAGTGTTCAGATTAATTTTTATCCTGAAACTAATGTTTTTAAGAAAAAATTCACACACACAGACACACAGACAGTGCTTGCTTCAGCATCTCGTGTATCTCTTCCACAGCATCAGCCCTTCACATCACCTCATCACCTCTTCCACCCTGCAGCTGTGATGACAGCTGTTTGCAAGACTACACTGAAACCAGATTACTGAATTTATGGAGAAATAGAATAGAGTATTTCCACAAAAACAGGAAGACAAAGCAGTGGACAGGAATCCCTTAATTCAGCACTGCTGCCAATATGACAGCACAACGAAACTGTGGCTTCCTTGAATCAACTCTGAGAGGTTCTCTTCTCAGCCATACACACAAGTGAGTGAAAAATGCCTTACAAAGCACCATTCTGCTACAAGACATGAAATCCAAAGAAAACATTATGTATGAAAGCCCATCAAACATGCAGAATAAGGAGCACATCTTCAAGACTCACTGAAGTCAACTGTACGACAGTAGAGTGCATATCGAAGACAATTAAAATCTAAACATTATCGGTTTTTCTCCAGACACCAATTTCTCTAAGTTTGTCATAGATAATAATTTATAATAATATCTTCCATGATAAAAAATGTTTGGGGGAAATTTTGTTAAAAAATTTTTGAGACAAAAATAATTAACTGACAGATACATTGAGCTCCATATGAGAAGGTCATGGCATTTTGGAAGAGTTTGGCAGCAAGTCACTACATTAAGGCCTGACACAGTAGCTAAGCATGTAAATACATTAGCCCTATGTTTGCACCATATAACTTTAGTCAAGAATCTTTTAGCCCAAAATAGGCAATTTTAAATTGTAACATAACTTGAATACAAAACATAACACATCAATTAAATCTGTGTTTTTCTCAGTCTTGAATACTTGTTACCTTATAATATAAAATTCTTAGTATACATTTGTAGATTGCCTCAGGTAAGCACTTGATGAATTTCCATGAGAGTTTTTTTAAAACATCCTCACATAAGACAAACATACAAACCCCCTACTCTAGTTTACAAGCTGGTGCTAGGTATCACCACACTTTCAGAAACAATGCCTTGGAAATATCTTTTTGTTTCCTTCTCCACCTTACTTGAATAGGTTACACTTGAATTCAACAGGCAGGGAATAATTCAACAATATTTTCCAAAGGCTGGTTGTGTCTTGTCTAAGAAAAATAAAGAAGATTCACTAAGAAATCTAGTAACTGTTTTTCCACCCAACACTTTTATCTTTCTGTGGCAATTTGTTACAAAATTTGTCTTTTATGGTTGTTACTGAAGTCTGTGGTTAGCAAACACCTAAGAGGTAACTTACGTCATAGTGCACAGAAATGAAATTTCAAAGGCTGCATTTCACAGTTACAGGATTAAGAGAAACAGCCTATCTTTTTAATGCAAATCAAACTTTATCTTTTTAACAGTTTAAAATGGTTAGAAGAAGCAGATAGGACACTTCAGAAAGTCTGAAGAGAAAGGTATATATTAAATATCCTTTAAGATACGACATAAACTGCACGGCAAGAGGGCATGTATAATACTGGAAGACATGCATGAACAGAAGGAAATTTAAGTAGACACTCTATGATTAAGGTGGATGGTGACAAGGCCTAGAGCTCACATCTTCTCTTCTAACCATTTCCAAGGGAAGCCAAATTTAGGAAGGAATGCACGACCTTTAGCTGAAGTTCACTAGAGGCTAGCACTCTCAGCAAAGAGTACAACATATCTGACCCCTAAACACTTGCAATATTTCATAAAAAGACTTTCTACAACTTAGTCTTGAAAAGAATGATTTTTCTTTCGTTTTAAAACCTGCAACTAAGTTCAATTTCTGAGCATCAAACAAAAAGACAATTTCAAACTCAACAGAATGCAGAAGAAATACAAACTCTTTTTCTATGCTTTTGGTTTTTTACTGCAAAATTTCAAGATACTCAAAGGGAGAATAGGAGAGCTTTCCTATTTTTCATTCCTCAGAGCACCAAACAATCCACAACTTCAATTGCATGTAAAAGCCATTTTTTTAAAAGACTGTCTGCTTTTTAGGTCAGTAAAACATGTACTGTCAGGAAGAAAATTTCAACATCCAGTGAAAAAATGTTCTTCCTCTCCACTGTTCTCTTTATGGCCACTATCAAGAACTTCAACTGCTCATTTCCAGAAACAAGAATTTCTACTGATAGGATGTCAAGAATCATAAAGAGTTCACATTTACAATTGAATAGAGTGTTTTGACACCTCATTTCACTTTTTTTCATTCAAATGTGCAAAATCTTGCAAAAAGTTGGAAAAAGATGTTCTAGAATCACATTTTTATACTGTATTAATAAATATTTTTAAAATTATATTTTCATGTTGCTAATTTTATTAACATACTCTACTGGAATCTATCTACAAAAGCTGAATGCCATGTCAATCAACAATGAACCTTAGAGTATTTTATACCATAAACTAAATGTTGAGCTTCCACAGTTCGATGCCAGCATTCTAAGGTTTTGCACTCCAGCAATGTCACAGTGTAATCCAGTATGCAAAAGAACAGGCCACCAAAACTGATGATATATGATATATTTATACATATACATATATAATATACTTATCACATATGGAAATTGTTAGATGATATAATAGAACCAGAAGATAGGTTTAAATAATTAAATAATAGGTTTTACTAGTGACAGTATTAGTTCCAATTTTTTTAATAGAGAAAAGCTTCTTGAATATACTGTCTAAAACCCAACATTAGGGGAAAAAAGATATTTTAGTAATTTTGAAATATCGGTGGCCCTATTAGGGACCTAAGACACAGTTCTTTTTCTTCTTATTCCATATGCCTGATTCAAACCTTATCATAAAACTTGTAGGATTGACTGGATTTTCATTTCTCATCACACTTTACTGAAACTAAGGGAGTGGAGGAAGCTTCATACTATTATTTATATGTTAATCCTAAGGCCCCACAAGGGACAGTATCACGACATATATAAATCTTGAGAAATCAACTTTAAGTTCTAAAAACATTGCCAGTGGTCCCACCATTTGTAAGAACACATATAAATTCCAGGATAAAACATACAGCCAAGGAAGATTTTTTTTTAATTCTGCAAAGGTGTATTAAAAAAAACCCCAGTACTTTGTTATAATTACTGCTTTATAGAAAATTAGAAAATAATTCAGGAACTTATTTAATATTATAATTTGGAAATGGTTATCAGAGTTTGGGCCAGCAGCAGTTTCTCCTCAGTGCCTGACAGCCCCTTCAATACCCTGTGCCTGCAAAGTGAACTTTTAAGTGTCCCATCAGCACGACACGAGTTTGATGCCATGGCAAACTGCTGGAAGGGCTAAACACAGAAGTCTGACAAACAACATTAGCTCTTTTACCTGCAAAAAAATACTTCGTAGTTCAGCAGGGTCCGCTCTCTTGGTTGAATGCGTCTGTAAATACAAGCAAATTAATGCTCCGCTCGGGCGGGCTACTGTCAGAGCGCAGGTAAAGCCCGGCCAAAGGCGGCAACACGGGGTCCCCTGTCAGACCGACAGGCCCAACCTCAGCCATGACCGCGCCGTGCAGCCGCGGGACGGCTCAGGGCTCCGCGCCGGTGACAGCTGTCAACAGCGGGCTGCCTGCGAGCGGCGCGGCTCCCCGGCCCCACAGGGGACCGCCACCGCCACGGCCACCGCCGCCCCGGAGACCCCGGCCCGCGACCCCCGGGGCCCTTGGGAGGGCGGGGGTAGCGCAGGCTGCGCTGCCGCTCCCCCGGGGCCGCCCCGCCATCACCGCCCCCGTCGGCGCCGTTCCCCGGCCCCCGCGGAAATCCCGCAGCGGCGGCGGCCGCCTCCCCCCGCCGCCCCCCTGTCCCCGGCCCCGCGCGGGATCCGCCCGGCTCCTCCAGCCACCAGCGGCGAAGGGGGAGAGTCACCTTGACCGCCATGCTGCGCCCGCCGAGGAGGAGGAGGAGGAGCCGCCCGCCCGCCGCGCCGCCGCAGCAGCCGCCGCCTCAGAGCAGCGCTGTGGGGTGAGAGCCCAGCCCGGCCCTGCCCTGCCCAGCCCTGCCCCGCCCCGGCCGCGCCGTGCGCTGGCCGCGCCTGCCCCACCGAGGACCCACACCCGCGCCGCCGGAGCCTTGGCGGGGGGCTGCAGGTAGCGCCTCCACAGTGCAAAACTGAGCCTTTTTAAATGCTGCTGAATCTCACTTCTGGCGTAACAAATGCAGCCGTGCCCCTAAGGGTCAACAGATGTGAACGTATTGGTTTCAAGCGCCGAAACTGTTCGTAGACTGATGTTCTGACAGCTTGGCTGCAAATCGGTTGTAGCTGCGTATTTCAAACATAGAACTAGAGGCCCAAAATCTGGCTGGAATTCAGTAACTTCTGACAGGGTCCTTTATCAGCAGAGCACACATATGCTTTATACTTCAAAATGCAGATCACAGCCTTAAGAAAAGGTAAGTTTATACTTTGTTTGAACAGTTCAATCACAGTGCTTATAAAACCTGACTTAAATAATACTGCATATTTTGTCTTGCTGTGCTATTTCAAGGGCCCAACAAAGTGCCTTTTATTAGATACTACTAGAAAACATAAAAAGGGCAATTCTGGTACTCCGTAAATAACACTGATATTAAACTATAATACAGTACCTGATAGTTTATAATGGTGGTCATGAAACAATGACTCAACTTTGGAACAACTTTTCCCTGGAAAACAACTTTTTTTTTACTTGCATATCAAAACAAACTTTCTGCATATAACTTGCAGTTCATATACTACATATATGCCCCAGCTAGCAGCAGCAACAGTTTTGCTAGAAATCTGCCTATTTGGTAAGCATCTGACACCACCCAAGCATCTTGTTCAGCAAATCCATATATATATATATATATATATATATATATATATATATATATATATATATATGCTAGCTGCAGTGTCATAGGTTAACCTTAGCCAGCAGCCAAGACACAGACAGTCACTCACTTGTTCCCCCATCAGCAGGACTGGTGAGAGAATTGGATAGGTAAAAAGTAGAAAACTTGTGGGTTGAGATAAAAACAGTTTAATAGGAAAAGCAAAAGCCACGCATACAAGCAAAGCAAAATAAGGAATTAATTCACTGCTCCCCATGGGTGGGAAGGTGTTCAGCCATCTGCAGGAGGGGAGGGCTTCATCACCTGTAGCAGTTGCTTGGGAAGACAGACATCATCACCGCAAACATCCTCTCCTTTCTTCCTTTTTCTCCCCACTTTTATATACTGAGCATGATGCCATCTGGTCAAAAATAGCCCTTTGTCACTTGAAGACACCTGTCCTAGCTGTCTCTTCCCAACTTTTCATTCATCCCACCGTGCTTACCAGCATGGCAGTACAAAAAGCAGCAAACGCCTTGGCTCTATGTAAGCCCTGCTCAGCAGTAACAAAAACATCTCTGTTTCACAAGGTATGATCTGTGCTGTGTTCAGCATAAATCACAGAATCATAGAATAAGCCGAGTTGGAAGTGACGCTCAAAGATTGAATCCACCACCCTACGCAACCCATCGTGGAAACTAATTCTACACCAGCCCACACCAGCAGAGAGACTACCAATGTGCATCAAAAGCCAGGCCTTTGAAAGAAAACGGCAGAAATCCCCATGGTCCTTCCCGCAGTGGCGGCAGCAAGCGGTTCAGTACAAATAGGTTTGTTTTGGTATTTTTTTAACTTATGACAAAGCTCCGCTTGTTTTCTCGGCCAAAGCGTAACTGCAGCAATGAGCAACTAGGTCAGTGCGTGAAGGAGGGAGGCGGAGGCGGCCCCTCAGAGGGTCGCTGCCGAGCCAGGGGAGCGCCCGATCCGCCCCGCGCTCAGGGCCGGACAAGGCCGGTGGCACCGCGAGCGCGACGCGAGCCGCCCTCGCGCAGCCGGCGCACGTGAGAGGTGCGAGCACCACTGCGCACGCGCGCCGGCCTGCCTGCGGTCTGGGGGAGCGGGGCGGGGCCGATCGCGCAAAGCCAGCGCGAGGCTCGAGGCAGCGCTGGGCATGCGCGCGGGCTGCGCGCGCCGCACGCTGCAGCCATTGGCTCCCCGCCGGGTTTCGGCGGGCGGAAGCGGAAGCGCATGTATGCGCACGCGCTAGTTTCCGCCGGGCAGGCGCGCGGGTTGATTCGCTGCGCGCGGGGACTCGGACATGGCGGGTGAGTTCTGGCCCGGCCGCTCGGGGGGCGGACGCTGTCGGCGCCTCGCCGTGGGGGGCAGGGGGGCCCCGGGGGTAGCGCTGTGACCGGGGTGCGGGGCAGGGGAGCGTGAGCTCGGGGCTGGCGGATGCGGGTGAAGACAGACCGCGGTGAGCGCGGGCGGATCGGGAATGGGGTGTGAGCGAGGGAAGCGCAGCTGCTTCTCTGCCGCCCGGCTCCCCTGGTCCTGCTCCTGCATGTCCTTGGGCTTAGGGCTCCCACGGTCTGGTAGTGTTAAACCAGAGTGTATCTCCGTGTCTGCGGCCACGAGTTTGCTGGCAGTGGGCAGGAAATTAAAAACCCGAAAATATTTGCTGTCTGAGGTAAGACGTATAAGAACTTTCTTATGGTACTTCTTAGATGAAGGGGAACTATGTTTGTAAAGCATTTGGAACATATCTGAAATGAAACATGTTTTCTGTCCTGGATTAGGCTTTGGAAATCAGATTAAATGCAGTTTATTTTGCATTTTTTTCTTCCACATCCGCTTTGGAAGACTAGCGCTGGCTTAATAACTGCTTGTTGTGTACGTGCCACTGTAGTTCATGAACAGCTGTTTATGAAAATTACGTAAATGCTTGAAATGTCCTGACACATATTACTTAAATAACATGTTATAGTGAATTCTTATTTTCTTGCTGACATCATTAAATATATACTTAAATTGATTGTAACTTAGGATACTTAGTATTTTTATAGTAATGACTTTAATTCTCAGAAACTAAAAAGAGATACTAGTATGTTTTCTAGTTCCAGAAAAGTGTATGAGCTAGATCTCTTTAGTTTCTGTATTGACGTGTTGTGGCATACTGTAGCTTTTTTAAACTTTCTTGTTCGGTGGTTTTGTGTTTTGTGTTTTTTCTTGGTTTATGACCCTTTCTTTAATATATTTGTTGAGTAATAATGACAGATTGGACACCTCTTAACTCTTAAACCTTTTTTTTTCAGGACTTACTGCTATGGAGAAGAAGTTGGCTGAATACAAGTGTAATACAAATGAAGCAATTCAGCTGAAGCTAGGTAATAACACTTTTTAAATATCGTGCCACTTTTTAAACATCATTCTAGAATACGGAAGTAGTCTAGTGCCTTCCTATGAAACATATATATATGTATACATCTGTGTCAATTTCTCAGTTCTAGTCTGAATGCTGATTTGATATTCTCGCATCAAATAACATGCATCTAAATGGTATAGGACGCCTTGATTTCATTTGTATACCACCTTCGCATAGTTTCTTAACTAAAGTTTTCTGACTCTTGTGAAAACATGCATAAACAGCAAGCAGAGCATCTGTGGATAAACAGATAGAAGGTGGTGACTTGGTCATGCTCTATTTTTTTTTTTCCTCAGTTCGCTTTCCTGAGGATTTGGAGGATGAGAACACAACATTTAATCCGGAGTACAGCCACCAAGTGTTTGGAGATGAGTAAGTTAAAGTTTCCAGAATCAAATTAATAGGTTCCAAAGGGCAGAGTTGCTTCCAAATCATTAAAAACCAAGAATTTTGCTAATACTGAGTGCAGGGGAAGAAGTGCTGCCCTGGTGCTGCTGCTACATTTGCTGATACAGGCCAGGATGTCACTTTATGGCCACCTGGGCACACACTCACTCAAGTTCAGTCAATTGTCAACCAGCATCCTCATCTCCTTTTCCAACTGTTCTTCCCCAAGTCTGTCACCTGTTGTGACCCAAGTCTAGCAGATTTACACTTCTGTCCAGCCTATTGTTGACTGCAATCTGACTTAAAGAGCATTCAGATCACTGATCAAGACATTAAATAGGACTGTCCCCAGCACTGAGCCCTGGGGAACACCACAGGAGAATAGCTTTCTGGTGCATTTAACTCCATTCCCCACCTCTCTTTGGGCATGGCCATCCAGACAGTGAAGAATACACCTGTTCAGGCCAGAAGCAGCCAGTTTCTCCAGGAGAATGCTGGTTTCAAAGTCTCTCCTAAAGTGTTGGTAGAAGAGTATTGTTTCTTTTATTTTGAGTATGCTGAATTAATTAATGCTGAAGTGTCACTTACTACTTTCAGTAGAGTGATATTCAACAATCTAGCCGTAGATTTAAAAAAAAAAACACAAAGCAAAACAAACATACAAAAACCCCTAAGGAAAATCTAGCTGCATGTTTCTGTGGACTTATTTAAGTAGTAGTGTTTCTTAATTTCAATTTCCTTTTGAAAGCATTCAAAGTACTCCAATTAGAATGAACTACCTATATTAAGTGTAATAGATTAGTTACATTACCAGACATTTGCTGCAGCTACCATTGACAATAATTACAATTTAGTAATCGGAGAACTCTTTCCAATCTGTTAGTTTAGCTAACAAGCAAGTTTTTCTGGCACTTACATTTCAAATTTTAAATTAGGAATGTACTACCATAAAATAAAAATCCCAGTATAAAAAAGTTTTAGCTATGCTTTAACAAAAAAATGGCCTTTCTTTGTGAGCATTACTATTTTCTGCGTGTGTTTTTCAGAAAAGAAATTCTCTATTCTTTATAAAAGTATAGTATATTTGTGTTCAGGCAACTTGTATTTTCAAAATATAAAAAAGGCTTTCGTATTCTATACTTCTTTTGCACATACTAATTTCTGGTTAGATTGCATAACTAAATAGAAACCATCAACTGAAAACTCTGCAAGTTGCTACTCCTGGTTATCTGTGCTTTGTACACTGTAGATTGAAATAGTTTATTTCAAAATATTATACTACTCTAAAAAGTAATTTTTAATATATGTTAGCAGTCAATTAATATAAATAACTGTTAATGAGTTAAAGCAGTTGAAAAAGCATAAGCACAGTATTAGCTGTTTCGGGTGTTCTCTCCTGAGCTGTCACAGTAAGGACACAGGCACTGCCTTACTGAGTTCAGAATATTTCCACTAGAGAAGTGAAATAATAGAAGCAGTGTAAGGCATTTTCTCTGTCTGGATAGTGCGCATCCAGTTAGATTCCTTTTCCTGTTAGGAAGATTACTTTACCTTACTGGGAAATATTATGTGAATGTCACATGAAATGAAACCACTGTGATGTGAATGCTCAGTTATGTATTGAGTTCCTGGTTGTTATTTTCTCCTTTATCAGTGAAGTTGCTTTTGGCTACAAGGGACTCAAGATCCTCTTGTATTACATTGCTGGAAATCTGTCAACGCTCTTCCGCATTGAATACGCATCAAAAGTAAATGAAAAGTTTGACTGTGTGGAGGTAAGTGCGGGTCTGCTTCTGTCTTTAACATAACATTGAGAAGGTTTACCTTGGTATGGACAGGAGTTCTAGGTTTAGTAATTGCCCATCTAAACATGGTTTAAGTTAAAAGGAAATAGACAAAGGTTTTGTTTGCTAAGCTAATGAAAGCTTTGAACTTCATCTATAGATTTCCCATTCCCTGATGACAGTATAATCAAAATTGTGTCAAACAGACCAGTCAGATGTGAAATGCTGATGCCAAAGCCAGTTCCACAAAATCAACCCCAACTTAGCAGGTCTGTATTATCATATTAACTGACCAGGAGGAGGACTACCATAGGTGGGGTTTATGATGGAGAGAATCAGTGAGCAGGAAAAGGAGGTTTCTGTAAGAACTTCATGAGACAGAACGCTTAACTGTCTCCCTAAACACGGCGAACAAGTAGGGCAGGAAAGATTATAAACTTCTGTATGGGTATCATGTATGCTTTACATCTTAAAGGAATGTGGTAATACAGTTACCTGCAGGGTTTTTGTTGGGTTGTTTCTTCTTTTTCCTGCAAGTTTTCTGAGCTTATAGAATACTTGTAGAATAGCTTTTTATTTTCCTCTCCTACTGTCTGTATGTTCTACAAATATTATTTCAGACTGCATTTAAGTTACTACTTTCAAATTTGTTGGAATCCATTTAAATTATTTCAAGGAAAGGCCTATTGTAAAGGAAAAACACATTGGAATGACTTCATTAAAATGATTTTAAAGATTTGCCCTTCCTAGTTTTGAAGGTGTACTAGAATATACTCAGTTCAACAATCTAAGTTCCTGGACATGTCTGAAATACTTTGGAGGCTAGCACAATATGTCTTAGGAGTGAAAGGTCATGCTCTTCAATCTTAAGAAGGATTTTTTGGAAATAAGGAAAAAAAGGAAAGGCTGTTTGCCATATAGTAAACATCTATAAATCAAATTATCCAACCTTTCACTGCTATAATTTCAAAATAGAATAGGAATCTGCACCATAGCACTTTTTTTTACTTCATCTATTTTCTGTAGAAATGCCAAACCCTATTTGCTTCTCTGGAAGTCTAATAATGATATGTCTTGCCCTATGCACACTGCAACTTTTCTGATTGCTCAGAATGGTTGCTTTTTTCAAGCCCTGTTTCCTATACTGAATTATTCCTCCAATTCCTTTAGGGACTGAGATGGGGACAAAAAAGATCTTTTTGAGCAGTACTTCTGTATGCTTTCCAGAGCATTTGCATGCCTTGACTGAAGGGGAAGAATGTGGTTGCTTGCCCTGTGCTTCCCTTAATGTTACTAGCACTGTACATTCAAATAAACTGCTTATATTGCTATATCTAAACATATGTAGTAAAAAAGATATGGCTATAGTCAATCATTTTCTGCATTTGTATTTGTCGTCAGTTTAACCATCCTAAGATAATTCATTTGCAGAGGTTGAAACATAAGCTGTCATTACAGCAGAATGTGGATTTGAATGAATAGTAACATTTATTTTTCTAAGTTAACTCTTTGCTGATATCTCCTCCTTGATGATAATTATACTAAGATGCAGACTATCTGCCACACATGACAGATAATCTTGTGCTGCGAATAGATGGCATTCAGTAAAGGGCAGCAGTTTCTGCCTTTACACCATAACTGGTTACAAGTAAGTTGGATTAATGTGCCACTAAGTTATCACAGCTGAGGATTTTGTATCCAAATACCCATACAAGCTCATTCAACAGCAGTTGGTTTTGTTCTGTAATATTAAGTTTGGTTTCATTATTGCTAAAGCAGCTGCTGCTATCCCTGCTAGGTACTGACAGAAATATTCATCCCAATACCATTATTGTTTTTTTCTCAAAGGTCTTTTTGAACATGAGGGAGAGGTACAATCCTGAAATGTCAAAAGTCAGAACTCCAGGCATATTTATGCATCTTAACATGGTTTAGATCCATCCTAAAGGAGATGATATTATTAGGGAAGCCTGAGCAAAGTATGATCGTGTTTTGAACAGAAGCTGGCACTTATTTAGTGAAAGTAAACAGAATTTATCCCTTGAATGGAGTTAATTCTTTCAAATAACTGAAGAGAAACTGCTTTCTTCTAGTGTAAATATTAATAGCCATGACCTCTGAATTGCTTGCTGCTTTGAGATTTGCAGCTGTTCCAGTATCTTCCATTCATCTGCATATGATGGGGTAGGGGTCAAGTAAAAACTCCATATCTTGCTTTGCATCTACTGTATGCATTTGCTTTATACAAAAGTTAATTTTAAATTATTTTTTCAATATCTGGCGCTTTTCTAGTGTAATACTGCTGATTTCTTTTCTTCATTTCTCCCCTCTGAAATATGTGCATACAATTTTCAGAGAAATTCAACTCTCAAATATACTTCTACAGTTATTTTAAATTAAGTCACTTTGAAACAGCATCTACATGGTATGCAAATGTCATAGCTGCCTAAATAATAATTTCTAAATTAAAATAAAATCAGTAAGTGCAAAGAAAACATATTTTAGCTAATATTGGTTTATGAAGAATAGCGAAGACGCCAACAAATTATCTTTGTTTTGAGAACTAAATGAGTGTAAAGACTGTACACGTTTTTACTGAGCTCTTACACCAGGTATTGTAGAACTGTATTTTAACTGCTTAATAGCTCTCTCTCCAAATATAAATGTAAATGTTGGTAGTACCAAACCATTAAGAATAAAACTTGTTTGTGCTGAACTAAGTCTATCTTTCTCTACACTAAAAATGTAACTGAATGATAAAGTGCTATTCATTTGCAGGTGCATTGCTTCTGCTTAAGGGCCCATGGTTGAAAGGACAGGAATTAGTAGCATGTTGTATTAGCCTTTTGTAGTGTATTTTGTTCTAAGCATCTTAATTTCCCTGTTTTGAATGCTAAGTAGCAAGGGTCTTGGTTTTGAATTAATACCCATCATGCATGTAAACGGTGTGAAAGAGCTGCTTAGTAAGTTAACACAAAGTGTTCTTGTGTCCGCCCTTGTGGAAATAGATACAATACAAACATTACAGCTGAACTCACGGCAAACTCCATTAAGTAAAAACCTGGATTCATTGTCCAGAGAAAAGTTTGAATTGAATGTAAGCTCATTTTGTTGAATGTAATGTCAGGCTTTTAGGGGTTGTATTGAGGAGTATGGTTTTGTTAAGTTGAGACCAATTCATTAAGTTTTATTGCCTGGTGAGAAGCAATAATACATTATTGTGAAGCTTCATCAAATATTCATGGTTAAAAAGAAGTAGTAAATGTATTCAATCAAGTGGTCTTTTGGGGGTCTGAAAAGGATTATGAAGTCTGCTCAGCTGATAGTCTCTAACTTCGGCTATCTGAAAAGGGTAATCTCTGAATTAAATTTTGGTGTCAGAATATTTTGTCTTTTGCAGTATGTTAGACTACAGGTCAGATTTGCTGACAGTATTCATAAGTTGTACTATTTTATGTCAAACTTTGTTTTCAAAACTTTCTTTTATTACAATGGCGGATGTGGTTGTCTGAGTTTGTACTGTGTTTAGCAGCTGATTCTATAGACAGGCATTTCAAGCAGTGGGCTGTAAGAATGCCAGAGTGTGCTAGCTGTCGCTTTGCTATTTGGGAGCTACCAGTTTTGATCTTTGTCCCTTTTTTTCTGCTTAGTTCTGCATCACCTAATACCTCTTGTAAGCTGCTTGTTTGGGAACCTGGGTTCTACAAGGCCATGTAGCATAGCATAGTCTTGGTGAATTGCTGTCTAGAAAGTCTTGGCTTCTGAACATGCTGTGCTTACAGAATAGCTACCAACGCTCTTAGTCAAGCTTGAACAAATACAACAATCTCTAAACATAAAAATGTTCATGAACTTGGGCTGTAATCAAGAGCTTTTTGATGCTTACAAAGGCTGGATGTGACATTTGTGATCTCATGAGTAGAGCTCCTTTACTTGCTTGGAAGATCTCTAACGAACAACAAGAATGCTTGCTTTTTCTTTTTCTTTCCTTTTTGGTTTTTTAATTACTGGTAGATATAGTGTGTCTCAAATATTCATTTCTTAAACAAAACAGTAACATTAATGCTGTCTTTTTTGAATCTTCCTCCGATCCTTCCCCTTTTTGTAATCTCCAGGCAGATGATGTTGAAAGTAAAATTAGAGAAATCATTCCGCCTGGTTTTTGCACAAACACAGATGACTTTGTGTCTCTGCTGGAGAAAGAGGTCAACTTCAAGCCCTTTGGAATGCTGCTACACACATATTCTATCCATAATGAGGAAGCTGGTGAAGATATAACATATCAGATATACAAGGTATGAAAAATTAAGTAAAACTTCTGCTTTTGAGCAACCAAATTCAGTTTTATTTTGCAGAGATGCACCTTCTGTAGTGATTAAATACTTCTGTAGTGCATAAATACTATAATTTTACCCATTTAGTAATCATTGACATGCTTTTTTATATCAGAGAATTTAATTAGATTTTGCATAGGTTTTCCTCTTGTGTCTGTGATAGGTTTCACCTGACTTCTCCTGGCTTTTTCCCTAGGCTGACATGACATGTCCAGGCTTTCGAGAATATCATGAAAGGCTTCAGACGTTCTTGATGTGGTTTATTGAAACTGCTAGCTTTATTGATGTAGATGATGAAAGATGGAACTACTTTCTAGTGTAAGTACAGTTCTAAAGCAACAGTGGACCTTATTACCTCCACAAAGCCTGCATTTTAATTGTGGCTGGCCAATTATTGGAGCAGTATAATGATATTTTTCCCAGGAAAGAAAAAACATTGTTTATGAGGCTTGAGTTTTCCTCCATTATGCTTTGGGAAAGCTTGAGAATAGAGCTGAATTAAATGCTGTTGTCCGTTAGAGCCCTGAATGTAGGCTTAAACAGTAAAATGAGCTTTGCCTGTGTTTTCTTTTACTTGCCACCTATTCATCTTTATAATAGGCAAGTGCACTGAAGTGCTGTAAAGAGGTCTGATTTATCCAAGTTGCTGCACACCAATTAAGTGAATTGTACATTCAGAACATAGCAGGTGTACCCATTGGGCCCTCACAGAGTAGCTTGCTGACACTGAAAATTCAGTTGGAGAATGGAAAAGAAAATGGACACTGCATGGGAGCACAACTGTAATTGACCTGCTTGGCTTTCTGTTTTATCTGCAGATTTGAGAAGTATAATAAGGACGGAGCTACGCTCTTTGCGACCGTAGGCTACATGACAGTCTATAATTACTAT
Organism: Sturnus vulgaris; assembly: GCF_052056855.1. Taxonomy (NCBI): domain Eukaryota; kingdom Metazoa; phylum Chordata; class Aves; order Passeriformes; family Sturnidae; genus Sturnus; species Sturnus vulgaris. Next base: position 21,290,239 of record NC_142249.1, on the reverse strand, counting down.
GTGTACCCAGACAAAACCCGGCCACGTGTAAGGTAATTGGCGGTGTAACTCGTGCCTTGCCTTTTATTTCAGAAGAGGGAACTGCTGAAGTTCCCAATACTTGTTTATAATAGTGTTGATTTGTTTAAAAAAATCCCCATTATTGCCTGTCTATGCACTGATTTATTTCATTGTTCCCTTCTTGAAGCAGAGGGAATCTCAAACAAGTTTTGAGTATTTAACATTTTTAAGATTTTGTTAAAAATTGCACTTCAACATGAAGATTGCACATACCTTAATCTAAAATGAAATACCATTTTGTTTTTAAGACTTCGTATTGTTGCCAAATGCTTGAATTTGAACTGAAAATGCATTCCTTTGTCTGTAGCCAGATGCTGATCTTGCCACCATTCCAAGGAGAAGGCCATGGTGCTCAGCTGCTTGAAACAGTTCATAGATACTATATGTCTTCTCCTACAGTACTTGATATAACAGGTTTGTGTTCAATTTTTAATAAGGATCTTTGACAGATTGTTGGCGCACAATCTAACTTTTATGTTTATTTATCTGAATTAAAAGCCTTTTGAAGATTTAGCTTCTGCTCAGTTCAGGATTAATAGTACCCTGGTTTACAGAAGTGTATGTAGTGTAGCTTCTTAAATACTTAACTCAGAGAACAGCTCACCAGGAAAATTCAATCCCTAGCATGAACGGATTACCAGCTAATTAAGTATTTTACTGTGAGATATACAGCTGAGTTTGCCAAGAGATCAAGCATTGTCAAATTCCTTGTTCAACTTACCCCTATTAGCCAAAACTCAAACCTGAGGGGTGATTCCACACATCTAACTAAAATAGCATGTTAATATCAGTGTGCAAGCTGAAATTTTACAGACAGTAAGAGTTTGTAGAGAGCTTGTGTTCTAGGAGCACATATTACTGGCTGAAGGTATCCATGACATTAGATGTGAGTGCATAAATACCTAAAAACAAAAGATTGTGGAAATGGTAGATAAAGAGTTCATGTGCATAACAAAACCAACGTTAAAATTGCTACAGGCATGACATCAGTCCTGTGGTTTCTAGTCTCCTAAAGGAAGAAATATAGTTCAAACACAAGCTGACTATTCGATTCTATGTGTAGTCTCATCTAGGTTAGAAATAACTCCATTCTAATTCAAACCCAACAGACCACTTGATTTCATAATGCCTTGTTGCTGGATCATCGTAACAAAATAATCCACCTCATAATTTCAATCCAGTTCATGGGAACCTAAGAAGGTTTAACTTAGTGTATGCAGCAGGAACTCATGTGCATCATTCATTTACTTTTTTCTTTTAATAGTACAAACTTTTACATAGCTTTTATAATTGAGGATGAGCAAAGTCAACATACCACTGCATAAATCCTATGAAGTGTTCATGGCTCAGTGCCTTAAGTGCAGGGTTGTAGCAAACAGTAAAAATGCACTAAAACAGGGTTCAATTTTTTTTGTGGAATGAAGCAGGAGAAAGCTTGCAATATTCTACATGGCATTCAAGTTATGAAAGTTAAGGCTCTTAGAGCAGTATTTATTGTCCTTTTTGAGAGGGACATTGGGCTTGGACAACTTCAGTATGGCTAGGATATTTAGGATATATCACCTAAATTGTGAAATAAAGCCTTTAACTTTTCTGTAAAGAGGAAATGAAGATCCAATTAATTTCTTTGAAAAAGCTAATAATTTACTAATTTAAATTACTTTTGAGTTTCACATTTACAGCAAATATTTTGTTCTGCTCATGCTTTGTCATCACACAAGCAAAATGTATGCTGATAGTGCTTACTGGACAGAAACTGCCTCGTTCTTCTTTTAACTAATCTGAGTGCAAAAGAATGAATCAATTTACTTTAGTGCACTTCTCCAATCTCTTTTGCAGAATAAGTGCTATAAGGCTTGCCATACAAGATTAGGCCACTCATGCACAATACATTTTAACCCAACCCAGAAAAAGAAATCGTTAGTTGTGCAGTGCCACATACACTATGTGGCAAAAGCTTCTATTCCAGTCCTTGGTAGCTTTGTTTTGCTTTTCATTATCCTAAAACTGCAAATTTTAACTATTTACAGTGTACCTCAAAACTAAAGGGAAACATTGAGATGTAAGCTGGTTAGCAATACTCCACAATGCTAGCTCCCAGAAAAGTAAGTGTTAAGGGTAAGCATGGCCCTGCTACTACTTGTTTGTAGTGAGCTTGTCTAAAGCAACAAAAAAAGAAATATCTTCACAGTGTTGTAAATATTTTCTTGCTGCATTAAATAGTTGCATATGGGCTCATGTTGATCTTAACTGAGGCTAGTTCTCAATTTCAGTGGTTTTTTTTCTAAAGCAACACTTTTGATAGCTATGCTGTCTTTTTAAGTAAAATGGAAGTAACTTGAAATCGTGATCAGCTTTTGTTTAGGTCATTTCAGCCTTTTAATTTTGGATAATCTTGTTCTTTGGGTTGTACCTTTTCCTGCCTTCCCTGCTAACAAAGACTAACTCCTGCTGAATATATGTCTTCAGCTAGTTTACTTGCATACAATAGGATATTTTCACCAGTTTTTTTCCCACATTTTCCTTTTTGTTTGTGTTTTAGTAGTTCTACCATTGTCAAATATAGAATAGATGAAAGATACAACAAAAAAAAGGTTTATAGGCTAGTCGTCTTTTCCCAGGGAATTAAATGGGTTTTAAAAAGTCAGTTTCATAATATATATGTGCAGCCCTGCATACACAAAATATTAGAAGTTTCTCTTTCTGGGACCTGTTTGATGTCTACTGTCAAACATAGAAACTTTTGATAACAGTGCTTACAGTTAAACACATCTGTTTATATACCAATGAATACTGCACCTGCTTTTGTTTTCCATAGTTCTTTGTAATTGCATACCAGAGATGAGAAAACAAATAATGCTGATAAGCTTTTTTTATTCTTTCTAGCTGAAGATCCATCTGAGAACTATGTAAAGCTTAGAGACTTTGTTCTTGTGAAGCTCTGTCAAGATCTGCTTTGCTTTTCCCCAGTGAAGTTAATGCAAGGTTTCAGTCAAGAAATGGTGACAGAAGCTCAACAAAAATTGAAAATAAATAAGGTATTAAATCAGTACAGTTGTAGTTTGACATATTCTTATCAAAGTAGTACAATACAATTTAAACTTAGAGAGAGACATGGAATTTACACATTTATTTACACATTTATTTTGACCATTGTTAAGGATGTATCAGGAGATACATGGCTCATGGTTGTAGATAAATGCCTTTTTTACCTACAAATTCTGTTGTAATAGAATTTGACATGATTTGATTTCTTTCAAGAGTATTTGTACAAATAAGTGTTGTTTTGGGAATGCAGAATGCTAAAGTGGCAAACAACTTAATGCAACTCTAAACACTTGGAGAACTGAAGAGTTAAATTGAACAATTAAATTTGATGGTAATCTTAAAATATTAACTCGATTTTGAATATGGTAGTGAAATAGAATTACTTAATTAAAAATGTTTTTGAATGTGATGTGCTGAAGACTTTAAACCTTGAAGGATGGACAGTGTGAAGCCATATTCAGATGTGTTCATGAAAACAGTATCGCTTATATAAGGAAATTGCATCTGCAGCCTTTTTATATTTTAAATCTGAAAGGATAAGTAAGTTTCATTTGTTTTTTTAACAGTATATAAATGTGGTAGTATAGCAAACAAACCACTTTATTTTTGTGTTCAGAAAAAATATACTTGGTCTTAAATTCTGTTTTCATACAGATGCAAGTTAATACTTTTAGTAACAACATAATTTTCTCCCTAGATGTCTTACTTTCTGATCCTGATACCAAGAGCACTTCAGTTTTCCCATTTGCTAATTAATTTTCTGCCCTAGTAAACAGGAAGCTTCAAATATTGTTGTTTCATTTTCATATTTAGAACTTTCAGTGGACCTTGTGAAGGACATTAGGTATATGTGGATTGTTAAAATTGGCAAATGGATACTGCTTGGTATTGTTTAATGTCACTCTAGTTCCAGTCCTTGCTCTTAGAAGTGTTTTTGGACTCTGGCTTCTGGGTTTTCTGCTGTTCACTTAGTCCTTGAAGCACCTCTATGACTGGTGCAGCACTTGAGAGATCAGACACTGGGTGCATGGAATAAATTGTTTTGAAGTAAAAAGAAAAATATTTATTCACTGAACCCACCAGATACGAGGACAGATTTATCCATGCCCTTGTGTTCTGATAAGATGAAGAATTACTCAAATATTTCAGTATTTCTCCACTTGGAGTTCTGTTGAGTGACCTCTTTATTCAGATGTGGTTTTTATTCTCCTTTCTGTTCATTAGCAACACACAAGACGAGTTTATGAAATTCTCCGATTGCGTGCAACAAATATGGGTGATGCAGAACAGTCCAGAAGCTATCGGTTGGATGTTAAAAGAAGATTGATTGGGCCCTATAAGGTGTATATAACTTAAGTATCATTTAATATTTATTTCAAGGCTAATTATACTTGATTTTACTTTAATTTCCATAAATGTAGTTGATGCCAATTATGTTGCCAATCAACTACTATTAGTTATGCAGTGTTCAGCTGACATATATACAGATGCAGAGGACATTTGTACATAGCAGCACTGAAGATCCTGTGTTTGGCTCCTGACTGTTTCCTGCCCATTTCTAGCAGGAGGTTACTATGAAGCTTATGCTATCTAGCTACAAGTGGCATTATGCCCAGGTAGGTTTAAAGGGAAAAATGGTCAATTTCTTGAAGAGGTTAAAAGCATACCTTAAATAGACAAGCCAGAAATTTGAAGAGAGGTAAAGTTTACACTGCAGGTATAGTTTAGATTCCTGTTGTAATTGTTTGCTAGGTCTTAAGAAACCAGTTTGCTAGAAGTAATCAAGTCATGTCAGCATAGGACTAACTCCATGCAGACGGAATATAAAATAATACCAGTGGTAAATTTCAAGCAAGTATTAAACATAGTACCATGTAATTTTCTTAGCTCCTGTTACTAATGCATCCTGGATTTTCAATGTGGCTGGTCTGTGTTGCATAAACTGACCCTTTGAGATAGGGATTTTAAAATTTATATCATAGTTGCTAATGGCGTCAGCCTTTGTATCAAGAGTTAAAAAGGCCACAAATAAATCTAGGTTAATTGCTGTAACTAGCATGTTAGCCACTGTTGTCAATTAAGTACTTGCCAAGCAAACCAAAATCCTGCATATAATTGTACACAGAACACGAGGAGTAGCTTGAAAATCTTCCTAAAGCAGCATTTACCCTGTTACATCAAAATAGCAAAACTTTGCTTGTAGTCATGTTGGACTTAGAGGAGCTGTTAGTGGAAGTGAGAGGCAAGCATTGTATTAAATACCTATCTGATCTGGTGATAACTTCAGGTCATGCTCAGTGCCAGGACCTTAATCAAAACAGTGTCACGAGTGTCTTGTCTCATTTGCTAAATTTCACTCAGTGTCCACTACAAATAAGGTGATTTTTCAGCAACTGTTTTTCATGACTATTACATGATTTCAATTCAGTCACTCATCACTGAGGTCCTGTAGGCGAAATCCAAAATTCCATAAGCAGCTTCAATTCTAGTGCTTCTAGCAGGTGTTTCCACTTCAAGTCTTTGTACACAATAAATGCATAGATAATGAATGGATTTTGTATTGCTAAATATGCAATATTGCTACTTCAGAACATTGCATTTTTAGTTTTTTGTTTTTTCAATGTGAATTCAAAAGAGTCCTTAAAGCAGCCAAAACCTTTTTTCCCTGATTTTAAATTTCACGTTCTGAAATAGTCATCTTGTTTATGGTAGTTCTACCTAATAAATAGCTTACTTATACACTCATTTTAAACTATTTCCAATAAATTTTAGTTACAGTCCCATTTTCAAAAAGTTTTCAGAAATATAATGAAACTAACTTCAAATATAGGGAGGGTAATTTTGAGGGGGGAACCAAACTTTATAAACATAATCAGGAATATTACTGCATACTCTAATATGGTGTCATTTTATTACATAAACTGTTTGATAGCTTCATTTGAGCAGTGCTGTACAGATGCAGAATAATTCTAAGTTGACTGCCTTAGTTTATTAAAAGTGGTATTCCAATTATTTGCTGGTTAACAGTAGCAGGGAAAAAACTGTATGCAGAAACTTCAGGGGAAAAACATACGATACTTCTATTCCTATTGAAGTCATTATATTAGCAAGGAGGTGGTGGCTAAAGATGCTGAGATCTTTCTGCATGTGGCATCACTAGATTGGGATGTGTTGCTGTCTGTATAAGTAGTACTAATAGAGGAAATAAAAGATTTGGTATATTACTTAACAGGGCATCACCCCAACATAGTTCAAAGGGTAAGCAGCTTATGAAATTTCTGTTTCACTGTGACTTCTCCATTTCTGATGAACTCTTCTTTTTATTAGTGGATCATGCTGGTAGACATATCTCCTTGATCATGTCTTTGTTCTTCATGTTCCTCTTGGAAGTAAATACCACTGCTGCACTGCTTTTCGTAATTGTGATACTTTGTCTGCTACTTAGCCCAACAACTTGCTCCCAAAGAATCCTCTTGAAGCTGCCCAGACAAAATGTTACTGATGGCAGTTTTCAAAATCTCGTGTACCTGGATATGCTTGTGTAGTATATTTGGGGGTGAAATGGATAATGAAACGACTGGTTCTCTGAAACATGCGGAGTTTGCTTTTTAGCAGGAGTCTGGAACTTAAAGATGGCCTAATGGTACAGTATCAGATGTAATGGGCATTTAAAAGCTGGCACCCTTTTTTCAGAGCTAATGTTTATGATCTAAACAGACACTTCTGTTAATTAGGCAGACTTTGAATTAATTCTAGAATGAAGTTTTAGTTGTTCTACTGACAGAAGCTTGGCCAGAAGATACTCATCTCTATTTTCATTTGGGCAGCTTGTCAAATGTTTTCAGTATCTTACTTATTTTGAGTACATGGAGCTAAAGTTTTGAAATGAAACAAAAATTTAAGCATCTATGCTGCTTTTCACATCCTTTTAACAAGGAAAGGTTTCTTAATTATTGGCCAGAAATATGCCAGAACAGCTAGTCAGGATTTAAGTACAGAACCTCCTTTTCTGAACTGAACTTTGCCTCTGTCTGGAAACTTTGGGAGATTGTAAAAGTTTTTCTGGTCTTACTCATTTGCAGTTTACTTTAGTTTCCACTTGTCTCTCCTGACTCTCAGCATCAATCACAGAAAGAAAACAAATATTCCTTTGGGAGATAAGCATAAAACCAGAGCACAAAAGGGCTTTGATTTTGGGACTGTTAGAAATAGTAATTTGGTGAAATTTTGTTGTTTTAATACGTTGATTCCATAGGTATTGTAAAGGTTTATTGGTAAGATACCAGACATATATAATACTTTTTTTTTAATGAAGTGTTGAATGATATTCTGCTTTTACAAAGCTAGAGAAGACTGAAGAATGGAAAGTACCTGAAGAACTGAGTAGTTCAGAAATAGGTATCAGCTCTATAAAAGTATATCTGGGTAAAGAAAATACAAAAGTATTTTGGGGTGTTTTTGAGAAACAGGTAAAAATCACATGTGGCAGAGCAAGGACAACTCATCTTCCTGTTCAAATATGTTTATGCTTATAAATAATCTTACTGCTTTTCAGTAATGTTACTGCTAGTCCCTGATAACGTGAATAATTTGTAAGAGTTTGTGAAACTTTTTCTGTGTACTGGAGGCTTAAAATTAATATTTGATAGTTACAGGGAAATTAGTTGACTGAACAGTCTTGTAATGGGACACCAATGTAATTAATATTAATGTAGGACTAAATATTTTGGTCAGATTTCTACAGTCAAGTTTTTCGTAAAGTACGTCTTCAGCTAATGTTTGGTTAAGGAACAAAATTTGAAACCATTCCTCCCTTCACTAGCTAATTGGCAATATAGAAACTATGAGCCTCTAACAGAACAAATGTATTAATCAAATATGGTTACTGCTTCTCTTGGGATTAGGGACATCTTAAAGAACCAGATACTGAAATTGAATGAATTTTAATGAAACACCATAATAAAATACCATATTCTTGATAATTACTAGCTGTGTTCAAACTACTGTTTGTTTGATTGCTTAGAAAAAACAGAGAGAACTTGCCAAGATGAGAAGGTGTCTAAGACCAGAGGAGATGACTAATCAGTTGAACCAAATAGACCTAAACTTGCAACGTGAACAGTTAGAAGAGAGCTTCCAACAGCTTGTTTCAGATTACCGAAGAGTCCTAGAACGGCTTGCACAAGCGTGAGGATCCTACCTGTACAGGAAACTTGCAGATATCTATACAGTGTTGTAAAGCACATCCTTAATTGCCACTTAACTGCAAAAAAACTCATGTGACGTTTTAATCACATTAAAGGTGACTTGTGTTTCTGTGCATTTTGAATATTTTCTATTTTTGTGTTGTAGATTTAAAAATGTTGTACTTTAGGTTTGGGGGGCACTTCTTGATGAAATAAACAATGTAGATTCTCAGATACAGTGTTACTTCAATTGTATGAATTTTCTTTTACCCATTTGTTTTGATCGAGACTTAATAGATACTTGAATAGCAAGTTAATATAGAAATCTAAGCAATCTCAGATTTCTCCTAATGTGATTGTCCTCGGGCTGTTCTCTGTGGATCCCATTGTACAGTGTAGGGCCTGTGCAGATTTAATGTCATGAGCAGGTTACGAGATTGGTTCTGTGGTCTCTCGAATGTTTCCTGTGTACAGACTTTACCCTTTGCTAAAAGTGGATCCTCCTGCTGGAAGCAAACAGACACATTCTGTTTAAGCCTCTAAAGTGCCTCAAGCACATTCTTTTTCAAACCCCCAAGTTTCCGGGTTCGTGATTTTCAGGAAGATACCTCACAACTGGGGAACCAGCCAAGACAAGTCCAGTGAGGATTCCAAAAGCACTTCTATTAGTGAAACATAAATCTGTAGGAAGCAAGTGCCTTTATATAGTTCCTTGATCCTCTTCTGCTATCCCTTACTTCTCAGACCTGAGATTAGTTCTTAAATATCCTGTCTGTCCTACCTCAAAGGAATAAATTGTTACCTTTTCTGAAGTTCAGACTTCAGAGGATTTAATCTGAATAAGGAGCATTGAAATTTATTAACCATGTTTGCTGGTCCTAATGGGATTCAGGTCCAGCTTTCAAAACTGGAACTTGTAGGTTGACAGTTCTGCACTATCTGATGTGATGTGGAAGAAGTGAATTAATTTTTAAATGTTTAGAACCGTGGGATTTTTTTTTGCATTTTCTATTAAATTATTTTTAGAAATTTTAATTCTGGGTTAGGGTATCTTGGCTGTATTATACGTCTTTCATCTACTGTAGTATCCAAATCCATTAATCAATAGTAACAATTGTTAAAAGACGTTTCCTGATAGTAGCAATAAGGCTGAGGTTAAGTTGAGAAACTTGGAGTTTGGTTTTTTCTGTGGACGGTTTTGTTTTTTTACTGAACATGTTCAGATCTTGATGATAAGTCAGAAGTGGAAAAGCTAAACTGAAGAATTGTGCTTAAATTTGGTTCCTGCATAGAGGTCCAGGATACTTCTGGGGCAGCCTGTACTAACAGTCCCTGAGCTTAAGCCATTGGAAAACCTGTAGGACTGTCAAGAAAAAACACTGCCTAATGGGCTGTTTGCCCACTTAGAAATTACTGAGCCAAAAAGCACGACATTGCTTTCCTTAATCACAATTTCCTTTTGCCGTTCACAAATAGTGAAACTTCTCTCACACAGTGACAAGGGCAGATTTATTTTTTCATAGCAGATGAGATTTTTTTTTTTTTCTTTTTACGTTGACAAAGTTGAAAGCGTTTGAATTAGTGCATCCAGTTCCTATAGTAGGTTCTCGTTCTGGTAAGGCCTTGGGAACATTCTAAGATGTTGGGATGTGCCTGTGAACTGCAAAACTTCTTGGCATGAAAAATAGGAATAAACAGCTTTCTAGAGGTCTAGAAATTTTGAATCCTTCCATCCTGCAGCAGATTACAGCTTCTGCAGCTCTGCTACCAGGAAAAACCTTGTGAGTACACCCTAGTCCATTACAGTAAATTAAGCCAATTATCTGTAGCAGATTAAACTAGCCCTGCTGACTTTGCCTCAAGTCAGCTGTGTGGACTGTCCTTTCCCTTGGCAAAGAGAAGGTGGCAATAATCTTATAGGATAGCTAGAAAACTACAGCAATACTTCTGACACTGCTGGGGGACATATGCTAGTTGCCTTCAGTAGGCTTGTGGGATGCATCTGTTCAAGCTAACATTTTAGAGACTATGCATTCATGGTAAAATTGACTGAATACCCACATTTCAGGATGCTGCTAGACAAAGTCCTAGCCTGCCAGTCTGGATATTTTGTTCATGGTTTTCAACAGGATAACGAATTTCACCTACAAGTGAACTGCAGGATGCTTGTCTCACACACAGTGGCAACTCCAGCTGTTCAGTGAGTCATATTGTGAAATAAAAAAGCATAATACTATTTATAAAAGTTCAGTAAGTTTTGTGTAATGTTTGAATTTTTGTATTAGCATAACTAAGAACGGGGACCTTCTATATTTAAACAAATACTTTGTGGTGTAGTACACAACTAGTGTTGTTTGACTTTTGTATGCTGAGAAGACCTGTGAACTACTAACAGCTGTCTGTATGGAATTGTAAGTAGGTACTAGAGGGTTTCAATTGTGTGGATTTGTGAGCTGACAAATTAACACAGGCTTAGTAGCAGCTCTTTCACTAGATATTGGGGCCATGAGAATTGGAGAGCTGAAGCTGAATGCTATTGGAGTCCTCTCCTATTCTGAGCACAATATGATGCTAAAGTAATCCTGGATTAAAAATATTTTTATTCAAATACTTAAGCTGTAATCCTAGGTTTCTTAAGGTGCTATTGTTCTTTTTAGTTATTACTAGCTAACAGAAACTTAAAGCAAATACTAATAACAGTCTTATTAATAATAGGTTTACGTGACTTTTTTCTGCATTTCGATAAAATCCAGATTCTTCAGTCACTTCACTCAAATTTCAAGTTAAACTTTGCACGACATACTGATAAAACATTTCAGAGAGTTTTTTTACATTTGAATATTCACAATGTGCATAAGATCACTGAGTATGTTTATAAAGTTTTTCATTGTAGAGGCTTCTGGCATCAGGATGCTGGCTTGCCCTTCCATCACTTACTAATCCAGCCGTGGCAACAGTGAATCTACTTCCAAGTAATTCAGTAAAATAGTGAATTTAGATCAATTGACAGACACAAGTTTTCTTCCAATGTAAAGATACTGTCAATGGTGCTAATGCAAGATTTTGTCTTAAGAGGTAAATAAAGCTCTGAAAAGTGTTCTATGTCCAGCAACCTGGGTCAAACTGTTCCCTTTCAGGTATTTTGAAACATAAAAGTTACCTACTGCAGATACTAGGAAACAACTTCTTGTTCAGCAACTAATAATCTCAAAAAATACAACAGAATACCTATAGCTTCAGAACTGAGAAAGTAAACCACCTCAAGCTGCAGGATTTGAAGAACACTAACTGCTGTATTTGTGGGAATAAAGGTCTGTGTGCTGCTGAAGGAGTGTCTTGGGCAGCAAATGTCTTTGCCTCCTACGAACCAACACACAAAGCTGCTATGTGGCAGTTTAGGCAATTCAAGACTGACCTATTGTCTCTCTCTGCAATATCAGCAGGAGGGTAAGCAGCCCATAATGTCTGTATGAAGGATTTGTGTGTGCTTATATGGATTTTTTTCAATTCCTTTTTTTGTCTCTTACTGAGACTTTGTTGTTCTTTATGCTTCTCTTTTATCATATTTTATGACTGTCAGACACTAGAAAGCTTGAAAATCTTATGTTGCATATTTTCCCATTTTACCTTTCCTCACAGTGTCAGTTCTGACCTCCTTTCTTCAGTATCAAACTGTTAGAACTAGAAATACCTGTTACATTGGTAAGCCTATCATATAAACCCTTGGAGTTTCAGCTTTTAAATTTAAAATTATTCTGTAATGCTACTGCTTTGTGAAACATTGCTTGCTAGGATAATTTGGACTTGAAGTTGCAAAAAAGGATAGTAAAATATTAACATCTGTATCTCATAAGCAAGTATGTGTCACAGATATTTCTATTTTCTGAAAAAAAAACCAAAAAACCACCAGCCCAAAGTCACCAGAAATATTTTTCCTCATGCTGTCATTCATTATTTTCAGTAATTTCAGCTAGTTTACACTGCTAGCTCTTTTCTCCAATGATCAGAAAGATTTCAATCTAACCCTGGGTTCTTTCTATTAAAACATTCCATTTACAAAAGACAGTTAACCACACCAGTGACAATATTTGGAATTGTGAGGCTAAAAATTTAGTGCAGCCAGTAAAAATGGAAGGCTATTACACAAAGCAATACAAATGGATGCAAGCTCGACTCAGGCAGGGCATGCTATGCTATCTGCCTTCATACTGGCTTATAACTGGTGGGAAAATTGTAGGCATGAGCTTGCCTCCCTATCACTCATCTTTTTTACAATGTAAAAAGAAAAATAATACAACTACCAGTTTCTACTCATAGCTACTCATTCAAATACATGCTTACCAGGTTCTTTGTTCCTTGCACTAAAGCCTTCAGTAATACACATCACAAGAAACAAGATTACACACTGTGTATCAGAGCTTCCTTTTAGATCTAGAATGATACAAACTACTGTAGAAAAGTTAATTAATACAACAGTTTTCAGATTTCCATGTTCAAAATATTTTTAGTTCTCCAGACCAAAGGCAGAGAGAAGAGGTTGGAAAAAATGTCCTACTTTGGCTCTTCAAAGCTCATTTCATATATAAGGCTCCCACCCAAACTGGAGGAATCTCAAGTAATGAAGACAAAGCCTTGGGAAGAGGATTCAGAATTCCCTCTTTGCCTTTATAAAAATTCTATGTAACAGGAGCAGTACTGTGCACTGTTTTTTTCTGAGAGTAGCACTAGCTTCTTTTTTAAGTAAATAAAGAACATGTAATGCTGTAAACATTCCTCTCACAGGAGGTACGTGCTCCATTTGTGGTTGTTGCACAGTTTGAGCTGAAGAGATAAAATGTAAAGAAAATCTGGATCAATGGGAAGAGCTTGACATCCCTTTTTTTGTTTCTAAATGGTAGGGCAATAAGGGAGGTGTTCCATGCTCAATAGCTGCTATTTTTAGATGCTTCCCTTTCTTCTAGTTAAGCTTTTCTCTGAGCTATATGGGGTGTTCATGTTTTAAAACTTCATCGTTGCATAGAAAAGAGAAAATCTTTGCCTAGAATGAATTTAATATGATGGGGACCTGTAAATATGTTACTTCATTTTCCCTCGACTTGTAATATAAGTTTTATTTGGTGTAGCTTTAGATTATATATCACTGATACAGGAGATTTGCAAGCTAAAGGCTCTAAACCCTCTCACCCTGGATCAGATGAACATCAGTGCTGAAAAAAAGAACACCTATTTGTGATTAGAGCAGGACCCAAACAGCACCAGTCTCATCAGCAAAAGCTGCTGTGGAATTAAATCATCTTTTAAGACTATCTTATATAGGAAAGTCTAAGCCTAACCTCAGCTGCTATACTTACACTAGAAGTGTGTTTCTATATTGCTGTATAAAAGATTTCATGTGTGCATAAGATACAACTCTGTTGTCTTACAGGATGTTACAGACTGCTTTGAAACTTGCAGGTAAAAACCTGGCTTTATGTCTTCTTTAGCACACTTGTGCTTATTTTAATATCAGCCTGCCATATTTTGGGAGGAAATAAAGTTGAGATTCTACATTTATTGGTTGGTGGCTTTGACAGCACAAAGCCAATATAAGTGAGATGGGATGTGAAACATTCTTCAAGGAAAGTCTTCCACACCAATGTGGAAGACTAAATAAATCCTAGACTGAAAAGTGATCTCTCCAAAATTGCCTCTCAGCCTGATGCTCAGGACATCTTGAAACATCACTGTCCATCTTAAGCATTTCAGGAGATTGTCAGTTGTAACCAAAAGACAATTATACATATGAAGAAGAAAGCGATGTATTTACTTTTGGTGACAATTTGAACACAGCAGAGTATGATTTTTTTCACGTTTGCTATGTTAGGATCTGGTATCTCTCTTTTCTGAGATATTCACCCCCATTTTACTGCTATAAAGGTCCTAAAAACTATATCTGTTGTTTGTATTTCTTAGCAAAAGGAGAAAACCTGCATGTAAGCATAAATTAGAGACTACTGAATAATGACTGTTGTTAGGCTTAAGATGCATCCAGAGACTGCAAAAATTACACAGTTCGCTTGAAATGTTATTGATCGTAATTTGATTGATCCCCTCTTGTTTTCTGGCATGCAAAAATAATTGGTCCAATCTAACCACTAGTCAGTACCTATAAGTATTTGTGAAATAGCCTGACACTTAAGGACAAGGTAATTACAAAGGTGGTAGCAGCATAACTAGAATTGCCTCCATTTTGTTATGCCATCCACCAATTTTCAGGCTGTTACAGTAAAGAATTTAGGGCTTACAGATGCAGACAAAAGCCAAGCATTCACTTCATTTTCTCTAACAGTGGCCTCGTTCCACTGAGTAGGAAATACTTGCTGACTCAAATAAGAAAGGTGAGACTAGGCTGCCTTAGAGCTCTCTGTTTCTTTCCTTTAGTGACAGTTAAGGAAAACGTGGTGAGTAACTCATCATACATGGATACTTTCACGTTCTCTTTAAGCACATACAAGCACACCCACTCAAGAGTACATATAGTTGCTTAGGCCAAGCAGCAGAATGCGTGATTACTTTACACTGCACATTGATGTTATAAAACTAGTGGTTGAGTGTCTGGATTCCTAAAGCCTTGCCAAGATACAAGAGAGGATAAAATGATGCCTAATGGAATTCACACTCCTGAAAAACCATATTACATTGTAGAATTAGGAATAAAGTGAAGACATGCACATTTCAGCCCTGCAAATGAAATGTGTGCATAGCTCTCAACAGTGAGCAGTGGGTAATGGTGCTCATGAGGTGTAACTGATCAGCTTAGCAATGCTCTCTCTATACTTATTTCTATATCTGTATTTCTGTGAAAATCTTATCATTCTCCCCTCTCTGAATAATGATGATGAAACATGTCAGTTCATGCAGAAGGCGGCTGTAAGAAGTATAAGAAGTGGAATGTTTTATTTTTTGGAGGCAGTGCAAGGTATTGTATTGATCTTTAAACTACTGTGTAGTATGGATATAAGCTATATGATAGGCTGCTTATCATGCTGTGGCAGCTGATTAAGACATGCACTTTTACTAGCGAAGTTTAAAAAAATGTGCTGTGATCCTCTTAATCAGTGAATGCTTAGAATTTGCTCCTTAAATCAGAAATGCTTGAAGTGTAACTTTCAAGTTCATAATTTTTGGGGGCTTTTTCTAAAGCACATGTAGGTAAATATGCTCAGTATTCCCATCTGCCTTGGGCTTTGAGTCTATTCTTAACTAAATAATAAAACTTGTACATGTTAAGTTAAAAACTCCTAATGGCTGTACCAGGAGGTAAATAAATCTGGAGATAAGCAGCCTCAGTTCCCATTTAACAATTTTCTTTCTTCTCCCACAGTTTACCACTGTGTATGTTCACATGATCATTATGTATGTGAGGATGTAAGAAAGGATTCCTTGTATTACTTCTGTATTTTGGAATGCACCCAAGTGGGTTTTGAATGTCTCCAGAGAAGAAGATTACAGCCCTTCCCTGGGCAGCCTGCTCCAGTGCTTTGCCACCCTCAACATAAAGCTCTTCCTCATGTTGAGATGAAATTTGTGTTTTAGTTATGCCATTGCTCCTCATCCTGTCACTTGGCACCACTGAAAAAGGTTTGGCACCATGCTCTTGGCACCTACCTTCGAGATACTCCTTTGCATTAATTAGTTCATGAAGAGCAGTTCGTATTTTATTCACGCAAGTACAAGTTGAGGGGAGAGTGGTGGTGTTTGCTTGCTTGCTTGCTCAGTTGGTTGTGTTTTGTTTATTTTTAATGGCAAGAAATTACGAGGTAACTCCAGCACTCATGGAATAGTATGGCTGCAACTCATGCGGGACGGAGCCCCACTTCGGGCAGCTCTGCCTCACTGCCACGTGTCCCGCTGGCGGCAGGAGCAGTGGCCAATGCCGCTAGGGATGCTGTGGAGCCGAGCAGGGTGGGGGCACAGCAGGGCAGCTGGCAGCACCTGCGGGCACCGGGGATCCGCGGCCGGAGCGGATCGCGCCCGCCGCCCTCACACCGCGCCCGCGCCGGCCGAGGGCGGGAGGGGGGCGCTCCCGGCCCGCCCGCCGCCGCACGCGCCCACGTGACCGCCTCACATGGGCAGCATGGCGGCGCCCAGAGCCGCCCGCGCGCTGCGCAGCGGAGGTGAGTGCGCGCCGCCGCCGCCGCTGCCGGGGTGAGGCGCAGGCCCGGCTGCCGCTCTGCCCTGCCCTGCCCTACCCTGCCCGCCGCTGCTCAGTCGGGTCTCGTTTTGAAATCGAGGAGCGAAAGGTCCCGCCGCCGCCGCCGCCGCGCCTGCCGAGGGCTGCGAGAGAGCGCTCCGCCGGCCGCGGCGCGCCAAGGCGGCCGGGCGGGGCGCGGCCTGTGGCGGCGGGGCCTCGCGGCAGCGGCCGCAGCTGTCAAGTCTCGGCTTCTGTTAAAGCGTGAGGCGGGAACACGGCAGCTCCCGCCGTCCCGGGGATCCCGCCGTGCGGGAAGGCTGTGGGAATGTTTTGCTCTAGGCTTGTTGTGGTGATTTTTGCTGCTGAAGTAATCTGACATAAGTATGTGGGTTTATTCTACCAACCCATTCAACTGCAGAACTTCTTACCTGCTGGCACGCCCGTCTGTGTAATGGCTTTTCCGGGCCCGTTTTCCGCCGTGCCCTGGGGTTCTCTGCCGAGCCCTTCTCCTACCCCACAACCTTTCACAAGCTGAAGCTTTGTGCCCATGTCCTACATCCGTCATTAGCCCCATGCGCACTGAAAAACCCAATGTCTGTCATCCGGTTAAAAGAATTTAGCGAATTAAAGTTGTTAAGCCTTCCTACCTTCCGTTCCGGCATCAAACTTTGTTCAGCTTCCCTAGGGAATATGCTTTGAGATTTGAGAAAGTGAAACTGTCATAGTTAAGACAAGACTGATTAAATCAAATTTTCCCCGAATTGAACAGTTCAGTACAATTTAATTTGCAAATATTGAAAGACAAAAGTAATTTAAATTAGATTTCTGTTCACCTAAGGGTATCTGTTCTACCATAATTGAACAAAAATTACTTATTTATTACCTCCTTTGTGTTTTCTTTTTAATATATCTAATACTTTTTATAAAATATGAAAGTTTTCTATATTACAGAATTGTTTCTGCATAAGTTCATTTGAGCAGCAGTGATCTTGGAAGTTTGTATACTGATTAAATGCTTTCTCCACTATCAGAAGGACTTAGGCTAGCCAAAAAAAAATCCATTATTAAAAAAGAAAATTGGCTGAAAGATGCTAAGAAAATAAAAAGTACTTTTTGGTAATCATATAGGGAAGTTATTTGAATAGTCTCTGCCTTGCTAATGTCAGAATTCAAACACTTTCAACCCAAGGAGAAGGAACACAACTCTTTAGGGTGTGAGTAATTTCCACAAACCTGTGTGAAATTCTGTATGCTCAAATGCTGCATTTCAGAGTGACCTAGCAGTGGGTTGAACTGCACTTTAGCTGTCACCTTTTCTTGAAGAGTATTCAAAAAAAATTTTGCAGATGATGCATAGGTATGTGAATTGAATTTACTGTTTTGTAAAAGAAAGCCAGGAAACACCCAGAACACAGACACATCAAATCACTGTCACAGTTTGTAGTTAGAAATAATATGGATTGTGTGCTGATTCACTGGCTTGTAAATGGTCTGATTAGATACTATCACCATTTCGGGTATTATCATAATTGAATCTGTGCTACTTTATTGGTAATAAGTAGAAGACATGAAAGAACTGCATTTATATCTACAATTGTATCTTATATGAATTAAAGCATAGTAATCTCTTACAGATCTATTTATTTTATACAGGTAAATTATTGTAGAGTAGAAACCCCTAATTTCTTATAATGAAATTTCAGGGTTTATAGCCACAGGAAAATAATTGATGAGAAAACATTCCATGTAAAATGAGTTACTTTTGTGTTACATCCTGATATAACTGATTCCTGATCTTTCTTCCCTAGCAATGAATAAGAATTCTGTGGTAATCTGTGTGACTTGCTGTGGGCCAGGTTTTTAAAGTCACTTCAGCATAGACTGACAGGGTGTGATACATCCCTTGCCTATGTAGTTTGTGTTCCCAGGCTGGCTATTTGCTTGGAAGGGGCTGAGCTGCCTTGTTCAGCCCCTTCTGGAACTGGGAATTTGTCCACAGGCTCCTCAGTGGGGAACCTGGAAACTGCACCTGACTAAAAGCTACAGCTGTCTCCAGTACCACAGAATGTGAGACGTTGTGAGATGCTTCTTCTTCTGAGACTACAGAGCCTTTTAGAGATGGAGATGTTTGTTTTCAAAATTTTTCTGAGAATGTTACTGTTTCCCCTCTGTTAGTAAAATGAGGAGGAAGTACATAGGTATTGTTTTAAACTTGTTTTTTTATTTTTTATAAAAACAGAGGGGCATAGCTAGAGTTGATTCTGTTGCAATACAGCTTCAAAGCCTCACACTTTGAAATTTGCCCAGAAGTGCCAAGTCTCATTAGAAATGAGTTGGGGTTTGGTTTGGTATTTTTTGGTTTGTTTTTTATGTTTTGTTTTTGTATTTTTTTGGGGGGGGGGTTGTTTTGGTTTGTTTTGGTTTGGGTTTTTGGGGTTTTTTTCCTTTTTTTTGGGCCATATAGGTCACAAGTTTGGTTCACAAGCCTTGTCAGTAATGCATGGTTGAGTATTTTCCATACTTCATAGTTAGGTTAGCCAAAACTGTGTATATTAAAGGAATAATAAACTCTTCTCCAGCAGGGTATTTATATGAAAATCCTCAAACTATCCTGAAGCACCACACAAGTTAGAAACATTAGTAGGATTAATAAAGAAGTTGTAGCAAGTGGCTGAGGCAATGTGAAGTGATCTGGTTTACATGCTCTAGATAGTGCAGATGTAATTTTCCGTAGTTTTTCTTTCTGGTCAGACATGGCTTTGACATTTAAAACTGGTAATCAACTTTTAAATTGTCATTTTTTGTTGGACTCTGTGTGTTACTGTATGAAAGTGTATTATGAAGTCTCCATCTGGGAAGTGATTAAATAGATAAAGTACCTGCTTTACTGAATCTTTACTGAGCAGTGTTTCTGATACAGTTAATTTCTTGCCTTTTTTTAAATCTGCGGACCTTGATAATGCTCATGGTTTTACAAAATTCAGACTTTTCAATATTTCTAAGAGGAAGTCAAAGGACTCAAAATTAAATTATTTTCTTTTTTTTTTCCTGAAATCAAAGTATTCATTTTAGCTTTTTTTGCTGCTATAGGCTACTGAATCAGTGTGTTAACATCTTTCTGATGATGCATTTTGAAACAGGTGTTGTATTTCTTTATTAAAAATTGTTACAGCTTCCTCTTTGATAAGCATATTTAGTCACAAATTTCAGCATATTAGATACCATTCTCATGTTCAGAATTATTCATAAAAATCTTCTTAGCACTGTTAATATTCAAATGATAGAAGTATCTCTGTATTTTTCTCACTGTTAAAAAGAAATTCAGAAATGTACAATGCAAACAATTAATCCTCACCTAGAGTAACTTCCAGTACTTTTAACCTAATGCTTTTTTTAAAATTAGCCATAGAATATACAGATAACAGTTTTGGAGAGACTTGACTGTTTCCTGGTATTCCAGACTTACAAGTAAATACGTACTGTAATTCTGATTTATTTTAGCTAATGAGAAAAAAATATTTAAAACGTGTGCAAGAGAGTTTTCAAGATCAAATGTGCTTGGCTGCATTGTGCAATATATGAGTTGGGCAATTAGCTGGAAGAAAATATTAATTCACATTTTCCATTAATTTGTAGACAGACTCATGTCTCCAGAATTTAACATTAGCATTATGAGCTGCAAGTGATGCATGGTGGAAGTTCAAACCATTTGATTGTAGTACACTTTCAACATTTTTTAAATGATCCTAAGGTATTTTCATCCCTGTTTCAAAAATAATCAGGCGGGCAAGGAGTTATTCCCATTTCAACTGTGCAGCAGCTCTGGGGAAGACATCCACTTTCATGGTTTGAGGCACGAGAGAAAAATATTCCCCTTTCAATAAAGTGTTTAATTGTTCTCTTTTTTCAGTTGAGAGGTAATGTATTGTTGGCAGCACACTGTGTCTTTTTTTCTTACGAGATCTATCACTTCTGGGCTGTGGGTGGATGTGTAGGGTGTGGTTTCTCTGTGAGCTTAGGCTTCTCAGCATTAGCTAAGATTGCCTTTAAATGAAGGAAAGACATTAGCAGATGTCCTGGACAGCTGCTGAAAACCAACATTTTCTGCCACATCAACAGCTTTAGTGACCCCCACACCTTCTCTTGTAGCCATTCATTTCAGACTAAGAAGTCTTTTCTCCTTTGTAGGAAGGTGCCCATTGCCCTGGCACCAGAGCATCACCATTGTGGTTACATCTAAAACCCACATAGAGACAAAGTTAATGACAAGTTCCTGAAGAGTACTAAGTTTCAGCTTTTTGATAATGCTTTCTCTGCTCTGTATGCCTTATATATTGTGTGCCCAGGTCCCAGGTAGTGTCCTGTATCTGCCAGTGTTTAGTCTGTGATCAATCTATTAGACAGGTACATTTTCATATGCATAAGTTAAGGAAAGTAAGCCCAGCCATAATCCTTCAGGCAAAATTGACCTTGTTTGGAAATGTATTTTGCATGTATCACTTTTCATTTTGCAAAATTTTCCTTAAAGCTCACCTGGAGCTTTCTCTAAGCAGAAAAGAGCTACTTCCTCTTTCCATTGCTGTGGCAGAGCTCTGAGACTTTTCCACCACCTGCAGAAACTCTGTGCCCTGGTGTGGTGATTCACTGAAGGATGATTGTCCAGCTTTGTGCACAGGCTGCTGACCCTGAAGGAAAATACCAGAAAGCTCTGGGAATTACTCTAGCAAGAAAGTGGGATGCCCCATGGTAGGGAGTTGTCTTGCTGCTGTGTTTCCAAAGTGGATTTTACGGTGCTGTCTGTCTTCCCAGTTGGACACAGGGATATCTGTGAGCGAGGACTGTTAGCATTCACAGCTTCTACACTGCCTGCCAGAGTCTCTTGTCATCTGCCATTTCCTTACCTGGCTGCAGACATAAAAGCAAAGGCTCGACATAATACCATGTCATAGGGTGGAAAGTCTGAAATGGAAATTCATGTCTCTGATTTTAATTCAAGATACTCAGTTCATTGCTGCCTCTGGGCAGCACAGAAGGCAAATTTTGTCTCTCCTTTAGGTGTTGCTTCAGTCTTCTACTCTTCAGGCTCACAAATGCAGTGTTAACCAACACACACTAATGTAATGTTGTTTTGCAAAGAACCAAATAACTGATTTTAGTTCCTCTATACTCATACAGCAAATCAGTGAAATAAATAATAATACCACTTCACAATCTTCAGAGATTAAATTAAAGGGAACAAAAATACAGTCTTCTAAAATCTATCCTTGAATATGATCCTGCCAAGGCTATGTGCAGGATCAAACTGTGAAGTGTGTGGCTACTTGGTCCTTGCATGTTCTGTTACTTAAAACATCAAGTATAGTGGTAGAGTATATGACATCTATGGTGGCCTCTAAGCTTGTTTAGGGTAATATATAGCATTTCAGGAGACAAAATGAGGGATTGAATCATTCCTAAAGAAATTCTGGACCTCAAATAGTGAATTACCTTGTATTTTAGAGCAGATAGCTTCACTGCCTAAAGTCACAGGATCAAATGTAAGCATATAATAAAACTTTTTTTTTTTTTGCATCTCAGAGCTCACAGTTCAGATAGCTAAAGCAGACAAAAGGGGCTGAAATCATGACCACTAGCTGATAGATGGAGAAACTCTAGCACTGAGGGAGTAGTTTCTGGAAGGTTTTGTGGCAGCACAGCATCAGCAGGATGAAACAGGGCCTGAGCTTGCCCTGGTGCCTGCTGCTCCTGCTACCAGGCAAACATGCAGTTTAGCCATGGACCTAGGTAAAGTGGTTTTCTGGATTTAGATATTGAATATCTTTTACCCAAGTTTTTGCACTGAATTACTCTACCTAGACCAGAAGCTGAATTTAAGGTGCACATAAAATCAACATACCACCTATCTGTAAAGTTTGGGATTTGTGTCATGGGTGTTCTCTGGCTGTGCAGGGGAAGCCCTACTTAGCCAGTTTGGCACACATAACCTCATTTCTTGTGTGACTTTCCATGTACAGCTATAGTTGGAGTGTAGGGTTGAGGCTACCAAAAATATTTCTATGGTGTCATGCTATTTTATTTTTTTTATTCTGAAGAGATTTGAATTTTGGCTGAAGTCACCTTAAAGACAAGCTACTTCTGTTTTTGAACCTGTTTTGATGCTAAAGCTGCAGTGGAGGTCTGTGTCATGAAATCTAAACGGGTTTTCCTTTCCTTGATATTTGGATATAGTAGACACGATGTTCTGATTGTGACAATTGTGAATCAAGAGGAAATTTAAACAAAAGCTTAGGAGCTTTTGAGCATTCTTCAGTGACAGTGCTGCTGGTCTGTGATTTCAGAGTAGTGCTTGATAGTGTATGCAGTCTGAAAAGGCCTTTTCTGTGCTAAAACTACCTGTAGGACACCTATTACAATGATCTTATCAACTGGGGATTGATAATTTTCCTTTTTTTGGTTCCTCCTTCCTTCTTCACTCCCAAACAAGCACATTCCTATAGCACTTCAAAATGCACATCTGGTGGGAGTCTTGCTGCCTCTTCTTCTCTTTGACAGTTTGACATGTTGATGTGCTATGATGGGTAGCTTGCAGTGCTTCTAGACACCACATCCCAGTGCTGTTGATCTAGCAATACTTATTAGCATGAGAATTTAATTTGAAAATATTTTGAAGTAATGTAGTGGGAGGGAAAGTGGGTTACAAGGCAATGACTTCTTTTTAGTGTTTTATCTATTCAATCCATGTGTATTTGTCACAGTGGTTTCTTTCCTAAGCATTTCTATTTAAAATCAATGTTTGTTAAAATATGCTTGTCTGCCCAATCCAGCTTTCTTATTATCTTTGGGAAAAGGCAGGAGAATGTATATAAGGAACAGTCTGTATGTTGTAAACTCTTTGCCTTGCAGTTATTGCATCCTGTAGAAAGAGGCTGTTTGGCTACAGCCTTGTTTTAATTTCATTTTTTAGTTTTCAGTTACATATTTCTGGAGTCTCCCTGACCACTGCTGTTACCTAATGGCGCCTATATTTCATCAAGTTTAGACAAGCAGTCTACCTGGACTTAGGCCCAGAGGAGCTGCCGTAACTGATGAACATGATCCCCTCTGCCTGGGAATTCAAGACCTATGGAATCATGATTCCCAAGGGAATTGAAAGAAAAATGTGTTCAGACCTTGCCTCTTGCTTTTTTTATTTTCTTTGTTGTTTTTATGGAGCATTGCCTTGTACTGATGGGTAGCATACTTTACCACAAGTGAAATCTGGTACTGGTTTGCTGATGATTAGGAGTAAAGATTCTTTTTAACCTACCCTGAAAACAGAAGCAGGAAAGAATAGAGCACACAGAGACAGACACAAGTTGCTGTGACATTCCTTCATTACTGCGTACAAATAAAGTGAGGAGTTATTGAACAAAATAGCAAAAAATGTTGCGGCATCACTGTTATGATGTTGGGTGGTTTTTCAGCTTCCAGAGTTTAGTGGATACAGTTGCACATTTACATTTTGTTCTTGCTTGCTGCTCTTTAATCTGTTTTGTTCTGTTGGAAAAACTGCATTATATAAAGATTGCGTATTATTTTAGCTGTATAATATTATGGTGGAGTTTTTAATTTAGAAAATGTTTTTAGAATTTTTTTGTGTGATTGCAGAATGAATGTTAGTGTTCAGTGTAATTAAATTTAATTGCATTTCCTGTATGTGATATTTTAGTTTGCTCTTATATGCCTTTATTTTCATTGGGAGTTGTAGATTTGACTTTTTTTTTTTAAAGGATGGTGTTGGTGGTCAGACACCAGCTCACTTTAAATCAATGAAATAATAAGCTTGGAAGTCTTCTAAATTTGAGGAACTTGTTTCTGCTTAAAGATCAGGAGTTGTTTCTTCATGTTGTTTTGAATTATATGGGCTTGTTTTTGTTTTTCTTTTTAAATGTAAAACATTAAGATAGGGAAGAGTAATTAAAGGCTGCTTCTTTCTTCTTATTCTGCCTTTTATACCCAGGTTAACAGGGCAGGCTGGCAGAGTTCTTTTAGCTACATACATTTTTGCCATTCATTTATCTTTTGCTGCTCGTGTTTGCTTAACTAACATGTTATACTATTACCATTACAGAGAGACTTTTCTTTGATATCTTAAGAAAAAGTGGGGTTTGTTTTTCTGTTATTGTAACAGTTTGTATGACTGACCTATATTTTTATACATGAGCTGTTTACCCAGGGAGGAACTACAGTGGCTGGAGAACTTGCTAAGCTCTGGATTCACAAATGTGAAGAGTGAACAGATAAGAATTCTCAGATTTATATATTTAAATCTAGTGACTAATAAACATCTGAAATCAAGATGTTATTACTAAAAGTTAATTATTTGTTTTCTCCATATAAGGGAATATAAAGTCTGCTGTAGCACAGTACAAGTATTGTTCACACCTTCCACATTTCTCATCTGCTCCAGGTTTGACATTCCTGGTATTTCTGAGGTTTAAGAAAAATCATATCAGGTATTTTTAAACTTCAGAAAGTTAAAAGTACAATCATGCACTATAATCACGTTAAGATTTTTTTTCCAGATACCAGCCAGGAAGAGAATTACCATTCTTGAATGGAAAATGTCATTACAAGTTTTTAACAGTTAGAGAACACCAGAAGAGTGAAGCTTTTTCTTGAATTGTGGCAGTACTCAGAGGCCAGAGGCTTCAAGGTTCTTCTGTTGTCTGACTTGTAGGGATCTCCTGCTCTGGAGTCTATGCAGCAGTTAGAAATAAATAGCGAGAGAGAGGCAAAGGCTTCTGCCAGCGCTGAGGGTTTTTCAGCTCACTGCTTGGTGGTGAATCAGTTTGAGAATCTATGTTGTGAGTCTCACTTTGGCGTCTCATGGACTTCCCACTTCCTGGGGCTGGTGATCCTAGTGGGAGCTAGCAGTCCTTGGGAACTTTTCACCTTTGGAAAAGGGAGGGTCTCCAGCTAGACTAGCACTCTGCCACTGCCTTGCAGTGAAACAAATTCTACAGCTGTGTGGCTGAAGACAAGGTATGATCTCAGGTCGTTCATGGCACTAGGAGCCAGGAGGCAGGGCTATCTGGGGCTGGTAGTGTGCATGGCTTTGGATGAGTCATTGAACTTTCTGTCTTTCTCCACGTACAATGCAGATATTTCTCTACCTCACAGGTGCATTGGTTGAGATTAATGAGTTGTTTGTAAAGCACTTTGAAGATGAAAAGCTCTATAAAAATGCTAAGTATTATTACATATGAGCTCTTGAGTGAATAATGGCTGTTTGCCTGCCAGTATTTAAAGCAATTTATAATGCACTAAGTATGAAGGCACTCTATGAAGTCAGCTTCTAGTTTCCATTTAAGAAAAGTCAGATTTTGTGTTCACCAGTTCAGGTCACACCACTGGCCTTCGGTGTTATCTAGGGTGAAAACAGACTCTAGAAGATTTTTTAGAAGGAGCTGTTTCAAAGCATTAGAATTGTGTTGCTTTATAATAAGGGCTTCTTCTCAGTTGGTAATTTTTTACCCTCTTTATATGACTTGTGTTTTGACCGCCAAATTCCCATGTTAACAACCTTGTTTTGTTTTGCCAGCTGCTTCTTCTGACACTTTCACTTTTGTCTGTACTACTGTAACTTTTCTCTCCCTGCCCCTTGCATCTGTCTCTGCAGTTGCCATCAAAGCTTATGTTCCTCTGCTCAGTGGCTCTTGGCACTCAGGTTTCCCTAGCCCTTCGTCTGCCCATTGCTTACTTTGGGGCTTCCACAGCAATCCTACCCTGAGAAGTCTCCTTGCCCATCACCAGCCAGTGCTGCACACTATGGTGCTTTTCTTCAGGGTGCTTCTCCACAAATGTCACAGTGAACTGCCTGGCAGGCAGAAACTCCCCAACAACAGGAGGGACAAAGCTGCCCTGTGCTTGGGAGCAGACCACCCTGGCTGTCACCTGTTGGTTCACTGTTCTTCAAGCATTTTGAGCACTGTTTTTTTTAAGCATCCTTCAGTGGCAATGTGGACTCTCATTTAGAAAGCTGAAACAAACTGATAATGGACTTGCTTTCTAAATAAAAGTTTTGCTATCAAATTCCCAGGTTTTGTCGAGTCACAAGTTGAAAACAACTGCATATTGTTTGTTATGTATCAGAACCATGTAGTCTGTCTAGCTTGCATAATTAAATACTCACTTTAGCCTCATTCTTGGTTTGCTGCATCGGGTTAGAGATGTGACAGAAACAAATGCCCCATCTTTAATAGATTCACAGTCATATGTAATTACTTAACTGCAGTGACCTTCACTTCATAAGATGTGTCATGTAACCAGAATAGTGCATGTTTTAATTGTAGGAGTAAAATGTGAGAGAGTAGCATGAAAATTTGCATACCACAGGGTAAGGTCCTGTAGTTTATTGGATGCAATTCAGGCAGGAAAATATAGTATGTGGTTATGTTTAGTATAATAAGAAGTTTCTGAATTCTCTATTTTGTCATAGTTATTATGTTATATTGCTATGTTTCTAAAATTATCTAGTAGATGTGATTGGTAAATGTTACCAACTGAACTGTTCATTAGCAGAGGACTTTATCTGCATGATAACTGGCTGTTCCTTGGATGACAAGGCAAGTTTGAATTTTTTTTTTATTCTCTCAAGGTACTTCATATTGAAAACATTATTTGAGTGAAAAACACTGAAAATATTTTATGACATAGAAAACAAGGTATGGAAAGTTTGTTCATTGTCCTTTTAGAGATTATGTCCTTTCCAAATCAGTAATGTCTTTCCCTTTGTAATTTCTGAAGAAAAAGGAGGCTGTTAAAAACCAAGTGTTCAACAAGCAGCCCTGCTGCATCGAAGCCTTAGAAGGGAGAATAAAGGGCTCTTCTGAGCTCCTTGGAGGTCTTTTGGCAGACATACTCTTCTGGTATGCAGCCTGAGAAAACTTCCATGGGTATTTTTGGAAGTCGCACTGTTCTCTTTTGAGTTTAGATTATAAAATAACCAGCCACTCTAACCAACTCTATAAAGACTCCAACTTTCACATTTTAAAAATATTTATGTTCAGGTGTTCGTTGTTAAAACCTGTTTAAAGCTGTGTTTTGTTTTAGATCAAGCTCATTTTGAACCATGAAGAACTATTGCAAGTCATGAACATGATCTGAATTTGTACATTAATACTTACAGCATATCACATGTTCTCTGTAGAAATTTGTACATTTCTCAGATTATCTGTTTCATGCTTTCTTGTACATAAATTTAAATTATGTCCTGCGCTATGTATTTTCTAAAAAAGTCAAGAGATGTGGCATAACATTGAAAGAAAATGGCAAGTTTGTTTCTCATATAAATTCCAGCTGTTCAGTGTCAGATTTACTGATAGACAGAGGTGAAGATGGAGTTGGGCAGAAGCAACAGAAGAACTCCTAGCTTTCCCCCATGTAAAATGGAGATGCTTTGTGTAAGAAATGGTGCAGTCACTGCAGATCTGTTTGTATTCTGCTTCACTTCTCAGCTCTTGAGGGTGCTTGTAAACTCATCTAGAGCTGTTGAGTTGAGGTCCTTTCCCACTGGACAAAGTGGAGACATGCTGGGTTGGCACTGAGAGGAGGTGTTACCCGTAGCCATTTGTGCAGATCTGAGCATTGAGTCACACTCATGCCTCATGGATGAAATGGTAGGTGATGACAAGACTTAATGTCACTGCCATGTCTTTTTGGAGCTAATACCTGTGAGGTGGCTAGGCAGGTCTAACCTCTCTGAGCCATTTCTGGTTGTTCTGCACTGATTAACATAATTCCTATGAGTCATGGTAGAAATGGGTGTTCTTTAAAGAAGTAAATAGAGTAGTGGGTCTTGTCTGGGTTTATAAAAATTTATTCATGCTCTAACACACCCTGCTAGATCAGCAGAAGCTCATCTCAAGAGAGTAGTTCTCTTAAATCAGTTGCTCAAAAAGATCAAGTAGTACCAGCAAGAATTATTTTACTGGTATAACTGTCCCAGCAGCTTTCTGAGTAGTACCATTATGTTGTCTAAGAGTTTTGAGTTATAGAGTACTCTCCTTAACTAATACTTGTTTTCTGGCAAGAATGTAATTGCAGGGCAAACCGAAGACTGCAGAAGTGGCTGTTTCTAAAATCTTCTTGATAAAGATAGTCTTGTTTTTGTTCATTTGGAGGCTGTTTTGTCCAAATAGCTCTTCTGTAAATCTGCTTCACAAAATCAGGTATAGAATGAGGTAGCTGATGGACAGACTTGGGCAGAGCTTGCTGCAACAGCTGTGGAAACCAGCTGTGTGTTGCAAACAGGTAGGTGGGGTGTTGGCAGCTGGAAGTTCAACCAGATGAAAATAATCTGCTGGGGTGTCTGGGGAAAGGCAGCAGTTCTCTCGTGTCTCCTCCAGAGTGGCAGGTGGTGACTGTGGACTACCAACCTCTGCAGGATGAGCAAGCATGGCCCAGGCACTGGCATAAGGCTTTCAATGACTGTGCCATTGCCACGGGAACAGCCACATCAGAATCAACTTTATTGTAGCTTTTTGCCTACTGAATGGAGATCAGGAGCCTTGACATTTATGAAGTTGTGGCCAGGGCTGTAAGACTGAAATTCACAGTCACATCACTTTTCACTAGGCCATGCGTGTAGATTGAGATAGACTTCACATTTTCCATGTGAAAAAATAATGCAGCGGGTTTCTTAGCGTGTGATTGACTGAATCTAGAAGTTCTGAGTTGAGTTTACAAATTAGTAATTGATTAAATGGATATCCCTATAGAGAATTTCATAGATTACTGCCCAGTTTTGCAGACAAGGTAGCTAAACATGCTCAGGAGAATTGCCTGTCATATTTTGCTGGCAAGTTAGATTATCTTCATTTTATGGAAAACAAAAAATTTCTTCTTCTTACAGATTTACTATCTGTGCAGAAAAGACTGTGTAAACTCTTTATGGTCTAGAAAAAGGAGTTTGAGACCTAACTTCTTGCAAAGACTCCTTGCTTACTCTGTCTAGCTTAGAAAATCAGACTGTAGAACAATCCAATAAACTATGCAAAGTGAGTGAATAACCTGATGAAGATAGCTCAGAAATTAGTTGGGGGTTTTTTTAGCTTAAAAATAAATTTTTTAAATAAATGAGTCTGAATGTTTGGTGCACAATCATTCTGTTAGTTTCTGCCTGTTTTATACTTACATTCTTCCCTTTAGCATTTATTAGAACAGCTTCCCTTTCTACGGAAGGGCTGTTATTTATAAATTGCCATTTTATTTGCCATAAGCCGTATATGAAGTGGGCCGTAGATAGTAGTTACATAGCTTGAGAATAGAACCCTTAATTTTGATGTGTTTTATAAACAATTGGCAATAAATGGCCTCATCCTGTGTCCTTTGACTTTGGTGGGAGCTCTGACAAGTGTGTTTACGCCAGAAGAAGCCGGCTGCCAGCGCAGCGGAGCAGGCAGCGCGCCTTTGCTTTCAGCACAGTTGTGTGTCCCCGTGCCAAGAATGAATTTTGCCGATTCAGATTTGCTCAGTTTGTCAACACACAGCTCCCATTGAAGTTGGCAGGACGAGAATGATTCTTGGCACGGGGCCGCGGGCAGCCCGGAGCGGGCGGGCAGCGGCGGGAGCTGCGCGCTGGCGAGGGGAGCAGCGCCCAGCCTGGGTCCCCAGAGCCCGGCTGCTGGAACATGTGCTTGCTGTTGTTGGAGTGGTGGGAAGAGTCACTGAGAAAAAGAGATTTCCTAGGTTAGTTTTCAAGGCTATTTTTTTGTGTGTGTGGCTGTCTAGATGATTAATGTGAATAGGAAAATACTGTTGACCCATTTAAATCATGTTAGACAACTTCCATTGCTCATCTACATAATGAAATACACACTGAACATTACAGCCTAAGTATAAGAGCCAGTGAACTACAAAAATAATATTTTACTCATTTAGATTATGAAGTAAAATATAGGACATTAGTACTAATGATAGTATTAAATTTTAAGCCATGCAAATTGCAATTGTCAGTGAAAAAGAAGTATAAGTTGAAAAGGCTATTAGCATTTCAGCTTTAACAGTTAATTTGAGTAATTTCTCTTTTCTGCTGGTGTGCGGCTTAAAAAAGTCTATATGCAAAACATTTAATAGTAAGTGCAGAAGTTTTTGTTTTACATTGTTATTTAATTTCAGTCATTAAAGAAATGTTAGAAATTAATTTGCAATAATAAAATTTATTAACCTTTTATATTACCAGAGTAAACTGCAATTTTTACTTGGGTAAAATC
The DNA here is from genome assembly GCF_052056855.1 of Sturnus vulgaris. NCBI lineage: Eukaryota > Metazoa > Chordata > Aves > Passeriformes > Sturnidae > Sturnus > Sturnus vulgaris. The sequence goes on along the minus strand of NC_142249.1, from coordinate 21,259,517 downwards.
AAATATAAAAGGCAAATTCTTAGTAACCAACAGATGAAATAATTTTAAGCATTTATTTAAGTACCAAAGCAAAAACTGAAGCCTTTAAAAATACGGATTTTGTCAAATAGTAAGAGAATTGTCAGCATTTTAAGCTAAATACAAATTTTGAAGTGCTGAATTTAGGCTGACAGGTTTCTATGGTTACCTACCTTTCCAATAGTTTGGTGAGATGTGTAAATAGGCCGGTGAGTCACTAGTAATTATTTGGGTTTTGTTTGTTATAGTTGTAATTCTGTGTTCAGTTTGAATCTAATACAGTTCATACCACATGCTTTGGTTTATGTATATTTTGGTGTGTATGATTGACAGTGATTGAGCATTTCTTATGGAGTGCTTGGTTTTTTTGTCATAAGTGATGTATGTTGGTACTTCTGAAAACGTAAACAACTTCTTCCTGTATCACTGTTTGATAAACAGGGATTTTTATGCTAAAAAGAGATCTTTGTAAATGTTGAGCAAGGAGATAAGTGAAAGGTGTTTAAAAAACATTTAAAACACCTCCCAAACATTATACTGTACTCTTCCAAATTTGATTCATAATTCTATCATTACAATTCGCTCAGTGACCCAAATGTCACATATTTATGAATAAGCTTCCAAGTTATGCATTAATAGCACATAGTAATGACTGACAGGTTTAAAAATAAATGTTTTAATCAGGATGCTACAAGTTATCTGCAGCAATGTCTTGATTAGAACATCTTCTTGTGCAAAGCATTTTCTTGAAATAAAAATAAGGGCTTATTTCTACCACCACCACAGCAGTTTAACAGAAAAAACTGTAAACTCTTAGACCTCTCTGCTCATATATTTTGAAATCTGGATTATAGGGTGTAATTCCCCAACCTTAGACTCGTCACTCTAGCAAAGGACACATGCTTAAAAGACTTACTGTCCTAACTTAACTTGTGTTTTCATGTGAAAATAGGACAATACAAGTGATTAACAACTTTTAACTCAAGGCAAGAAGTAGTACTAGCTGTCAATTTTACCGAATGAGTAGTAATGTAATCTTATTTTATTACAGTATTCATCCCAAAGTTACTGGCCGTGTGCACTTTTCTCCTTGATTCTGAGATAAGACTGACCTATGATTCAGAAATCATCCTATGTCCTTAGAGATTTGGCTGCAGGTGTATGGAAAATACTTATTGCAGAAAAAAGACTGACTGCCTGTTCTCTTCCCATGTGTCAAGCTACGCAAAACATCCTGATACAATGTTCAGGAGCATTCCTAAATTTCCTAGGCAAAGATTACTCTTATTACAGATATGTTACTTGCCTACTGAAAGGGTGGGAAATGGATTTTATGGTGATCCAGACATATTTTTTCCATTTCAGACAGAAATTTAAGAGGTTAAAGTAAAAAAAAAATTGTAACATTTAGTATAGTGTCAGGAACGTATACAGAACATAAACATGCCAGTTGAAAACCAGTTGTTTCACAGGGCACCTGAAAAGATTTTAACCCAGTAGGATTCAATGAATGTTAGAGCTGTGGATGGGTGCATATAAACAGCAAGATTTGATATTGTGCTGTGTGTAAGGACTGTTTGAATAGCTTATTATTTTAATCTGAAACTACTGCTATTTTTTAAACTAGCTTGTTCCAACAGTTGTTACTTCCCTACAAAATCAAAATCATTAATACAACAACCAATCTTTCAAGCAAAAGTAATTTCTCTAATCTTTTAAAAAATCTAACGATAGATAGAAAATGCTTAGAAAATGTATTTAAATATGGAAGCCTGAACAGATATGTTTCTCATTCTAATTTATTCATTTTATGATAAATTAATTTACTCAATAAAGGAATGCAGTAACATAAGAGGAATGTTTCTCCTGCTAGTCAGAGAAGTTGAAACTTGCCAGATGCTGTGATCTGGAGCCTGAATTCCCTTGATAGTAACTGTGATTGAAACCCTTAATATTGCTTTGTCCAGCTTTTGTACTAGACTTATCTCATTTTGCAGTGATATTGCTTTAGACAACACTGTCTTTTTATTTTCCTGCGTTTTTCTGTCAGAGACAGAAAATGTAGTAGAAATAACACTGGGATGGAAGGCTCTGTTGGAGGACTGCAATGCCCTGTTCCCAGTGTCTGTACAGCTTGATCCCGTGTTCTGTAATAGACAATTCATTTCCTTTGGTATATTAATGAATATCACTCAGCTATAGTTAGATTGTACTCTTTATTTTTAAAATCCTATAATAAAAGGGAGAAATACTGTTTAATGATAGCAGAATTTTACTCAGTAGTTAATTTATTTCTTATACTGCCTTGGTGTGACTCCATGTGTGTGTATATATACAGAACTGCTCAACTGGTCAAAGGAGATTTTGAAGGATATAATACTAATTTTTTCTTCTTGTTTGTTAAAGTTGCACTGTCAGTTGCTGCTGATAAAAGGTGGCATCGAGCCAGCTTCCTGAAGGAGCTATGGGGAGGGTCATGGCTTGTCATGACCTGGGCACCAGTACTTGAATGTTGTTATTATTGGGATGAAGTACCCTTAGGCTGTCATCCTTCCTGTAAATAGAAGGGGTTCTGATTCTCTGTGGTTTCCCAGTTTACCAACTTGCAGAACAGCTATTTTGTCAGCCCTGAGTTTGACTGGATAATGAATTTGAAGCACAGCACTATTCTAGAAGGCACTGATTCATCATTTTAGCCTGTTAGTCTAGACTAAATCATAGTAAGTAAAGCCAAACAAGAATCTGTTTCCATGTAGTTTATGAATTTACAGATTCATTTGTATTGGCGTATAGCCAACAAATTGCCCAGTTCCACTCTGCATGAAGTAAGGGCAGAATTGTAATTAGCAAGGAGTGTAACTGAGGGCCAGAACTGACTTTTTTCAGTGGCATGGAGGAGTGACAGTGATGCTGGCAGAGGGGCTGACTCTTCTCCCTTGGAGTTGGTTGCCGTTCGACCATTGCTTTGCTTCATTGCCTCTTAGGAGAGTAACAAGAACAGTTCTGTTAATGCCTCTATTAACTAAACAAATTCTGTCGTTAATTTCCAGAAAAATTAAATAAAACAATCCCAATTAGAATATAATGTTTGCAAGATACTGGCCTGTGTTTCGGTTTATCAGGGTAGGGTCGTAAGCACGCTGTTGTTGAAGTTTTCACCGATGTGTTGCTGTTGTAACTGAAGTCACATCTATCCTGATGAATATTTCATTTCCCCAATCATGCTATTAAAAACAGAGTGTTTTTACCCTTTCATTTCTGCTTGCTTTTTTCCAGTACCATCGTGACAGCTGTGGCTGCGTCCTGTTTACAAATTGCTGCTAGTCACATTTTCAGTAGTCCTTATGGGTTTTGCTTTCCCCTAATACATCCAATTAGGAGGAAATATTTCTCACAAGCACGGACTTGCTCTTCTCCTTGTAATGACATAGTTCTGCAATCCAGGAAACAGTGCTGCATGGTGTCCATGTCCACGATTTCCTGATGTGGGAAAAACGTGTGGAAAGCATCTGGAGAGGAGGAGACCCCCTTTACCAGCTTGTTTCCTGTAAGCGAAATTGGAAGACCTTGTCTGTGCAAATAGATTTCAAAATAGAGTCTGCCCTTTGACTGTCTCCGTAATTACACAGCGCTCTCTGTATTTTATTTGGCTGCCAGAGCAGTTAACCCCTGGAAGTAAGGGGCTGATGATGGCGTGACCAGCACGGGTATGCAGACATGACCATGTGAATACACTCTTGTTTGGAAAAGCCTGTCGTTAAGACCTTCTTACAATATGCTTTTACCAAATTTGAGAATTATCATGTGTTGGATTATGTTGATTAAGATACATTATATCCGTAATGTACAGAAAATGTGGAGGTATTAGTTGCAAAAAAGGAAAAAAAAAAGAGAAACCAAAAAAAAAGTTCTTTCATGGCTTTGATGTAATCAACATCTGTCAACAGAATGAATTTGCTTTTGTTTAATTTCAAGGGCTCTTGTCCTTCTACTTTGCCCAATCAGTTTCAGCTTCTGCCTCAGGCATTTCCCTATGTTGTTCTTGGAGGTTTTTTCCTTTCTTCTTTTCTTTTTTTTTTCTTCTTTTTTTAGCAAATGCACAGGTTATTGCATGTGAAATGTGAGCTGCTCTTCTGCTACACAGGTTACACGGAGCTGGAAAGAACCTTTAATCTTCCCCATCCTATTTTTGAAGCTTGGACATACATTTGCATGGGGGGTTACAAAGTCAGTGTTTTATTAGACAGTTAGAGTTACAATTACAAGTAAAGATCTTTCAAACCACAGCCATTATTTTGGATTGAAAAATGGGAACATTTGGCAATTAGCAGTAAGAAGCTATGTATTCTTACCTAGTTGCATTGGCTGGATTCCACATATTGTTACCCTTAGTGATTTTTAATACCTAATTTTAAACTTTAATTCTCAGAAGTTTCAGCAAAATGAGTATTTGCACAAGAACCTAAATGATGCTAGAGTATTAAAATTACCTGACAAGCCAAATGAAAGATCTCTAGTGTTTTACCTCCAAATGATTATATAGTAAGAAAATCTCCAGTCATTCTTTTTTCAGTTTACAAAGAAAGATTAAATCACATATTTTGAAAAGAGTTGCCAGAACAATGCTTTTGATGTTGTTAACTTTATCAAGAGCAAGTTGATTTTATTTCCTAAATAGTTTTGGATGTTAATTCTTGTAATCCTAAATAATTTTGGTACTCTGCTTCTCTTGATACTATGACTAAATTATTTTAAAATATGTTAATTTATTTCTTATCTTCTTTAAGATGCACCCTTGTATTTATTGTAGCTCAGAACTGGTATGAAGTTTATCCATTGGTACTATTTCTTTGTTAATTCCTTGGAAAATTGAAATCTTTCATGAATAAATACCAAAAAAATGGTTGCTAACAATCACATTTGATGAATCATGTAAATGAGCAGTTTTTTGCCCAGCTACCCCACACTTCATTCATTGGAAACATAGCTTGATAAATTGCTGTAACTGTTAAACAAGAAGCATTAGAAAAGGGCTTATGTGAGAGTTCATTTTCAACATCTCCCATTCAAAATACTTCTTGACCAGAGGAAAATCACATTTAAATTACTAAAATCAACTTAATTAAGGGTCATTAATAGAGATACACATAAAAAACTCTCCACTCTAGGAGTGAAATGGGAGCATTTCATTATATAGTGTAACATGCATGAACAGATAACAATTAAAATAGCCCTAGAGTAAAAGGCTAATAAATATAGGGCACACTGTGCTGCAAAATCAGTCACTTAAAAATGCTCCCACCCATCATAATTCTTGAATGCCATATTCAGCCCCTCTGACTGACTCGTTTAAAAGGAAAAGAAATGTAATTTCCACACAAGATAAATGCATCTGGTAATTCCGAAGAGCTCACGGTGCATATTTATATTATGAGCGCAGATGAAGTCTGGAAGGTGTGCTGAGGAATGCAGCGGCTCCGGCAGGGTGCGCGCACCGGGACCGCACGGTGCCCTTCGGTGGCGGCTCAGCGGAGCAGTTGTCAGCGATTTTCTGTGCTCCGTGCATCCGAGCTGCCGATGTGACTCGCTAACACTGCTGATCGTTCTCCTTGGTGCAGCTGATTGTAAATATTCTATTGCACATGGCAGGTGACGTCGCCTTGCTGTTGGGGTACAGGATAAACACATAAAGGGTCAACTTTGTATCCTGGCTGTGCTGCTCTGTTACCAGCCTGCCCAGCTTCACACACCATGCTCTCCAGTGGCTGCAGCTGCTGCTGGAAGATGCATAAATGCCATGGTTATGAACTATCTTACAATAATTGGTATACACGGAAAGCTTAACAAAAGGATGTGCTTGAGCACCCAGTGTTGCAAAAGTAAATAAAGGCACTGAGAAAAGCTTTGATGGATGTAAGGGGTGGGGAGGAGGGAATCTCTGAGCCAGACTTAGAGAATACAGACAGTTGTTCCTGTCTCAGGTGATTGATGATGTTGCTATATCGAATTAGCTGGGAATATGGGAGCTTGAAAAATAAAAGGAGCTGTGGAGGCATTAGAAGGTCTTCTTAAGGAAGGAAGTGTCTAGATGGAGTCCAGATTTTCATTATAGACCAGTAACTTCATTGTATTTTAATGCCATTTTATTTAATTTTATTTTTACTTTGTAGGAGAATGTTTTCTCTTATAATTTTTTATATTTCAAATAAAGGTTTAGTTGTCCTGTGTTTATAGTTCTTGTGATATAATTTGGGAATTGTATTTTAGAATGGTGATACTTATTTGCTTGTCTCATTTCAACTGTTTAAGCAGTAGATATTTTTGTATGCATCTGGTTTATAATGAGTAGTTAGTAGAATAACAACAGGCTACAGTACCTTATTATCCTGTTATTTTGTGACAACACTTGCAGTGTATCTTTGAGAGAATAGAGGTAAAAATTTTATTCCGAATAAAAAGGTATCCCTTCTGAATGTGAGCTAGTCGATAGACATGCACCCATGAACGTGGTTTAATGTATTTAAGAGTGTGTATTTGGAGGAGCACGTTGGAAATAACTGACAAGCACACTTGCACCTTTTCTTCCCCAATTAAATTGTGACACAATAGGCAAGGTGCCCGGGGAGCATTGTGGGCATCAAGCAGAGCATTTAAAATACATGTTCACATATTGATATCCATGTGGACCTCAGCTAACCACATTAGTGAGTGTGGGATTTGGATATCTTTGTAATACCTTTAGCTGTGCTAAGAGAAGGTACTTTAACTGCACTTTGTAAGAGAGGCAACTTGGCCTACACTGTCAGAGTGATTGCTACTTCTTGGCTACTTCTGATGGCCCAAAAGTTGCTGCCTCAGCAGATTATGTACTTCCAAGTTCCAGAAATGAGTACAAACCAGACAGGGAGTTTGTAGGATGCTTTGGATTCTTTGGACGTGCTTACAGTTGCAGTTTAGGTGATCCTTTCTCCTTTTTTTTTGTATGTTTGGGTCGTTTTTGTTAATTGGGCAATTATTTTCTTTCCTGTGAAGGAGGCTCCAGGAAAGTAGATTGAGTCTGCTGTTTAAATTCTGGTTAATAGGCTACCAAGTCAATCCAACCCACTGCTAACTGGGCAGCTCCACTTCCCTGGAGACACTTTCTTCTGTTTTGAAACAGTCAGCTTCCATTGGGTACTTAGGTTATACTGAGAGCTTGAGGTGAACCTCACCCTTCAGCTCCACTTTGTTATTTATCAACAAGTAAAACAAAACGAAAACAAAGCAAAAGACAAAAATTCAAGTGAAAACCCCAAACAAAACAAGCTAAAAACACAACAACAAAGTAAAAATTTGCATGAGTTGAAGTTTCTACACCTAGGTTTTAACTTTTCAGATATTGGTAGCTAAATGTAGCCCTGACCAGTGCAAAGAGACAGTCAGGATCATTTCTAACACAACCTCAATGCAGCTATTTCATTCAGTCCGGGTTTGGTGCATAACTCAAGTCTTCTGTATGTGATAGAATACTGTAAAAGGTTTGTCTTTGGAAGATTGCACATGTGGAAGGATAATTTCTGCATCTAAACATGATAAATGCATCCAAAGGAAAGAAAGGAAGGTACAATAGAATAACAACATGCAAGATATGAAAGAAACTCTTCTGGAAACAAACATTTTTACATAGTTACAAAATATGCGGTAGATTAATTTCTTAATTTCTGTGATATAAAAATGTTTAGTTACTTCTATTTATACAAACTTTTTACTGTAGAATAATTATTAATCTGGGTTACTTGCCACATGATTGCTCTTGTATTTGTATACATAATGACATTTTTCAGAAGCAGATCCACTGTTATGTTAAACTTACATTTCAGATAAAAAACTTGTGTTTATATTGTAGAACATTTGAGTAGTGGGAATACACAGTGTGTAATTGTAATGTAATTGGGCAGTGCCAATAATACTTTTGAATTTCCTGGTTTTGATGCTAGCATTTTCTTTTGTGGTGCATTATTTTGGTTTTGATGTCTCTGAGAGCCTTTGGGCCTCAATTACCCTTGCTTTTCTCTTTTTTCCTTTTTTCTTTTTTTTTCTTTTTTCCTTTTTTGCAGAGGCAAAATATGTCATTGCCCAACAACCAAGTTCGAGCTATGAAACTTTTGTCCCAAATTCCCATGTGAATTAAATGGAAATCTGATACAAATACTCCAACTAAATTGCAGATTTTAATCCCTTCAATTACTTCTGGCCAAGATTAAAAATATCTCCTGAAGTTTCTTCTGTTATCCCTGAACAAAATGAACTGTTCTCTTTGTCTTGAGCAACAAGACAAAGAGCAATATTACCTTTGTTATGCTCAAATCTGTGACCAGTTCTGCAAAAATACAGCTGAAAATATTGTATGAAATAACATTAAATCTTCTTCTTTTGTCTTGTTTTGCTATTGTGACTTATTAACTGCTTTGCCAAGCCTTGAACAGTACAGCCGTGCAAATTGCTTCAAGCAGAGGCCAGTTAGAGCGTCACTCCTGTCTGTAAACTGTGGGGAACTTACCCACACTGCTTTGTAATGCATCAAACCAAAGCAGATTTGGTATTTTATAAAGCTTCAAAGTATTGTTTGGGAAGTTTTTTTGTTCTCATTTCTTCTTGTTCTTTCTGCACTTTCTTAAACAATACAAGATTTGAATTTGGCAGCGATACGAGTTCTGTGCTTTGTTTTACATGGTGTTCTTCTTTTTGCATACTTTCCATTTTGTAATGTGGAAGTAGAAAAAAATATTAATAATTTTTAATTTATCTGTTAACAGGTTCTGTGACTGGCTCCCACATAATCTTTTCTTTGTGCAATCGTAACTACCTGCACAGGCACTCAAGCAATCATCAGCAAAGATGCTTCTTCTTTCAGGGACAAAGAAATGCTGCTTATAGTATAGTTTGGCCAGCCATGGTTTCTCCAGCTCACCGAGTTCCTAAGGTACTGCAATTTCTGTTACCTAATCTGTTCTTCAGCCAGCGTAGAGTTTGATTGCAGTCATGATCAAGTGTATTTGTTGTCCAACAGCTGGGGGTTGGATCATTGTCCTGTTGCTTGGTCTGGTATTTGAAATAGGAGAGCTGATGTTCAGCTGTCTACCATGTTAAACACAGTGATGTGTTTAGTTATGAGGGAGTTCAAACCTGGGGCTTGCTCAGTTATAGTAGAATAAATGTAAGTATTATAATTATCTGTCGACAATTCTGGGTCCAGATTCTTGTTTGGAGCAATTGTAAACATTCTTACCAGAAGTCAGTAGGAATCATTCATGATCATCTGAGTCCTCATCTGTATAAATCTCTAGCAAGCTAATTATAAAAGTGCTTATATTTTGCTGATGATTTTATTATTTGGTTATGTCAGAAAGAGAACATACAATACCTGCTGGTAGCTGTCCCACAACCCCACTGCATGTTTTAAACTTGTCTTTTTTGTGCCTGAGTGTTCTTTTTCCTTGCAACGTATATTTTTGTTTTTATTTACTTTAGAGCCAAAAGGGACTTTTTGATGCAAATGCATATTTAACATGTGCTCCACTTCTGGTTTCCTTTTTTTCTTTTTCTTTTTTTTTTCCCATTTAATTACAGCATACAGATTAACTGTTTAGTGTCTTTCCTTTAGCCAAAAGAAACCAAAGTACCCTTTCTAAACAGTGCTTCACAGGATGTGTATTAGTACATTTTACAATTTTATTTTTCATTTTAATATAGATTTTTTATGCCAAATATAGGGCATTTCTGTGGGCCAGATATACTAAAAAGTTGTTAGATAGGAAAGCAGATAAGAAAGTAGGGCTCTTAGCCCTAAGAGGCTGTGGAAGCTCTGTGTGCAGGGAGAACACAGGGTTACATGCTCTATATATTTTCAAAAGCTTAAAAATCACAGAATTTAAAGACTTTATTTTCTGTATTTAGATGCTTCTATTAGGATAAAGAGGGAGAAATATACTGTCATAATGAAAAGTTGTCTTCCCAGATCAGAGTTCTCAGATGTCTAAAAATCAGTCCATGTCTGTGAACTCTGAAAACTTGAGGGCAAAGTTATTACTTTTATTCAGAGTATGCCAGAAATCACGTTGAAATAACAGGCTTTTTTGAGATGTTGGTGTGAAACTGTCCACATAGACATTTGTATGTACTGCAAATGCTGCTTTGGGCTTCTCCCTTCACAGTACTTAGAGGTCAGTAGGATCATGTCTCAGTTAATAGGTAAGTTCCCTCCAAGGGGAAGGCAAGGATGCTGTGTATGGAGTTGCTAATTTAAATGGTGTTGTTTTGTTGGGTTTTTTTAACTAAGGCCCAAACTACTTCAATAGGACGTTGTTAGGGTTGATATGGCATTAATTTGAAAGAAATGGGAATCCGAAATTCTGTTGACGTAAGTTCACTGAAAATAGTTTCCTAGTTTTTATTGGATTAGACATAAAATACCTGTAACAGTAACAGTAGTCTTCCTATTTAAAGTCCCAACAGAGCTTATTAGTTGCCCCACTCTTTGTTACTCCTACACCCTGTTGTTGTTTGGTTGTTTCGTGTACAGCCAAAATGCCTACTTTGTTTTCTGCCTGCCAGCTTGACTATTTCGTGAAGTCAGTGCAAAAGTCACCCTGCAGCCAGCATGGCAGAAAATCAGGCCGGCTGTCATAGGTAAAGGGATTCTTCTGCAGCCAGTGAAACAGCCCAGACCCTCTGAGAGAAAGTGCATTTCCAACTCTGTGCAAGACATTGCTGTTCTTATTAGCTTTCATGTTTATAAATGTTGTTAAATTGTTGTGGATTTAAAAAAAATCACATATTAAATTTCACCTCATACAAGGGCTGAGAAGTTCTTGCATGGAAAAAATGAGGTTTATTACACTTCCCTTGACATAGCAACATTACCTTTTTGTAATGTTGTAGATGGACAAATTTGGGCACAGCATATGAACTAGAATAATGTGTAAAAGCCTCTAAATGAAAATCAGTTAAATCCTAAGGTTCTCATGGCTTTCTCAATAGGAGTTTTGTTTGAGAAACACAGGATTTGATGAGGTTTAATTTTGAGACTAGTTCTGTGTGTTTGTCCCATCACTTCCAGTTTTTAGGTGCCTTTTGTAGAAAATGTCCCACTTTGCAAAAGAAAATGAAGAGTTTTTAGGTGTTTCTCCCAGTTTTTTGGCTTGAGACTGTCTGTGCTGGAAGTCAGCTGCAGTATCTGGGGTTTCAGCACTGGAAGGCTAGCAGACTGTGTAAGTCAGTAGTAACAGGCAATGTTAAGTTCAAAAGGGCAGGGGAAGAAATACTGAGGCAGCCTTGAGGGTTTGCCCTGATGGCTTAGGAAGGTCGATACTACGACAGAAAGGGCAAGCTGCCATGAAGCAGGAGGCAGTATCTGAGAAAATGATCCCATTGTCATGCTCAGTTTTCTGATCTTCATTTTCAATCCTTTTTCTCCAAGCACATAAAGAAGCCAGACTATGTGACGACAGGCATTGTACCAGACTGGGGAGACGACATAGAAATTAAGAATGAAGATCAGATTCAAGGGCTTCGTCAAGCTTGTCAGTTGGCCCGTCGTGTGCTGCTTCTGGCTGGAAAGGGCTTAAAGGTAACAATTACAGAAGTCCCATAACAGCTTGGGTGTCTTTTATGTTTTCACTTATTTAGGTTTTGTTCCTACTTTTCTGTTCCTTTAACTTTCCTATAATGTGCATCCAACTTGAAGTTTAATCCTGAAAAAATAAGGATTTATTAACTTTTGATTCAGGTCTTTATATGCCTGTTAAATTATTTCTGTACTTTGGACCTACGTAGTGCATCTTTACTGGCTCAGATGTAATATCTCTGTGTTTGTAATCTCCCTCTCTTCAGATTGTGTCAAATCATGTGAGTTTCTCCTAAAGCACATGCTGCATTTTTTCCTTTCATTTCATGGCCCATCTACCTCATATGTCATGCTTTCCAGCTTGGCATGTGTACAAGCCCACACTTGGTCTACTTTCTCCATTCCTGCCCATCCTTCAGCCCTCACTGTACTGTAGGATCTGATACAACTCATAGAGCTGCTGTTGGAAAAACAGCTGCCAAATTCTACATAGTTTCCCAGCATGCATTGATAATAAAGCCTCATGATTTCCAGAAATTTTCCTACAGCACGCTTTTTAGGATACCTCCCAAGAAAAAAACGTAGAGGGGAGGAGCCTACTACCACCAGGTTTTGCAGATGAAGAAATGCTTTTTTAGCCTTTCCTTGGTATTTCATGTAATAGCATATTGGATAAGGTGAAATGGGTTGAGTAGCTATGAGATGCAGAGATAGATGGGGACTGTAGGTCAATGCCATTGACTTAAAAGGAGATTTTTCTTTCAGCTATCATCACTCCTTCACAACGGTTTCGTTCTGGAGCTGGGTTGGCAAATAACAAAATTGCCTGAAGCTTTACTCTTACATAGCTTTGTGCATGTTTAACTTTTTAATGTTCAATTATTTATCAGTATAATGAAACTTACTAATTTAAAGTTAAAGGCATATACATGCTTCCAAAGGATCAGGGTGCAATGGGTTTTGAATGAGAGCAATTTTTCACAAAGAGTTTTTGGTTGTTCTCATGTGTAAATACACATATATGCAGTATGGTGTAGTTTATAACACAGTTCATATTATGTCCCAAATCATACATAACAGCAAAATGCTACACACACATAATGAATGTTTTGGAGCAAAAAGGTATATAAGGTAATAATTACATAACCAGGACCCGTGTACTGGGAGAGAGGTGGCATTTGGGGGTTGCAATGCTGAGCCATGGCCCAGGTCAGTCACAGACTGGTGGTGAGCTCTATTTTACACAAGTAAGTGTTTGTTCAAGACTCCTCTGACTGGGAGGATGCTCCAAAACCCTTCCTCATTGACAGAGCATCTTCTGCTTTCCAGCCTGTTGCTGCACATGGTCAGTTTATACCCATCTGTTCTTGTGCCAACACTGCTCTTTAATTTAAAGAGCTTCCTGCCTTTCCTTGAATCTCCCCCTTCATGCAGGAATTAGTCTGTGCACCAGACTAAAACAAACCAAGCTCTTTTAGCCTATTCTCATAAGCTAAACCCTACATTCCTGTCTTACCTGAAGAGTCCTATCCCTCCACCTGTTCCTTTTATCTTGCTGAACCCACCTTGTACACAGTCCTCTAAACTGGCTCTTGCCTGTGCTTTAGCTAGTGGCAAGTAAGATCCCCCAATATAACAAAGGTGCATTATAATCCATGGATACAGAGAGATATAGTTTGAACATGGTTTTGATGTTGCCATTACTGCCTGTGGGATTTCAAATTACAATACAGTATTATATATGATAGCTTTCCTGGGTTTGAGTTACAGATTTGGGAATAAAACTGCAGATTCTATGGCATGAAAATATTTTATTATATACTGTTGAATTGCCCTGTTCCGAATAAGGAATTAGGGGCACAGCAGGTGCCACCCCAAACTTGCCCAGCTAGCAAAAGTATCTTTAAAAGTAAAGCACATACTGTTAAAAGCAGAACTTTTCACAGAGTGTAAGCCATGCAGAGACCAGAGAACTTTCTGCTGAGTATCCAAAAACCACATCAAATTGCTTGAGCAGAGCAGCAGTAGACAGCAGCCAGTCGGGTACATAGTTCAGTTTGTTTGTCAATGGGAAAGGTGAAGATGTTTGAGCAAAGGCAGGAGCAACAAACCTGAATTTATCCAGTACCAATGGCTCCTGTACCAAATCCAGACAGCCTGCCAAGGCTGTGGCTGCCATCCCAGCACTGAGGCTGCCATGGCTGCTGCAAAGCAGGGGACATGTGCAGTAATCCCAAATCCTGGTGTTGAACCCACCTTCATTGCTCCTCACCTGCCCAACAACGTTTCTGTGCTGAACAAAATTCAGCTGAGTAAACAGATCTGGTTTTATCCTCAGCACAGTACACAAGGGCACCCTCCTGTATTGACTGTGCAGCATTTCAATATATAACTGTCCCCTGCACCACAGCCTACCTGTATTCCACTTGTTACTCCAAAATCACAGCCACTGATATTTCTCTCAGTGTGCTAAGAATGGTACTTGTATCTGTACAAAGTATGATTTTCAAAGGCTCGCAACTCATTCAAAGCAGAAACAATTTACAGAGGAACCCTCAAAAGTACCTCTCAATTAGAGAGGTTTCCCCGCCAAATTTCAGCTCCAACCATTCCAGAGACACAGTTGATCCAAAAGAAAAGCAAGAATGTTATTTTAAGCATGTGCACTTTGCACTCCATGGATACACAGAAAATGGCTGAATTATTTATGAAAAGGGGTTTTTTATTATGCAAAATCTTGAGGAAAAGATGAATCTAGAAAACATGAAGCATAAAAATGATGATTTCTAAAAATGATGGGTCAGAACCTGTAGATTCATTATGATCATCCAGGCTATGGCAACTTTAAGTAAAATACCCTTAAAATTTGAATCTAAATATTTTGATGTTTAATAAAATTTAGGAATACCTGGAAAACAATTTCTTAAAATGCTTAAATACATTATGGTGATTGTACTGGGCAATTATAAGACTTAATATCCTTTCCTTTATAAATAAAAGGAGAAAACAATGTTGTGTTTTCAGGGACCGAAAGCATTGAATCAAGACATTTCTATAGCAGCTACTGAAATGATGCCATGGGAAATTGGTGTCTTTGAGAAAGTAGATATGGAAAAAAGAACAGAAAGGAAGTAGACAGGATTTTAGGTTTTATAGGAACCTTTGAGTGCTCATTTCTACTGCATGCTTTATTTTAAATCTTTTTTTTTTTTAAGTCCATATATCAATAAAGTATATCAGACAGTATAGCATTTTGTATCAAAGCAGGGTATTTGAAACATCCAATATTTCATTGAAGCTTGGCTGCAATCACATTCAGTAAGTATGAGAAACTGTCTTTGCTTTTTTAACAGGATGTTATGTTTGATATTTTAGGTTGGCATGACAACTGAAGAAATAGATTCCATTGTTCATCATGAAATAATCAGACAGAATGCCTATCCATCACCTCTGGGCTATGGAGGTTTTCCAAAATCTGTTTGTACTTCTGTAAACAACGTGGTATGTCATGGTATTCCTGACAGGTATTTCCTCAATAATGTACATTTTGCGACTGAAAATGAAAATGTTAAACTGAAATTAATGAATTGTGTTTAATATTGAATATACTTCAGCTTAACTAAATGTCGTACTTAAACACATTGTAGATGCAGAGCATGTTACCCTACGATGCTGATAACTGTTATAGAAGTATATGTGAAATAGGAAAAAAAAAGACATTAGCTTGTTTTTCCAGACACTTAAAGAAAAATAGCATATTGCATTTTGAATTTAGTTTGTGTGGGGAAAAAAACAGTATGGTCTGATTTTTTGTTCATCCAGCAAAATAAGTATAGGTTAAGGAATATAAATATATTTGAATTTATGTGGGATATTTTTTTGTATTCTCAATACATTCAGCTACTCACAAAGTAAAATATGAACCCTAGTGAGAGAAAAAGAATAAATATAATGGTAGATTTTTCAGGTAGATTTTTTTATATGTTTTTCTGATAGTTGTTTCTCATTATTTTATATTCAGCTACACTTGTTCTCTAAATAGTCAGAGCTGAGCATTAAAAATGGTTATTCTGTTTGCTTCTGCCTTCCTCCATCACAAAATATCTACCCCTTGATTTTTTATGTATGTGTCATTAGGTGTTTATTCTCATATTCCTTTTGTTGGAACTGTCTGTCACCATTCTTTTTTTTTTCTGTTTATGTTTCAGTCGACCTCTTCAGGATGGAGATATTATCAACATTGATGTCACGGTGAGTAATTCATATAAAAAATAGTCTTTGATCAACTTTAGAATCACTAGTAGCAACAGGAAGAATAGTGGATTGGAGATGGGGGATGCACAGATGGATGTGCTGTTTACTTCTGAGCCAAGGCACAAGCAGCTGGTTTCCTTTTTTGTTTTTAACTGTGTGTTTATTCCAGCTAGACCCAGGCCTGACTTGAATTTAGGACTGGAATCAGATGCACTGAGATCAATGTTGGCCTAAGTGAAATGTCAACCCAATCCTGCTATGTGTCATGTTTTTGAGAAGGTGTAATTGTTATTGATCCACTGTGTAGTTAATGCAGAGCACCACAGTACTGGGCAGCAGCTGAAGATAGATATGTATGAGATGAGCTAACATGAAGAAAGCCAGCATTTTTCCTTCACTCTGCCAAGATTGATCTTCCTCTTCCTGCTGATTTTGAGTGGGGCCTGACATTATCTTACTCTGTCATTAGAGGCTGCATTGGCCTGGGTATGTCAGTCTATTTGGACAGCAACTCTTTTGCTAGCAGTGTTCCCTACATTTATTAAAATCCCCGAAGGTAGTGTTGTGTTCCATTTCTGGTATAGGAGCCCTGAACCTTTTGAGCAGAAACAGAAATAGTGTGATATACTGTGACTTAATATTTCCAGGGAATCATCAATTACAGCTATTTAAATAAACACAGGCTGGGTTTTCCTAGGAGCAAGAAAGCACAGGAACTGAAAAATAATTCTCATTTCATTTATGAAAAGAAAATTGTATCTTGCCTAAGTTTTTTTTCTTTTTGCTGTGCATGTTTTTATTTTTCTGAAGTGCTGTTTATTTCTAGTATGAACACAGAGGTTTTTTGAATCTCAGCATTATTTTGCAATAATATGTCACATACAAGGGAGTAGAATCTCATAAAAACAAGTTTTTAAAATCATTAAAGGACGTATTGGTAATTTGATATTATTTTTACTATTTTCATATTGGCAGAGTGAAGAAATATTCAGAGACCTACCTCTGAGCATGAGATTCAAGCTTTCTAAAATATTTTTTCTATTAAAATTAGGGTCAATGACCTTTTTCCCATTATATACTCACATGTGATCCAGAACTGGATTTGGTTTGACTTGGGTTTTTGATCTTTTAAAATTCTTTCCCATCTCCATACTTTCTAATTGTAGAATTCTGACTATCAGGTTTACACAGTGCAATCTAGCATTTTTAAACTTTATTTTTTGCCTTCATTTTTACTTTGGTGAACTGATGTCACTTTGTTCTGTTTATTAAACTAAAACAGTTTGCAGCAACTAAGGATTTAAATCATATTTCTTTGTACCTCCTTAAGGTTCATTTTACTTTTTGTTCAGTCTGTCAGGATAATAATGATACCTTAGATTTAAAAAATGCATGGACTCATATCACAGATACTTTCCATGATAAACTAAATGAAACATTTTTATATTAACATAGTGTGCATATCTTGTCCACTCGGCTTCACAAATGTCTGACTAAATGTTACTGGCCTTTTTGCAGACATATGTTTATTTGCTTTGAATTTACTCTCATAAAATAAAATAAATCTTGACATTTCTGTGAATGTGAAGATTCCTGCAAGGATGGGAATTGCTGACCATCTTTGTAAGATTCTTTTTATCGTTTAAAACTGAACTGTGCTGCATGTAATAATTGCTTAGTCTAAAACAGCTGAGGAAAAAATACTATTTTTTAGCATTATTAACTGATCTCTTAGCTTATTTTTAATGAGCAAAACTGGGACGTTTCACAGCTGGACAGAAAAAAATCAAAGTAAACATTGCACAACAAATTGTTTATAATTGTGTACAGGTTATATAAAGTAATTAAATAATACTCAGATTGTTAAGTATAAATACCTAGCACTATGTACAAATTATCTGAACAAAAAAAATCCATTTTAGCATAATTAAGATGGTAGCATTTCATAGATGAAATACGAATTTTGTAGGCTTGAAATATGTAGGCTTGAAAATGTGTTTTAGTATAGAGACAATAGTGTTATCCATTACTGGATCCTCAGCATAGTGCAATTTTCAGCCTATTGTTACCAGGTTAATGTTTCTTACAACTTGGTTCTTTCACTGAATTTTAAGGAAGTAGTATGTTACAAATGCTGTGGTTGTAAATTATTAACATCAGAAATACGTAATTGCAGCTGATGGACTGCAGTAAATATTATTATTTGGTTTATTGTTGGGTTTTTGTTGTTGTTTGTTGGGGCTTTTTTTTTATTCTCCGATGTTTTAAATCTGTGTTTGCTTTTCCAGGATGATGATGTTTATGTTGGGTGGTTTTGTGTTTTACTTGATAGAGCTGAAAACAAACTAGTTCAGTTTAAATATGAACTATCTAGTTTAAAACCTGCCCAATGGGCATTAAATAAAAAAAAAATACTTTCTGCTAGTCTGAACTGGCAGAGGAAGGTGTAGAGCAGAGGATTGCAGCTGCTTTTTGCCAGAGCAGTGGCAAACACAGTTGGGCCCTTGCTGGCACTCACCTTTCTTTAAAATACCCCTTGCTCCTAATGGCCTGCATTTTCTTTATATCTCAGCCTGGAGACAAACCTGGCCTTGAGATAAACTGTCTCTAGCATGGGGTTCTTGGGGTTGTGGGGTTTTTTTTAGTTGGGAATCAACCAAAAAGAATGTGAGTCTGTCTTTCACAAATAGCTTGCCAGTGGCAAAAGTTCAGTGGTTCGAGCTCGGTGAGTAATTAGTTGTAGAAGGATAGTTGCCCACTGTTTGGGGGAGGAAAAATGTTTTAGAAGATCAAAACTGTGCACCATTATAATTTGTCTTTTTGTAGGGAAATATCACTTGGTCTTACAATTATGGCCTGCCATGTGCAGAGCTGCAAACCCCATTTTAATAGTGTGTTGCAAAGCTCCATAGTGCATGGCTAGGATTTCTTGTGCTCAACTGAGAATTTCAGGAGGACTAACATTTAAAATCTATGAAATGTTGAAAAGAAAAGAAAAAAAACAATATGTAATTAATTCAACACCGTGTTTCATTTTCAGAACATTTTCCAGTGCCACAGCGGTACATTTATTATCTCAAAATTCATCTCTATAAATCAGAAGTAAAATCCGATGTTAATGCCACGTTGTAGTTTAAAAATGAGATTAAAGAAAACCTGCAGCAGCTGACAGTGGATTTGGTGCACGCTTTCCATGGGCTTTACTCTGGCTGTTGGTAGCAGGGCATGGCTCTCACCTCAGAGCTCCAGCGGGGGCTGACTGTGGGCATTCGCCTCCCTGCCAGCCACCAACAGGTTCCCCGTGCCCATGGCCAGCGCTGGGGCTCAGTCACTGCCTCTCTGGGGTGCCAGCAGGTCCCTGGCCGCAGGGGCCAGCACGGGTGGGCACCTGCCAGCCCCCAAGGCCTGCTTCAGCCCATGCACGGCCCCCAGCCATCTTGTCACAGTTATCCTCATGTCCTGTGGCTGAGCAGTGGCACTGCCTGCTGCACTGCTGGGCGCTGACACAGCTTCTGCTTTGCTTGAATTTTTAATTGGCCTCATTGGCAACCCTTAGGCACCTTGCAGTCTTTCAAGTTGTTCTGATTTTTTTTCCTCTGCAATGTTTTGCTTTTCCAGTCTTGCAAATATAACTTACCTGTCTATCTGTTGCAGTATACAGCTTGTTCCTAGAAATAATGGATTTAATTAAGACTGCGATTTGTTTCTGGATGCAAAATGAGAAAATGTCTTTACATTTCTGCGTATGTTTAGGTGTATTACAATGGCTACCATGGTGACACTTCTGAAACCTTTTTGGTGGGCAGTGTGGATAAATCTGGTGAAAAGTTAGTGGAGGTTGCCAGGAAATGTAGAGATGAAGCAATTGCAGCTTGCAGACCAGGGGCTCCCTTCTCTGTAATTGGAAACACAATCAGGTAAGCCTTATATTGACAAGTAAAAGGAGGGCTGGCAAATGGGACAAAGGTTATTGGTGGTTTGGTATAAAGCTGATGACATGTTTTATGATTCAAAACCATCATTTCAGTCTGATATCAGTATGTGAACTGCCAAGCTATAATGTTGTTCCTTGGGTAAGAGGTATTTTTTTTTAAAGTGAATTACACTAGGGTCAGCAAAGATAACTACAAAAAGACAAAGATATTCATAAAGTAGATTTAAATTAACAGATGTAATTTGCAGTGGGCTTTTGTCTATTTTTTATTTGTGTGTGACACTACACCACATATGTCTAACAGTGTAAGACAGCTAAAAACCATTGTTTTCATTGAATGTTACAAAGGAATTAGTCAACATAAATAAGCCCTTTGTTTAAAAACTACGAAAATATTTAACTCGAGAGCTTCTGATCTTACAAAGAGCAGTGCCTGCTAACGTCACAGGGAAAAAAGAGCTGACATTCAGAGATTTTTTCCCTATTTTGCATCTCTTCTAGCCTTCACATAAATGCAGTCATGACTCTTCTGCTGATGGCTTTAAATAAAAATGCGTCTTAGTTTTTTGAGGGTACCTATGGATTATTTTAAAATGTTTGCCAAAAGAAAGAAATAGACATATATCATATACATTTCATTAAGCAATACTTCTTTGGACTGCTAATGGTCCCAACAAGCTATTGAATTCATTCTGATTACTTAAAAGCTGCAAGGCTTAGTCATCTTGAAAGGATGCTGCCTTTTTTTTTTCTTTGTAAATCTTCAAATACTTTAAGAAAAAAAAGAGAACGGCAAAATATCAGTTAGATGTATTTATAGCTTTAAAAATATTGTAACAGAGTCTGAATCAAACTTTAGTAAAACCTCTTTGGGTTATATCTGAGAAGCTTTTATTGAAGACTTTGTATAAAATTGTGTTTTTGACAGTTTTAAATTATAGGCTAACTAGCCTGGAGAAAAAGGATAGTGTCTTTCTGTTCTTTCATAGGAAATGTTGAATCAGACCCCTACTGGGAAAAGAAATTTAATGCATATCTCACTATCTTACTGTCCATGAATATAATAGAAGTGAATTCAAAATGTAGTTTTATTTTTGCAAATGGGATGAGTCGATAGATGCACCTCATATTTTTGAACACCTAGGGTTCAACAAATTTACTGGTGGTGCTCTTGCATTTTAACAAAATTTATTCTTGAGTAGAAGGGGGCACAGAACACTGGATTCTTATTCAAGCATTCTATCGAGCTCTGCATTCATGGCTGTGTCTAAAGGGCATGTCAGCCTTTGATTCTCTCTGAGAGGTAATTATCCTTTTCCTGTCACGGAACAACAAATGATAGCTAACTACAGAGGCACATTTGCAGTAGTCACATTCATCAACTGCAGAAAAAAAATTCAATTTAATTGTGCAACACAGCTGCACATAGGCTTTTTGAGCATTTCTGTTGTTCTCCCTGTCTTGCTATTCCTCCCTCCAGATCTATTTTTTAAACTTTTTTTTCTGGTTATTTTTTCCCCCTTTTTGTCTCTTCTTCCATTTTTACTCTCTGTACTTTCTTGTTAAAGTAATTTTCTTTTGTGGCTCTCATTCTTTTTTCCCCATTGAAGGCTATGAATGTAGAAAATTATCACAATTACTCATATAATTGAGCCTCTTTGTAGCAAGTGCAACTCCAGTAGCCTTTCTCCATCATGAAAATGGTTTCATTATAGGGTTTTTCATATTCTCTGACACCATCTACACAGAGGAACAGGCGTGCAGATGAGATGTACTAGGAACAGGGTAGATCAGTAAGGTCACAGTAGGAATAATTAGCTCTGCTATGGAAAGAGCATCTAGGCCTTTTACTGCTACATAAATGTACTGTCCATGGCTTTTAGTCACAAAAAAACTTACTAACAAATGGAGCTCCCGCCTACTACTTTGAAAAAAAGATTTGTATCAACACTACAATTTTCCATCATTAAGACTAATAACACAGAGCCTAGTATACATCAAGGGGAATAAAAAGAAAAATCTCACATTCAAGTGGCGGCTGGGTGCTGACCTTTGTTCCCTTTTTTTGTGTTCAACTTAACTCTTTACAAAAAAGAGCCACACGCCACACCAACATGCAGGTGAACTCCAGCTAGTGCTAGCAAAGCATGGCATTCAGTTGGAAAATCTGATAAATCTCCATGCAGGATAATGCATTTCATTACAGATTCACTACATTAATTCTAGCTGTTTTAAAAAAAAAAAAAA
This sequence comes from Sturnus vulgaris, assembly GCF_052056855.1. Lineage (NCBI taxonomy): Eukaryota > Metazoa > Chordata > Aves > Passeriformes > Sturnidae > Sturnus > Sturnus vulgaris. Next base: position 21,237,459 of record NC_142249.1, on the reverse strand, counting down.
AAAAAAAAAAAAAAAGAAGAAGAAGAAGAAAAAGAACAGAGCTGAATGTGACATTGGATTTTTGCTGTGTTGTTACAGAGGTCAGTTTACTTGCAAAATGTAAATATATAGTCAGTGTCCCCTTTGCAAAGCAGATTAATTGAAGCTAGTAGCTGTTCAAAACTGCATATGAAATTGCAGGTCATTAACTTTATTTCTCAAGATTTTATTGTGTTGACGATTTAAATGTGCTGATTTGTTTAGAACTACTTTAACACTCCCTCTACTGAAAGCTCACCTTGGCTTGGTGAAGCTGTGTGTTACAGATTGTCATTTGACATTTGCTTGCAGACGGACATATAATACATATATATATATATATATACACATCAAAATCTCAAGTTTCACAAGAGTTAGATATTATGAATGCCTGAGAACAAGGACCTACAAGCTGAAAACATTTAGGTCCATCAGAATGGAAATGTGTCTAGGTTTCTTTCATCAGTTTTTCTATAAAGCTGGTCCAGTCATATGCCAAATGCATCTTATGCACAAATAATGAGAATATTTCCTTTCTACGGTGTGTCTCAGAATAATTATGTCTCAGAGTAAGTTTGCAGTCAATATTCTAACATAGTCTTTGTTATGGAAGCTCAATAGCTGACACTGAGTATTTCATTGATAGTGGTTCATTCTCCCATCAGCTACAAGTTACAAATAAAAGATTGCATGGATTCATGAGTTACTTTGCTTAGAAAAATTTGTGTCTTTGCTAACCTCTTTCTACTGGAAGGCATATCAAAACTATTGATCAGTTCCAGTGTAAATGGAATTGGTCCCTATGGTCCATTTTATTCTACCATTTCTGACATTTTCAGACAAAAATATACCTAGATTGAAAACTGCTTTTTGGAGAGTGAGTTAAAATGCATGAAATTGTTATAAGCGTAGAGAGCTAAAGAACTTGAAGTAATGTTGTTAAATAAACCAAATTTCAGCTCCTACAAAATAAACCAGTAGTGATGAAAGTATTAATAAATGGTTTAAAATGTTTAACTCATAAGTATATGTTTTGATATTAATTTAGAACAATATAAAGCAGATTTTTTTAAAAATCTGTTTCTATCAGATTATGCACATTTAAACAATAAGTGGCTCAGGCAAAATAAGTCATTTTAATGTCATCTGTGATAGATTTTCCTTGACAGCTACTGTAAATTACAATTACACTGCTTCTCTCTGCACTTGAAAGTAAGCATTGCAATAAATTATCTTTTATTTCAATCCATCATGTCTGCTTTCAGAAACAGAGAACCTCAAATAAAAGTTCAGCAGTATTGTAAGAAAAATATAGTAATTTGTGTTCCAGTTTGAAACTAAAATGTACCTTTCTTTCAAAAAACAATTGTTGGCTTTCAAAAATATTACTAATTATACCTCAACATTTATTGTCATTATAGGGAATCCCTGAACTTGTGCATTCCCTCAGTCTAGGATTACTATATCAGAAAAAAAACACTTGAACATTTTCCCTGTAGAATTTTGTAATTTCTCAAATTAGATGCTATGGTACTATTCAAAATAGGTATTTTTATCACAAATAAATATAGTTTAGGATGAGTCTGGTTTCGATACTTTAAAAAAAAAAGTATTCCATTCAATGGCCATTTTGTTACTATTATAGCTAAGACAAACGTGATTACTTCTAATTTAAAAAAAAAATCAGATCCCTACATAAGAATGCAATTATCATGGGGCTCTTACCAGTTTCAGTGTTTCTCAAGTATATTCATTGTCAAGACGTGTAAGACAAATTTGTTTAACTTAGCCATTCATGTCATGCTGCTCTGCAGGATAAAGTTTCATCCCTGGTAAGAGAAGCTGGCACTGTGGGAAAAGCATCCCTGGCTGAGGATCAGTTCACCAGGATGCTCATCCTTGGCAGCCAAGTAGTCTTTGTGCCATCTTGTCCAGTCAGTCAAATTATTTCTTCCCTTGTGCCACCACAGAGCCCAGAGAAGCAGTAGCTTTCAATGCTGAAAATTGTTTCACCTTTTTTTCTTCAGTGAGTGCTAAGAATACTAGACGAGACCTACCTTGAGGAAAACATGACAAAATCTGGTAAAAAAACCCCAAAATGCTCCTCTAGGTTTTCCTAGACGGTATCTGCACAGGACAGCCCCCTAAGGAAATTCTTTCAACCTGCTTTTCAGCTTAACAGGAGGGATTTTTCACCCAAGAGCTCCTTTGAGGGGAAGCTTGACTATCAGGGAAAGCTTTCTAGAGAGTCAGTCCTGCCTGTTCCTCCTTTGTGGCAATTTCCCTGTTAGGCTGCTGTCAGGACAGCAATGCATGTCTCCACACTTATCCATCCTTTCAGAGAATTAGCTGTTGTCTGGCAACATGGGAAGAGGATGCTCAGATGGCAACTGACACCCATCTCTCCTGTCTCCACTCTCTGAAGCATGACACCACCATGTGACAGGCTCTGACAATGGCTTCAGGAGAATAGCTTGGCCCTCAGTGATGTTCCTTTACCAGCTTGGTCACTGCTGGTCCATCCCAATGCCAGACACTTGGCCTGGCTTTACCATCAGCAGAAGAAAAGCAGCACTGCAGCTGCTCTTGACTCCGCAGCCACTGGGCTGGAGCACATGGCAGCAAAACATAAAATCAAGTACCAGCCTCACTAAATAATTATGCATTTAATCCCGCCCAATTCACCTCTGCCCAAATATGCAACAAAGATCAATATGTGTGATAATAAATGTTGTCAATGGGTATTTTTAACAGTGATTATTCTGAAGAACCTTTTTTTTTTTCCTCTTGATGCTGTCTTGTGAGGTACACCTCTGCTGCCCCAGCATTTGCTCTGGAAATGATTTCCTGGGATGTGCCCCATCCAAGGGGAACTGGCAGACTGGCAGATCCTTTCCCACAGCAGATGCCAGGCAGCCCAGCTCAACCATGCCAACCTCTGCCTCCTGCCTTCACTGCTTTCCCACTTGCAATCAGGGCTCCTCCAGCTGTCTAAGCTTACGCTGCCTGTCTGCAAGAAGCATCTGATGAAAGCTGGGGCTGCAATCTTGTAAGATTGTCTTCTGGGAAAGCTGCAAAGAAAGGCCACCCTGACAGGCCCTGAACTGGGCAGCAAGACTGAGACCAAAATGTTGAGCTGTTGTCAGCAACAAATGGCAAATGTGTGAAAAAATACTCCACTCCTTGGCATCTTGATTTTTTAATCAGATTCCACAGCCTGGGAATCCTGGAGAGGGAGGAGGCTAACTGAGACCAGTAGTTCAATTCACTCTTCTCAGAGCTGTTTCAAAGTTACAGCCAACATGTACATTTCCATGATTACCTTTGCAAGTTGTAGCTAGGGTTAGCAGCTTTATTTTGTTATGAAAGCTGGATGTTTTACTGTAACTCCACAAGGATATAAGAGCCAAAGTAAAGCTAGTAGTTGTGGAGAGTTCAGAAGGTACTCATGGACCTTCAAAAGCACATGCAAATACTAAAACCAGTTTGAAAGTGGCTGAGTTTCATACCTGCAGCTTATTTTCTGTGTGTCGCTTCATATCTGTTGACCGTGTTACATCTTATGTAGAGAATACCAAGGCTCTGCATGTAAACAAGAGGGGAGAAGGAGGGGCACGGTGTCTGTCAGGGTAGATGCCAAAGCCCTGTGATGAGCTCCAGGATCTCCTCTTTTTATCACAGATAGTAACCACTGAAGTACTGATACTAACAGAGCTGTTTTCAAGCCGTTTGGCAAGAAAGTAGTAGAATTCACCATTGAGATGCATATGAACCATTTCTTTGACTGGATGAGGACCGGATACTGTTGTAACACTGCCTTCTGTGTGCCCCGGTGCTTGTGTGCTTGATGCCCAACATGCTGCTGCTGCTGCTACTGCCACCCTCCTTGGCAGCAGCTAAATGCTGAGGCTGGAGCTTCCCCTGCTCACTGGAAAGTATGTAGCTATGGTGCTCAGAAGAATAGCTGCACAGAGAGAAACTATTTCTGTCTTGCTACAGAACATTAATTTTTCTGGAAGAAAAAATTCTGTAGTAATGCAAAAAATGACCATGCTGTCAGTGGTCAGGGATGCCATGTAAGGACATCAGCAAAGCTGAACAGTTAGTGTGATTGTTTATGATTTGCAAAAAGACTGGCAGAAGATGAAAGAAAACCTTAACAGATTTTGCATGGATGGCTTCTCCCATCTCTCTTCAGAGAATCACTTCACTCACATGGGAATCATCATCTGCATTGCTCTGGGTGTGGTCACTGGAGATCTTGGATTTTGAGTATGTTTCTGAGGAATCTGGCTTTCTAACTCATCGCCATTCCCTGTACTTATTGCTTGGCCTTCAGCAGCATCATAGCCAGCAGGCCAAGTCTCTGACCCAGATAAGGGGACATGATAGAAAGGCAGGGGAGAAAGTCTTTTCCTCTCTAGTAGGACTTCTCATTGCATAATCCTTCATGATTTTTTTAGAAATAACTGATGTATAAAGTTTATGTATATATAAATAATTTATAAAGCCTGGACTTTGAGTGCAAACAAATGAAGCCTCAACTTTTAGCTTTTTTAGTAATCCTCTTTGCCAGTACTTTGGAGTTTGGGGGTAGCTAAACCTTAAATTTCCATTCTTCTCCAGAGTTAATGAAGAAATGTGATGAATCTTTATATCAGAGCAATGGGTAGGTAAAAGGTAATACACGAATCTTGTTAAAACATGTTCTAAAGCCTGACCACTGCAGCATTAACCAACTCTACTCTCTCACTGCCATTTTACTGTGGTGGAGCAGCATGTTCCTCAATTGAGTGGCATTAAATTCTGGGACGATGACCCATGGTCACTGGAGCCAGCACTGCAGAGTCTGTGGAGCCTGATGTGCAAAGGGGATTACTTTGTACAGCAAGCTGAGGCCACTTTGCACCTGAATAAAAGCTACCCCATGGGGATTAACAGGCTTTAATTTCTGCAATAGCTTTACCTTTAGATGAGTTTCTTAACTTTTTCAGCTTTCCACCTGTAGTGAAACTGAGAGAGCATTTCCTAAGATGTAAATACATGCAAACCTGAAGTTCTTCAGTGCCTACCTTCATTGAAAGAAGGAAATTAAGCTCTTAATGTTATAGGCAAAATCTCTTCAGGCTAAGTGCCTTCCTCTCTTGCTCCTGTTTGATTTTAGAAATAGGATGCGGATGATATGCAGGGACAAAGGTAACTTTCTCGTCTCTTCTAATCCGTCTCCAGATCTTTGTGAATCTCTTCATTTTTCTGGTTTGGATATGGGCGGGCCTCCTGGCTGAGCTGCCTCAGATCACTCTGTCCACTGCTGCTTGAGTGCTTGAAAGTGAAGCCTGCAGATGTGGGGTGGGCTAGCAGCCAGAGGATGCCCCATGTATCTCTAGGTCCTCCAGTTTTGGGGAACTGAGATAGGAATTTGCTTTCCTACCATGAAATTAGTGCCCAGCCGTAGTCCTGCAGGCAGTTCTCAAGAGATGCTTCTACCTGAGGCAGGCCGTGAAAGACAGGGCAGATCTCGAGGGCAGAACAGAAACACTGTAATTGTTAGGATTTGGCTTTGCCTCTGTGGCAATAGGTTCATTAGAAATACATTGTTATTTAGCATAAATGTATTTGCTGGACTTTCAATAGGATTTTATACTAAATATTTGAAGTATTATGAAAGTGAAGTAGTAGGGCTCTTAATTCTCCCTGTTGGCAGCAGGAGCCTCTTCTGCAGGAAACCCAGTTCAGGCCCCTGGGTGTGCAGCCCAGTGCAGACTCAGCACTTGCAGAGAGCTCGACAGAGGCTGCGGTTTGGTCCTGTGCTGGGATCTTGGCTGCCCGACTTGGCAACGTCATCTGTGGCATCTTAAAATGAGTTCCCAGTTGCTTGTGGAAAAGGTTACCCTCCATCAAGCAGGGAGACAACACACTGCCGTTTTACCTAGACAGCAGGGCTGGCACGGGAGCTGCCAGCCTCTGTTGGCAGGCATGTTAACTCTGAAGCCTAACAATGGCTCAGCCATGCTCGCTTCAATGACTGGCTTTCGGAACGGTGGCGAAGTGGTGACCCAGTGTCGGTAGCAACGCGGTAGCCGGGGCTGGGGCCGTCTAGCGGGGGTGGTGGTCAGGGCACGCACCATGACACGTCCTCTTTGCCCCCGCAGCTCCGTGGCATGGCAAGGTGGCTTCCAGGTCTGCCCCTTCTTCGTCGGCCACGGCATCGGGTCGTACTTTCACGGGCACCCCGAGGTGTGGCACCACGGTAAGTGGCCCCCGCCCGCCGGGCCGTCTCCCCCCGCGCCGCTCCGCTCCGCCCGGGCGATGAGAGGGCTCCAGGGAGGGGGAGAGGGGGAGAGGGAGGGCGGTAAAGGGAGCAGAGCCTCCCCCACACGCATACATACACTCCCCACGCACGCTGCCGGCCCGGCGGGGCGGGGGATTGCCGCTGGGGAGATCAAATCGCTGGGAAGCTCGAGGGCATCCCTGGCCTCGTTTGCTGAGGGTCGCGTGGATGTTTTTGAGGACAAGTCTCTCGTTAACGGAGTTGTCGGGGCAGCTGAGCGCCGCGGACCGCCCTTCCCTCCCGCTCCGGGAGGCAGCCGCCGTGTCCCGCAACTCCGCATCCCCCCCCCGCCCCAACCACCCCGGCAAAGTTTGTCACGGGGCAAGAAAAGCCTCTACTAAAACATTAAAGCTCCCGGCCTGGACGGAGCCGCCGTCGGCGTGGTCTCGCTGCGGCTGGGATGGGATGGCTTTCGGCGGGTGCTCCGGCTCATAATGGGGCTCGGGTGCACAGTACCTGCGAGCTAAAAAGGGGTTTAAACAAAGGGCTTGGTTGCGTTTTCTTAAAAAAAAAAAAAAAAAATAAAAAAAAAAAATAAAATAAAATAAAATAAAGGACCCCAGATGCATAAACGCGTATTTTTTTTTCTTTTGTAGCCAATGACAGTGACTTGTTAATGGAAGAGGGAATGGCGTTCACAATAGGTTAGTAACTCTCTGCTATGGTTTTCTGTTAAAAAGCACACACGGAACAGCCCAGATCTGTAGCATTTCTTTATTGGGATATAAAAATCACCGTGCAGACAGGGGACGTCGGTGAGATTGACCTTTTAGGAAATAGATTAAAATATCATTTAAAAAATGCATTAGGGACTTTTTGGATTAAATAATTTTCAAATTACAAGTTTCAAGAATGAAATGTTAATTATAAATTTTGGTAATATTTGACTCATATTTTTGGCAAGGCAGAGACTCTGCCAGTACAGCTGATTTGAGGAGGGTGAGAAGGATGCGATCGTGTCCCCGAAGCCGAGCAGCCTGGTGGCACTTAGTCATTCGCTGCCTGCCAGAGCTGCTGTTGAGTTTGGGGACTGCGGCGGCGGTAACCAGCCGCAGCCTCGCCCCGCAGACTGATCGTGCACACTTCTAGTCGTGGAGAACTGCTGGGGGAAAAGCCTTCTTTCTCACTGTGTGGCTAAATGGCACGGCAATTAGAGGGAAATAAGAAAATTGTTGTTTTGCTGATTTAATGAACATTTTAAGCCTGTTTAAAAAATTCAAATATTTAAAACTATCTGTTGTTTATAAATGTGGTTGGTGCTTTGGTTATTATCCACACGGCCTTAATTAAAGCTTGATTAAAATTCCATGCTTTTACAAAAGAGGAATGGGCAACTTCCTACCTTGCTATTTTGTCTTCCCTTTTAGTTCACATTTTAGTGTGTCAAGCAAATGCCAGCCCAGGGAGATGGTACCTGTGTGGAAAGGGAGCTACCTGCTGGGATACCCCCCATTTCTTGCTTGTTCCACAATCCACACAGGAGTGCAACTAACTTTAGAATACATTTTGTTTTTCTTGCTGCAGAGCCAATAATAATGGAAGGATCCCCCGAATTTAAGATTCTGGAGGATAAATGGACTGCAATTTCTGTAGATAATAAAAGGTGCCTGATTTTTTTTCTTTTAATTAATTTCCTAAGACGTAGAACTGATCACTGACAGCCCAAAAAACCCTAATATATGAGTTTCTGGGCATGGTGAATGTATTTGCCCCCTCATAACTGCTAAATATGAATTTCAGATCGGCCCAATTTGAACATACCCTTGTGATTACCTCAGAGGGAGCAGAAATCCTCACTAAACTGGTGGAAGAAACCTAAAGATGGAGCAAGGAGTGGAGAGACTTGCTGTACTTCTGGGATTTCAAGTTTCATTCGGGACAGAGAAGAGGTTTCTGTAATTTCTGAGGGGAATGGGTGTTGCATAAGTCACTCTAGGGGACACAAAAAGCAATCTGAAGGGTTGGCTCTGGACATAGTTCTTTCTGTGTATTACCTGGTGAGTATTTAATAAAAGTCCTTTTTTGTGACCCTTGGAGCAGCCAAGCGCAGTCTGCAAGTGGCAAAGGGTTTGGGTTATTCGGGATTAGGGGCAGAAAGTGGCTTCCCTCTCTTCCAAATCCTATGTGGGACAAATAGATATCAGATGATACAGTCTTTAAGCAGCTGAGAGGACAGAGAAACGTAGCATTTTCCCTTTATTGCTGAGGTATGGAGTCAATTTGTCTTCATTGCGATTAACACAGTGCTGTTTCCCAGGCTGTAACTTCTACTAGGATGGGAAAAAAAGTTTCCCAAGTGTCAGGCAGAGGGAGCAGACTCTTCCCAGCATCATTCCCAGCAGGAATCCCCCCTTTTTGCCTTTTTTTACACAGCACAAAAAGTGATTAAAAATGAGATGCAAAGCATGCCTCTCCGGGGATCAATAATTGCCCTGCTTGAAGAATTAGCCAGTTTGGGATAATCACTGCTCTGTGGTGCCCATGTTAGTTAAGGGAGAGGCACTCTGCAGTGTAAGTATTTTATGGAGGCAGAGGAGTTTGCAGTCCGGGAGATGAGGCCTGACTCCTGCACAGAGTTTGGAACCGATGGACCTCGTAAGTTGTGGCTCTCACTTGGCCCTGTACACTCTGCAGTCCTGTCCCGGGGCTGCCAGGGGTGCAAGGATTGATTTGCAATTTAGCCAGTTGCTGAGTGCCCTGTGGGGCTATACAGGTCTGGCATTGATATTTGGAGCCTACCAGAGCAGGACCTGGGCCTGTGAAGCATGGGGTAGCCTTGTAGATAATTAAAGGACTTACACAAGTTCCCCAGGCCCAAGGCAACAGTGATGCGGTTTGGTACAAATAACTTGCCCCTCATTGCAGGCAGATGGGGTCGCATGCTGGCCAGTTGCACATTCAGGCAACCAGAGTGGCTCAGCACTGGCTCCTTCAGTGGTCCTGGACAGAAGTAAACTGCTTTCTTACAGCTTTACTCTGCTTATTGCTTTCATTCAAGTATAGTGAGCTCTCAGCTCTAATAGTTTCTAACAGCAGCTTTTCAAAAAGCAGGGACCCCCCTCCCAGAATATGGCTAACACGGCGGGGCAACCACTCAGCTTCATCCTCCCCGAGAGGAGCTTGGAAGGCCATAAAACCTGCAAAATAAACGATGCAGCCAAGTTTACAAATATGCAGAGATTAAACAATGCGAAGGACAGTCGGCATTGCCCGGAGGGGCATGTATTTTGTTATATTCCGTCGCCCAGCCACACTGCCCCTTCTGAGGGGCACTGGGGGCAGCTGGGTGTCCGGCGCGTCCCAGAGGCGCACCAGAGGCGCCTCCTGTGGATTTTGGCCACGCCGGCAGCCCCTGGATAGCACCGCAGGTGCCAAGCTTCTCACCATCATTTGCCCTCTGCCTCCTGTCCTGCTCTTACCGCGGCGTGGGATGAGGCGAAGCGGGGCAACCGGGAACAGGGAACCTGCCGCAGCCCGTCGTGGGGGGCATTGCCGGCAGCTCCTGGTAATCACTGCGCTCCGAAGTCCCACCGGTAACTCTGGTGGGACTGCGAGTTTTACCGACTGCTGCGGAGCGCTGGCGGCCGGGCGGAGGCATTGATAGCGCACCTTTATAATCCGAATTACGGACGGGCCTAAAGAGATGTCTCGGCTTTTCGGGGACAGCCAGCGCCTCGCACAAACCCGTCATGCAGAAGGGCTTGCCGGGCCAGCACGACGAGAGTCCCGACGTGGAAGTGGCTCCTGCGGGGTCAGGACGTCCTGTGGCCGCGGCCCCTCCGCGCCCGCCGAAGCCGCGCTGAGCGGGGCCAGCAATGCACGGAGGGGCGGGGGCCCTGCTCAGCAGGATGGGTGCAAGTAGAGCCTCAGCGGCCAATCCTCGGGGTTTTGGCGAGGCTGGAGGGACTGTGGTTCGCCCCGGACTGCCTATGTCCAGCCGATCGGAGAAGATGGCAGCCCCCGCGGACGCGGAGCGGCCTCCCCTCTCTCAGTTGTCAGGCTTGAGGTGGCGAAGGTGCCGGAGCTACCGGGGCTCCCTGTTCCCTACCCGGTGAAGCTCGCTGACCCGCCTCGGGTGGTCACTTCCATGGCCAGGAGAGCAGAGCTGGCTGCCGGGGGAGACCGCGTGCGTGCGGAAACACCGCCACTGCCCCTTCCCCGCCAAGCCTCGGAGAGTTAGTGAGAATGAACTTTGCGTATTGCGAGCAAAGCAAAAAAAACCCCAAACCACTGAGAAAAAAAAAAAAAAAGAGGGGGGGAGGGAAGGAGGTAAAAGAGTCGTTAGGAAACGGGCAATTAAAACCGACAGAGCCACTAATGAAAGGGGGGAAAAAAATTTAAAAAAAAAAAAGGCCAGGAGCAGAGTCGGTTGTGCCAGCTTTGCACAGTCAGGGGCCGGCGCTTCAAGGGCCGTCGCTGCCCGAAGGAGCCTGAACACTATGCGGGCTCTGCCGGGGGTGCCCCAGCCCCGCTGCCGGCGCTAATACTTCTAACGACATCAACGCTGCGATTTGTTTTGAATATTCACTTTTATTGGTGTTCTCCGTTTGCCAAAATGTGCTTGATTACATAGATGTAGTGCCATGATAACTGCGCACCCTAGACAGCCTAGGTGTAACCGGGAAAGTTCAGCCCAGGCCAGATCAAATCCCAGGCTGTTTAATGCTGGAAGGCTGCATGTTGCTATTAGTGTTAAATATATGGCTAATTATGCGTATGAAAATTAAACATCAGTGTTATGCTAATGGGGCCGCCTTCAGCTGTGGATCAGAGCACTTGAGACTAGCATTTAATCAAATGAATCAGTAACTAATACATCTGCACGTGTGAACTTTCACAAGATCATTTTCCTGTTACAGTCACACCGCAGAATTATGAAAGAAATAATTATCAACACTTTCTAATTATCTAGCAAAGTAATTTGGGATTCATCGTGGGCTTTCTGGGGAGGATCTCCTAAGTCCCACCTCATTTACCGCTCACGCACGCGGAAGTTTTCGTTTTAAGCTCAAATGCGCCTTTGGGCCCTTTCAGGGCGATTTGGTTTGGTTGGATTGCTTGGATTGCTTTTTTCGCTTTAAAACAATGACGGCGGCAGCCGGGCGGCGCTGGGACCCGCGGGCCGGGGCCGAGAGCCCCTGCGCGCCCGCGAAGTGCGCGCGGCCTGGCGGGCGGGGGCCGCTCGCTTTGTCCGCGGGTCCCGCCGCCGTCTGCCGGAGCGGGCCGGGCAGCTGCAAGAGCCCCTGCAGCCCGCCGAGGCCGGCGGAGCACGGCTGCTGTCCCCTCCGCGCCACCTTCGCGGCGAGGGGTGGAGAAGGGCGGAGGGGGTTGCGGTGCCTTCCGCCGAGCTCCGGATCGGCGCCGTCGGTCGCCGGCGGCGGGAGCGGGCGGCCCGCAACGGGAGCGGGCTCCCCGGCGGCTCCATGCCGGGGCCGGCCGGCAGCGGGGCGGGCGTGCGGCCGCCGCCGGCGCTCGGGCAGGAGCGGCGCTGCCAGCCCGGCTCTCCGCGCTCACCGGGGTCCGGGCGAGCCCCGAGCGCCTCGGACCAATCCAAAGCGATTATGCAAGACGGCGGACCAATCAGCTCCGCCGTCTCATGAATATTCATAGACTTGGCTGAGTCAAAGCTTTTAGGCGAGTTTGTGTAGATCTACAGCATCATGCTTAGACTTTTCAAAGAGACAAACTCCATTTTCTTATGAATGGAAAGTGAAAAACCCTGTTTCGCTTAAATTGGGTTCTTTCCTGTCCTGAGAAACACAACAGACCCCAAAAAGGCAAGCTGAAGAGAGAACACACACACAGACCAAGCGACAAGAAATGACCATGACTACCATGCCAGAGAGTCTAAATAGCCCCGTCTCAGGGAAGGCTGTCTTTATGGAGTTTGGGCCGCCCAGCCAGCAAATGTCTCCTTCTCCCATGTCCCACGGACACTATTCCATGCACTGTTTACACTCAGCGGGCCACTCTCAGCCTGACAGCTCGTACAGCACAGCTTCGTCCTTCTCCCGACCGCTGGGCTACCCCTATGTGAACTCGGTCAGCAGCCACTCGACCAACCCCTACATCAGTTCAGTGCAGTCCTACCCCAACAGCTCCAGCCTGACTCAGACCCGGTTAGAGGAGACAGGTAGGTGCACTCGGCTTTGGGGAGGGGGGGAGGGGAGGAGGGAAGGCAAGGCGGGAGGGAGGGTGTTGTATTTAAAAAAATCTATCGGGGGAAAAAATTAAATTAAATTACAAAATATTAGTCAAGAGAGGCTGAGGATCGCAGGGGACCAATACACAGAGCACACAATGCTTGGCTGGAAAAGAAACCAACCCAGATGTGCACGTATTAGTCTTCGTAATTATTTATTGCGTAGCGCTATAAACAATGTATGCAATTAAGGGTAATTAAACCTAAACTGCAGCCTGTAAAAATAGCAAACTTTCTCTGGGAAGAAGCCTGGGCTGCCATAATCGCCCGGAGCCTTTGTTAGCGTTACTCGAGCTTCACTTTTCTTCCTTCTCATTATTGTTATTGTTATTGTTGATGTTGCTGTTGTTATTGTTACTGCTGCTGCTGCTATTACTGTTACTGCTATTATTGCTATTGCTGCTATTATTATTATTTATTCTGCATCGTTTGTTGTTTATAGGGGCCGAATCGGAGAAAAGCACTGTGGTAGAAGGAGGGGAAGTTCGCTTTAATGGGAAAGGGAAAAAAATCCGCAAACCCAGGACTATTTACTCCAGTTTGCAGCTACAGGCTTTGAACAGGAGGTTCCAGCAGACTCAGTACCTGGCTCTCCCCGAAAGAGCCGAACTCGCAGCATCTCTGGGACTCACCCAGACCCAGGTACAGCTCCGACTGAGCCGGCCCCTCTCCCGTGTCCCCTCCGTGTCCGCACCGTCGGCGTGGGAGACCACACGCGTAACGCACACGGGTCACAGCCGCGAGCAACGGGGCGACACTCGTCCCGCCACAGGGCGCTCCCGGTGCTGTGGAAGCCCCCGCAGAGCCCGCTGGAGTGGGCCCAGGAGGCTCCTGCTGGGTGGCTTGGCGTCACAAAATAACACAGAAGTCGCGGGGGGAATGAGGGAGAGAAGCTGGGGGGCCGCCGGGTGGGGGGGTCCGTCGTGCCCTTGGAGGGATGGGGGGATGCTGGACCGTACCGAAGGATGCTGAGCCCTGCCCCGTTCCCCTTTGCAGGTGAAGATTTGGTTTCAGAACAAGCGCTCCAAATTCAAGAAGCTGATGAAGCAAGGAGGGGCCGCCCTGGAGAGCAGCGCCTTGACCAACGGCAGGGCTCTCTCGGGCAGCTCGCCACCCGTGCCTCCAGTGTGGAATACCACCTCTGCCTCCGGTAAGGCCTCGTCGGGGACCCCGGGCACCTACATCCCCAGCTACACGTCGTGGTATCCTTCGGCCCACCAAGAAGCTATGCAGCAGCCGCAACTGATGTGATTATATATATACGTTTTCCCCTAACGCAAGCACTATCGGTCCCAAAAAGAATTAAAATTATTACGGGGGAAAAAAAAACCAAGAAAAGAAAAAAGAAACTAAAACAAATAAAAGGAAAGGGGGGAAAAAGAGAGGGGAAGAGAGAGAATTTAAAAAAAAAAACAAAAACAAAACAAACAACAACAAAAACACAAAAGAAACCCAAGCAAACAAACAAACAGGAGGTCTCTTGCCCATCCAGCCATTAGGACGCTGCACGGTAGCTCGGTGCAGGAGAGCACAGATGTGATGCGGGCCGGTTCCCACCGCTGACAGCTGACGGAGCGGCCCCGAGCACGGCACAACAGCATGGGAGCAGAGCGAGCGCCGGCCGCGGCTTTGTGGGACAATCAGAAAAAGATGTCTGGGGGGCGGGGAAGCCCTCTCCTCTGTCCTGTCTGTCTGTCTGTGTCTGTTGAAATGTAGGTCATTTATTTACTACCCCGATCTGACGGTCTCTTCAATTGCAAGGGGGAAGGAAGCTGAACAATTTACCAGAGCTTCTTTCCCTCGACACTTTCTGTACCTTTCACTATCCATCTGTATATTTTTTGTTGTTGTTAAAAGGGGAAGACAGGGGGTTTATTTATTGATTTAAATTACCACTATGAGAGTGCTAGAAACAAACTCAGCTTGCTGAGTTTACTGCTTGGACGCACAGTTTGAACAAAACCACAGACGGTCCGTCGTCCCGTTCCCCCCCTTCACCCCGAATAAATCACCACGAGGGAAGGATGCGATTTTAACTTTTACAATAACTTTTATACTTCGCTGGTGTGGAGAGTTTTGGTCCGAATGATTTGCATTTCTCGCGTATTTAACAAAGGAAATAAATGCACATTGTTTGGTTCTCTGAAGTGGAATTGCAGCAGCTGCCAGCGCTTTGCTGAGGTGAAGCAAGGCGCAGAGGACGGAACGAGGGCCCGGAGGGCGGCGGGGGGGACCCACCGGGAGGGCGGGCGGGCGCGCACACCCTCGCAGTCCCGGCGCGGCCTCCCCGAGCAAAGCCGGCCCGAAGTCGAAATGCACAAACCGACGTGCAGGAGCTACTCACTGTACATATTTTATTCTTAATTATTATTATTATTATTATTGTTCTGTAAACATGTTGCACAAATTTAGCCTTTTTTAATTATTATTATTATTATTATTATTATTTCCGTTCTGTTTCGTGTGGCTGTAAAACATGATGCTTTGTGTACTGAGATCTTGACATTTTACTTGTGAAATTCAGAAAATGTGATAAATTGAGCTCGGCTGTGTTTAGTGTTCTATATGTCAAAGTTTAGTTTTATATTGAGAATGTTAACTTATTGCTTTGTATCTGGGGGAGGAAAGGAAAAAAAAACCACACAAATCTTTGTACATAAGTTATAAAGTTTCTTTGAGACAGTAAAATTATGGTTTGGAAAAAGAGACACCCATGCTCTCTGTCTCGTAGCGCGGCCGGGAGCGGGGTCCGGGCCAGGCTCCGCGCTCCGCGGCGGGACGGCGATGGCCAAAATCGGGAGGCGAGACGGAGGAGCGGCGCGCCCCGAACAGGGCAGCCTGTCCCTGTCCACCGGCCGGGCCCAGTTAGGCGGCGGCAGCCGTCGCGATGGTCGCGGGACCCTCTGCGGAGAGGTCGCTCGGAGCCGGGGGGGAACCGGGCACAGCTGCTGGCATGGGAAGGGGATGTAGTCCAGCTGGGAGAGTCCCGACCCCCGTCCCGACAGCCGAGCCGGCTGCCTACCCGCGCATCCCACGGGAGGCGAAGCTGTGCCGGTTCCGCCGCGGTCATCCCAGCCCCAGACTGAGCCGTGCCCGCTCCTCGGGCTGGCGCAGTGCCGGGCGCAACCCGTAGCTATTGCTGGGGTGCGTAAAACGCTGCAGAGCGGAGGGAGCTGCGCTCGGCCGGCTGCCCGTGCGCATCTCTGCGCTCAGGTTCCGCGGGGGATCGGCTGTGCAACCCTGCGGGGGCCGTGCTCACTCGCCCGGAGATACGCACCGAGTCCCCAGTGAGCGGGGTCGGTGCGCAGCCGATGCACGGCGGCCCGCGGGGTGCTGTATCCGGCATGGAAAACCTCCGCAGCTCCGCATTTCCCGCAGTGCCACGGCTCGAGTCTGGTCCCGAGCGACCCGAAGTCCCGAGCGGAGCCGGAGGGCTCCGCGGCCCCGTAACGCCCCAGGACCCGCACAGCTCCCGCGGCGGGTCTACCGGAGACCAAACGCCTTTGACCGGGCCGAAGCGGTGTGGTCAAGCAGCTCGGAGGGCTTTAAAGATATATTAGCTTCTCCTAACTCAATAACGTCTTTCTAACAGTTCAAATAGAGAAATTATCAGTTTTCTCTCAGCGAGGCGGTCTTGAGTTAGAGGCTATTATAATTGTACATTTGAAAATGTTAATCTCAGTACAGGCCTAATTAATTCTGCCTTGTTGCTGATAAGTAGTTCATCAAATATCTGATTCGAAGATTTTCATAATGAGGATATTAATTAAACTATGAATAATCCAAAGGTGCTTATATTGAAACAATACCTCATTACAATGATTAAGCCCTGATTTCGAATATTATACCTTTACCAATTGTCACCCGGCAAATACAACCTTATGGATGAGCCCGTAAATGGCAAAATGTAATTTTGGGATATACTTTTCCTTGTTGGGAAAAAAAAAAAAAAAAAAGTGTCCCTCATTTTCAAACACTTCTGAAATAGGTTACACACAGCTTAATGATGATCAAAATGACTCTTTTCTGCAAAAAAAGACCCCAAAGTGCGCGTACAGCTGCAAACCCAAGAGGGTCAGCATCATTTCACTGTATTCTCTTCTTGATTACAAGCCGAGCCCATCAAACACAACATAATTACAGTAATTTCAGGTTTATTTATTCTAATGCAGTTTCCCCATCTCTCTGGTAATTATGAGCAATTTTTTCGCCCAGGGAATCTTTTTGCATTAACAAAAGAGATAACGCACTGAAAGCCAAATTTGCTGTGCATTGAGAAAAGCGAAGAAAAAAAAATAAAATAGGTGCGAGCTGCCATCTCTGCAATTCTCCTATATTGGAGCTCTGCAAATTGCTTGCAGGTGTATGGAGCAGAGCTGTCAATAGGAAGGGGCTTCCAAATTAGCAAATGCACAATGTTGAAGTAATGAAGACAGACTTAGCAAAATTGCCAAACAACAGATACCTCTTTAATATCTTCCACCCAAAAAGAAAAAGGGGAAAAAAATCCCCTTGGAGTGTCCCTGCGAACCCCCTTGAATAGCTGGGGATGTTGTACATGTGTCAATCTAATTGCAGAGCACAGAGCGGCCCCTGAAACTAGAAAAAAATCAAATATCAGAGCCCAAGCCCGTTTGCATTCGGAATTCGCTCCCTTCGTTTGACAGAGGGGGATAAGAAATCCCCGCCGCCGCCCGTTCCACTCTCCCCGCCGCCGCCCTCCTACCCCGCTCCTGCCACCACCGCCACTCTCATGCCAGTGAAAAAGTGCCATGTCCCCCCCGCGCCGGCGCCTTTCCCCCCGCCTCCCGGCTCGGGACCGGGCAGTAATGCTCCCCTTCGCAAGGAACCGACAAACGCGCATCACGAAACCACCGCCGAAATCGAGCGCACGCCGGCGCCGGCAGCTCCCGGCAGCGCGGCAGTCCCGGGCGGCGAGTGCCCCCGCGCCGCTCTGCCCGCGCCGGGCTCCGCGGCTCGGCTCGGCTCGGTCCGCGGGATGCTCCGGCGCGGCTCGGCTCGGCTCGGCTGTGCACGACATCCCCGTCGCCCGGCCCGCCGCCCCACTCCCTTCCTCGCCCCGGTGCCGCCGGCGGGAAGTTTTGCGGGGAGAATGGGTCGGCGGAGCCGCCGCCGGTATTTCCCCCCTCTCCCGGCCCGCGCGGGGCATCCGTCCTCGTCGCGCCCCGTACACTCACCTACCCCCGCGAGAAAGGAGCCTGTGTCGCCACCCTTACCTTCCGCCTCAGTCCCTGAGGCTCTGGGCACAAGTCTTTGCTTTACAACAAACCAAAGGACCGAACGCGGCTTTTTGCTACGAAAGTTAGAAGAACGAGAGAGTGTGAGAGAGAGGGAGAGGATCGGGGAGGGAGAAAGAAAGCGAAAAAAAAAAAAAAAAAAAAAGAAGTCGAGCACAATAATAATATCCTGAGAGTGCAAATGTGGATTGAGATCCCCCAGAGATGCACATGCCTCTGAGCGCAGCAGCCTTTTTGCAGCTCTGCTCTTGCAGAATATGACTGAAATTTTCTGCTATATAGCCTCTGTCTTTATAGCTGATGAAAAAAATTGCAGATTATTAGCATAAATGTTTACTCTTCATTACGCTGATGACATTGTGCACTCGAGATCTTGGTAATCTTTGGGAAAATTATGAGTAATTTTTAAAAATTTTAAAGCAGCAGCAGTTACCATGCAATTCAGGCTAATTCTGCGTAGGCTCCGAACGGATATAATTATCGAGGAGTCAAGATGTTATGCTAAAAACTATGCATTGATATTCCCATTTATTATGTACATACAACTTTGACAATGTTGATGCTTGAAATAGCAGGAAATTGTCTTGCGCAAAAATTACAGTCCATATTAGGACATGTGAAATTGCGAAGAATTATATAGTAATTGCAGGCTTTCAGATGGGAGAGCCAGAATGCTCAAACTAGTGCAAATGTGGATAAAATTACAGATCAGAGCAAAAATTAGGGAAAAAAGGGGTCTGGGATTTTTCAAGTTGGCTATAGGATTCCGGAAGTGTCTAATGCCACATGATTGCTGCAGCTTTAGGGGAGACATTCATGCCTCAAATAACTCCTTTTGCCAGAGCCGCTTTAATTGAATTTCTCGTGCTTTCTCTTTTCACCGGGCAAATGAGTAAATTGCCTCCCCACGGTACAAGCCCGGCCGGCCCCGCCCGTGCTCCGGGGGGGCAGAGGGTGCCCTTCGGCCGGGCTGCTGCCGTGCCGCCCTCCCAGACCGGGCTGGTCGCGGAGCCGTCACTTATCCCTGCCGCCCCCCGGGGACCGGCCCCGCTCTGCCGCCCCCCCGGCCCGGAGTCGGGACCGGGCCCGGCGGGGGGCGGAAGGGGGAACCTCGGCTCTGGGACGTGGGGTGGAGTCGTCCCAGCCCCCCCACCAGGCTCCCTCCCCCGCTCCGCAGCCCTTCCCGGAGTGCTGCGGAGGCCGGGGATAACTCGCCCCCCGGTTATCCTGCTGCCCGCCACTTTGGCCGGCTCCGGATGGCCGATCCCCGCGCAACTTGTGCGGGGGATCATGGCTCTCAGCGGTACGTGCCCCGTCCGGTCGGACGGGAAAAGAGCAGAAAAAAACCGGTTACAAACACACGCATTTCTATACGTGTGCAGCAACGCGCCTCTGCATCCACTGGCCGTCGCCGACCCCCGCACGGTGTGAGCCGCATCTGGGATGCGAGCAGCGGGTGAAATACGGAGCCTGGGAGGACTCTGGAAGATACGGGGATGCTGAAGCACGAAAACCCTCATGGCATACACCAGGTGCAGATAGCCCAGAGAGGACTGATACCAGCACACAGCAAATAAATAGTAATAAATAAATTATAAAATACAAAATAATAGAAAGAAAGCCCGAAGGCTCCCGTCTTGGGTGTGGTGTGCTCTGCTCCCCCATCGCTGATAGCGTTCCCCTGTTAGTCAGGTCCCTGTCCCAGGGACCCCACGCCGTTCTCGGCATCCTGCCCGACCCCAGGGAGACGAGCAACACCCCGCACCGCAATGCTGCATCGGACTGGAGACACTGGGCTAGGAGAGACCGGGGCGCAGATGTTTGAAGGGACCTTTATTTAACTGCGTGAAGCCCCTGTGAAAGTGATGGGGCGGGGGGACGGGGAGGGAACGGGAATGGGAATCGTCTCCGTCCTGGACGTGGCCCGCGACCACGGCTTTCTCGTGCATCCCGGACAATCGATTTAGTAAAATTTGTCACCTGACAGATAGTGTATCCCACTTTTCCTCCCTCTCCGCCCCCCACCTTCGTAACCCGCGGGAACACCGGGCTGCCGGGAACAGAGCTCCTGCCGGACCATGGGGCCGTGGGGCTCCGCGGTGCTGCTCTCCACGCGTGCCGCCCAGCTCCGTGCTCGCTTCCCCAGGGCTTCGCCGTCTGCCAGCGGGGAAATTTCTTTTCCCTGGTCCGAGCGGGCGACTGAGGCCCCTGCCACCAGGTCTGCCCGGGCCGGCGGGCGGGGGAAGGAGGGGACAGATATGTGGTGGGTCGGCCCCGCTGTGTCTTGGGGGCGACTCTGGGCTCTCATCCCCGTCCTCGCCGCCGGGTCAGCGCCGGCACTGGAGGACAGCTGCCGCTTTCCCCTTTGTCTCTCTCACTCCCTCCTCTCCCTTTCTTTGCACCCGACCCTCATCTTCCAACATCCCCTCGTCATTCTTCGCTTTTCTTCACTCCTCCTTCGACCCCCGCCTCCTCTCGCCCCCAAGCTTTCCCCAAGCTCTCAGAAGCAATCTGTCCTTCCGCTTTCCCCCCTTCTTCCCCCCTCCCTCTTTTCCCCCTTCTTTCCCCTCTCCTCCCGACGTGTCTCCTTGTGGGGCCGCCCCCCTCCGCCTTCCTCGGCCCCGCCCGGGCTCCTCATGCGAAGGCCTCTCGGAAGAGTGTCGGCCAGGCTACGCATTCCCGACCTCGGGCAAGCTGGCCTGGGCCTTCATCTTGTCTGCAATGGGATCTTCAGCACGGCTCTCTCTCCCCGTGCCCTCTGCAAGAATGACGGGGTTCTCGCGGTGATGAAAGCCAGATTCTTTCACCCGCTTTTGCCTCTTCCAGCAGCAATGCCTCCAGGGATGCAGCCCGCAGGGGTTTGCCCCTCGGGGTTACAGCTTGGAGGGGCACAGCCGGGAGGTGGCATCCCAAGTGGGGCGGCTCTGAAAGGGTGCAGCAAAGGTCATCAAAGTGAGGGTTCAGCTCAGAGGGGTGCAGGGAGCGTTCCAGATGGTTGCATCCTGGAGGGGTCCAGTCCTTGATACATCCCAAGAAGCTTCAACTTTGAGGGGGTGCTGCCTGGGAAGGGGTTCAGCCTGGAGGGGTGCTGCCCTTACGAGGTACATCCCAGAGGATTTCAGCTATGCGGGATGAAGCTGAAAGGCTGCATCCCAGAGGGGAACATCTTGAGGGGTCCAGTCCTCAAGGGGCATATCTCAGAGAAAGTCCAATCGGTGCCTCCAGCCCTTGAAAGCACCGCAGAGGGGCTCGAGGCAGCCACCAACTCTGGCCCAAGCAAAGATTCCATGCAGGTTACCAGCCTGGGTGCCATTGCCGGAGGGGCAAGGCGAAACGCGTCTGGGTCAGGGCTGCGCCCGAGGACCAGCTCCAGGACTACTACAAATCCCGGGAACGGCCCTGCCCCAAACCCCTTCGGACCTCCATGGGAAGCTGTGAGACGGCAGCAGTCTGTCCCGGGTGAAATGTCGCTGGCGCCAGGAGGGGGGAGAGGGGGAAGGGGGGGCAGCTCTGGGCCGCTGCCGGCAGCGCTGAGTGATTCATGGCCTCGCCGAGAAGACTGTCAGGGGCGAGATTTTATTGTAGACGGGAAAGAGGGGAAGGAGGGGGAAAGTCACAGGCTTGCGGCAATAGTTACAATGAGGAGGGGGTAAGAGGAGACGCAGCTCTCCCTCCCAGCGAACACCCGGGTCCGAATTATCACCCTCAACTTCCTCTATCCCCCAAAAACTCAGCCTGGGCACCATGGAAACAATAATTTATTTAAATAATCTCTGCTTATTGTAAAAGAAACATTAATGAGTGTATAAGTTTTCCATAATAAATAACCAAAAAATACCGTTTTGTTTTTTTTTTTTCCCACGACGCTAGACATGAAACAGATCAGGGGCATGTCAGTGGCTAGGTTGGCGGCAGGAGAAGAGCAGAGGGGTGCAGAGAGGAGAGCTCGCTGCGGCTGGCGCCCGACACGGGAAAGCCCCGTCGAGGCCCGAAACCAGTCCGGAGGCAGCACACGGGCAGGAGCTGCACGGGTACCGCCGCCTGCGACCGGCCCCCGCCCCCGCCGGACTGTTTCGTTCACAGCTAAAAGGGATACCTTAAACACGGGAGGCTTCTGTTTTAAATCTACATATAAAAATTATTTATCTTTTTTTTTTATCGTTTTATTTTTTAATCCCCAACAATGTGAGGTTATCCGCAAAGGCACCTATCAACTTTAAAAAAATAAAAAGTAAAGTTAACCAGAGTTCTGCACCGGTGGTTTGATGAAAATGCCGGGGAAGAGGAGGAAGGTGGACGGAGAGGAGAGAGGGAGGTGAGTACTTGATCCGTAGCGTGGTTGTTTTCACGGCGGGAGGGAAGACCCCACGGGGCCGAATGCACACGGGCCCCGCCGGCGGCGGCAACGGGGCGAGACGGGGCGCGGAGCTGTTCGTCTCCGCCGGGACGGCCGGGGCCGGAGCCAAGCTTCACCAAAACACCAGTGTTGCGCGTCGGTGCCCCGCGGCTGCCGGGCGCGGTCCGCGGGCTCAAGTCTCTACAGCGCCTAGAAGATGCTGCCGCTACCGTGGTGATGCGGGGGCTGTGCCGGCTGCGGGAGGGGAGCGGCCGCCGGCAGGTGCGCCGGGCCGGCGGGGCCCGGCGGGTACCACGAGTAACTACCGAGGAAGGCGGCGGCGGGGCTGGGGCTGGCGGTGCCGGCGCCGCCCGCGGTACGTGGGTGCGGAGCAAAGTCCCAGGCGGGGGGCGAGGAGGGAGACGGCGGCGAAGAACTGCGGCGAGGAGGCGGCTCCGCTGGGATCTCTCCGCTTTTCCACATCTTCTTGAACTTGGAGCGGCGGTTCTGAAACCAGATCTTTACCTGCGGGGAAAGGGGCGTCAAGCGGCCGCTGCCTCTGCGGCGCCTTCCCGGCGCCCAGACCGCCCGCAGCGGGGCAGAGACGCGCAGCTTTCGCAGCCCCGAGCACTCCCGGCGCTGCCGCTTCGCTCGCACTCCCACCCCAGGCCGTCGAGGCGCCATGGGCCGGCCTTCCTCCCACGCTCGCACTGACTCCGCGGAGGGCTCCCGGCGGGGCGGCACGTGCCTGGAGCCCCACGGCGAGAGAGCCTTACCTGCGTTTGGGTGAGGCCGAGCGAAGCCGCCAGCTCCGCTCTCTCGGGCAAGGCGAGGTACTGGGTTTTTTGGAAGCGCCGCTGCAGAGCCGCCAGCTGGAAGCTGGAATAGATGGTTCGGGGCTTCCTCACTTTCTTCGGCTTCCCGTTCACGATTCTGATCTCCGGCTCGCAATCTTCCTTCTCTGCTGCGGCAGAAACGGCAACCCCAGTGAGACGAGGCGCCCCCGCCACCCCGGGCCCTGCTCGCAGCTCGGCATCCCCGCCCGCCCCATCGGGGCGACCCACCGG
Organism: Sturnus vulgaris; assembly: GCF_052056855.1. Lineage (NCBI taxonomy): Eukaryota > Metazoa > Chordata > Aves > Passeriformes > Sturnidae > Sturnus > Sturnus vulgaris. The sequence goes on along the minus strand of NC_142249.1, from coordinate 21,214,247 downwards.
GAACGAACTCTCTCCCGCCCCTTGTCCAGAGTCCCGTTCGCCTCCCCGCCAGGCTCACCGAGCCGTCTTCCACGCGGGGCTCGGACGTACCGGAGTCGTTGTTGGCTGGAGAGGCCCTGCTGCCGTAGGGCCCGTAGGAGCCGTAGGCGCCCCCGTAACCCACGTCGTAGGCGGCCTTGGCAGAGTAGGGGGCGGTGCCGCCGCCCGCGTAGGGGTAGGAGCTCACGGGGCCGTAGGGCGGCCCTCCCGCTGCCCCGTGCTGCTGGTTGGTGTAGTAGCTGCTGTCGGTGGCCGTGGAGACGGGCAGCGTGGGGGACTCCTGCGGCTTGTGCAGGCCGCCGTGCTGGTGGTAGCTGCCGGCGGAGATCTGGCTGGTGTGCATGTCCGGCATCAGACTCTCCAGCACCCCCGTCATCCCGCGCCCCCGCCCGCCGGGGCACGGGTCGCCGCCCCGCGGCCGTCCCCACCGGGGACAGGCGGTCAGAGCCGCGCCACCATGCTCGCCGCGCTCCGCCCGGGCGGTGCAGCCGCGCTCCCGCCGCCGCCCGCGGGACGGACTGTGCGCGCCGCGCGCCGCCGGGACGGCATTTAACACCGGTCACGTGGCGCGGCGTACGTCACCTAGCAACAGCCAATGCGGAGCCCGCCCGCGCCGGCTCCCCGCGGGCTAGCGGAGTGCGGGACGGGACCGGCGCCTGGCGTGGAGACGAGCGACCGCGGGGTCGCCGGGGACCGGGACCTTCCCCGCCGTACGGCTCAGACTGCTGCCCCTTTGGTTGGACGGGGCGGTCCGATCCGCACCAGCGAGGGCTCCGGGCCGCGGCTCAGCCCGGCCGCTTCTGCCATGCTGTCTTTGGTGTGTGTGCCCTCGTCTGGCCAGCAACCCTAGGGAAAGGCCCGCGCATAGGTCCCTCCGGGGACCGATGCGGTATCCCCATCCGAGCGCACCTGACGACGGGCGCAGCTGGGCGGCCGCGTCTGGGGGTCAGCTGTTCCGGCCCCGGGAGAACGTGCACGTCACGGGAGATCAGTAACCTGGTGTCTGTGGCAGAGCTTTCCAGTGAAATCTCCGTAACGTTACACATGGAGGGGCGACATTCCGCCTAGAACACGTGTTTTGTACAGCAGTTGCTGACGGCGCCCGCGCCTGTTGCAGCCAGAATGGCGAGGCCGGAGGTGTCAGGAGGTGCCGCCTGTTTCCCTGCCCTGTCCGCTGGCGGTTCCACCAAGGCCGTCGGGGCCGGCTGTCGGTCGGGCGCGGCGGCGATGCCCTTGGCCGCCCTCTGCCGGGGGCAGCGCCGCGGGGCAGCAGCCGGAGTAGTGTGTCAGGTGCGCTAAATAGCGCTTCGGAACCGATTTTTTTTCTGATATGTTATTTCCCTTGCTTGGCTGTCCCGCCGCGGATCCGGGCCGCCTGCCGGGTAGCGCGTTCCTTTCGCAGGGAGAAGGCCCCGCGCTGCCCGGGGCTACCGCGCGCGGGTGCGCTCGCGTCCCTGCGGGAGTCTCACGTGCGTTCAGCGCGGACAGGGAGGGAGGCGGAGGTGCGAGGGTGGCTGCAAGCGTTACCACAAAAAGCCGCTAAAAAGTTAAAAGAAAAAAAAAATAGAGAAAAAAAAAAAAAGAAGAAAAAAGAAGCGGCCGGCCGCCGTCGTGTTGTTTGCGAGGGCCGGGGGTACGCGGTGTACCTGGCTATCCCCGCGCGCCCTGAGCCAGCGCGTGCCCCCTCAGCACCTCTCCTCGCGCTCGTCTCGCCCCGCCCGGCGGGGGCCGCTCCCTCACGGCGCCGGTGCCCGGCATCCCGCTCCCGCCCCGGGCCGGCCTCGCCCCGGCCTCGGCCGCTTTGAAGAGTACCGCGGCTGGAGCCTGTCCGTCTGTGCCTGCGGGGTGGCGGCGCTGCGGCGAGCGCAGGTGAGCGGGGCTTGCCCTGGTCGTCTGCCAGCGGCAGGTGAGGCCGGGAGTGGGGCTGCGGGCAATGGGGCGCTCGGCTGAGGCGGGGCTGAGCCTGGGGCGCGCGGACTCCGCGGAAACCGAGGTGCCCAGAACCGGGCGTGATAACGCCGAAACCTGGCGCCCGGCCCTGCTGGCCACCGGGGCCCGGGGGGCCGGAGCAGCCGCGGTCACGGAGAGAGCTCGGTGCCCGCAGTAGCGGCTCTCGTGCTGCCGACTCTCCCAAATGTAGCTGGTGCTTAGTGCAAAAGAAAACCACTTTCTGCAATGCGCAGTGTGAACGTACTGCTGTCCCAAGTGGCAGATATCTGTGTAGGACTGTTTCTGTCCATCGCTGGATGAGGGCCGGCAGTCTGAAACAGCCGCTGGCTGGCGCGGGATAGGGGCAGACAGCGTTTGGTGACTGTCAGCAAACAGCGGGACAATCTACCCTTCATTAGTCACGTTCTGAAGCGTGTGAGATGGTTTAAAAAATACAGAGGAGAAAGGACATTTCATGTCACACTGAGGATTTAATAAAGAAAAGGACTTAGTCGGCAATTTGTCTTGCTATGTGGCAATTTGTATTTTTAAATGAAAGTAAATAGTGCTATATAGCATGTACATGGTGATCTGTACAAAAAGTAAAGGACATGATTTTGTTTGCTTCAGTTTACATTAATAGTCTTTCTTGTGCAAGTTATTCCTCATAAGTTGATGCAGGGCTCACAGATTTAAATGACTTGTGAAATGATAGCTGCTCCAGAGTCTTATGGCTTTGTTTCTGCAGTTTGTTTTGCCAATGTGGAGGCGCAGACTTGCTGGAATGACCAAGGGGGAGTTACTTTTTCATGTATTCACATGGCTGATCTTGTAGATCTGATTTTATTATTTCTAATTTATTTGGACTTTTCTCATGAGATGGTTGTTTTTAAGCACCAACTTGCATAAATAAAAGCATGATTAAAGGAGAGATGGCATCCGGCAGCAGGAAGGAAGGAGAAAGGCTTGTTTTAGGTGGGAGATGACTACCATGAATGTTTTACAACACACTTCTCTGAATCAGTCATAGTATTTTTGGGAGTTAAAAAAAAATAATGACATTAAGCTGGTCACGTGTTTATGTGTTTTCATGTTCTCGTGTTGAGCTAACAATTATAATTTTGATTTTTTTGTTCCCTGCTTTGGGAATTGTGAATGTTACATGGCTGGGTAATTAGAAAACACCCAGAGAGACTGGGGAGTGAGGGAAAAATCAGAGGAGAGTAGCAGTGTTGTGTGTACCTGCTGTTAATACTCGGCAATCCTGCTTGGTTTTGGTGTAATAGATCATGCCTTATTATTTATATCCTGTGAGAAGGAGTGTTTGTATGACAAAATACATATCTTATGCACATTGGTCATTCAGCTGCACACGGGAGAAGGATACTTGCCTTCTTGCTGCAGAGCAGTTCAGTGGTCAAAAGTTTTGGTCATGAGGTTTATATGAATATACAGCGCTTATTGCCAGAGGCAGCAAAACCATTGAGCTGGCTTTGTTGTTGTTGACTTGTTTGTTTTAGAAGCATCCTCATGCTGACTTCGGACATATTTCGTTATCAAGTATGGTAAACACAGTGTATGTATAAACAGAAGAGACGACCATCAGTCTTCAAAAGCATCATCTCCAACTGATCAGCCTATATTAACTTTTTATTATTTAAAAAAAAGGCAGTTGTAAATAATTCATAGAAATTGCTGTGGTAACTCTGGGCTGGTATATTTTGTTTAATTCTTTTATTAACTATTATTCCTTCTCTTCCTGAAATAGACTTCATCTGAGAAAAATGTGACAAGCACTTAAGGGATGGTATCCTGACTCTATATACGTGGTATAGATTTAACCAAGGGATCAATGGAACGAGTTGTTACACGTTGTTTCATCTCAAGTTTCACTTGAAGAGAACTGCACTTAACATTAAGAATGAGGTTAATTTTTAATCTGCTGTATTTCAAAGTATAATTTTACCCATTACGAGCCACATTTGGCTGAACCATTTCACTTACTTCAGCAAGAATTCGGTGAATCTTAAGAGATGGGCCTGTTATTTCGGATAATACTGCACAAAAGAAATTGGACAGTAGTCTCTACTGCAGTAGCATGTTAACAAGTATGGATTTCTTGCCATGGCTAAGGGAAATGCTTTCCAGTGATATAATGCATGGTATAGTCTTGAGTGTTTGCCTTAATAATTGAGGAGTAATATAGATCATGTGCCAGATGAAGCTATGAGGAGGGTTTATGCTTGCATTGTACGTATGAAATCTGGTATTGCACTCAAGTATGATGGTAACAGTTCAGTCTTCCTTTTCTGAGGGATTAAGTGTATCAGCTTTTGGGAAATTGTACCAATCTTTTCAACACCCTTTGGTAAGCTTGCTACCTGCTGTGCTTAGTTTCAGAATCCAGCGTTATCATTTTCCCCTCTAAAAACTGTTTATTGTCTCATTCATCTGTACATCAGATTACTTCATTCCAAAAATCACATAACTCTTCTTAGAAGAATATGCCCCCTTGTGTGGCTCCCTGAGGATTCCTTTCTTAGCCCCTTGTTGTAAACAGCTTATACAAGCGTGACATGAAACATGGGTTCTGTAAAATCCTTTCAGAGTTGTTTATTAAGCTGTCTTGGTCTCAGATTATCTTTCTCAGTGATGATTCACTGGCAGCTCAGCACCTTTCTTCAGCGGAAACCTTTGCAGACTGGAGCACAAACTGTGACTTTTAATAGTGGATTAGTCTGCTGTTATTTAGCACAGGTGTTTCTCAGTTGTTCCCTTGTACAATGTTGAGGAAGTGCACAACCTGATGCATTGGGCTGAATGTCTAATAGCAGCACATTCTTGGGTCTAATAATTGCTAAAGATGCTTGGTGTGGGAAGGCAGGTCTGTGTGCAGAATGTGAAGGCAGTAGAGTGGCAGTCCTTGTGGGTTTTGGGAATAAAGCAGAGCATGCCCAAACAGTCCCTCTTGCCTCCTTTAAGACTGAAATTCTACCTTGATCTGTGGCGGGGTCTTTGGATGTGTTCCCATCATCTCTGGGGGTTCCAGGTTTTTTGTTTTCTTTACCAGATGTATTGTAAGTAATACTACTGACAAAAATAAAAAGCTATGTGCTTTTTTTTTGTGGTTTTTTTTTCGATTTTTTCCCCCCTTAACAGAATGAGATTGGTAGAATATCTAGAAAGTAATCTTTTTAGTAGTGTTCTGTGGGAATGTTAACTGGCCAGAAGCTGGGCAATCACAGCTGCAGGTACATGTATACTCCAGGGCAAGTGCTGTGAGCCCACTATATAGTGGATCTGAGCACACTCAGGTTCAGTCAATAGGTAAATCTTTGTCGAAAGTGTTTTGTGTGTGAATATTTAGATGAAAAAGAAGTCTTAGTACAAGCATGCATGAAAAATGCTTTCAAGATGAATCATTAGATAATTTCTAATACTGCTGTAGATGACAAGTGTGAGAGAAGCTGAGAGGCGTATTTTGTGGGAGCAGATTTAAGCTGAGTTGATAATTTGTATCATTATGAGCTCTTGTTTTGCATAGGTAGTAGAAAACATTTTTTTTCCTTGACTGTAAGGTCTGTACAACCTTTACCTATGTGTCTAAGCACAGTTTAAGCAAACTTCAACACTGAGAATAGCCTGCTTTGGTGTTAGCTTAAATGTGAATATTTTAAGGGTTCAATTTAGTGGACAATGGTGTTTGGAGCTCAGAAATGCTACATCACCTCAGTGTACTGGATGAATTTTGATTTGTAGTGCCAGTGAATTGCCTGACATGTGAAGTGTGCTTTCTTCTACAGAATCTTGTTTGAGCTGACACCTCCTATGACTGGCAAATAAAAAAGTCTGTTCCTGATGGAAAACATGAATGTCTTGCTTGGAAGGATGAGATGTGTGTTTTGCTTTAAAGAAGATGTACAAGAGCAGATCTTGTAAATGGATTGTACAGCTGCAAAGTACTTGGGGCAAGTCCTAGATTGCTACATTCCCATCTGGAATGCTGCACTAAATTGACTCAAATTGTGGACCATGCAAACTGCAGAGCCTCTTCATGGCAATACTTGGACACATGCTCTGGGATTTGGCACTGGCTATTCCCTTTGTAGGCATCTTAAGTAGAAATGATTAATTGCTCAAAATTGTAAATTTAAAAGAAAATCTTCTTTCTTGTAGTGAGAAAATATGCACATACAAACCTTAAAAATTAATTTGCTTTGAAGTTAATTTGCTTTTTTCTTTTTTTTTTTTTTAAGTGGTGAATTAAATGTGATCAGAAGTGTGTTGCTATGACCTTGACTAGTGAAGCCACAGCTGACCCATGAACTGGTTGGGGGACCTTTTCTTCAGGCTCTGTAGCTGAAGTCTGTCGTGTAAGTATGAAAACAGAGGGAGTTTGAGGCAGTGAATTGTCTGTGAGGAGTGCTCATGTCATAATCTGCACACATATCTGTCTTGAAACTGCTCCTCCCTTGGAAGGAAAGGAACTGTGTTCAGGCTCACAATAGTTACTGGCCTTTTGTGTCTTGTGGTTGCTTCGCTTACAATATTGGCAGGTGATTTGCACGTGTATTTCACCTCATAGTATTTTTCCTGTTGGCAGAATGCCTAGATCTGAGAAATACATGCCTTTTATGAACACTGCTGTAAATCTAAATAAATTAAATAGAATGTTGCTTTTTGCCTGTATGCATGGCTATCAGGGGTTAATGTTGTCACCTAAGGAGACCAAGCTCCTTAATTTTTTTTTCTTTTCAGCTTGGAAGTTAAGAGGATATCTAAGAAGAAAAGATCTTGAAAACTGAGAGAGCAGAGCAACTGCAGAGATAAGGTGGTAGGTGGGAAGTTAACTAAGTAAATTGTATTGCCTTCAGGTCCTCTCATGACTCAGTCCTTATGCGACTTTGCATGTAATTTGCAAAAGTCGTTGAAATGTGGATTAAGAATAACGTAAACATTAATGTGTAAAGAATCTAAGTGGCCACAGGGTGTCCCCACTGTTCCATGCTGATGTAGCCTGATGGGCCATTTGTCCTGTAGTACAACGCTTGATATACTTCTTAAACATGCTATTTTACATGTTGCAGGTCTTAGCATTTATTTATATATTTCCAATGGTTATTAATTAACATCTGGTCTGATGGAGGGAGAAGGGGAAAAAAGGAATTTCTTTTCCTGGTTTGCTTGCTTGCTTTTAACTTACAAAGGTTGCGTATGGACAAGACTTGATTTTTCTGAAGTAAGTTATTCATGCCATGTGAGTGAAATTTGGTTGCTGAAATTGGAATGAGAATTAATTCAGAAAGATAGTTTTCTGTCCACTTCTAAAAACCTGCTACAGGAGGTTTGCATGTTGACCAAGAAAGTGAAATGGCATACTTATCTAAGGGCTTGTCTGAACAACATTGGTGGCATCAAATTAAGGGGTGAAAGTAAAATAATGCTTTTGGGCTCTTATGGTAGCTTACTTTAGATACAGTTTAATTTAAGCAGAAGTGAGGCGTTCTGCACAATAAATGCATTGAAGTGGGAAGCTGGTGCAGAGAATAGCTATAGTAGTAAAACTTACACCCTGGCTTCTGAATGGTATATGTGTCCCAAAACTCTGAATGCACAGTATGTGATTGATCGGACTGTGGATGATACTGCACAAGAATGTGTGCCCTGTTCCTGCAAGTGTTCAAGACCAGGTTGGACAGGACTTAGCACAGCCTGGTTAGTGGAAAGTGTCCCTGTCCACAGCCAGGATGTTTGGGCTAGGTCATCTTTAAGGTCCCTTCCAACCCAAACCTTTCTGTAATTCTCTAAAAAGTATACAGCATAAGGAGCTCTGTGTTAGGGCTGTGACTTCATGTTTTACTAAGACTGTGCTGTTACATGTAGGCTGTGGCAGTGATGCTTTCCTTAGGAATTCTTTATAGCTACATTAACTATATCCAGCTGCTTTAGATTTTCAGCACCTCTGAAAATCACAATGTATGTTTTGAAGTCAGATAGTACTTGAGATGAGAAACAATGATATTTTCGGTAGTCTGTTGGGCTTGAAAATCCATGCAGTGAGGCTTTGTACTCTGGGTACAGACACATGTATTCACCATGGCGTTTTTTACATGCATGTGGCCATTCAGACTTCCAGGAAAGCCTGAAGAGAAAACTCTTCCAAACAACTTACTGCCTTGGTTTGTCCCTTCTACAGTGCAGGAGCTGTGAATTATATTTTATTATATCAGTAGCATACCTACCTTTTCTTACTGAATTTAATCGTGCAATACCAGCAGTGTTCTGCAATCTTGTTTATCTGGTAGCTTCCAGGCTTGGATTGTCTGTCCTACTTCAAATAGCTCTATAGGCCAGACTGATTTAAATAATCACAGTAATTGTGCTGCAAACAACAGATGACTGGAATTTCACCTAGATGTGCTTCTTTGGGAGTTGGTGATTTTGAATTTCCTTTCTTAAGAACTGCTCTTAGAAGTAAGCTTGGAGTACAGCAGTGAGTTAATATGTAAGCTAAGTCTATTCTTTTCCATGAGGACAAGCAACCAAAATCGACATGATTATATATGTGTGTTGTGGGTTTCTGCTGGCCAGATACCAGACACCCTTGAAAGCTGCTCACTCACTGCCCTCTGCAGCTGGACAGAGGAGAGAAAATTTAATGAAGCATCCATGGACTGAGATAAGGGCCAGGAGAGATCACTCATCAAATGCCATTGTGGGCAAAACAGGCTCAGCTTAGAGATATGAAGTGAATTTATTATGAACAAAACCAGAGCAGGATAATGAGAAGTAAAATAAGCCCTTAGAAACACCTCCCCTCCACTCCTCTCTCCTTCCAGCTCTACTTCCTACCCCAGTGGTTCAATGAGACAGGGAATGGGGGTTATGGTCAGTTCATCACCTGAAACTTCTCCTGCTGCTCAGGGAGAGTTGTTCCCCTACTACACTGTGGTCCCTCCCACAGGAGAAAGTTCCCCGTGAACTTTTCCAGTATGAGTCCATCTCACAAGGAACAGCTCCCTGCGAACTGCTGCAGTGTGAGTCCATCCCATGGGCAACAGTCGCCCTCAAACTTCCGCAGTGTGGGTCACTCTCTTCCATGGGGTGCAGTCCTTCAAGGACAGGCTGCTCCAGTCTGGGAGCAGGGCCCCTCTCTCCATGGGTCTCCCATGGGCTCACAGCCTCTTCTAGGCGTCCACCTGCTCCAGTGTGGGGCTCCTCCTCAGGCTGCAGGTGGATCTCTGCATCCCTGTGGATCTCCATGGGCTGCAGGGGCACAGCTGCTTCACCATGGTCCTCACCACAGACTGCAGAGGAATCTCAGCTCCGGTGCCTGGAGCTCCTTCTGCCCCTCCTTCTTCACTGATCTTGGTGACTGCAGTTGTTCTCACATGTTCTCAATCCGTTCTTCTCTAGTGACCATTAAAACTGTGCCACAACTTTTGATTCCTTCTTAAATATCTTATTGCAGAGGCATTATCACCATTTCTGATTGGTCCAGCCTTGACCAGCAGCATGTCCATCTTTGGAGCCAGCAGGGATTGCCTCTGTTGGACATGGTGAAAGCTTTTAGCAGCTTCTCACAGAAGCTACCTCTGTGGCTCCCCCACTAAGGGGGAGGAGGCCATGCAAACCCAATACAATGTGTTTATTATTGAAAGAGCTTGAGAGGATACAAATGCTGTCTCTTTTCTAGTGTGCTATACCTTCTGGGTTTTTTACTCGGAAATATAAGTTAGCTCTTTTGTATTTATGTTTTTCATGACCATTGTGAAAGGATTTTTATAAAGAAGACAGAGGCTATTACCTAATTCAGTATATGAAAGATTTCTGCTGGACTAGATGCATATTACTGCTACTGCTGCCTGCTTAGTCAGTTGTTTCATTGACATCAGGGGTAGTTTTGCATGAAAGAAAATATCTGATGGAGTTGTTAGCACTATTCAAAACAATGAGACTCTTAGTGTCCAGTGACTGCAAATCCTGACTTGGATCTAGTCTTTCAGCTCTTGTGCTGACTGATGTGAAGGATTCCAATGATGAAAGCTGGTTACCAAGTAGATGAAACTTTCACAGTGCTTTTGGAACCAAAAGGCTGCAGTTGCCATACAGTGTGTGCAAGCTACCTATGAGCTGGGAATTGATGCGTGGGCAATTGGGCTGTTTAAGCTTTGAGTGATAGGTTTTGTAAGGGGCCTGCAGCGCTAACAATCAAGAATCTTGGGTGAACCTTAGTGCTTGGAAGAGTGAACTGCATTGCTAAGTGCACTGCAGCAAAGGCAAAGGCTACCTTACAAACGAGATTTTTTTATGCTCTGATTGAAGAACTGTGAACAGTTGTTCTTGGACAATGCAAGACAGCACATATTGGAGGAATAATTGCCCTCCAGACATAAACTATACAATATAAGGGTTGCATGCTTGCTTCGTAATACTCTTTCTTGCTGTCTTCTTTTTTTTTTCCCTGCATACACATACCTTCCTGGAAGGAGAATAATAAGTGCAACTTTTCAAAGAGAGAACTAGTTGCCCAGAGGTTATGAATTCTCTCATTTTCTCATTTCCTGGCAGGAATGAGGCAGGAGATGGTGTACCTCCCTAGGTGGGTTCAGGTTATGTTCCCCATCTCATTTGATATATCTGTCCCTGTAAATGGTTAAGAGTAGGCAGCAATAAAAAACGTTGTCTTAGGCCCTCTATATATAAAATATAATGTCAATAAATACTATAAATATAAATAAATAAAAATAAATATAATAAAATATAATGTCAATAAAATGTCGGGCCCTCTATATACAGTATGACAACGATGGCATGACTCTTTCAGCTTTGTGCCTGTCTTTGTGGCACAGGAATGTGGTGATGCTGTGGTTGGAGTATAGCAGCTCTCAGCTTGCTGTGGTAATGGGGATTTGGATATTGATGTCTCTGACCTGAGGAAATGTGTGCCATGTCCTCAGCCAGCCTGACTTTGGGAAAGAAAAAGTGAGTGAGGGCCATTTCATGTCCAGGTGATTTACCTTCAGGTTACTGGTCCAGTCTTGATAAATACCCAGGAGCAGAGACCGATAGGAAGGTGTATTCATAGCCACGTTGTCAGGAGAAAAAGTTTTCTCCCAGGAGAGGGCACATTTCCACTAGATTTGTGACAACACAGCTGTGTTGGTAGGCAGACTCCAGCCCCTAGGGGATCTGAGAAGGAAATGCTGTCTTTTACCTTTCATTCATCCATCGATTAAACCAGACCTCTCCTGACAAGCCCTGGAATGGTAAAATAGATATGAAAGGAAACATTCCTCTAACTGTTAATTGCTTGTGGCTGCCAGTTGGTACTTACCTAACATACCTGTACATATTAAATTCTGTTATTATATCAATGGTTGGGAAGTTGGGGAGGGGAGAAGAGAGTGCTGGAGGGAAATGGGAAGGAGAGAGCACTGTCATCTCTCAAACGAGGTGTGGGAACAATGTGTTTTAAAGTCCAGAGAGTTGCTGTTAAGCTGAACAGGAGCTTACTTTACTGTTATTAAACTTTTTGTTATGTGTGAAGAAGACATTGAATACTTTTGAATTTTAAAAGTGTCCTCACCGTTCTGGGGAGAACTGGATAGAGATAAGTAAAGAGTTTGTGGGAGTGTCTCTCTTTTAAAAGAAAATTGTTTTTGTTGATCCCTGGTTTACTTGACCTAGTTAGGTAGTTAAGGTTCTTAGAGTTCTGCAGATATTTAATAATAATTTTGTATTGTAACTAGCGGTTCTTCAAAGAAATACCAAGCTGCAGCAAATATATAACCATTGATAATTTAGAGAACTGACAGCAAATACAAGTAACGCTGCTGTGCCAGCTTCTGCCCTTTTTGCCTTGCTTGTTTCATATGCTGCCCAGTTGTTTTTTTTTGTTTGTTTGTTTGTTTGCTTGTTTGTTTTGTTTTTGTTTGCACTGTAAGGCTGGGCCACATTATCATAGAAGTTGTCAAGGATACACTTATATTTAAAACCACATTGAAGAACAAATGTACATTGTATCTGTTACCTAATTGCACAGTGGTATATAACAATACTCAGTTCATCCACATGCACAAATGTGGGGCTTGCATTGCCAATTTTAACAGGCGATTCAGGAAACTTAGTCTTTTTCTCTGGTGATGGTATCTGAAGGTGAAAAATATGCCCATATACACATGAAAGCTGGCAGAAAAATCTCTAAATCTCTTTTACAATAACAGTGGTTATCCTCTTGCATCCTTACTCCCTTCCAGTATGCATTATTGAAAATGGATAATTGAAATTAGTGTCAGTATAAACCACAACAGTCTTCATGAAAAATGTGAAAAATACTTTTAACAATTTTTTCACATAGCTTTAAGCTGTACTTAAGGGTAATATCAGGAAATCTGTTGCAATCTTCTACAGAACCTGCAGAAGGAATAGCAAATATCTTGTAGACTTAATGCAGTTCCTTCAGGAGGTTTTGTGAAAGTCGTGTTTGGACTTAGTATACATACTGTGTTCATGAAGAGAAGTATCCCTGGGCAATTCCCTACTTGCATCAGGAGTTTCCGCTCTTGCCTGAAGGAGAAAAGCAATTCCTGAGCGTTCTTTTGCATGAAATTGAAATTTCAAAACCATGCCATTACCGAATGTGTCTGGTGTGTTTCACTGGTGCATGGCAGTATCTCTTGAACAAACATCACTATTGTAACAAGATGGTTAGCAGGTTGGTGCTTTCTAAATGTGCCCAGTTGGCTGCACTGTAGATTTATAAATGTTGCCTGGAATACTTCCCTCTCATGTCTTGCTTCCTGAATTAGTACTTCACCTGAGCTTGAAAAAGTTTTAACTTCTTGGGATATTTCCAAAGTTCTGGTATCACATCAGTGGACCTGTGGGGACAAGTGTGGCAAAGGCAGTGGGACTTGTGCACTGTGGGGACATTAAGGGATGGTGAAAGGAGGTGAAGAAAACTGGTCTAGTGGAAGGTGTCCCTGCCAATGGCAGAGGGGTTGGAACTAGAAGGTCTTTGAGATCCCTTTCAACCCAAACCCTTCTATGATTCATGGCTGATCTTAGTAGCTTCATAATGCTGTGACCTCTTCTGGGGTACAGTAAAATTAAAATAAGAGCAATGAACTGTCACAGATCTCTAGTGTGATATCTATCAGTGTGTTGCCGAGCAAAGATCTGGATCCCACCTGATTTGAAAATTGTTTTGATTTGATAGATTCTAGCAGTTCTACTTGTTTCATATCTCCAGCATTGAATATCATAACCTGGGAATTATGTTTCAGTAGAAATTACACATTACATATCTTTATTGGGATAGAGCATATCTATCAGTTTATGGATTAATTCATTAAAATAGTCTATATTATTATTACATATTGCTCCATCAAATAACGTATTAATATTAAAGATAATGCACAGTGGAACAGTGTTTAGTAATGTATAGCATTAGCAAACAGCATTCCTTTGCATTCTGACCACCCTGCTTATAACAAAGGCTTTGCCTTTCACATCAGTGAGATCTTTGTATTGCTGCCAGCATACTCTCCACAACACTGCTTCATGGTTGTGTAAAACTTGTGAGATGAGAAGACTTAGAGAAATAATAGGCTGTGCCATTATGCATCAAGTTTATTTGCTGCTTATCATAAATGGCATGCTAAGCACTGCCTGAGTCATCAAAGAGATGATGTGTGTGAGTGGATGGCTGTGCATTTAACTTCTTCCTTGTGTTCCTTGGTGTAATATTGTTTTAGTTGTTGAGCCTGAGTACTTTCACTAAAACTTGGTGTATTCAGCTACTGCCAGTTTTGACTGAGCACCAGCCACGAGTAGAAGTTTTCTAAACTTGTTTTTACTTAGTTGTCTGAGAGCTAATAAAGTAATTTTATCCTTCTTGCTTAGTACTTTCAAACAGTTTCCAGATTACATGGATTTATTCCTCTGAAATGTGCTTGATCAAGATTGGAGGGTGACAGTTCTTAACAAATATTTTAATTCTAAAGAAGTCTTTTATTTAAAATTAAGTAGCTTCTTCTCCATTATATAGATGTATAGGCAGTTTCTCCCTTTTTTCTTGTGTCTTTCGATGATAGGTTTACTTCAAATACCTTAGTTATTGCAATGGAATCAGAGATTACAATATGTCTGCATAGGCGAAACAGCGTCTTGACTTAGAGCCAGCAAGAAAATAATTAATGACGTCAGCTATAAAAACTTAAGGCAGTAATTTCTCCAAACCTTTTTTTTTTTTTTTTTTGTCTGGAAAATCAGGAGTCTGTTTTACAAAGTAGTCTGGAGCATTAAAGAAACTTACAGGTCATTCAAATACTCTGGTGCTACCTTGAGAACAACCAGTGACCATGACAACTTTATTTTCCGGTAAAAACCCTGCAGTTCTTATTATCAGTGAGCATTAACATCTTTTATATTGGGTAAGGAATGCTAACATGTTAGTAATACAGAGAAAGCTGTTCAGCAGAAAAGAAAAGCTTCCTATTTCCTGTACAACTTAGGTAGCAGTAGTATGTGTATTTAGTTATGTGTTCTATGAGCACTGTACAGAACTGAGGGCATTTGTTTCTTTGTTTAGATGCTAAAACTTTGTTGGTTTTGTTTTTTTTTTTGTTCTTGCCTGTCAGTCAGTAACTGTTGAAACTGACAAGCAGTGCTCAACAATCAATAAACTTTGCTTTCAAGGCTGACTGAGATGCTGGTAGTAGTGTCTGTCAACCACAGCTGTTGTCTGTAACACCAATTCCTGATCTTATTTTGGAAACCTCATATGAAGTCTCTGCATGACTACAAAGAGCAACAAGTGAGAAGAATTAAAATCCTAGGATCCTGATTTTTACACTTTAAGAAAGTAAGGGAATCTGTAATCTTCTATAAAAATGTGGAATGAGAACTGAGAAGAAATAAAGAAGCTGCAGGAATCTGAAAACAACAGCAAGTGAACTAAGAGCCGTGCTCAAGGGTTAGGGGGTTTGCTGACTTTTAGACCTCTGCCTATTAGGTCGTTAATGCCTGGCTTCAACCTTTGATCTTTCTGTAATTCTGGAGGCTCCCTTCATTTTTTTCCAACACAAGGCCAAAGTTGTGTGATTACAATGAGGCTGTTGTACTGAACATCCCACATATGGATGCAGCACAGAAGACTCTGAGAAGTGACTTATGTTGCAAGAATGCAACAATCCACATTGTAAAATGTATATTAATCTCAAACAGCCTTTATTATGTGAGTAAGGTGTGATTGTTTTTGTTTAAGTGAAGCTTTTTTGTCAGGAGGGAAGTTGCTCCTCAGAACAAAATAAAGGATTGATAATCTAAGCTCCACTGTGACATATTAGGTGGAGAGGAAGAAGCTGCTTGTCAAGCCAGGACTGTTGGAGAGCAAAGTTCTTGGAAGACAAAGGAGCAGCAACGCAAGACTACAAAAACTTGGGGCCAGCAATGCTGAAGTACAAGTACAATGAAACTCAGACACTCTTACTGTTAACTCCCAATAATGTTATGCCTCAAAAAACACCAGAGTTGATAAATTGTGCACAGCAGATTAGTTAGAGACTTGGCTAACTTGAAATTACACATATCTCAGAGAGAAGTATGTCCTCTGGGGCAAGGCAGGAAGTGCTGGATGTATGTATTTCATAAGAAATGTTCCCCTGTTTAATTTTTAGGAAACATTTTCCCTTGGTATTTGGGTGAGTTGCATAATAGTGTCTTTAGTGGTTTCTTGGACTGCCATGCATGACAGCGTTCCCTGTTGATGTTTATGAGCCAGATTCTTGGTCCTTTTGGAGTATCATTGACCATTCAGGAGCATGACTGTAGATTTGGGAGTTCAATATAGAGATTATAAACACCATGGCTTCCCCATGTCTTTGAGGTTGTTCTGATTTGTGGAGTAGGGTCAATATGGGAACTCTAGCCTCTTTCCTGAAGCTGTGAAGGAAAGAACTTGGAAATACTTGTATTGCCTGATTACCCAAGGCTACCCTTTTACTTATTTGCTAACATGTTGTCCTTTCCTGCTTCTATGGAAATGCCTGACTTTTTCCTAGCTTTGCTTTTATTCTACTCTACCACCACTGACAGTCTGAACCATAGGTCTAAGTAAGCTAATTGTTCCCAGAGCACAGTTTTTGAACTACTTGCCAGTTCTGACTGAAGCACAGACATCTTGTTGGTGTTGCAGCACCTCTTGATCTTTCTCCTCATCTGTATCTGGTTTGGATATGCCACCCATCTCTCCTTCCTTCTGCCCTTGAGGTGCTCAGAGAGCCTATCCAGGAGTAATGGGTGAAGCACAGTCATGGAAACAGGAGCAGTATATGCCACATTCACAGGTTCTTGGAGCATGTTGGGGCTGACTCCAAGATAGACTCATTCAAGCTCAATCTTGCCTTTCAGACTTAATCACTGACAGGCTCTGTCTTGTCCCACATACCAGCACCTGGACTCACATGGGGTTACAGAGAACAATCTCAGGATGTCTGTGCTGTAAACAGAGGTGTAATTGTGGAGCCAAAATCTACTGAAATCTTTTGAAGGTCTTATAGGCTGGAAGAGTTGTGCCATGAAATTTCAGCCAGTTTAGTCTAGTGACTTTTAATATTTTTATTTTTCATTTTTTAAGCATAAAACCCAAAAGGGGCCATTAGATTATCTTTCTTGGCCACTATCTGACACTTAGTCTGGCTAACAACCTACTTAGCAAACAAAACCAAGAAAATGTGTAGTGAACTCCTAATTAGAAGGAATCTTTGTACTAGTGTAAGGATTAATAACAGTAGGAAAGTTAGGGAGTCACATTGTAACTGGGGGATGGTATAAAAAATAGTATCATTTAAAAGAAAAATTAAAAAATAGAAAAAGCTTGCTTTCTTTGAGATCACTCTCTGCCAAATATTTTTCTATTTGACAATTATATGCTTTTCCAGTATTAAAAAAGGAGCGTGACAGCATAGTGAGGTTTCCTGTTAAAATGTGGTATCTCCCTACACAGTCAATAGGCAGAGTGTATTTACCAGGAAATTACTAAAAATCTTCCTGGAATATGACAGATGACCTGTCCAGAGCCAGCTGTCGCCAAAATTCCTGGTAAATGTAGACCTCTAATAGGGTCCAGTAATTTGAGATATATTTTAGTTAGCTGCACCTCTCCTTTTGGGTTCAAAGAGCTAGATTAGTGACTTCCTACTGTCAATTGAGAACTTAATTTACATGCTGTATCTTGCTGTGTTTATTCTGAAGAGTGAAACTATTTGTTTCAAGTTGTTGTTATTTAAGCGCTGTCACTTAAGCTGTACTTCAGTGCCTGACAACGTGGCATTAAAAAATTAAGGTTCTTTAACAAAGTTAGGAACCCAAAGCCGTGTGAATTTGGCTCATCTTTCTGCAGAGTTGCTGTGCAACTATGCGTGCTTTCCTTGGCTACACTAGGTTTGATCAGTGTGAGTCTGCAGAAAAAAATAGCTAGCCCAGTGGGGTCAGACTTCTTGGGGAAACCGGCTGCTCTGTTGCAGGGACTGCCAGTTTTTTTCAGGAACAGAGGAGGCAGATGGAGCTGAATATGTAAAGAACTGATCTGTTTACTGTTTGGGAACGGTTTTATATGTGTACATTGTTAAAAGTTTGTTGTGGCATAGCCAGCCCTCAGTAGAAATCGGTATGTAAAAATTGCAGTCAGCATGCCTTGCTTGTGCCATTCAGAACAAGTAAAGTAAGGTGGGAGCCTGGAAACCAAGAGCAAGCAGGATGTTCCCTTTGCAGGAAGAAGCATGCCTGTTGCTCTTAAAACTCAGTAATTTGAGTTACTGAGCCCAGCTAGTCTGCTGTGTGGGTGGGGAGTTGGAGTCATGGAGACGCTAGAGGTAGTGTTTCTCTTCCCTTTTCGTTTTCCACTGCTTAGTGGTGCAAAGGCACTCCCCTGTATCCTGAAGCTGGCTGTGATCCCCCAGACATCTTTGTGCTGTGTTTGTGCTGCAAAGGGCAAATCTGTCCGAGCAACTGTAAAGTCATCCCTATCCTTTGAATCAGCAATGAACTGGTGCTGAGCATTCCTGTGCAAGGTGGAGTGAGACAGGGAAAGGCAAATGAGCCCAGGACATAGCCCAGGTGCCCAGCTTGAGATTTCTCTAGTGACCACTAACCCTCCCAGCATCACTGCTGCTTACTCTCACACTGCTGCTCACCCTCAAATAGCCCATCTTATTTTCTGGTCTGTATGGCTTATTTCCACTTTATATCATGCATCTTGTATACCTGAGTACAGGACCCAGAGGCACTTGAAGTCTCTCACAGGTTGGCTGCAGTTGCATTTTATGGCTGCAGTCTCATTTTCACCTCTAAACTCTTCCCAGAACCCATGGTTGGGCATATTGAGAAAGTTTTAATAAATCCCTAAAGGAAGTCAAGTTGTATGCGATTAAGCTTGTCCTTGCACACAAGCACCTCAGATTCGTGGTCACACTGGCCTGGCAGAGGCTAGCACTGTGTCTGAGTGAGGTGGTCCTGCTGTCCTGGTTGCTCTTCCCTCTGCTGTACTTGACCCCTTCATGTGCTGGCATAAGTGTACTTGTGGCAAACTGTGCATGCAGCAGTGTGGCTTAATAGTGAAACGACGGTCTGGGTGCCCTTAGGTAGTGCATTTCTGGGTGCAGTTGGCACACACGGAGTTACATAAGCCTTAAGGTGTGTTCAGGAAGCAGAGTGAGACAGTTGTGTGGCTTGAGGCAGAGGACTTAGGTTTGAGAAATGTGTTGCAACATTTTTGAAGTGGAGGAAAAGGGAGAATTGACTTTTTTTCCCCCCTACTGCTATCCCTGTGACTTGGAAACATAGGTCTGAGCTGTAAGGGTTGATTTGAAGATTTCAACACTAGGCTCTTAAATCCCACTCTTTATTCACTTTTTGTCTCTGGAAGTGACAGAACTTAAGATGGGTTTTTCTTTCAGTAGGGCAAGTGCAAACTCCTTCTAAACAGGGAAGACATTTTAATACTCAGAAACATTTTTCTCTAACTGAAATGCTTTATCTCTTGTGTCTCTGGTATTTGTGCCTTTTTCTGGGTTGTTTCCAGGGCTACGCAGGAGAGAAGTAGCTAGCAGCAGAGGAGACTGTCATGGGCTCTGGAAGGACTGGAAACAAAACCAGCTATGTAAAAATGCGAATTATCTCTTTCTTTTTGCTGTTTTTTGATCTTTTTACAAGGTGATGGCAGACAGTGACTTGCTGGACTTCTGTTTCAGCTGCATGTAATATATTCCAACATTGCAGAAGACACAAAAGCCATTATACTGGACGTGTAAATTAGCTTGCACTCAGGACTGTTGCCAGATCACAGAACAGTGTGTGAAGCATACCAAATGATGAAGCCGAGTATGCAGCAATGATACTCAGTTCAGAGAGAGGCTGCCACCTTTTTGCTCCTGTTATACAAGAATTGGCAAGGAGAGAAGGTGCAACATCTTGGAGCTATTCATGAAGAGGAGAGAAAAAGGCATTGAATTACCATTTAGTGTCTCTAGCTGCCAAACTGTCTCACTTAGGCTGAATACCACTGCCAGGCTGTGTACTCTCAGCAGCATGTTTTGGAGTGCAAGGAGCCTGGGGAGAAGCTGGGAAGTGCCCACGATGTGGCAGAGTGAGAAGGTGGGAGTTGGCTGCCAATTGGTAACTTCTGCTGGATAGTTAGAGCATCTAGCCCATCTGTGGAAAGCTACCTGGGGTGTGTATGGGGCTAAATGGAGTGACAGAATTCTAGTTGAAACTTCAGCTTTCAGCTCTGATTTTTCATGATTAAAGGAAAGACAAGATGTCCAAGAAAAGTCTGCTTCCTTTGGAGTAATTAAGTTTTTTAAAAATGGCATTACTTCGACACCTAGGAACTAGGGACTGTGATTGTGTTGTACAGGACAGACACAAGGAAGTGTACGTAATCAGTAAATAGCTTATTGATATTACTTCAACAGTTACCTCAACAGATTTGCAAAGCTGCATTGCCTTTTTTTTTTTTTTTTTTGCAATTGTGTATCAAAGGTTTCATATTAGATAGCCTGGTACATTTATTTTGTTTGTAAAAGATGCTTGGTGAATCTTGTTTTGGTGCAGGCTGGTCAATGAATGTGTGTATCAAAGTACCCTTAGGACACTGGAGTGTATATTAGCAGATTATTATCCTTAGAGTTGTTTTGTGGATTTTTAGGTATGCTTTAATCTCTTGCTGCCTCTTCCCTGGAAGATTGATTTTTAAGTAGCAAAGCTGTTTAAAGCTTCTTAAGTTTTGGGTTTTGTTATTTTTTAATTTAAAAGGAAAGCACTACCTGCTTTTATCTCTTAACCATTGTTCACCACAGCTGCAAGTAACTGTTTACTCTCATAGTTTAAAATATAGCCATTGTGATAGGATCTTGTTCTACAATGTTCATCTGTCACTCTGGTGCTAATTTATTCAGTTAATCATTAAAAGAACAGTATTGCTGACCAGTAGCAAAGCAGAGTTTGGGACTGAAATGAAGCTGCTGCACAATCTAAGGTGGAAACTAGTATAGGAATAATAACAATAGACCACCAGCTGGTTAAGAGTTGGCTTTTATGTCTGTTTACTCTTGGAAGTAAAGGGAAAGAGTAGTTTGGAAAGAGAAAGTACTTCTTAACTCTCTATATGGTGTGAACTCAGTCCAACCCCTTTACTATGATGTGTAACATTTAATGTTACAAATTCATATAATATATGGCAGATAATGTTAGAAATTCTTTTTTACCTATACTTGCTCAAAAATGGAAGTGTTTATGGCACAAGCACATTGTTCTGACCTTCAATGTCAACATTAACTGAACTTGCCAGTACCCACTCTGAATCATAACTGAAAGACCTCTGATTTATGATAATGTAAAGCACCTCTTTGCATTTTGTGTTTTTTTTTTCTTTTAACAACTAAAAAGTAAATAATATTTAACAGAGCTACATTTAGTAGTGATAAAACAGGATTCATCCTACTGAACAACAGTGAATACTGGGAGAAACCTGCATTGTGTAAGTATGATTTTGTGGCTAAGGCCATGATTATCCATTTTGCAGCTCAGTTAGCCAAGTATTTAGTATGGTCTGAAAAAAAACCTGCTTCCCTTTTCTTTGCTTAAATCTCCAAAAGCTATATGTGGAGAATGCTTCCTTTTTCTTATGCTTGATCATCTGTCAGTTCAGACTGAGGATGATCCAGTTTGTATTCAGCTGGAATATTACTGTGTTCCCCAGTACAATTGAGATTTTTGAGCTTAATGGAGGAACTAGAACCATTCTGGTATAGCAACTAAGGTCATTGAGAAGCAGCCTACCAGGCTGACTTTTGCAGCCACTTAATTTGATTGATTCTAAAAGATAAACTAGGGGTGTTGATGGGAGGAGAGTTTTGGGGACCAGCCTGGGGGAGCTATCAAACATTCTCTTATCCTGAGAAGCTCAACTTTTGTTCCTCACCTTTTATTTCTGAATGCAGTTTTCATGATTCAGCAAGCTCAGAATTGAGAAAAGTGCCAGACTGATGTTTGTAGGCAGCTCTGTTTTCTATGTCCTTTCACTGTACCTGGTATCCATAAGTGTGACCCTGCTTGACAAAGCTTAAAAGTACTTATTCCTGCACATGCCATCTTCGGATCCTTTTTCCCAGTTCGTTTTGTGTGGCCTGGTGATACTTGTGACCTTGTTATGTGGTGTCCTGTGTCAAGGCCCATCTGCTGCAGTGTGCCCAGGCACTGGCAGCCATCTCCATCTCATTGCCTGGGTTAGAGTGTGGGTTCATGGTTCCCTGCTGATGCATGCACTCAATGCAGTTTTTGGTTGTGTTGTAGTTGAAGAGTGCAGGTGCTGTGCTTAGCTGCTGAAGGGGAACAAAGCCGGGAGGTGTCGTGCCTCATTTTATTTCCATGATAAAGGAGTTACTTCAGGAAGTGTCAGATACAGATTAAATGCAGTCTTTATACCTGCATTTCTTGGTACAGTTATTAGTAAGGAAATACTGGCTGTCTTGGTCAACAATTTAGTGTTGTTTTTCTTCATGCTAGAGGCACTGAAGGCTTTTAAAATTGCACTTAAAGGGTGTTTCTCTTATATGCTGTTTGGATACAGGATAATGAGATTTAGAGAACTTTAAGAAGCAATTAGAAATAGAGGTGTGATCAGCTGTAAGTTTCTCTTGATGCTGCAAAGTAAACATGCTGAAAGGAAGGCTGAATACTAATATGGGAATGGTCATGGGATGAAAAGGCTTACATAGGTGCTTTCTCCAGCAATTGCTCGGAGAAGACTGGAGGAGGCATGTAAAGAAAAAGCAAGGGAATTAAAGATCACCCCTTCTGTGTTCTCCAGTCTGAATCAATCAGCAGCTGGAAGAGATCCCAGGGTGAGATGTTCCATGTAAACTGCTATATTTTACTAGCCATCAATCAACTTACTCTGCAAGAACATGTCGGATTACATTTTGAAAGTGTTTATACTGTTGCACGATACCATGGAAGCTTAAAAACATAGAAATGTAACTGTTTTTTACATGAAAAATTCTGCCACCTGATGTGAATTACTAGTAATAAACGAAATCGTTTATGAGAGACCGAGCAGATGTTTCCTATATGGCTTCTCCTGTACAGAATACTGTCATGTCCCTTGGTCATCTTTGGATGAAGACAGACAAGTTTTACTTCTGATACTATAGGGAGAGATTTCAGGGACTGAGGAAAGACAGCTCTCAGCTCTACATGCCATCAAAAAACAGCCTTCTGTGTGGAGCTATGATAATGGTTGGAGAATATCAACAATTTTACTTCACTCCGGAAGATTCTCTCTACACAAGATTCAAGGGACAGCTGACACAGAGTAGTCATAAACCAGCTACTTATTGGTGAGCATAAGCATTATTAGGGATAATACCCTGTTCCTGTGTGTAGGATATATCCTACATTAGTGATGCTCAGGCATAAGAATGCCAGCTGTTACTATCTGTTTCACACTGATAGAATGATGGGACAATTATTTCACCCATTAGGGAGAAGAACCCTAAAGGACCTGCAATCCTAGCCATTATAGTCCCTTTATCAGTTTTTTTTTTCTGATTTACACTTCACCCACAGTCAAACTTCTCTCTGTTTTTTATTTAGTTTCTGAGTCATACTTCTTCTTTCTCTTCTTAAATAACAGCCTTCCTAGTTTGGGAATAGCAGTACTACTGTACCTGCCAGTTCCCCTCTTCTGCATGAACTCTTGTTGCCCTACATTGCATAGTGCTGCTGCCCTGCAGTGGGGGTCCAGGTGCATCTACAGCCTGGGAAGCAATAGTCTGCTGTCACACCTCTCTAAACAGCTGGTTCCTGCCTGCTGTGGTAACCCCTCCAAGTTCTGGGTCACCTTGGGGCAGTTGCTGAGGAGACTGGAATATCCTGCAGTGAGCTGACTTCCTTGTTTTAGAAGGGAAGATAGTCTAGAGGGATGAAAATGTCATTTGCTGGTGTGGGTTGCTGCTCTGCAACATTGTGAGCAAGACCCGTGATTTTCCTTATGTTCTACCTGTAGTATGTTCAGGAAGTCTACAAGCACAACCTCTGCACTTTGGCCTTCACCTTCTGTCAGGACTCATCCTACAGTTAGGCACTTAGGCTAGGAGAGCAGTGCAAGACGAGAATCTGCTATGTTGGATGAATGCAGTAAAAGTTTAGGATAGCAGGAGTGAAATTAAATGAGAGTTTGTTTTTTTACTAAAGATTATGTGTTGTTGCATTTTGCTTCTTCTGATCTTGCAGAATTGGAAGTATATCCTTCAGAACATTGCTCTTTTTTGCTGGTTAGCATAGCCAAAGTGTCTTAATAGGACAACCAAATGACAGTATAGACCTCAAGATAGGATATAACATATGAAAATGTTGTGTTCTTTTGATGGATGTGAGCGTTATAAAATTTGATAGTACTTGATATAAGGCATTGATTTTTGCACTTTAAAGGTATTGGTATATTGATAGCCTACTAATACGTGTTTCTTTCATGTAGCCAGGAAGTAGTGCTGTCATATTTAAATGAATCCAGTAGAAAGAGAAAGTATTTCAGTACCCTTTTTGGAAACTAATGAAAAGTGTCCATGGCACTGCTTGGCTGGGACTGTAATCTCATTTGAGCAAATGCTGGAGTCACTGAGCCGCTACAGTTAGGTTCACTGGCTAACTATCCACTTGGCAGAGGACTCTTTTTGTTTTTTAGTGAGAGATATTACATTGTTAGTGGTTTTTTGATGCAGGAGTTGCTGAGCTTGTTTGAAATTTTCTCTTGGTTCTCCTTTTTATTTTTAGCTTTTTAAAAAATAGAAATTTAGTAGTGACTGCATGCTGAAAGTACTTCCTTTGCTCATGGCATAAGAACGTTTTTCCTGTGCTGTGTGTGCATTTTGAGTATGACCTAGAGCCCAGGAGTGATTCATGATGCCTTTGTAATGGGAACTTGACTCACATACGTCATGATGAATCAGCTTCCTAGGCACGGTGGATGGTATTCTGGGAAAGAAATGTTCTTTGGATACTGTGTAAGCACACATTCCTAGTCTGTCTTTCTGTGCTCATCCCATCAATTATTCAGACTGTAGACCTATATCTAAATTTTATTACTATTTATGTAAATTAACATTTCAGAAAAACAGTATTTTGCCGTCAGTTTGACTTTCTGTAGGAATAGAAATTCTTTGGCTTCTTTTACAGTGCCTTACTCTCCCTTGTGATGCTGTTACTTCTGGCTGCCTCAGTGGTAGTTTTGTCCTCACGTCACAATCCCTCTGCAAAGAACAGATTTTTAGGTGGGAAAGTGTTGCAATATCAATAAGAGCTTTTAAAGCTTCACGGTCGGCTTGAATATAGTATGATATGGAAATGCAACAGGAAAAACTTTCAGCTTAGGAAAAACTACCCATATTTCAGAGGGCTTCTTTAAGATTAAACTGACTTGACTCTTAAAATATTTTAGGTAACACTTTATTAATCTCAAAATGTTGAGAGGATTAAGAATGATTTATCCTCTCTCCCCACTGGCCTAAGGAGAATTTGTGTTTGCCTTCAGCTTTATGTTAGACATTGCCATAATGTCATTATTATAAGAATGAAATACGTGACAAAAGTGACTTAGGAAAAATGCAGATCACCTTTTATGAAATGCGGACTAGGCACAATTTTCTATTTTCAAACATACTTCTTGAAACAGATTATTGTAGGACATGGTTTCTTAACAATGAAGTCTCGTAAATTAAAATTACATTATTTAAAAAATTAAAATTACATTCTTTTTTTGAAAGTAAAGTCAAGCATACCTACCTTTCTGGTCAAGAACAATCAAACTTTTTAGCTCTCAAAAGAATTTTGTAGGTGCTTTTTTCTTTACAACAAGTATTATACAAAATATGTTAACTAACGTTCTTTATATCATGTGCTTGGATTTTGTGTCTGTGTTTTTGGTCATGAAGCACGAGAACTGCAGTACTAGTCTTCAGAGTGTGCAAAATATAGGAGTAGTCTATGTACTGTGTATAGTTAATAGAGATGATGGCATTCCTTGAAATTAAAGTTGTCTGGCATTTCTGTGTAAATGATCACATTTCAGATACTTTTAACTTGACCAAATATTAGTCTTTGGAACTGATGTTTGATCTGTGGGTCAAAATTTATGTCTATAAATTTTAGGGGAATTGTTTTTCTGAATCTGTCTGGCGTTGGTTCCATATACCATAATTTATTTTTTTTAATAGTTAGGAATTTGCATCTGAAGAGGTTTTGTTGAAAGAACATATGTTAAGTGCAAACTGAAGCAAGTTTACAAAATACCAGATTTAAATTCTCTTTTGTAACTTGGAGACAGTGGTTTACATGAAATGAGTTACTGAGACATCACCTATATACTTACTATAGAGGATAAAAATAAATTTTGACTGCTCAAATATTAAATAAGAGAGTTTTATGGAGAAGTGCTCCAATAATATAAATAGAGCTTTATAACCTAATAGGCATGCAAAGAGAGTCACCTGAGATTGCCATGGGCAGGGACACCTTTCACTAGACCAGGCTTCTGAAGGCACTGTCCAACATGGCCTTAAACACTTCCTAGGGTGGGGCAGGCACAACTCTTTTTTCAGTGCCTCACTAGAATGAAGAATTTATTTCCTATGCCTAATATATACCTACTTTCAAGTTTAAAGCCACTGCCCTTTGTCCTGTCACTTACATGCCGTTGTCCAAAGCCTCTCTTCAGCTTTGTTGTAGGTCTCTTTGTACCTTTGTTGCAGGTACTGGAAGGCTGCTGGAATGTCTCATTGGAGCCTTCTCTTCTCCAGGCTGAGCAATCCCAGCTCTCTCAGCCTGTCTTCACAGAAGGGGTGCTCCAGCCCTCTCATCATCTTTGTGGCTTTGTCTGGACTTGCTCCAGCAGAATCACAGAAGGTCCACATCCTGCTGGCTGCTGGGACCCCACAGTTGGATGTAGATTTAAAGTTTGTTTTCTGTGAGTGTGTTAAGATGGGAAGTCAGATCCACATTTTTCAATAACTAAAATGTCTCCATAGCATGTCACTTCTATTGATGTAAGAACATAACTGAGGAGAATATTGGAGTGGGCTGGAATAATTCTATTAAGCTACATTTATGGTTTTCCTCCAGTAACTTCTGATACAATGAAATGCAGGGAAGGGTTCCATATGAGGTGATTCACCTTGCTTTAGGGAACTTACTGCCCTACTTGTAACAGAAGGGATAGGAGTGATGTATACATACTGTTAATACCATCTATAGGGCATGCAAATCTTGCAGCTTGTTCAGTAGCACTTCCCATATTGACAGACAGAGGAGACAGCACAGCACTTGCAAGCAGCCAGGACATCTGTGCCACCCTTCTGGACAGATGGCTTACAGGTCTGTGACAGTATGGGGTGTTGGTTGTTACAGCGTTGCTGAACTGTTATCAATCCTCTTCTGATCATTACTAGTGTATTAGACTAACATTTGAGGCTTGTCAACCTTACATGGTAATTGCTTGAGGACAAACAAGGAAAATAAATACTGACTTAATAAAAAGCAGCAGTATTTGGTTCCAGTAACTGGAGAGGATAGGATTGATTTCTCTAACACATAGCCTGTTGCCAGAAGTGGATTTTTCAGACCTGGACTATTTATTCCTATGATTGCAAGACCAAATAGATAGGTGGTTCTACAGAATCCTGTGTGTGGCTTAGGAGGTAGTATGGTATTGGCAAGGGGAAATGCAGGTGATTTTCTTATAGCTAGTGAGTAGTACTGATGGTTTTAAAAATGCTTTAGGAAGTAGAAATGCTTTTTGTGGGTTTAGGAGAACTTCAGGACAAAAAGCTTTTCTTTTTCTCTCAGGCAGTGTAAACTTGCACTTTACCTGCAGTGGAGTCTGAAATCCAACATCCTACTGTATTATATTTCTCTATAGACAAACAGCTTTCTTATCAGTCTTGATAAGAGTCAAATAACCTCATGCTTTCAAAAGGCAATGTTCACAACTGAGTTCTAATTTCAAAGCCAAGATCTTATTTCCTGCGAAAACTATTGTGTTGCATCAGCTGAAATGGTTATTGGAAGACACAGCAGTAATCTGCTTCCACTGAATATTAAATGTTCCAGCATGAAATTTTATTTTACGTTCCAAAGATGTCAATTGCATAGCCGACATTGTAACTTGTCAGAGGAATTCTGAATTTAACAGCTGATACATTTTTGAAAGTCATATACATCCTTTAAAGCTGATAAAATTCTAATGCCTTACTGAAATAATAACTTTTTTTTTTGCCTGGATGAAGTGCAGCCATCACAGCTGCTGTGATAGTCATCACAGTGAGTAATGAGTATGGTATAGCAGAAATGCAGCCTTGCCCAGATGGTGGCACAGAAAGCTGGAACTCCTCCCATACAAGCGCTGACCGCACCTGCCGCCCTCTGTACTTCTCAAAAGGTTCTCTAGTGGTTGTCAAGTAATTTCAATTTATGAGTTTAGGACACACACATATTTTCTCTGGGTCTTCCTGCTGTGGCTGGTAACATTTTTGCCTAATGAGAATGAGGATTGTATATCGAATATATGTAGAATGGGTTATGGCACTTGCTTTAGGATAGTGACAAGCTGAGTATGGCTTTATGATTTTGCCTAAAAGAAACCTTCATGCAATTTTATAGTAGAAAATAAACAATCTACAGCTGGAAGGATGAAGGAGCTGCATTCTATTTCTGCAACAGGTCATGGAGTTGGAGAAAACTTCTTGTGTAAATTAGTAAAATAATTTTGATGAATTTGAGTTGTATTGTAAAGAATTGTCTTGCTAATCCACTCCACGTCAGCCTTTGTTCCTAGTTAATGATAAAACTGGACCAGAGGGGAGTGGGGCTGAGTGGTGCTATGGTGGCTTTTGTCTTGAAATTGTTGGGGCAGATCTGCTGGTTCATCCATGGCAGCATGAGTATTCCAATCAGTTACAAATTCAAATGCTGTATTACCTTCTGGACTTTTTTTCCTCTGTGCCTTCAAAATAAGAGTTGCCAGGACTGCTTCCCTGTTTTGCTACTTTATTTTACATTTTCCAAGATTAGAGCAGAGTTGCTCCAACCTAGCAACAGAGAAGTGGCAAATCTGGCTATATTGGTTAATAGATGATATCTGAGTGTGGATTGTATCATTACGACTTTCTGAAAACTGAAATGGTGAACTGTCTTTTGAAAGTTGGGGTAGCCTATTTTAGTTGAGAGCACATTGACCCAATATGGTCCTTGGAAAACATTAATTAATTTATCTGGACTTTATTCAAGACTGGGGAGATGTTTGTGTTTTTCCCTCTGCAGCCACAACATTTCACAGACACAGAGGACATTGCTAGGACAGGCCTTGGTAACTATTTTAGGGCAACATTTTCTGTTCATAGCAATTTCTAACTACTTTAGCAAAAACAACAGTGCTGAACCTGGTTTAGAAAGGATCAGTAGAGAGTTTACTGCTGTGCTGCAAGCTGGTTCTGGAGCATAAACCTAGGAAAACTCAAGCTATCTGGGCCAACAGTACCTGTAACCCATATGCAAACAATTAAATAAGATAACACTGCCTTTCCCCTATACCTTACTTCTTCTCGGTAGCTTTCCCTCTTCCAATTGTTTTCAGTCTAGGATGATTTCCTGAGCTTAATGTTCTTTTCCTATCTAGCAGCATGAGCCAGACTCCCTTCTAAGCATATGTTTGTTCCTCCACAGCACCTATCTCCAGGACATGGCTTGTTCAGATTAGTACAGCTCGATCAGCTGTGTGAGGAGGTGCTGTGCTTGTTGGTTCTGAGCTGGCTCCTGATGGCTTCATTTTCTGGACCCTATCTCTAATACCAGAAGAGACCATGAGGAGCATTTTCTATCCCCTCCTTACTCTTTTCCCTTTTTTTGCCACCTGCTCCTGAGGCTATCACTTTCCTAGGCTGATGAATCATGACCTGCCCAGCTGACCCATATCTCTGTTCTTCCTTGTTGTCTTCTCTGAACCTTTCACATGATGAAATAATGGGACTAGTCTGAACTGTACTCAAGGTCTTTAATTCAGCAGCATAATACTGTTTTCTTTTTTTCATTGTTCTATTCTTAATAACTGTATGGGTTTTTGCTGATAGCCAAGCACTGAGCTGATGTTTTCATGGAACTGTCATAACCCCGGTCCAGGCTTTACAGAAGCAATGGCTAGGAATACTCTCTTCCTCCTCTGAGGTGAGAGAATTGGGTAATTTATACAGTGAGGGTATGGGAGTAGTACCTGTTCTGAAGACAGTTTAGACCTTGTCATTTAAAAAGAATCATCTACACATTCTGCAGTCTTTTTAAAGTGGCTTGATCATAGTATTCCTATAGACAATAGCAAGCAAATCTGTCATTGCTACAACATCTCACATATATATGGATTTTTAAATAAAACTGCACTTTTAGTTTTATTGCCATTGTTGAGGTTATTAGAGACAGTCTAGCAGTTACAGTCAGTTACATTATAGATTTGAATAAGAAATTTTTTTCTATATCAGTCCTCATTCTACTTATTATTAGCTCTAGAGAATAACCTTTTTTTGTACAATCCTGGAAATGTATGCTTGGCTGCATTTGCTGGAAATATTAAAAATATTTTATATTATGGAAGCACCTGCTGTGTAGTAGGGATGAATCTGAGACTGTGTTTTTTACAGGCTTATCTGATGGCCTTAAATTCTAGATAGTTTACTTCTAAAAGTATATATAAACTGCACCTTGATGGAAGAGGGCTAGAAAGAAGCTTCCAGTACTGGCTCAACACTGACTGTGTTGAGCCTGTCCTGTGTCATACTGAACTTAAAATCATGACAACTTTGCCCCCAAAACATGTGGTAACTGTGCACAAGGTTGTTCCTGTGCTAGTGCTGTTCAATGCAAGTAATACTGCAATGCTAAAGAATTGTAGCCATATGAGTAGTTCAGGATGTGGCAGGATAACAAGCAAAGAAGTAGGTGCAGAATTAGTCATTAAATATTGGTAGGATTAATGGGTATTTCTTTATACATTGTTTGGAAATACATATAAATCTTGTATGTATAAATCCTTCAATTTAGAACACTTAAATGTGAAGTCTCTTACCATGCTTCTAATGTGTTTCCACTGTCTGGTTGCTATTTACTTGTCAAGCCTGGTTGAACTGAAAACAGAAATACCTTATAAGCAGGAAAGAAGGATTTCGAGACAGGGAAAAGTAGTAGTGCAATATTTAGTAAGGATGAGATAGTATTTGTGGGAGAGTAATGAGAGCAAAACATATACTAGAGGAAAAAAAGTTCAAATTAGCTAGAGGTATGTGGGGAACCTTGATGGTATGTTTGCTGCCAGGTTTGCAATGGCAAAGAAACGTATGTTTGCACTGCATTGGTTATCAGACACTGTGTGTTTCTCTTTCTTCCTTTTGTTCACCATAATTCTTGAACCTGTTCGCAGCAAAATTTAACAAGGGAACGAGATGTCTCAAATATATTTAGATTCCTAGAAATGTCACAGAAATCAGTAGCTGGGTAAAAGTGAACAGCCTGATTAGTGCTCCCTGCTGAGCAAAGGCAGCTACATCCCGGCTCCCAGTGGCCTCTGCTGGGCATCAGCCAGCTGGTCAATGAGCGCACACACCCTGCCCCGGCAGGACAGCCGGCACACACGGAGCCGTGCAAACATCTTGACCCATATGTCAACTGTCTGGCTGATCAGAGTGCTGGGGATAAGTGGGTTAAAGAATCTAGGACAGTCTATAGGAAACCAGGCATCACACTTCCAGTAGCTCATGGAACAACATGCTATTTTAGTAGCAACCAAGATGTGATATTTTGTCCCTTGTCAACTAATGTGCACTTAGAAAGTTTCCAGATTCTTCAGCTTGAGAACCTTATGGTCAGGTGGTCTCAGATGATGGGAGAGTCTCTAAAGTACCTTTGGATCTCCTACTCTGGTTTTAATGAAGAGGAGTAATTACTGTTGTAGTTGCAGTGATTTCAGCCAATTGATGCGTAGGCATTTCACTTTTCATAAAAGAAAATAGTTATCTAGACATGAAGTAATATGAAATATTTCCAAATTTTCTCCAACTCTTTATAGAGATACTTTTAAAAGAAAGATGGAGGAAAAAACCAACCAATATGTATTGCCATTAGCACTTGTTTTTTTGTTTTGTTTTGATTGAGAGTGTATTTTCTTTAAATGTTTTTAGTAGATGCTTCTATTTTTCTGTTTCTTAATGTATGCTATATTTTTACTTGAATGAAGGCGTAAAAATTTTGGCCAGCATATTTTTGAGGAAATAGTTATGCTGCTCTAACTTCTCCTTTTAGCTGTTCTTTGTGATGCCAATGCACTTTCTTATTTTTTATTCATTTTAATCAGGTAAACCTATTTTGTAGAAAAGTATATTGGTGATCATAAGATAATTTTAAGGAAGTGAATGAAAGGGTAACCTCCTAATAAATGTATAAACTCTGGATAACTGGGGGAGAGCCAAAATCTGTGAGGACTTCCCAAGTGATGGCCACTCTTGTTACAGCTGTGGGTCAGGGGCTCATAGACCACTCCAACACCACAGCGTCTTCACTCTGTGATGTTCTTATGTTTGTGCTAAAGTACCAGTTTCTAAGTCAACACAGTGCAGTTCCTGTTGAGTAGCTTGAGTTGTGCTGAAGAGGAGTGAAAGTGGTGGTCACTGCAGAGGCTATGGGACTCCCGTCCTTATCCCAGACCCTGCTCTGGGGACAGTACTTATTTTAGTTCTGCTCTCAGCTGGGACTTCATAATGATAACATGGCTTATGGTGATCTTTACT
This sequence comes from Sturnus vulgaris, assembly GCF_052056855.1. NCBI lineage: Eukaryota > Metazoa > Chordata > Aves > Passeriformes > Sturnidae > Sturnus > Sturnus vulgaris. Next base: position 21,181,896 of record NC_142249.1, on the reverse strand, counting down.
GCTGTGGTCATACAAGTGGTGTTGCCATCTGTGAAATTATGTTATTGAGGTCAGGTTTTCTCAGCTGTGTTAGGATATTAGTACCAAGATGTTAGGAATATCTGTGTGAATGCATGGGAAACTGTTCTCTCAAATACCTTTAAAACTAGTGTGGTTATAAACAAGACATTCTTCTGGCTTGCATATTTATTCATGGTAGTTCTACTGAAATATATGTAAGATTAAGTATTATGTGAAATATTAATGCAGTTGATTTAACAATAATTTGTCTTGTGTTGGAAGTTGAAAGGCATGGTTAATCACATATATAAGCATGATCAGAACTAAACATACTGGTGATTGACATAACCTGGGTGAGAAGTGCTTTGTTGTCATGAATGTGCCATGCAGTGATGTATTTCAAACTAAGAAGGACTATAAAATTTGCAAGCATCAAATTCTGCAGAACATTGGTACCAGTAGGTTATAGTGGTTAATCATATGACTCAAATAGTTTTACAGTGGAAAGGCTGTATCTTTGATACTTAAAGCACTTCTATAAATATGACTGTATCTTTCACAGTCAAGCTTGGCAAGTGTTTGGAAATCACCACGTGATGGAAAACAAAAGTCTTGTCTTTAAAAGTGCTATAGCTGCCTATGTTTGCCCATTAATTTCCTGGTCAAAGCAGCATGTAAAACAGCAAAGAATCTTAGAATCTTCTAACAAAACAATGAAATCTACAGAAATTGATGGATTGTAATAGGGTTAAAGTGTTATTTGGTGATGCACTACTCTATACATCCACCATGAGTTAATGTCTGGTCTTTCCTTCAAACGAACAAAAAACAAGCAGTGTATGTGTTGTGTTGTCATCTCTGCCCTTTAGGAAGTTTTGGAGACTTGATAGTACTGTGTTCTGTGTTAATGATAAATAAAGGTGCTGCAGCATGGAAGATGGTTTTGGGAGAGGATGAGGATTAAGAAGAAACTAAAAAAACCTCAAAGAACCATTAGGTACTTTTTTTTCGACAATAGAAGAGATGTCTTCATGCTCATAATCATGTTCACATTTGGCTGACAGCATTGTATGGTCAAATAGCTGTTAGTCTCATTCAGTTAGATTGTCTGTATTTGCTTTTGAAATATTTTTGATGTTTCACTGGTTTTGATTGTCATCATAAATTTAATTAAATTATGTGATATTGTGCTACTTAATAGGCTTTAAAATTCTTAAAACATCAAATTATAGTATTGAGTGGAGGTTAAAAAATATGAATAAAGGTATTATGGATGGAAATTGGTCTAGGCTGACAAAAGTCATACTGTGTAATTATCCTAATTTGAAACAGTAACAGAAACACAACTAAATAATAGGTATTACTGGACAGGGATGTGGAAAGGTGTTTTTTTTTTTTTTTTTTTTAATTAATTAGGCCAGCAGAAAAAAGTTTAATTGAAAGCAACAGAAAATCCATATGAGACTGGCCAATATGTTTGATATTTGTGATGAGATACTGAAAAAGGGGCTGTGCACTGCAATGTTGCTCACTTTGCTCTGACTTCTGTTTTGATTTACAAGTTTGTCTTTTTGTAAGAGACAAGATCTCTTTGTGCATAGTGGGGAACAGAGTAGAAAAGTAATAGTTTTAAAGTCTCTCTACCAGTTCAGCAGGGCCTAACAAAATTAACCAGAAACTATTTAAAATCTGCTTTATCTTTAAAGAATGATGTAATTAAACGGTAAAGAGCAAGTACTTTCAATGAGAAATTTGAATTTAGTATTCAAATTAGTGTAAAATGAAGGTGTTGAAAAAAACTGTGGTCTTCTCTTTGATTTCCTATTAGAAGCAGCAGGGACAAATGCTATTAGAAATGACTGGAAGAAATACATTACCAACCTCCACTACTTCAGTGACGTAAAACTAATAGGGAAGAGGAAAGCAGATGCAAACTTTCCAGGCTTTCCTACATGCAGAGGTAGAGGTCAGTAAACGGGGGCTTTTGAGGTGATACTTGGGTCACTCTTTAGCAACATTTTTGCATAAACAAGTTCTTCAGTTTGTCTCTGGCACAAATATGCTAATAAATTTTTGCTAAAATGTTGTTAATATATTTAACAACACTAATGACAAGATAGAGGGACATTAAATGGCCTGAGACACTGTTTATGCTGTGTATTTGAAAGATCAGTTCTTTTTTGAACCTCAGAGATTTAGCTTAACACAAGCAACAGCGGAAGAGAGAAACAGGGGAAAAGATACACAGAGGAAGATATAAACAGCAGGAAGCTAAAACCAAACTAAATCCACCAAGCCCACACAACAACAGAAAACCCCCCAATACTGTAATCCAAACAATCCCTCTATGAAAGGAAGGAAAAAACCCCAAATCACCCTATATCATAAACCCGTGTTTTCTCTATTTTAAAGGTATTTTACAAATTAAGTTTTAGATTGTTTTGCTTCTTTTAACCTTTTTTGACCTGGAAGAAATTAATCTTTGTTGGCACTGCAGTTTGAAGGGACATTATAAATTGCATTGAAAGTATTTTATCTTCCAAAATAATGTAATTTTAAATTAACCTAAGGAACGATGGTCAACCATTTAATTGGCATTATGTGCAAGGCAGAATATACACACTAAAGGTTACCATGAGGTCTGCAGCTATAATTGCCATTGACCAAAACAGACTTTTCATTTAATCAGCCCCTTGAGAAATAATGTTGCAAGGTTAAAGGTCACCATTTTTCAAGAAAGATGTCAATAAGGAATGAAGACTGCTTACAGTTTACAGGCTGTCTTGTCTCTGCTGTGCTTGAAGAAAGAGTTAGACCCTTTAATATGAAAAAGAACTACTCAATACTCATTCCTACAAAAAGCCCACCACCACCCTCAACCCTGCAAAACTACAAAGAATTTTAGAGGTGGGAAGTGAAGACATTCAAGAGGCTTTTAAAAGTCTTCACTGCTTGATCACATTTTAATGATTTAAATTTTTTTTAATGTAAACTTCTAAAGAACTGATGGGGAAAAAATGCTGGAAGTGCCATTGTATCCCTTGATATAGTGGCAGCTAAGATTATTGGAGATGCTAAATTCACAGCTGTATAAATTTGTGAAGAGAGAGGTTGTGGCAGCTTTTATGTCTGTAACAAAGGCTTTATTGCTCAAAATTATACTTCCTTCCTTTCATGGTGGGTTCACATTTGGTTGTGATGAGAAAATTCTGAGGAGCTATTTGCTAGGTGCTTTCTAGTGTTGAGGTAAATGCTTGATTGATTGCTTAGGTTAGGATACATAAGCATGAGAAAATGCATACTCTGGCCAATGTCCTGTGCAGCCTGAGCGTAGAAATACAATTAAAATCGTGTACATAGGGAGTTACTTCCAGCTTTGAATGCAGGGCATTAGGAAGGAGAAATGTTGGAGGTCCTTTCACCTTTATGTAAAACTCCATAGGCGTGGTACAAATAGGTTCTCTGAAAGTTTTGCTAATGAACTGAAATCTTTTAAGTGGTTCCTAGATAATTTTGTGGCATGGCTTGACTCCCATAAAATGGACAAATATAAGTATTGTCTAAAATGAGACTGCATCTTTTCTCCCTGTGTTTTTATTTGTTTTTATACCTTGGGATAAATGTGATAGTTATGCAAAACACAGCAAGGAGAGGAGTCACTTTAATACTGTATGCTGAAAACCCTTCCTACTCCTTCCAAGGAAGGTGCATGATGAGGATGCTGGAGCAGCTGAGTAATTTCTAGGCTCTGGTGTCCCCCTTGCTGTGTTCAGATGCCTGTCCTCCAGCAGACAGGGGTTGTAAAAAGCACAGGGGCATTGCTGCAACACCAGGCCACTTTCCTTTTTCCACTGATTGGAAATCTACATCTGTCCTTTTGTTGTTGTTGTCACCCTTCCTTTCATGTTACCTCCTTCCATCTGTGTGTGGTTTTGTCCACTTTCTGTAGCAGGATAATCTAACACCTAGATAGTGTGGGACAGGAGTTAGCTCTACTGCAACTGGTTCATGCAGCACAGAGGCCCCAGATTAGTGTAACAGCTGCTATCTTGGTGAAGAGCAGATGCTTCGCCGCCGATCTCCAGAATTAAAAGCACAGCCTCTCTGTGGATCTCAAGTTAAGTGCTGTCGCTGTCAGGCTCAAATTCATGTCACATCACGGCTGAGTGAAGGGCTGCATTCCTGCAGCAAACACAATAGTACTGGCACCAAATGAGGTGCTACAGGGGTCCTGTGAAGGAAAACACAAGTACTGCAAATATATTTATATACAATGTGGGAGAAGTGTGCATCCTTGCACTTTAATCTCTGAAAATATAGATAAAGGCCATACCCAACCTCTCTGTATCTAATTTGATTAGCATCTCAGTGATTGTCAAATTGCTTTCCTTTACCCCCATCTGATTTTCAAATCAACTGCAGGATTCAGGATGTGATAGGGAAGATCTTAAATATTCACAATGAGCTCAGCTTTTCAACTTTCAGCAAGCTAGAAACATATGCAAGACAAAACATGGAAGTCCTACAAATTATCAGTGAATGCCTGTGTTCTCTTTTACAGGAAGTACACTTTGGCCAACACATCCCTCTCAGTACAAAGTTCCTCAGCAGTCTTGCTGGACAGTTTGAAAGTGATTACCTTGGTAACGCCACTTCCTGCAGCCAAGAAAGCTTCAGGCAGCTTGTCTTAGTATTGCCTTTGTGCTCAGTGCTCTTAACAATTATAGTGTAAGTCTCTAATTATTCTGCTTCATAACAACTTTCCTCCTCCTCTGCTGGAGCACTTAAAAGAGTGCAGCAAAGTAGAATAAAGCAGGGATTTACATGTCTGAAATGTGTTCAAAATAAGGTCTTGATAACAAACTAAAATGCATTATGAAAGAAAACAGTCTTGATTATGAGTTTCCTGCTGCTACATCTTCCTGTTTTACACTAGTGCACACATACACAGACACACGCACACATATTTTCTCTTTTCCTTTAGATCTCCGATTGGAGTTTGAACATAATGCCAACTAAGAGTATAATGCTAGAACTACTAGACCCAAAAAGGGTTTGGCTAAGAGGGAGCAAGAGAGTCATCACCTGCTTTTGCTTTCCGAGTTTCTCTTGTGGTCTGGTTTTCACGTATAGAGCATCCGAAACTGTAAGGAAAAGAAACAGTACATACTTGCTGCTTCTGAAAATTGGCTATTAGTTATTCTGCTGTGTTCTGTTCCAAATACTGCTGTCCTGCCTGTTTGATGACAATGCATGTCTTGCAGTGAGTCTTACACATATTTGTTTGCTCCAGGCTTGTTAAGTTATGGTTTCAAAAGGAGAGCTGTGAGGGTGAGGAGATTGTAGTTTGTGATCTCTACCTTGGAGGCAGCAGCAGGATGCTCCTAACTCAGTGCTGTCTTGTCCTGCTTCAAGAATTGATTTCAGACAGTTTCTCAAGTTAAATTTGAGACTATTGTAGTTTCTTTGCAGTTGAATTTGAGGACTTATTGTATTAAAAATAAGAAACCCCACATTGAAGTAGCTCTTGCAATTGAGGAAAATGCTTTTGTGCATTATAGGCCACATTTAAGTGGTTATAGTAGAACAAAGCTTTGTGTTTTGGAATCTCTTGGAGATATTCCTTGTGGAGAGGAACCTTTTGTTACCATGGGATTGTACTATTTACATAGGTAGTGCCTAGTATAATGACAAAATATATTAGTTTTTGCTAGAAAAACATCTTGCTTGTCTTTTGTCTTTATATTATTAGGAAGGCATATGTCTCTGTTAGGGAAACAAAGTTACTGTTAAATGCTTCTTTTGTTGTTGATGGAATTTTCATGTTCAATAATGATGTGTCAAGTATGAATGTGAGAGATCTGCTATTCTGCAATAGCTATCCATGATATATACCAGTGACAGTGAGGCCAAATTAATCGGCTGCATGCTGGTCAATATTTGCAATTGTTTACAGAGTTTCAAAGATGGACATTTATATAAATAGTGGTTCACTGTCTCTTAAGTGGATGTCACCTCCTGAGAGACATAATCTCCCAGGGGAAAAAAACCCAATCATGGCAAACCTATCATCAGTCCACAGACTGAGGGACATTCATTTTCTTTTTGTTTCACTGTGGATACCTATTTTGTGTTTCTGACACTGATTTTTTCTTCCACTTTCCTTAATGTACGATTGCCATTGTCTAGTTTACGTGCTTTTTTAGCAGAGTGTGGGGTAGTCACATTTCACACATCAGGTCCTTCATACAAAGCAGAAAGAGACAGGCACATGTATATACATTTTTTGTGTGCACAGTTGCTATTGGAAATTAATAATTCTTTTTTTTTCCCTGTAAAACGCAAAGTCCAGTCTTAAAATCAGGACTACACTGTTTAAGTGGTAAGATACTAAACATTCCTATGAAATTCAAGAACTTATATGGACTTGTAAACTGCAATTGTGAATTATCCTATTCAGAAATGGTATGAAAGGGCTACCAGCCTGTTCAGTTCATCCTTAGTAGCTTCTCTGTCTTCTCAGGTCTTCTGCCAAGCTCTTCTATAGTGCTGATGTCTGTGCTCTTTCTCTTCTCTAACCGAGGCATCTGTTAATCACCAGGCTTTTCAGTGTTGAAACCTGCTTACATAGCACAGCAATAGGTGATACATTTTTGTATATGAGCATTTATTTAAGAAAGAACAATGTTTGGGTAACAGTCTTACTGTGCACTTCAGGAAATTTATCTTTACTCTGCTTTGCTAGATTTCTGATAGGTTTAACCCTATGCTGGTGAACTAATGTGCTTCATGTAAAATAAGTAGTAGCTTCCTGTTTCGTAAATGTTTCTTTAAAAACATACCCAAATAAATGTCTGTGCTCCTCAATACTTTTGTGAGACCAAAGCAAGCTTTGCTTTTGGCTATCCTAGTCTTTCATTTTTAAAATTAGTTGTGCTGAAACTTCTCAAAATAACTTTCATCTACTACACAAGTGGATTTTATTTATAGAAGAGTAGAGTTGGTTCTCCTGCAGGAAGGACAAATTTCTTCTGTCAGAAACAAACATATAAGCAAACTAAAACAAGGAAAAGGTCTATTTTAGCTGTCCTTACTAATTAAAGAATGGAAAGGCAAAAGATGGGCAGGGGAAGGGAGACGAGAGTTTGATTTTCTGTTTGGCTTCATGTTCTGTTTTTCTGGCTCAATGTTAGGAAATCCTCTTCCTGTGCCTCTAGTGTCACGAAAGAGCAATGGGAGAAATCTTGGGGTTACAGATAATTATGGAAATAGTATTAACTTCAACCAGCAATGAGCAATTGATTTACAATGCTCGGGGAGAGACTGACCTGTTAGCTCATAAAAACAGAGAGGGAAGAACTTTTATGGCTTTTTGAAAATACTATCCTGTAACCATCCTTTTTATTTTGTGTTGGGAATGGTTCAAACTTTAGGAGAATGAATTGCCTCCTGACAAGCTTACCTGTCAGTCTGTAATGCCAGTAGCATCCAGCCCTAAGGCAGCTCATCCTCAGCCTTATGTACTTGCCATGCTGGGCTGCATGCCCTCCTTGCCAGCTTGGGGATTCAGTGTGTGGGAAAGGCTCTTGACTTGCCATGTAATACATTATGGATATGTGGGCCACTTCTTTCACTCTAGCTTGTTCTTTTCCCTCAATTTCCAGAACATTAAGAGGCCCGAGGATTGCAGAAATAGATTTCATGAGGGAAATATTTTCTTTTTTGGAAAGCAGATTTATGTCAAAGGTGTTTGTGCCAGAGAGGCACAGTTTCTGTACCTTGTCATGCTTGGGTTTCTTTTGCAATTTTACATAGATTTAGTAACTGAAGAGTCCTTAACAGCAACAACAACAAAAAGTAGAGTTAGTGGTTGTTTCTTTTGTATACATGTTTCTGTGTATGTAATTAATTTTGTTTAAAGCTACTCAGGAAATTATTATTAAATAAAATTTAAACCAAAGTAAAACATGTTTATGACTTGATTATATACAGAAGCCTCTGGAGCACAGCAGAAAGTGTCAGAATAAATAGACAAGGATGAGACTGGATTGATAAATAGCAGTATTTGAAAGAATGGCAGTTTACAGTTGTATTTGGTTCGTGTGGCCAGGTTTTGACAGCTGGGGAATACAGGGGTGGCTCCTGTGAGAAGCTGGTAGAAGCTTCCCCCATGTCTGACAGAGCCAATGCCAGCTGGCTCCAGGATGGACCTGCCACTGGCCATGGCCACAGCAGTCAGCAATGATAGTAATGCCTCTGTGATAACAGTTTTAAGAAGGAAAAAATGTTATTGCACAGATGCAATAGAGGCCAGAGAAGGGCAGAGTGAGAATCTGTGAGAAGAACAGCTCTGCAGACACCAGAGTCAGTGGAGCAGGAGAGGCAGGAGGTGCTCCAAGTGTCAGAAACAAGATTCCCCTGCAGCCTGTGGTGCACACTGTAGTGAAGCAGCTGTGCCCCTGCAGCCCATGGAGATCCACAGAGATGCAGAGATCCACCTGCAGCCCATGGAGGAGCCCCACACTGGAGCCAGGTGGATGCTGAGAAAGGGCTGTGAACCTGTGGAAGAATCCATGCTAGGAGCAGGCTCCTCATAGGAGACCCATGGAGAGAGGAGCCCATGCTGGAACTGGTTTCTTGGTAGGATGTGTGACCTTGTGGGGGACCAAGGCTGGAGCAGGCTGTTCTTGAAGGCCTGCACTCCATCTTGTATGTATGTATCTTGGTACTGGGAGCACTAGTTCCTCTCAGCAGCCTTGCAAGTGGACAATGTGCTATCCTGCATGACAGCTGAGGGACAGAAGAATGTAGTTTATTCCAGGTTACCCAGGAAGTCCAGCTGTTCAATTCCTGTGACAAAAACACTGGAGTTGATGTTCTATTGCAGTGCTAGTGGATTCCTCTACCTGCCAACTCTGGGGCAACTGGTATACAGCAAAATAGCTCTGTAGGTTTCCAGATTCTTGGAGGGTGAAATGGTAAATTTGGAAGGACTCCTGCAGAGGGTGTCTGTTTGAGTTCATTGCAGCAGGTCTAGAGAAGGAATCAGTCCGCAGTACATAGCCATAGGACTCTCTGGAGTTAAGTTAATAGCTTCAGTCCCTGATTGTCTGTTTCCTGAATCCACTCTAGCTCATCTGCAAGAACTCTTGTTACCACTGCAGCACGAGGGATTGCCCTGTTCGGTGCTGTAGTTGTCATTATCACTTTGCATCTGTATACAAAAAGTCTGTAAGTCTTGTTTCAGAAATCCCTCTTTTACAGCAGATCAAATGTAACCATTAAAAAAATTAAATGAAAATGTTTTGGAAAATGGATTAATAACTTACCTTTTCTCTTTATGTTTTTTTGAACTCTCTATTAACACCAAGAAATTCACATTGCAACATTTTGATATGTGACTCATCCTAGAATATATCCTCTATTGGGTTAGGGCCCTAGATGAGGTAGAGATGTCTCATAAATGACTTTTATCAATAAATTAAAGTAACTCGAAGACAATATTCCTACGCTTCACCAGTGGGTTGGATTTTTTGTTTATGTTGTTGCTGTTGTTTTTGTTATTGTTTGTTCTATTTGCCCTTCATCTTTCATACTAATGGAGATGCCAATGACAAATAGTTTTGGGCAATATTCTGTTTCTGGTACTGCTTGAATGTCGACAATATTTCTCTGCAATGCAGCCTCAGGGATTGTCATATCTCCCACCCAGTGGCTTGCAAGGAATGCATTGGATAATGACAAGCTGCAGTGCACTGTGCTCGGAGAGCTAATGAGGTGCTTTGTTCTTGAGCATCAGTACATATTTCATCTGCACCTTTCAGGTACAGGAGTTTTAACTGACACTGTATGCATTTAAAAGGAAGTGAATTTCTGACACAAGTGTAGGTACTACACTGACCGTAATGATTTCATTATGTTCTCCAAACCTAGCATCAGACTGTCCTCAGGGGAAATGGACGTTTTGAATGTAGGGTAGGGAATTACCAAAGGAGATTGAGGATGCCCTTCTGAAAGGGGGTCAGTCATAAAGATGCTGTGACTTGTTAGAAGGAACCAGGGTATGAGACATGCTCAGACATGTCTTTATAATCCTTTCCTTGACACTAAGTACCTCTACTGAATGCTAAGGCTGCATTTCTACATCTTGAATGTAACGATACAGGAAATGTGCAGGAAATAAAATTTCAGTCTTGTTCTTTTCTGCTTTTGCTACCTATTTAAAAAAATGTAATGGAAATAGGAATTCATAACCTTCATTTTGAAAAGGGTGAAAAAAAAGGAAGAAAATGGGGACTACAGAACTTGAACATTACTATTTGTCTAAGAGAATGCTGTTCTGAGTATAACATATACCAGCTTGCTGAAGTTTTCATCATTGCTGTGTCTGATCATCCTGCAGTAATTAATTAAGTGGTCCAGTTCATGTCTGCCACATGTTCTTCTTACAGGAAGGTAAGTATATGTAGTGAAATATTTTACCTGAATTTTTTTTGTAGCTGTGTATAGATACAGGCTTGCATGTGTTGTTATGCACTTCTACTGAGAGGTCAAGATTTAAAGAACAGTTCGGTTTTCATCTATCTTACCTTTATCTTCTGTGCAGCTCAGCCTATTAGATAGTTTTGCATTTGCCAGGATACAAGAACTGCCTGCAGAGTTCTTGAGCTCTGGAGCAAGGCTGGGTAGGTTATTTTTGGCAATGCTTCACAACCCCAAGAAAAGTCTCACCAATGTAAAATTTTGTTTGCGTGTCTGAGCCAAACTGCAGCTTTGCATCCCTCCAGATTGATATAAATGACATGGACTTATTTGCACTGCTGTATGTCCCCATCAACCCTTCCCTTCCCTGTGGGAGTCATATGGTGGAAATAAAGAGTGCTGCCTGAAGTACAGGTGCTCTGAAAGAAAAGTTGAAGTTTTTGTGTTACAACCACGTGAAATGTCTCAGTGTTTCTTTTTAGCCCCTGCACTGTTCCTTCCTCCTGTTCCTCTGTTAGGCTGCCATAGACTGCTCTCTCTTACCAGAAAGTAAATTAAACATTAAACTGCTTGGATATAGGACAAGTATGAGATAAGGGATGGAGACTAGGGGGCCTTCAGCCTTTTGGGCAATCTCTACACTGAAACTGAATTACAGAATTTGTTAGTTGGTTGGAAAATTCTCCTATGTCTGTCTGTTGCTGCCTGTCTTTATTATCAAGACCTGCTTTTGGAAATCAATGCTAGTGGGGTATTTCAAGGTAATCTCGAATCCACATGTAGACTATGATTTTGCTTCAGGTATGTTGCAGACACATTAGTTTAGATTAAATAGAAGAAGATAAAAGGCAAGTTGCTGCAATCATATTTTCAGGACAATAGAAGTGAGAGTGATCAAAGGCAAGAACATGGCTGGGTCACTCTGCTGGAGTACACCTCTCACTCTCTTCACTTGAGCTGCTCTTAGCAGTTTTCCAGGCTCTTTGGAGCAGGAATTGGAAGCATGCCCAAGGAAGGTATTGTGCCATTACACATTAATTTTTATTTCCTAGTCGACAGCTAAGAACCAAAGAGCAGACCTTGTACTTTAATATGTGGCTGACTTACCACACACCTCTATATAAAGTCCTCTCATCAGCAGGAGTTAGACTTCAGCTAGCCCTGAGGTTTGAGATATTAGATGCCTCTTTGGTATATGACAGATCTTTTGAACCCTTTGAAGCTACTAAAGCCAAAAGCACCATCAAATTGCCAAATGGTAGGGTGTGTATAACGACCCATTAGAGAAAATAAGAAAGTTAGGGAGCAATGGGGAAGTGTCTGAGATCTACAACTGCTCCTTCTTGAACAAATGCTGTTACACTGCAGAATCTCAGTTTTCTTACCTGCTGAAAATGGGGTTATTACCTTCATCTGTAGAATGCTGTAAGGCTGACAGCTGAAGGGGACAATAAATATGTGGATTAATTACTGTTTATAATGGTGTTACTATTATGGCTTCCACTGCTATAATCTGATGTAGATTCATTTATATAATGAAATAATTCTCTTGTCAGAAAAGATTTGAATTGCAGCTGAAATCTGTTGAGACAATATAGAAACTTTCTTATGACTTGCTGTAGCACAAACCTGTTGCTGTCCTGGATTTAAGTGAGAATTGCTTAGTGAAGTGATGCACTCTAAGTTTGGATAGCTAATCTGTTTGGTTATTTTTGAGAAGCACTGAAAGCTTGGATGTACACAGGTTTCAATATTTTTTAACAGCTAAAATGAGTCTGCTTAATGATGTACACCTATAGTCAAGACCATAGACTATTCAGCAGGTATGGAAGAAACATTGATAAATCACTTGAGGGATGAAGTGCCAAGTATTACAACTCGAAAGAGAGGCTCAAGACAAACCTTGGGGCTGAGAAAGAACTTGTTGTTTACTCAGACATTTCCTTACAGAAACTATGGAAGCCTGTCGTTTTTGCAAGAAGGAAAGGATTGATGGTCAAAGGTGAAGTGACACTAGGGAAAGGTGAATTGCTGCTTGATTAATGGTGGCCTCCCAGAGCACATTGAGCACCAAGGGCAGCTGAGGTATAATGCTTCTGGCATTAGCCATGGAAAAGGGTGGCTAGTCTGTTTTTGAGCCAGACATCTAGTTTTTTTTTTAAAGATGACCCACAATATTGTCATTTTGCTCTGTCCAGGGAGACAGTTTGCTTCAGGATTGTTTTGTATAAGAGTCTAATGCCCAGAGAGAGAAAAATCACCCCTCTTCTCATCTGAGATGCAGTAGATTGGTTTTGTGACAGTTTAAAAATTTGTTTAAAAGATATTTTAAAATGTTGGTTTTCATTATTACTCTGCCTAGCTATTTTGTATGGTGTTTGGAGATATTAATGAATCATAGCAGCACTGTAACTTCAGATGGGTTTGGTGAGGCATCCAGCATGTTAGTGCCTGCGAACTGCCTGCTCGTGCTCCAGCCAGCCACAGCATCACACTGGTCTTGCACAGGAATAAATAGCTTTGCCTTCCCCTGTCTTACATATCTGCTGAGTGGGTCAGTCTGACTTCTTTTCTTTCTTTAGCTTCCTTCCTTCCAGCTTTCACTTTGCTGTGCCTTTAAAATGCACCAGAGAGGGTATAATACCAGTTTTACAGAACAAAAGGAGAAGAGGTGAAATGACTTGACTGTCTTCAGGAAATAAGTAAAGCAAGAGACAGAAAACAAATTTTTAAGTTCCCACATAGAGTCAGCACAATTCCCACTCTGACACCTCCTCTCTCAGACTTTTACCATTTCTTTCCCATAGGCATTTGAACAAAGTTGCAGGACACTGTGCTTCCTTCTGCATTGCTTGACCTCAGTGTTTTCCTGCAGTAACCAGGGTAGTTTGAGATGCCTAGTTCTTTTGTGCTTTTTCTGCTTTTTTTTCTTTGTTTAGCTACAATTAAATACCAGCCAAACTGTGTCAGAATTGTTATTTACCATGACTACTTCCAACTACCTTCAGCTGCTTTGTTGCAGGCTAATAGAGGTGCTTGAGAGCAAAGTCTAGTAACACAGTTTCCTTTTCAGAGTAGATTTCATTCCTGCTCTTAACCTGTTCACCTCCTCAATAGCTGTATCTGTGAAGGCAAGCTTCCGGTTTAATCTTAAAGACTTCAGATGCTACTTCTGTTACACTGGACGGTAATGAAAAGCTTTCATTGCACGGGTTACCAAAAGTGTTTTTAGCAAATGTCTCTTTGCAAAAGAAGCTCAAAATGGATAGAAGTGATAGGGGAGAAGGAGTCTTGCATCTGTAGATGGCTTCCAGACCAGGAATTGGTCAATGTTTTTGTGGAAGGATTAGTTGAAGGTGGAAAACAGTACCTTTTTTTCTTTTTCTTTCCTCAACACTGTCTAGAAAACAAACTGTATGAATTCCCTGAAAGGAGTGGGTTAGAAATTCAGAACTTTGGTCTTTATGCACACTTGTTCCACAGTTGCATGTATTTTGATTGTGAGTGCCTGACATCCCTCACTCAGATGAAATGCTACAACTAACAATCAGAGTCCGCAGCAGTCAAGAAACTAAGAGCCTGAAGTGCAGCTATCATAACCTCAGAGCCTGTCACTTTGAGCAGAAAATAGGCACCTAAGGCTAGAAATTGCCTGATCAACCTAGCATCTGTGCTGATGCACACATGTGTCTCTAAATGTAGTGGTGCAGCATTTTCTACTCACTTTTTTGGCACTTTCTAATCATCTGAACTTGTGAAAGAATTTTTATATTTGGATGTTGGCTACACAGTGGAGTGATACAGTTTGGGCTTGGATTTTTAAAAAATAATTTTTGGCTGAGTTAAATGCTGTCTTCTACTTCAGACTCTACTTGTATGAATGAGTGTACCTTTTTAATGCATAAAAATGGCTTCATAGTTAAATGTTTTTCCTTCCATGTAAGTCTAGTACTTTCCTTGTCTCTTTTAGTGGTTGTTATTCAGAGGGCAGAAGAAAAAGGGAATAATGAAGTCTCCATTTTATATTTAACTAGTTATCCAAAACACTTTGCTTTGTCTAAAAGCTTAATGCATTTCACTAACAAGATCCTTCAATCATACTTTGACCCTTAGGCGATTTAAGAAATTTCTCCATCAATCTTAACTGATATTCATAATCTGAAAAAGAAAAATTGACAATTGAGGAGCTCTTTTGCACTTCTGCAGTATAAATGTGGCATAACTCATTCTTTCAGTGTTTAGGGTGTGCGTGTTTTGTTTGGTTTGGGTCTATTTAATCCTTTGCTAAAGTTAAGCAGAAGCAGTATAAACAAGGTTTCTAGGTAATGCAGCAAAGTTCAGTGTTTTACTGCAGTGATTAAGATAGGGTTCTATCATGTCTGACAGTATTGTGCACTCATTTCCTTTCATTCCCAGATGTGAGTTCTTACCATACCGTTTTCCTCTTCCACCTACTCCAATTATCTCAGCTAAAGTAAAGTTTCTAGAACCAACCATATTGTTTCATGATTGTTCTAAAGAAAAATCATAGTCTCCCTTCTTAGATGTTTGGGGCACCTCAAATAAATAGCAGGTCAAATTACTAATCTATTAGCTCTTTGTCTGCCATGGTATGCACAGTTAGTCATGAAATATTCATGCAATTCAGAAGAAAGCTGGGGGGGGAACGGGGAGGGGGGGAACCGGGGGTAGGGGAGGGAAGGCAGCTCCTGAAATAAAACCACAGTATCATAAGGTCAATCAGCTTGCTGCTTTTAGATTCAAGCACAGGTCAAACCTTTCATCCTAGAAACTTTGCCCAAGAATTATTTACTTTCAGCTGTCAAGCTTGTTAAATGATTACCTAAGTCTATAGTGTACTTTTTTTTTCTTTACAGGAAGGCTTTTATAAATGACTTTTTTCCCCTAAAGGATTACATTTTTACAGTACATGGTTCTCTATATATACGCTTTTCACAGAAGTCCTAATCCGACTTCAAATTAAATCCATTGGTAACTCCTGTTGACTTCAGTCAGAACAGTAGAGTGCCTCCCTGTCTTCATGCATTTAAAGAAAGTCCATTCAGCAATAGAAAGCACATTCAATGACACACAGTTGTAAGATTATTGAGTTTGAAAGAATATGAAGTTGCATATGCACATAAATACAAAACAAGATGAACAGTAGTTGGGCTTCCTGCCTCATCCTCTCGCTTAGCCTTGGAGAGTGTGCAAATGCATAATAAAAGAAAGATAATGTACATTTTGAATAAAAAAGTAAAATAAAAACCTGTGTTATATCTATGCAAAACCTATGCTAATATTATGTTCATTATTATAATATTGCAGTACCTTCTTCCGTGCATTAGTGAGACTCTGCTCTTATGCATTCTTATCAGTGTGAAAAGTTTGTAAAGGAAGGCTTCAGTCTGAGGGTGATTTTTCCTCTTTAAAACATGAATGTGTTAGGGAAGCTGAGAAGAATCCCACTTGTAATCTGAAGCAAAAGGTGACAAGGTTGACTCCAGGGTTGGTTGAAGGAAATTAATTCCACAGATTCAGGCTGATGCTTGTAGAAGCTCATGTCTTTTTCCATTATGCTAGATGAACAAAGCATTGGCTGTCATTTTTATTTCAGCACATCATTTATTTTGAAATATCTGGTTAAAAGTTGTGGAAACCTTGCAAATTACCACCCGAGGCTCTGATTTTATATTTATTTGTTTCTATATTTATATAAATATACTTATAAGTATATTTAAATATATTTATTGATTTTATATTTATATTACATATATTATAGTTATATTACATTGTGATGGACAATGCAATGACTTGTAGCCACTTGCAGGTGTTTAAACATGTCTGGATTTTTGACACAGTTCAAGACAGAAATGAGTTTCTTATTTATGTTGGAGACTCAGACTAATCAGAAACACTGACTGATGATACATAAAATTGTGGAGTCATAGGTTATTGGCTAGAAAGAACATTCAGTCCAATATCCCTCTTAAGAGAGAATAATCACTGGGCCTGCTATAGTTTTGTCTAAGTGTATTTTTAAAACTTCCAAGGATGACAAATTAACCTGTTCCAGGTTCTCCAGGGTGGCTTCTTGCTGGAGATATTTTCTCCAAATATCCAGCCTGAATCTCCCGAGCCTCAGTTTCCAGTTGCAGTTTGTTTTCCCACAGTACACATTTGTTACTAAGTTAAGAGATTAATTCCATAACTGCCCTTGAAATAGCTGTAGGCTGCTAGAACCTCCTGTTGCCTCAAGATAAACCTAGACTAAACACATTAGAAATAACAAAATATTCTGTAGGCAAATTTTACTGTAGTAGAAAATATGTTCTGTGGCACATGCCACATATACCCATCATCATTTGCTGCTGAAGCTGATGAATCATAGGAGAATAGAAGCGTGA
This sequence comes from Sturnus vulgaris, assembly GCF_052056855.1. Classification (NCBI taxonomy): domain Eukaryota; kingdom Metazoa; phylum Chordata; class Aves; order Passeriformes; family Sturnidae; genus Sturnus; species Sturnus vulgaris. The sequence continues at coordinate 21,165,007 of NC_142249.1, read as the reverse complement.
TCCATAGCACATGAAATTTCCACTGGCTGCCAGCCAGCGTTTTTCTTGAACAATTTAATGCTCCACCCTGTAGCAGGATACCCTGCCCAGCAGCAGGATCAGGAAGTGAGACATGGTTTTGTTTTTTGAAAAAGAGCCTTCATTGGCATGAAAAGAAAACTTGTCTCAATTCAACTAACTTTGTGCATCCTCCAGCGGAACTGACACATTCCCATAACCTGTTCATTTTTAGTAAATGGTCTGTGCAGCCCTTCAGTCTCACTCCCAGTTAGAGATGGAAGAGTCACGGGGAAATGGAGTCTGGTGTTGGATCTACCTACCTAGTTTGTTATTTCTAAAGGATCATATTAAACACCTTCACATCACCCATTTGCAGATAGCACCTATATTTTTGTTGCTGTGATGTTTATGGCAAAGTAGAAAGTAGTTCAGCAAAGTCATCAAAACTCTGGTTTATAAAACTTGCCACATAACATGTCATGTCACCAGACCAGTGTAATTTTTTTTGTCCAACTGTAAATCCTAAAGAGGTAAATGCAATGAAAATTTAGATATTCTGAAGTGTTAATTTATCTCAAAATACTGCACTGTATTAAAATGCTGAAGTGAAAAAAAAATTGCAGTATGTCTTGCTCTTAGAAAACTGATGCTGGTGAAAGAAATATTTTCTGGCTTATTTAGATACTGGTTTTATCATGCAACAGAGTTGTTCCTTTCTTGTACCATTGCATTGACTGTGCCTTGCAGTAAAGCATGCATGATATTGTATTATGCAATTTAGGATTTTTAATGGGAAAGTTTTTATTGTGAGGATATGGAAAAAACCATGGTACATTTTAGAAAGGTTATTTTGTATGTGGTTATACAAATGATTTCCTTCAAGAAGAAGCAGGCTTAGGAGATTGTAGAAGAGTCTATATTATATCTGAGTTGACTCATAAACTGAAGTGCCATTGACTTTGAAAGTGCTGTGCATGCTGTTTCTTTGCAGTCTTCTACTGTGATAATGAAACAGAGAAGAGGTGCCGTGCAGCCCATTGAGGTTGAAATGCCCAATGCTGTTCTCAGTTGCACATGATATTGGATAATGGCTGCATCAATCCCTTCCATTGGGGAGGTTGTGGGGAGACCTGCAAGGCCCAGCTCAGTGCAGAGAGGGACACTCCTTCCCTGGATGCTGCTGCTGGCACACTGAGTCCCAGGCCCTTGCATGGACTGTCTCACAGAGCTGGATAGATCCTGCTAGTAAAAGATTGCAGATCGAAACACAAATTATGTGGTTATGTCACACAGTCAGGTCTAAAACAGGGATTGTTTTGGGTATTGTCTGACAAGCATATCCTGCAAAGTCAAGATGAGGTGCTGCCTTCTTTTCTGTGCTACCTTTTATTCTGCCTGCATAGAAGGCCATCTCCACTTGTATGTTCTGTTTAAATCATTTGGAGATATGCTGCTATGGGATGCAGACTCCTGAGTCCTGTCAGAGGCACCAGGAGAATTACTGGTGCTCATGCATAGAAAATTTCTGCCTTATTACCATAAATAAATAGAAACCCACCATGCATTGTCAGGGATTTGTGTGTTAATCATCCCATTTCTCAGATGGATCTGGTCCATGGTGACATATCTATGTCAATACTAAAGAAGTATTAAACCTACAGATGAAGACAAGAGCACAGTTGATTAACGATTGTAATGATTCTTTTCATTTGTGGTTGGGATCTGGAAAGGGCACGCTGGCAGAAAATTTATATAATACTCCTATACTTCTCTTCTTAGTCTTAGATGATTTTTCTCTGTTAAGAGGTGACAATAGTAGAATATGAAATTTGGGAGTATAGGTCTTTATTCAATGCTTGACGTAATTAGAGAATATTTAGAAATTGGTCTTTGTTCTTTATTGTTTCAATGGTCAAGCCTAAAATCAAAGCTCTGCACTAGGAGATGAGAGATATAACTTACTTTCCAAGCTTTGCTGCTAATTTGCAGATTTCTGATACTGCTGAGGTCTTTGCAGTTTTGCCATCTGTAAGGTGAGAATAATGATAGTGGTTACCTTTGCAAGGTATTTTGATAATAATGAACATAAAGAATTATTGAGAGCTGGGTTTTTATTTTCAGATAAATATTGCATTCAAATTATTTTTATTTGTCACATAATTAATACATTATATTTGTAAATTTTGCAAATTTTCTTTCTCTTCTGATGGAATAATTTTCATTTACAATTTTCAAAAGGTTTTTCATTTTAGTAATTAGAATACTTTCTTGGTTTTGTTTTCTTTTTTTTAATTTGCCTCTGGTGGATTCTAGTCAGTACATGTTTTCCTGTAGTTACGCTTTTCTTTAAGGAATAACAATGGAGACAGCAGGTGTGGTGATTGATTCTGGTGATTGATTGACTAGTTAAGTGCTGGTGTCTCTAGGAGGAGTTAAGGCCATTTTTATAAAATTGAAAATGAAAGAAAATTATAAGGGGTGGATTTTTTTTAGTGATTGAGACAGCTTTTGCTCTGTATTGTTAGAAAATGAATTTCCTGCACAGTAGCAATTAGATTTCTTGAATTATATTATCATTCTATTCAGTTTAATATTATAGTTGTCACTTACATAATGAGCCTTCTGTATGGAGCTTTGATACACTGAGCCTTGCTATTTCACACAGGGAACATGAAAGAAATAAGTATCTAACTCTAGATTTCCCTGCATGCCCAGTAGTCAGCACAGTAAGCTTTCAGATCCAAATTATGGAACCAGCATGATTTCTAAATGATAAAAGATGTCCTTACTGCTGACTACTAGGGAGCAACACCAGCTCTCTGGTGGCATGTTCTTATTTTTCCTGCTTTGTCTCTACTTAGAAATTCCCACATCCACACTGACTTATACTGGGAAATATCAGTAGTTTTATGCTTTTATTTGCTCAGATATATTTGTGCTTTAGTGTTTATTTTTTAAACTTAGATTGCAGACAAAATGTATTTCTCTAGCATGAAGATATATGGTCACCATATGAAAAAAGGACCATGAGGCAGGCTATTGGAAGGTAAATGAGAGAGGAGGTTTAGCAAGTGTCTAGTTAGTGCTGTGCTACCTGTGCCTTTAGCTACCTTTCCTTTAGGGGAAGCCTTTGATTTGTTGCAGTTGGGAGTTTTTTTTAGCCTCTCAGCCATGTCACGCCATTGAAGGGAAATAAGTCAGTTCCAAATTGGTGTGGGCAGAAGCCCAATTTCATCTCAAAGCCGGATGGAGCTGTGTGCTGAGATACACATGAATTTCCAGGATGGCTGGGATCAGAGAACTGAAACTACATTAGCAGGATTAGAAACCTTTTGGAAAGTGCTTTTCTGGAACAGAGCATGTTCGGTGCAGATGAATAATGCCAGTGCCACTTGGAAAATTGTGAAGAACAAAGCTGTGGATAGGACCAACCCAAGTCCAGTACCATTCATAAATTGTCGAAGAGTATACCAACTGGCAGTAAAATGAGCTCTTGTTCCATCCTCCAGACATTAAAAAAAAAAAGTGAAAAAAAAATTCCCACAAATGTCAAAGCAAATTTAGTAGTAGATTTACAATGTAGTAGTTTGACAGAAAACTTATTTGATAAAAGAAGTGAAAATTATGTACCCTGTGTGAATTATGCTACAATGTTCTCAGCAAGGTATGTGTATCCCCAGTCAGGTGCACTAAGAGAGATGTGCATTTGTATGTTTATACTTATTTCTAACTATCCTTTAACTTGAAATATTACTATTTCTGTTCGCTTTAGTGGAACAGTGGCATATTTTAGGATATGCATGTTTAAGATTTAGGTTGTTTCTGATCTGCTTCCTACAAAATAAACAAAGCAGTCTCCTTGGTTTGGGTTTTTTTTGGTCATTGTGCCATGCTTGCTCAAGGTAATCAGCAATATCAGTGTCTAAAATGGGTTTCTGACAATAGCTCGCTTCCCAGCCAGCTCCAATTTAGGCAGGACTTTGGTGTGTTTCCTGTTATGACAGTGCCTGGTTATTTCCTTTTGTGCTTATTAGGTCTTGCATGCTTAATGAAATAATGTTCTTTAGAGACTCAAAAATGCATACCAGTCTCTATCTAGTATTGTTTTGGATGATCCACAGTTCCTCTTTAGTTTGTTTCCAAATGAAATTGTGCCAATTTTGCGTGTCTGCAGTTGTGCAGACCCAGCTGCCCCGTGTAGCACCCAAAAAACTGGTGTGTGTGCCCTCTGCAACAGGGGCTCTGTGGGAAAATGGCAACACGGAGACCTGATGGATGAGGGGACTTCATTGCCTGGCAAATGTCTGAGGGTCTCTCTTCCTTGTTTGTATGATGGGCAGTTGGAGGAACGCTCCCTGAAATGGCTGTGCATGGCCACTGCCATGTGCCCTTGCAGCACATGGTCCTTCACCAAGGGACACCTTTTCTCCAGTCAGGGGTCCAGTGGTGCTTTGCAGACTTTGAGCACCCACTTGCCCTCCACAGGCTCACCTAGGTTGGTTTCTTCCTCATGCACCAGCCAGATGGCGGGTGCTCAGAGATAAAGATGAAGGATAGGTTCAGCTGCAGAATGGGGGATTTCAGGAAAATCAGGGACTTAGTTTGAGGTTTTGCTTGGGCATTAAAAATAATGATGTTTGTTCTTGAGGAAATAGGCTTGTTGGCTTCAGAGGCATCTACTTAGTCACATTATCTGCAAAATTATTTCTGTGTTTGTATGCAGAGTATGTGACTTCTTGGAAAGCTGCAGTATTTTTAATAGAGAGTGGGACAGTCTATAAATAAAAGGAGTAATTGAAAAGTCCATGGCTTACCTGCCAAATCAAATCAGATTTTTTTTCACCCATTATCTAAAAATTATTGGTAGCTGTACTAATACCTGATGGAGGGACATTGTCCTCATGGATGTGAGTAGTAGTGACCACAAATGGAAACAAGAGCAAAATGTCCTTCCATAAGTGTGGTGCAGAAATGATTTTCAAATCAACAGGCCATTTTGTTAAATCAACTAGTCTGGATGTTTCACAGTAACTTCTTTTTTAGCAGCAGATTTTATTACGCTAAAATCATTACTTCATTCATGACTCCCAGTCTTACATGAATAAACCCTTCCCATTTCACCTACTTGCCTTGCAGCAAAATCACTTCTTTTTAGGTTTTTAAAGAAATGTCAGCTAAAATGAGTGTGTAATTAAATACTAACCACCTCTGTTGCTCAGCTATTAAAGATCAAGCTCCATTTTGCTGCAAAAACTTTTCAGACATTGCTTAGCAAAATATACTTTATTTTTAAAAAGACATCTGGTATTTCTGGACACAACATTCTCTGCTAAATCTAACTGCCAGGTTTTTTTTACTGGTGTTTTTATTGTCTTTTAAGACTTGCTAACCTTGATTTATGTCAGTAATGAAAAACCAGTGGTTTGGAGCAACGTATAATCAGTCACTTTTTCATTCATCCCATGACTAGCTATTATCTATCTTAACTTACTCCCATCATAGATTTCTGAAGCAGTAAATCTCCTGAATGGTCTCTGTTTGAGCAGGTGTTGCCTTTGCAATTTTATCCTTGTTGACAATTAATAATTTTTTACAGTTCTTTCTATAGGTAACAAAAATGTTTTCCCCATTCAGAGTTTTGTATATGTATGTCCAAGGAAGGAAAAAGAACACACTTCAATTTTTAAATATGTTGTATGATCTGCTTCAGCCCACTGCAAACAAGGAATGATCTTGTTAATTCTGTACCCTGGATGCAGGGACCAATGAAAATAAAATGAAAAAAAAATCAATTATTCTGTGGGATGGTACTAAATGATAAATCCTTTCAGGCAGAAGCATAGTTCTTTTGGTAATAAGACTGCAGTCTCTGTTTTCCTTTGATCTTCATAAAAAAATTAAGAACTCAGTGATGAATCAGTGCTGTATAAATGAATCTATATGGTGGTAAGTAACATTAAGCAAATTGTATTTAGTTGGGTTTTTATTTTTACATGCTTGTGAAAATTAGACTGTAGCTCAGGTCCTTTGTAATTATTTTAGAAGTTTATACCATTCATATCTGGAAAATACAGAAGTCCTGCAAGATTTGTGTGTCTCTTTAGTTGTCTATACATAAAACACTGTGAATTCCTGGCATTTGTAGTGGGTGACTCAGTATTTCAAATTACAAGCTTAGCATAAAAACCTGTACATTTAAGAGGCTTTTTTTTTTTTATCACAGCCCTCATAAAGCACTTCTTGAGAGATGTGTGCCAGACGAGTGCATTGCTGGGTCTGTCTTATAGTCCTAGACTTCCCAAGACTGCTCTTGCTTCTTGTCCTGTGTTTGATGAGGATCTTTCAAAAGAGCTTTTTGAATCCTCTGTTGTTTCATCACTGCATGAAAGGGTGGATCTTCATTTTCTGGCTGCATGCTTCATGACTGCTGACCACCTTCCCCTGGGTCCTTGCCTCCATATGCCCTTCACCACTCAGAAGTTGTGCTTTACCCTCCAGCCCTCTGGGGACATGTAGCATGGAGCCTGAAACATTTGCAGAGTCTTTTGTCTGCCTTTATTACAAGAAACCATGATATATAGGATATTCTCATGCAATTCTCTATTTCAGTATCCTCAGCACTATTGAGCTTTCTCAGGGCTAAGGTCAGTCTGCTGTTATGACTTGCTTCTTGCTTTTTTTTTTTTATGGTAGCAATCTGAGTCATGAGACAAGCCTGTGGACCTTACCTATTTTCTGATCTGCAATTCCTTAGGATTAGCCTATGAGACTACTAGACTAAACTTCATGTGATAGCCATGTGCCCAGCATGCTTGTTGAAAAGCCGAGATACTTCATCAGGACACTGCTTAACTATCACTTACCTGAAATTCACACTGAAAAACTTGACTGGTCCTGGATGTCAGTGCATTTACTGACAGATGATCTAGTTCAAGTGACTGGCAAGTCTTGGAGTACACTTTTATAAACAGCTTCAGTTGTGCTCAAGCCTGTATCACGCCTTTTGTCTTGTACCTCTGTACACACCCACTACTCCTGCATGCTCTGAGTTAGACAAGGCAGGTAAGGAAAGAGATAGACAAGGCAGGTAAGGAATTGAAACTGCTGGTTAAGGTATTGTATTCTGAGTGCACTTTTCTGACTTCTCACTGGAAGTGCACAGAATCATTTGCTTGGTACAACGACAGTGGGGAAAGTAGTTTGAGAAGATGATGGGCTGCCAGCTGAGCCCAAGGGAGGAGGGACTGTGCACATTCAGTGTACGTCATTAAGCATATTAGCAGGCACATTGGGAATAGCTGGGGAGAGCAAAATCACCCAACAGTAAAGTTGCATTCCTAGTGCTGTCTGATACCAACTGGAGAAAATTCTATTACTATCACCATGTATTATACGTTATTGGTTTCAAAAGCACACTTTACAATAAGCTTAAAAATAAACCCATGGGAAATAAGAGGCATTAAGAACAATTTTAATGACCTTACTAAAGACTTTGCTTTCTTTTGCATAATTCACCTCTCTTTCTCAGAACTTTACCAAGTTCCTGGATTTGTTCCTGCGTTTTTTGTTTGATTTGGTTTGTTTATTATTTTTTTTTTCATTTTTATTATTTTTTTGGTTGCTTTTTTTTTTAAATTAGGTGAAAACTGCCTTCAAAATCTATTATTTTTTGCTGAAGTATTTTATCTTGAGAGTACTTTAAAAGTCATGATCAGCAGATTGCCAGAGACAATCAGTCAAGGACAATCAAGGACAAAAACGCCAACCAGCCAGCCTTTTCTGATAAAGAACTTTATCTATACTTCAGCTTTCTCTTTTCCAGCTCAGATAACTCACTGCTCAGCTGAGTCATCCTCCAGCACAGCTCATTACCAAGCTGCAACTCGAATATACGTAAATCACTCCACCAGCTGCTTTTTGGTTTAGCAGGGCCAGGACTTGCTTTGGATACAAATTTTCAATTTCTTTCCCTGAAATTGCATTTTTCATATGTTTCCTTGCTTGAAATCTCATTGGTGTTACAGGTCTATGTTAACGTTTACATGAACGTCAGAAAGATGGTGGTTTTTCATTTCTGAAGCTGGAAACCAAGCCAAATAGAAAGTTAGTAATATTTTTTCTCACCATTCCCATCTCCCATGCAAATGCAGGAATAAAGGCATGGGTGGGGAGAGGCAAACAAAACCCAGAAATTATCATCCTGGATCTGGTCCTCTAGGGAGTGGAGGTGCTTTGTCAATTTTATTGAAAATGTCGTGTCATTAATTGTTATTGTAGTGGAAAGTTCAGATTTCATCAACTGCTGGACTAGGACAATACACAGTGCTTCTATTAAGGCTTCTCTGCTCTGCTTCTCTAATGCTGTTAGTAAACTCTCAGTACCACACTGGGAAATAATCAACTAAATGTAGGCCAGATAACTTGTTTGATGGTGACGTTCAGCATAACCTTGAGATAAACAGCAGGATGTGCAGCACTTTGCTTACAGCACAGTCTGTCTCACAAACTGCGGAACAAGTTACTCACATCTTTTCAGTAGAGATAAGTGGCTGAGTGGACTTATTTTAAAATACTTAAGGATTTTAAACCAAAGAATAGTTGAGAGAGTGATAAGCAGTGATCCAAATCTTTGAACTGAAATTTGAATTAATGTTCTTTTAAAACACCTCCTTACACAGCCACACCCTTTTTTTTTTTTTTTTCTTTTTTTTTTCCTTTTTTTTTTTTTCCCTCCAGGGACTGGTGGGGTATGCAGAAAGCAGCACAACCTTGAAAAAGGTTTTCTTAAGTCAGCTGGACTTCGGAGGACTGTTTTTGTTGTTCTTGCTGTTTGCAAATTTTTTGCATTCTGAGAATGCAGAAAATTGCAAATTGTCACAAAGCTCCGATGTGGATACAAATCCTTCCATAGTTTTTTGACTAGTAAGATAGAGAGTGGACTGTGGGGTCCTACTTGACTCTTCTTCAAGCCACCTTGCCAGGCGTTTGTTAAGCTGACATTAGTGCTCTAGAGAAGGAGATGTTGTACCAAAAAGGCTATTAGCTTTGAAACAAAACCATAACTATATGGCAGTAGTGCTGCCAAGGTATTGATATGTGTAGTATGCCCAGATTTGGCTTCATGTGATTGATTTATGTTTACCATCTATGGATTTCATTTGTGTTCTGCAAGGAGCTCCTTCATTTCAATGGACTGATGGTCCAATGCATTGATAGCTGAAAGAAAGGAAAATATATAGCTAGCTCAAAAGGAAAAGCATGCTAACATAAAAAGAAATGAAAGTTGATTCTGAAAGCTGCATAGCTGAAATCTTTGAATGCAGGAGAGCAGTAGATATTATATTAATCAAAATTAATACCTCTGTAAAAATACATTCTCTTGAGTCTGGCTCTTCTGGCTTGGCACTGCTTCAGAATTGTAAAAGAATATTGTAAAAGAATATGAAGCGTACACCGCTAGAGTAGTATAAAGCATCTTTTAATATAATATGGATTGGTTATATAGATTCTCTTCTCTTCTCTTCTCTTCTCTTCTCTTCTCTTCTCTTCTCTTCTCTTCTCTTCTCTTCTCTTCTCTTCTCTTTCTCGACAGAGAAGATACTATTACTTCTAAGAAACCAAGGTCCTATTTCCTTGAAATCAATGGTAAAAATCTCACTTGACTTTCAGGTGGATTAATATGTCACCTCTTGTTTGCAACTACCCCAAGGAAAGACCAGTGCTTGACTGTGTCTTTCTCTCTTGCTAACTTGTAATATTCTGATCTGCCATGCATGCGTGTCATGGAAGATCAGTCCTCAACAGAGCATCTTTTGTTTCTCACAGCAATGTATCTTCTTTGCAACAAAGCTCTTGTCTTGGTTTGATGAATTCTTGCTAATGGTAATGGCAACATACACAACAGCATAGAAAACCAGTATTGTAACATGACAACATGGATTTTCTATGGGTTCAATATGACTGAGTTCTGTAGTCTAAGACAGCTTAGAAAAACCTACAATGACCTTAGTTTGAAACAGTTCAGTGGAAATGTGTGATTTCTGTTCCTTTGCTCCCCCAGAAATCCATCCATCTTTTGCTGCTTTAGATGGACTTCAACAGTTTTGAAGTGTCCTTAAAACCAGCCTTTTTTGGTCTTTTGCTTTTTATGCTTCAGCTGTTTCAGGACATTGCCTTTAGTTATGTGTTCTTCACTCAACCTTCTTAGTTTAATACCTTTTTTTTGTAAAGCTCCTTGTTTCTGGATCTCTAACTTCAAGGTAAATGTGTATGTGGCAATGGAAGTTGAATGTGATTTACCAATACTTTAATTTGTTTTGAAATATTTTCAGTAGTGTGCTGACAGTCTGCTATTGATGCGCTTAGTAGGATTGCAGTTCTGCATACAACTCATATAATGATGTTGTATTTAGTAATTCTTGTAGTTTCAAAGGGCAGAAACCTTGCTGTTCTTTATGACTGTTGGGTGAGTTGTTTTGTTTTGAGTTTTCCTTCTATATGTATAAACTCCTACTGAAAGACTGCTGAGCCTAAAGCTTTTTGTAAAACAGAAACTTTCTCTTTTAAAGAAACAATCACACAAGTTTTTTGCTAAAGGATGGTTTCCTCAAGAAAATAATTTATCACTCAAGAACCTATGTGTCTTGGCATCTAAAAGAAATTGTATAGACCACATTAAAGAATATATCTTTATTCTTTTTTAAGCAAGGCTGTCTAGATTTCAAATCGGGCACTGGAAAGTCATTGAGAAAAATCTTGTCCTGATAAATGTTCACAGAGGAATTACTAAGCTCTGCTGGTTCCTCACATGTAAACACCTTTGCATGTGGCCTCATCCCTGTGAACTGCATCCTCAGTTCTGACAACCTCAAATTGGAAAACCCTGTTGTCAGTTAACAGTTCTCCCAAGCCTTGGACACTACACAATTTGATGTTCTCAACTTGGTACTGAATCAGATTGTGCACAAAATATTCAACTAGACGTTGATGCACTGTGAGTAAATCCTCACAGTGGCTTTGGGGTTTGATGGGGCTTCTAGCACCTGAGCCTCTCTAATTTGGCTGCTCCTGAACACTTACTGTTGTTGTTTGAGGATCTGTCCTTGAAGTGCCACAACAAAAGCCTCTTAGAGAGAATGGGCAATACTTGAATATGATCACGCTGAGCCACAAAGACCAAGTGCACAAATAGGTGTTATTAACGAAATAGATTCTAATGTCTCTAAAGTACCAAACCCTCTTTGGGCAACCACTCTTTTTTTTTTTTTTTTTTTTTTTGTGCGTGGATTTTTGATGTGATAAATCCCGACAGCTCCTGCAGAGTGATTATAACCTAGTACAAAACCAAATGCTTTTATACTAAGGCTCCAAAGACTCATGGCACCAAAAGACCTGGGATGACTTTCTATTAAATATGGTAGTAGAACACATACTTTAAAAATATGACATTTCCTTTGAAACTCCTCTAACACATATACAGAAGCCACTGTTCTGAAAGTGATTATGCAGTCAGGATATTTTTTCCATGAGCAGTGCAGTCGGTATTCTATGAAAATAATAGTTGGTATTAGAGCCAGTCTTTTCAAAGTCGCTTTCAATTTCAAAACTTTTAAAATATTCTAGGATGCTTTAGCATGCATTTTGCCTGTTTTACAGTTAAGAAGGCCGAAGTACAAATGGTTTGTCTGAGATCACAGAATATAGCACTGGTAAATACTGAAGGGTAACTGTTAAAATTTGTTGTTTTCTGGCTTACTTAATACATGCTTTCCTGAGGTGCTGTATCTAGAGGTTAAAGTGCAGAAAATGCTTGGTTGGTTCAGAGATGCAGGACTACAAAAACAGCGTTTAAAATTAATGCGTATTTTTACTATTCTGATTTTTCTACTGATGTCAAGTGAAATTGCTCCGTTCTTTCCTTCTCCTTCCTAACCTCCCTCCCCACATCCTCCTCCCCATCCTGAAAAAATAGGTGGCTAGAGTGTTGAGTAAAATGCTGTTGAGGTCACTCAAAAGAGATATGACTGACGCTGTTTGGAAAGAGGAAAACAGAAAAGTTGAAACAATTAATCCTTTTGTGTAGAATTGCAAACAGAGTCCTCATGAGCTGAGAAAGGATTGTGGGTTTGGGGGAAGGGAAGCAGCATTTCAGTAAGCAGCTAGGATAGAAGTGTTTCAGCAGAAAATGATTTTGGGGAGTTTGATGTTCTATTTTTCTAGCACCTTCAAGCAAATTACCTGTAAAATCAACCTCCTACAATAATCAAACCTGTTCCCCTGCCCTTTTTTTTCCTTTTTTTCCCCCTTTTTTTCCTCTTTTTTTTTTGGTGATACTTTAATTACTCTTAAATGTAGGTCACTGATTTTGGCAAACTTGGATGTAGGTTTTGAAGCTTAAAAATTCTGCACAGCTTGCTCACCAGGCTGCACTGAGATCACTTGAGTGCATGGAGGAGCTGGTAGTCCAGCAGACCTGAGGAGGGGCAGGAGGGATTCTCCTCGTGTGACAAACCCGAGGGAAGTGTGGATGGCGTTCCAGCTGGCCTGCTGCTACTGAATGCAACTTACAGCAGCGGAAACACTGCTCTCTGCTTTTCTGCTTGTGTCAAGAAATTGAGAGGTTTCTGTTGTGTTTTCTATACCTGACAGTTTGTGAGGTCAGCACAGAGTGCTGCTGTGCTAGTGCTCTGTTCAGATATACAGGCCTGCAGCAACAAATCTCCTTGTTGCACATGTAGTTCTTGATGCTGATTTTATGCTTAAGATAAGCACTATGCAAGAGACTGGGTGCTGTCACTCTCTGAATTTTCTGATCTTTGTGTAATTAAATTATTTGCTGTGATGTTGTATTAGCTGTGGCAGGCAGGCAGGCATAGCCTGGAATGCATAAGGATCCATCATCAGGTCACTGCATCCTGTAGAGTGTGGGTTTCCAGGATACTTACGCTGTCAGGATGGAGGTTTTTCTGGAGCACACTAAAAAATGGGATTAATAGGTTGGGATCACGCCACTAAGCTGGTGCTGAAAAGGCCACTTACTTTTGCTTCATCCCAAATGGGTTAAGCTTTTCTAATTTAAATATTTCCTACTTTAAAATTAATAGCTTGTCTGGATTATTTTCCATCTTTAATACAAGAGTTTAGCAAAAGAATATAATGTTTTTTTTTTTTTTTCTTTAGAAAGGTGGTTTCATGCTCACACCTCAAGAATGGGATACAAGTGAGGACGGGCAGGCATGCACTGTCTGAACATGTTACACTATCCAGCTTTTCAGGAGCCCCGCTATCCCCCTGCGGGAGGGTGGGTGTTTAGCAGTAGCTGTGTCAGCTGCTAGGAGCTGCTGGGCATGCTTGTGAGCTATTTCAGCAGAGCTGACATAATTCTTACAGAGCTCCAGTAGTCATGATTTGGGAATAGGAGCTTGCAAATAGCTTTTTAGTGGAAACCATGACTATTAACTGGTAGCTTAGTGATACAAGTTCAGAAAATACCTCCTTGCAAAAGACTTCTTGGAAGCTCATACAAAAGATTGCAGAAGAGTTTTATTACTCATTCCAAGATTATCAAACACATTTGGCTCCAGGAGATAACTTCTATTCTTCAATTCCACTTTAAACTGTAATATTCTTTTGGGGTCTGATATGAAAGGTGGATTTCTGTTTTATCGAGCACATGTAAAGCATGAGAGCACAGCCATAGTAGGGATAGCCTTTGGGCTTTAAAACCCAAGTATACTTAGCATGTTTGTTTGGCTTTGCCAAAGCCATATACAATAGCTTTCTCAGAGTATGTAACCTGAAGGGGCTTTCCTACATCATGCTGGCTACTGTTTTGATGTGGAAGGAATAGAAACATCAACATGCCTTCTAATTTCCTCTGCTCTGGTTTTCTTTAATGTAATTAGCTTACTAAGCAGTAGAAGATAGGGTCATTAGCAGCAACTCCATTCTTTGTCTTGACATGTTAGCTGCCCACTTTTCCTTCAAAATTATCCTTAAAAATCCAGTTCATTTTTAACTATAAGAGCACATTCCAATTTGTATTTTTCTTCCTTATTTCTGCATTGGTGCTCCATTTGAGTCCAGAGAGAGACTCAAGCAGTGACTGCTTTTGTGCAAGATATTGTTCTCTTGGAGACCTGTTATATTGTTTACATACAAAGGTATGTAAATAGAGAAAGAAATATGGGGTGGATTCTTATAAAAGTTTAGGGGATCAGAAATGATTGGCTCCAACTCCTAGAGCCTCACCAAATGAGGTGAATGAATAATTAGGTAATGGCAATATATGAGAAACACCTGGAAATGAACACCTGTGTGATTTGACCCTCTGTTGTGCCAAACAAGAGAGAGAGATTAGTTGGTAATTTTTATGAAAGTAAGCACCACTGGGCCCAGTCTGCATGAGGGTTTGATCATTGGAGTAACCAGGCTTTTTCTAACTAATTTTGCTTATTGATCTCTGCAAATGCACCCACCGTTCTGGGGAATGGATTTTGTTTACAGTCAGATTTTTCTTTCTGCATATACTTTTCATTGCTTCTTCTTTCACAACCAAAAAGCAACTGAAAGATTAAAGAAAAAATATCAGTTAGGACTTGTCAAATACCTTTTGCTTTCTGTCAGATGTTTTATGAACTGAACTATCTACGTAACTGAATTAATTTTCATTATGAATACAGCAGTTGTGTTTATCTGGGAAATACTGTGGTTAAAAATGACTCATGTATACCTTACAGAACTATTCCACAGTAAACCTTTATTTTATGTATATGATAAATCCCAAAGGCAGAGTTCCCACTTCAGTCTTTGACTGGAATTTCAGACAGATTGTCTATTTCAAAATCAGAAAACATTGGAGTCCTCCACATTTTTAGAATATTTTTTGAAAACAGCCACCAAGAGTTTTTGGACTCTTTGGCATCATCTTTTCTGTGTAAGGTAGAAATTACAACCTCCAAGTAATTTCATTTACTTTTCTATCCAAATAATAATAGAAACATTTACATCTTCTATATTAAAAACATTTGCTGAAAATGCCATGTTTATGTAATTAAACAGAGAAATTCCTTGGCATTGTATATTAGGAGACAAAAAGATGTATTATATGCTTTCTTATTTTAAAGATATTCTGCATAATGCTGTCTATATGCCTGTAAATTAAAGAATGCCTGTATAGAACTTAAGTGCAAGTACAGGATGCATTTACTCAGGAAAAAAATTATAAAGAAAAAGTCAGTGTAAATTGGAAGCTTGTAGTGTAGTGTCTTTTGAAATTGATGTAAATTGATGCATAATAGTAGTATAGCTGTCCGAAGTAAGGTCTGAACCTGGCTATCTTGCTTCATTACTCACCTCTAATAGAGAAGTCCAGAATGCCTATAGCTATATATTTATGGATACTTTTTTTTTTTTTTTAACGACTAAGGTTTTTATTCTACATTATGAAAGCTTATATTGTCTTGCATTGAAAACTGTGGTGACTATTGCTAATTTCCTGCTCTTATCTACACAAAACATAGATTTTGTAAGCAACGATCCTTTTGCAATGTAGGAAAAACAACCAAACTCTTGGTAACTATCTTTTTACTTTTTTTCCTCTGTGACAATTATAGTGCATATTTACAGCGATGTTTTATTGACTGATGAAAGCAAATGTTTTTCCTAGAAATTGCATTTTTTTCTATCCTGGCACCTACTGCCCTTGTTTTTAATTTCTTTTTACAAATTAAGGTAACATTTAATCTACATTAGATAAATAATATAATCTGTATATCTCCAGAGTTGAAACCACATGTGGCTATACTGAACTTCTGCAGTACTTCTCATCTAAAACAAGGTCAAGGTTAGGATTTCTGCAAGATCTGTAACATGATGCTTAAGAAGGCTCTCGAAACTGTGGGAATCTCCTTAGGAATTACAATGTGACTGAGGAAGAGACAGGCTAGAAATAAGGTAAATAGGTGTCCATACATATGCTTACATAGCTAATGGCTAAACAAAGAAATGGATTTTTCCTGTGAGTTATGTAGGGAGATGTAAATTACCTCTGTCTTACATATTTTTATGTACCACATAAAGCTTTCATGTTTCAACTTTTTTCATCATAAAATAAGTATCATACTTGAGCATCTGGATAAAACTGCTTTTCAGACTTCCCAGACATCCTCAAATTTTATTCCAGCAGTAGCAAGAGAAAGTAATTTCTTATTCTTCTTCACAGATTTGCAGAAGGCAGGTATCAGGCAGATACGTGATAATGAGTTACAGTAGTCTGACTCCAACACTGCTGCTAGATTGGTACAATTAAGTCAGGCCTAATCTTAAAATAGGCCAAAATCCTGAAAAAATATAGCATTAGGATTGCAATGAATAATTCCTGCTTTTTAAAACCAGTAATTGAATGCACAAATATTAAAGGCAAACCACATGGGGGCCCAGTACGTAAGATTTCTAATCTACTTACCAGGATCATTTTATATGGCTAGATTAAATTAAAAAAGATAAATACATTCAGTTTTCTCAGTGGAGAACCTGTACATACTTTGTATTCAATCTAACTCATAGGGTGTAATTTTAAGCATTCACCGTGGCAGTGATTTGAATTATTTTGACCCTCCCAAAAATGAATTTATTGCATTAATAGGAGTTGTGTCTTATGAGACTGTTTGACATTTTTCACTCTAAGGTGTTTTCCCTCCTCTTTCTTTGCATCCTCTGTGAGGGCTGAAGGGAAATGTGCATTTTTGCCTTCCTTGTCTCATCCCCAGATTCCTGCACTTAGGCACTGGTGAAGGGCTGGGAAGATGGGGTTAGCAATGTCCTAAAAGAGCAGATGCTGCAAGACACTCAGAGCTCATCTGTCAATGTCCAGAAATTTGTAGAGAATATTTGCTTGTCATGACCTGTCTGGAAATTGGGTTAGATCTGAGTCCAGGAGATGGTAAGAAGATTCCCAAAACTCTCATACAGATGTAGATTCTAGGTTGTTTGCCTGATCTGTGTTGATGCTCTAGTCTAACATGGAAACTTGTTTGCAAAACTTCTATATGATTACCCATATGTCTATAATGAATGAGTAGAGTGAGACCATTGTATTAATCAACTAGGACTGCCAATACCAAGGCACTGAGGAACTATTTAACATGAAGTTATGAGACTGTAGCTTTGTCTGACCTGTTGTTAGGATTGGATGAAGTGCTATGTATTGCTAAAGCCAGAAGCTAGATGGTTGAGCAACATTTCCTGAGATGATTAAAATTTATGCAAGGAACTAACCATATATGATGGTTTATTATCAGCATAGAAAAATCTGACCAGAAAAATTTGCTGTAAATCTCAGTTTAAATTTTGTGTGTCATTTATAAAGGTCATTGTGACCAAGGCTCCTTTTTTTCACTTAACCGACTGCCACTTCCGTGGCCCAGTTGCATTTCAGCAAACATCGTTTCAGTGTGCTGTGACACACCCAGTGAATTTGCACAATGTGTGCTTGAAGGAAGCCCTGATCTTTTTACATGCGAGGACAATGATTCAAGTGTTTAAAATTATCTGAATGTTCTGCATATCAATTCAGCATTGTTGTAATGCCTGAGTCTTTCTAAATGTGAAATTAGTAGATTTAAGACCCAGAGCTCCCCTGGAGTGTCCCCATAGATAGATTGTAGGTCACAATAACATGAGACAACCTAATTACCATAGTCATTGAAGGGAGTGAATGCACAGTGGGCACTGGATTATGAATGCTCAATTCCAAGGAATCCATTCCCTGAATGGTTGCTGCTGGGTCATTCGCAGGCATGTAGGGTTTTTTATCTGTTTAGGCACAAATTTGTTGTACAACCGTTTTGGCAATATTATTACTTTAAAGTATCTGCAAAGCTGTGAAAAATTAATCAGCAAATACAAAATATATTTATGCAAGTGCCTAATTATTCTTTTTCTTTTCATGGTGAATCGGGGCAGGCAGCAGGGTTGGGTGTGTGGTGGAATCTGCTGATTCTAGTTTAGATTGTCATGCATGACTCCTCTGTCCCATTTACATTTGGTTTTGGTATTCTATATGACATCGTGGGGACTTCATATTCTATATGAAATGTGGGGATGGTGCCAGTCAGAAAATCAGCAAAACTTGAGGAACTTAGATTTTAACAGCATAGCTGAAGACTTTTTTTTGGTTTTCTTCTTTTTTTTTTTTGTTTGTTTGTTTGTTTATTGATAGTAGCCACAAAACTGTTTCCATCATTAAAAGAATGGGATCCTGCTTCAAATTGGGGAACAGGTACCTTTCTGTCTTCAAAAACAGTACCTAGGTTCAGTTAGAGAACTGGAGTTCAATGTAGTTGCTCTCTAGAAATGTTGTTGTGTTCTCTGTTTATGGTGTACATTACTGATTTCGAAAATTGGACATAGCAACTATCTTACTCTCCAAAAATAACTGATACTGCAGTGCTCAGTTTTCTTTTTATTTTGAAGTTTAAAAATTTAGAAACTCATGAGCAGGTTCTGCTTGGCAGCACCCAAGTCAGATGGTTCACATCCTTTCTACAATATGTCCAAGCTTTCTTCTTGTCACAACATGAGCCTGCATGTGAGCACTTACAACTCATCTTCAGAAGGACCAATTTGTGTCATCTGGAGAGAGGCTTAAGTGAAAGGAGAATAAAGCAGATTTTTGTGTCACTGTATTGGGTGTATATTGCTAGAAAATCTTCAGTGTAGATGGTGCCCTAGAGAGTTTAAGTCTCCATCTACACTTGTTCCCCTGTAGCTCTGGTGGCTGAGTTGGGCAGGTTTGGCAGTAAGCTTTTTATGAGCAACTTAACACTTTGAAAGCTTTCATCTTAAATTGGTTTGGTTACAGAACTGACTGGGACAACAAGCTGGAAATGTTAATTTTGTCCTGTCATCTACCATTTCACCTCTTTCAAATACTGCATTGAAATAGTTACACAGAGGCTGGTCTAAGTACTTGCATTTTTGTGGGTCACAAAATACCAACAACCTTGAATGACAGAATTTTGTTCCAAATATCATTGTTCAGTGTTATGAACAGTGGGTTCACTTTTACAGCAGGACAAGGGCAGCCTACCTATACTTACCAATGGAAATGGTTTCCACTTGGTATTTACTGTATTGACTGTGCAGTTTAAGAGCTGAAGTTAAGAGCCCAGAAGTTAAGTGAATTGGGAGTGTCAGTTCTGCTAGCTCTCCGAATACTTCTTATAGCAAAGCTTAGAGAATTTCAAAGATGGCTTGCACCAACTCTAAAAGTATGAACCCAGCAGAAATACCTGTGGACTGCTTTTTTGTTAGTTTGTTTGATTTGTTGTGGTTTGGGGGTTTTAAAAAATATAATTTTAGAAAAATGCATCCTAATAAATAATCTACTCTTAAAGAAGTTAAATGATTCTATTTAATGCTATTTAAAAAAAATAATAATCTGATTTACTAGTTAGTAGCATTTTAACTCCTAGTATTTATCATCATTTTGGAGGGCATAATCTTCAGATAAATGATTTTGTTAAAGTAAGAATTTATTTAAGAATAGAGCTAACACATATAGTAGAGTAACACTGCAGAGATGATATGTCTTCAATATATACAGGTGCTTAAATATGCAGACAGATTAAAAAAGCACATTTTTCAATGTGTCTGACTGTTTGAACATGTGGCTTTGATTTTAAGGTTACCTTGTTTTCAGTGGTAATTAAGCTCTTTCCCTGTTTCAGTCCCAAAGAGAATGTTTCTGTTTATTTAGGCACATCAAGATCCTTGAAAATACCATTTTTTTCTGAGGACACATCTTCACAAGGAAGCAAAGCTGTTGCTGATGGCATGTTTACCATCATGAGTCTTATTGAATTGATTTTTGAATACAGTTTCACAGGTTGTGGCAAGAGTACTAGAAATAATTTTGTTCATTACAAAATTTTTCCACATCAACTACACTTCATGTTTCATATCTGTGTGATAAAAAAGATCAACTCCTTAAACTAGGTCTTAAAGAAAGAAATCAAAATATGTATTTCAGGGTTTCAAGGGAGATCTCTTTATTTCTGAGACTGCTGAGCTACAAAACTGCATCTGGTCTGTAAGGCTGGGAGGATGTTTGAGCAGGGAATGAAGTAGGAATATTTTCTTCTTGAAGTCAGCACTTCAGGTGGTAGTAAGTAGTGCCCCTGTATCAGTGGGTGAGGGCCTGAGCTGGTTTTCTGAGGGCTCTGCAAAACAAGATGGGCCACCCCCTGCTCAGCCCCAGCCCTTGGGGACAAAGCTGTCATTATTTCATGGAGATTTAATGGTGCTTTATGAAATGAAAGTTATGGAGGCCTGCATGGCTGAAGTCTTTGCTTTCACTGCGTGCTAACCACAGGGTGAGTAATTGAATGCTCATCCATGCATGCTCATTGGCAGTGCCACAAGCTCATTATCAGCATTAATGTGCTGAAGTCACCCGAGGTTCCCGTAATGGTGCTAAATGTGGCCACTGCAAGAAACGCTGCTGTCTTTGTCCTTATCCCAAGATGCCAGCCAGCAGTTAGTTACCAGTAGCTATGGGGAAAATCTCAATTTATAGAATTATTATAATTCCTTTCTGTGCTCGTAAAGCTGTAAGCTAGAATCCAAAAATCTGCCAAGAACTTGCAAGCTTGCGTGACCTGGCAGCTGCCTGCTGCTTGAATGCTGTGGCTCTCATTTTATTTTATTTAGGGTGAGGGCTGGGTGCAGCTGGTTAAGCATTGCATAGAATGAGACCATAGAGAAAGAGCAGAGGAATAAAAACCAGAATACTTCATGTGCTATCTCAGGTATGTGGAAGAATGGCGTCTGGGGGCTTCATATTGTATCCTGACATCAGGAGGTACTTGGTTATTCCATTTCTGCTCTATTTTCTTCAGGGTTTTCCATGAAACTCCAAGAGCTGTATCTGCTTTGTCCCATGGTGTTAGCAAAGGTATTTAAGTGTGTGAACACACACAATAGCAACAGTGAAAACCAGTAGTGAAGACAAAAAGGGTGTGGTAAAGTGTGGTGCTGCCATGGGAAGAGGTGGCTGCTCCCACCTCTGTGAGGAAAAATTATCTAGAAGGTACTTGGGAGTTCAGAAAAACTTTTACTGATGTTTTCTATTGTGTTCTGGATCTCTACAAAACCCAGTCATACTTGCTAATGTACTACTCTGGGAAATCAATTATTTTCCAGAAGAGATCAAATGACCCACTTTGCTGAGCAATTTCTTGAATGTTCTCGTTGCATCACTCCTCAGTACCATGTTGGAGAGCCTGTGACACAACTCCTACACCACCAGTTTCCTGCCAGTGGCATTTTTGTCCTTGTGGCCCATGCCACTCCTTAAAAAGTCTATTAATTTCTCTCAGAAGCACCCATAAACATAGTCTGCTAAATGCAGTAGTGGGAGGAAGGAGAGACTTTGCAGCTGGAATGGGAATTGGAAATTCAGAACATGTCCTCTTCGGCTGCCCAGGGAGCACTGGCTGCTGAAAGGGGATTGATCTGTATCAAAGATGAATAAGAGAATGGAGAAGACAGAAACATTTTTTAACATATTTACACATTTATTTGGAAAGGTGGGGAAAAAAACGTTAGCAACTATTTCAGGCAGCTTTTTTGGGTAAATGACAAAGTATTTTGGTATGCAGGAAACAACTGTTTCCCCTCTAGAGTTTTTCGGCACTTGAAAGGGAACAAGCCAACTCCAAAACTCCAAAGAGGAAAGCTGTTACAGGCACTTATTTGCCCTCTAAAACTTTTTACTGGTTTCTCTTGCATCAGACAAAATGATGATTCTTCTACATCTCAGTAACAGTACTGTTTCCTTTGCAACAGATAACCTCCATGTGAAAATGGACAGTACTGGAGCTTTATAAAATTAATATATGCTACCAAGAATATTATATGTGAACTATTCCATGTACTTCAGTTCTCAAAATAGCTAATAAAGTGGCAAAATAATAAAGAATATTTATTGCAGTTTCATGAGGAGACTTGGAACTCCACTTATGCTTTAGAAAACAGGTAATGTTTTTAGAATGTTGCTCTGTTTTAGAAACAATTTTCCTCGAAATCATTACTAAGTTGAGGGGTTTGGTTGTTTGTTGGTTTACAAGGACCCTTGGCTTAGATGCATGTTTAATGCATATGTAGTGTGATGATGGTGGTTATGTGCATGTTCTCATAGCCAGACTGCTGTATTCATGCAAACTCTTCCTGGCCTCAGAGATGGTCTGTGCAAACTTAGGAAGTAGTAAGTCAACTGCTCAGGGACTTTTCTAATGCAGAAAGGGGGTCAGAATATCAAATGTGAAGTTGTATTTATTGAGTAGGACTGGAAGACAGAGATGCAAAAGCCTAAGGGGTTAGAGGGTGAGGCACTGCTATGCAAGTGCAATTTCCTTTATATGGAAAAGGATGGCTTGAACAGCAAGAAAATTCACTTTGTCAAATCCTCATACTGCCTAGTTTCACATCTTGCTGTGGCTGTGATATGGACCTTGCTATGTCAGCAGGAATTGTATGCCTGGATGGGGTAGCTCCTGTGCTGGAATCAGAGATTGAATGGATGGCTAGAAATAGACCAATTCGAGGGCTGAGTTTGGCCTTTTAAAGAAGTCAAAGCAGAGGCATTTGGTTTCATTCTTGTATTTATAAATAGCTGTCTAATGGTGCAGCACAGTTTGACCGTGCAGCCCAGGGTCGGTAGGGATTGCCTGCATGCTTTTACCAGCTGTCAGTGCAGCAACTGTGGGGTCCCAGCTGGAGCACCCAATTCCTGCCAGTTCTCCCCCCTCCCTAGCTGGTGTAGCTGAGAGCAGCTCCTCTGATCAGAAGACACTGCTGTCACCTCTTAGCCACAAACAGAGCACTTAGAAATGAGAATGCGATTTGAGAAATAGCAATTCTTACTTGGCTTTCACTTTCCAGGCATCAAGGCTGCTCAGTCTTGCCTGTTCTGCTCTCCTTTTCCTTTATCCCCTGTTTCTACCCCTTTGCAGACCACAAAGTCAGCATTCAAACTGCTTTCTGTCACACTGCTCTTTTCCTGCCTTGAGGTATCCGGTGAACAGCTGTGGTGCCAACAGCCCCAAAGTCTTGAGCTGGCACTGGAACAAAGCATCTGGTGTTTTTACATGAGCATTGCTTTCGTATGGGAGGAAAGACAAGTTCTGGGCACCCTGACCCAAAGGCATAGGGTAGAGAAAGCCAGCAACATGCTATTGGTACGTGCTGATGGTGAGGTGAGTGCTGAGAGAAATTTTGTGATGCACAGTTATTCAGGGCACTTCTGTCCCTGCAGAGTCAGTCCCTACTTTTCTTCTGGATTCAGCTCACTCAGGGGCAAGAGTGTCTTCAGGAGAGCCCCCAGCCTGTCCGCTATCCTGGAGAGGCACAGACAAGGAAGAAATCTTCAATTACACTAGTGAAAGGGAAAATTCCCAGTAATTACAGTAGTAAAAGAGAGGAAAAGCAAGAGCTGGTGATCCCCTTTGAGGAAGAGGTGTTTGTGTGGGAGGATGCAGAGCAGCTGCAAGGAAGAGGTTTCTCATATGAGAAAGGGTTCGGTCGACATTCTAAATAGAAGGGGTGAAAAGACCCTTTTTTCTCAGTTTGCTAAGAGAAAATGACAGTGTGGGAACCTCACCATTTCCTATGGTTAGTGGGTGATGCCTATAAATGAATGCTAAGAAGTGCGAAGAGGAGAAATGGCTGCATGTCACCTCCCCTCTCCTTTCTCCACTGAGTGCTAGGTGGTGTCTTAGCTTTATTTTTCAGTTATTCTGCTTAATTTATTTCATGAGTTTTGTTAGCCAAGCCAGGAGAGCGTTCCTTTTTCAAGCACAGTTATGCAGAGAAGATCTGAGGTGATCTGTTCTGGCTGTTCATGGCCTGGTGGGCTGCTGCTGTGTTTTCTTTAACCTGCATTTGTGACTTTTAGTTTAAATATTAAGAGTCTAAGAATAAACAGAATGGAAATTAGCTTCAGTGCATATTTTTGTTGCTTATGTAAAAATTGAAGCCCCATGTAGCCCTAATTCACAGCAGTCAAAATAATGTGCTGCTTTATACTTTACAATTCAGTTTTATGACATGTGAAAACTTTAGTTCTAATTTGTGCCTCTCAGAATTATAAAAAGGTTTTATTTATTATAGCTCTCATTCTAGCTGCAGGTGAAATCATGCCTCTTAAACTAAAAGCGAGGATGAGACGTAATTTCTGAAAAATGTAGCTCTTATTTTACAGTGGGATTTGGGATGCTCACAGTATTTCTGTGTTATCAGGACAGAAAAGTAAGGAAATAATAAGCCAAGATCACTTACTTTTTCACAATATAAGGGGTTTTTTTTGTTTGTTTTGGGTTTGTTTGTTGGTTTGTTTGTTTGTTGGGGTTTTTTGTTTTTATTTGTTTTTTTCCTATAATGGCAAGATAGTTATTTTTAAAAAGTCTTCAAATGCATTAATGTGACTTTCAAATGTAGTTGTGGAAACCAAAGGACAATCATTCAGACACTGTTCTAGAGAACAGATGACAAAAATGCAAAAATACTGTACCCCTGTAAATCCAAACTCAGGTAACAGAATTCAGTAAGGTTAAATCAGAGAGGCAGAAAGATAAATTGAGTTCTGATCAAAGAATCGTTCTGTAATTGTTAAGTGTAGGCAGCTGTTGAAATCCTTGAATAATAGGCCATCACTAACAGGTAAACATTTGAAGTGGTTTCATTGTTTGGAATAATAGTTGTTATGATTTAACTTTATTCTGCAGTTTCTGAGGCATAAGTATTTGCAGTTGCAACGGAGCAGTGGAGAGCCAGGGCCCCTTTAATCCTTAGGTGATAAGCATATATGGTTCGTGCACTCTTCTGCTCTGAAAAGGAGCCTGCGTAGTTCAAATATCAAAGGGCCAGCCCTCTGCTCTGTTCAGAGGAGGTCATTCTGAACCTCACTCATATCTAAAGAGTAACAATGGATATTAGGGAAATAAAGATAAATAACTGTATGTGGCTAAGCAAAAGAAAGATAGTAGCATAAACCAAAGTTCCAACTGATAATGCTTTAAAATGCAAATTTCTGCTCATCCCCTCAGGCTGCATCCCACAGTGGCAGTTACACAAGAGCCAGAAAAGGTGACAACAGAGTGGTAGTGCTGTGCTAGCTGAGATATCCACATGTAGTGACACTGAGCACCTGCTTTGCGTATTTTCCCACCAGACTCTGGTGTTCTGGGAAAGAGCAGGGAGAGGAAAGGGAGACACAACTGAGTATTTTCTGGGTTAGTATGAGTGCCACTCAAAAGATACGATGGACACTGTGCAGAAGTTGAGCTTGTGTCTGTATCATTCAGCACATCAAACTATTTATCTGAAAAGGGTGTTTTGGACCATGTCGTCCAGAAATCAGGCATTGTCAGGCATCCACAGGCCTTGTCTGAGAGCTTTGAAGGTTTCATTTAGAGCATGTTTGTTTTAAATAAGAAAATGAGTAAATTCCTGTATTTAGAAGATGACTAGGCCCTCAGTTTTTGATGCATTTATTCATATATCTAATTGTATTTCAATGATTGCTTCCTTTACAATTATTAGAAATACTCCTGTAATAAAGTCAGCGTATGCGCATCTCCCTTCTGCTTAAATATCGCTACATTGTTTACTTCTCTTTCCAACTGTCCTTTCATTTTTCAAGCTAAATAACAGAATTACTGAAAAAAATAAAATACACAAGATACTAAGTTTTATAACAAGAATCACACCAGTTAGTGCTTTAGAGAAAAAGGAAAGAAGGGAGGGAATAAGAGGGAAACTTAACTAATGACTCATAACTCAGGGTGGTTGTATCTTCCCTTTCAAGAAAGGATGTAATTTTTTTTATAAGTTCTAGAAGTGCAGTTTTCAGGAAAATAAAATAGTTGAAGCAACTAGTAAAAAAACCTAGAACTTTTAAAAGTAGTACTTTCTGTTGCCTCTATCCTAACTAATCTTTCCTGTTATTCTTTAGGAACATACAAGCATCCTCTCTGTTTAGATCCACTCTTATTTCCACTAGTAATTTGTAGAAAAATCTTTAGGCTTTCTACAGTTAAAGATTACTTTCTGAGCTATAGATTTTAAAATAAAGTCTTTATTTATTTTTATACCTTTGAATAATTAATTTTCATTCTGCATAATGTATTTTTGAATGCTATGAAGTTTTAAAATATTAAATATGCAGTGTATGGAAGAGTGATAAGTTGCAAATAAGCGGAGCTGTGCTGCTTAGAATACAAATTCATTTGTTGGATGTGTTTTCTGAATGTTATGGATTAGATTAAATGCTATGTTGCATAGTATGGATTAGAATGAGAAGTATGTCGACTACTAGATAACAACACACTGGAGCTTCAGGGGTTAAGTGCCATCCCTTTTGGTGCAAGGAAAATATCTGCCTAGTCTTAGAAACAGAATAGAGTGCTACCTGCTTATGTAGAAATTAACAATGTATGCTGAGAAGCCCTTTCTCTTGTGGTGACAGAGGTTGATCCGTTGGAAGGTTATTGCTCAGCCAGGAGACTAAAATCATCCACACAGTTTGTAAGCAGGATAATATGGAACTGCCAGGAATTTTATATCCATGAATGTGCGTCCATATGAATAACACCTAAGGTTATGTCTCTCTAATGAAGGCATGTGGAGACAAGGCACACAAATATTTAGGTGTTGGCTTACTGTAGTCATGCAGCTTCTTTAACATGAAAGAGACAGGTCTTGTAAAATATTTGAGAAGTGCTTTTGTTCTGAGTCACTATGTGAATAAGAAAAAAAACAAGTAAGTACACAGGGGACAGTCCAGATTGTTGTCATGAAATAAGAAACAAGGTGACAGTAGAATACAGCATAGGAAACCATGGAGAATTCAGAAAATTGTTGTCGTTTGAAAAAGGACTCCCTTTTACTGATGCCATTGTTGGAAGAGGAACATGAGCTCAAGAAAACTAAAGACTTTAATGGATTCTTGCTCTCTAAAAGGATTTTCATGCTGCCAGTTGAATTGTAACAATGAGTCAGTTACTACCAGCAGCCTGCTTGAAAAGAGTAGATGCATTTGGCAGCATTTATACTAGGGAGACTTACAGCCTGCTGGTAACTTGAGGGGCAAAGGGAGGAGGAAACACTCGTAACCTTCAGAAGGGCAGACATGACTTCTGGGTTCATGCTGCTTCTTCAGTTCCTGAGATTACAGCTTGATAAGACTGGGGATAAGGAACAGATAGCAGCCTGCCTTTTTTTAAGGCTCTGCTTTGGCAATTACACATGTTCTAACAGATATAATTGCATAATTATGAGCATGAAAATAAAGAATCTGTGTGTGTTCAACCTTATTTCCTCTGTACATCATCAGTTGATTCAATATTTTCTTAATTGTGACTTTTATATGGATTTAATACTGTCCTTGAGATTTGAATGAGAGCATATATGAAATTTCTGAACTCCACAAAATGGAGTTTTAACTGTTGTTTATAACGTACCAGAGGAGTAAAGGGGAGTACATGTGAGAAAGTTTGAAATAGGGTGTTTGGGAGAAACTACAGAAACTAAGATGACTTTTAATCCAGGAACATAATAGGATTTGAAATGAGAGCAGTATTAGTGGAAACATGGAAAACACGGAGTTGGCAAAGGGAGTTCATGCCTTTTGGAATTCTTTCAAGCAGGCAATGAGCCTGTAGATAATGAGTCAGTTGTCACAATCACTTTGATTTTTCAAGTTGCTTTGAGCCCTCAAGAATTTAAACGGATATGCAATGAAGAGAAGATCCTTTTGTAGATTAAGAGAGATGGCTGAAGAAAATAGAAGGAAATCATATTTCTCACAGACGCAAATCCCAGGGGAATTTATGCCATTTGCCATGTTTGAAAACCTAAGGGATGTGTGCATTAGGGAGCTAGTCTTTACTACCTCTATACATTTTTTCTGGGTCAAAATTAAGAAGAAAAGTTTTTATATAAATGACTAAGAAATAAATTAGCAAGACTAACATTCCTACTGTACAAAGAAACTTGCTTCAATTAAAAAATGGACTTTGTACTAACTTGTTCCATTAAGGATCTTGGTCTCCCTAAGGTAAGTTCACCATCATCTCAATGCTTAGTAGCAATTGGAAAGGGAATTATTAAATGAGGAATTACCATATGAAGCAGGGCGTATAATTATGCTATGGCTCTAAATCCATGTCTTTGCTTTATCTTGAATGTTTTGTGGTATTCTGACAAATCTGTCTCAAAAGGCATAATACAAAGGTACAAAGAATGCCCAAAGTGTTTAAAAGCATATAAAGGTATCTATTTGAGATATGAATTGGACAATGAGACTTCTGTGTAAAAAGAGGTGATTGAAGCAGGATATGACAGAAATTTATAAAATCATGAATAAGATGACTAATGTTCATTCACATCTAATCACATAACAATAGTGGAGCAGTGGAGTTTGAAGCAGAAAGTCGCTTTTCACACAATGTACAATTTATCTGCATATCTTGTTACCACTGTGCTGTAGAGGTCAGTAATATAATTATAAATAAAAATTGGGTTATATAGATTCGAAACTGTCAATAATTCGAAACTGTCAACTGGATGAACTCATGTCCAAACAAGGTCTGTAATCTGCAGAGCACCAGCAGTAAACAGCAAGAGAAGGTCCACTCTATTACACTCTAAGGTGAATACTATTGACAACTCTTAGGAAGAATACTAAGCTATCTGTACATTTTTATGAGTTGATATGTCTGTTATTTAATAAAACTAAAATTTTAATTTTATAATTCTAACTGTTGGTGAAGGACCAAAGTTGCAGTGGCTGAAACTCTAATAGGGTCCTATTGAAACTTTTTCTCAATATTGGTCAATTAAGAAAAGTGAATATTTGCCTTGCCACTTCAATAAATCACAGCTCAAAATTTGAACTTCACCAATTTCAAGATTTGGAGAAAGCCAAGAGTCCCTAAAACGTTGCAGTGCCTCTTCTGGTTGCACTGTGTTGCCAGTGGAGCAGTGTTGCTATTAAAGAGACCTCCCTAGCTGTGGTTACCTCTTCAATGCCTCCACGGCAGGAAAAACCTTGCAGAGGAAGATTTGTGCTAAAGGCAAGGCAGTGTCACTTTTTTGGGGTTAATGAGGCAGCCTTAATTAGTGTCTTCACAGGCTATGCCCTGCCTTTCTCAAAGGATCTTGATCTTTGGGATAAAAATAAGGAATGTTGCAACAGAGAGAGCCCATGTCTTCCCTCTCTTGTGAAAAGACTTTGGAGGATGTGTGTGGGCATATGTTCTAGTCTTGATTTATTAATCACAGAAAATATCATACTGCAGCTTTGTTGAAACTTGTCTTGCAAGATACTAAAAGCTGCTGTTGACTTACTAATAATAATGAAAAAAAGAAAGGAAACTCTGGCTAGGTATTAACCTCATACAAACCAGAGTAAAACATTCCTTGTAGTGAGAACTGTGTTTTATGATGCCAGAATAATACAGGAACTTGACAGTTAGATTTTATTTTTCCTTGACACAAAGTGCCTTTAAAACAAAAATTTACAGAAGTGGTTATCTGAAAATATTTTGTCCAGGAGAGTATTTGTAACACTAAGGCTTTCTTTGGGGTTTTTTTGTTCTTTACTCCCCCGCCCCCTCCCAGCAGTGTGATTGCGAAAAAAATTATTCTCTTGCTCTTACAAATGATTAGGAAGAAAAACAAAAAAAGCCTTTTCAAAAGAGTGTCGTGTTTCTTCTACAATGGAGTCCGGCTAGAGATGTCTATTTCTGTTGAATGTGTTCACATTGAGTTTTATATTCTGCTGATACAACTGTTAGCTTATGCTGGTCTGACAAAACAGTGCTTCCAGTCTTCAGGTGTTTCAGCTCCATGCTATTATATCACTATGTTATTATGATGATATTGCAAACAGCTTGCCAGCAACTAATAGTGTCACTGACATAGCCAAGTCTGGCTACATTTTGGAGCTCTGGAGGTCTGAGTCACAATGTTTGGACTTCTAGCTTTTACTGTGTTTGAAAATACTTCTCTTGCAAGTGCCCTGTTTCGAGAATTGCAGTATGGGCCTATACAAGGCCAAGGTATACACATTCTGCAGGAATAAAAGTTATTCAGATATTCCAGAAAGGATGAGGAGGTGTTGAATAAAGAAAACTGTCAGAAAATATGACAAGACTTGTGGCAGCCTTGTCAGTGCTGTTATTTCTCTGCAGAATGCAGCCCCAGACTGGGGAACACCAGCAACATTCAGCTGACAGTGTTCCCCATGCCCCTTAGCAAAAAGCACCTCTGGCCAGCAAAACAAGGAAAAACTTCTAAGGGATTCACAAAGGTCTGTTGTAGGGGGCAGATACTTAACATACTTATATGCCTGAAGCACTGGAATACAGGCTCACTGCTGCATCTGTAAACATATACACACATATATATATATATAGCCATGGTCAGACTGTTTTTAGCTGCCCAAGTTATTTCAATACATTGTGTGATGTTATCCACAAAAGATGAAAGAATTCAGATACTTCACAAGTGAAGTGTGTGTTAAAATAACTCTCAGTGGACAGTGGCATGCTGCTTCTTTTTTTCCCTTGTACCTCAAATAGCAATGGGCTACTGGTGGATAGGAAGCAGGGCATGTAGTGGAAATTAGCAGATCACCCTATGATTATTTAGATGCTAAGAACTGCAAAATAACAGAGTGAATACACTGAAACTATGCAGCATTCCTTATCACAAAGAGTGGCAAAAAGGCACTGTTCAAATGGAAGTAACTCATAAATACCTCTTCTATTATGATGAACACAAAATTGGAATAACACTTTGCACCCAGTAATACTAAGCATATATCAACAAATTTATGAAAAAGTACAGCTTTTGCAAAGAAATGTGGATAATAACAATTTATTATCTGAATAATATGATAGGACTATTATTTCAAATGAAATTGAAATTTTACTGTCTACAATAGAGTATTGTTATGTTCCTACTTTACCACAATGATTTGGTTTCTAGACAGGGACAGTCTGTTACCTATGAGTCTAGGGAAGCCTATGTAATTGACTTAGATATTAATTCCTGTGCCTGATCCATACTTGTACTTCCGCATGCAAGCTATGGTTAATGGTTATACACGTCTGAAAATTGACCACCTCCTGTTACAGCTTCCTGTTCTGACACCAACCAGATTGTTGAATATGAAACTTTCCTCATAAGATTGATACCCTGATTCTTCCCTCTCAAAGCAGCTGTCATTTTGTTATCCTGAAGCTGACATAAATTTGGAATGCAGCAGAACACAGGATCCAAAGGCTTGCAGTCGCTGCTGCCAGGCACAGACTTGTGCCATGACCTGATCCCACCACATGGTCATTGTCCTCCATGTGCAGCTGGTCAGCAAGTGCTTGTAACATCTGTTGATTGGTGTTTATTGTCTGCAGAACACTCATCTGCTCAGATTTCTTTTCTAGCTGCTGTACACCTGGTAGATTTGATAGTTGTTTATCCACAAATGCAGACAAATCAGTTCCTTCTCACAATAATGGTCAATCAGCTTCAGGGGTGACAGTACAGGGCTTGAAAACTGGTATGTTGAAAGTTGGAATGGAGCAGAGAGATCTTGTGGGATTTTTAAATATGGAGTGCAAACGAAGTAATGAAGTGGAACAGAATGAATGATTTGACACTGAACACATATTCTGATAAGTACAGCTGCAACTCACACTGTACTGCAAAAATTTCCAGAGATGAAGAGTCAGAAAGCATGAGGGACATTAGTGCTTACCTACAATGGAGCATGTGTTTTACTAACACAGTGTGTTACTCATTGGAAGGGAACTGTCAGCCAAATGTGCATATATACCTGTATTCCAGCTCAGCAGCTGTTAGCTGTGCAGAAGTGACCTTGCAAATTTTCAGGTTTAGATGGGATTTTTTTTTTAGCAAGGCACAGGAGGAAGGAGAATTCAGAAACCAGCTCTGACTGTGGGTTCTGCTGCAGCTTCCCTCCGTGATACTGGGGCACTTTGTTGCCCTTAAATAGATCGTCAAACTTTTCCACTTGGAAATGGAGATTGTAGTACTGCTATACGTCACAGGGGAAGAACGAAAATGCTTTGAGATAGCAGTTTATGCTCTGCATAGAAAACACGTCATTACTCTAGAATAGCTGCATTTTATTTTATTAATGTTAAGACCAGTTCCACAGTAAAATGGGTTAGTGTATCTTTATTTGCAGTCAAGAAGCAAATTATCATGCCTTAATCTACCTGCCAGTTAGGTGGCTTAATTGCTTAAAAGTGGACCTTGATCCTTGGAGAAGATGATTGACTTTAGAAGAAGCTGAGTAACAGGAACTGATGGATGCATTTCACTCTGTGTGATCAGAAATTCACATACTTGCTTGTATGCTAGAAAATCTAGTATTTGTCTGGTGTGTCCTAAAAATACACTTCCACAAGTAAAGAAAGCAATACATGTGTGCCATGCAGGAAATGACAGGAAAGGTAAAGCCCTAGTGAAAACTGAGAACACCTCTCCTGGACTGTATCATTTTACCTTCCTCACTTGCTTGTGTTCCCAGATGTGTGGAATGAGCTTGGATAGATTTAGGGTGTTGTCTTTGAGATTTCTGGTGTGAAAGACACATAAACAAACAAGGCAGAGCACTCCCAGCACACCCACACAGGGACTGATGATTGCAGTTGAAGAAAATATATACAGTTGTTATAATGTGTATTTTCGAATAATTCCTCTTATCACATAAAATAAGACTGGGCTTATTTAAATGTCATTACTATATGAAAGTTCAAAACCATTTAGAACTCCCAGAAAAAAAACTTCCCCTGACAGAATTAAGTTGGAGAATATGACCAATCAAGTAATTGTCTGAAAATAAACATTAGAGCGGTTACAGTGTACAGAAATGTGGAAACGTGTTTGTGCCATAAATCTTTTACCAATTCGTAATGTTACTGAAATAATTGTTTTAAACTCAACACATTAAATTTTGATTGCCTACAAGGCACAAGTTATTTTACCTTTTCCTATGAAGGTGCTCGAAATTTAGATATATAGAAAGATGGGGGGAAATAGTGAGAAAACAGAATACACAATGAATGTAGAATTCAAAACTGCTTTTGAACCCTTGCCAATACTGTATAAAAATTTGCACTTTCATAATTAATGAATGACCTTTCCTTCCTTGACCTAGATTTTAGTTGTTTGCAACAAATGAACAACGGAAAAAAAAATCACTTGAAGTCAGCAAAGCCAGCACAGCAGCTTCCATAAAACTCTTTGCCAAACTGATTAGATTTGCAGTTCACTCACTAAGCCTGCCTGGTCATGGCATCATCATGCAATGAATCTTTTCATTGAATAAAACTAGGATTTCAGAGGAACTAATTTTTGTTGTCTGAATACTTCTGTAGTACTTGCTTAAACATGAAATTGTTTCTGATTAACTCATGTGTGAGCAGTCTTATCCTGAAAAAAAAAAATCCTTCCTGTTGAGTCTAATGTAGTTGTTTAATAATTAAACAGAAGCGGTTAATTGGAAAATACTGCATATGCAGACAATCCTCAGTCTTTTTCCTTTGATGGCTATAAATGGTTCAAGGTTGAAAAAGAAGTAGTATTTAAAAAATTCTTCCTTGGATAACAGATTGTCTTAATTTGTTGATTTTAGTTTCTTAATTTGTTTGACTAAATGAGAAAGTTAAAGTATCTGATAGTTTTTTTTCATATAAAATGGTATAGGTAGATCAGCATGAGGGTAGAAGAATCTTTTGTCTCTGTACAAAACTTATGAAGCTCAAGAAATTAAAGGTTGCATTGCTCAGCAGGGAGCTTATGAGAACTGCATTGTGTCCTCAGCCTCCACATAACTGCTATTCATATCCAGGCAAAGCAGGGAGACAGAACAGCCTGCTTTTCCCTCACTCAGTAGCTTAGATCCTCAGTGGTCTGGGCCTTTACAGACTTAATTTAGGATTTTTTTTTAACAACCTTTGCATAATTAACATTTTCATCATTGTGAGTGAGTGTGTTAACAAGTGAGATTTTATATAACAAAAGATGGAATTTGCTAATTATGGATTGATTTAAAAAACTATGATTAATTAAAGCTATATATTCTCCAGAAAAGAAATAGTTTTAACTGGTGGTAATCCAAAAGAACTAGAAAAAGATTCCTGTGGTGCTCAAGTCTGCCTGGTCTAATTAATTTTTTAGAAATTGGGATGTTAATCTAAAGAGAAAAGTGAATACGTTTGTTAATTTATTTTTGTTAAAAAAAAAAAAAGAAAAAAAGAAGACAGATGTTTTCTCTTAGCAAAGAAAAAGTAAAGGAAGTAGAGGAAGCATCTTTCTGAGACTGCTAGATTTAGACCTTAACCAGAGAAGCAGCCTCTGCTGGGTCTGTCTGCAGCTGTCTGCAAACCACGTTTAAACGTGTCTAGACCACAGGTCCTTTTGAATCAGTGGCAGACACAGTTTGGTTGGCACATGCAAACGAGGTGGCACTAGTATTGAAATAGTAGAATTTTTAAAGACAGTGGCTGTAGAAAAATTTAAATCTATTAAAAAAAAAGAAGTTGGATTTCTTTGAATGGTTCTTGTGAATCATTGGAAGCCTCTGCAATCTGACAGAGCTTTACCTCCCCCGTGGAAGCCAAAAAGCCAGCTGGCTGGCCTCACAGCTGGGTCTGATCCAGGACTGATGGGAAGACAGGTGTAACAAGTGTGGAAATGACCAAGCAGCTGTTTCCACTGGTGCTGGGGGTCTCAGCTGTGCTGTTGCAATAAGCTAGTGACCTACAGACCAGAGTCCTTGAGTGACTGGAGTTCCTGATTTTGTGTGTTGCAGATTCTGTCCCACGGCCAAGTCCTATCCAGCACCCAGTGCCGATCTTGGAGGTAAGTGCTATCAAGGTTGTGTGGAATTGTGTTCTGGGTGATGGCTGAAGACTCTTTAGTCAGGTCTCTGTGAGCTAGGAGAATGAAAGTGTCCTGAACAATAATCCTTTCTGGCTCTTGATGGGGTTAAAATATGTCCTGTGAACGTTTGTCTTGCTTTCAAAGTTCCTGGGGAGAATCTCCAGGGAGATCCTGTGAATAACTTGCTTGTAAACCTTCTCTCTTCCCTCCCTGCCAACACCTACCCAAGAAATACCTCGTTTATCTTTTAGATCTCCTCTGCTTGCTTGTAAGCCATCGTTGGCTGCTTTGGTGCAAATTAGTTGAAGATGCATGTTGAGGGAGAGTTGGCTAGAACTGCCCAAAGGTTTGCATCTGGCATCAGGTTGTCTCTACACTGGTGAAAAGTTCTACAAGAGAGGTAAGATTTCATGTGTAGGACATATTGCAGATCAAGGAAGCATGAATGGTATAGATGGGTCTGGGGTACAAGTTTCAGCTGTGGTAATGTAGCTTTGGGCATATAAATGTCTCTCAGAGAGCAGTCTTATTCACAGAATGGGGCTGCAAAGCTGCCTATGATGTGCATAATGGTGTTTCAGCTTCATCTTACCTTATGGTGAGGCAAATCTTACATAGTGGTATATGTTACTAGTGAACTAAAACACAGGCATACATTCAAAATCACTGCAATTTTATGCCTTAGTTATAAGTAATTTTGAAGGCACATCTTTATTCCTTCCATAGAAGTCCAAACTATGGGTGCTTGATTCCCATTTGTCACCAGTGTTTGTCTGATCTCTGCTCAGCTGCCCTCAT
Organism: Sturnus vulgaris; assembly: GCF_052056855.1. NCBI lineage: Eukaryota > Metazoa > Chordata > Aves > Passeriformes > Sturnidae > Sturnus > Sturnus vulgaris. The sequence continues at coordinate 21,129,232 of NC_142249.1, read as the reverse complement.
AAAGAGCCTCCATGTATGTTTACATAGATGTTTACTCTCCAAACAGTTCTCGTCATTCTGAAACTACTTAAGGAATGTACCTGACAACTTGGGTGGAAAAACATTCTCTAGATGTAAAAGACTGAAAGAACAGTGCAGTATACAGTGTGTGCTGTACACACTGGTCTTAGTGTTCACCAGAATTCCAGGTCTGGACTGAAACATTTCTTTTGACTCATATTTTTATTTGTGTAATACTATGTCTACCAAGGTAAAATATTTTGACATTACAAGCAAGTAAAGAATGGCGGAATGTCATCTTGTTGTTTTAGACATCAAAAAGAAAAAAACAAGAGTTATTAGGAACATAGTAACATCTTCATTTGGAAATATAGTTTAAATAGAGCAACTAGTAAAAAAGCTGCATTTTGGTAACCTTTCTGGAAAGATAGTAAAGAGAAAGAGACTGAGACATTCTTCATCTGGTTATAAATGACATAAATACAATTAGTGTTATGTCTGTGTAAGTCAGAATACCAAGTGTATGAATATAACTATTTTAATGCTCTGGGTTTAGACTGTTAAAAGCAAAACATTTTGCTTACGTGGTGTTGAGCAGTTTATTTCACTTACCATTCTAAGCCTCTTTAATTCCTGCGCTGCTGTGTGCTATTCCTAATGATTGTTAGGGAACCAAGCACAGCTATGAGGATATACTGCCAAAGATAGCCTGATAACCTAGCTGCATAAAAATTCAGGTGTTACTTGTAGCTGTTAAGATGCATCTGTTCAATAAAAGTAAATAACTTTTCTAGAACATGCAGTTCTAGCAACAGTATGCATATTGTGTTCAGCAGAAACCATCCAACTATTCAGGCTACTAATGCTTAAATCTAGTTTATATTTCTGAATTGAAACAATGCTGTATCTTTGGAACTTGTATAGTGAACCAAACGAAACCTTTTTGGTAGTATCGTTTTTTTCATCGGGAATTACATAAATTAAGAAATTAAGAAATCAAGCATTTTTTAAAAGGAAATGGGATGGGGATGTTTGCATGTTTTGTCTTATCAGGACCATTTGATGTGCTGTGTTAAAGCTGCACAGCTGAACATCCACAAATTGTGTACTTCTTTGTGTAGTATATTGTTGATATAAAAGATAGAATTTCAGAAATGTAAAATGTTGTGCCTTGCCTTCCTTTTAGGGAAACCTTAAAATGTCTTGCCAAGCTCTAGCTTGTGCATTCCACCTCTTTTATTTTCCAGAAATTAATTTTTTTACTTTGTAATTAGCTATATGGTTGTATAGAGGAGGAAAATATTGCCGGCAGTCATGTGCATGTCTACACATTGAGGCTTGCTCAATATGTACACACAGCATGGAAACGTCTTGTAGCCCTTCAACTGAGTATCAACACACCATTAATGAGCAGACAGTTTGAAAACTCAGCAATAGCAGAGTGTTTGTTACAAAAAAAAGAGAAACTGCTTTGATCTTGCCGTTGCATTTCTTAGAACCGCTGTGTTATTATGCATAAGAGAGTGTTCATGTTTAATTGGTAATCATACCTAATCTTTATATGGTCCCCCTTTTTACCAGGATTGTACAAAAGAGGAATTCCTGAAGTATGTGTTAGCTACAGATAACTCACAGCATGTTTGTTTTGGAGGAAGAGCAAAGGAAGGAAACTGACATATTTGTAAAACCTTTTTTTTTTCTCACTCCTCATCTAGAGCAAATGAAAATAGTACGAAATGATGAGAGACAATCCAAAGTAATTCTAAGCTCTTCGTGTACAGTTTTGCTCCACCTTGTATACACTCTATTTTTGTTGGTTTTGCTATGGTCCCTTGAGACAAGTATTAATGTTACTGTGTCTTGGACTGCTTGTTACTGCCTCTGGAGATGAGAAAATTCTGTCTTCCCTCAGCAATCTCTGTGGATATCAACAAACAGGTACAACGTGCTCAGGCAGTTCTGGTTAAAGGGAGGGGGAGCAGTTAGATAAACCTAATATGCCAGTATCATTCAGGAAGCTCTGGATGAAAGTACTTCTGTGACTTCTTTCAAGTTATGGAGTACAGGCATTACTTAAAAGTAACTATAGTTACTGTAAGAGTATTAGAAGCATGCAAGTTTTGATTGTCCCAAAAGGCAAACTGCTAAGACTTTGGTACAGATGTCAACACTGTTATAAAGGACTTGTTTAAATTAAATCCACTAATTACTGCAAAATACGTGGATTGTAGTAAACCGGCTTGTAATTAGTCTGGGACCCTTCCCTCTTCAAGGTCCTTCAGTGAAACTAGGGCAGGATTTATTCCAGTACAGTTTTCTGCTGTGGCAGTGATTGAACACTGGATTAAGACTTTGAATGAGTTGGGCATGGAGGAGCAAGCAGGGAAGGACTCTATTAGCCATAAATATCTGGGAACTTAATTTCACAAAATGCTTTGCTTACAGATTAGATACACATTTCTGATGCATTTTCTTCCTCTCTTTTGATCAAGGGTGTTTTGGACTTCAGCCAAAGACTTGTCTATACACGGAGCTATCCTAGAATAATTACTCTGGAAAAAGTAGCTTGGATTAACTTTGTGGGAGCAGAGTATTGTTCCAGAAGGAGTTATTTGGAGTATCAACATATTTGAGTGCTCTGTCTCAATTGCTCTTTTCTCAGCTTCTCTGGAATCTTAGCTTCTCTATTCATACCCTGGATATCAGTAGAAAAGAACAACTGAGTATTGTCATGCTGCTTGGAATTTGTGAGGTTTTAAACATTTGCATCTGCTTCCCAAAACCAGAGCACTAAACCAAGATTCTGTTCAAAACCCAAAACCTCTCTCTCCCCAGAGTGGATGAAGTTGATAAGGTATGCTTGCAAATAACCTTTTGGAGTTATGGGTGAAAGCATAAGAGAAAGTGACCTGAGATCCAAACCAACATATTGTTTTTAAAAAATTAAAAGGTAGGAGTAAGAAATTTTCAGATGTGTTCAGAGATAGGAAATGCTGGAGGAGGAGATTCAGATAGTTTTCAGCCTCTGTTTTCATGTGCTCTGTGAAAGTCTGGAAACCAGTGACACTTTTTCTTTTTTTCTCCTTTTTTTCTTTTTCTCTTGCATGTGTTGTTTGGGGAATACAGACTGAAAAGTGACAACATGCTGTCCATAGTTCTGTATCAACCTTGGCACACTTGAGCAGTGTGTTATGCCCGTGGTCCGTACCCGGACCGACCTGATGCCGCTGAGCAGCAGCCGGACCGGTATGAGCCGCCGGGGGACGCGGTTCCATGTCTCAAACACGTCCCGCCCCCCGCCGTGGGAGCTCTGTGCCCTTTTCCCCAGCGGTACGCGGGGGCTGCGGCCCGGCCCTCACCTGCGGCCGTCACCCGCCCCCGGTCCGGCTTCACTTTGTGTCGCCAAGGGCAGAGACATCCGAGGCCGGGGGCGCGGCAGGCGGGGAGCCCCCTGGGCGCCCCGGGACGCGGTGGGCGACTCACGGGCGGGGCGACGCCCTCGGCTGCCCCTCCCAGGGGCAGGGGCCCGGCCCCGGGGACATTTTGTGCTGTGCCGGGGGCCGGGCACCCGCGGAGGGCGGGGCGGGGCGGGCCCGGCGCGGCACAGCGAGCGCGCTGAGCGCGGCGAGCGGCGGCGGCAGTGGGAGCAGGTTCCTGTGCCGGGCAAGAGCAGATGGCGGCCCTGCTCCTCCTCTACCTGCCCTTCCTGCCGGGGCTGGCCGGCGCCTTCAACCTGGACACGGACAATGTGATCAGCTGGAGCGGGGAGACGGGCAGCCTCTTCGGCTTCTCCCTGGCCATGCACCGGCAGCTGCAGCCTCAGGAGAAGCGGCTGTAAGTGCACCGCGCCCCGCCCGGCCGGGTCCCGAGCCGCCTGCGGGTACCCTCCCACCTTCCACCGCAGGGAAACTTCCCCTGGCGGCGGGCCGGGGTCGCCAGCCCCCGCGCGGTGTGCGGTGGGCGGCGAGAGCGGGGCCGGGCGGCGGCGGGGCCCTCGGAGGAATGGGGCAGCACCTGCCGCGGGGCGCTGCGGAGCCGGGGCAGCGGCGGGGCGAGGGGCCGCTCCCGCGCCCCGGGGAGCTGTGGAGAGCCGGGGCTAGAAAGGGGAAGCTGGGAGCCCTTCCCGCCGCAGCGCTCTCGTGCGCGGGCCGTGCCGACACGCTGCAGCCCGGGGCAGCGGGGATCTGCTCCCCCGCAGCCTGCCCGCCCTCTCGGGTTTGTTCTCCCTGTGCATACCCGGCCTCCGGTAACACGGGGTCTGCTGGTCAAGACGGACCCTGCCCAGGAATGCAGATGAGAGGTGATACAAAGAAGTCAGGAAAAATAAGTCGGTGCTAGTGGCATATGTGTGAAACTTCTTTTGGGAAATTATGAAGGCAAAATAAGGCTCCTGTGTACATCTTGGGCATCCTTGCTGCTTTGCGTCCATAGCGGAGCAGTGCTGGACCCCACCCCACCCTATCCAGTAGTGCTAGATGGAGTGTGAGTATAAATAATTGTTGTTAAATAAATGCCCCCTCCTGAAATACTTAGTTTTAATTCAAGGCAAGATACGCCTATTATCCATATAGAGTTAACAAGAGAAGGAAGCTGTAAAGAAATAGTATTCTTCGTAAAGTTAGGTGGTAAATTGAAAAATCCTGTGGGCTCATTTTGCTCACACTTGCATTCTTATGTAATTTCATAAAAATTACAGTATATGGAGGAGTATAAATCGCGTATACCCATGTTTTATTTTCCATCTAGCAGATAAAATTACCTGTAGCATCCTGAGGAATGAAATGCAAATCTGTGAACTCCTTTCCAGAGGCCTTCATCTTAATTCTTGACAGGATTATGCTTGCATAGGTCTCACTTTAGTACTACCAAGAAAGCAGTGCCTGAAGCTTGTTAGTCTCCTGTTGTATTGTCAGTACTGGCAGAATGAGTGTGTAGGAATATGCAGGCAGCCAATTACTTAGAAGAAAGAAACAGCAGAAACACAAGGACAGTCACAGTATTCAAGCTGGTATGTGCTATTTGGCTGAAATGCCTCAGCGATTATTGGCATGAAAGTTCTGTATTGTATGTCTAGTAAGTGCTTCCTCGGGCAATCCAGTGTGGGGAAAGAGCAGAGCCAGATGCTATCTGCCTTGACATGGCTTTCTGAATCCAGGCTTTCATGAGAAGCAAGGGTCTCTAATAGAGACAAAGCCAGACTAGACAAACTGCGTTTTATGGTGACATGTGCTTCTGAGTAAGAGGTGTCCTGGCCATTTTTCAAATCCACGAATTTTAGCATAAAGAACTGGAATGCTACCCTGGGTAGCTGCTGGGTAGTATGCTTGGAATGAAACCTTTTATGTCAAATAGGCATATTGTAATCACTTTGGACAAAATTTTTTCTGTCTATAAGAGCAGTAGTGTGTGGCTTTAAGAGAACAAGACATTCAATATGCTGAACTGAAACTATCTTTCTTAGGGACTGAGCTGTGAGCTCACTTTGTGTGGGTTTTGTCTTCTGAAAAAGGAGGTTTGGTGGGGAATCTTGAAGAGAAGCCTTCCATGTTACACTGCATTTTTAGATCAGATAAAAGTGAGCTAGGTTGAGCTAATACCAAAGGATTTGTGTGGTGTTTTCCATGGAAGCCTCATGCAGTTTCTCAATGGATTGACTCTTCATAGATGGAACAAATGGTATCTGCTGTCCAGATATATGGCAAAGGTAGAAAGTTACAGGAACAGAGGTCATGCTGAGGTCTGCTGCTGAGAAACAAGTATGTCTAATGCTTGCATGCTGCCTGTTACCTGGAACGGCAGGACTTGGGGTGCAATACCTCTGCATTCCCAGATTCATTTTGGTCTGTCTTACCTCTGCTGCAAAAATGGATTTATGTACAGCTATCTTTTAGATAGAAGTATTTATTTTACCCCTTCTTCTTGAATGGATGCTAGTTTCAAAACTCTGTTACATTTAGAGTGTGAACAGTGTTAAGTAGTTGCCAAAAACCACAGGAACTCCAATTCATACTGAAACGTAATTAAAAGTGATACTCGAAATCTCATCTGGCTTTCAAAGAAACCTGTCAGCTTGAGCACCTTTCTACCTCTCCAGTTTTACAAAATTAGAAACAGGTTGTCATAGACATGTGCAAGATCAGTCCATCTTTGGTAAAACAAGAAAATGGGAGAAAGTTAAATACATTGATTCTATTCAAGGGCTAATGGCTTGGAGCAAGGCTTGGTAAAACAAACAAAATTATATGTAATTTTTCTCTTCCCTCACTTAAGCATTTGTTAAGTGAAATGGTTCCCTCTTCCTCCCACAGGATTACTCAGTGTTAATCATTACAACAATTGTCTGTAAAGATGAGGGTGGAGAATATCTAGGAAGTGTGACAAATAAAGGTACAGGTGAAATAGCCTTTGATTAAACATGGTATTTGCTTTTGATCATCTTTTTTTCTTAGTCACAGAATACTGTGGGTTGCATATTAGCTTTGAATGGCAAATTAATTTATTAGTATTAGCTACAAATGTCATGTTTGCTAATGAGGAATTATGTAACTTTCAACTTTATGAACTGTTCAATTCCTTTGACATCAGTTGTAAATAGTACTGAGTGGAAAGTTATGGACTAGTAACAAGATTTTGCTTTTTTTTTTTTTGAGTATCTTCAGGTTAGAAGAGTTGGAAAGTTTGTCAGATGGAGAGAAGCGTTAGTTTATGGTGCCTGAATGTGCACTCGTAATGGTATGTGGATGTGAAAGCTGAACACAAACTTTATGTGCATTGTGGAACATTAATGTTGGAGGTAGTGAGGCAGCCTCTCTGGATTTGTGTTATGGTTCTGGTTCATTGTCAGGCACGGTGAATCAGGCAGCAGAAAAGGCTGATGGAGCTCTGAAGGAGCTGGGCTTATTGCCCTGTGTAAGTTTGTTCTGTTTTTAATCTATTGATATGATGAAAGGGAGTTCTGGTTCTGCAGGGGAGTGGTGGCACAACAGCAGTGCATTTCATCTGCAGACTGCAGGAAGGTTTGTAGCTTGGAGAGGTCTGAAACTGGCATAGCTATAGGAGATACATGATTAAAATGTAAGTAGCCCTGTGATGAAAATGAGTGTATCCAGCATCTCTAGATGGGGACTACACTGATTATGCATCTATTAGCTACTATATGTTATAAATATATTACTACAATAATAAGAATATAATTACTAGCTACTCACTATGTATGTAGTGTATGTAGTCACATACATGTAATTTTATAGAAGATATAGAGATATGGTCTCTCTGTATGCATTCTCCATGTAAGATGTCCAGCAGGTCCATTCCAGTTTGGTTTTAATTCGTAATGATTTAAGCATCTTGAATTAAACACAAGCATCAAGAATATCTAAATTTGTATATTACTTTCATAGAATCATAGAATCTTAGAATCGCTTGGGTTGGAAAAGATCCTTAAGGTCAACACCCGTTAGCCAGTTTTTATTTGTGCTTTAGATTGATAGAATCACAAAATACCCTGATTTGTGAGGGACTCAGAAAGATTTACTTGAAAGTAATTGATATTATTTTCATTAGAAGTATGGAACTGAATTCAGGTAGGCTTCTTGTTATTGTGTGAGGCAAAAAAAGGGAAGATGCTGTAGTTACCAACATCCAGGATTCTCCCATCAGCTGAAAAGCTGTTCTGAAAGCTGTATATAGGCACTTCATGTCAAAACTGCACTGACCATTACCAGTAATAAATTCCTAAAAATTGCAGTGTCTTATTGGAATTTTTTTACTTGTCACAGATTTTGCTGATACTGCAGGTCTCTACTGTGAGCTATTATATCAATACATAACAAAGTTGCCTTAGGTCAGCAGGACTGCTGACATTGCTGTACTGCTGCACTGCATCCTCAGTGGCGTTTAGCCAGTACTGTTGTGTTCTCTGAGGGCTTGGGCTCAGAGATGCTTTGCTCCAGCAACAAAGAGCTGGATTATGCCGGCGTGCAGTGGAAGATGGCAATTTCTGCTTGCAGAGGTGGTGTAGTGTAATTCAGACTTTGGGTGAACTGAATTAATAACAATGCATGTTTACACCTTCAGGTTTAAAAGCTGTAATAGTGATGGTCTTTAGTTAGTGCTTCTGTCAATTAAAAGAATAAAGGATTTATAAAAAAATTTCCTTTTTTTCTTTTAGGCTGCAGTTTTACTGTGTCACTGCATCTAGTATTTTCTTTGCTTGAGTGTCTCTCTGATTTTGTCTATGCAAACTATTCTTGGATAACCTGCTTAGAATGCTTATTTGCTTTCTTAGTGATAGTAGAGGAGTTTGTGTTCAAGATAGATGTCCTGTGGCAAAGGTCAGGATCTAATGAAGTTGGAAGGAGGAGGGAGGAGTAGTTGAAGAGGTTTCTTTTAGTGGTAAGGGGCAGATTTTCAAGGAAGATCCACTGTGCTAATATCGTGGTTGAAAGAAGTGAGATGAATTTATGTTGCATAAGGGGTGTGTAGTTGTTACAGGAGGAGCACACTGCAGAAGGCTGGGTTTTTTCCCAGTACTGATTTTGACTTATGGTTATTGGTGGCAGAAGCCAGACAGGTAGGTTGGCTTCCCATGAATGTTTTTTTCATAAGGCCTAACAAGCAGAGAAGAATGATTACTGATCTAATTTGTTGCAGTCTGATTTCTTCATCAAATAAATGAAATTAGCATATTGGGTTGCCTGGCATGTTACAGCAGTAAATTGTTCACCAGTCAGCATGGGCCATTCTTTTTTCCTCTGTTAAAGTCCACCTGCATGTGCCAGAGCAACTGTAAGTTTTGTAAGGAATGCATTCTGGCAAATTCTTATTGGAGATACCTCATTCATTTTTGAAAGGACTACATTTAAAATCAGCTATTGTTTAAATGTTTCAGAACCACCCTGGGTCTAGATGAATCATTCTGGCCATAACTGTAAAAATGCTACATTTTGAGGACGTTTTCTGCGGAAAGGACAAGACTGAGATTATGCTATTGGGCAAATGTCAGTTTAAGAGCAAGTAAGTAAAAATCCATATTATTGAATGAGCACATGGTGGTCTGTACAGTGAAACATTAGCTGGAAAATGAACACCTTATAGTGGTATTTAGCAAGGGTAGGTAACAGCACAGGAATATTTGATGAGAGCAAACTATGCAGAATAGTCTGGAGAACATTGAATAATTCCTTTATTAGCACTGAATATTTGTGATTGCAATATACATAAGCAAGTTACTGCTTTGAATGTAATGGGAGAAGAATTTAGCTTAGAAAAACAAACATGAACGTGGAAAAAAGGTTTTGCTTTCATTTTCAAGGGAATCATTCTGTATGTTAAAAATAAATGAACTATACCATAGGTTAATAAAGCTCTTTTTGCAGTGCTAGCATAAAACTATCCTATTCTTGTTAAAATGCACTTCCCTTGGGTTTAAGGTATTGTGAGTATCACATTTTCTAAGATAATTTTGAGAATTCCATAGCAGTAACTTTGGAAAAGAGACTTTGGGAAAGTGCAGTTATGTTGGTTTAGCTTAAAGGACAGACTGTGGGTATTCTGCTGTGAAGCACCTGAGACAGATTTTTGTATCAAAATAACAGTGAAAGGCAAAAGGTGCCGCTTCTTGCATTGTGATTTTTTTGGAGCATTTACTAGTATGCACTGACCATTTTTGGTGGCTGTTTTTCATGTTTCCTCTTACAGACCTAGATCTAAAATTATGTAATTTCCTAAGGTAGATTTCCTTCAAGGACTTGAGCTAATGTGTGTGAGGGTGATTAGAGTGTGTTAAGAAGGGAGAAGATCTGCTGAATCAAGGAGAAAATGAGAAGACGTTTATGGGATGGGCCCTGTCAAGATGCCATCTACAGCATTAAAATGTACTCTAGTCCATCGAGGGTAACATGGACAGATCCTGCACAGGATTGCACTGCCAGCTAGAAAGTTTCTAGGGTACTTTTCAGCTGTATTCCTTGCATTTGTTTTCTATTTTCAAGGAGTTTAGAGATCATCTAAGGAATAGCGAACAGCAGATAGGAATGATCAGCATTGTTGAGTTTGCTGATAGCTATTGTCCATAGGAATGGCAGAATTTTCTTAGACTGAATGTTACTTCGTTTTTAGTGAAGATGACATTTTTTTGGAAATGGAGCTGTATGTGCTTAGTCTCTGTGTGTTTCACCTGTCATTGTCACCTTCCTCAAAAGTAGGTGTGTAAAATACATCTTAAAAAAAAAAAGAATTGCAAATATGCTGGGAATAACTCACTCCTGTATTGGTGGGGGTTGTTTGCTCAGCAGCACATGCATGGGTCAAAGGTCTGAGGGAAATGCATGTTTATCCTGGAAGTGGTCAAAAGTGGCAACCAGCTGTTGCAGATAGCAAAGATACCATGGTCATGTGAGGCTGAATTTTTTGTGTCCTTTTCTTACTGCTCTTTTCCCAATACTCTGCTAAGGGAATTTTAAAGATTGGTTAGCCTTGCACTTTGTCATTGGTGCAGCTGAAGCTGCATAGTGGCTCAGTCTGCTGGCTCTTAGATGTTAGTGATGTCTAGCAGAGTGTGTGAAAAGCCATTTTAATTATCCGTGTTTGTGTAGTGTGAAAAAGCCCTCAAGTGAAAACCACGTTTTCTTGGCCAAAGATGCTAAAATAAATTTGGTATATTTTTTTTTATACAGCCAGCTCTTGTAGCTACTACTACAAATATGGCATAATTTTGCAAGCCTCTGTTATTTTTTTATCCACTCAATTTATTTTACTGCTAGAGAAATGTTTGATAATTATGTAGTGTGGTCCTAGAATTTTGCTGAAGATGTAAGTTTCTTCTCTTCCCAGCCAAGCTGTGTTCCTGCATATAATGGAAGAATAATTTTTTTGTTAGATCAGATCCAGTCCTAGAAATAGCTGCAATACTGTTTGCACAACTTGCAGCTTACAGGAACACAGGGTGTTAAAAATACCTGCAAAAAACTAATTAATTCTAGATACTGCTCAAGTGAGAGTGTGAGGAGTGGCAAAAGAGAAAATGTACGAGGGGATGCCTGTAAAATTAGGTATGTGTGCATGTGGAGGAGTAGCAGTATATAGAGTAAGAGAATGCAGTGGGTTTCTTGGCATAGTCTCAAATATAAGTTATTTTGCAAAAAATCTCGTTCTTAAGTTTTTAAAGCTGGTTGAAATTCTCAGTTTGTACATTCCTATTCATAGTAAGATGTAATGACTTCTTCTTCCACAGGTGTATATAAAGAGCAGTTTCTCGTGAATGTTAATTCTGTTGATCTGTTTGATCAGTGTTTGAGTATCTGCATGGAACATAAAAAAAGGCTCTTTGAGCATCCCAGCTGTACAGGCATTTGTATGACCTGTTTGTCCTAGGAAAATGCCTTATTGGAGTGATGTTCTTCGAAGTGATTTGAGTGCCTGTGTTTTCAGTTAATTTGAAGGCGTGGGGACATAGTGCGTCACTACCCAGTGACACATCTGCTTTTGTCATTAAATTCACGGCTTGAAGAAAAGTCTTACTCAAACTGTGGATCCGATTATAGGCATTTAGCCCAGGGCTATGATGACTTTAAGACTGAAGGAATAATTTGAACTGTGCTTTAGCATGCAAGTGCCTTCAGGCTGTTGAAGTGTGTGTTTGGTGGCTGTTCATGTACTCGTTCTCTGAAGCTCTTACTAGGGATTAAGTATCAGGAAGATCCGTGCTTTTTCTACAAGTGCAGAGTTCTTTAGCCTGCTCCCACAGGGTTCTCCTCTGTAGTCCACGGGCTTAGGTTGGCAGCTGAGCAGGGCACAGCTCAGCTCAGGGGTGCCAGTGTTGGTGTGGTGTGGGTGAGCTTCCTTCCCCCCAGGGTGCTGCTTGGTATGTTTTAACTAAATGTGATGAACTTCTTTCAGACCATGAATCAGCCAGAATTTATGTGGTTGTGTATCTAGTGCAGGAGGTTTCTACCTGTCTTGGCATTCCCCATACAATTCAGAGGGGGATGGTGGTAAGTCTGGAGAAGGAGGTGTATCTCAAAAATTGGATGTAGGAGTGAAGGAACTATGGCTTGGGTTTGCATGGGGAGGGGTTGCTCTTCAAATTCTGCAGGGCTGTATTAGTTGCTGTAGTGTGTTACACTGCTTATTGATTCTACAGTAAAATGTCCATCCCTCTTGCTGTACTTCTTTCATGCCTTTTAATAGTTTATTTATGGTGATAAATGAAACTGATGTACTTCATTCTGTGAAGGAAACAGAGGAATAACATTTCAACCCAAATGCATGTTTTGTGCTGAATTAGAACTACTATAATTTTTTTTTTTTTAAAATGGGTTTTGGCACACTGAATGAACAGTATGTGCCTGTTAAGGTTGTTACCTCTCAAACAAGTGGTGCCTTCAAACACTGACTGGGTGCACTGCTTTCAGATCTTTTTCCCCCCAAAAAAGAAAGTGAGCAACTGTTTCCATATTTTTATTGCTTTCATGTTTGTTTCCTTAAACATGTGCCTAATATATGATGTGATACTTCTTTGATTTTTTTCATGGACTTTATATAGAGATGTCATGTGTAGTGGGATACAAAGACGAGTCCTGCTACTGTGAAGAAGTTTAAATGAATTCTGGTGTTTTCTACGACATGAATGGCCAGCAGCCCAAGTGCAGGAGACAGTAATTCTTAATTTCTGTTATGCACTTGTTTACTTAAGCCTGTAGAGTGAGCCATGCCCACAAGGCACCGATCACAGCGCAGAGTTGGCACAGCGCAGCAGCTGCATCTGCCGGGCCGGTTGTGGCGCAGGGCGATGGCCGGGCAGGGCCCCGCTGTGCGGGCTGGTGGCAGCAGGGCAGGGCTGGGTGCTCAGACAGCGGCGATGGACACTTCGCTCTCTCTGTGCTTGCAGGTAGCTGGGGACTGCTGGGTCACCCCGGCTGCTTTGCTGCAGCTGTCCTTGCTTGCTTGTCCTGCTGCTGGCGGACCTGCAGCTTAGTGCATCTGCAGTGGAGAGCGGCTGGTTGTGCCCGGCTGGCTGTGGTGGGACTGCCGTAGTTCCGTCCTTCCAGTGCAGACAAGGTGACTTTGGGCAGGGGCTGAGCTAGAAGTGCCAGAACTTCGGCTCCTGAGTTTCTTGAAATGGTGCACTTGTCACTTGAGTTAAACTGCATGTTCTTCTAAGAGGATTTAATGCAGTGCCAGGCACTGCCATGTTAAAAAACCCGAGTGAAAATCCCTTTATTTCTTCTGGAAGTTTATCATAAGTTAATTATAAAACTATTTAATATGTAGTCAGGTCTGTTCCTGGCATGGGTGTTCTTCCTTTTAAATTTGAAAAATTTATAGATTGTAAGGGAGAAATTAAACCTGTAAGCAGTATACAGGTTGCACTTCCTATTTGACAATATGAAAACTATGAGGTATCTGCTGATTAATGGCAGACAGTTGTGTCTGAAATGGAAAACTGAATTTTGAAACACAAATTTGGAGTAGACTGTACCATTTATTCTAAGAAAAATGCTTTGTACCAATGGAAATGAGAGCTGCAAAACCTGTTTCAAATCCAGACAGGCTGGGCTCTGAACTGTGATGGGAAAGTGTTTATTTTTCCATGTGACTTTCAGAAAGTCAATAATAAGTGGCCTTTCCAGAACAACAGGTATCTTTGTAGTTCCAGTTTTGCTTTGTTGTAGCTTGTCCTAGTCCTTGAGCTGCTTTTGGCTTCTTTTTCCAGCCTCTGTCATAGTCTCTTTCCTAAAAAAGACTGAAGAAATAAAATTGCAATCCTTCAAGTGCCAAGCCTTCAGGCAACAGAGATTAACGATGTACTTGGCCACAGCTTTGCACTGTTAGTTCCAAAATGTAGCTATGGAGTAGCAGATCAGGAGAATATTCAGTCACTTAAAATAGCTGTTAATAACATACTGACCATGATGAGTGTCTCTGTAAAAACCATCACAAACAATCTCCCCGCTGATGCAGTTACTGGTTGTATTTTGCTAGGGAGGGTTTTTTTTTTTTTTGAGGAATCCATGGTTCAGCTCCAGTTCCCATTAGCAGCCCGAATGAGTGAAGGGACAATCTCTCTGTGCTAATTAGTCTGAGGTGCTCTTGTCCTGTTTTGCTTGTGGAATGCCAAATCCAAGCATGAAGCAGGGGTGGTGCCACCAATATTCACACACAGTGCCTGACCCACTGACCAACTTCAGTTACGGTGAAATATTGTGGTGGTTCAATGCATCCATCTTCTGTGTTTGTTAATTTTAAAAACAGTTGAGACCAAATCAGTGCAGAAGACTGAAAATACAGCTCAGGTAGAGGGCTGTAGATGCCCACATCGTGATCAGGGGTCTCTGCCTGGCGGTTTTGAACATTTGATAGATGACTTGTGGCTGGTGATTTTGTAGTAAAATTTAAACTGAGTTAGAGCTAGTTACTCTTAATTTTTTTTAATTATTTTCTGCCTGGGAGAGAGAAAGGATGTAGGAGTCTAACTGTCCAGTCAAGGGTGAGACATTTCATGGGATTTAGCTTTGTCAATTTCCAAATTTGCCCTTGTGGAGTCTTTCTGAAAACATAATGAAGTGCAAAGTCTGCAGTGTTACCTGAGAACAGCAATATTAAATTTGACACTTGTGCTCAATGGAGCCTGAAAAATTGGAAATTACTTAAACTAGTGACTATTTTATTTTGCCTATAGGTAGAAATAGTTAATGGTTTCTTCCCTAGGAAACACTTTCATTATTTCTGCTCCAGTCTATTAAGGCTCAGAGCAGGCACTACAAATGTGTTGCTTTTACTTTTAAAGAAAGGCTGGCAAAGATGTGGTGCCTTGTTTGGGTAGAAGGATACCATAGAAAAGGAAAGAATTTAAGGAATGAGGAAAACTTAGGGAGATAGCAGAGTATCTGAGTTTGGTGCAGACTGTGGTATTTTTTGTATTTGTTTAAATCAAAACATAATTTATTCAATGGAAGCTTCTTACTGTGATGAAAGGGATTTACTCTGAAAAACATTGGCGATCTTCTCCCTCCTTTTACTTGATTTCTTTTGAGTGTTTATTCCAAAACAGAACTGTAATGAATTGCTGATAATTTTTCTTCTGAAGTATGTTGCGAAAATCATACATTAGCTTTGGACAGTTCCAGGCTGTAAGTGAAGAAGAGAATTTCACTGTGGAATGAGGGAATGCTTCCAGGACCTTGGAGGATTTCTGCATTTATTTTGATATGGTTTTCTCATCTTAACTTTGACTTTCCTTTTGGATGTGACCAAGATAGTTTCATGAGCAATACTGGAGGGAGATCAGATAGCTGTGAGCAGTAAACCACTCCCAGTTCTCACTGTTGTTTTCATTAGCTGAGAAGGAGCCAGAGCTGCCTACTAAACGTTTCAAGAATTACCAATTAAAACAGGGAGGGTTTTAAAATCTGCATCCTGCTCCTTATTATTCTATATTATATGTTGAAATGGAAAGCTCTTGTATTTTACTTTGGGTTTTAACAACTCTCCTGGGCCATATCTGATTAAATGAAGTTACACCCTTTCTTCTTGGATTTGACTTAACTGTTCTTGCTGAATATTTGTTGTTGGAAGCATAAAGTAGTGAAGAAAATGCAAAGCTCAATATGCCATGGTGCCTCTAGGTGCAAATGTGGAAATCAGATGGAGGTCTTGTGGTTTGTGTTGCTGTGACATTGGGGGTGGGAATGTGAAGTGAGGTGTAGGCCATGTGGTCTCCTTCTTCTGCCTGATACCCAGAAATGTTTTGCATTAATGGTTAGTGGTTAGTGTACTAACCAACTACACTTCCTACCAACATATATTCTACAAATGAGCCCACAAAGAATGGAAGATTTGACTGCAGTCCCACTCACAGCACTTAGCACAGTAATAGTGAATAGGCATAAAAGTACCCCACTTCTGCATCCAATGGGGGATGAGAATTTGAGTGAAATTGCAGGGACAGATGGATAGGTTTGTCCTCCTTGCTCTTCCCAGAAGGGACATTGTTTGGTAAGCCTTGTGTCCTCAGCTGTGCTGAGTGTTGACCTGGGATACTAAGCTTGTGATTGTAGTGGCACTGTTAGTGCTGTATGTAGGTACTCTGCAGTTAATGCATTCTCACTCTCAGTCCAGAGGAATGCTGTAGGTTGCATTCAATAAGCCTTGCTGTTCCAGAATCCAGCTGGCTCTTCTAAATGCAGCCAGACCTACAGTTCATCGACTGTTTGTACTTCTAGAATCGGACTTGTAGTTACATTTTTGCAGAACTGATAAACTGAGGCCTGGTGCCTACCTGAATGTGGGCAGTGAGTTTTCACCTTCTGCTGCTTCTTGGAACTATGTGGGTTTATGAAGCATGTTTTCCATGTTTTCTACGCACACCTATCCAAAGGTCTGCTCCAGATGTAGATAAAGTCAGTAAGATGTCTTCATGCCTTTTCTGAGACTTGAGTAGCGTTTGGCTTAAGTGTTGAAATGGTGCTTGTCTTCCCTTAGCTGTTGTGTTCGGGTGTGATGTAACACTGCAGTGAGGTAGGGTGGGTTAGCTGTGCCACGGGGATCCATGGAGGGATGTGGTGCTCTGCCGGTCCCTGTCTTGAGAGCACAGGCCAGCTCTCCCTGTTGTGTGTGAGCTGCACCTGGCACACAGGTACAGCCAGGGCCACTGGTGTTTGTGTGGGGCAGGCACCACCCACCTGAGCCAAAACTGTGTCTCAGTAAGGTCAGTTAGTTAAAACAGCATTATGCACCAATCCTGGAGCTCTAATCTTAGGGCTTTTAGGGATTATCTTACATTTGGCTATGAATCTGGGGCTGTAAGGGAGTAAATCTGTTCTGTAAGTCAGCAGATGCTCATAACTGGCAGTGGGACTTCAGTTATTATCATGTATCTTCAAGAAGTAATTCAGAGAAATCAATAATTAATTCTAACCGATAGAGCAACTGGACTGATTCATATGGTTAAAAATGAGGATTTCAGATTGAAACTGGAAGACACATGTTTTAATTACAACTAGAGCTAAAAAACATTTTAGTTTTATGCCAGGGTATGAGAGAATTCAGATGTTTTTTTCCAGCATTGTCACTTGATAGATACTTATTTTAAATTAAACTCTATTAATAGTCTATTATGTTACCTTTCTGTAGATTAACACCTGTAGAGTCTGATTGGCCCAGGGAAAACCCAGTTAGGTTATAGTATGTATTGGAGCAAGATGTATGGGGAAAATCAGGATTCAAGTAGTTAGAACTATTTGTTTCTGTAATTTACATGAGGAATAGCAATTGTCTGCTTTTGTCTGACATTGGACTCATGGTAAACATTAGATACTAAGTCATCATAACTCAAATAATAAAAAGCTAAGTCTCTGACACGAACTGATGCTCAGAGATGTTTATGTTCAATATACTGTATGGCTGAGCTTCCATTTTTTGTAGAGTAACAAGGCAAACCTGCCATGGGATAATAAAATCAGTAAGATTGTCTGCATGTTGGAGTGTCTTGGGTTTTCATCTCCCACTCTGCATTCTTGACATTGGGGCATTATTTTGTTATCTGAATATGGATTTTAGAACATGATTTTGTGTATTCAAACTTAATTGAAAGTAGTTACAGTAGAACATGTCCACAGACTTTCAGAGAGAAGTCACAGTGAATAAAATTAATCATACTGTGAGCATGGGTGAAGAAAAATTAAAAATTTGGTTTTGTCACTCTTCATTTGCAGAGGAAAAGTTCCTAGTTTTAAGTGTCCATGTTTCATTTGCCAATATAAGGAGATAGTGATAGCTGGAAGAGCATCCCCTCATTCTGTCCTTACCTCTGACCTGCAGAAAGAGGTTTTGCTTGCCAATGAGAAAGCTAAAATGGAACATGCATAGCTGCAGAAAAAGCTAACCTGGTTTTGGCATAATGCGCTCAAACTTGATTAAAATTCTTTAATTAAATCACAGCTGAGTAAGTAGCACAGAGTAATGACTGGAATGTGTCCTGTCTCTGGAAGGACTCTGTTGAGCACGTAGCATAGCTCAGTATATGAGCTGATTCATTTGTACTACTGTAGTCATGCTGAAATTTGCACTGATCCATGGTTCCTGTCATACTTCCAGAGTTCTGTGCACACTTTTTATTTTTAAATTAAGTAATTTGGCTTTTATGATAGAATTTTGATTTTTCAAATGTACCTTTTAAATGGTAGGGAAGCTGAATAGCAGCTCTGATCAGAAGTGACAGTGTGTTTGCAAGGAATTTTTTGTTTTGCTTGATTTGTTCCACCAAAGATTAGATGCATATGACTTTCTTACTTAGATTCCTCATAGCATTAATAATCTTTATAACGTTTATAATCATCACCTTCAGTAACCTTGCAGAACCCAGGGGCATAGGTTTAGTCTTCTCTGCTCTGGTCTTCAGGACGGACAAGTAGTAAACAATACAAAGGAGTTGTGCTGCTTTTGATGGACCTTTGGTTGCTACTTGAAAATACACTTCAGGTTTTACCATAACATTATACTTGAACTGATCTAATCCTTTGTGAGCACTTACTCAGTGTGTGCTTCTCTTGGCCTTGTTGTAAGGACTTGCAGTGAAGTACCTAAGAGAATTCAAGTTTTTGTATCTGATGAACCTTGAAGATTACTGACAGGATTCCTGGTAACAGTTGCTTGAAATCTGGAAGGTTTTAAATAAGTCTATTTTGAATTTCTTTGTTTACAATGGAAAATAACGTAGGAAATATTTGAATGGGAGGGTGTTGGGGATTGGGAAGAATCTAAGGTTGCCTGTTTCCTTTGAGATCGCGTTGGATAGAAGTCTTACATTTTTTAAGGTTGAGAAATTTCAGTTTTCATCTGCTGACCTCAGAGGTATCTGAGATGCCATTGAATGTTTGTAGCATTTTATGGCAGAATCTTCCCACTCCATATTCTGTTGCCTAGGCTGTTTATTCCCTCAGTGCTTCAGTAGGTCCTCTCTTGTCACCAGGATCATGGTGTGCTGTAAAAGGTCATTCAGCTAGAGAGAAGGACATAGTCTCACCATCCATCCATCCATCCATCCATCCATCCATCCATCCATCCATCCATCCATCCATCCATCCATCCATCCATCACACCTGCTTTGCTGCACTTACCACACACTGTTGTCTCATTCTTAGTGTTTCAGCTGAGCCTGATGTTTCTTTCACAAACTACTGCACACTGGTTGCTACTAATTTCAGTGAGCTGCCTGAGAGGAAGCTGTGCTTCTGTGTGTGTGACACTACAAAGAAATAGACAATGTAAGATTTTTTTTTTCAGACACACCTTATTTTGCAAGTAAATATGCCTGCTGGTGGTTTTGTGATAATACTTGTGATGTACAGTCTATACAGAAGGAAATTTACTTTACTCAGTGCTTTAAATAAGAGCCTTTGCATTTGGTACCAGAACAGTGTCTAAGGAGAGCTTTTTAGAGTAGCAGTTTAATAGAAGTAAGTCCTTTGTGGGAATGGCCTGTTCTTGATGACAGATTTGTGGAGAAAACCATTTTCAGCTTCAAAATGAAGCTGCCAAAGGAGTGGAGAGGGGGAGTTCAGGTTTGCACAGAGCCTGGAACAGCTCAGTGAACACTTTCTTGGTCCAGGAGGGATCTTGCTTTGGTCAGAGATACTAAGGTGCCTTTAAATTCAGGCAAACAGTGGCATAGGCATCTTCTAAAACTAGAAGACAGCCTGAGAACAATTGTATTTACTGTTGGGGGGGATTCTGGTCATTTCAGTGACTTTTTCCACCCTTATCAATTATTTCTACTAAGGGAAAAAATACCCTCCACTTGATGCCCTGATAAAAAGATGATTTTCCTGAAACTGCCAGACATTTTTTATCAACCGCTCTCAGTGAATACTGCAACAATAATAACAGTAATAATAGTACCGGTCCTGGCTTGCAGGTCCAATAATTGTAGTCTGCATTACTGTTATATAGCTTCTCTCCTTCACCTCTCTTTTCTCTTTGTAAAAGAGCAATGCTGTGGTGTAGCTTTTCCTCTATCTTCAAATGTTGGCATGTCCAACCTCTAGCAACTTGGTAAAAATGCTTCCCAATTCTGTTGCTTTTCTCTTTTCTAATATTCCTTCTACATATTTCTGTAAATTATTTTGCTTTCCCTGCAGGTTGCTGGTTGGAGCTCCTCGGGAAAAGGCCTTTCCAGCCCAACAAGCCAACAGAACAGGAGGGCTGTACAGCTGTGACATTGCATCTCCAAATACAAATTGCATACGTGTCAGATTTGACGAGGAGAGTAAGTTCTTCAATGCTTTTGTTTTGAATTGAAACAGTTGTCTGATTCTTCTTGTTTGATGTCCTTTCCTGAGGCAGTGTATCAGACAGTTGCTTCTAGTGATTTATGCATAACTACTTTTTGCATCAGAGTAAGTTGTTGCATAATTGCCAAGTTACTATGAGATACTTAAATATTGGCAGATTCTTAGTGTTTTGTAAATTGATATAACATGAAGTAATAGGCTAGAAGTTTAATGAAATGGATGCTGTTAGTGATAAAATGTACAGACACTGCCACCTGCAGACTATCTGGTGTTCTGTATGAAGAGTCTCTCCTGACATGGGCTTCAAGAAAAAACAAACGAAAAACCAAAACCAGTCAACCAAAAAAACCCTCAAAACCCAAACCAAACAAAAAACCAACCGAACAAAAACACACCAAAAAACCCAAAAAACAACCACCAAAAAACAAAAAAACCAAACCACTCAAAACTAAACAACAATTAAAAAAAAAACACTAGAAAAAAAGAAAACATAGTGAACTGTTAATATATGAAGCTGTTTTATGATACTCTGCAGCTGACCCGAAGATGGAGAGTAAAGAAGACCAATGGATGGGTGTAACTGTCCAAAGTCAGGGGCCAGGAGGAAATGTGGTGGTAAGTGCTAAAGGACTAACTTACAAAAATATGGGGTCTACAGTACACGTTCTGAATGGTCTGTGTTTCTGTGCAGCTTGCTGGAAGGTAACTTGCCTAAGTTTACTCCTTGACTTCTTGTGGGTAAACGTCTCCTTAACAAAATAAGGCATTTGAGGTTGTAGGAGCTTTTAATTATTTTTCTATGAGTAAGCCTCTCTTTATAACCTCTGTAACAATCTAGGATGGACAGTTTATTTTCAAGCGGTACACTTTTTCTGGTGGTATACACATATTTTCTTTTAAATATTACTGGCTGCAGAAATGAGCAAGAATAGTGTATAAGGCTGTAAAAGTAGCAGGTTATCACCAGCCTGTTTTCCAAGATGATCAGCCTCACTTTGGCTTTTATCAGGGACTTGCATTGAGTAGCTCCTGTGAATTAATGTGGTCATTGCACTGCAGTAAGACTACTTGCTATTCTTTATTTTATACAATACATAGATACTCTTTATTTTATATTAAGCAGAGAGAAAAAGTTTTTGGGAGTTGAGAGAAAGAGTTTAAAAATTAAAATTCTCAGTTAAATAAACCTTTCTTAGTCCTGCAGGATACCAGATACATTAAAAAATAGGTGTGCAGTGAAGCTTCCTCATCTAATTGGAGGTTAATGTCACTGCTTCCAAACCTGGGGACAGGCAACTTCAGGATGTGAATCTGGTTATTTAGGCATTTAGAAGCGGTAATAACTAGCTTTGGTCTGCCTCGGAACCCAGAGTGGGGTGGAGCACATGGAAAGAGACCTGTTCCCTGAATAATCGGTCATCAACGAATGCTGCCCTGTCTTTTCTTTGTAGGCGGTAAGTGGGGAATGATGAAGTTGAGCAGGAGGTCACTGCAGCAGGACAGCACTGCAGTGCTCCAGTGTGGAGCAGCTGGATGTTTGTGATACATTTAGGCTTTGATAGGAACCACAGAAAGGTTTGCCAGCTGAGAAACCTGACTTGCTTGTGCTCTTTGCAAAACCTGCTACATGTTATTCTTCAGAAACACTGCTGCCAAAGGCATTTGGTTGTTCATATTTTTTTACAGTGGTTTGGTGGTTACACTGCTTAGCCAGTGGATAATTATCCTTTGTGTTAAATATTTGATTAGAATTCTTTTCCCAGGGGATAGTCTGAAAGGATAAGGAACAGGATGTGTTTAGTGCTTCAGCTCTGCCCCAGTGACAGTTACCCTGTAAGTGGGACATCCAACAGCAGAAGTAGGAGCAACTTCTGTCCCCTCCACTGGAAGAGCTTTCAGCCTCATCTTAGTGGAACTTTTCTGCAAGGGGCAAGTTCAGAATAGTCTTGGCTGGATGGTAGTTGAATCAGCTTCTTGTGTCTTGCACGGGTGTGTCAGTCGTTTAGCTCTGAGAGCTGTTGGGAAACAGCCACTTCTTTCTTCAAGAGGAGGGTGGTTTTCTCCTCACTTCTTGAAAGAGAGGGATGTGGTATCAGGAAGGGATTTAGGGATTTAATCCCGTGGCCTTCCTTGACCATGAAGCGGGCTGCTTTGACTTGTGTCTGTAGGTGCCCAACCCGTGCCCTGTGTTGCCTGTAGGAAACACTGGACTCTGCCCTTAGGAGTGTCTGCAGGATGACTTACAGCACTGGTAGCAGGAGTGACTGCTAGATGAGCCCTGCCTCTTGTGGTGACCTGCGTAAAACACACAGAAACATCACACTTTATTTCTTCTGTCTTGCAGACATGTGCACATCGCTATGAGAAAAGGCAGTATGTAAACACAGTGCAAGAAACCCGGGATATCATTGGAAGGTGCTATGTGCTGAGCCAGGACCTCACTATTAAGGATGATATGGATAATGGAGTATGGAGTTTTTGTGATGGTCGTTTAAGAGGCCATGAGAAGTTTGGTTCCTGTCAGCAAGGTGTTGCTGCTACTTTTACTAGAGACTATCATTATATTGTGTTTGGTGCCCCAGGCACTTACAACTGGAAAGGTATGACTTGGCTTCCTTCCTGCCTACCCTTCCCATTTCCTCTGAGATTGCTCTCAAAGGTTATATCTAAAGTTTTTGGGTTTTTTTTAAGGAGAGAGGAGGTAATAGGGATGTAATGATTTTACCCTATTTTTACAAAATGCTATGCTTCTGTATTAACATTTACTGAAGTTTCTTTAAATATCTTTGTGTGTATATATGAATAGCTAATGGAACTTATATATACAGCAAATTTTCCCCTTATTAGTCTTAATCTTACAGTAGGATTGAAGGCTTACTTGGACACTTCCATACAGGAACAAACTACTAAATTTGTATGAGTTACTTAACCAGCCTTTTTTTCTGCATTTGAGCAAATATTAGATAGCTGATGAACTCTTTGTTTATTCTGCAATATTCTCCCTTTTATTCTTTGTGAAGTTTGTGGAAAACAGTACTTTCCAAAATAAATATTGAAGGATTGCAGGAAGATAACAGCAATGCTACGTATATTCAAATCTAAATCCATGCGTGTCCGTGTAAAATTTCATGGATAATCTAAGAGCCAAGTACTCTGTGTCATCTAGGAGCTATTCCAAAACATAAGTGAAAAAAAAACCCTAGATATTCTTTGTTAGTTTATATTCGGAAGCATCTAAATGGCCAGTTCAGTCTCTTGAAGTGATTTTTTTCCCATCACACTTCATTACACCAACAGCTGTAAATATTTTCCTCTTGAGAACATCTGATCCTCCAAGCACTGCGTTTTTCCACCTCGTACACCTGTGCCTGGTGTATGAACCGTGCAAAATCAGTGTGTTAAGCTCTGGCACAAGGTGTACTTTAGTGAAAACTTAATCTTCCACGTATCTGTCAACAAAATCTGACTGACCTGAAACAGCATACTGAGTGCAGACACCATTTTACTTTAATTGCAGAGAAGTGCAAGGACAGTCCTAAGAGTACTCTTCTGTGTAATGGAAAAACATGTTTGTGCTTGCCAAAACCTTAATTATACCAGTTGATAAAAGGGAAGCACACCTTTTATTGAACAATATTTTTTTCTTCTTAAATACCATTTCTAAATATATTGCTGATGTTTGTCATAATGAAATGTAAATTTTTAAAAAATTCCTGTGTACTTACCTCCTTTTCAAGAGAAGCTTTATAAGGCTAAGAAATACAGGATGAGGGTGGTTTATGACCAAACTGGTTCAATGGGTTTTTTTGAGAATTTCCTTAGTATCCCGTATTTTCCAGATCATTGTATGGCTTCTCTGTAGAGCAGCATGAGCTTCTGGCACACAGAACAGAGACAAAACACTAACCCAGTGCACTATTCTGTGTTTGTCCCATTTTTAACAGCAGTCACTGTCATTCATCATAATTAATATAAGTTGGGAACATTTATTTGTTATTTTTCTCACCATTCATTTGCTTTTATTTTATCATTTCATTTTTTCAGGGGTGGTTCGTGCAGAGCAAAAGAATCAGACATTTTATGATCTGGGTATCTTTGATGATGGGCCTTACGAAGTTGGTGATGAGAGCCGCCAGGATAAGAATCTAGTTCCTGTTCCAGCTAACAGTTACTTAGGTAGGATTAAGTACATGTGGTAAATCTCTTCAGGTCTCTTAAACATTTGTGATCCCAGCCTGGTGTGATGATCTGAAATGGGAGCAGATGTTCCATTGTGGACCCTGAACACCTTAACTGTTCTGAATAATCCACAGCCTCCCTCCAAATTTATGGGCCAGTTTTAAGTGTAAGATGATACTGCTGAGGTACCTAGAAGAGCTGCTGTTGTAATGTGAGATTCGAGAGCTGTGCTGAAGGCCTACAGAATCTCAGGGAGGGATTATAATCACTGTGATGGGACAAGTCAGTACAATGAATGTGTCTGTAGTTCTTAGTCACAGAGTCTCTGCTATGTAGTACCACAAAGTTTACCAAAATTTCAGTTTCTGGATGTAACTATTAAGGCTGCAGATTTTCTCTCCTGGTAGGTAAGTGAAATTCTATTATTAATCAAGTTTTTAAAACTCCAATGGCTTTTAAAAGACCTTTAAAATACCATAATATAAGTACTGTTTATATACTTGTGTATGTGTTGCAGGAGGTGAATCTCTCACTCTTTGTGCAGTCAGGAAAGCAGGAATATGTCCTTAGTACAGTGTCCTTTCTGTACACCAGTGAGATACACTGAAAAGGCTATGCTGCATTTTTGGAAAGGCATTAAGTGTAAAGAATCCTTCTGTTCCAGTGCAGATTTCTGTGGTGTGTTGATCCACTGCTTTTGGCATATGCAACAAATAAGAGTTTTGGTAACCCGAGACTGGAATTTCTATGTGAGTGATGGAAAGCTGAATAGATGGGAAGGGCATTGCTTACGTAAAAAGTAAAAAAGCAACTCAAGAAGAGAGCAAACGTAGAGCTACATATATGTTACAGAAAGAGCACATAAACTTCTGTTAAATATCAGCAGTAATTACTGGGTGTAAAAGTAACTAGAAAAATCATCCTAAGAGCTTATGTTAGACAAGCTGATGGCATCTTCTGGTGGAATAAGAATTGCTAAGGTGAGGAGTGCTGTGGAGGCTGGTGCCTTTTGCTGTGAACAGTCATATCAGCTTTTTCCTGTACATAATAACCAATGCATTTATCTCTAAATGTAAATGCTGCCTTGATTTGTAATAATCAGAACCACTTTCAGGCAAGCCAGCTCATCCCAGGCATTACTGTTCTGTCTGTTTAGACTGTAAGCACATGTGGTTATAGGTGCTTTGCTTAACTGCTATTTTTTTCTCTTCAATCTTTCACTCATATTTATAGGTCTTCTATTTTTGACAGCTGTATCTGATACTCATCCAGATCAGTTTGTGTACAAAACATTGCCTCCCAGCATACAGGTGGACAAGTCAGTGGATATAATGATGAATAGCTACTTAGGTTTGTGACCACTTGAGGTGGCAGCATTTGGTCAGACATAATCTCCAGACCTTTGTCATGATCCTCTCCCCTCTATCCCCTCTCATATCAAATACATCATAAGTAAAGCATGAAAAAACCAGGGATTCAGATAAGGGGGAGAGAGAAAAGTAACAAGGCTTCAGAGAAGTGCTGACTTGTCATGCATTTCTCCTAACCTTCTCATCCTTCCCCCAGCTGGGACTCCCTCAGGTGTTTTTCTGGAACTGTGTCATTGTGAATTGCTGTAATTGAGAATTTCCATAGTAGTGGTGAAGTGTTTCAGAGGGAGACTCCCATCTGCTGGCTGGTATCTTTCTTCCTTGCAAAGTGGGCAGTTTTCTACTTTGGCCTTTATTGGCTATATTACTGGCCTTTACTGGTATATGTAGTATAGTCTTTTAACTTGGTTTTTCATATTTTAAAATGTATTGTAAGACTAAATTAATTTGGACATGTCATGTTTAGGGCTGCATTAACTTAAAATTGCCCATTTCACCATTACTGTGTAAACTGATTCTCAAATACTGCATACATCATTCATATGAAAATGCTGGTGCAGTATAATTTGCATGTTTGCAGTAGAATGATACTGACTTTACTTAGGAGGTTTCTGATAATTTTGCCAGAGGTGAAGTACTCAAGCTATATTCAAGTGGTAAAGCTGTAGTTGTGTCTAAGATGTACGCATCCTGTATTTGGTGTCCGTGAAAAGCAGGTCCAAGTGAGCAATGAATTACTATGTTTTGTGGGGAAATACTAAATGCAATGTGATGACTTGCAAATACGTGTCCACCAATGCAAACAGAAATTGAGAATTCCCAGCCAGAGCACTCTGTGTTTTAGACAAAACTTTTATTCCATATACCACTTTAATATAGCAGGGGAAATGTTTATTTTCTCATATTAAGATGCAAGCTGTTACTTAGGTAATTTGTATTTCTTTCTCTGTGTAAGGTTTCTCTTTGGACTCTGGTAAAGGAATTGTCTCCCAAGATGAGATGACTTTTGTGTCTGGTGCCCCAAGAGCGAACCACAGTGGAGCAGTTGTTTTACTGAAAAAAGAAAAAAATCAGAGAGCACTTTCCCTGGAGCACATGTTTGAAGGAGAAGGCCTGGCCTCCTCTTTTGGCTATGATGTTGCTGTTGTGGACCTCAACAGTGATGGGTATGGCTATGGTTAACTCCTGCTGCTTGTATGATAAAGGATAGCCATCTTGTTTATTTCTGCTTTGGTTTTTCACGTTAGAAATATAAGGAATGACAAATCCCACCTTCCATGTTTTCCTGGAGGAAATGCTGAGTGTCCTGAGAATCAATCAGGACAGAGTCTACCTTTCTAATAAAGAGTTTTATTTAAGCAATTATTAGAAACAGGAAACCAGTCTCATACCCAAGAAGGCCATAGAAGGTCCTTGTATGCCTTCAAGGGAATAAACCAGCTTGCAGCGTCAATGAGGCTGTTGATGCCCAACCAGTTTAATGCACATTTTAGGCTTTGTTCACCAGCTCTTTGGGCAGCTGATCTTGAGCTCACAGTCTGAGCAGTTATTTTTCAGAGTTCTTTTAGAAAAACGCTACCTTTTTTTTTTTTTTTTTTTTTCCTTTTAATTCTAAGCTGGCAGGACATAGTTGTTGGGGCCCCGCAGTACTTTGACAGGAGCGGGGATATCGGGGGTGCCGTGTACATCTACATGAACCGCCAGGGAAAATGGGCGGGGGTGAAGCCTCTTCGCTTAAATGGAACCACTGACTCCATGTTTGGACTTGCGGTTGAAAATGTTGGGGACATTAATCAGGACGGATATCCAGGTAAATGAAAACAATGACAATAAAAATGTGAGATTGTTTGGCCAATGCCAGACTTGCAGTATCTTACCCTTTGCATGCTGCAGAAAGAACAAGAATGATTTTGGATGTTGCAACTTATTTTCACCAGATATTGCAGTAGGGGCTCCATATGATGGTTTTGGCAAAGTATACATTTATCATGGATCCAAGAATGGAATAAATACAAAACCAGCACAGGTAATGAAATGACCTTTACTATATGATTCTTCTTTAACAAAATTAAAGGAATGACAGTGCCATCCATCTTCCTTTCCATTGCTGTTAATGGGGTGGTGGGTATGCAGGAAAGTCACAGGGCCTTTCAAAGATTGCACTGCTGACAGGAAAGATTAGGAATTCTTGATTTTAATATATATTTTTATTTCTGGGGCCATCTATTGGCACCAGTAATATGTGCAGAAGGAAAAAGATGTGTATATAAATAAATTCTGGGTTTAAAAAAAATAAATCTGGTGATGTGAAAACAATTAGTTTCTTTGTTTTCTCTTTCATTATTACTGTTTCACTTCCTTTTAAAATAAATTTTTATGAGGGTCACTGTGTCCAGTTTACAGGGTGGGAGTGAAACTTCATTATACTCCCTAGAATACTGCTTGAATACTTTATAAATACTTGAAACAGAAAAAGCATTCTATAAAGTATTATAGTCCATAAATACTGTAAATAAAGATGAACTAAGCTCTCTGCAGATGAGTAATTTCTGGTACTCACTGCTATTGCCAGTTGATTTCTTGGAAAAAGAGCAAATCATCTTGGCACTTCCTTTTGCGGAACTGAACAAGAGGTCCTATTTCACAGGTCCTACTTCATTGTATCTCTTCCCTCTTTTTTCTCTGGCCATAAGACAGTTATGTTCACTTGTTACTTATTTAACCTTTATCACTTTTAAATGTCTGAATTCCCTCAATCTGCTTGCTTTTTAGATTCTTGATGGAGAAAAAACACACACCAATTACTTTGGTTACTCTATTGCTGGAAATATGGACCTGGATAAAAATTCCTACCCTGATGTTGCCGTTGGTTCCCTATCAGATTCTGTAAATGTGTACAGGTATTATACACAGAAACTTAATTAATTACACCAGGGCTTTGGTTTTAGTTTCTTAAAAACAATTTACTTAGAAGTAACAAAAAGCTGGCTTTGAGTGTACTTTTCCTACCAGAAATTGGAAATTTGAGGGAAGGTGGCAGGGAAGGGCAGGGACTCCATAAATTGGTTTGTTTCTTTATCCCCATTCTTCCCTTGAGAACCTGCCTTGCAATCACTACAGGGTAAGAGGGTGAACATGGACAGTTCCTGTAGAATGCTGATGTGGACAGTGTACCTGCATCTTAGTTTTGTCCTATTGTAACTTGGATGTCTGTGTCCTTGAATGGAATTTAAGGGTGATAAGTAATTCCTTAAAGAGAAGTTAACTAATACATTTGCTTCCCTTATCTTACTTAATTGTGCTTTACTGAAAAGAGAAGAAAACAGAACCAATCCCCACTTTTGAAGCTGAGGATCCAAACCAGTGAGGTGCACACAGCCTTTGCTGAGCTTGTACTGGGGGTCCATGAAACAGTGAGGAAGCCCTGCAGCTAGGATCCTTTGGGATTTCTATAGTACGTGCCTAAATTAGGGATGAAGTTAGTCCTTTGCAGACCTCTGCTTTTTTTCCCAATTTAATGTACTGTTAAGCTGAATCATTAGTAATGGGCAGTAAGAGGACTGACTGTCTGTCTCAGCATCAGAACTGTGAATGCTGCATCAAGCTCAGGTCTTTGGTGGTTGTTGTCAGGTCCCAAAGGATGAGAAGCAGAAACTCCAAAACTGGTTATCTGAATTCTGGGACAAACAACTTTAATTTTCAGGCAGAACTTCCCTTCCTACAATTTATGCTCCCATCTCTAAAGGTGTATGGTATCTGTGCATGTAATTGTAATGTTCTTAAATACACTGGAGCAGTGCCCAAGAAAAGCAACTCACGTGGCCTGTGGAAGAGAACAGAGTAGGTGGTAGAGGAGTGCTGGTCAGATTATTTAGCGTTTTGCTTACTCAAAAAGGAGCCTTAGTCTTTTGCTGATAAAGGCAGGACAAAAACCTTTACCAAGGTGAGAACAAAAACCTCTTAAGGTGATACGCAGTGGATTAAGTGGCCCACTGAAATGGAGCAGGTGGCTTACCAGCTATTTTAAACAACCTTTGGATGCTTTAATAACAGGATCAGCTCATTCATTTGTTCATGTGAAATATCTTTTCCCTTCCAGAAATGGAAAAGACAAGTTGTCAGGGAGAAGTATGGTTACAGCCTACATGCAGAGGAAGCAGGAAATGAAAACATCATTTCCCATGGCCACCAGGCTCCATATTAAAGCTCTTGTGAACATGAATCTGAATGAACTTTAGTACCTGTAGCTGTTCACAGGAGCTGAATTACTATTGGTGGTAGAATCTAACACTGGATTTTCTGGTTTTCGTAAGTGTATAGAATGACAACAACATCATCATGTTAGTGTAGCCTGCTTCCCCCTCATGATCTGTAGGTGTTCTCAGTGACCTTTGCTTTGCTTAGCTTTTAACAGTTTTCAGGTTTTTTTTCTTGCCAGTATAAAAGTCAAACTCTGTGTTTCTTGGGGTGTCTTTGTTGCAAATCAATGCAACGAATGTGTGGAGGGAATCTGATATTCACATTAATTATTTTGTTAATCTTAACAGAAATGGCTTCTTTTTTTACATCTTCTTTTTATTCCCCATTTTTTCCCCAAATGAAGATCTCGGCCTGTGATAAGCATTAGAAGAAACATTACAGTATACCCTGATAGAATTGATCTAAAGAAAAAAAACTCTGAGGACCATGGTGAAATAAGGTGAGCAAAAAAGAAATTACTCTTATCAGAAGCCTTGGTGTGTTGAGCTTTCTGCTGTCAAAAGTCATTCAGTGATGATGTTTAAATGAAGGGATATGAGAGCCATGCAGGTTAAGCAAATGTATCTGCATATGTTTATTTTGACTTCCTGAATTTCATCAGGCTACTGTGCTAAAGATAAGATGTGGACTATGTCCTTTTCCTAACGTTCATTTTTGAAAATGAGTGTCACTTTGTCTCTTTAGACTTTTAACACAAGTCTCTTGGCTTGAAAAGCTTTGTCTTGAGTAGACACATAAGAGCAAATGCTTAATTGCTTATTAACCATTTTTTCTTGCTTTGTAATTGTGTCTAGCGAGCAGCAAATATCACAGTCATAAGACTGATCAGTTAAAACTTTTCATTCTCTTGGACCATGCCCTGTTAAATGTTAATACTAATTTCTTGGCACTTTTTACAGGATGGATGTGAAAGCATGTTTTAAATATACTGCAAACCCCAGAGATTTAAATCCAAGAATAAGTAAGTTCTGAAGATAAATATTTTTGATCTCTTTGTCACATGGTTTGCTTGGGGTATTTTTTTTTTTTTTTTTTTAGAGTTTATAATGGAAAAATATTGCTCAAATTATAGTGACTCATCTCAGACAGTGACTGACAAATTTAAAATGTGACTCAATGCTAAGCTCAGCTGTTGCTGTCTGTATTTAGAGTCATATCATGCTAGTGTGTTAAGCTGTTCTGTGGATGACAGACTAAAGCTTTCTAAATATTAAAACTGCCAGTGAGCAAATGGTTGCCATACAGATCCCAAACCATTTTGCCTCTCTAGGTTACTGCTGCTTTAGAGAATAATTTTTAATTATGCATTTTGATACATTCTTAGAGAGCATTATTTCTTATTGGAGGCTTACCCTATGAACCTATCCTGTATTCGTGAAAATGGTTTTGTGGAAATTATTTACTGAAATAAAAAATCTGCATTAATAGGAGAAGACTGGAAGACTGTGCCACAAAAACATAAAGCACTTGTTACAATGCTGCTGTTACTACCTCTTGGAGAACTCCAGGATTTTGAGAGGAAATGAGAGGAACTTTAAGCCAAATGACCCTTTTTCACCTGTGTTGCCTTGAGTTTCTCAGTTACTTTTAAAATCCAAAGGCTGTGCCTGAATGAGGTGCTGGTCCTTCAGCAGGTGAAGTGCTTGCAGCTCTCTGCCTTGGCACACTGAGGGCCGTTTCCACTTGTGCAGCACTGGATTAGCACATTGAAGCAATCATTGAAAGAGACACCAAGTTCAGATCTAGTAAAACACATCTTAGCACACAACTGGACAGCTCTAGTCGCACTTCTGCTTCCAGTGTTAAAATTATCAGTGTACCTTGACCTCAGAATCCTGCTGGCTCTCAGGTGCCATTTGGGACCCGAGAGGGATCCCCTACAGCGCAGTCCGGGTATTTACACTGGGTAGCTCAGCCCTCTGCTGGCTCCGCACAGCAATTACAGCTCCCCCAGCCAGCCCCGCATGCCCATAAGGGAACGGTTTACTAGGGAATAACAGGATTTGGTTTCAAAATTTTCCTCAGATTCACACATGGGGTACCTGGCCCTCAACTGTGGCAGGACAAAACCGACATGACTAAAACCTGCAGCACTGGCTGGAACAGTCTTCTAGAATAATGCTTAAGATCATGCCTGGTGAAATTAACATTCTTTTAATATGGAAATGATTATTTTTTTTCTATAGTGACCTACCTTTTTTTTTTCACATAGAAATCAATTACACGTTCGAAGTGGAGAATGAGAGGCGGCAGCTGGGCCTGCCCTCCAGGGTGCGCTTCAGTGACCACTCGTCTGATCAGTTCACTGCAAGTACAACCCTCAGGGGACAGAACTCATGGGAGTGTGTGACTACAAAGCTTATACTGCAGGTAAGGAAGACTGCTTGTTTTATTTAGATCCACTTAAAAAAAAAGAATGCTCCTTTGTTTGCAGCCTCATGGAAGGAGCCTTTGTATATAACTGTATATAATTTCAAAGTCATATGCAATATAAAACTTCAAAAATGGAAACCCACCATAGTTTACTATTCCCTACAGACATGCCACTTCCTCCTGTTGCCTTTCTTGCAAAGTATGGATAAGAACTGTAGCCACTGCAGCACATTCTGGGGGTCAATAGAGCTGAACAAATTTAGAACAATAGAGAGGGACTAAGTATCAAAAACAGAAGGCTGCTTCCAACAGAAATAATTGTTACAGAATTTTACAGTGTGACTGTTCAGGAAAAGAATTTTAACCCATGGGTTTTGGAGTGGATGAATGGGCAGGACAAGAAAGCTTGGTATGTAGTCTCTTGACTTGGCTGCTGTAGTGGTGCATAGCGGTGGTATTGTTCCAGAGGCTAAACAGATTCCCTCTCCATGGCTCAGAGGAATGAGTCAGCCTGCAAGGTTGCTTTTGACCCCAGCAGATTAAAGAACTTTAATTTATGAATAGAATAGAATCATAGAGTGGTTTGGGTTGAAAGGGACCTCAAGGATCATCTAATTCCAAATCCCGTGCCATTAGCACCTTTACTAGACCATGTTACTCAAACCTGTTCCAGTGTGTTATTTTACTGTAGCTGTGTGAATTTCACAGAATTGCCATCTGTGCTTCCTAGGAATTCTTAATGGCGAGAGAAATCGTCAGATTGGGAAACCAGAGGAAAAAAAAAGACAGTAGGGCTGGGCTCTTTGTGTTCCTGCATGTTCAGAAAGTGTTGAATTTATATACAGTTTCAAAAGCTCATCTTTGTGTTGTTTCTTTCTTCTCTGCACTGTACACTAACTATGCAATTTAAAATGTTTTAACAGGAAAAAATTAAAGATAAGCTACGTCCCATTCCAATATCAGTCAATGTTAAAATTGCTGGCCTGGAGTCATCATCCAGGAGAAAAGAGAGCGCACTTCCAGATCTTATACCAATTCTAAATTCAAATGAATCTGAAACAGAGACCACAAAAGTAAGCCTTTGATATCACATATTTACATAAATCTGCACTTCTTTAAAATTATGTTATTTGTAGACTGTAGAAAGCTAAATTATGTCCAAAGGAATTAACTGGGGTGGCACTGAACATGTAACTATTGGATTATTATTTTATGTTTTGTTCTGAACTTGTTATATGTTATGAACTATGTACTGTGTTTTTTTGCAACAGAAGTGAAGATGGGATAGCGCCTCAGTTTCTTCCCACTCCCCAATAAGTTTAGGAAGAAATGTACTTTCAATTAAAAATGGAAATTCATTGTCTCCTGCTGGGAACACTTGTCCAACATAACACGATAATGTACACTGTTAATTCTTCCACTGTTAGGATGCTGTAACAGCATTTGAGCAATGACTGCAGCAGTAACATAGAAGGGAGGGAATATCTCAGTTAAAATTCTTATGTCCTTGATGCTTATTGAAGAATCAGACTTAGATATATTTCCTCATTAGAAGTGTACCTCTCACTTAGAATTATTCAACTCTGCTTTTTAGTCACATTTAAAGTTCTAAATTACCAGCATCAAGGGCTGTATCTCACAAAGTAAAACTCAACAGGCAAGAATTAAGTCAGGATAAAATCTGAACTCTGTCCAGGAAAGTGCCTTGTGAGTTCCATGTAGATGCTTTATTCACTGTGCTTCAGAAATCTCATTTTAAGCTAGCATTGTGTGTCAGGCAGTAAAATTGCTTTGGTTTTATTTAGGTGGAGTTCTTAAAAGAAGGATGTGGAGACGACAATGAATGTCACAGCAATCTTAAGCTTCAGTACCGGTTTTGTACAAGAGAGGGAAATGAAGACAGGTTTACTTATTTACCACTGTAAGTCTCGATTAATGCACTTCTAAAGTTCAAATTATTAACAAGTGCTTAAAAGAACTTTTAGGAGAGGATTTTGGGAAAGAGAACAGCTTTTTCTCTGTGTCTGGAAAACACAGCCCTTGGTAGTAGCATTGATTTGTCAGGGCGAGGAAGGGGGGCAGAGGGGAAGAGCTTGAGAAGAAAAGTGATTCAGAATTGAATGGATACTAAGTGGCCACAACAGTGCAGGAGTAGGCTAAAAGAAATATAAAACCATTTTAACACCTGGAGAAATTAGATTCTAAACCAGCCTTGCAGTAGTTTATTGTGTAACACTGATAATTATTTTGCAGATGAAACTTGACTGTATGACAACTCAATAGAGTATAGTCTAATAGGCCAAGAGAAGTAGTTAAAGAGAAATGGAGTAATGGTTTCATCTTAACACATGCCCCAGCACCCTGCTGCATCCCTCCTTCCTGGACGGCCAGTGGAATTAGAGCAGGGGTAAAACAAACAGAAAGGAGTACATTTATTTACTGCCAGCAGTCAGACATTTTTAGCAGTGAGTGCCACACTCAGAAGCCAATCCTGAAAAGGAAAAAAGCAGGTCAGTAGATTAATTTGGAGAACATTTGTCACTATGTGAGTCAGATGCAAGTGCTGGTTCAGAAGAACTATAAACTCCTACTTCAGGGATTTATCAGCCTGTTCTGTTCTCTTAACTGCTGGCCACTGTCAGATGAAATACTGGTGTGGGGGGAAAAAACTTATTATTATTCATGTTCATAGTTTTACTATAATTCTTCCTAATAAGAGGAGATTGTATTTGGATAAACCATCATAAGAAAAAAACTTTCATACACATTTGTTTTCCTAATGCACAGAACCCTGTACATTCTGTTTCTGCAGTGAAAATGGCATGCCAGTGCTTGTTCTGAAAGACCAGAAAGATATTGCCCTAGAAATAACAGTGACAAACAATCCATCTGATGTAAAAAATCCACAAAAAGATGGTGAAGATGCATATGAAGCTAAACTAATTGCAACTTTTCCAGACAGTCTGACATACTCTGCATTCAGAGAGATGAGGGCTTATCCTGTAAGTATTTTTAAGAGAAAAAATACTGAAAATTTAAAAAAACTTCCAGCATATTTTTACTTGTAAATGTATTCTGTTTAATCAGGAAAAACAGCTAACGTGTGGTGCTAACCAAAATGGTTCTCAAGCAGAGTGTGAACTTGGAAATCCTTTCAAAAGAAATTCTAATGTAAGTTGCACTTACTTTACTCAAATTGTAAAATCTTGTCCTGACTGACTGCAGTCATCCAGAGTTTCTGTGTGTAGCAATTGAAAATGTGATTTGGATCCATCTTTTTAACTCTAGAACTTAATACTGAAATTTTCTATAAAATTTCATGTATCAATGTATCTTATAAGGAGCTCACATATTTGTCTTCTTTCTTGTTTAGGTAACCTTTTATCTGATCTTAAGTACCACTAAAGTTAATGTTGATACAACAGACTTAGAAATTAACCTGAAGCTGGAAACGTAAGTTTTCTTTGTGTGCAGGCATCTGCATTTTCCTTTGATATACAGTTGTAAATATTTTGAATTTGTTTGCTTGATTCACAGAAGTAATTTAGTAGTAGAGAGAAACCCACTAAATTTGTAAAATAAACACCATTGTTACCTTCTCATTGCAGAACAAGCACTCAAGTTAATTTGACTCCAATTACAGCCAGTGCTAAAGTGGTTCTTGAATTGCTTTTATCACTCACTGGGTAAGTGTTGATAGCATGACCGATTGGGGGGTCTGGGGACAATTTTGCTTCAGACTCATTAAAATCTTTTATTATTCTCCTTTCCCACCCCCACCTGAACAGAGTTGCTAAGCCTTCTCAGGTATATTTTGGAGGTAACATCATTGGTGAGAGTGCTATGAAATCTGAAGATGATATTGGAAACCTCATAGAGTTTGAATTCAGAGTGAGTAATTTAGATTAATACCAACAGCTGCTTTCAGTCAAATGCACAGCTTCTTGCTTTATGCATATGAATATGTAGAAAAGTTGCTATAATGAAATTGGGCTTTCTTTGTCCCAAAACCATGACTTCCTGATCAGAACATTCAGTTTGACTGTGGACTAGAGCTTCTTCAGGCCTTGATCTTTTATGATCATATTCTGAGGAAGTGGCCTGAGGCTGCCTGCACACTTTTTTTGGAGCAGTTCATGCACATTCAGTTGTATGGCACAAAAGCCCCTGCAGGGAGGGAACAAAGTTAAAGCAGAACCTGCCGGGGGCCTGCCCAAGCTTGGCTGGTGCACACAGGCAGAAGAATGGCCTGAGCACAGAGCCACTGCAAGGAGGGGCTGGGAGAGCCCCTCTGAATGTGTGAGTCTATCTCTTGTCTTGGTCTTCTGCAAAATACATTAAGGAGACTAAGAAAAATTAAAGTCCATCTCTGTCAGTCCTTTACTTCTTTCTATACCTTGTCCATGTATTGTAGCAGCAGCAGTTAAAATATCTGATAATATATGATTTAAAGAAAGTAAAAAAGAGGTTGAGGGAAAAAACTTTCAGATTTACAAGAGCAAGAGCTTGTTCTCTCTCTGTGTCAGAGTTCCTCAGAAACTTGCACTTTGCCTCAGTTATGCAACTGACTGATTTGTTAACTCTGAATTGGAGTTGTCTTTCACATGAAGATTAATTTCTAAAACCAACAACTAAAAGTTCTTATTAGGGAATTCTAATCCTTTTATATATTTCCTTGCTCTCCAAGTGTGCTAGTTTTAGTATATGCTTTGTACTATTTTGACTGCCTTTCATCTGATCTAAATTTCCTGTTAGCTGCGTGCTTAAAGCTTGTCCAAGTCAATGTTTTGAGGAAAAAATCCCTCTGAAAAGTATTTCACAGTTTAAAGTTTGTTTTAACAGGTAACTAACTTGGGCAGACCACTGAAAACATTTGGCACTGCTTCCCTGGACATCCAGTGGCCAAAAGAAATTAATAATGGCAAATGGCTGCTTTATTTGATGAAAATAGACTCCAAAGGCTTGGAAAAAGTCTCCTGTCAACCTGAGAATGAAATCAACAATTTACATCTTGCGGTATGTTACCCTGTCTTCTGTTCATGAATTGGTACAGCATGAAAGCACCCCTCAGCGTGTAAGAGCAAGGCATGAGAGCTTGCCTCTAGGAGGAGTTACTTTTCATCTTAAGCAACTCAAAAGCACAACACATGACCAATATATCAGGGAATAAGCCTATCAGGATAGGCTGATTTGCTGAAGGATAGATGATATATCACAATGACTGTTTTGGCAATGGGCACTGCTGTCATAGGCTCTTACACAGGATGAAACTGCTGACTGTTCTAACAAATTTCATCAGTATTATTGAAAACTGCTCAGTAATAAAAACATCTGAGTTCTTACTCAAAAACCAGTAACTGAACATCTTCGCAGCCTGGGGGCATTCCATGTACTTTTTTTCAAGACAAGGGGCTTGAACTTAAATTTATTTATTTACAACAAATATAATAAAAAGCAATTTTCATAGCCCAGGATTGTGCCTATCTAGCAAAATATTTTTCCTAAAACTTGAGCTGCATTTTTTTCTTCATATAATCTTAAGTTCATAGGGGAGGAGTTTTTGTTTTCCACCGTTAAAACTGCATGCACATAAGCCTGTTTTTGTCACATCATTATTAGTTAATATAACTTGCAGTGAGTGTAATTAGTATACAGTTAAAAAACCTGCATCTACTGACCACAGCACATTCTTACTCTTTTAGCAGACTACTATTAATACCCTTTAAACAGAAACAGAAATAGTGCTGAAAGCTTTATAGATCTAAACCTCCCCTTACCCTATTAAAGTGAATAGTCTGTTGGCCTTTCTTTAGGTAATCTCAAATTTTATTCTTAGCAGTAAATGTAGGTAAGTAGAGATATATGATGCTGTCAGTCATGTGCTGATTTTGGAAGAAGAAAACACTGAGCTCTAGTTTCTCTGCTTGTATGACTGAAAAGATGCTTATGATAAACTGCTTTTCAGTTTTTTACTTTTGTTTCCTTTTAGGAATCCCATAACTCAAGAAGGAAGCGTGAAGTTGCAGAGAAGCAGATTACAGACAGCCAGGCATTTTCTTTATTCTCAGAAAGAAAATACATGACATTGGTAAGGATATTGCATCATCCATATTCTTGTCAGATACCTCCTTCTGCAGTCAAAAGAGGGCTTTTCCGAGTTTGGCAGAGTGAAAGAAATTCTCTCTTTCCATTCTTTTTATCTTATATCCAAATATCAGTGCTTTTAAAATTTGAACATTTAGATTATCTACTGTGAGAAAGAACTAGGAAAGAGTATCTACATAGTTGTTTACATTAAAATAAGTAAGTAATAACATCTTCATTGTATTTTCTCATTGCTCTCAGTACAAACAGATAGTGGTTCTTGCATGTAGGTTTGATGCATATAATGCAGTTTTTAATCTTGGGGTGAGGTTTAAAGAAATTTACATGTAGAAATGTGTAATTGCAGAGCTGCAATGTGAACGCACACTGTGTGGATATCAAGTGTCCCCTGAAGGGTTTAGACAGCAAGGCATCTATTGTGCTGCGTTCCAGACTATGGAACAGCACCTTCTTAGAGGTAAGTCCTCTTACTTGCCCTTTTTGAAAGGTCAGAGTTCTTTCCTGTTCTGTGTCTAACATTCATGTTTTATTTTGAAACAGGAATACTCAAAAATGAATTACCTTGATATTCTTGTTAGGGCTTCTATCAATGTTCCTGTTGCAGCTAAGAATGTCAAACTCACAAATGAAGTTGCTCAGGTAGGTTCAGTGTTTAATGCTAACCACGTTATGGTTGTGATTGTTCTAGCTTATCTCCAAAGACCAGGAATGAAACAAATTTAAAACAAAACTCACTAAAAGTTTAACTTTTTAATTGAGTTTTGAATTACTGCTAATTTTTACCTTTTAATGGGGTTGAAAAAATTCATTACCATATTCAAATGATACCAGTGGGAACTTTTTCTTCAAAAGCATTTCGTAGAAGACATCTTGTTAGAGGACAGATAAGGCCATTTAAATTGCAGCTTTCTAATTAAAGGTTCTTAAATTCTTTCTCAAACACTCCTTCCACTGGCACATTTTCCATCCCATAGGTGCGTGTTACTGTATTTCCTGAAAAGTCAGTAGCCCTTTACACAGGAGTTCCGTGGTGGATCATTGCAGTGGCTATCCTGGCTGGAATACTCATGCTTGCACTGTTGGTATTCTTACTATGGAAGGTAAGCTTTTATTCATCTGGTTAGGTTTTATTTTCTGCTCTATAACTGACAAGATAGCAAACTAATTAAGTAAACGATGAAGTAATTGGGACTCAAAATAGGGCAAAACTGCACAAATAATACATTAAAAGTTTCTCAGTTTTGCAACACTTGGAATGAAAATGGCTGTACGGGCAGACTTGTTACATAATTTTTCTGTTTTCACATCCTCAAAAGTAAGTATTTTGAGCTCCAGATGGAAGTTGAGACAAATGTTCAGAGGTCATAGTTTGATACAGATGGGTTACAGCTATTGGAGGTGTAAAACTTCATGTAAGCTATTTACAAATGTTTTAGTAGGGCTCTGTTCTTGTAACATCAGAAATACCATTAAACTGATAGTAGGTGAAAATAAACAAAAGCACAGTCTCAATACATAACCAAGTGTGCTAGTGAATTTCTTATTATTGCTTTATCTTAGAAACCTTAAAGGAATAAATAAAGAGGTGTAACAAATAATTAACTATTTGCAAAAGAAAAAATTAAGTACATTTTTTCTAATGACCTTTGTAAAAATGCCAATTATTTGTGGTTCCAAGTATAACAGAGCAGTTCTTTTATTCTTAGTTTTTACAGGTGTAGGCAGTTAGCATTTGCTGTTATGGAACAGCAGAAGTTATTAAGGAAGAGGAGGTGAAGACTATTTATCTGTCACTTTTTTCCAGTGAAACTGCAGCAGTTAGCTTTGAGGAGATATTTGCTGTAGGTTACTTCCCATAGGATAGTTCTGATTTCCTTCTTTTCTAAAAAATGCCCAGCTGCTTCTGCAAATATTTCTGATGAATGAATACTGGGTGGGCTGTTTAGGTTGTAACTACTAGTGTTTTACTGTGCATGAAAATACAAACATTTTTCATGTACACACACAGTGAAAAATGCTGGTTTTGATGACAGACTGTGCTATTCTATGAAGGACAAACATCGTACTGGAAAGAGATCTATCATTGGTTTAAGACAAAAGCTTGTATTGAAGGAGTCAAAGCAGTAACTGGTTTTGTTCTACACCCTGTGGTTTTGTCTGTCCCATGTACTAGTCCACAAACAAGTTTCTCTAGAGGCTTCTTTATGCTCTTCACAGCCACCTTCCATTGCTATGAACACACATTATTGTTGCTTTTCTTAAAAAAACCCCAAACAGATTCTCTACAGATTTATCAAAATTCCTCTAAAATAATATTCTTACTTTGTTAATAACTCAGGTTATTTTATCCTGTTATTGTATAGATCAAGTTAGGCCAAGAAGTTCTCAGATCTAGAAACAACTGAGATTTTGTGATGATTTTTCTTTTTTTTTGGCCTGTGAAAGGGTAATGGGAAGACATTTGACAAAGTTAAGTCAGTTTTAATAGGTTTGACTTCTTCCACTCCACAAAAATTGACTAAATACCTTGCTTCCTTGTAGTGTGGTTTCTTCAAGAGAAATAAGAAAGATCATTACGATGCCACATATCACAAGGCTGAGATCCATGCTCAGCCATCTGATAAAGAGAGGCTTACTTCTGATGCATAGTACTGATCTACTTCTGTAATTGGTAACTGATGATATTTTTTAATTTCTAGCTGTGGCACGTGCTATGGTTGCAGTGGCTAACTGTGAAGCTTCTTCTGCATAAGTTCTATTAACTTTTGGATTTTAAGCTATCATACTTGCTTGCTCCTTCTGTCAACAGATTTTCAGCTTTTGGTGCATGTGAACGCACAGAGGTTTACCCTGGTCTAAAATGCTTCTTATTTATTTTCTTTAAAAACATGGTGATCTGTTGCAATGGGCTTTAGTATTTTTTTTTAATTTGTGCTTTAACATTACAAGTAAGTCTTTGGCTTGCAAGATGGGAATCAACACTGTAGAGTTAAGATGTAAAGATAAGACTAGATAGACAATACATAAATTTGCTTTACTAACCTTTAGTGCATGCTGAAAGGTGTATGTTGCTTACATCAGAGAAGTGTTTTCATAATGAGAATTTATAGCTGTGGAAACATCTGTTTTACTTGAGTTCTAAGGTATACTTCTTTAGGAATACACTTTGCTGAAGTTACAAGATGATTTATGCTTCCAGCAACCTTTATTCCACTTAAGATATTACATGCATGTACATTGTATCCATAAGTGTGCTTGGGGTGAGGCGGTGGGGAGGAATTCTTTATGAATTATTTTAAAAACAGTGTTTAATGAAACTATGAGATGGCTAAAGATTTGGTCTTTGCTCGCTGTAGTTTTTTTTTTTTTTTAAAAACCCAAACCACTGACCAAAGAGAACCAAAATATCCAGCACCCTAAATACTATGAACAAAACCTTGCCCACTTCAACATGTTCTTATCCCCAGCAGTATCTAATGACAGCTGGATGGCACAATGTCTTTTAACCTGAACCTTGATCCATAAGGATGATCAGTGATCCATATGGATGTAAAACTGAGTGTGTACCAATCATTACCTTTGTAATGTTGTGGCCATAACTCCCTTTTGTTTTGGAAATCAATTTTAGTCCATCCCTCAACATTCAAAATCATACAGTGGTTTTACATAAAAAATTGCAGGGTACAAATAAGATGTTATAGATTTCATCCAGGGCGACTTCCCATGGCAAACTAAGCAAGACTCAAGTTTCTAATACAGCATATATGTAGTTAGTTCAGGTGACTGAAGTGGAAATGGTGCTTTGAAAACCCAGTCCCTTAGGGTAACTCTTCTTGAATGTTCTGGAAATCTTTCTGTAGATTCTTAAGGTTAAATCATGTCACCCTACAGGAAGACACTTTGATTCAGGAGAAGCAGCTTTCCTGTGCATAGCAGTAAATGTCCTCCTTAGATGAATGAAAAGCTTTGTACTGGAGGGAGTCTTTTTAAGGTATTTAATTACCATGGATAGTCAGAGCATGCCCTTTAACTGCTGCTGAACGGCTAATGCAGACCTCTTGGCTCACTTTTTTACAGCTAAATATACTAGATTTTTGGCCTACATACTTCTGTTTTCAATTTTCTTACCTGCATATTTGTGTGAAGGAAGAATTTACTGTCTCTACAGCTGTAGGACTTTAGCAGCAACTTGGACCTGAACTGTTTTTTTCCTTCTCTGCGCAGTGCGGGTTCTTCCGGCGTTCCAGGTACGAAGACAGTGTCCCCCGCTATCACGCTGTAAGAATTCGAAAAGAGGAGCGACGGATCAAAGATGAGAAAAGCCAAGACCCTGAGACAAAACAGTGGTTCACCAAATGGAATGAAAATGAAAGTTATTCTTAGGCAAAAATGTTGTTTATCCACGAAGTTCAGAGAGAGGTTAAGGTTTTCATTCAAGGAATACTGATGGATTTAGACCTGCGAACACTACGGACATTCACCTTTTGATGGTAGATATTACTACTTATATTGAGGCTTTTATTTGCACAGTTAAAATGGGCTTCAACAGACTTTATTTGCCTTATTTAATTTCCACACTGCCTCTTCATCCTCCTTAAATCTAACCCACACTTTAGAAAATACTATGTTGATTTGAGGTCTTTTCTGCAAAATAAGCAAAACCACTACAGCAGTTTTGATCCTCCTGTGATCCTGACTATCTTCCTAGTTATGTAAGGAATGCATGATTAAGGTCAAGGTGAGTTCTCCATTGTTCCCTCAATGCACAGTGCTTTATAAACACACAGTGGCCTTATCACACTTTGTTCAAGTATAACTGAAGACCTGCAAGTCTGCTTTAGTCATAACCTTTGCCTGCTGCAGTAGTTAGGGCTTAACAAAAAGCATCATCATAAATTACATGTGCAATGGGTCATGTTGTTTGATTTTGTTTTTGTTGGGTTTTTTTTAAGATCAGATTGTGTGATTCTTGCTCACAACAAATATACACAGTTTTTTTTTTTTTTAAGAGAGGCTTGAATATTAGATGTACTTTCTGTATATATATATGTTTTAGTCATTTTTGTATTTATTTTTATTATAAATCATTGTCTTTGACTAATCGGTAGGCCAAAGACTACTGAATTTTTAAATCCACTGTTCTGTTTTTTGTATTTCTGTTTTTGAACTTCAAATTATGAGACCTGAGGCTTTCACTGCATTTTAATACATCACTGAAGGTGCCAGTGCTTTCTAAAATGTAAATATTAATGCAAATGATGTGCATGGGTGCTTTCTTTTCCTGATGCTTGTAACATCAGGTCCTGTAACATGATTTGTATATTACTGTGGACTGT
This sequence comes from Sturnus vulgaris, assembly GCF_052056855.1. Classification (NCBI taxonomy): domain Eukaryota; kingdom Metazoa; phylum Chordata; class Aves; order Passeriformes; family Sturnidae; genus Sturnus; species Sturnus vulgaris. The sequence continues at coordinate 21,085,318 of NC_142249.1, read as the reverse complement.
TTAACAATTTGGACACCAAGCTGAAGTAGTGTTTTAGATACCATTTTATACTCACTGCAAGAAAGTGAAAAGTCTTACAGAAACCTCTTTGCAGCTTCATAAGGACTTCCTGGTTGGCAAAAGGCATTGACTACTGCAACTGCTTGTACAGCACTTGAAGGAGGCTATAGATGCCTTACTTACCTTAACTGCTGGGATCTGAGCTGATCCATGTTGAGACTACTGAATCATCTTGAGTACCTGAATGTTGATAAAAGTAGAACCATGTTGTTAGTAATCTGGTTATTGTAGCATAACTGAGAAAATGATTTAAAGAGTTTACTTTTTTACCCATATTCTAAAGCCTTGGTACTATTGAAGAACAAAGATTTAGCTCACAGTTGTGTATTCCATGTGAAACAAAATTCTGCTCAAAGAGTATGCATGATAATTGCTTGTAATATGAACTATGCAAAAACCTCTTGGTACTTTTTCCCCTCATAGGGTAAAAACCTGCTAGGAGGGCAGTTGTCAAATATCTTATATTTACTGCTAACTTTGAATGTGCCTTCTTGGAAGATGTGGTCACCTAAAAAGCTACCTTTAGTGTTAAGAAAAATGAGTCTGTTAAACTAGATATTCTCAGTATGTTATGACCCTGATTTATGAACGCTTATATATTAATTCAGATGTTACCTGATTTTTGAGCTTCTAGAATCCTAGCTTATTTGCTTAAAGGCTCAGCAGCATCAGAAGCCAGGCTAATCAGGGGCGAAGAACCTTGAGAAATACCCCTGAATATAAAATCAGATTGTGGCCCTCATCTAAGAACATGAATGACTTGGCAGTGTTAAAGTTCTTGAAAAATAAGTCATGTCACTGATATATTTTTATCTCAAAATCTTGTTATACCAGCTAAGAATGCTACATCATTCCATGATTAGAAATTACCTGTGGATATTTGTATAGAAGTGTGAAATAAATTTTTTTAAGTAAAGATATTCTTGGTAATAGTGATTTTTATCCTACTTAACTGAGCTGGCCACAGCTACGAAGAACAAGAAGAACAGGCTGACAGTGGCAGGCTTTACCAAGTTCTCTCAGCACTGCCATAGCCCTCGCTGCCCTGCTCCCATGCTAGGGGCAGATAAGGAGCAGCAGGAGATAAGACACAATCTCGGGCTCGCAGGCTCGCTGCTGCTGCCAGCACTGGTGAGAGTCAGAGCACAACGTGCCAGCCCCCTCCTGGACACGGCTCCCCTCTCCTCGCTCCATGCTTGCACTCCTGCTGCCCTGAGGCCCTTCCATGCAAGCAACCTCTTGAAAATTTTCTTGAATTGTGGCTGACGAGTATTTGGGTAAGGAGTGGAGATGGATACATCCCCCAAAATTGGTCAAGGACTTTGCATACCTATTTGTACTCAGCAGTGGAAATTTGATATTGACAGTCAAAAACACAGTTGCAGAGTAGTTTTGAATCCACCAACAAAGCCCTATGAAAAAGCTAAAATTATGCAGGGAAAAAAAATCCCACAAAATGTAGCTCCACCTCTTAAGATGTCAGGCTTCATTGGATGCTTTGCTCATTGTTGCTAAAAGGCCTTTTGATGCAACAAAGCCCAAACATGAAGGTTAGCTGGAGATGCTAGGCCACTCTGTTGTTAAGGCCAAGAAGCTTCCAGAACTAGAAAATGCCACTAGACCCTTCAGAGCATCTCAAAGAGAAGAACTCAACCTGCTCTTATTAAACAGTTGCTCTCCTTTACGTGATGGCCACAACCATTTGTCTACAAGAAGACAAAATATCAATTGGCAGAACAGTTAAGTAGCTGATCATAGTAAGTTATTATATTAGGCTTTATATCTCTGTTAATATATACCATACACATAATAGTACTAGATGGAGTATATACAATCTATACACTGGTAGAGCATTATAATAGTGTATGTGTACAGAATGGATGCATATATATCTGATATAGAAAACTTAATGTTTGCTATATATAGTGTGTGTTTTATATCTATAAAAATATACACACTCTGTATAGCCCAAGATACAGAAATAGAATGTTGGTAAACAGTAATACTTTCCCACATGTTTAACTGTTGCAGCACAGCAGACATACCTTATGAGAGAATATAGGATTCAATTTAAGGGACCACCACAGCTCTGTTTCAGTAGCCACCTGTCCATAAGAGCTACAGGTAAAAAAGGCAACAGGGTGCTCAGTTGGACACAAATCAGCAAAAGGAAACTTCTTAAAGGGGCACTGAACCACCAATCCCCATAAAGCACCCTTGTTGCAATACTGATCATCATGGCTGCAGTGTGTCTAAACTCCACAGAACCAGAGAGCTGCTCATGTTCAACAGCAGCAGTAACTTTTCCCAGCACAGAGCAGGCGTGTCAGCAGTTGGTTTGCAAAGGCAGGAGACCAAGCTGTGACAAAACAACAAGGCAATTGCTGCTGGTGCTCTGTGCCAGCAGAAGCCTGTGGACATGCTTGGACGTGCTTCAACTGCCTCATCAGACAGCAGGGCTGTGTGGCACAAGAGTGAAAGCAGTGTATTTCTCTATAGGGGATTGTGTAATCAGTTGCTTCAGTTTTTTATCCCAGTCCTCAGACACCTTTCAATGTCTGTCTTTCCAGGCCCCAGAGTCATAATTCATACTATACACCTTTTACAGGCTCATAAACCTTGCTGAGTCCTAGCCTTGTGAAAAAAACACAGCAAAACTCCTTATCCCAAAAGACTGCTGCTGTAATGGGCCTTAAACTCCAGCTAAGGTGTGACATTGTCACTATGAAGGGGTTGGGGACCTGCATTTTTCATATTTCAATGAAAGACCCCTTTCTTCCTTTTCTAGCTCTGCAAAATAGTTGTTTGCAAGCAACACCTTCTCAGGGCCATACGTGCCTCAAATATCCCAGAAAACACAGAGAACAGATTTTTGCAAGAGGAGGTATCCTTGCTGCTGCAGACCAAGATAAACCTCCCTCATCACTGCTACACAATGCTAACTATGTATTTTATCCCTCAGTCCCAGTGTCCTGGGGGATAGAGAAGGAAGGGACAGAGAAGTCAAATGCTTTTGCAGGAACATACGAAATAATGCAACTGGTATGTCGATTAAAAGAAATGTTTGCAGGATACTGCTTGGTTTCTTGACGTGGAGGGGTCCAACAGTACCCCAGCCCAGAGCTGAGAGGTGCATCACTGGCAGCCTGGTTACAAGGCACTCTCACCGATTCCAGCTCAGCCAGGAGGAGCAGTAAGAAAACAGTGACCCTGGACCTGACCACAGATCCACCCAGACCAGCATCCCACCACTGACAGCTACTGAGAGTTGTCCACAAAATATTTTGTTGTTCCTGTTCCCCAAAAGTGTTAATGCTTAACTTCAGTAGCTGTGTCGTATATTTTTCCTGTATCAAAAAGGCATCAATAGAATCCTAAGAGTATCTCAAATTGGAAGAGACCCATAAGGGTCATAGCTCCTCACAGGCCTACCTAAAACTAAACTGTGTGACTGAGAGCATCCATGATAATCATAGAATTTCTCCAACTGACTCCTGATCCTGAATCACAAAGCTGCACATGGGAAGAATTCACAAACTCCACAGTTTAATTATACACTGGATAAAACTAAACCCATCTGCTCTTAAATCTGCCTTAGTTTGATAACTCCTATAGAAACCTCTCCATATTTTTGACCACATTTTTATGTATTTTTATTTCTATCTCTACAAAAAAGAGACCAAAGCCAGATAAACCAGTGTAACCCTAAGAATTTGTCTAGCATAGCAAAAGCTCAATTTACTAACAAAAACCTAAGAATGAAGACAAACCTAAGAACAACAAACAATTTGTGCAGGTTAAGTACACAAGATGAAAAGACACATGGCTAAATGGGCCAGGTGACTCTGCAGGCATTGCAGCCAACCATATAAACCACTGAAAGAAAAGAAAGAAATATTCTAAGGATATTCACACCTGGCAACTAAAGCTTTATCATTAATCTGACCTGCACCTACTTTGGAGGACCTTAAAGAAAAGGAAAAAAGCACTTACATGCAGCACCCAAGAACTGATGACTTCCAGTGTCACCTTAACAAACAAGAAAGTCTTTCTATGTAACATCCTGCAGTATTAAAACTTAAAAAAAATAAATTAAATTGAAGTTTAACTAAGTATTGTGTTTTCAGTTCTTTTGAAGTCTGAGTTGTTCTGTCCTATTTAAATTATTGATCCAGATGTATTAGAATTTCAACAACATCCATAAGCATGAATATGAGTAGAAAAATCCAAAATAACAAAAATAATACATTTCTCCTTTTTGGTTTGCATAAGAATTTACAGAAATTAGCACATTAGAGCTCTGGCCAGCATCACACTGGATCACATCAAGCCCTTAGAAAGTCATCAATGAGAGAAACGGGTTTTAGGGGGGAAAGAGCATTCAAAATTTTCTCCAATATTCTAACAGAACACGTTTACATGGATCAGGATCTGATCAATCATTTAAACAAGATGAGGAAAACAACATTAGGTAAATAGAAAGGTTCTTCTCTGAACAACACAGCATTTAAAGAATTATCCACCATTCTTTTATCCAGTTACCCCTGTGACAGCTCATCCTGCACAACTTTTCCTGAGAAAAGTGTTCACTGTTTATGTGACTTCTGTATGGTCTCTAGCTTACAATACACAATGATTTATTTAACCTCTGGCAGCCTTTGCCACGTGTTGTGGCTGGGGACTGCTGTCCAAAGATAACTTTAGGCAGAAGGCCAGTTTTTAAGGCACGTCTGTAAAGCTGAAACACAAAACAACGAAACAGTAAAATATACATCTAAGAGATGAAGCCAATCCAGAGCCTCCTAAGAAATTGCAACAGTTTACAAAGACTCTATGTACTGCTTGTAGGCATTACTTTAAACTAGTGCTGACTCACAACTGAGAGACCATCATAAAAATGGTTTTGAGCACAGCAATTCTCAAGTACAAGTCCCAAACTATTACAAACTTGAGCAGCATGAGCTACTCCTTGATGTTCTTGGAGTGGCCTACAAGCAGCAATAAGCAAAACCTGCCAACAAGCTGCATTTGTAGAAGTCTTGCAGAGATAGACAAGCTGTCTGTTTGCCAATTAGCCACCACTCCCTGGCCAGAGCAGAACAAGCCATTCAGTTTTCAGCAAAAAGATTAAGGTAGGGTTGGATTAAAAACCAGATGAAAAAAACAGTCTAATCCTGCTTCATTCTAACATAGTACTGGTGCAGTTACTGCTCAGGAAACTGCATCTGGAGGCTGACTGAATCAAATGTTCTCTGTCTTTTAAAGCAACATTAAAAAGAAATAAGACAACCTTAAAAGGGAGCAACCCAACAAAGCACTGAACAGATTCATGTGATTGCTGTATCAAAACTGCTCTAGTGGATGCCCTAGGATATCCAGCCCCACTGTCATGTCACAGACAAGTCACAGGTACAAGGTTTGTTTAAAGGAAACTAAACAATATTGAAAAGTTGATTTAATAAATTTATGGGGTGAATACAAGTATCCACAATAAAAAAAGCAAATGAATGCAGGGCATAATCCACTGCTGATACTGTTGTTTTTCCAGGAATGGCACCAGGAATGATGCCAGCACATTTCCACTGGAGATCAGGTTAGCCATCAAAGGATTGCTTATCCTCCTCACATGAGCAACCATTGCCAGCATGAACCAAATTTGCTTCACACATCAACAAGCTCCCCACAGGCTGGAGCCCCTCACTTATTTTCTTTATTTTAATCAATATGGTAACTATAGTACATGCTATATAAATTTCTTCACTGTAGGTAAAATCTACTGCTAACAGTAATTATAAGGGAAGGTGATAAGGGCACCTTGCCCACTGGAATGCAAAAGGTAAATTGGGATAATGTTTCTAATTGAACAGTATTTCAGTATGGTGTAGTGTGGAGAATAACTTGATGCATGTCACTGTTGAAGAGGCCTTCCTGATACATATTATTAACATTTAACAAAACCATAATAATTAGGTAACCAAAAATTTCCCTCAACTTACAACTGGAACATAGCATTAACCTGTTTATAGGCAGAGATGCATGAGGTGACCACATTGTCACTCTGTGGAGCACCATGAACTAACTTCAGATATGAGGGAATTGTGATGGTGCATTCCCTCCTCAGGCCTGTTCTGTGATTTCAGGAGTCACCTCCCTCAGCTGAAGTGCAAATGAAATGGCACCATTGTTACTAGACTTTTCTCCCCCAAAATCTCCAGTCGTTACAAACTTGGTTTATGGCTAGGATGGAAATATATTTTTGACTAAAGCCAAGCATCTCCTGACTCAATAAAGAGCAGTAGCAAGAGAGGCCCTTTGAACTCTCCCACACCCCAGCAGGCTGTGACCAGCACCTCTCCAGGTGGGACACCACTTGGAGCTCATGAACCCTCAAGCCTGCCATAATGCAAAGACCATCACCCTATAGCCCTCAAGGAGCAACTCTTGCCTGTTGAGAAATGTAAATGGATTTGATGTATTCCACTGAACTCAAGGGAACTTCTCATAGTAACTCTGCACACAGGAATAGATGTACACACCTTTGTGTGAATTATGGCCTATGTAGTAACTAATAGAGTGAATCTTGCCTTCAAACTCTGCTAGGGCACGAGGTTAAATTCGTATCAAATATTAAATTATTAAAGCAGGTATGCTTACCAAAACAAAGGTCGGAATTATTGAAAAATTAATATTATTTGAAAGTAGCTAAGTGCTTGCTTGACAAAAGTAGCTAGAAGTATTATAGCAAGCTGAGCTATATGGCTATACTGTGTAAGTCAAAGATGTATCACAATGAAACCTGGAACTAACAGCCTAAACATTATTAATAGTTAGAATAGACAAAACTGTAATTTAAGTATTACTCAAAAAATATAGTATCTGAAGCAACCACATCATAACATGGACTACAGAACTGACTGAAACTACCACAGACTTAAGAGGATGTGAAGATGACCACGTGGCAAACACTTGGTAACAAAACAATGGAAATCAAGAAGGGCCCAGACTCTTACATGGCTGTTCATCACAGAGTTTAGACTGTAATAATAATTGCCGAGGAATTTCTTTGTCCGGGGGTCCCTTTTTTGAGGCACCTAGTTCAAGCTACCAGGTATCAAAATTTATCTGTACCGATAGATCTTTCTGACGGAGAGCCTAGTGCCAAAAACGTCTTTAACATCTATACTGCAGTAAGTTTATCACAAAGGGTTATAATCACTCTTAACGGGCTTTTTTGTTAGTATTCTAGATACTTCTACCAGAGCAGGACAATAAACCAATACACAGTTTGGTACCTCACATGTTGCATTTTAACAGGCAGTAAAGTGATTCACTGTGACACACGGTCCAAGTGCTTTTCTACCAATACAGACACATACTGTGCTCATTGTTGACCGATCAGGAGTACATCTGTAAAGGCAGAACCCCTATTCTTCCTCTGTAATTTCTGTTTATTTGATTATCTTTTTCCTGGTAAAGGAAAGAAAGCCCAGCCCAAACGCCGCAGCTAGGCAGACACAGGTGCGATGGCGAGAAGACACACGGATGTTTAATGGCCCGAGGTGAGGCTCTGCCCTCCCGCCGGCCCCACAGACAACGCCAGCGCTTCTGTGGGTTTCTGCAGTTTCCTATTCCAGCCCACGGCTCCCCCACGACGGGAGCCGAGTCCCCGCTGCCCACCACGGCCCCATCCCGGGGCGAGAGGGAGCCCCGGGTGCGCTGAGCCCGCCCGGCCGAGCCCCTGGGCACCCGATGCCAGGCGAGACCCGCTGGTGCCCGGCTATCTCTCGGCCTCACCGCGGCCCTTGCGGTCCCGGCTCCCGCACCCACAGCCCCTCCGGCCCCCTCACGGCTCCCCGCCCGTGGGCAGAGTGCATCCGCAGCCCTTCGCCGGGCAGGCGGCGGCACCGGCACCCGTAACGCCGCGTACCTGTCCGTGGCCTGGCTCCTCCACGAAGCGAGCGTCGCCTTTTCCTGTCGGGCCCTCAAAGCGCCGGGAGCAGCGGAGCGTCCGCCGCAGACGCCGCCGAGCAGCGCCGGGCACCCCCGCCCCGCTCCCTCAGAGCCGCCCTCTCGTCCACGCCGCGCCGCTGCGGGGCCGGGCCGGGCGGAGACACCCACCCCCCTCGGGCACCTCCTCCCGGCGGCGCGGCGGAGGCGGCCGCGGCCTGGGCAGGGGCCGGGGGAGCGGCGCGGCGGGAAATGGCGGCCGGGCCGGCCTGAGTTGAGGGGACGGAGCTGCACCATGAGGCTGCTGCGCGCCCTTCTGCGCTGCGCTGCCCCGGGCAGCGCCTCTCCGAGCAATATCCCGCAGCAGGTGGACTTCTACTCACGCTTCTCCCCCTCGCCGCTCTCCATGAAGCAGTTTCTGGACTTCGGTGAGTGCCCGCCGAGCCGCCCTCGACCACTGCCCCCCCTCCCACAGGCGCCTGTGAGGAGCGGGACGGCCACGACCCCTTACCCCGTCAGCGCTGCCCGGCTGTTGCTTATCTGTTAGTGCTGTGCTTTCTGGCAGAAAAGGGCTCTGCCTCTTGCCCAGTTGGCTCATTCCCGGAGACTGCAACTATGATAAGGTTGAAATTTAGTTGAAAACTCCAGTTTTTGGTGCCACCTGCATAGTTAGGTGTTTTCCTGCAGAACCTGCAGTATTGGGGGGAGAGGATGGGAACAGCTGTGACAACTGGTGACTCAGACAGGTGAGACTGGTTAAGCCTTTGCTAAGCAGCATGCAGCCTTTTAAAGGCATCTTCCAAACACATGAGGCGTTCAGCCTCAGCTGGCACCGAGGGGCTGAAACACTTATCACTTCTCCGTCACTTGCTTGGGCCTTACAGAAACATCCTACCCAAATGTTAGTGTTCTAGAATGTGTGTGAGAGAAGGGACAGGATGCAGGCACCAAGAGACATCCTGGAGGATTTGGAATCTAGTCTTGAAAATGAGTAAATCAGTAACAGGATATTCAGTCTTACACTCAGTGCCAAAACCACTCCTAATGCTTCCAGGTTTGACTGTCAGCTTGGAAACAAAAAGGGTCACAGGAATTGTTTTATTCTGCTTCAAAGCAAAGACCTTACAGAGAAAGGTGTAAGTCAGACTGAGACACGTTTTCAAAGGCCAAGGTTGGAGCCATTCTATAATACCCAAGGCTTTTTGGTGTGCGTACTTGTTATGTGTTATATATTTAACTAGTTAATAGTTTCATGGCTTTTCATAGTTTTGCAAGTAAAACCTAGTGAGAACTAATCCCAGAACCCCAAACTTTGTATAAGCAGGACGACTTACAAAGACACTCTCACAATTATCTGCTGTCACTTCATCCATCTATTCAACGTTGCACTTGTGGCAATGAAATAAATCTGACATTTAAAACTCCAGATTCCTATAGGAACTCCACCATATATTCTGTTGCTATTGTATTTTTAAGCAAAGAATCTTGCAATTCAGAGTTTACTTCTACCTGTATTATTTTACCACTACTGACAAAATGCTTACCATAAGACTAGTGTTTGTTTTCAAGGCACACTATTTCCTTGTGTCAAAAGACAGGCTACCTTTCTCCCCTTAGTACCTCAACATAATTAAAAGTAATCTTGAAAACCTACGATATTTTTTCCCCTCTCTTTTGCTTAAGGATTTAATCACAGAGAGTAAAAACTATTAATAAAAGTAAAAAAGAGTGCAAGGCAGAGACAGTATTGTCTATAAGACATTATAATCTGATGGCGTTTTCGTTAAGGTTTTTTTTTTTTTTTTTACTCCTTTTGCAAAAGTGAGAGCTGTTAAAGAGGAAGTAATAAAATCTGGTAAAGCTAACTTAAACAAATGAAATATTGTATAAGCAAATTTAGGTCTGGTCTTGGGTTTTAAGATCAGAGTATTTTCTGTAGTTTTACCCATTCTTTGCCTAGCTATAGACTAGCTGCACAGGGGAAGAGTAATTTGCCTGTTCAATTTGCCTGCCCTATACTGCCTTCCATATCTGACCCAAGATTGCAAAGATAAGGCCTTCAGATACAAAAACTATTTTGTAAAATGTGATTTTTTTTTGAGTACATGAGGCATTTAAAGATTATATTTACACTCTTAATACCTCCAATCTGAATTGTTCTTGGAATTTTACCCAAGAAAAGGGAAAAGCCAGTAACAGTCATGCTGAAATGCAATCTGACTAGGGAGAAGAATGAAAGGCAGAGGTCTTATGTAGACAGTGCATAATGCTGCTAAGTGCCATTGTGGAAGAATTTATTGTAAATGATTTACTTTTTTATTAACTGACATTCTTTCATCAGTGTAGTTCATTATGTGTCCAAGTCTGCATGTTTTAAAGTAAATGGCTCTATTTCAATGTGGTGAAGATTTTTCATGTTTAAGTCTTCCTTTTTTCTTTCCTCATCTCTTCCTTTAATCTTCTTCCCCAGCTTCCCTGTGCCAAATGGAAGGAGTGAAGTGAGCAGTAACACAGGAATTAATTTTTAGGAGATACCTGTTGTTAAACACCAGACCTGAAGTATGTGCTTCACTGCAGCAGATGGGCAGGTTAGGAAGTTCAGATGCTGTTTACGTGACAGTCTTTAAGTCTAGAAAGAAGTCTGGCTGAGAATGAAGTACAGCATTTCTTAGTCTCTTCCCCATGCTGCACCCACCTTTCTCACCTAGGAAAACAAGCTTTGTGGGAGTAAAAGCAGGTCTTGATTTTAATAACTACATTTAATTGCCACCCCCAGAGATGACACTTGTTCTTACAAAAGGACAGGTCAGTTATCAAAAGAAGCAGTATTTTCATTTCTAGCTTTTAAAAATGTAAAAAATTAAATGTATTGGTATCCTAATGGCTAAGCAGAGTAGCTATCCTACTTTCATTTCTTTCTCACTATTCATGTGAATTAATTCACCTGACTTCTGTTCCTGTAAGACTGAATTTAAGCTACAACAGATTTAGTTGAAAATGAGATCAATATTACTGAATTTATTTTCTGAAAGTGTTTGAGTTACAATAATTCACTCAGATCAGTGATGAAAAGCAGGGTGTATGGGATTATGATATTTTGTCAAGCATCCTTCTCATAAATAGTTCCCTGTGCTGGTTTCATTAGCTTCTCTGACATGCTCAGAAATAGTTTGATCAGTGCTGGTTAGAGTCAATGTTTGCTGCAAATAAAATGAGCAATATACATGGATAGAAGCCATATTTAAAGTTGAATGGTATAGGTCTGTAACTGTTGCATTAGTTTCTATTTATATATTGAAGATTCTCATTACTGCAACAGGAAGGTTTCAGTATGTGATAAATTTTCAAATACAAGTGTGCTGCTGCCATGAAAGAAAACCAGCTTACCAGCCTGGCTGAGTCAGCTTTGATATCAAGGTGTAGGCCTCTAATGCAAGAAAGTAAGTTTGTGTACTTCTCTACAGTAAATATTGACTTCATTCTGATGTCATATTGATCTTAGGGTCTGAAAATGCTTGTGAAAAGACTTCATTTATGTTTCTGCGACAAGAGCTGCCTGTCAGATTGGCAAACATAATGAAGGAAATAAGCTTGCTTCCAGACAACCTCCTAAGAACACCTTCAGTTCAGCTGGTGCAGAGCTGGTAAGAACAGTGACATTCCATTCCTTGAATGGTGCCCTTCTGCATATACACAGGTTGGAGGAACTCACTCTCTTCTACTGTATGAATATAAGAACATTCATAGGCTTGTTACATGAACATTACTTATTTATACTGAGATGTTAAATACACCAGTGTGATAAATTTACATATGTGGGAAAAAAGCATTTAGGAGCAATTAGAGAACCCACAAGGAAACTGAAAAATCATTAAGGATTGCACACACTCAAGCATGAGGAATCAAAAATTACTATTTTTTTAAAAACAAAAATCCACCAGTACAGTGTTTAATAGGGAACTTACCTAAAAGTGAAGAAGCTGGTTGAAGAAAACAACAGAAGCAGACTAAGGCACAAAATGCTTGCACAACATAGCAGAAACCATTTACAAGACAGGTTATTGCAGATTGAGAGTAAAGGTATAGAAAATATGAAGAAAAAGCAATAGGAAGTTCCCAAAGCCAAAACATAAAACAACAGAGAGAACATGAAGGTATTAAAGTTAAAAAGACATTATTTGAATGTCTTTGAATAGGCATAAACTTTTTAAAGATGAAAGCAAAACAAAAGAGATTGCTTGGCAACTGCTGAAGGCACAAGGATTTCTGTAAAGGCTTTTAAAGTTAAGATAGCTGCCAAAATCTGCCAGTAAGTGGGACTGACTAGATGACTGAATATGAAAAGAGCTATCAATGAAGATGAAGGCTCTTAATGAAACACAAATGCTTACATTCTCATGATACTAGATGACACTGATCAAATAGGAAATTAATTCCATTTGGGCAATTGCAAAGTAGAACACAGGGAAGAACCTCCTCTCCCTGTGTGCTTGTTTCCTTACAATGGAAGAATAAATTCTGATGCTACTGGGAGTATTTTTCTGGATATGTCAGTTGATGGCAAGAAGGAAAACAGTGTTAGGAACTAAATAACAAATGGGGAGGAATATAATTGTACCACTGTGTTAGCCCATTATTCCCTTGAATTGCATGCAGCTCCATCCTGAACAGAAAAGACCAAGAGGGATAATCAGAGGGTTGGAACAATTTCTACGTGAGGAGAAACCAAATAGAATTCTTCAGCTTGGAAAATACATATCTAAGGAAAGGGATGGCAGAAATACTTAAATCATGAACAAATGAAAAGATTTTTCTAGTAACAGGAATGTGCAGGGGCTACAAATAAGTGATCACCTGCTGGGTTTAAAATACAAAGATGATATTTTATGCATTCTAATTAAATTGTGGGATTCATTGCTCTGGAAATTTTGGAAGAAAAAAATCATAAATAGATTCAAAGGAATCTAACAAAATTCACAGGGAGACAGGTAGAATGATTTGGAAACCCGCAACATCAGAAGACTGCAAATTGCTAACCAGAGAGATCTGGGAAGGCATATTAGAATTGATCTTTATCCTGTTTGTTTCATTGAAAGGTATGTCCAAAGTCTTCAGGAGATTCTTGACTTTAAGGATAAAAGCTCAGAAGATTCAGGGGCTATTCACAGGTAAGGTTTTGCTGTTATTTATGTTGTATCTTGTTAATATTGCATGGTAGAACTGGCAAGAAAACAACAGCTGAAAAAAATTTCCTATCTCAGATCTTTACAGAAGAATTGCAGCAATGTCATCCCCTGTCCCTAAAAGGAAGGTACATTCAAACAGGAAATTAAGCACTTTAGCATAATGTCACTCTATAGAATGCTCTGGTCAGTGCTGGCTGACTGTAAGTGCCACTTGACAGGCATGGGTTGTTCTGCATGTAAACAGTTGGCACAGTGTTCTCTTTCTCTTGGCAGGATCAAGAAAATAAATAAATAAATAAATTTATAAGTAGTCGAAATAGTGGATTACTGATTGTTTCAATGCTAGTCACCTGAAATATGCTGTAAAGACTGACCTGCCTTCTTACTGAAGTAGGCCAACGTGATATTTTTGTATGTAAGTCTTCATTTTTGTAGACAGGCACTCTGTTTGCCAGAGTATTAAATTCCCTTGAAAGTGAAATACTAACAACGTATTCATTTTAGTTTTACAGATACTGTGATAAAAATCCGGAATCGCCACAATGATGTAATTCCTACGATGGCTCAAGGAGTAATAGAATACAAGGAAAGCTTTGGCATTGATCCAGTGACCTCACAGAACGTGCAGTATTTTTTAGACCGCTTCTACATGAGTCGCATTTCAATCAGAATGCTCCTTAATCAACACTGTAAGTGCCAGCGTTGAAAGGAGGGGAAATATTTGTACCATATCAACTGTATTTTCCTTTAATGTTTAAGTGCTGAATATGTAATAAGGTGCTGCTTAGGCGTATACTATTTGCCTTGCCATTTATATCTTATTCTTAATACAATTCCTAAAATATTTGGTAATAGTAGGCTTTTCAGTATGGTTAGGACTGAAATTATAGATTGCCTATAAATTTTTAATTTAGCTAAACCGAAGACACAAGCTAAAATTATAAAATTATGCTGGATATTAAATGATGTTTTCTTTTTTTGCAGCTTTACTGTTTGGTGGGAAAATTAATCCAGCTCATCCAAAACACATTGGAAGCATCGATCCTAACTGCAATGTTGTTGAAGTTATTAGAGGTAAATTCAGATGATAAGAACAAGAACACTGAAAACTGATATGCATATATTGTTTTGTTATTTCCTACTTGCAGTAGAAGTTCTATTTGATGTGAAATACAATTTTGTTTCTTTTTCCTATAAATGCAGTTTTTCTGAAAAAATACAAATCTCCCTGACAGTACACAGTACTTTCAAATTTTGGTTTTTTTTGGCAGACTCTACAGGAGAAAAAAAAGGGGGGGGGGGGCGGGGAATGTAACTTCCTGTGCTTTTTATTATAGATGGCTATGAAAATGCTAAGAGACTTTGTGATTTATATTACATGAGCTCTCCAGAACTTATCCTTGAAGAGTTGAATGGTAAGTGAATGTGGACAAGGCATGCTTTTTAACATCATGATGGCTTCTTCTAAAGGAGCTGGTGGTGAAATGTTCTTCTGCTTTTCAAATAGTTCATGTGTTCTCTGTATCTACTGTCATAAATTGGGCTTTTTTAAAATCTGGCAGAATGATTTCCCCATTCCTCCCTTTAATCAGAAAACTGACATGAGTAGAAATTTTGATTTTATAGCTGTTGATATAACATATTTTAGCAGGCTCCTTCCCTCACTAAGATTTCGTATGTTTTCACCTGACATTACTGCATCTCACCCTCTCTGCATTTCTTGTGACACGTTAAAGATTTATACAAGACATTCCATTCCATATTTATGATACCTATAAGGAGGTTATTTTAAGATTAAGATTTTAAGATTAATTTCTAAAGCAGCAAGCAACATTTGAAAATCTCAATTATGACTTTTGATTAACATACAGTTTTTCAAAGAATTTCTGTTTAAATTTTCCTTTTTTAAATTTAACAATGCAGATTTACATTTTGAATTACTATGGGAATGAATAAAATACATCTCATTTGCTATTTAGTTATTTAGACTCTCTTCTCTCTAGTTAAATCACCAGGACAGCCCATGCAAGTGGTGTATGTGCCATCACATCTCTATCACATGGTTTTTGAACTTTTCAAGGTCTGTGCACTTACCATTAATTACAATTCTTTCATACAGCTTTGTTTACCGAGATTATATTGCTTTTACTTCTTGGACCAATTCTAGATTACAGCATGTGTTTTTGCAAGTGCAAACTTCTTGCCATTTGACTGCAGCAACACAGTTACCCTGTACTACTAGAGAAACAGTAATTGCATAGAAAATGAACAGCTTTGGAAGATGTATCTCTTTTACCTAGCCACCTTCTGAATAGACAGCTTAAATCTTAAAATGTATGAAGACAGTTAATAAAGCAAGTGAGAACAAGATATCCCATAAATTGTGTATCTTCAGATCTGGTAAAATGTGTAACAGGTCCTAGAGAGCTTTCCTCAAGCAGTTTAGTCCTAGACTTTTCTTGGACTTTACGTCATATTGCACGTACTGTGTGCATTATAAAGGATTCTCGAACACAAACGCTGTACGTTAAACTATTCGAGTTTCCTTTAAAAAAATTAAATATTTGAAGTCTCTGTATTGTAATAAACTAAATATATACTGATACTGTATAAACCAGGAATATAAAAAAGCTGTTCTAAACAAATATACATTTGTTCTGATTCTTAAATACACGATAAAAATAACTGATAATTGATATTTTAAGATAATGTACAAAGTGAATAGGATTTAAGTTGTACTTGAAAATTACAGAATGCAATGAGAGCCACCATGGAACATAATGCTGATCACTGCATTTATCCTGCAATTCATGTACACATCACGTTGGGAAATGAGGATTTAACTGTGAAGGTACTCTTTTTTACAATTATTTTAAATTTTTTCTAAAGGTTATTTTGAGTAGGGTTTTTTTTTCCTGTCATGAGTAGCATATTATTAACTTGAGCTGGTGATTGGTTCTATCAATATGTGATGACGTATGTAAGTTAAAAACCCCGTATGGAATTTCACATGCTGCCTCATGAAGGGAGGCTGCCGTCACACTGAGGGCTCTGCAATAGCATCCTGTACTTGCTCATGTCTTGCCTAGCTTAGAAGCAACCAAGACTAAAAATGAAGTAGCATCTTTATACATTGTAACATTGACATTTTCTAAGTGACAATGACATAGTATACAGGTGTGGAACAACTGAAGAAAGGGAAATATGTATTGTATATTACACACAAAACAAACCTACTGAAGTACAGTTTGCAGTTTCTTCTTTTTCTGTACAACATCCATGTTTGACTTCAAAGACCGACTGCAAGCACTGGCTTTTTCGAAGGTCTAACTAAACTATAGTAAAACAACTCCTTTGACTTACTCCTTCAAGTCATAGGTTTTAGTAAATTATATTTAAATGACAGTATTCTTGAGGAATAGAAATAAAATACACAGAAAACCTAGTATTTGCTGAAAGGTATAGATAGTGACTTCAGACAAAAGTGTGTTATTAACAAGATAAAAGCAATGCACAATTCAAGCAGAATTTCCTTTCCTCCAAGAGGTTATGAATGCTTCTTATGGCAATATTTTATTTAATGGTTTGGATAAGGGATGAAAGGGAAGGATTCATCTCTCTTCGGTCATTGTTGAAGATGAGAATTAAAGAAAATCTGTGACTTAGTAGGGACAGCTTCAAATAATACTTTATTGTAACTTTCTCTGGCTTATTGTTGGACAGGAGCTGTCTTTTATAAAAATGTATTCAGGGATGTAAAGCTAAATGCTCCTTCTTGTTCTAGATGAGTGACCGTGGTGGTGGTGTTCCCCTGAGGAAAATTGACAGGCTGTTCAACTATATGTATTCAACAGCACCACGTCCTCGTGTTGAGACATCACGAGCTACACCTTTGGTATGCAAGTCTTTTATACCCTGGAATCATGGATAGGTCTAATTGTCACAAAAAACATTCAGCCAAAGCTATGAAATACTGATTTTATAGATATTACATTGAGTTATATTTAAATTTTACTTAATTCAAGCTTAGTTCAAGTATTTTTCAAAAAATAACTGGAAAATGGCATAAAATTCTAAAAATGATTTAAATTTGTTTAAGATTCTCTTTTTCACTACTAAATCTAAAGATCAGCCAATTCAACCAGAATACTTAGCTGTGCTGCACATACTGCAGTGAGAGCAGGATTCAGAATTATTTCTGTAGCCACTGAATGAAAGCAAGAATAATTACAGCAATGACTTTAGATCAAGGCCATAATTCATTTGTATTGTGTAGTCAATTGTACCAACCCTTAGCAAGGATGAAGGTACATAGATGTGAGAAGGCATATGAAGAATCCCCTCTGGTCTCATGTGAATGTAGTAAGTGCACAAGAAATAAAGTCTAAGCTCTCAGAAATTAGAATATCTGATCAGCTTTCCTGCATTTATTCTCCCACATTACATCATTAAAAATATATGTAATTCTTCATGTAGATGACTCTGCAACTCACTAAACACGAGCTCTTTACAGAGAAGTGTTGTGTATGCTCATTGAGAGATTACCTCTAAAACTTAGTATTTAAACAAAAAATCATGCTTAACACTCTAGGGCTCTGTCCTGCTACTGCAGTCAGGGTTTGGTAGAATTTCAGTATAAGTTGCAAATGCATAGACATTGTGTCTTGAACATTTTATATATACACTGACAGAACACTGAGTACTTAAGATTAGTAGCTCCATGAGGTGCCATGCACAGCAGAGTTTTCTCTAATGGCATCTCTTCTAAAAGCTGCCATAATACAGGAAGTGTTATCTACCAGCCCTGCATGACAAAGGAATCAAACAGTTTTCTCATAATCACAGTCATTCATGCATTCTTCTGGTTTTGGGGTATAAAATATCTTGGGGGGGTGGGGGGGGGAGGAGGGGCGGGCAAAATATTTAATGCCTGAACGCCTGTTACTGTCAAACATCGTGCTTAGTTTGTCTATTTTACCTATAAAGTTAAAACAGAAAATGCCACTGATTAATGCAATTAACAGAAGTATACTTTTTCTCCTGATCAGGCTGGATTTGGTTATGGCTTACCCATATCACGTCTGTATGCACAGTACTTCCAAGGAGACCTGAAACTGTATTCCTTAGAAGGCTATGGTACAGATGCAGTTATTTACATCAAGGTATGATGTAACACTCTACCATTTTACATTTATCAGCAACTCTGATCTGAACTGCTAATGGAACTCCCTTGTTCTGTTAGGACAACTTCCTTTTAAAAGAATCATCAGCTGCAGCCTTTTCTCCTTACAGGCCTTATCAACAGAATCAATTGAAAGACTCCCTGTATACAACAAAGCAGCCTGGAAGCATTATAAAGCAAACCATGAAGCTGATGATTGGTGTGTGCCAAGCAGTGAGCCAAAGGACATGACCACTTTTCGCAGTATGTAGCTTTTTCCTCAGCTGCGCCTGAGAAGTAGGTTTGTCTGCAAAGGGAATTTAGAAGACCTGATTTATACCAAGATGTTGAGCCACTTTTGATACATTAATTTTAAGTGGTTTAACAGAAAGTTTAGTGTAATTAGGCTTCTGAAAATAAAAAAGCAACAGCCACCAAAACCCCCAAACCTGCATTTATAAGGAAAGGTCATACTTAATTTGTTTCTATTTATGACTGCTCTCAGAGCTAAGTCAAAGGAGCAGAAATTTTGTTTTTATAGGGATCAATGCAACAGCTATCACATCTGGTATTAATTTGTATAATTACAAAATAATTTTATTAGAAAAATTATTGAAAAAGCTCACTCGAACGTTCTTCCATTATACAATTCTACAGATTAATGAAAAACTCGTGTAAGGAATATCAAGCTCATTGTTTTGCCTTTGCAACTGTATGGCACTTACTTTTATCTTAAGCATGCTGAAGCTTAATTTTGTGAAGTTAGATATGTTGCCTACATACACTGCCTACATCAAGGGTTTTTTTTCAGCTGTAGAAATCACACCTCTGAAGGATAAAAATTTTAAAAATCGTTTTTAACAGCTACTACTGGTATAATGTATCTCAGGTATATCGCATCGGTTGTATTTCTTTGGTTGTAATGTGAATATATAATAGATGTGAAAAACTTATCTTGCCCTTATCATTGTGAATTTAAAAACAGTACTGGCTTGTGTACAGTAGAGAAATGTTGTCTTGCATTTGCCTGTATTTCTGGAGGTCATACCAAATGCAGTATCAACATTCTAGCCTTTGTAAGATCTCAGACTTGGGTATGTCAGGTACAGCTGTAAATGGAAACTATTTTAATAAACAGATTATTAAAATATGTCTGTAATAGGGCATCTCTATTACTTTGACAGTATAAACTACCTTCTCAGGAGTAAGAATAAGTGGAATTAACAGTTTATGAAAATACCTTTGCATTTGTGATAAGCTTCTGGCCTCATTTTTGTAGTAACTGTAGTCACACTATAACATAAACATGATAACCAGAATACGTTAATCAGTCAAAGACAAATCAGAACATAGAGAGGGGAATGAAGCTTACAGTTCAGATGCAGAGTCCTTTTAATAAAGAATTCAACTTAATGCCTACTGCACGAGCTTTGTTCAAATCATATGCAATCTGTGTTGCACCTCAATCCCTGTCATTCCTGAACATTTTTGGAGTGATTAAGTTAAAGCCATTGACAACCAATCCTTTTCTCAGTTAATTGAACTGCATGTAATTATGTGGGTTTTGTTCTGCAGCAGACATACATAATCCCCCTCAGAAAAAATAAGCCTAGCTTTTGCTAATTCACTATCTCTGCACAGAGCAGAAGGTGTGATACCACAAGTGAAGGGGATGGTTGGGATGTTGGAAATTGAAGTCCTGCTACTCTATTTGTAGCTGAACCAGATTCATCACCTGCTACCTCCCTAGCCAAGTTCTGCAAAACAATGACATGTTTTTAAACCCTGGTTAAGCTAATGTAGACAACTTTAATAGAAGTGCATTACAGACTGGGCTGTATACACAGTTAAACTGACAGTCGGAGGGAGGATTATTGTATCTTAATTGCCACCAGAACAGTAGGGTTACCTATTCCACTCAGGCTGGTGGGCACCTTGAGGCCCCTATTTTTCTTCCTTACAAGGATCCAAGGTGATAACTGGCACACCTTTCAATCTGCATGGCTCCAAGTGAGGGGAACTGGGAGCTGTTCTCTTCTTTGGCCCTGCAACAGGATGTGAGAAATGTTACATTGTGTAAAATGGGGCCTGTACAAATGCTGGAAGGGACACTTGCAGCTACTGCTTTTCCTAAACTAAAGCTGAAACTTACAGCAAGGGTTTTTAAAAACTCAGGTCTGAAGCTGACCGTTCTAGCCTTTAAAACTTTTACCTAACTCAACTGATTGTAGTAACACTGGACACCTACAAGCGGTATTTCTGAAGAAAAGCTAACAGTTTGTTTTCTACAAAGTCTATTAAGTATTTTAGGTATCACTGTAGTGAAGTCTCATGTTCTCAGCTAACTACCAATTGAATTCTGATTACGAGAGCAACTTGCTCTATAATTGTATTTGTAGTTATCTATTCACCTGCCACCCTAAATGATTGTGGTGAAAACACAAATGTGTAGTGTTTTGATTTACAATATTTAATCCTAGTTAAAAATTTGATCTTTGATAACTTTTGGTTTCAATAGAAGTGCAGAAGACAACTTTTGTGTTTAGTATTTTCATTACTATACTGAAGTCATTGTGAACACACTGGTCAAGTTGAAGGGAATCACTACAGAAAAGCAGTATATTATCAAAATGCTGAGATTTATAGTTTAGATTTAATAGTTTTGTATGCAGATTAGCTTAGTCTTGCACTATAAAATTAATCTCGGTTTGTGTTAATTTTTTGAAAGAATTGCTGCATTTATTCATTAAAACTGTTCTAAAAAATGAAACTTTGTTGGGTGATTGTGTAGCTTGGTAGCAACTTGTACCTGCTCGTTCTGTGCAGTCAGCTTTCTCATTCCACATCCAGCAGACGTTAAACGCTGTGGGCTGTGATAATCAGCCAGGGCAGTTTATCATCCCTGCTATGGCCCCTCCTTACCTGTAACAGCTCTGCACACAGGGAAACCTCTGAAACCATTACTTCCACTAATCTCCTTCATGAGAAAACTCTTCCCAGGGTGCAACAGTAGGTCTAAGAGAAAGGAGTAATATGGCGTTCCAGCAATAGTCTCTGTTCTAGCTGTGAGAACACTCAACTTTCATGACTGAATTAAAGGGTGGTTTTACGTGGGAGATCCTGAGCACTTGATGATTCCTTACTTCTAATTCCCTTCACTTGAAGCAGTAGGGCAGCATTCCTCTTTGGGTTCAAGGTCTGTAAGTTTGGCATACAACTCAAAGCTACTGTGAACAAAGTAAATAAGTTAAATCTTGACCAAAGAATACATAAAACTGAAATATAATCTCCTTTAAAAAGTAATTATTACCAAGATTTTTAAACTTTATTTTGGAAATGCCTAGTGTGCAGAAGCATTTCCACATAGTCCTTTTGCTGAAATTCTCTTAAGACATTTATACAAAAAAAAAAAAAAAAAAAAAAAGTGAAACACCAACAGTGAAGTTCATTCATTTAATTAAAATGAAAAACAGTCCATAGATTTAAAGGAGAACTTGGTCCACATAAATGAACTATATAAGTTTTGTTCTAGTCCATTCTAGGGTGGAACTGATATTTAATCTAGTTTGTTTCTGGAATAATCTAAATTAAGGAAGTGCTCTTGTAGTATCTCTAGAAAATAGTATGTAAATATACAAAACACGAAGCCATGTTCTAAGCTATTTCAAGAATCAAATCCTCCTTTAAAGAGAAATAAACTGTAGTCTACAACTGAACATTTAAATACAAGGCAGAAACCCAGTGCGTCAGTGATAATTTTTCCTACAATTCTTCCCTTGGTATTTTAAGTCTGAAAAACAGTATTGTTTAAAATTAGCAAATATATAAATTTGGTCCGCAAAAAATCTTGTAGCATGTAGAAAAGAGAAATACATGTATTGCATATTGATCTTACTCATAGCATAAATCTATAAAACTATGTATTATTTAGGAAAAATAGGTTAAAAAGGATCTTATTTATAGGCTTAAACCTTGTCCCAACACCATACGGGTAGTGTACAGAAAACTTAGTATTATGCGTAGGATATGTAGTTTGTGAAAACTACTTAGTATTTCATGTTATTTTCTCAGTAATTTGCAACACATAGAATTCAAAAACAATGTGCTACTAAAGTGAACTTTGAATGAAGTTCTAGAAGTACAAGAATTAAAATAATCCTAAGTTCAAAACACATGCTTACTTTTTAAATTAATTTGACATTACCATTTTCTTAATTTTTACTATACATTTTTAGTGGCAACAGATAAACAGACTGTCACAGACTGAATTTATTGGCAGGATTTTTCTATTGTCCCTCTATCATCTTCAACTCTATGCTAGTTGACTAACACTGGAATGATTTTTAATACAGTATTCTACTTTTCACAAACACCAACTTCAATGAGAAGGGCATATGACACCTTAGAAGCAGAAATGTTACTTAAGGCAGAAAGTTAAATTATTGTCTATTAGTACAGGCAGAGTCAATTAGAAATAAAAATACTGAAAACGTTATTTCATTTTATTGGGCTGTAATGGGGAGGGACCACAATTAAAAAGTAAAAAAAACCACCTACCACATTGAACTGTTGCACTTTCCCTCCTCCCTCAATTTTACAGTTATATACAAATCTGCTGAACTTCCTCAAGATTAGGCAAGTGTGCACTAAAATAAAATGGTCATTTTAGCAGCTTGATTCAAGAGTGGCCACCACTCTGCCAGTCTTGCGAACTTCTTTCTCCTTCTTTTGAACCTTTTCCTTCTGCTTTTCCAGTTTTTCCTGTGTTTTCCTAATATCCTTTATTTTTTTCTTTATTGTTGATCGGTCATTTTGACTGGAAACTCCTAAAGCCTTTGGAGGAGGAAAACAAAACAAAACCTCGTCAGTATTTTTTTTCAACAGCACTGTTGACAGTGCTTGTGCATTAAGAATACAAGAAAGTGTTATGTACTTTTCTACAAGATAGTCTGTTTATTTGAAAAATAAAGACTTAGAGCCTCAAAAACACTGTAAATAATCATGTGGATAACAAGGAAGGTAAGGAAACCAAGGCTAACTCTTCAGCTGTGAAATAACAGTTGCGTTGTGTTTTACAAACGTGTAAACCCCTGAGAATCTCCAGAAAACAACATCATAGGTAGTAGTCTCCAGATATTTTTGTAGCTCTTTTTATACACGAGGAATTGTTACTCAGTAACTACTCTTCAGTTTTAAGGATTTTAAAGTGTATTACTAAGAAGGGGCTCAGAAGTGGACGGTACACTTCCATCTGCGACCGGCAGGTGGCAGCACGGCATTCCAAGTGCCTGACCCGGTGTCAGCCCGAACGGCACCAGGTGCGCCTTGAGCTTCAGGCATCAGTGCTCCAGGTTCGCAGCTGGAGACACTCACAGGCCAGTCACTGGTACTTTCTCTGTGCCCATAAAGTTTTATAAAATACGGGACATTTAGTGTTGCATTTAGTGTAGTAAAATGCAGGTGTATTTTGTAGACTGAAGTTACAACAGCCTTTCCCCCCCACAAGCCCCTCAAATTCTGCTATTGATCATTAATAATAATTTGTCTTATGCCAGAATAGACCACTGAACGTCTTCTGGCTGCATATCTTGCCTGTCCATAATGCAGTCTCATAATCTAACAGAAAAACTGCAGGAATTTACCAGCACTATAAGGGATACCTACACACTGCAGCTTCCAGGTACAAAATGGCAAGAAAAGGCTCAAAAGATTCAGAATATATATTTTTGGCAGGAGTAAAAACTTGAAACATTTAAAATGTCACCAGATAGACTTGCAGGATCCAGTTTTAGAAATCTCTTTGACATTTCCTCTTCAAATGGGAAGGCTAAAATCCTATTTGAATTGATCGTAACTTATTTTGATATGACCTTATGTTGAAATTGGTGACAAATATATCAAGACTCATTGGACAATTAAGCTTCCTTTCATTTCCTCCAGGTACAAACAAGAAAGCAATATTTGTTATTTTTCTGGCTATAAACAGCCCATCTTTAATTCTACAATCAATTACTAACTACCATTTAACTATACATTCTTCCAGGTATTTCAAAAGCAACTCAAAATAAAAAGAGCAAATAACTCTATCCCTTAAAAAACTACAAAACTAGGAAATTGGACTTTGTAGGTTAAAAATATGTCTAAAGAAGCAATGAAACCTATACAATTACAAATCTATCCCGGGATGTTCACATACCTTCAACTTCTCACTGTCGAGCTGCATCAGCTGCTGTCCATCTACATTCATAGCTGTGAACTCTGTAATATACTGCTCCATGTTCATTCCCATTAACCAGTGGCATACTTGCTGGGTGGTCCATTCAGAAATAGGTCTACTGTGCCATTGATTTTGCTTTCCTGTTGTTGTAAATTCATCATCCAATGCCTAATCAATTGAGAAAAGTCACCATAAGCAATATTTTACTTGACTGTATGTTGAATTCCAGTTGTCAGTTGAGTTTGGTTAACAAAGTGTGTTTTTAAACATGCTCTACTCCAAAAGTCAAGTTCTTGAGATCAGTTTACCTAGTTTACTATAAACAAGACATTTCCAACATTCAACACAAACTAAGTCAGAAACAGAGAACATAAATTGTAAATTGCACCTATCCAAACAATGAACACACTTCCTCAGTTAGTTGGTTAAGATAGCTCTATCTTCACGTTAGATACTACCTTATACAGCATGAATAATTTTCAAGTACTTCAACTCTATTATTATTGTTAAGTGATGGAAATCCAGAACAAAAGCAATTCTAGTAGCCAGTAAATCTGGTGAGTGTTCTAAGTACAGTTTTATTACATTTTGTACATTTGTAAAGAGAAGACTGTTCATTCTTTGAACTAATGCAATTACATCAACATTTTAAAAGGTCTGCCCAAATAGACGATCATTTCAGAAACATAGCAGCTTGTAGATTTCCACTTAAAAAATACACTTTGCCAGCTCACAGAACTTTTGAGGCACCCTGCTTCAATTTCATTTTGCTTCTGAGGGGAAAAGGCACTGCTGTTTGTCCTGAAGCACTGTTACTTCATCACAAAAGAAGCAAGAGAGCTCAGTGTCCGCAGAGAAGAAATTCCAGTGTGGTCCTTGAGTCAGTAACATCAGTTAACTGAAGTTGTACTAACTATGCAGAATCATGTCTCACTAGCTCATAACTGAGTACAGGCTGCATTAGACTTGCAGACTGCTTCACTGCGCAGCTTCTACTGCTCATTCAAGATATTTGCAAACAGCAGAAAATATGCTCCCCCTTTCCAGCAAGCCTTACAAACATTTGTAAACAGAAAACATGGAAAAAAGAGTTTCCTAGTTATGGATTTGAGCAATGGCCCTGTTAAGTCACAGGTGAACAACTACAGCTGCCAGCCAAAGGGACCTCACAAAATCCAGCTTATTTGATGGAATATTTGGGAGAGTTGATTGATGCAACAAAATGATTGTGGTGATTACAAATCAAAGATAATGAGATGTAGGCCTGTCACATGATCTGATCATACAACACAATGTATCTGAGCACACAATATGGAAGACACATGTGAGGGGAAACATAAAATTTTCAAATTTCCAGTGTAGTGAAGGACCACGTAATTCAAAATGGTTCTGCTTTTCCTGGTCTGTGAAGCAAGGAACAGTGGCTATATTAAGAGGCAATGCAGATAAATACGAATTAGTTTGTACAGCTGAAGAGTTTATGCTGAAGTCCTAAAATCCACACTACAGGCATTTCAAAGGATTTTCACTTCCAAATAGCTCTAGTCTGATCACAAAGAGTCAATGGCCGTTAGCAGCTGGAACATAGCAGGACCACTGTTGGAGCACATCTGATTTGATTTCTGAGATAAATCAAAGTAAGGCAAGTGGGAACAATCAGAATATTTACTTCAACAATGAACTCCTTATCCAAATCCAAATGCTTATGTAGCTATAACAAGTGCTAACACATCCGCCTTACTGATGTGCACAAAGAATAGCAATTTGCATAAAATAATAGCAAAGGGCTCTAGAAGAGTTTTGGCTTGAAGTGCTCTATACAGCATCTGTATCAAGACAACTGGAGCACAGTTTTCTATCCAAGCTATCAAGCTTGAGATGCTTCATACAGAGAAGATTAGCTGGATAAATTACCAAGGGAATTTTAAAATGCACGTTTATTTTAAATAATTTTATATAACAATACTTCCCAACCTGAAATTGCAATACTAAATATATATTGGCAACTTTGTCTCATACTAGCAAGTGTTCATGAATAGTACATAAAAAAGGGGAAACACTTTGTATTTTAAAATGGACCTGCATCTCAGGTGTGGTCTATCAGCCACAAGAAATACTAAAATATATGCAGTCATACATGTATTTTTAAATATATCTACATACTTTTATCATTTGAGGTGTGTGTATCTGTATAGCTCCTTTACATGAAAAAATGTGTGAAGTGTTTTGTTCCAGTTGGAACTCACTCTAGATTTACTGAAACCTTGCAAGCCATGCAAAAATGTCCCTTCTATAATTTCAGAGTGCAAATACCTGAAGATGTATTCTTCTCAAAAAAGGAAAGAGATCCAGATTGTTTCATTTCTTCAGAGAATTGCTGTCACCTGACAGAATCCTGGGAGCTCTCTGAACCAGTTTGTCCAAGCAGCACAGAGTAGAGCAGCTAACAGACAGCACTATGGAGGAGTCCTCCAGGCTTAGCTATGAATTGCAGCTTTAGGTTTCAGCATCATAAGTTGCTAACAAACTCCTTCTACTTCATATTGGTAAAGACAGAACCCTAAAAACAGAAGCTGCAGCAACACCTGAATTTGAGTTTAAAACACACAGACATATCTCCTCACAGATACTTAATACTGCAAAATTAGAATTTTTCACTACTACACAAGAGAAAGTATCTGTGAGTATTTTCCAGAATACAGGAAAGTGAAAACTGTAGAAGGATAAGATAAAGAACACCAGCTTTTGACTAAGGCTTACTGGTAATTAAATAATACTTCCACATGATTTTTTTTTCTCAAATGTCCATTCAGAGGCAGAACGAACACGCCAAGCTGTGTTTGTACACAGAAGTTAGAGTCCCCAAAACAAGAGATCAGCTGCAAATTCAGAAAGCAGAACTAAAACTACGTCAAAGGTGTGGAAGCATGAGAAAGCCATGTGCTCCTGCATAAAAATGCATGTGATTCAGAAAGCAAATAAAAGCTCTGGAGATACACCACTGCCATCACACCATTTAACACATTAAGAACATTAGAAGGATTACCCAGCTAGCTTGCTAACCATCTGTGAGTGAAGTGCCTCTGCTGTAACTAGCTGGCTGCTAACAACTGAGCTCTCACCAGGCAGTCATGCCCCCAAACTGCCTGTGAGCACCTGTCCAGCAGAGAGGCAGACTCCTCAGTGCTGCCTCTATCTGTGTCTCTAAGAGGTGCTTCCATCTCCAGTTTCCCAACAATTCTAGGATTTGTAAGGCAGTGTGCAACAGCCCACTCTGAAAGCCAGAGTTACACTGGCTAGCACAACTCCTGCTACATACTTACAAACCCATCTGGACAGCAACCATCAGGCAGAAATTATTAACAGCTTAAGTTAAGGATCCTGTTCCATGTCTTTATTGGTGATTTGAAGGAGGGGACTGAGTGTACCCTCATTAAATTCGTGGACAACACCAAGTTTAGTCAGAATGTCAACCTGCTGGAGGGTAGGAAAGGCCTGCAGAGGGACTTGGACAGGCTGGATCAATGGGCCAGACCAACAGCCATGAGGTTCACCATGACCAAGTGCTGGGTCCTGCATGTTGGCCACAACAGCCCCATGCAGTGCTACAGGTTGGGGGCAGAGTGGCTGGAAAGTGGCCCAGTGGGAAAGGACCTGGCAGTGCTGGTCAACAGCAGCTGAACACAGCCAGTGTGTGCCCAGATGGCCAAGAAAGCCAATGACATCCTGGCCTGTATCAGGAACAGTGTGGCCAACAGGCCAGGACAAGGACTGTCCCCCCATACTCGGCTCCGGTGAGGTCACACCTCAAGTGCTGTGTCCAGTTCTGGGCCCCTCAGTTCAGAAAAGACATTGAGGTGCTGGAATAGGTCCAGAGAAGGGCAATGAAACTGGTGAAGAGTGTGGAGCACAAGATCTGTGAGGAGCAGCTGAGGGAGCTGGGGGTGTTTAGCTGGGAGAAGAGGAGATGTGGGGAGACCTCATCTCTCTACAACTCACTGGAAGGAGGGTGTAGCCAGGTGGGGGGCAGCCTCTTCTCCCAGGTAACCAGTGACAGGACAAGAGATCACAGTTTTAAGCTGTGCTAGTGAAGGTTGACATTGGACATTAAGAAGAATTTCTTCACAGAAGGGGTGATTAAACATTGGAATGAACTGCCCAGGGAGGTGGTGGAGTCACTGTCCCTGGAGGTGTTTAAGGAAAGACTGGATGTGGGACTCAGAGCCATGGTCTCACAAGGTGGTGTTCAGTCATAGGCTGGACTTGATGATCTCACTTGATGATTTATTCTGTGATTCGAAATATCCCAAATTGCTCTAAGATTGATTACTTGTTTTTTCCTAGATCTAGACTACAAATTTAACCCCCCCCATGAACAGAACTACTTATTTTTCTTCACACATACTGCTTTCCAAATGAGAAAACAGTTCAATTTGTTCCTTGTCTTCCTCAGAGTAGACCCTTGATACTCAATGTAATTACTGAAAAGGTACAAACAGCTTTCACGGGTCATGCAAAACCAGGACAATAAGCAACATATGAACACTGGAACTCATCTGTAACAAAAAGAGGCTTAAATCATCACTCTACACATGGACAATTGGTAATAGACTGCTTTCATCTGAGTTTTAGAACCTGAAATTTACAGAAAGTTTGTAATACTGATCAAAAAACAATATTCAAGAAGACAGCTTTAATAAAGCCTTACAATTTATACTGCTTGAGAGTTTTAGAAACACATACTCCATTCATGAACCATTCCATTCAAAAAACTGCAGGCAATACTTGCAAAGATGGATTATTAACTGGAGTTCCTCTAGTTTTCATTAGATCTATAAATATTATCTCAAAAAAAAAATCTGCAAAAACTTAATCCACTACTACAACCTGTAAACTAGTTATATGATTTTTGACACCTCAGATTTTTGTTAGTGAATTTTTAACATTGTTTGTAAGACTGTGCTATCTTTCTACATATTACTTTAAGATACTTTAGTATTTTAAGATTTTCACCAGAGACTGACTTAAGACAGCTAATAAAAATCCTGTAACATTCATGAATCACCAGTCTGGCAAGCCCTCAAATTCATTTTATGGAAGATAACTATGTTCAGTCTTTAATGAGTTTTCCTAAACTAAAGGATATAATTTATTAAGATGTCCATCAGTCAAACACCAAATGAGACAGTATCTCAGAATGCTACCAAAGTGTGGACTTTAGGTTTCAGCTGTAGCCAAAGGAATTAGTTCTCCAGGGGAATGAACACACTTTCGAGTGTCTAATTTCTACCTATATATCATAATCACTGTGTTCTGACTTTTCTTCCTTTTTTTGTTTGTTTTTATTGAGATGAAATTTTATTGTAAAACAAACGTTCACAGATGGGACGGCGAGGTCAAAAATGTTGCAGTTTTCATTCACCCAAGAAGTTGCTTTAAATTAGTGGCACAGGATGGTGTCATGTTTAAAATTAGACACTTCAATTTGATCAGTGAGTTCATTCCAATTTTTATGATATAACTAGGGTCAGAACACACAGACTGATATGTCATCCACTAGTGCCTGTCCTTAGTTCATTACCAGTTTCTTTACAATGCTCTTCAACATTCAAATATGGAACAGTCATCTGGTTTCACATTACACACATCTGTTTCTATTAAACATGCTGTAGTGTGAACAACAACATCAACAACACACATATACACACTTTGAAACTCACCTCATTTGAAGAGAAGGTTAAAGTGTGTGAACGACCTGACAGATTTGGTTCTGTCACTAACCCTGAAAGTTCACAACTTGGCTTGCTATGGTATGTATCATCTATGACAATTCTACTCTGCAAACAAGTGGAAATAATGTTTTATTAACTCACTTCTTGGAAAAGCAGGTCATTAGGTGACATTCTAGTAATTCTGATCTTTGGTTAAAAAATTTATATGACCCAGTTACCTTTAGAACACATATGAAATGTACTAACTACATCAAGCATCTTTGACTTGATTTTTTTAAACTTCTGAATTCAAAAACGCAGTAACAAATTTAAAGCAATATCCCCAATAAGAGCAACTTGTGCAGAGAATCAGTCATAACCTGCAATGGTGTTAAAATACACAAGGAAGTACATCAGTTGCTTTTTCAGCAGGCATACCACACTGCAGGAGAAGCAATTTAAAATGCATTTGTTGGACTTATTCATGATGAACTTTTATTAAACTGAAACCTCCACAAACACTATGAATATGTTTCAGAAGATAGTGTTCTATGGATTCCTTCGATTTCCAACTCAGATTGTAACCCTGAAAATATTTTTCTTTAGTGAGTGAAAAAATAATTCTGCCAAAAACACACCTCTTACTTTTGTCTTTCTAAAATTTGTCTCACTATTACTCTTTGCTGCCTACAAACAGTAAGCAATTATTTACCAGTATTTTCTAATGTTCTCTAAGTCTCTAATCAACTAATTACACTTTGTAAGGATGCCATACCACATCCCTATGTGCATAAATAACCTGAGATCCTAAATTAAGATGATCTTTAAGATATTTTTCTTCAGTTAGTTATGCTTATATGCTTATATGTATAAGAAAACTACATTTTTGCAGTTATCTTCATTTAGCACTTCTGTATTTATGTTCTGATTTCAATTTCACCTGAACTCTGAGTTTTCTGGATTATTCTATTTTTGTTTGGTTTAAGTGTACTCCCTTATACTCTATGTTATTGATACACATTTTCAGCCTTAAAAACACTGCACCAAAGCTCAAGAAAAAAGCCACCACCACCACAATGCAACAAATGTAAAATCCCCAAACCACAACGTGAGTTTTCCTGCTACCTTTGTGTAGTACTTTTCTTGACTGAGAAATGGTGTTCTTTTTACCATGTAGATTATTTTATTAATTACATTACATTTTAAGGTCTTCTTCAGTCTTTTAGATGCAAAAATTATTACCAGAAACAAGAGAATACTTCGTCCATCAATCTATTCTCAAATTAACTTCAACCCAAACTGAAAATCTATTTAAGAGCTTTTCTTTCATCCACTCCTCAGTTCACTCTTTCTGCCTTTACAGAGAAAATCAAGAACAATTCAGACAAATGAAACTAAAAAGATACAATAATAAAAACAGAGCCAAAAGTAAAGCATCTGATCACTAGTTGTAATGTTTTCTCCTCCCCCTGCTCCTAATCACTTCATAGGAGTAATTTCCTTTTAAGCATTTAGAGCCAGTTGCAAAGATTTTTGACTTTTGAATAGCACAGAATTTAGACAGAAGAGGTTTTATAGGTACGCTTCTTATCATTTAAGGTACTAGGATATAGTTTATACAACACTGCTCTTCCTTGCATTGAAAATGAAAGACTGCATACACACTTACAGAAGCTAAGTTCTGGAAAAACAATAAGTATAAATACTATGTATGTCTGTGTATTGTACCAGAGAATGGCACAGATTTATGTCAAGGGACTAATTTAAGAACAGTCTGCAAGCACATAGTTTTAAAGTTAGTTTGACAATGTAGTGAGTCAACTTCTTGATCCTTGTGAAAACAAGAAAGACAGGAACTGAAATCCTAACTTCAGAACCATTTTAAGAAAAAAACCCAACCTTTTAAATGCGGTAACTTTCAGAGGCAAATTTTGCAAAACTAGAAGCCAGGTAATAAGGAATGTAATTATATTCCTTACATCATCAATGCTAAAACACAACTACAAAAATTATACACACTGCAAAGGACTCGCTTCCACAGAGATTTTTTTTACATGACAAAGCTCTTAATTTAGGCTTTCTACTTTTACCTCCAGTTTAAGAAACGCTGTCACATGATCATACTGAATACTACAAACATGAAACTAATAAATGCTATTCCTATATTTATTGTATATTGCTTTATAAATTTTGACTTAATAGCAACAAAAAGGAGTATTCTTTCCTTGAATTCTGGGAAGATGACTTTGTCTCTTGCTTTTATATTATTTTAATAACAAGACTCACTTCTGAGTGGTCAAGTATATTTCTTTGTCAGTTTTAATGTTTTTTCATAGCAAAACAAGCCAAAGCCTTGTTACTGTGCAAATGTAATTATCAACCCTAAGTTCAGACCTACAACAATTAGTCATTCATTTGAAGCAGCAACCGCTGTCACATTACCATGTTTACAAATGACCCCAAACACTGCGAAGTAAAAACAGTCTGACTTCGGAGAGGAAAAAAATGATTTTATGATTAATGAATGTATGAGAATTTGTTCTTCAATGGGACCAGCTTTCTACCATTTTACAAAGCAGGAATATAGCTGGAGACTTGCATAATCTTCCAGCTGCTGGTTTGCAACTGGCACTAAGGAAAAGAGCAGCAAGCAACAATTACATACTGGAGCATGAGAAGGAATCAAAAAAACCACAACCAGTAGGCAATAAACCAGCTGGAAAGTTGAACTGGCAATCATCTTTGGCAAGTATAGTCTAGTAAGAAGCAAAGACTATTACTTCAGAACAATGTGGAAAGGAAGAGAGCATTCAATCTGGTAAGATCTGTAACTTTTTGATTGTCAGAAGTAGGTGTATATGGTAGGTATATGGAAACTTCTAAGAACTGCTTAAGCACATTATGGGTGCTTATAGTAAAAATGCAACAGTAGGAATTTTACTATGCTTACAAAAATTATTCAAATCAGATAGAAAGAAGCAATGAAGAGGGGACCAATGGGTTCTTCTGAATCAATGACTGATTGCTCATCTATCCAGGAAATACCTCTTGATAGCTTTGCTACAGTCTATTAAAAGACCAACTACAGCCTATCAAGAGACCAACCTATTAAGACACCAACCACGCATTCCTATTTAATCAAAAATTGTATCCAAGTATATGCATATACCTTCCAAATACTTGGGTTATTTACAGAAATATCTTTTGGCCACTGCGTGCTTCAACAGAAGCAACCAATGCAGGAGCTGTAAATACACAAAACTGACACACACTAGGGAGTATTTTGTGAAGTACTGTTCTACTTCAGAGATTAAAAAATTCCTACGCTTATTAAGCTCCTGGGTTATAGTAAGGATTGTATGGTTCTAAAACCACTTCCTGTAATTTAAAAACACTACATAAGCAGACAATTTACTACTATTATAGGGACTGTAGATTTACACTAGGGAAACAAAGTATTTAAAAGAAATTTTACAGCATTTTACTGCAATCACCATCTGGAAACATGGCAAGCAAATTTGTTATCTGCAATCTCTGCAAAATATCAGTGACTTCATGGACTACAACCTGGCAAGGTTCTCTTCTAGATATACAACTCATTTCTTTCTAAGAACACAAAAGAAAAGCATGAAAATGTATTTTAACTATCCAAAGTGAAGAAAAAGTGTGAAACTCAAAAATAAACCCAGCTTATGACCTTACTCAACAACTGTAATTTTCAATTTGACAAAATCCAAAGGAAATTAGAAAGAAGACAGTAAAATTGCTGGGAACAGTCTTAAATTGAAAAGGGTTTTACCAAATATTCAGACAGCACACACATTACACTTTTTAGTTTCCAAAGCTATTTCTTTCAAATAGTTTAAACTGTAAAGATGGTAACTATAGTTATAGACTGAACTGTGTAGCTTCACTCTCAAAATTTGATTAAAAGGCCCTAAATTATTAGATTATTAGTTATTCAGAAGCCTGGAAGAAAGTGTTCTATAGATATATTTCTTGGCTTTTAATACTATATTTGCTAATGAAAACTAAGATGTTATCTTCCTCCACCTCTCTGATACTCCAGCCCTACATTCCAATATGGTAAGAACTGGCTGGCCAACTGTTTGGACAGCTGACCTCTATTTATGTACAATTTCTCCATGAACTAGTCTGGAAAACAAATTTGACCTTTAAAACTATGCTTTCCTGAAACCAGCATTACTTTTTCCATCACCAACCAGTGAGAAAGCATAGCCTGTGATTCTTCCTTAGATATTACTTCAGCCTGAATAGCCTCTACTGATGCTTCAACTGAAGAGGAGGGAACATGAACACTCACACAATTCCTGTTTGTAAGAGCTGTATTATCTCAAACTTCTTCAGCAATGTTTATAAAAGGTGATGTGGTCAAGGACTGTCATTAGGCTTCCACATACGAACCACTGATATTTTTACTTTATCAAGATGCAACACTTAAATATTCAAAGCACAAATTAGTCATCTTTACCTTGCTTCTGTTCTTCTCTTGACTGTGCTCACAACCATCCTGCCCACTCTGAGTAACCTGCAGACTGCTACTTGAAATCTGAGGTTCTTTGTGGCTGTCTCCAAACCAAGAGAAAGGCATGCAAGTAGGAACAGGGGAATCTGAATCTGATGCAGATAGATTGTTGCCAGAGTCATCCAAAAGTTCCCGGGAACCTCTGAGATAAACAGATTAAATTCTGTTTAGATAACAACAGCAAAAAATCCCATCCCACCCCTCAAATACACAACCACCTCCTTAAAAACAAGAACAAATTCAAAACATACCACTTATTTTTACCAGTTTCACAGCACAACTGATACTTGAAATGAAAACTGATACTTGCCTTTAAATATCCATGCAAAATAATGAGTTATTTAACAACACAAATTTAAGAACTTTTGCAGTATTTTACACAATTTAATAATTTCAAGTAATTGTTAACTTAATTTACTCAACCTTCATCTTCCTAAGCAAAATACAGTTTTAATGTTGTCTCCTCTACTCTCTTCTGTGAAATTAGAAGTTCATCTCTATATCATTAAATCTTCACAGAATTTTGCCACTATTATACAAGACTGTACTTTAAGATCAAACATTAATGACAGTTTTAAAGAAATCCTTACAAATTTTAGGAATGCAATAAATGTATAAACTAACAAAAGAACTACCTGCTATCCAGAGAACCTCTCAGATTTTCTTTTTCTTGCTTCTTACCCTTGCCTCCAGACTTCCGCAATCCACTGAAGGGAAAACACAGAAATTTCATAAAGCACTTACAATTACCCAGTGCAATGTTTCTTCAAATCAGCAAGTTCGTTTTTACATTGACTTCACCAGTCACAAAAAGCCACATTTATATTGCTACACAAAGCATAAATTTGAAGATTATGCATGCAATTAAAAAAGTTTTTGCATTCATATTCTATTTAAGAACCATGACAGTACCCTTTCAAAAGTTACAGATAACCAAAAAAACCCCAAAAAATGCCTAAAGAAGCCTAGCATATAGTGGATATAAACAGGAGGAAGACCATAGTTTTATTGCAACATTAATGCTCCTAAGCAATGCACAGCAACTTGGGCAAAGTCACCAATTACATTATCAGTGTTATACATTATGATGCATTTATTGCAGTACCAGTCTAAGTCTTTAATGTTAGCTGGCTTCAACAAGCTTTACCCCTGTTTTCAAAGGTGTTATGAAGTTGCATTACTGGACTTCTCAATATTGTTTTATTTAGAGAATACAATATTCTCAAAAATAACACAGAACAACACTTATTTCCAAAGGAACCCATGTAAAATCTTACCCAAAATCTGGAAATCTCCTTTTGGACTTCCCTGATGGTATTCCTTCATTTGTTTCTGCTGTCCTGTCTTCATTTCTCCTCTCTTCTGTTTCTCATAGAGAGGTGAAAAATAAAAATGTTGTTCTAAAAATACCTGCAATTTTCAGCTACTAATGGTGATGCTTGTAAGTCAGAGACTAAGACCTGGGTGACAGTGTTAAAACTCCCATTCCTGCACGCAGAAAATAACTGAAAATACTATAGCCATATCAGCCAGCCTAAGTTATTCTCTATGGCATCTTCCCATCAGGCCATTGAAAAATAGCAACATAACAGTTCCTGACCACTATTCCAAAATATTCCTTTTGATAAAGAGTAATTCTATACTGTCTACAGAAGGGTAAAAACTCACCCCAGTATTTTGCTCTTATGAATCACAAACAAAAGTTAGTTTATGACAGGTTTAGAAAAAAGTACTTCTTTCTTTTGCAAAACATCAACTTCAAAACACACAATCACAAAATCAGTATAAGATGCATGTAAGAAATTAATTTTTAAGGCAACAGTTGAACAAATATAGCATTTAGTATTTCTTTACTATTCTTGAAGCATTATAGATGTTCCTTTAGTATTATTTTTGGTTCAGTAGCCAGTCCAGGCCAGCTGCTGCAAACATGGGCTACCTACACAAGCTGCCAGCTCCAGAAGGTGTGCCTAACCAACATGACAGTCAGTACCTGGACAGCAGACAGCTCCTGACAAACTGGCTTTACTGGAAATGGCATTCAAACTGTGACTATTCTGAAGAAACAACTGGGACTTTGAAGCTCCTCCAAGACTCTTATTTTCAAAACTAGAATACAACCTCTTAGGACCCAAATTTTTGCCAAAGGGAGCACGTTCAATACCAACTTTTCAATTACTATGCAAAATTAAGCGACAAGCACCACATGACCTCAGTGGACTGTGACGATTACTGCCAAGTCCTAAATGCACTTACTTTTAAATTCTCAGGCTACTAAATTAAAAAAAAAAATCCAAATACATTTTGTATTGCTAATCTGGTGTTTTCCTAACTTAGCTACCTGTGAAAGAGATGCAGTTTGCTTTTTGGGAGACAAAGTTAATTTTAAGCTCTACCTTCAAAACAATTCCTGACATGATATACAGATATACTCCTTCAAGGACCATAAAACCCAAAAATCCTGTTTAGTACACAAAACTGAGGTCAACTACCCGTTACTCCATCAGCAAATAACCATTATATATTTCAGGAAGGATTATCTCAAAACTTACATACCTGACAGTCAGGATAGTCAAGAGTTTCCCCCTTTTTTTTGGCATATCTAATCAGATAATGTTTCTGATCAACATTAGGACTTTAGCTAAACAGTTAAGCATTATTTCTAAATACATAACATCCAATAAATTATAACTACAGTTAAACTGCTATTAAACTGTTACTTTTCCTATCAACTTGAATACAAAACCAGAAGAATTACTCTTAATACTGATGTTTGTTTCTACCTGTATTTCCAGAGGTAGTATTTTAAGAAAAGAGGTTATTTCTTAAACATGGCACAGCAGGTTAAAATACATACTGATACATGAATGGATGAAAAGGTAATAGAAAGGATTAATTCAATAAAATAATAGGCAGACATTTAAATAGTTAGAAAGCAACAATCTAGCAGAAACAGCATTTAATGTCACTTTGCTCAAAAAGAACAAGCTTTCAATATTAATCCTCATGTACTGTATTAATTAGCAATTCCAGGGGCCTATTTAGAAAAAGAAAGTCTACAATGCTTCTGCCATCACAAAAAAAAACTTCAGAAAAGAAAGCAAAAATCAAATGTTTTAGATATGTGTCTTAACAAGTGGGGATTTTTTTTAGACTATTTTTGTTTGAGACTTTATAGAAACATACAAAATAAGGACATTATAAAATAAATCCTGTTTCACAGAATTAAAATAATGGTTTTGTCTGAGCTGTATGGCAAAGACAGCAAGTAATCTGTCTTTACACATTTGTACTAGCTGATTACAGAAAATGTCAAACATTTAAAAGATTATATTAGATCCCTTTTTCAATTATTCATAAGAAAAATGCCAACTACTCCTATCAAATAATGATTAGTAGTGACTAGGCTGATTGTAATACCTTTAACCTTCTTCTAGTGACAAATAATCCTAAGAGGGTATGATGAATAATGCAGTAAAATTCCCACTCAGAATGTGTATCTTGTTTAAACACCTGGATAATGTCTGGAAGCACAAAGCCACTTTTCTGGCAATCAGGAAATCTGTCAGACTTACTCTCCAATACAATGCCACTTACTTACATTTGTAAAACTTCAATCCCGAAGAATTAAAATAATAATAAACCCTTGAATCTTACCCTTGGCTTCTTTCCCTTTCCCTTTTGCTTCTCTTTGCTTAACATTCTTGAGATATCCTTGAGGAGAACTGGGAGTCATCCCTTCAGGAGGAGGTGAACGAGTGGTGGTTGTGCTATTTTCTATGCTTGGTTTGTGTACTGGAGACGATTGTGTGGAAGCAGAAGGACTTGACTCCAGAGGACTTTCTGTGCTTTCTCTTTTCTCAGGCTTTTCACTCTTTCTATCTGCGTCATCCAGGCACAGGAAAGGTAATTTTTCACTTGTTTCCAAGGTTTTAGTTAGGTTCATAGTGGAAGATTCTCTGTTGAGAACACTGTCTTCTGAATCCTCATCCTTCAATACATTTTAAAGTAATTTGATTATAAACATGACATATATTAATTTATTTTCTGTTCTTTTACCAGGATGGAAGGATGTGCTAAGCAAATTTCCTCAGCTGGGGAAATTTTCTCAACTGACGTACTTGTGGATACCATCTGAATCACATGAATCTGATTTTATAGGCTGTTACCCACCTCTATACAGATCTTTCTGCACATCCCAAATAATCTTTTTCTAGCCAAATCAGAAATGTTCTGGTACACCTTAGCCATTCCAATTCAATGCAGCCAGTGTTCAGTCTAACCAAATTAGTTCAGTGTTCTCCTTCTATGATAGGCTCTCTCATATACTGACTATCTATACCTCAATTCTTCAGTTGTCTTCCAGAAACATGAGAACATTTCACTGGTACACTTCTTGTGAACTCAAATGATGACTTATGGAATAATGAAGCATTGCAGAACTCTTTAGTTTTTGAAGAAATTTGGCAACTAACTTGTTCCAGATGAAGAACTAACAAGATAAATTAGTATATTTCACAAGATATCACTGTATCAAAATCTTTCAGCAAGTAGAAGCAGCACAGAACAAGCTTGACTAGTTCTTTGCTAACTTCAAATTAACTGTGCCACAAAACCATGCCAGAGTTCACATTTATGTTATGAATCCTAAAAGGTTTTTTCACTTGATTCAGCATAAAACCATGAAGCTTTGGCACAGCCTGAATGAAGCATGGAGAACACTTACAATTGCAAATACATAATACTCAACACATGTTCAGTATCCAGAGTTCATGATTTTCAGTGTCAGTACCTGCAGATTTGCAGTCTGTTGTCCACCCCCAAGAGATTCTTTCAGCTTTGACCGAGAAGGTGGCTGGCGTTTCACTTTCAAAGCAAGCTGAGCTTTTGCTCTGTGGGCACTGGTGTCTAATCTGGGAGTATCCCCAACAAAAGCATCAAAATCTGCAACAAATACATACTTTTAAAAAAGTAAACAAAAAACCCAGCAAAAATTGATAGGCAAGTTCACCAACCCACTGTCTAGAAAAATATTCCAAATTTTAGTCAAAATCATTACACCTGTTAACCATTACTGTATGAAAATACTTTTTATATTATACTACACTATTTCACACATTGCAATAGCAATTTCTATTTATTTTGAAATATACTTTTATCCAACTTCTTTAATTAAAAAATAATAAAATCCAACATAATACAGTTGTCTTATGGATTGAAAACTGAATTCTGTTTTCAAATAGATGAAAATTTGTGCCCTGAATGTGCTTTCCTAGCTTCATTCTTTAGGATAGAAACTCTTTACAAAGCAAGAATTTACCAAACATTTAAAAAATTTAATTCTCATTTGAACTTTCATCTGATATTTCATAACATTCTGTGCATAAAATTACAAGGCAAAAAAATCATAGCAAATTACAGCTTGAAATCAATGGGATTTTACTTGACATATCTCAGTGTTTTAGTCCCACTATTAGTTTCACTAACAGAGAATCTGAAGAACAGTTAAAATAGTTGTCTCTCCATCTATCTCCTCTCTCCTACAACATTTAATAAATACATTACAATTATACTGAAAATATTGGGGGAATCTAAAGTCAAGTATCCACACTGACTCAGCTAAAACACTTACCCAGCCAGTATGAAACATCTAACACTTCACTTCTGCTAACAACAAAAGAAACACTATCAATATTGCTCCTCCTAATTTTCCTTAAGTGCAAATAAGAAATACTATATATAATCTACTTACCAGAAATCAGCATATCTAAAGAATTTATTCTTTCTTCTACTGATTTGGTTTCTTTTTCATTGTCTTCTTTTATCTTTGACTCTTCGTTAGATTGGCCTGGACTTTGACAGCCATCTTCCAATAAACTGCCACCTTCAAACATGTAAGGCATTTTCTCATATGCTTTTAATTTATTTTCAAGCTCTGAAATCTGCAAGAATTAGAATTCAGAAGTGAGATACAAGTGTCCAAAAATGCAGAAGTTTATTTCAAAATATAATACTGCTTTACTTTTTCCTGATATATTTTCAGCTGTTCTGCATATTTCTGGTCTCTCTCTTCAAGCAGCTTTGAATGATCCTCTTCTTTCTTCATAAATTCTATTTCTCTGGTGAAAGAAATAAATACATGTCTATGAAATACTAATATACAGAAATGTAGAAAAATATGTTAAACAGAAATATGCACATCTGCATTTGCTAAAAAGCATTCCATTAGTGAATGGTGACAAAAATCAGTCTGCAAGATATAACTGATTCATTAATCTTATAATGTCATAAAGTGACGCATTTATTTGGATGCTTCTACTGTCTTCAAAAGAATATACAGATTACTGTAATTTACTCCGGGCAGAAAAAGGATGTGTGGCAACATTTTTCTGCAAAGTTACAACCATCTCTCATTTTAAAAGTGGCAAGTTGTATATGCATTTAAGCCTGAAATACATGCACAACTCCAATCATTACATCTTACTCTCTTCCACAAAGATACATGCACACACAGTGTATTTTCCTTCCAAAAGCCACAGCAAAATTCTTTGTAGGAAAATAAATGGCATTTCAAGTTTCTACTTGTTTCATCCTACAACAATTGCAATGGCTGGGTTTTACAAAAAAGAAATAGTGACTACAAGAAAGAAACAAAAATAAAAGCTGCTTTTGCCTGTGCCATATGGAATGACATACAAAACCAGAAAATAAGCATAAAACATCTACAACAGATGCAAAAGCTTCAGGGACAATCAAACGAGTAATGGAAATTTGCTAAACAGTGAGGGAATGGAAAGCAGCGTGTTAGCAGTCATCTTCACGTACTTTTGAACTTCCATGCGGATAAGCTTGGGAGGAGAGGGGAAAGGAGACCTTTAAAAAGCTCACCAAACAGCACAAAAACGTACTGTGAAAAGTAACATTTCTGGATGTGAACTACAAGCCAAAAGATCACAATAAATTGCTTTAAAAGTAAGTAGCAAGTGGAGAAACTGGGAACAAGAGTATTATACACTCTCAGCAACTGTCAAAATCTACAATTCTGTCCTATTAGGACACATCAATAATATTTTGCAATTGCCTCTTGTTTAGCAAAGCGGGAAGATCATAGAACAATTAGACACTACCACATAACAGTGCTGGAGTTCCCCAAAGGTGGATCTAATAAACAATATTACTTCTACTAAAAATCCCAAACCCTTTCACAGATTGAAGATACTGTTTTCATGCTGCCATTTTAGTGGGCCAAATACATATCCCAAAACTTCTACATTTTCTCAAAATTCTTTTTACTTCTCCTACAATATATAACTCCTAATTCAGACTGTATTACATGTATCTGGCTATCATTGAACATCCTTTGATGCCTACTCTCTCTGGAACATTGACGTGAATCAAAGCTGAGGGTTTTTCACAAAGAGCAAAAGGTATTGCCAAACACCTCATATCAAATTTCAAGCAGTCCTTCCAAAAAGTATAGATGCATTACAGGTTTTAAACTAAGTTGTTTTTAAAAAGTTGTCATTGTAATATCAAAGAATTTTTCCTTAGCTATGAATCAAAAGCAGTAGCAAGATTTTCAGAGAACTTTTCCAGAAGCTGATGATGTAAGGTATGGAATAACTCAGCATTTATAGCCCACTGCTTCCCTGCACTCTAATAAAATAAAAATATGTTAAGCAAATCCTAATCCCCTAGGTGTTGCTGACAGCTTTCCCCAAGTTGTACAAAACATATAAGCTACAGAGACCTGGTATTTTGGGGTACTTACTTTTGTTGGTAGTCTTTAAGCAATTTCTTGGCCTTGTTGTATTTCTTTTCAAGGGCATCACATTGTTCTTGAGTTTCTTTAAGACGCTCATTTACTGTTTTGCATAAATTTTGTGCCTCTAACCAGTAGGTCTCTAATTTTTTAATTTTCTCTTTGCTTTCATCCAAGTTTTGCTGTAGTTGGGCTCGATTAAATTTCCATTCGTTTTTTTCTGCTTCAACAACTTTTAACTGAAAAGATTAATACTTAACAAATTAATTTAAACTAAAAGATGAAATAAAAAACAGTTGTTGATACACGTTTAACTAGAGAGTAACTAATAATAATTACATACTTATCGGAATATAAATGACCGTGACCTGTATTATTAGCTTGTATTGTTCAAGATCTCACCAGACCTTAATATCTTTGGAGAGGCCTATTTTGAATACCTTCAAAGGCAACTGCAGATAAAGAATCTTAACCTGTGTAAGAAAAGTTCCCTGTCCTACTACTTTGTTACTGACAGCTTTTTGAATAAAGATAACATGACTGGTTGATCTTCCCTGGTAACTTTATATGACATTGGTCTTCCTAATCAATGATGGCAGGCACAGGGTTTCCTTTTCTTGAGCTAATGTACAAAACCACCCTCAGTAAAGGAGAGGGATGCCACCCCCTCAGCTTGACAGCAGCCACGTTACACATGGGAATGTTAACATGTGAAGCTCTCCAGGCCTCGGAGGAGTGAACAGGATAGATACAACTTAGTTTGTCCATGCCTCCTTCTTTGAGGACACCACTTACACTAAGAAAATAAATCACTGATTTTGAAGCCAGTTAAGATCACCCGACAATGGAACAAGGATGTTGAAAGGGCCAAGAATTTCTTGAATTTAAAAATGGGGTTGTAAGTTGTACTAACGCCAACATTTTTAACAGCCTTTGTGCAATCTAGTTGGGCCACATGCCAAGAATAGTAGAAAGAGGAGGAGCATTGTCAGAAATCAAAAGGGAACTGTCATAAGTTGCTTTGTCTGCCTTGCCTCAACAATTGCAGAGTACATGAAATACCCCAACAGACACTGTTACTGAAAATTATTGCAAATTGAAGCACTATGGCCTCTTCACTTGCTACCTGTCCCCAGCAATGTGCTGCAACTTGTCCTAGGAATATGCATTTCTGAGCAAGGCAACACAGAAGGACAATGGAATAAAAGACACTGCTCGCTCACACACAGTATTTCAGAAAAAGGCCATGTATGAACCTGCACCAGTGGAAAAAGCAGCACAAAAGAACAAGAAAGTGTTTTCTCAGAATAAGCAGAGGCACTGAACCAATCTTCAGCAAAAAACAAAACTACTGGAAAAAAAACTCTCTGCCCAGACCAGGTCAGAAATTTGAGGAGGGAAAGAGGATAACAGAAATAACTCTCTGGTAACAGAAAGACAGCCACAAACCATTGCCTGGCCAAATCTATTCTCAAATAAGACAAGTTCTATCCACTGATAATGTTCTCATATTTGTTTATGAGCTATTTCATA
This sequence comes from Sturnus vulgaris, assembly GCF_052056855.1. Taxonomy (NCBI): domain Eukaryota; kingdom Metazoa; phylum Chordata; class Aves; order Passeriformes; family Sturnidae; genus Sturnus; species Sturnus vulgaris. The sequence goes on along the minus strand of NC_142249.1, from coordinate 21,041,195 downwards.
CAGCTCTCCACTATATTCAGCTACTCTAAGCAGTAATACTAGAGTGTTCATTTTAAAATGGAGACATGGGGGATGGGTTATTAAAGTTGTTTTGTGTGACTTTTGAGGCTTTATTTGTTTGGTTAATTTTCATTTTATTTTGAATTTGAGCATATCTCTTCAGCTTAGAAATGTCTGTCTAGCATAACATAGAGTAGAGAGCACCTGAGGCATAAACAGATTTCTGCCTTTTGCATTCAGCCTATTCCAGGTAAAATCAGTAGCCATAACCTCAAAACAAACCACCCAATAAAAAACCTTACCAATAATAATATTTTTTGAAAACTTACTTTCTCCTTCAGTTGATTCACTTCAGCTATTGTTACTGCATGTTTTAATTGTAGCTGGAACAGATGAAAAAAAAGATATGAGCACACACAAAATTACATTTGAAAATGCTAGTTTTAAGTATTTCTCTGTGATTCCCTTTTCCCCAAAACCATTGTTAGAGTGGCATAAAGTCAACATAATTATTTGTCAATTACAGGAGAAGTAATCATGAGCTTTTATTTAAAAAAAAAAAATTAAAAATTACCCAAACCTCAAACAAGTTCCACAGTACATAACCACCCTAAAAATCTCCCATTGCTGTCTACACATTAGGAAAGCTGAAAAGATTACAATAACGTTTTAATGTGCCAAGGTAATGAAAAGGCAGCAATGCACTTATGATGACAACTGGTACACAGAATAAAAGAAAAACTTAACAGTACTAACTATTTTTACAATCAGCACTTCAAAACAAATGTGCTGGCTCTATTTTAAAATTGAGCCATGTATTTTTACACCACAAATCTTCATAAGATTATTAGAAATCAAAAAGATTACACTTAAGCCAAACGTAAAGATTTTTTTTTTAACAAGTACTAATCCTTGTATCTCGCTTTCCATCTGTAACCCTGAGGAGATTTTCTTTTTTGTCAAGGCACATTGCACCAAACTCAAATTAGAACAGGTGAATCCATGATTATTCTTCATTTAGATTATGTTAGTAACAGCACCATCATGATTCTACATGACATTATAATTGTATCTCAAATAAATAAGGCGCTTAAGAAGCTTCAGCTTGCTTCTATGCTTCCAAACCTAGAAAAATTGTTAATGTTCTCTAGAGATCAGCAGCCTGCAATTTCTACGTCCTCAATGACATCGGCAACGTTATCAAGAGAACAAACTTAGGAGATCTGCAAAATACCAGTCCTTCACAAAAATAAGCTGATGTAGCAGCAAAGAGCATCTGACAAAACAGTTTCTTTGCAGTATATTTTTCTCCTCCCAGAGTGAAAATCACAGGCACTTAAATCTACCAGAGAAGCCTGGACTCCTAAATGCCAAAGGCTGTACCATTTAAGTCCATGACTAAATCCCACAGCACTGAATAAAGCAAATATGCTCCTTTATAAAAACCCTGGGAAAAGAGAATCGTACTATTTCCAATTTTGTTAAGTTGTGATTCAGAGCCTGGAATGAGCTATTAGGTTTACAAATCCATTCCTTCCAAAAAACACACCATAAAAATACCCTCCAAGCCAAAAATATGCCTGTCTACAGAATCAAGTGCTTTTATGTACACAGATATCTCAGAAGACTGCAGGGACTAAACCAAGAAATTATGTATGTATTTCTTGTTTTCTGAAAAACAACTCACAACAACACTTGAGACTGTATTTGCACACCCCCCATGCTCTCTGCAGCTAAAGTCATTCTACTGGGCAGCAAAAATTCAAAGGCCAAAGGGCCACAGGAGAACTAGGAGAAGCATCCTATCTATCTAATGCAATGCTCAGCCATAACACGGACAGAGATGGGGCTTGGTTCTACCGTCTGCTTCCAAGGGCTTTTTAAATTTAATTTAAATCAAAAGATTGTTTAATGGAAATATGCATATGGAAACCGGATATAAAAAAAAAAATAAAGAACACCTACATTTCAACAGACATTTACCAGAGATAGTTATTCTTGACGCTGGGAAAAAACAAACCCAAAACAACAAGAGGGAACATGAAGGAGATTATATCCAAATCCTCTAAGGTTCAGATACTCCCCAGTGCATCACAAAGAATATTTTAAAAATTGCTACAACACCTCTTTAAATTTAAGAAGAGACTGTGCTGAATCCATATCCAGTAGTAAACCAATATCTTCATTTTCGGGAAGATCAAAAACTTCTACAGATTTTCCATGTAAATGTGACTCGTATGTATCCTCCTCATCATCATCATAGTCATCATCCTGACAAAATGAGAAAATCATGACATTCTGTAACACACACACACTTTTTTGCATTATGGTAGCAGCTATAACCAAAGCACACTACCAAGGAATCCAACCAGCTGGAAAACCTTTCTTGACTAGTTACCACCAAATTGAAATTTCTTACACCTATGGTGAGTGTTAAAGTTGACTTGCAAACACCTTCATCAAAGTTCCACAAAAGAGAGCTAAGAAAGATATGCACAAAACTATCACACACAACTGACAGTTAAAAGTATATTTTGGATTAGTGATAAAGTAATAATAATGTGCCTTGATAACAGTAATGTTTGAAGTGCTTATTTTCCTGTTTTTAACAAGTTGCCTGTGTTATGCTTTTTTTACTTCAGTTTGATTACACTCCCCCGCTTATCCCATTAGCAGAGCATGAACAATGTTTTACCTGCTCTGTGTCATCGTGAACATAGTGCTGCTCATACAGACATCGCTCCTGCTCTAAGGTCTCACTAATGAGACGCGCTACTTCACTCTCAGCCCCCGGCTTCTCTCTCCCAATCAGAAACCTACAGGAAAAAAACCAAATTATCTTGCAGCCAAAAAATCTTAACATATGCTTAAGAAATTAGTCTACTACACCGTTGCCTTCCACGACATCTTTGTAAAATTTTCATACTATGGTTTTGTATTCTCCGTTAATGAAAAATGACAAAAACTATTATTTCAGAGAAAACATACTTACCTCACTGTGCCTTTGGTGTTCTTTAGTACAGTGGCTGCAAAGAACTGAGTAACTCCCACTAGACTTATGCCATCAACCTCAACAATCTGATCATTTACTTGAATTCTGCAAAATAAATATATAGCTTAGCTTTCAGTTAAACAACAGTATTTTGGCTTGAAACGTTTTTGACATGACAAATATCACTTAAAACTCACTAGTATTTCCAATGACAAATTCTGAGTCCATTGAAATTCATTGCTTAAAAATAGTCTCTTCATCCTCTGTTACTATGCAAATCACCAGTTAAAATTTACACAGTATTTGACTCCATGTTTTTTATACTATTTACACAATGATTTTGTGGTACTTCATGGGCTTATTTTGAACGTTTCTCATATGTGCTGTAAGCAGATCTATAGTTACTTAGCAAAAATGTCCTACAATAAATAACTCTTTTTTAAAAATTTAACACACAGCAGGAGTGTCATAGTCACTCAGCTGCATTCAGCTTTTGTACTTTTATTCACAGTATACAGCATATCTAATGATAGCAACTGGGCTCCACTGGAAATATGTAAAAAGCATAATCGATTCAACAAAAAACTCACCGTCCATCCCTCTGAGCAGCTCCACCATCTGTTATTGTTTTTACAAAAATACCTAATTTTTCCAGTCCCTGATCAGCACCAACTCCCATTCCAATGATACTGATTCCCAGACCCCTGTCACCTAAGGGATTCAAAAATTTAACATTAGTTGCATGACATATGATGTAAAAATTGTTACAAATTGTAACTGAGTAATTGAGTTGTTTCAAAGCATTCCAAGTCCTTCCACACAAAAGATAAAAGAAATTCACTTTAAAAAGAAAAAAAAAAAACATGTATTTTCTATGTAGATGCTACTTAAAGCCTTTTTGCCCTGTAGCATTCCTAACTTCAATTCAGTATGACAATCCACACTTAATAGAGGCCCATCCAGTTAACACTCGCTAAATTCACCAGAACGAGCCACAAATCTAGACACACATTAAAAAACTCAAGACCTAAATTCAGGGAATATACAGTTATGTTTTTATCTTTTTGTTCCCATAGAGTCTCTTGCAAATGCTCAAGGTTTGATTTGCACCTTTTTCAATTTCCACAGGAAACACTTCCATCTTTTCCACCCTTTTCTCAAGTTCATACTCAGCTGAGGCTGCCACAGGATCAACTTCTTCATTACGTCTATCATAGTCTTCATTTGAGTAAGTACTGAAAACCTAAGAAATATAACAGAAAATTTTTTTAATGTCTTCTCACCTCCTTTCAAACGTCATATAATTGAAAGACAATCTGTAAGAAAATTAAAGTGGTATTTTCAGAGATCTCATCTTCTAAACAACCATCAATTTAATAAATACTGCTGCTGTCAGACAGTTTCCAGCTTGCTCAGAAGTAACATTTTAAAAGTTTCAAAACAATTATTTTAACGGATTTTATCTTGCAAATGCACCAAACAGTTAAAAGAAATCAGTCAGCTTCTCTTTGATATTGTGTGACTTTTTTTGTTAGGACTACATTCCACCAAATCCTTCCTCTCCCTCCCCCCACACCATCTGCCAATTGCAGTGTTTCAAACAGATGTAGTTTTCTGATTTTGCAAGGGAATCACGCAGTTTCCCAGGAAAAGGAAATGCCTTGCTACATATATTACTATTTTTAGTATTCACTCCAGCTGAGTTTCTGAATTGTTAAAAATAAAAGATAACAAACAACACAAATTAAGATAGAAATCTAAAAAGGAAAAGTAAAGTATATGTAAGAGGGTTAGTCTTACATATCAGCATGTTCATTAATTGTATTTAAATTAAGAAGTTAGGAAAAAAAAGGAAAAATATCACACCCCCATTTATCTTAAAAAATAAAGTTTATCTGCTAAATGTTTTGCAGGCACTGAGTGTTTTATTCAACATCACTGTAAGACAAAAATCATGCATTTCAGCTGCAGCAGCCATCTCCCTAATCAAGAGCATGCAACACTGAAGTTCATTTACACTGGCTTACTACATTTTTGCAATTGTTGTATTTTCCACTAATAACTGCAATCATGTAAATACCACAGCATTAACTGCAATTAACATCTTCCCTGTGAATTTACATTCACTAGGATGTAGCTTTTGCTCTGCAGAGCAGTAGCTTCAGACACCAAAAAATGGTCATTGAAACAGATTATCAAAAAGCAACCAGTATAATTCAGTATTTCCCATGAGCAGCCTACTGCATCACCTTCAGACTACAACTTGAGCTCAGTTTCATAAACTCTTCCCAAACCCTGCAAAACATCTACTCCAGAAACATGGCATGGCCATATAGTCAGTCCAGTAAGCAAGCACAATTAGATCCACTTGGCTGAAAAGGAAGGAAGAAATCCACTCTCAGAAGTCTTATGTCTTCCACAATAAAAGAAACTTCCTTAGAAGCTCTTCTTGCTAAGTCTTGCATAAATGTTAATAAAGAAACTCCTGGTGACTGCCATACCAGTAGGCAACAACTGGATACAGAAAGACAACATGGGTCACACTTACAGTATGTTTTCCATGAACTTTACAGAAAAAAATCTGCAAAATAGACAAAGAAAACCATCTAAATGGTCTTATTCTACCACGATCAGAAAAGGTGGCCAAGTTCTGTAAATTAATCACCCTCCTCAGCCCCCAAATCACTAAATAGGATATGCAGAAGCACTTAGTGAAGCATTATTCACCCTTTGGAACAAGATCAGACAAGTTAGTTTACTTTTCATCCCAAGAGAAAAAGCAGCATCTCCAAAAACATAGTCAAATTATAATCACATGAATTTGAAACTAATTATTATTAGTTTCCTATTATTATAGGAAGTTCATGAGTGGACAAATGATAACTTGTTAGTGAGAATATCTGAGTTCTTGAGGACAAATCAAATACCAGGGCATGAAAAAAATGTGTAAGTTCATACACATATAATCCACTATTAACAGTAAGACTAAAAGTTGAAAAGATATTTTAACTATCAAATGCTTGAAATGAGCAAAATGTGAAGAATGGCAGTAGTTCATTTTGGAGACAGTGACAACTGTATTTTCTTAGTTCTTTACATCTCAGTGGTCTAACAGAGCAGAAGATGCTGCAGTTGTCACTGTCTACCAAAGAAAGGCATCACCACAGGGAAGACTAGTTCCTCACACAACAATTTATAAGGTGCTAGAAACTTGGGAAAACTTGCACCGTAACAGCACTGCATCATGTATGCTGCAAGTCTTGGGCCACCAGCATTAAAATATCTCTGGAAATTCTAAAAATTATTTATTATTTTTCCAGCTTAAAAGTAATAGAATTGTACTTGAGAGTCTCATGGAATTTGCTAATTTTTATACAAAACTGATCACGGGAATTGTTTATCGGCCAGGAATGGATAATAGAATTTAAAACTAGTGGTCTCTTAAATTCCAGCGATGCTTATAATTGCTATTAATAAAATAATATCATAAACGTATTTATACAAATGATGACTACTAATATTTATGCATACTAGCTTTCTAAGAAAAGCTTATTTGAAACCAATTCTGAGTAATTCACTAGAGAGAAATAATTCACACTTTTTTCTTAAGGTGATGGTTGACAACTGTATGAGAACATCTGGGTAATATTCTAAAAACCTTAACCTCATAATTAAAATAAGATAGCCACATTTCAAAATAGTAAGAACAACACACCCCTCTCCAAACTTCAGAAAAATAATTTTGAGGAAAAACATCAATTTACAAAGAACAGAGGAAAAAGCAAAACTTGTAAGCAGAAGCCAAACACTGCAGCAACAGAAAGAAAAGCAAAAGCACACTACAAAAACTATGACTAAAGAGTCAAGGGTAGGAGACAAATTTTTATTGTGCACATGTAGAATCATAACATTGTGTTCATCTTTTATGAGAGAGAAAAAAATGTTGATATTAATATAGAAAATACAGAACTGGTCAGCAAGTTGTTCTTGCCAAGTAGCAAAAGTAACATTTAAACACAGTTAAAACGTGGATAATAAATAATATAAGTTCACAGTTTAGAAGACTGATGAGAAAGCTAAACATATTCATCCCTGCACTGTGTCTGGCAGGGTTTAACCACTGAATCAAATACATTACAGACAAAAGAAATTCTAATCTTACTATTCAGAAGCCACTGCTAGCTAGAGATTGTTAAATTATTACTACTGCAACTGGTATTTTTAAAAGATATACATTAGTAAATACAAGTTATTGGCTCCATACAGGAGAAACAGATTAATTTTACTGTGGAAATCATGTGAATTTCACAAGCCTTTTACCATAGCTTGCTATATATCCAGAAGGCTACCCTAACATTAATAACTTTTGGATCCTGTTAAGCTAACAAATGTCAAAATGCTATCTGAAAATATTTTTTTTCACTTAAATCCTTTTTCCTTCAGAATGGATGCAATTAATTTGAATCAAATAAAATTCTGACAGAGGGCTGAATTTTTAAGAATTATTTGAATTACGTTGTTAAGACACATAATGGTGAATTTTCAAATATACTTAGTGCTTGAACAGCATATATATTTATCTGGAGAGAAAACTAGCTACATTCTTCACACCAGAAAAAAATTATCACTTTTTAAATGCAAAACTTGGTTTTGCATCTTCTATGAAGATGCTAATCTAGACATCATCAAGATCAGCACTCAACAAACACCAACACAGCCAGTCTAAAAGACCCTACTGTTTAATTCCTATTACAGAACTATACAGTAACTATTACAGAACCAAAAATTTGTCATCTTAGTGCTAACACAGGAAATAGCATTATCACAGAAAAATAACGACCTTTACATATTTCAAACTCTTCATAGCACAGAAGAATGTCTACTTAAGTATGATGTTAGTTTTAGAAGAGCATTAATTAGTTAGAGGGCAAACACTAATTTACCATGTGCTTGCATGAAAGTGCTGCAGAGTAACAAAACACAGTCCAAAGACCTCCACTCCAACATTCATTTCTAGTATATAGATTTGTTTGTGCCTAATGAAAAGCAGAACATTACAAAAATAATTAAACAGTAAGATTAGGAAATCAGGAACTGCCCGGAAGGGTTTCCAACTAATTAGAATGGAAGCAACAGCAACATCACTTTAAAGTTGTGCCGCAGTATTTGCTGGAAAGCCTCACAACACCTGCCCAGGCAGTTAAAGAAACACTGAATACCGGAGAGGGGCCCTGAAGCGTTACTGCTGCCCTGCCTGGAGCACAGCCAGCTCCACACCCCTCGGCTCCCCGGATTCTGAGCAGCGCTCACTTTGAACGTGCCTGTTTACTGACACACCAGAAAGCCAAACATTCAAACACAAGTTAAAGCTCGGGGAAAATGATCCAATAGCAAACAGTTTCAGCTTTCCAAATTGAGGCCTTTGTAATGCCTGGCAAAATGTGAAGTGCACATGAATAATCATTTGAAATAGTACCACTGAGGTAGGACTGAAGCATATTGTACACCTTACAGTTTACTACCTCCTGTTCCAGTAAACATCTCACTACTGCCATCCTAGTCTTCCCTCTACTTCCAAAAGCTATATGGTTAGCTTTTTATTAGCACTATTTTGTATATTTTAAGTAAAAATTGCCTGTATCCGATCTAACTCAATTCATGCTATATATAATCATAGAAGTAGCAAAGAGAAATACCTTATTTAATTTGATTTTTTAAACACTCACACCTTTACTCTCCTTCAAAAAGTTTTCAGAATGGCTGGCAACTGTTAAAAATTGATATTATAAACATTTACGCTCAAGGTAGCAATTTCTATTACTAAGTGGTTGGACAGGCAGGCTGTGCACACTTAAGTCCTTGGTCTTGCAGCTCAGTATGACTTAATCAAAAGCTCCAACCAAGTCAGTTTACATAAAGACAAAGGTGCAGTCTTGCTTCAGATCTACAATACAGAGAGTTTCAGATAGGCAATGTCACTATAAATAAAACAGTTTCTTACCAGTCTCATTCTCTACTTAATTCTCAATAAAACAAGTTAAATTTATTCTTTAGTTCTGTTTTTCACTGCAGGAGCTAAAACATTGTAGCCTGCTAAAGAACAAGACAGAAAACACAGTATTTATTTCAGTCAGGTTATGCTAACTACTAGAGGAGAAACTTTTACTTTCAGGTGTTTAATTTTTAAATCCCAGAGGGAAAAATACTGAAGACAAAGAAAAGCATCCATTCATATTCACAGCACTGATTTTATTTCATTTCAGATATTCAGAGAAAGTTCAGAAACAATCCATAATCTCCATCTGCAGAAGAAAAGCTCTGCCATGACCTGGCTGTATTCCTCCAGCAACGCAAGTTGAGGTGGCAATGCTCTCTGACTGACAGAGACTGAAAGGCTGCACAATAAGTGGCATATGACCAGAAGAGGAAAAGCTCCTCAAAGTGCCACATAAAAGGGAGCACCAAAAACCCAAAATCGTAGCTTCTGAAAGCTAAATATGTATATAAATAAAGTGATTCAATTATGAACCTCTGTAAACTTTACAGATGTCTTGGTACCAACAGTTCATGCCTGGTGGTCCACATAGATACATATGTATTTATTTAGTTCACCAAAACAAAAATCTTGTCCTGACCAAATCTAAACAGCAAGCAAATCGCTATGGGGAACTTAAAAAAAACCAACAGTGAACAGAAAAATAGTCCACCTGTTTTCTAAAGACCTTAAGAATAAACAAAAAAATAACCCTGCCACCAGGGGGTACTAGATCAACTCAATTAACTAATCTGCATTAATACTGTCATTAGCAATGATCAATACCCCGGGTCTAAAAAGAAGGATCAATTCACTATGCCAAGTCACATCAAAGGGTGATGAAAGACAATGTCTGGGAAATAAAGAATGTGCCATATTGCATAGTACTTTTCTACTAAATAAAAATTTAAGAACCCTGTAAAAAACTCTGCACAACCCTCATGATCTCAAGATTACAAAATATGTACTCAGATAATGCAGGCAAGCATCTTTTTACTGATGTCCTTCTCAGTATTGACCTTAATATTTTGTTAGAATTATATGGAAAGAAATAATTTATTTTTCCATGTCTCCAAAGGTAAACCACAAAAAAGTTTCAGCTACTGCTGGTTCATTCCTTCCTTGGCTAAGTTATGTATTCTCATATGCTAAGAACAGTAATGATCATCAAAAAGACACTGAATCTTCCAGCACTTTAACTGCTGACCTACTGAACTTGTCTCCTATAAATCTACTTATCTTTGTTGACCTCCACCACCTCCTCAGTGTTTCTTCTAATCACCTCCTATGAAACCCTCAAGTGCCTCATATTCGCCTTCTTTTCCACCTCCTGTTCCCCACAGCTATTCTGACAGAGTAAAAGAGTAAAAGACAGCACAGGCTGGGCATACATAGTGATCAGCTAACACTAAGCCAAAAGAAGAACTTAAACTAAAGCTGCAACCCTGTCATCAGTGAGACCATGAATATGCAACTGATAGAAGTGCTAATTTTCCACATATCAGTACTTTTAAAATACCTTTTAGATCCCCTCACAATCCACGTGAAATTGCTAGGAAATTAGAAGCAAGTGGGACTGAATAGAATGTGGACAGGTGATAACTTCACCTGATTTCCATAACCTCAACATTCTCTTATTTTTCTATGGTTTTATAGCATAACCGAAGGCATGAAACTGGTCAGTTGTTGTGGTATCTAACTCCACCTACAGAATAATTCAGTTAGAAATACACTGAGATATTAACGTAAAGAGTCAAGCTGCTCCAGCAGTGAGCCAAGATATAAAAATAAATTCTTTACTTCTTCTGTTCCAGTTTAGATTTCTGCTCTACAGCCCCATGCCCTGGCACTGGACTCTCATCCAAAGACGAAATACCAAATCAATCTACAATTGTAAAACTTATGTATCAAACATTTCCTAAAAATCAAACTGGAAGATGTATGATTAAAAAGAAAAAAAAAGAAAAAAGCCAAAGACAGCTGGAGTTGAAAGAGCTTTCCAGAGAGCTGAACAACCATAACAGATTCAAAAAACAAGGATCATAAAGGCATCAGAAATATCTGACACAGAACTCTGTAACACAGGTAAATCTGTGCATAGAATTAAATGCATTTAGGCTTATTAAACATTTATCTTAAGAAACATTTTACTTATATGAAAACTGAACTTTCATTAATGGTTTAAAGATTATCTTTTCTCAAAAAACCCCAAAACAACATAAAAATTTTATGTGTGGGAAAATATATACCTTCTTCCTCCAGTTATTATTCACATTTTAAACATCTCATACTGTTAAATTGTAAGAATTCCATACTCTTAGATGCAGACAGAACAAAACAGGATTATTTTTTGTGAAAAGTCACCGAAAAACACCAAGGAGAGATTGAGATGAAAATATGAAGAAAAGCTGCTTTGATGTTAAGTCACTAATGTTGATAAACAGAGCTTCAAAACAATTAAAATTTATGACTTTAAACAAGCAAATTGTCATTGGAAAAGATCCCAAACAAAGTAAAATGGAAAAACACATTATCTGTGTCAAGAAAAAAAAGATTAATTCCCACATGTAAATCAATTCTGTTTAAATTTACTCTCAAATCAAATCTCTATTTTCCTTCATCAACCCTCTCCCACATCACATACTTGTTTCTTAATGCCACAGAAGTACTTTACTGAAGTGCTTGAGCAATGGCTGACAATTGACCAGCCATCAATTCTTTAATTACCAAACAAACTCTAGGGTCTGGGTATCTTCAACCAGTTTGTGACTTTTGTATCCCTTTTTGTGTACACCATTGTAAGTACACAAGTGAACAGTTCAAAATCAGAGGCTGTATGAAGCTGAATCACTACACTACAATATTGTGTTAAAACAGTATTCGAGAGTTTCCACATTGATATAGAAAATCTGTGTATCTCCTAAAAGCATTTGCAGGTATCTTGTCATACAGGAAATCTAATTCAAGGGTTATCTGCATTTATTCTTCAATAACTTCCACAGTAAGCAGTTTTGTACTAAAGACGTTGAAGAATAGGACAGGCTGAACAACACTACCGTTTGTGTCTAGCTATACATAAAACAGCTTTACTGTGATGTACAAGACAAATGGCAATATTCTGAAGGATTCCCATATTCTCTGAGAAGCAGCTGAAACTTGACTTGTTAGGACAACACACAAACTATAAAACTGCTTTCAGTTTTCTTGTGAAATAAATCTATGCTCAGCTGTGGCAAATATAAAAGTAATGCCTTTATGAAGGTTTGGGGTTTGTTCTGTTTACTTTTTCAAACTGTTTTCTTGACAAAATCACCTCAAAATATATTACTATTCACAAAAGCTGGGAACAGACACTCCCATGCAACATCAACTAGATAACACTGATAAATAAACGGAAGCAAACAGCAGTAGCAGCTGTACTATCTTTTCAGCTTACCTGAGCTACAGAATTTCTAAGGATCATAAGTCATTGCAGAAGTTAGTCACTGTGCTATTAAAGGCTTTGAGGACAAAGTTTGCCACCGTCGGAGGTGAAAACATCTCAAGAAATCAATTTGAAAACAAGCATTTGTTTTACCAACAGAAAGCTTCAAAATTAGAAACGTCAAACAGCACTCAGTCATTACATTTATGTTAATTAAAGCCTTTCAAGGTAATCACATAATAGAAAGCAAGTTAATGCCTACATTACAAAGGCAAAACGAAATATAAAGGGATGACAGAAGAATTACCTGATGTTATTTGCATTGTATGTAATGCTGATTGTTTACATTGTTTACTCAGAAAACTTTAAGACAAAGGCAAATTCAGTTCCCTTGCAAATTCCTTGGACTGCTGAGTATGCTTTACATTCCTTACTAGCTTCATACGTGGCAACACATACCCAAGCTGCGAAGTTCTGCTAGTAACTGTACTGTATCACTCTCTAAACTACTCCAGGAGAAACAAGAACCGAGATAAAATGTTTCCCAGGGCCTGGAAAGATCAAACAGCAGAAGGACTTAGAGAATCTGGTCACCTACGGCAAGTAAAAAATCCCATATTCATTTATCAACAGCGTCTATGGAATTGAAACACTTCTTTTAAAAGTCTCATCTGTGCTTGCTTTCATAGGCACGGGGCAACACAAAATGACAGTGTATTTGTGTAATTAGGTTCCATTTTTCCTGAAATTATCAGATCAAATTATGTTCTCAAGCCCTGCTCCAGATGTCAACAATTATGGACCTCCATCACAGGTCAGATGCAGTGCTAACAGTGTTAGCTACCTTATACATCCCCTGGGAGCCCCACAGTCTCCTTCTTTGAGTAAAAGACCTTGCCAATATTACAACCGACTAGAAGCTTTGAAACAGAAATAATAATCAAGTTCTCTTTGTTGCAGCACTATAAATGCTATTTTTAAGGTGCCTTTAAGTTCTACCCATTACCTACAGACATCTCCAACCTCCTTTTCGTGTAGTTCAAATACAACAGTCAAAGCTCCATCACTGCAGAGTGCTGAAGATCTGAGAATGTGCTTTTTCTTGCCCAATATACTCTGAACATTTGCATTCTTCAGCTGCACCAGATACCTGCTAAACAGCAACTGCAAGAGACACAGATGGTTTCTTTGTAATCACTAGAGAGGTGCAGAAAACAGCAAGAATGCAAGGGCAGCCTGGCCTCTCTCAGGAGCATCAATGAGGAAAAGAATCACAGACCTTCTCCAGTGGCAATGAATGCCTGAAAATAGCACTCGCATTTTAGTCAAACTTATTTGTCTAAATAAAGCTGAAAAAGAAGCTATTAGTATGTATTTCTCACTATGGCACTGCTCTAAGGTGTGGTGGGGACCAGGAATAATCTTTCAGCTACCACTGAGATTTTCTTCTCTTCCAATTTAAGATACACCAAAATCTGTGAAGAAAGAGAGATTTCCTTCTGTGAGGTAGAACTGGGATTTTCTAAATGGTTCTTGAGATATTAAAAATATACAACTAAAGAAAGTTCTGGGTAAGCATAAAAAAGTTGGAATTCTTTATTTTACAGAGTATAAATCTCAAAAACCATATAACCAGGACTGACAGACAGGTTGCTTCCTGTGGCTTTCAGAAAAGCAGCTATAATTGAACAACGCTTGTTACCAAAACCTGAGTTTTGTCCACACAAGAGCTTCCATCACAGCTGGCACTGAGATTTCTACCAGGGCTTTCAACTATGTCTGGCATAGACACAGCAGAGAAGGCAGAAGTCTGTTAACAGCCACTGCTTCAGTAGGGTATCAGCAATGACCAGTAAAACCCTGCCTACAGCAGGAAGTCACTTAACACATTTACAGTAGACTCTACATGGCACTTTGCTCAGATACTGAGTGCACAAATGCATGTAGAAATGGACTGATGCCCCTCTGGCTCTCTCCCAGCCCTCACCAGACTCATTATGCAGTTTTCAATAGCAGCACTCTCCCCTTCACTGCTCCAGGTCACCACTAAAGCAACATCAACCAGAAGAAAGCCATATAAAGTTAGCCTTTCTATGGAGAGACTATAAAAAAATCTACATGCAACAGAACTCACATTTTGCAAAATTTTTTTCCATAATCAAAACACCTTCTGGGGTGCAGCACTGGTATGTATTAGCAAACAGGGAAATTACAGCTCTCTGCTGTGGGAAGTTCAAAGGTCAATATAATTTTTACATCCCTCTGATCAGTAAAAGTGAGTCTTGACTCTCTATGAACAAAGTGTAAAAGCTGTTTATTAAATATGATGTCTTTCATTCATGTGATAGTAGAAGAGATAGTATGCTGAGGAAAGTCTGTACAGTCTCCCATTCCATCCTTGTCCATGTCTCCCAATTCTCCTTCCAAAGTCTAAGAAAGACTAGAATAATTCAAGTCTGCAAGAGACTATCAGTAAACATAGTTTGAGTTAAGGAGCAACTTATTTTGTGGCTATATTTGGTGAGGGAAGATCAGACACATAAAACTTTTTAATTTGTTAAAATTATAACTTTCACTACTCCTCATTATCCTGTCTGCCCTCTAAGTTTAACTTCTGCAACTTCGTAATTCCAAAATAATCACGTTAACACTTCTATGGCTTATTCACCAATCAGTATTAGAACCAAACAACATATATATGGTTATTATTGGAGAGAATTCTAGAATCTTAAAACGCAAGAATCAGTCATTTGATATTTTCTTATAGCCAATTCCATAAAAAAGTCTGAAGTTGAATATGAAAGTTTTCTGTGGGGGAGTATGTTGTTTTGTTTGGGGTTTTTATTTAAACTTTTGTGCCAAAAGGAAGACCGAAAATAGTAATTCCTAATACAATGCCTCAATGTTAAACAAATGAAGGCAAGTATTAAAGGTCAGGTGTTTGTATCTACTCCTAAATGATATGTGCTCCTGAAAAAGTCCAGCAGGTAAAACCTCATTAGTGTAGCTTCACTACACTATCTTATGAAGCAGCTGTAATTAAGGAATTACTTGTGACTAACTAATCAATTTTCTGAAGTGGTAACCTCTCTCAAACTTAACGTTGAATAAAAGCTGTAAACTTACACTTCTTAAACGTTTTTTAGAACTTAAAAAAAACCCACAAAACCTCCAAAATTTATTTCCTGAGTATTTTTGACTGTAAAACAATTAAAGAAAAAAAAAAAAAAAAAGGAAAACTCAAACATACTTACTTTGATAGGAGCTGTTGAGAACTTGACTTTCCGGTCTGGCGCTGGATCTTCCTCTTCAGAAAGTCCAGGAAACTCCTCGTATTCACTGTCATACATATAGTCCTCCTCTCCCTCTAAAATTTCTTTGCCTTCAGGGCATTGGTTTTCTGGCTCTGTGTCCCTGTCATCATCAAAAGCTGCATTCTCTATTCCAAAATCACTGAAGTCCTCACTTTGCTTTTCCAACGCTTGCTCCTCTTCTTCAGTATCCTCTTCCTGCTCTAAAACATCCTGTACTTGTGTAACTGGACCAGCTCTTACAGACATCCCATCTCTTTCTTCTTCCCAACTGGTCTTGCTGCCATCCATAAACTCTTCCACCACTTCCAAGGCATAGTCACTTCTCTTCCCTTCCTGTACGTGACATACGAGCTTCTGATTCTCTTGATCAACGTGATCTTTCTCCAAACCTTTTTTTTCATGCCCTGAGGTTTCATCTTGTGCAACCAGCTCTCTGCACGTCCCCTCTGTGGGAGAAACCCAGGAGCAAACACTATCTGATGTCTGCTGAGCCTCCTGAGCAGGCACACTGCCCATATTCCACGGGCTTCTCTCAAGTACCAGTTGCTCTTTTCCATCTTTTCCAAGTGCCTTGCTCGGCTCA
Organism: Sturnus vulgaris; assembly: GCF_052056855.1. Classification (NCBI taxonomy): domain Eukaryota; kingdom Metazoa; phylum Chordata; class Aves; order Passeriformes; family Sturnidae; genus Sturnus; species Sturnus vulgaris. The sequence continues at coordinate 21,024,848 of NC_142249.1, read as the reverse complement.
TCTCTGCAGATCTCAGGCACTTTAGGCAATGCACCTTTCTCCAGACATCCTTCAGCAACAGAAGACAAATTCAAAGTCTGCTGGCCTCCCAAAGGGTCCTGATTCGGAGAACTATCATTTTTAGAAGTTTCTTTGGATTCTTCAGTATCACTGTCACCCAGAAAGCTTTCCAGCCTCCTAGAAATGGGCCCTGCATTCAGGAAGGAAGATTTGGAACCACTATTAGCATGTTGCTGCTTCAACTCCTCATTACTTTGATTTTCAACTTTCTCCAGTGCAACCGGAAGACTTGCTTCTGTATTAAAACTGAAGTGATCCACCACATTGCTGCAATCAGAGGCTGAACCACGTCTCCTCTTATCTTCACTTCTTTCACATTTGCTGGGGGAATATCTGTCCACTGAGCTCCGTTGTTTTATATTTCTCTCAAAGAGCTTCCTGGTCTCTGAAAATTTTTCTGCCAGGGCAACCTTGTCCAAGTCTGCCTCATCGCTGCTACGGATGACTTTGTCAGCGGCAGAAGACACAGACAGTGAATCCACAGGACTGCCACTGGGGCTGGTAGCTGTATTAAGAAGATTATTTTTTTGGACAATGAGAAAAGATGGACTACCTGGAGAAGATCCATACTCCGCTGCTGTGGCCCGGCTGATTAATTTGGTCTCAGCAGGTGGACTGCTTTCACAAGAGGTTGTGGAGGAAGAGCTTCCCATTTGCAGAAACATACTTTTGATCTTGTGTACTCTGTTGCCGTAAGTGGCAGCTCTGCCTCGACTGTGTGGGTCACTTCCCCCTCCATTGGAAGAGGTGCTCAGCTTCTGATGCAAGCCTGTTTTGTTGGAAGCATTATCAGGATTGTTTACACCATCAAAAGAGCATTTGATGGCATGGAAATCAGATTTGTAAGCATTTCGGTGTGGAGAAGCACTTCTTAAAGTCCTTTCCCCCTTGCCTTCGGTTTTCATCATTGTTGAAAAGAAAGCTCCCTCCACTCCTTACGAAGAATGGGAAAAACGACTCCCTAGCACAAAGCTTCCACCCTCCAACACCAGGTAGTGCAGATCCCACAGAAGATCCCCAAAGCAGCCTTTCACTCAGTCAGCCTTCCCACTTGCATTGAAACGGAACACAGGGGACTGTACGTGGAGAGAAAGAAATCAAAGCGCGTGAATGGCCACATCGGGTGTTATCCCCAGCGCGGATCGCGGCATCCGGAAAGCCATCTGCAGAGAGACAGAGAGTTTCCATTAACTCGGGGCCTCGCCGGCGTGTGACACGAATCCGAAACTCGGGGTGGGAATCGCAGCCCAAGACCTCCCTGCGGGATAAAGCCCATTGTGTCCGCCGGGACGCGCGGACCCAGCTGCTCCCCGGGCACCGACCTGCCGGCTCTGGCGGGGGATGCGGCGGCGGGCGGCCCTCCGCTACCTCCGGCTGCCGCCCCTCCGCTAAGGGCCGTCCCGGGCTGGGCCAGGCCGGGTCGGGCGGCGGGCGGGCACTGCCGGCCCTTCCTGCCGCCCGGGGGAGGCCGGGCCCGGGCCGGACCCCGCGCACGCACCGCGGCGGGGAGGGACGGAGGGGCCCTGGCTCCCCGTGCCACCCGGAACGGGGGAAGCCACAAGTTTCGGCCCCAAGTTGGGGCTTCCCCGTGGCGGCGCTTCTGCGCCGGGGGCCCTGCGGGGCGCGCAGCGGAGCCGCCCCGGTACCTCGCCCCAAACTTTCCGAGCCAGCCTACCTGGGGGCGGGGGTCCTGCCGCCTCCTTCCCCTCAGCGTTCCCGGCCGCCCAGCGGCCGCACGCACCACGCCATCATTATCCGCCGCCACAGCCGCCCGCCTTTCCTCCCTCCCTTCCACCCCCCCCGCCCTGCCGCCGCCGCCCCGCGCTCCTCACTCCACCTTCCTCCCGCCCCCGCGGCGCGCTCAGAACCGCCGCCCGCCCGCGCCGCTCCCCGGCCTCACACTGCTCCGCGCCCTCCTCCGCGCTGTGTCTGGGGCCCGCCCGCGCGCGCTCCCTCGCTCGCTCGCACACAAAGAGAGGGAGCGGCGGGCGCGCCCCTGCTCCTCTCTCCAGCGCCACGGAAGAGAGGGGCTGGGGGCGGCGGGCGCGACCGGCCCGAGGGAAGCGCCTCCCGCGCCGGGATATACCACGCCATAGCGGGATACGGGTTTCGGGTGATACCATGTCGGCGAAGCGAACGAGCGCGGGGCAGTGTCGATGGACGCGGAGCGCTCACCGGTCCCTCCGCCGGGGGAGCTGGAGACGGTGGGGCGGAGGACGCCGGAGAAACGCGAGCGCCGAGCTGCTGTGATGCTGCGCGCTACTTTCAAAGCCCGGGCGGCCACCGCGGCGCGGAGAGCGCCAGCCCCTGCTTCACCGCGAAGCAGCGCGATTCCCGGGAGGGAAAGGTGGCGACAGCTGCCACGACCGAGGCTCAAACAACTTTCGTCCTCTTCCTTTCAAAAATCTAGTTGTTTATCGCCTCTCCCGGGCAGGTGGGTATCGGAGCACGGGAGGATCCCCAGGCGAGGCGGTGCCCGGCCCCCCGCGCACCTGCTGGCCGCGCCCCCGGCCCGGCCCGCGGCGCCGAGCGCGTCCCTGAACACCCTGACATGTCCGCGCAGCGCCGGGGCTGAGCCCGCTGGGCTCCATCGCACGCTTCCCGGGATGGAAGTCACTGCAGCTCCCCGAGACTGGGAAAATCATGCTCGTCATCGATAGCCCTAGGCAGTAATAACCGCAGTTTTGCAGGCAGTATTCCATACATTCAGTTCTCTCTGTTTGTTGGTCCAAATAAAAGCACTGGCTTCAACCTATTTATCCATCAAAGATAGGTTTTGGATGGCTATTTAATTTCGACTGCAGTTCCTTCCATATATAAAGCTCGCACAAAATTATTAGAGGAGCACAGAATAGCACTGGTAGTTACCAATTACATGGCAACTGTTGTTGGCACCTCGCACCAAATTGTGTAACAGTTATTTAGAAGTTTAAATTGTTAACTCATTGAAAAAAATAGCTTCACTGGTTTATTACTCAAGTCTGTGATGAAATTTATACATTCTCCCAGATATCCCAATTGACTCTGGCTTAACTTGGAGTCACAAGCTTGATCTAATACCTATGTTATGATATTTCACAGCTTGATCTAAACTCCACAATAGAGTTTCAAATTAGCCTTAATCACGATTTTACAATAAAATAAAACCTAATTTAGTCTTTCTAAAACAGAGGCAACATTGTCCAGACCTTCAATGTTTTCAAACATTGCAGGCGCAGTGGAATTTCATCAAGATCTGCCATTAGCAGTCTTTCATATACTTGGTAACAATATTTTGAATAAAATTTTAAGACAGATAGTTTCACTGTAAGAGCAACAAATGTTTCATATTTTGAATATGTAGACCTTATTAAGAACACATAGAGGTGATCTCCTGCATGCTACAGAGGTGGTCCTTCATATAGCATTTGTAGGTTGGGTTGAAATTGCAAGGCTTAACCACCATCTTTCAATAATCTACAAGAAGCTACTAAGCAAATGTTTTTTCACAAACCAAAGGTATGTACAAGGTTGCTCAGCAGTTTAAGCACTGTGGGCAGAGGACATTCTACATTCTGCTCAGGGAACCCGGCAGTATATGGGAGACTGTTCAAAGAAAAAAAAGGCAAGAGTTCAGGAACAATGTGAAAACAAAGCCCAAAGCAGCTCTAAACCATGCTCAGGAAAGGCAGTGGCCTTTGTACTGGGTGCTGGCTTAAAGAGGCTGGAGCAGGGAGATACTGTCGTGTTTTGAACTCTCCCATAAATGAGAAAGCAGGAATTGTAATTAGAGATCCTGAGAACAGATTGCATTAAATTAATTGCATTAAAGAACTCCTATTTCTTTGGAATTTCCCATCCTAACTAGGAAAACATACAGGTTATTTTGCCTAGCTGTTCTGCTTAGGAAGGACAATATTTATCTAGGTCAGTTTTCTGGGTTTTCTACTGAGAAAGATTCTGAATTACATTCAAGATGAGTGCAGTGTGAATGTGAAAGAAATGATAGATTTCTTTACTGAAACAGTTATTAAAAATATGGGAAGGATCCAAGATAAAGGCCTCTGAGTTTTGAGCACGAAGTCTGGGAAGGTGACGTAGTTTATGATTTCATCATAATGAATAACTGCAATAAAACCTGGGAAGAGTATCTTACACATTCAGTCTGTGGTGCTTTCCTTGAAAGATGATGAAACAACAGTGAATAAGCAAATGGTTTGCACTGAGCAAGAGGCATCTTCATTTTGTTACCTAAGCTTAGGAAAAAAACCAGGAGTTTCAAGGGGAGCTTTGGCAGCACAAAATCTTCTTGGGGGAAAAAAGTGTTGCTATATATAAACTCATGAATCTAATGAAAACAGATAAATAGGAACAAAATTTCAAGAAAAAAAATAAATTGAGGGCACTTCTATAAAACCAGTTGTTTAAACCACACTGAAGTACAGTGTTTATTTCAGATGTTCAAAAGGAAACTGTTTCAGTGATCATCACAGAGTGTTTAAGCATCTTCTGAACAGAACAATGATCCTGTGACTTCACTTGTCTTGGTTTAACTGTTTGAAAATCCCTCTTTTATTGTACACTCATGGCTGTGCTTATGGTTTGGGGCCAATGTTGACAGAGGAACAACAGACACTCCCTATGAGTATATCAAAAGTGTGTCTAAACTAGAACTGCACAATGAAAAAGACTCAGGAGGTCCAGATGAAGGAGATGTTCTGCTGTCGGTATGAAATTATCTCATAAGAAAGCTCCAATAAATATATAAGTATATGAGACTAGAGAAACTGTCATTTCTTAAATGGTTTATATGTTTTCAGCTTGTAAGGACAGCCATCATTTTATACTTTTATGATTAATGTAGATAAATGTAGCTAAAATGGGGCACATATATGGTGGTCTGTATTAGTATTTATTGATACTGGTGGATTCAATTGCTGTTCATTCAAGGTGGGCATTAGAAACCACTGTTCCATGCCAAACAAGTTTGAAAATAGTCTCATCACCCTATTAACATAGTTTCAAGAACTCACAAAAATTTTGCTGTTAATCCTTTTAGAAACTAAAGGACTTGAGCCAGCAATGCTTTGGCTGGGGACTGGCTGGTAAAGCTCCCTCTCTCTTCGTTGTTGCTTTACTGCTCCCTGCCCTGACAGCAGAGGAATAAATGCCTCCCAGGGCAAGGAGAGCTCGGCAGCTGATGTAACAGTTCAACAGTCTTAAAGCTCCTGATCAGCTGAGCTGCAAGAGCCACTGTGAGACAAAACAAAACCTCTGAACTTTTTAAAAGTTATCTGCTTTATCCACATTTTAGCTTTAATATGAAATTTGAAATAGAGTTTCACTACATTTGTATTTAATCTGTTTAATGTGAGTTACATCAGCAGTTTTTAGTAGAAAAGTCAGTGATTTTTCAAATATTTTTGCAAAAAGCCAGGAATAGAAGGAATAATTAAGCATTCAGACTTCCACAACTATTTCTGTAGATTTTTAAAGTTTTATTTTAAGAAAATATTTTTCTATCATTTAGGAGCAATTAAAATGTTCTGGAAGTATTTCAGTCATATTCAATATAATTCAAACAGCAATTTTGAATTTGAAATAGAGCACCTTCTGCAAGTTTGGCAGGTAATTTTGTGATTTCAATTATTAGAATTAAGAAAGCAAGATGTAATTTCAGAAGACTACTTATGTTAATACAGAAATAAAATAATAAAGTAGCATTTTACATTCATTGCTTTGTAGCACTTTTTTACTAAAATCCAAAATTGTCTTTAATGGTCAATAGCATTTGATCAATGAAGGAGGAGCAAAAAGTTTCAGAGCAGATGAAGAGAGACAAGTAATTTGGTAAAGGCAATGTGGCAATGACTGCAGGCAGGTACAGAACAAAAATCTGCAGGAAAAAAGCTGAACATCTAAATATGGTCAAATGCAGGAAAGACATTTCCCAGGCTTAAAAGCTGGACCAGCCAGGCTGTCATACAGTACTATGTGAAAAAAGGATGCAAAGAAGGAAGTAACAAACAAAAAACAGATCACCCCTACACTGAGTTACAGTATGTGATAGTAAAATTGGGCAGATTTCAGAATGGGATTCTCCTAACAGCTTGCATTTTGTGTACAACATTACATTTGTGCAGCAGGATCCAAAAGACCACAAGTGTTGTGGGTGAAGAAATGCTCTAAAGAGAGGAGCTAATTAAGTTTGGTTCAGTTTCATTCAAATTGTGCTGGGTAATGTGGCAATTGCTCTACTGCATGCCAGCAGTGCCACGAAGAAAGTCTGAGACATCATTGCATTGGTCTTTGCCATTGTGTGTGATGACATACATGTTTAATAGTTATTTTCATTTCTAAAGTTGAAGGCACAGTGGTTTGGGTGAGTTAGTGCCTACTCCAGATTTTGATTCTCTTTCCTCAAGCTGCTCCCCAGCACATTCAAGAAGCAATGGGTAAAATACAGTGGCTCAAGTTGAAATAACTAACAGCTAATCCTGTAGCTTTATTTTTGTTTTCTCCTGCTATTGTGACCCCTGAGACTCTCCCATTCTGTGGTCAGCTGAGACAAGTTATATAGAAAAAGCCCTTTGGATAGAGCTGTGCTTGCTGGTGGATGCTGTATTTTATAGGCCCAATATCCAGTACATATGCTATAACTGGCACTTTGATCTAGAAAAAAAATTCACTATCAGTACAAATATTAGTAAGATTTATTTTTCGTTCAAGTAACTGTCATAGTGAGCAGTGCTATTAACAAGATATCAATACTGTAGTCTTCAACTTGCCTGGTTCTCTCTCATTGCAGTAATATTTATGCCACTACAAATTTTAAATGTAGGATATGAAATGGAATTTTAGAAACAGCTCCAGCAAAGAAGGGCTGCCCTCTCTCATTCCCCAACATGTCTGTCATGCAAAGCTCCAGGGAGGGGCCATTCTGGTGAATTATACATCAGAGTCTACCTTGCTAGATTAAATTTAATAAATCAGTATTTTCTTTGCTGCTTGTCCACTCTCTCATAGGTCATCTCTGCAGAAAGGTGAATTCAATTATTAGTTCTATTACATCCTTCTACAGCCCACCCAAGATGCTGTTCCCCAGAAATGCTCTGAATTAATACCCCGACCACATCTGCTGGCCACAGAACCACGAATGTTAAATGAAGGTTAGTGGAACATCACTGAAACCTGCATTGAGCACAGCTGGCCTGCCAGCACATGTTATAATGGTCTTTGCAAACTCAGGAAAACTCCTTATGTTACAGCTCCAAGACATGTTGAATATAAATGTAGAAGAATCTCTAAAGTCTCAAGAATCTCCTGAGCCTCAAAGTGAAATATTGGCAGTTGAATTTCAAAGTTGCATTTAAAAAAAGAAAGGCAGTTATTTATTGCCAGGAAGGCTGTGAACAAAAGATACTTGAGGGTTTCTTCACCTCACAAGCCCCATTCCCGAAGTGTCCAAACCATCAGACTCACTTGTTACATTTGTCAAATTCACAAGTGAAAAAGAGCAAGGGAGGAAATGAATGAGCACACTGTAGAACTGTCTGAAATGGTGGTTCAAGACCATGCTGGGTTTCTCAAGCACAAAGAACAAATGTCGGCCTGACAAGGAGGCAGGAGTCTCAATAACAGCATCCCACTGAAAGCTGTTGGAAAACAAAAGTCTGTGAGTGCATTTTTCCGCTTCATAACTGCAGTACTGTTGGCACAACTTTTACAGGATTTACAGGATTTTAAGAAATAGAGTTAGTGGTTATTGTTGATTTAACTGATTTCCAATGCAAGAAACATGCTGTTGTACAGTCTCTGTTTGCATCTACTACTGTTTGCATCCTACTCTGCAAGGACTTGTGAAAATGGGCCAACTGGTTCAACCAGATTTGACACAGGCTGAGAGTTTTCAACAATAGTTATATTCCTACCAGTTTCTTAAAAATAGGGAGCCAGAGGGAAAGAGGAGAAAAAAAAGCCTTGAAAGATCAATCAAAGGAAAGGTTACAGCAAGAGATCACCCCTTATAAGCCTCCAGATAATCCTGTATAAGCCACACAAGACTGAAACCTGATGAATGTGTTAGTCACAAGAAAACCCTTATTTTGAAGTTGCATCTTTTTTAAAGCCAAAGTCAGTCAGCCAAGAGACACACATTGGGAGGGTAACTGGCTGCTTTAATACTGGAGTTCACAGCAAAATTTTTTGGTCTGATACACTAGTTTCAGTCTGACCAAGCAGTTTTATACAAAACCCCAAGTGTTATACCTCTCTATATATGCATAACACACCTAAAGGATTTTTCAGATAAAAGATGACCTTAAATCCTTTGAAACAAAGTCCAAATAAGGTATATTATTTTAAATATTCAGATTCTCTAGTATTTCTTAAATCATAGCTGTATATAAGTAAAGAGACGAGTATACAGAGTCTAGGATTTAGCCTGCCATTCAAAACTAAACTAATGCAGTTTAAAAGCAAATCAGAAGCATTTTAACTGTGTATCTTTCATACTGAAGTATTAGTTATATTAGAAAAAGCAAGAAGGAGAAGCATGATCTTATACATAGGTGAGCTTTTTTCTTCAATTATTGATACTTTCAAATAAATAAGGCAATATTTTGAAAATCTGTTAGTTCAAATATTGTTTGACATCATCTAGATTTGGAATATACATAGGAATAATAGAATGTAACATTAAAAGTTAAAAAACATTACATGAAACAAATTGAGCCTCAAAAATGCAGTCATTTTTGTATAGGTAAGTCTGAAGAATAATCATGTCAAATAAAGTAAAAACAAAAGAATGAGATAAAATAGAACATAGAATTTAGATATAGGGTATAAATTACACCACAAAGAGAAAATAATTTTAGTCAAATTTAGAGCTTATTTTGGTATGTCAAAATCAAAACAGTTTTTATTTTGAAATATTATGAATTCTTTAATTTTGAAAATAAATTTCTCATGTAAAAATATTTTACAGGACAAAATATGTATAAAGCAAAACAAGTAGACTAAAGAAAATATTTTGCATTAACAGAAATTGATTTTATTTTTCTTTTAAATACAGAAATTTGCATTTCATTTAAACTGAATGCCAACCCCCCCAGTTTTTAATTTAGGTTTTGAATTCAATAATACATTGTCCAGATTACCAAGAAATAGCAAATTTGTGACTAAATTCTTTCCTAGCATAAGGCCTAAAGCAAGTGGGAAAAAGAAACTTGAATTTCCCCAATCCAAGCAAACAAGTGATCAATCAGAAACAATCACCAAGCTTCTTGCTATTCTAGGATGACTAAAAGAATAGCACCTGATGAATAGAAGGCTTTAACTGCATCTCCACTGGACAAAGACCTGACAACCAGCGATTCAAAATCTGACTAATTTAAAAATTGCTATCAGACATCTGCCTGGTCACTTCTAAAACAGTTTTAAAAACATCATTAGCAACTGATGGGTTGTCACTTTTTCAGCAGCTACTACTGAGGGATTCACTTTGACAGAATATTGATGCAATTAGACATATTCAAGATGCATATCATTGCTCTCTGGGAAGATAAACAAAGTGTTTGTTCTTTTCATTGGTAAGCTAAAATGTCTTTTTTCACAGGGGTTGGAACCGGACTGGCTGATTTCCTAGGTGTCACAGCTAGAGCAATTTCAGAATTTCGTTCCTAGGTTTTCTGATTGCAAAGCACCAGCTTGTTTTGTATTTCTTATTCTTGGAACAGAAGGATGAAAGGCTATTCACAGTGACTTTTAATGCAGGAAATACCATTGACAGATAACTACTAAACTGAAGGACTTTCAACTAAACATCCTTTAGAAACAAACTGTTAAAAAGATCACCCTATTCTTACAGCAAAAGTTACTGAGGATGTACTCATTTAAGGGACAAAAGACTTATTTCTGTGTCTTCATTTAAGTAGTAATATGGTGCAACTATTGGTCAGAAATCAAGTTATTGCTTTGAAAAGATTCTGTGTCTGCATTTAGTACCTCCTTACACTATGGGCCTTCATTAAGATTTTAAACAAGAAGAATGTAAATTAATCTAAAGTGCCCTGAGATAATTATACAATCATGTTCCCTCTGAAATTAACGTGCTTTTGATGAGGTTCGCGAGCAGAGTCCTTAAAAGCCACTCCATATAGTCAGTGTATCTTTGCCTCCAAGCCAGCACTAAGGCAGAGGTTTACCATGACTGTGATAGCATCTAAAATGTCGAGCTGGCAAGTCCATAGCCTTCCACCAGAGCTTGGAGGGCAGGTCTCAAATGTCACAGCATGGGAAGCAAAATTGGGTAATTCTCCAGTACGTCTGTGCTGAATCATAGGAAATGAAAGAGACCTTCACTTTCATTACAGACTTTCTCTACACTTAGGTTTAAACCTCTAATAGCAGAGCTACAGGCTGAGCCTGAAAAGCTGTACTTTACTATGGTCACAACTGCAGTTTAGGTTACAGAAAAGCTGATTGCAGCAACTGTATTTAAACATGAAAATAAAACCACAGAGCTGCTCACATGGATGTCTTATGGGATGAGTAGATGAGTAGAGAAAAACATCACAAGACATAACAGGAAGGACAGTAGAATCAACAGAGTATTTGCCTCGAGGCACAATTTAGCTCTGATACATCTATTGTCACTATAGCTCTAGGTGGAGGAGATCATAGCCCTGTGGTAAAGTGTGCTGGTAGTGTAAATTATGCTGTTTGTGATCCTTCCAAATGGTGTCCTAATGAGACTTTGGAGACTTAGGTCTAAGGACACTTAGACTGCTAGCAGAAACCCAAGTCCTTGTATGTGCTAATGTGTCCTATTTGCAGGTCACACAACAGTGTAGCATGCCTTTGGAAGGTCTGTTTTGGATGTGCACTGGATGATTTTGGCTGTGAACCTTTCCACAAAGTCATTCCCCATTGCTTGGGCTGACATTCCAAGCCACTGAGCATTTTTAAGTAGCTGCCCATTTTTTAACGTCAGTAATAGAAAATATTTCTTGCTCCCTAGCTCCTAAGTTTCTTCACAAAATTATTTCTGAGATGCAGACTGGGCAACATTGAGCTCTGCAGGAACAAATGCTCAATAAATTGTCTATTTGTGCTTTAATTGTTTGACTTTTACTGTTATTTTTCAGCATCTGTTTTCCAACACAAAAGACTCCCCAGTACAGGCTAAAGTAGAAATTTTATACTTGAGCAGGGTTATCTCTGAGTTGTTTCATTGATCTGATCTTTTCTTCTGTGCTCTGAAAGCTTTGCACACATGGTGTAACTATCTAGATTTTCTGGAAAAATACTAGAATAAGTTCCATAAACATAGCAAAACCCTTGGAAATTATTCCATAAATAGCATCTCTCAGGCATGTATGGAATACACAAAAGGCATGTGATGTGGAAAAGAAGTTGAGTTGAAATAAATGGCAATATGTCAAGTTCTACTAATAAAACAAGTTGATTTACTTAACATTCAATTCACATTAGGCTTCACAGATGTTCAAAATATGACCAAGTTAACTCTATTGGAATCACACTGCATATTTGGCCTCACTATGTAGTACAGCTCCTCTCTGTGCCACAAAGCCTTAGTTCACTTGCACAAAGTGAGATGAAAGTGTTGAGCTGGTTATGCTTGGTGTAGTTTCTTTCACACCCATTTCAGGTGATGGGAAGGGGCACAGCTCTGCCAGCATTGGAACTACACTCATAGACACTGCTACTGTGAAATCTGACCCTTTCTGAGTATATGGAAGTTTAGAAAAAGTACAGGATAGGAGTGTAAAGTGTTCTCTTTAGACTTGAGTGTCATTTGAAGATTTTATTAGATGTCACTAGGTGAGAGCTATATACCTTGTTCATCACTCTCCTTAACTTATTCCTAGTTAATAAAAGCTTGTTGTCATAAAAAGTTTTTACTATGCTTGTTCACGAAGTTTCTTTTGTACTCAAATACATACACATAAAAAAGAGGAATTCTTTGAGCCATCTTCTCTTTGAAAGAAAATATACTGTGACTTGAAACTCCTTCAAATTAGTGCAAAATACATATTGATCCATTTGTCATGATGATGTTCATGTGAAAAAACCTTCAATCAATCACAGCCATGGTCTTTTCTACATTTTCTGTACCCTGTAAACTGCCCAACTAACTGCATCTCTCTGTGGGTTGCCTCTTAAGTCCCAGGCTAGGCACCAAGAAACAATCAAAATGACCAAAATTAATTGAGTTAAAGGTACAAAATAAGAAACTTTCAATTCAGAATTAGATTAATTTTTTATGATTAACTGTTAAAATAAAAAATTTAAAGAAAAAAATTATCTTCTAAATAAAAAAATCACCATGTTTCATACCAGTCATTTCTATCCATGATTTTGCTGCTTAGGATAAAAACAGTTTTGGAAAATATCCTTGCAAAGGAAAGCATTTAAGAGTAGATTTAAAGTCAGTAGGTATATCTGGCTTTTCTTTGGTGGACTTATGGACTACAGAGGACATCCAGAGTTTGTGTAGATAGTAAGTCTGAAAATCTGTTCAAACCTCTATTTTATCCAACAGGTGCAGCCATCAATGTGATCTCATTACATCTCAATAAAAGCTATTATTCTATGAAACGTACTTAATGTATACATTTATTATATACCCCAAAGTTCCACTGTTCATCTTCACCAAAGACTGTGTTTTATCCTGCTCTGGAGTCTTCTTTCTGCTTTCAAAATGCAGTCATTTTGTTAGCCTGTCTAGACCACAGTGTGAGGTCATCATTGTACCATCTGTTAAAATTGTTTGGGTTAGCATGTCTGCAACTCAGTTCAGCTCAGATGTTATTAGAACATGCTCAAAAATGAGGGTAAGTCAGGCCAAGTCATGCTTCCCAGCATAGTACAGGTTCTATGATCCATTAGTAGTGGATTTACTATTACAGATAATAACGTTATTATTCTGTCATAGGTTTATTATAGAAGAATTTAGAAGCTATTTCAAGTTAATCTTGAAATATTTTCATATGAATATCCGAATTTACACAAAAGTCAGCATATTTATGTGGCATGAAATTATTTCATTTATAGCACTGGAAAAAATGCCTGTAATCTGTAGTTGCATGTCAAAAGAAAATATTAGATTCTAATATTCTGTTTGACATTGTCTAAGGCCTTACATATAAGGCCACAATCTCAATCAGATGATGAGGAAAGGAAGGCACCACTTAGTGGTGTTTTGTGAAGATGCCAGTGTGACCCCTCCATCTGTGCCTCCAGTGTTTCAGAGGATACAGATTCATCAAAGACAAAACTTGCAAACTTATTTAGTTTGATGTTAACAGAAACAAACCAAATGTTGATAGTGAACTTCTATTTTGACTTGCCTTCCAATGAACTTGCATGCCAGAAACAAATATTTACATGCATGTGTTGCAGAAGAAGAAATATACTGAGTGAGGGTTTCTTTACCCCAGCTTGGAGTGCAACAAGGTGATTAACAGCTTGTTCTACAGAGAAATAAAAAACCTTTTGAGGTAAAAACCCTTTTTTTGGGGACAATTTTAAAAGAAAAAAGAGCAGTAGCTTTTGTTTCTTGTTTGAGGGTTTTTTTGATTGTTTGGGGTTTCTTTGCATTTTTCTTTGCATGACATTTTTAAATCAGCAAAACATGGAGAAATAATGAGTAGCACTAGATACAGCATGTGTTTAATTTCTTATGAAGTTTTTTGAAATGAACTCTTTGCAATCTTTGTTGATGATTATGTGATCTGCTTATTTCCAAGAAAACCTAGGCTTTGTTTACTTCTATATTTTTGCTATACAACTGCATTTAGCTTGACATCCCTCATACTCTTAAATTAAAAAACCCAATAAAAGATAGTAATTTTTTACCTGACTGTTGAAAAGCTGCTTCCAAGCTTGTCTTCAGAAAGGAAAAATTTAAATATTACTAGGTGTTTGCATAGATGTAAGTTAGGTCCTCAGGTTTTTTTAAGTCTGTATTTTCTTGAATATTATAATTTTGTCCCCACATCAGCCCCTAAAGAATGCCAGTAGTCACTGACTCCACTTGGACATCAAGGCACTGACCACAACTGTTTGAGTGTGACCATCCACCCAGTTCCTTATCCACTGAGTGCTCCATCCATCAAATCCACGTCTCTGCAGTTTAGAGACAAGGATGTTGTGCAGGACAGTGTCAAGTGCTTTGTGATAGGTAGATGATGTTAGTCCTTCTTCCCTCATCCCCCACTGCTGTAAATCCGTCATAGAAGGTCACCAAATTAGTCAGTCATGACTTGCCTTTAGTGAAGCCTCCTTATTTTACATGTGCTGTTCATGTGTTTTCTCAGGGGTGAAGATATACATTGCCCTCTTCACCCTGTCCCTGAAATTTTTTTTCCTTTATGCAGGTTTTGCATTTAAATTGAGAAGTGTTGCACATCAGCAGATATATCCTCATTTAGAGACCTGAAAATTTCCAGACTGTGGTAAGTAACCTGTTCATTCCTTTCCAAACAAATCATATTAGTTCATGTCAAAATACGTTCATCCTCTTAAAGTACAGTAAAGTCACTGTTGGGAAGGCCAGTATGAACTGATACCATTTTGGGGAGGCTGGGATGTTCAGCCAGCAGGAAATTAATGAAATCAAGGAGGGAAAAAAGTTGATTTTGTGCCAGTGCTTGGAATATCACTTCTGCCAATTGAGTGTCATCCACTACTAACAGATGTGCTACAAAAGCAGATGAGATTCATTGTTAGCATATTGCTTGGCAGCCACAGCCAATTACAGAATGGAGAATTGAACCTTCATAACACAAGAATTTGCATATGGATATTACATGTGCTTACATATAGTGATAAGTATTTTCAAACTGGTTAAAGGAAGGTCTGACTAAACTCACATTTTGTTAGTATGCATTAGCATAGCTCCTTATTTCACACATAATACAGAATATTTTCACTATGGTATTTTAGTCTGATGCTTTATTTTTGCTGATCATATTTCTTACTCTTTATAAGGTTTTTTCAAGATAGAATACACTTTGATGCCTCCCAATACAAGTGTATAAAGATTTCCAGGAAGAAAAAAACTTTTTTTACATAACCTGAGTTAAAAAGCAGGAGTTGGTTTGATAACATCTTATTGAAATATCTACATTTAAAATAAGTTCTAATTCATACAGTGGTACCCTAAAATATTTTACTATAAGCCTTGACTATTTTTTATACTACATATATGCATACCTGCACACAAATACATCTTTCATTTTAAGTTAATTGCATTACTGGCAATATTTAAAAGCATTAAATGTGGGTTTACTAAGGGTAGTAGCTATTAGAACATTTTCTCTTAAGTCAGATGTTGAAAACATTCACATAGATGTAGTATGTAGAAATACCCTCGCTTTCTATCAATCAAATATGATAAATATTTCTATACAAATTTAATTTGCTTCATGTTTACAAATAGGTAGAGGTAATTCCTTTCCTTCCTTTGAGAAGTCTTTCCTTCCCAAATTACACTACATTAAACACATTTGATTGCTATGACAGAACCATTCAAATAATTACAGTTTTACAATGTAACATGGGCTAAATCTTGAAATGTTTTTACCCCAAAAGTCTCACTGACATACGCAGGGCATTTACCTAGGGGGAAAAAAACAAAAAAACCTTTGGTACTAGAATAACCAAACACTTGATCTCCCTCCACAACTATATATTTAATCTCTCTTTAAAGTTTTGCTCTGTTCTTTTCTCAAATGTTGAATAAATATTTCCTTTCTGTAAAATATATACCCAAGCTGAAAACAGAAGGTCTACTTTGGCTGTTTTGTTGCATTCCTGTCATGCAAGACATTAATGTGTCTGATTTACCTAGGCTGTGAAGCAAAGCCAGTGCTGCTGCAATGAACTCTTTTACAAACAAGTCTAAGATACTCTAAACTCATTGCTAAAACTCACTGATCAGGTCTGATTAACTCACTTTCCAAGCACTGCCTTATCCTTGTCCATAGCTTCAACACAATTGCAGTTTTCCCTATTCTGTGTCTTTAGAAAGCTGCAGCAATGGTCATTCTCCCAATCTGTGGCTTTCAGATATTTGCTCTCTGTTCTCATGCCTAGGGTCCTAGGCCCCCTCCTAAAATCATAGTCTTTCACTGAAGGCTGTGATTGACTGGATTCTAGTCTCCATAATATAATTGATTAAATTTCAAGGAAGCACATTTATACACTTACGCTAATGAGGTCAAGCTTTCTATCTGTTTTTAATTAATAAAACATATTTTTTCAATATTTGCTCAATATTGGCACTGTTTGCTCAATAAATGAGAAATTCACTGCAAATTGTTAAAATAAAAAATAAGAAGGAAAATATTTATTAGATAGCCTCTGCCTGCAGACAGACAAATTTTCAATGAGAACTAATTTTTTAACAAATGTTTCTATTTGTTATTAACTGTAAAATTGGCCATGGAGTGCTAAAAGAGGCAAAGAATGGACATGAAAGAAAAAGGCCTTTATTTTCACAGCAAATATTTTGGACAGTTTTTAGTTTTTACTTCAAATCTCCTATGTTCATGAGTTTGTTTGGCTTTTTTTGTAAACAATGAAAACTCGGTTTTCCAAGGATAAGACAGAAATTTAAGGGAAAAAACCCCAAAATAATCAACTGGTTTATTAGAATAATCTGCCATTGAAAAACAGCTTTGGTAGCAAATATTTGACCAGCCTGAACAAGGACCCTGCTTTTCTAAGGAAACTATTTCCATTTTCAGCTCATATTGCCACTCCCACTTTGCCCAGTGATGTAGACGAGAATCGCGGATTCCCACCCAAGCCTGGGTGTCTGGCTGTACCACTCCCCAGGCTGCAGAGTCCTTGGGGCTCTTTGTGTAAGCTAGATTTAACATTTTGAACATTGAATAATTTCATTGAAATGGGTGCTATTTGCTTTTTCATTTCTAAGAAAGAAGAATTGTGATTTTGCTCCCTAACCTAAGTATTGTAGCAGTAAAATAATACATTCCACAAAATACTGCAGAAAGGGCTAAACAGAGCACTATAAAATTATTTAATCTAGGATATCATAATTCTTTTATCGTTTGGGAGACCTATGTTTATCTCTTGAAAAATATCACACATTTTTCTGCCCTGCTGTCTTTGCAAAGTACCCTCTCCCATGGAAAAATATAATTTCACAAGTGTTCACTGACCTAGTAAGACATATCTTGGGTTAAAAGTGAATTGCAGATGCAACCAATGGTCTGTTCTAGATGTTTTGTGCTGTTTTACATGACAAGTACTGGCAAGATCAGTCGATGCTGTGAAGCCTGGATGTAGTACACATGTAGACTTCTATGTGTTCATGCCATAAATAGGATACAGAGTGGAAGCAAATGAAAAACAAGGAAAATGGGTGGATAGAAATCAAAAGCAAACAGATTACTCACTTAGAATTATTACTGTTAGTAGCTTATTTTCTGCTTCCTGCTTCATTCATGTTGATTTTTAGGGTGTAAATGGGAGTAATATTGGTCCAATTTAGGAAGGTTTTATTTAGCTTGTTTCCTGGCTACTCTGTGGGTGGAAATGAACAAGACTGTGAATTGCTGCAGCTCTTTTTTATTTTGGAAAACAAAATCCAAACAATTCTTGGAAACTGGGGACTGAGGGGAGGTATTCCATATATTTCTTTAATCAGATTTCTAGTAGTGGCTTCTGCTTTCAAACGGCTGGTTAAAGAACTATGTGAAATCTTACAACCAAGCCAATTCTAATTCCTACTTTTATTCCTAACTGACAAAAGAAAATTAACCCTGTTCAGAAATCTTATTTAAAAGTCTATTTCCTTATTAAATGACAAACAAGTATTCAAAGTAAATGGTGAATGGACTTAACTGGTAGGAAGGCCTAGTTAGTACCTTGGGAAGGAAGGTTTTCAAGAACATCGTAATGTCTGAAATGGTAATTCCTGAATCCAAGAAGCTGGATTTGTTGACCAAAATGTCAAAATGGTTCTCTTACACTCTTAGGGACTTAAGTTACCCCACTTTTTGGGAGAAAGTAAAATTGATGCTATTGATCAAGCAGTAAGTTGCACAACAGACGTGCTTATAAATATACGTATATATATATATATATATAATTATTTTCAAAGTGTTGTTGGAAAAGCAATCATTAAAACCCACATATTATAAAGCAACTTTTTATAAAAAAGCATGCTGCTTATGGCATAGAGGAAATAAATTATTTGTGATAGTAACTAAAAGAAATTTAAGTTGTCTACAATTTAACATATATTTAGTCAGGCTTTTGTGATTAACAATGTGGGTATTCAAAGCATCGAGAATAAAAGTATGCATGCCCAATTGTTTAAGAACTAACTTTGCTTTGAATATGATTTTCCAAACATATTAGCTAGAAATCAAATTTCATAACCTACTTCTGACTATGTCACAAAATTTTGTAATGAAAAGGAAATGGGGAATAAAAAAAGCACAAAGCATAAAAGAACGAGTCAAAATCTGACCTTGTCCTGGCAAATATCCAGAGTGTTATAATTAGTTCTAGCATAAATTGACATTAGAAACTCTCCCAGATAGTGCAAGAAATTGGCCCAGGAGATGAGAAATATAATTCCAACTTATTCTATGGCCATATGATAATTCTGTTGAGCTGTATGAGAAGCTTGCTAAGCATTATGCAATGCACAGATATACGAAATTTTTTTGTATAGCTGATATTTGATCAGGGAGATTGAATTCAATTAAATATCTTTATTTGTTTTTGAATTCAATAAAATATCTGGGTAGAAGGGAACAGGCACAATCTCTTTTCCAAGCAGCTCTGAGATGCTGAATAACGCTGATGGGATGCAAGGAGACTGAGCAGGAAGGATAGATTTCTGCATTATTTTTATAGAATGTGAAGAGTAACCAAGTTAGTACTTCAATTTCATATTATCTTAAATCAATGGGTTAATTATTTTGAGACTCACATTGGCATTGAAAAATACACAGTGCCTGTCTGAGCTGATTGGTAGAAGGAATGAGACTTATTAACATGTAAATAGATTTATCTGAGCACTAAAATGGATATGCTGAATAAATAGCTGTGTCAGAGAAACTGATTGTAACAAGTGGACTGAGAAGACAGCACATCACCTGATGAAGATGTTGAGAGTCAGCTTTCAAACACAATTGGAGATTATGCGAGGTAAATGGTGGGATGTCAGTAATTTATATAGGAGAGAAGAACAGCAATAATTGTAGACGTCAAAAAAGGCTCTAGTTAGGCAAGAAAGGCAAGAAGACCTCAAACTAAAAAAAGTGCTCGAGAGTGGAAACAAAATGGGAATGTAGAAATTTAGAATATGTTTTCCATCATTTCCTCACAGAAGTCTGCACGCTGGCTGCAGCAGATAAATTTTCTGGCATGTGCACAGATATTGCTGCTATCATGTCCTTGAGGAAGAAAATGGAAAGAAGAGCTTGTAAAGAGACAGATATCTGAAAAACCCATGCTTGTTGGTATCCTGAGGAAAGGAGAGTATGTACAACCTGTAACCATGGGTCAGTTATCCTCAGTGGTTCCCCTTCTACAAAGAAGTGGCAGATAGAGCTGCAGGAAGCAGGACAGGGCAGTAGAGTCCTCTGAGAGCCATGGAAGCACACAGATTTCTGCCATGCCAAGAGCTGGGTGCGACAGCCCAGGCTGCCTCTGCCAGCAGATGCTTCGCCATGGTGAGGTACAAAGGCACTGGTAAATTTGCAGTTAAGCATCTTCCCATCATAGAAAAGACATCTAGAAGTCTAATATCAAGCAGATTAAAGCAAAGGAATGCTAAAATAAAAGTCATCATTTCCTAAGGCATATTTTTCCCCTTTAAGAAATATATATCAGAGACCTAAGAAAATAAATGGCATAGACCTATGAATATAAACATGAATATGATTATGAACATAAGCAACAAAGTAAAGAAAGTAAATCTGAGGAGCTTCAGAGTTAGGCTTACAGTAGAAATAAAGGGAAGGAAGCATGTCCAATGAAGGAAGATGAGGCAGTTATTCCAGAAGTGGAAAATTGCCAAGCTGAGATTTACCACAACAGGCTGGAAGTCTTCAAATGAAAAGGCCTGGGAAGCATTGCAGTTACTGTGCCTTGGTTCATCTCCCATGCTGCACATTTTAAAAAGCTAAATGCCTATCACATGTTTCTTGAATAGCACTCCTCATCACAGAGTTCCAGAACTGTTTCTAACAAGAAAGCTCAGAAATAGACTCATATGCTTATTAAATCATCAATTCTGCTTGATTAAAAAAAGAAAAAAGAAAAAACAAAACCCAAAGCAAACCAAAACTCCTCAGAAAACTACATTCATGACATCGAATGGGTTTATTTTAGTTCATAAAAATACTGCATAAGCTCTTCAATCAAAATATAAAGTCCTTGGAAGTAAACCTAATTTCAATTTTGTGAAGATCAATAATTTAAGAACTAGATTTTTTAATTTGGGGCATTTAAGTTTTCTCCTTTGTGTTTTTTATATTTAATTTTAAATAACATACTGATAGTAAAGTTAATAGTTAAGAACTTATCCATTAATGTTAGAAGTATAATGGTACTGGGCCAAGACAATTCCACAGATTACAATCTATATGGTAGACTTTAATACTCAATTAGAACATATTATAAAGAGAGCTCCCAGGAAATTACTCTGAAAATAGAAGAGTGATTTGCTTTTAGTTTTTGACTTATCATATAGTCGTCAATTATATTTACAGTTAGACACCTGGACTAGGAAAGTTTTAGTCCTCCAACATTATCTTTGTTCTTTGAAAGATGTTGTTTTGCCAATAGAAGACAATCTGAATGCTTCTGTAAGGAATGAGAAGATGAATTAACACATTTTGATAATTTTTATATGACATGATTTAAATGTTTTTTTTCTTGTACAGTGAAGAAATTAAGCTCTTATTTACTTTAGAGATGATTAATAGAAGACTTCAAAAATATTTCTCATGGATGATAATGAAGATGAAACAGTTGAAGAGATGAGTGTGATAGGGTAGCAGGTATGAGGTCTGCTTCCCTAGAAATCACACCCAAATGGAGGACTAGCCCAGACTACATTTTTAAACAGGTCATAGACATTCTTCAGATTGCCACCATTTCAGACAGTCCCTTACTAAGTAAACACACAAACCTACGAACTGATTCTTTGTGCTATGTCATTTACCTACTGATCCATAGGGTTTTGAATGTCCTAGATATTTCAGAATTAGTCATCTTCCACTGTTAAATCTTTCTGATAATCTTTGATGTCTTCCTGGATTTGGCTGTCCTAAATAATGGTGACTTTCCTCATATTCCTCTTTACCAGATCATGAATCCACACAAAATACCTGTTGTAATATAGTTATCTGGAACATACATTTGATCTGCTCATTATGTTACTAAAAGATTCATAAATGGAGAAGAAATCAGTTCCTGACATGTATTGGGTCAACAGACTACTGTTTTTATGCAATGAGCTACATAACTTTTGTTTTTATAGTCAGATGGAAAAAGAAGAACCGATGGAATTTGTGGCAGGAAGAATGCTAACCAGGCATTCATTTTGTTACAGATGCCAAACACAGAGGCATTTCTGGGTTACTTTCAGTTTATAGACTGCAGTGATTGATTTAAAGTACTGCTATACTTACAACTAAAAGCTATTTGACTATGATCTGTGTCAAAGAAAAATGCCGTTGTTTGGCTTTCCATTTACGGAAAGATTTAATTATGCTTGCAAGGTTCAGACTTTTTTAGATGCAGAAAACATTTCCTGTGTTCCTATGTTCCTGGATTTCTGATTGTGCTGCAGCTGTTAGGCAGCTTGCATATCCAGTATAGCTGAACACGGAGGGATTATCTATATCATCAATATTGGGGAGGTGCAAACTTTCTAAATGGGTCAGCCTTGCTTTCAGTCCATAGTCCTGCACTGATTGGGACATACGGAGCATATTTGTCCTGCTGTAGGGATCCTAAAGAATCCTGGAACATCTTGCATAGCTGCTTTGAGATGGCTTTGTGGACACTACTAAGAAAACTCTCAGGTTGCCCTCTGGATCAGCACTGTCGTCCAGAGGCTTGGCTGGACATAACCACTGAATTGAGACCTCTCAGGTGGCTGGCTGAGATAACTGCTCCTTATCTCAGCAGCATTGCAGACCAGACTGATGCATGCTTGGCTGTATCTGCTGCATGCCACTGGGTAAGAAGTATAAGCATAAGGTAATGGTACAGTTTTTAAGCAAAGAAAACATCATTATCTCCAGATCAGTAGTCGTCAGTCCTGCTATATGTAGTCATTTAAGAACTGCCGAGAACAGAGAACAATCTTTTCCCTCAATTTGTATTACTCACTGTCTATTTTGTGAAGCAGTTGTTACAGGAAAATAAAACATGATTATTTAAATGCACTGATAACCATCTTTTCCCTTTGTAGCATGACATAAAATATGGCAAGGAGATATGTTGATTCTTGCAAGAATCAGAAGTAATTTTAGAAAATAGTCAGAATTAAATTTTCACAGTTTCTGAGGCACACATGGTACCAGTGCTTACGTTTCTTGCTTCATGTCACACCCAAAAACTGCAGTGAGACATTTACTTTAAATGTCAATGAGGTTCTGAAAGCAATCTAAGTTGATTGCTGAAAATAAGCTAAACTTTCTTTATTCTTGTGGTTTGCAGTTCTAGAAACAAAATCAGAAATGCTTTATGTTGTAACTGGTTGAGCAAACTAGAGATTGATGTGGTTTTGTGGTTTTCTTCGTTGTACCAGGAACTAACCAAAATACCCACTGGTCTTCTTGCCATGCCATTCTCTGTATTACTGCACATTACAATATGAAAAGGGAACCTCTAAGACACTCTGAGTTGCCTTTTGTTTGTTTCTATTTTCATTGTATTTTACTTCTCTTTTACAGTGGACTTTGAGTTTGCGCTATAGCTATATCCATAGATAGTTCAAATGTCATGACTGAGTCATAATCAAACATGCATCATAGAACTATAAGATGTTAAACATTAATTTCAGAGCACAGTTTAACAAGATAAAAGCATTAGTTCTCAAACACTTATCTCTCAACCTTATGGTAACTTGGTTTGAATTTAATGGCATCTTCCTCATGCAAGTAGAACATCTGAAATGGAAGAAAGAGAACAAAAATAAATTTTGCTCCTGCAAATCATTTTGGTAGAATAGATATTTCGAGTTGCAAGTATGAAAGTAACCAAGTAAATTGTAGGTGAATTGAAAATTGTTTAATGTTCAAAATATTCTTGGTTAATGAGAGGTTAGTCTTGGAAAGCATTGCTAGAGTCTTGCCCTGCCTAATTCTTCCCCAGGCCAGGGACAACAGGCTAATGTGAGCTGTTGATTGAACTAATGGGTCTCCTGGAAAGGGAAAAGAGAACTTTAATGTTAAGATGAAAGAAACAAAAGAATCAAGAAGAGAGTGTGAAGAGAATGCAACTCCAATATAACTCCTGACTTTGGATACAAAATCTGAGCTACTTCAGAAAGAAAAAAATATGTGAATCAGTCAATTACTTAAAAGAACTTCAGAAAAGGATTTTAGACGGAAGGCAAAAAAGAAAGCAAAGATATAATCTCTATGAAGAGCCTGGATTAGGTATAATACAATCTTCTAAGATTATGAGTTTAGTTTAAGGTGACACTGCTACTTCCCTTAAGGGTCAGAATTTCATATTAGTACATATAATTTCCTATTAGTTCATATACACATTCTTACAATGTCAAGTTATGCTGAAATAAAGAACTACAAATCAAAATGCTTGCTATGCTACCCATGGGCATTTGTTAAGGCTAGAAGAGTGTCTCCTGTCCATGTGAAAGGTCTTGTTTCTATAGTTCTTGTTTAATACATTTTAAATATTGTAGCAAGTATTACTTTCCAGATAACAGTAGGATGACCTGATCTTAGTACCGTTTAAATTTTGTAGCAGAAATGTACTCTCTTTCCCAGTACTGTTTCCTAAGTTATCAGCATTTGCACCTGCCCCTTCTCATTGCCCACACAGTCCTGCCTGATGATTGGACTTTTTCAAGTCTCTTGGTCCTTTCTGCCACTGAGAGAAGTGGTAGAAAGGTGTTGTTACTCACTGATATAACATTGACCAGGAATGCACCAGAATTGCAGTGCCTTTATTGGGAGATTAAGAAGACTGTAGCCCATCAGCACTGCTCTGCAATGAGGTCCTGTGGCTCTGGAGAGGTCTCTTCCTGGACAAAGACGAAACCTTCCATCTCTTCCCTAAAATGGTAACTTTTCTGAATGATGAAGGTTCGGTGAGCTGGCACCACTGCCACGATTACATGACACTTATATGAAAAATACAACACCTCCACCCCAAATATTCTAGTCAGTGCATAATAGCTGAGGCAGAGCACTGGTGCACATTTCTGAAGAACAGATAATTTGCACCTCATTGGTCTGGACTAGAAGCTGCACAAAACAGGTCAGACAGCACTGACTCTTCTGCACAGACCCCCAGCTGTGGTGAGCTGTCGTGGCTTTTTTGACAGTATACAATACAAACTAAGGTTTCAGGGCTTGGGTTGGGGTTTTTTTTGTTTGTTTATTTGTTTATTTTTAAATTTCTTTTAATTTTTTTTGGGGGGGGGTTGTTGCTTTTTTTGGTTGTTGTTGGGGTTTTTTTGCTTTTTTTAGGGTTTTTTTTTAGGTTTTTTTAGTTTTTTTGGTTTCTTTTCTCCTCTGGAGTTTTCTATGCCCTTTTCAAAGAAGGAAATAGACAACAGAACTTATGCAGCTAAAATTCTTTTCATTGCTGTACAAAAATTATTTTTCTTCCTTGCTCTGAATTCCTGGTAGTGTAACAATATCTCCCTCTAACCTGAGTAAATTTACATTTAAAGTTTTGTGTTGGCTTTTCAACCTTCTCAAATATTCATTAAAGGCTTTATCTAGTTTTTCAAATTATGTTTATAAACCAGAACAGTTTATTTGTATTTGTTTGCACAAAATCTTTAGAAAACAAAAACATTAAAATGTATTCGTAAATGAACAGTACCTTTTATGAATCAATTAATCTGACTTCATAGGTTTCTCTGTCACTGAGCAAAATTTGACAAACAGTAAACATTTTCCACTATCCTTTTTTTCCAGATATACAACTTTAAAACTAACTCCTTTGCAACTTAAGTTAACAAACTTTTATTTGTAAAATTAACAATTTTTAACCCTTTCATTTGCTTTCTTCCACCCTGAAAATCTACAAAATCTTGCTTTTTTAATATTTGCACTTCCATCCACGTAAACAGTTTTTTAAAAACTTGTTTCAGCTCCTCCTCTGTTTTCACGTTCTTTCAGTAATTCCTGAGTTCTTGCAATAGTGTGTTTCCATCCCAGGTGCACCTCCACGTGCCAAGCCTGGCTCAGATATGTGCAGTTAATTGGCTGTGCAGGTGTATCCATGCGGAGTCACCCACTGTTCCAAGTCAACAAGCTTTGTAGAATGGTTAAATGAATCAGTCCAAAGGGAAAATATATCTTAGAAATGACCATTATAGAAGTATATCAGGACTGTAAACCTGAATTATTGCTATTTTTGAGTTACTGTGTGAACAGTGAGTTTTGTAATCTGACTCCGGTTCCCCAAGTGATAAAGCATTCTGTAGCATAATATTTTTTGAAACAAATTTAATTTCATTCCAGGTGTGAATGTTTCGGATAACTGTGTGGCAGATGTTTCCGACTGGCCACTATGAAACTGCAGCTAAAATTTCCTTTTCCACATGAGCAGGAATTTCAAAAAGAAAGGTACTTTCAGCTCTGGAAAGTCAGGCCAGGTGAAAACTGAGTACTGTTCTTTCTATCTTATTTGTGTAGTCCTTTGTTCTGTACTTCATATCTTCATTTGTAAAGATAAAAAACCCCCTCTTTTGTTTCAAGCTAAACAAAACTGGAAATCCCTGTACTTACAGGTACCCGTTTTTTGTTGCTTTGTCTGTTTTGTTTTTATTTTTTGTTTTTGTTGTTTTTTGTGTGTGTGTGGTTTGGGTTTTTGTTTGTTATTTTGGTTTGGTGTTTTGTTTTGTTTTGTTTGTTTGGTTTGTTTTTTTCTGTTATAAAAAAAGTAGAAAAGGAGCAGAAGCACTATCAGGTCAGGAGGGTATAACCAAATCAGAAGTCTCATTTATTGCTTTGCTTTGCATGGGTCTAATGCATGGTACACATGGAGTGAAGCAAAGAATCTTCTTTGTCTTTCACACAGAGGTCAGACGTGCCAGTACATGTTAGGATGGTTGTAGAGTACATACTGCATAAGGGTAAACAGCAAACAAAAAGCAGGTAGACTTGCTTGTTTGGTATGTGTGAGGTACAGCATAAACACCCCAGTGCTCCCATTAGACACGTTTTCTCGCTGCTCATTTGCATTTGTTTTCAGCTACAGCACTCTGTGCAGATGTGGCTAAAAGCACTAGAGTTAATAAAACTCAAACAGTTTATTCAAATACCCTCTCTATATACAAGCACCTGAGAAGGTATCTAGCATGTAATGCACTGCTGTATATTCTATATATATTGCTATAATGCATTGTTTCCTACAATTATTCCTGTAGACCCATTTATTTGCAGAAATTCAAAGAGCTGTAAAATTTTAAAATAGTTGCAGAATTATGGAACTGTTCCTCCACTCCTGACACCTTTTTCTGAATCTTAAACCCCTGTCTTTTGTTTGAACAAATGTGTGGAAAAGATTGCTTATAATGAGAACATGTGAAAGGGTTTGGGCTTGCTCCACAGTGAGTGAAACAGAATGCAAGAATTTCAGAAATAATTCTGGGGCAGAGTGGCACCTCTTCAATCGGTTCTGCACTGAGCCAGGCCTGTTTGTGCACTCCAGCTGCCACTCAACAGAACCCCACTGTGGCTTGCTTGGAAGCCCTTGAGTGTGCATCAGCATAGCCATATCCCAGAGTTGTTTATGTTTATTTTTATGTACATATTTTGTGATGATGATTGTAAAATAAAGATGTTCTAGCTTATGGACTTGTATCACACAACTAAAAGTCTTTCTTCAGTCTGGTCATTGTCCATTTATATTTTCTGTCTTGAGGGAATTTTCTCTTAAATATATTACAGCTACACTCACTTTGGGCACTAAATGTAATGGGAATGTATTTTATACAGAACAGGAAATGCACCTTTGCCTAAGCTTTCCTCCTAGTACAAGGCCTATCCCTCATTTAGCCTTGTTTTTAATAAATGCAGTGTCATTGCTTAAGAGACTGAACAATTTTAACAAGACACTAATGGTCATGATGTTTATTGACAAGAAAAGAAGTAGCAGCTAATGTTATCCTAATTATTTAGATCTCTTTTGAGTTAAGTCTTGATTCCAAATTGATTGAAATAAATTTAAGTAAGTAGTTTCATCTGACTTTGGATCATGTCATAAAGCTTTAACTTACACATACAGGCAGGAGTTCCCCACATATGCTGAGGTCTGTTAGCACCTTTTCCTTGTTCCTCAAGAAAGTAGGATAAATGCAAGGATTTTTTCCCTCTCATAATTAGAATGAACAAATTAAGAGCTGAGTTGTAAATGATCTTCCTTTGACCTTTTTCTGCAACATCTCTAACTTTAATAGATGTTCTATCACCACATCACAATAATTGAAGAATAACATATAGTAATGGGTGAATGATGTCCAGCCACCAATTCCATGACTGTACTGCTGCCATGTTAAAATATTAACCCAACACCTGCGTCACTAGGAAAAAAAAAGATAAGTATTCTTATTAAATAAACAAGGGAGGAAATTGTTCAGCCCATTATGCTGGAAGTTACATATTATAATATTCACTGTCAATGCAGTTTTCAATTTCAGTGCTTTATATATAAATATTTTATACAGAAAATCTGTTTGTATGGCTGATATATTCTGATTTTGTGCGTTTGTTTCTCCTGAAAACTTTAACCAGTTTTTATTTCTTGCTTTCATGTGTTCTACAGGTCTAGGTGATGGAATAAGTTTTGACAGAATTCAAAACTTGGTTTTTAACATGTTAGGTTAAACAGAGTTCCTTAAGCAGACTTTCTCAAAACCAACAGTTCTAGCTAATTTTTACCTTCAGAGCAAAAAAATAAATATTATCATAACACTCATGACTAACTCAAATGCTAACACCTGATGCTACAGGAAAGCCACACAAGTACAAAAGTACTTTCAATTTGGCAAGTGAGACATACAGTGGGCGTCCTTCACCCTGAAACTCTGCTCTGCATAGAAACACTCAGCTAGGATTGCTCTATCCCTAGTAAGAAAAGACCTTAGCCTAGAGGGCTTGGCTGGAACAGTGCAGGCATTGATCTAAACATTCATCTCAGCTTCCTTGTACCGTGGTCCTGTGTGATAATGTGGAATTTGGCAACTATAGAATTGTTTTGGGGGTTTGGACAGTTTTTTCCTTTTTTTTTTTTTAAACGTTCTAGGATGCTAAACATTTTGTTGAGACAATGTTTATTGACAGAAAAAGCAAGTACTAATATGAAGAATGAGTCTGCAAGAATCTTGTGATGGGGGAAATAACAGCTTCTAAAATTTAAGCTCATACATGGAGATATGGTATTGCAGAATAAAGATTGATAACATTGACATCTTATTTACATCCATGCATACACTTTAAATTAGTTCAGATGGAAAGGTAGAACAGATTCGGTAGAAGAGTAGAAGAGATCTAGGCAGAGAAAGGCAATAAACAGAACTAATCCGTTTCATGATGAAAAGAGTTGTCTATTTGAAAACACAACCTCCCTTCAACCCTTCCTCTTCAGGTTTTGTCAAATTAACATAATGTTTTTAGATAAAGTTACAAATGTATGTCATAGTATCAATATAACAAGCATAGATTTTCACTAGAGTGTTTGATTTAAAGCAACTTGAAGAGCAAAATAGAATAACAAAAGGACAAATATAGACTACAACAGCTCCAATGATAATTTTAGCATGTCATTGTAGGCAGAGCATAAAGGTACTGGAAAGGGAAAAAAGATTAAGGGATAGAATGGCTTTCCCCTCTTACCTCTCTTCCATCCTGCTCTGAGCCCTAGCAGCAGCAATATACCTTCTGTCAGGCATTATCAGGCTTTTCCAGATGCTCAGGATTTCTCCAACACCCTTTCTTCATTCACCTTGCAACCAAAAGACCTAGAAATATGCTATACTGGAGGTTGTACAGGTAAGAAGTACTTGAGTACTTTTCAAGTAAAAAAATTACAAGAGTGGCTTAAGTGCTGAAAAACAGCAGCAAAGCTTTAATGAAGTTCAGTTTGTTTAGCTCTTAAAAGATGAAGCAAATAGCTAGTTTGATGACAATCTATTGGAAAAATTACGGACAACACAGGCATTTTATAGCCAACTGCTCCAATACGAAATAAGAAATTGTAGCTAGGGCAGAAATTAAAGGTAAGCTTTTAACGGCTACGCTGATTAAAAAGCTGGTAACCAAAGTCTGTGGCTACCAGTATTTCCAGTGATCATCTATTATTACAAATTATCAAATCAGGAATGGATATTTCAGGAAAAGTGCACTCTGATGCAAGCACAACTGTTGAAACTGAAGCAAGAATTAAACCATTTTCTGAGTTATCACCTGCTTGCCTTTGAGGTGGGTAGAAGGTGCAACTTTAATTGATTTCACTGATAGATTGTGAACGGGGAACTCCTGCCTGTATTTATGAGGTAAGGATTCAGGACTCCTTTCTTCATTCCATCATTGATTTTTTGCAGTAGACAGGCAATTAGATGTGCTTTGAAGAGGTATTCTGAGATTAGTCCTATAAATAGTTAATACGTGAAAAGTTTTCTGATCTGTTATTGTGTATCAGTAGTATTTATGATCAATGTGTTTGTAAGTGATTCTGTTCTGTTCTAGCTTCTGAGTGAAGTTGCTGCTGCATAACGGCTGATACACGTTTTGGAAGCTGAAGAGCAACAGTATCTCTCTACTGCATAAGGAGTTGGACTGAGATTTTTGTAAGTGCAGTATATTTTGCCCAGAAAGATGTTGAAGCAGTCTTGTTTATCTTTACCACACACATTTTCCAGTAAAGATTTCCTGTTGGGAAACTCAAAGCACTCAAAAATAAGAAAGCATTTTATGAAATGATTAAAAGCAAACTTCATTGTCAATATATAGTTTATAATTTCCTTGTTATTGATTCATTTTCCTTATACATCTTCCTTACCCAAATCACCTACTAGCTTTTCTGATTCAGTTGTGTTTTTTCCCCCCAATCTTGCTGTTTCCAGCTTAATCCCCAACTTTCTGGTGCACTTCCTTGTAGTAGACTCCAGGGAGACAAAAGTAAAAAATGGAAGTAGGAGCATAAAATCCAAACTGTTCTATTGCCCATCAGATGTAAGGTAACACATAAGGAGCAATGACTGATGTACCAGGTTTTAACAGTAAGTTGAGCTCTTTGTTAGTGACCAACCTGTTGTAGGACAGGAATAGAAGATTAGGAAATGTGATATCTCTGTTGTATGTTATCTTTGTCTTGTATATTACTCAGAGGAGAAAATTATAGTAGATGTAGCAGGAAGACAAATTTCCTGACTTGAACTTAGACCCAGTGAGCCCAGATAGTCCCAAATGGAAAAGAGAGGGATGCTTTGTACTGAACGTCCCCTTGAGGCTAAATAATTCTAGTGGCTTTTTATGTGTGAGCTCCAAAACCATGCTTTTATGGTTTCCAACTTAAATAACATGTAGCTAATATAAAGAAGCATGCTGTTCTTAGAGAACAGAACAGACCTGGAGTTAAGGATTTAATAGAAAGAAGAGAAGTGGGGAGTATGTATTTTGATTCAGCTGTGTTTGAGGAGGGTTTGAAAAACTCTTGTTCCTGGAAACAATGAGATACAAACCTGTTTGCATAGTTGATCTCTGGCCAGAAAGGATTCCTGTCAAGTGAAATATTAACCCATAAGGAATGCAGTTTCTTAGGGCAATGAGCTATTGGCTTCAAACCAACTTTAATGCAGAGCTAAGGTGACCATTTAGAAAACATATATGCATCCAGAGGCCTGCATGACTGCCAGACCAGAATAGGATTACCCTTTCTCTTAGCTACAGCTTACTGGTTTGTAATTGGCCTGGTTCTGTAGTGCTGAAAAGTAATTTCTAGCTGTATAGTGGACAAAAGTCTTTTACTTTGGTTGTGTCATTGATGCAGGCAGGTGTTTATATTATGAAAACTATAATAGCAGCTAGGAGCTCTGTTAGTAATTCTAACGTTTCAGGATAGAGAGCTCGCTCAAGGCAAGTTTCCTCCCCAGAGTCTTTGCTAGGAGTGATAATCTTCCTAAGCAAGGACAAATTTACACAGGATCCATGTCATAGGAGGCATGGAAAGGGAAACATGAAAAGCTCTGAGCCTGTTGAGGGTGACAGGTAAAAAGTCCCAAGCCTCATTCCTTTGCAGCATGATGTGCTAGTTCTGCTAGTGAGTGCCAAGTTCAAGCTGCACCTATTGAGCCCACTAGGTAGTTGCTGCTCCAGGAAATGCTTTTTAGGCCCTGGGAGGCATTTACACTGAAATGCCAAAATACCAGTGGAACAACTTATTCTTTCTGTCAACTCAGAAAGGGCTAAGCCTCTGAAGCATGATTTAGACCACAATGTTCATGTTATATTGTTCCATCTTTTTTTGTTCACAGAGATCAAAGCACAAGTATGACTTTCTGTCCATGGGCTCTGATGGACTCTGGTGTGCTTTGCAGGTGTTCTATGCACAGCTAGAGGAGGCCCAAACGTGTTGGAACTCACACCTGTGGGATAATTAAAAAAACCTCCCAACTGTGTTCTCTGCAGAGTGAGTTTCTTTCTCGAAGTACTATTCACTTCCCAATGACTTGGTGGCATTCTGGAGACCTAACAGTAGGACTGATTTGATTCTTTTTATGGTGGGTTTCAATTCACTCATTGGTTCTTGTAGGTTTCTTTGGATTAGAACCTTTTTGACTAGGAAGTTTTGGAGAAGGAAGATGTGAGGAAGTAAGCATTACATCCCAAATCCCACTCACTTGTGGCACTGAAATGAGCATTTATGCATGGAAGGTATATGGCCTTAAATAAATAAGAAAGGCCTCATTAATAGTAATGTTAAAACTATCATAACTAGGAAACTGGGTTAATCCACTCAGGAGAAAAAAGGTGGCTCCATTTGCTGTGCTTTTTATTTTCTATTTTTCACAGGGTCATTCCAACATTCATTTCACATTAGGTGAGTTTGTAGCCACAGCAGAAAGAGCAAGAACATTCTCACATTAAAGGTTTGACTATAGCCTCAGAGAGGGACTGTTATGGACAGTGTCCTGGAAGTGTCTCAGCTCTCATTAAACACAGATCATTAAACATACTGCATGACGAGTCATTGTGGCTGTCACATATAGTGAGGCCATGCTGCTGCTGTTACCACTATGCAAAAGGCAGGAGGTTAAGTTTTAGTATCATTACAATTTTGTCCACAAAAGAAGGAAAAACTTAACCAAAACAACCCCTTTGCTTTCCCTAATTCCTCCTTTTATCTCATACATGTTAATATTGACCCATGGAGGGATTTCACTCCTCAGCAAATAACTTGATCAGTGGCTTACAAACAGAGTTGACTGAAAATTGTATTTGTGGGCACATAGTTCATGTTGCTTTCAATGACAAAGAAACAAAGACTTATAAGTCACTAATTCTTTGAAACACTAAACATTTCTGACAGGGTGCTTTGAGTAGAAATTGGAAACCTGATACTCTTGAAGAACCAAACTGAGCAAAAAATCCTTTAACAAGAGAAAAAATAGAGAAAATATAGCCTTAAAGGGGATTTGTAAATGCCTTCATAACAGGAGGTACTACTGAACTCTTATAATGGCATCTAGAGTATACCACTGTAAGATCATCTTTCTTATGGAGGCACATGGAATACAGCACATCAAACTGCACCCTCTGCAGTCAGTAATTAAATTGCTGCTAAGTCCATGAGCAGAGTGGGTCCCAACGTGGTGGAGATCACTGCTACTATTTTTAGTCTGTATTTCAATAGCTTCATGTGTCTTAAGCAGGTCTTGCCCCTCATCTGTCTCACAGGGGATGTACTGTCAACTACTGTGTGTTTGCAGCTGGGATGCAGCCTAATTCCAGTCTTTTTCCAATCTGCTTCTGGTAACACAAGGGCGGAGCATTTAGTAATCTGTGATCCAAGTACACCTGGTGGTTAAAGGTATTGCAGTACAACTTGCAGGAAAAATAATAAATTGTCTGAAACAGGTACTAAATGCTTGAAAGGACAATCTCCTTCCATTAGAAAAACCCAAAACAACCTAACCAAAACTAGAATAAAACCTCACTGATTCCACATTCTGCTTTTATGTAAAAAAACCTACGGAGCAGAATAGAAAATCCATTCCAAAACAAACAAACAAACAAACAAACAAACAAACAAACAAACAATCCTTCACTCAAAACCACAATTCAAGTGACATGGTGATAAATAAACTAACCAATTGGATTTTGACTTGCTGAGATCTATGTGATAACTCAGATCTTGTAACTGGGAGCACTGAATATATGTGAAATAAAATTTAAAAAAAGAAAATCTAAATTTTGAAGAGAATCTGCCACCCCCAAATTTAAGGAAATTGTATCATGTTGTTTTATCTTCATTATGACAGAAGATAAACAGATAATTTTATTTGGATCCAAATAGAAATACATTCTGGCATCTGTTCTATGCCAATAGTTGCTCTTGCTATGAACATGCTTACATTTTATTGCATTGGGCTATTTGCCACTTTATGTAAGCTACACCAGCTGCTCTTGCTCTTGCATGACAGATTACTGCATGCAGCATTCTGGTTTTTCCTAAAGCAGATAACGCTTTGTAAAATCCGGATAACTAAGTCTCTAGGAAGTGATTGTAAGTTATATTAAAACTATGATAACTGAGAACAGAAACAGCCTTGAAGAACGGTACTAAAAAGCTGCTATTTCAAGGGAAGATTGTGATTATGTTTTTACTAATGTACATGCTTACATTCTTTTACCTGCTATATTTTTTCTACTACTTGCTAATTTTGCTTAAGGTTGGCACACAATGAAGACAAATATTAATAGTAATGACCTTATACACTGAGAAAATTTCTATTTTAATTTTTATGGCAATGAAATGCACTGAAATCAGTTTCAATCTATGTGAAAACAAAGCCTCCAAATTCTCTTTGTTGCATTTCTGTGACAGGTTTCATGCTCTGTTTTCCTGGCAACCTTCTGCCTGGGAAAGCAGCATTATGCAAATAAAACCTCAAATGGCAGCCACAGAAGGAAAATACAACACAATTTTTCTTGACATCTTGGTAATACAGGTAAGATCATGATATCACAAAACTAAATCAAGTTGTTTTTCTCAGGTGTAAACTCTGCCTCAGCTACATTTTAAAACCAGTTTTCCTATGATTTGGATGCACCCTGGCTGCAAAATTGTATTCATTCCAAATTTAGAAATATCATGCTTAAACAGTAGTTGGACTTTGCTGGTTTTGATAGGTGTTGGTGATTAAAGTGCCCATAAGGTGTGTGGGGCACTGCTGCTACAATAAAAAGTCTAAGTCTAATTGTTCTGAGGGTGTGGAGAGAAGCAGCAGGGGATGCTGGTAGGGACAGTAAAAGCTCAACAGGGTTACGGAAACCTGCCAAATCTCCATCCTCACTGCAGGGAGCTCCTGATGCTGCCAGGCTGTAAGGAAAACAGATGGCTGTTGCCTTTAAAGCCAGTAACATTAATTTCTGTGCCTGTTGTGTATTTTTGCTCCTTCCCCTCGATTTTCCAACTCTTGCAGTAGCTCCTGTAGCAGCCAGGCATTGGCAGACATGTTGGAAGGCAGCCACGCACACGGGTGAGTTTCAGCTGAAGATGATGGCTGCTTTGTTTTGGTTTTCCTTTTCCCCAAGCTGCCTCTACAATTTGGCAAAGGGATATCAGGATTAGAAATAGTGGGATTGGAGAACATGCCAGAAGCTATTAGAGGGAAAGAGGCAGAGCTATAGTAAATGTGGAGATGGAGCAGTGCCAGTAGGAGCATGGGCATGGCGGTTTGGATGCAATTAGTGCAGCCGGCCAAACATACCCTAACATGGACACTTCACAGCTACGTGCTGAATAATCCTCTATGTTGCGCTTATTTTCAGTGGGGTATAGCTAAAACCTGTAGATGGGGCCTTGTTTTTTCCTCAAAAACAGTAATAATGTGGATCTGGTAAGTCTGTAGCCGCTAGAAGTGATTTCGCAGAATGCTCTAAATCAAATCTCTGTATCTAACAGAGAAGAGCATGAGATGGAAAAAAATATTTACATTTGTTTGCACTGTATTTCAGCTATTCTGAATGACTGAAAGAGTTTGGGTTTTCTCCTTAGCTTTCTGAAACTTCTAATGCATTTGTATGCTGCTGTGAAGACTAAAAAAGCACCGCTTTGAAGGAAGACAGAAACATACAGGATGCTGAGTTAAAATTTTAGAATATAACTAAGAGAGCTCAAAGAAAGACAGTGGCTTGAGCAGAGTTAGGAATTCAATTAAATATATGCAGAGGTAGACATGCAGAATAATGATGGCATATGACTAACTTGTCACCTACCTTAGGGGAAAAATTCTGCCCTTGTGCAGGTTTCTGACTGTTGATCTCAAGCAATGAGTGTTCGTGCTTTTAATAGATGATTCTGATTTAGGCCAATGAAAGCTAATGGAAGCTTTTTCTAGTCTCTGAGGAAAGAATACCAGCCCAATCAAACAAGCAAATTTGGAGCTTGGCATCTGAATTGAATAGCAAAAGTGGATAATTTCCTCTTGCAAAAGCTGTGTGCCATCATTATTCTATGATACTCTAAAAATTTCATAATTAGTACTGACTTGTTATTTTTGCCATCTCCTGCATTTAATCATTTAGCCACTATTGCTGTCTACTAAGAGAGATACTAAAGCCACTTATTCAAAAGTCCTGTCTGGCTTGTCCAAAATAGAATACAATTCCTAAACCAGCAAAATATGATGCATACAGCTGCCCCAGCTAAGTAATTGTAGCAAATAATTCTAGATGCACAGCCACAAAACAAACTCAATAGAAACATCTAAGCATTCGACAAGCATTTATGTCTAATTTATATTCTTTTACATTTTTCTGTGGTGGCGTAGTTTATCATCATTCTTTTCTCTGGTCTCTGGTTTATGAGCCTCACAGGAGACAGCTAAATATAGCATAAAATAGCCACAGTGCATTAAATCACACACACACAAAAAAATCCCATTAATAAGCCCTAATGAAATTGTACTTATGACTCAATGGTAAGGTACTTAAGAGCTATAGATCAGTACATTTTATTAATGCTGTAGAACATGCTCCATCAAACTACCAAGTATATACAAACAGATGATTAAAACACCTGTAGATACTCATATAGGCTACATAGAACTGAAATTATCATCTGGACAAAAAAAATAACATCTCTCAAGAAAAGCTGTAGTATAGGTATCGATCATTAATTTATGACTTCCATTTAGGGATGGTCTGTGATTAAAGCACTATATTATTTCTTTGCTTTGAGTCACAAGTAACCCTGTCTCCCTTACAGTCTTTGAATCTGCAAGTAGCTGAAGGATTTGGTGCAGAGTGCACAATGTGAATGAACATTTGAAAATGAGTGGCAAGAATTTTCTTGGCTCATTAATATTAACACAATGTGGAATTGGAAAGAAGATAGGTATTGCTTTATAACCTTCTGTTCTCAAGGGTCTTAGAATTTTACATTTTATGTGCTGTATGTACAGGCTTTATTCCCCTGCAAAGAGAAATTACATTTTCTTCAAGCCCTTAACTT
This sequence comes from Sturnus vulgaris, assembly GCF_052056855.1. NCBI lineage: Eukaryota > Metazoa > Chordata > Aves > Passeriformes > Sturnidae > Sturnus > Sturnus vulgaris. The sequence goes on along the minus strand of NC_142249.1, from coordinate 20,987,840 downwards.
ACAAGTTGGCACAGTGGCATGTGTGATAAGAGATACTAGACATCTGGAAGGGTATCTTGTTCCCTGTTGTGATGCTGCTGTTTATCTCATCTCTCCAAGCATGCATTTTTGAAAACGTATTCATGAGTTTAGTTCTCATTTTGTGCGAGGTTGTTGATACATGCAAATTTTTTTGGTGGGGGAGAAGGGCAACCTTGTTTATTACTATTATGCTATTGCAGTACTTAGTGCTGTTTTGGTGCAAGAACATCCTTGTCTGTGGGACAACTCTTTTAACTGTCTTGAGTGTGTAAGTTTTATATTAATTAAATGATTCATTGAGGGTCATAAATTCCGGTGAGAAGTGCTGTGTAATGCCCTTACACAAAGGAAAAGCATTACTAGCTGGATGGACAGGTGGGCATAAGAAATTTGGAAACTCTGAATGGGGTGAAAAGTTTTTTCTTTCCTGTAGTGCTTAGAGAGTGCCTAGACAGTGTAAAATGCCCAAATCTTATATCTTTAATCCAGTAACTGAGGAAGATGCAAAACCTCACAGTGGTGGGTTTAAAGGTTTGAGAGAAATTACTATCAGTCTGAAAATGTGGAATAAATTACTCGACTCCATCCTAAAAAGGAGGCCGAGGGACCTGCATTTTTTCTCACTGGTTTGATTCTGGGATGGGAAAATTTTCTCACAGCTGGGGGATTTAGTAATCTGGCTGCAGGCTTTGAACTGAAAATACGCCCTACTATCAAAGCTAGGTTCTTCAGGCCCTAATATGGGATTATGGTGATAACTGCATGGTTTAATAAAATGTTGTAGTTGAGATTTGAGCAGGAGCTGTTCAGATCATGCCAGCATAAGCACTGACCACAGCAACAGGACATGTAAACTCTCAGCCCTGCTTAGAGCAGAAGGCAACAGGCCAGTAAACAGGCAATGCTTCTAACAGATGCTGAGGTTATAAGACTTAAGGTTATAAGATGTTTAAAACCAGATTTTTACAAAAGCTGACATGGTAAAATCTTGTGGGTTTATACAGGCTGCATGACATATATTAATGCTCTACTTTGTGTAGGCACCAAGATCTAAATCAGTTTCAGGGAAAGAAAGAAAGAAGTCAAATGTTTAATCCAGACACTGCTCAAATTCACAATGTGTCTGAAGGTGGAAAGCCTGTGTGAACTTACTTCTAGAGGCAGTGAGTGAAATCCTACACTGATCATTTCAGGGAAAGAGAAGTCCTAAAACACCCAGTAAATCTGCCAAGGTTCTTTCCCTTCATTTCCCATTCAGAGCTAGAAATGGAGGAGAGAAATATATCACATGTGGTTTACTCCGTTGCTCATATTGTGGTACCTGCATTCTCAGAAAGCCCTAAAAGCTTTTATTTGTTCCAGTCACAAAGCAAACCTTCAAACTGTGACATTTTCAGTGAGAAATGAGTTCACACAATGTAATGGGATTGCTTTCATCACCTGAACCTCCTTCCTGAATTGCAGCTTGCTTCTCGCTTTGACTCAGCTACCCAGCAGTCCCTACTCCTGGGGTCAGCTGGAGTGTTTTCAAGATAATGGGCTAAAATCCAAGAATGTACCAAAAGCTGCCCAGTCACCAAATGCTCCTGAAATAATTTCAAACATTTTATGTTGTCAAACCCTTACAAATATAATTTCAACTAGTACAAAACATAATAAGACATACGGGCAAATTCTGTTCAAATAATTCATTGCCTTTGTAGCATCGACCTGCTTTTAATTTAGAATGTGTTCCTATTGTTTACTTTTTTGCAGCATTACTGGATAAGACTTGTGGACTTTTGCAACGCTTTATACAAACACCCTGAAACAACCTTTACTGAAACTAGGTTTTGTACTAGTTGAAATTTTATTTGTAAGGGTTTGATAAAACAAAATTAAGTGATACTCATCATACAGGTATTGTTGACTGGCAAAGTGGTGGAAAATGAGGAAAGAGGAGGAGGAGTGTGTGGGTAAGGATGGCTACTCTGTAGTAGCTAGCTGACTCTGATTTCAGAGAGGAAAAAATCTAATTTTTTTGAGGGGACTCCCTGAATTTGCACCTCGGGTTCCTAGAAGTACAGGTGTCTTGAGTCTGAAATGATGAAAATTTTAATGGAGTTCCAAGCTTTTCCATACATTTTTTTGTGAATGGTAGCTTTCCAGAAACCATCAAGGAAATGACTACTACTATTGAAGCTCTGCATGAGTTGTCTATTTTAGCAGGGTTCAGAGTTTCAAGAAAATCAAGTAACTGATAGATGAGTCACATCCCTGGTTGGCCTTAGGGCCAGCTGCCACACTGCATACATGAATGCACATGAGTCATGTCAATGCCTCGGGGAGGAGCTGGCTCCATGGGTTAGAGTAACATGACAGCTTGCTGGAAATTAGAGCAGAGAGAGGGGCCCTGTAGAAGTTTATAAGCAGAACAGGTGGCAGAAAGTAAGGGGTAATCACACATTTTAAAATTAAAAAGAAAAAAAATCTCTGGGGACTGTATGGCCCCAAAATCTTCAACTAGGTCTGGGAAGGCTCCTGTGAGATTCAAAGTCACCTTGCAGGAATACTTTGGCAGGCTGCTCTGCCCCCCAAAAACCTATTCCCTTAGTCTGCTGTACAGGATTTATATGCTTCACTGAATGTCCACCTGCTGCATGTGTATGTCAACAGCCAGCTTCCGAAGAGCCATTGCAGGGCAATGGGATTTTGGTGTTGTTTTGTCTTTGGGATAGACTTTTGGGATATATGCTGCAATTCCTTGGCTACATACAAGGCATAATGAGAAGCAGTTGAGAAATTATCTGAATAGTGTTGCTGCTTCTAGTAATAAGGAGTTAAAGGATGCAGATGCTCAACTGCATGATGCACTACTCTCAGATATTTTCAATACTGACTTTTAAACTTTTGTAACTAGAAGTCCAAACTGGCCTGGTGAAACAGATTCATGCCCTATGCTGTCAGCATAGCAGTGATACTGAGAGCACAGAGAAGTCTAGAAAACAACAAGATTTTTATTTCTTAAGAGCTAATCATTTGTATGAATAAAAAGAATGGAAATACGTGAATACAAAAAACTTGTTCTCTGGTATTTTAAGAATCTCTCCAGGTCTCATCAACAGGGTCTCAGTGTGGTAAGATTCCATTTTTCAGAGAAGATTTTATCCTTACATGCAATATATATAGCTGCTAAATAAAAAGGCAAACAATGGAATTTATCCAAAGCCTTGTTTTCACTTACAGTACTTCCTCTTTCCTTGCTTCCAGTTTGCCACTGCTTCAGCTCTGGGTAGTGGTGGTCTGCGTACATGCCTCATGTGAACAGTTGTAAGAATCTTCCCTGTACATTTCCATTTTTCTTAATTTTTTTCACTATTTTTTTATCCTTCCCACTTGCTGTTCACAGTGACTGACCGTTCACCTTTTGAAATATTGCTGGCATTCTTATTCTCTTATTCACTCTCTGCTTCTGAGCACCCAGGCCCTGAAAGTCGAAAAGCCAAGGCTGTGTGGCAGGTGGGCGAATGCTTCTTGTGCAAATACATTCATTTGCATTTGAATGTTTCATTTGCATACAAATGCTTTCATTCATAGGAATAAAAAGATTCTCTCCATGTGCACCATTTGTGCAGAGAAAAATTGGACTCATGAAAGTATTAAGAAAAGTAGGGGAGAGACCAGATCTCCCGCCATTTTCACTTTGGTACTATGTTTACAATCTGATAATATATGTCTGAGAAGAACTAAAATTCAATTTTCAAGTACTGTTGATTTTTAAATTTTTTGCTGCACAAGATTGTTGTTGGCTTTCCATGGTGTGCATACAGAGCCAAATGGTGTAGATTTAAAGTGGTCTTAATACTAACTGGAACCACAAGGAAGAACCAGAGTATAAATGAAACTATTATTATGGAGATAAAGAAGGTCAAATACTATTTCTCCTCAAAATTGCTGACATTGAGCAGAAACTCTGAAAGTCTTTTACTCTTACTTTTTATTATATCTGTAGTAGATAAATTTGTACTTAAGTCTGTGATTTTTAATACCCTTTACTTGACGTCATCACTAGCATAGACAGACGTGCTTCTTAACTTGGCTCACAATTCTGTATACAAGTCACTTTTCTATGATGAATTACCAGTCAAATGCAAAGTGTGTCAGAAAATGTAAATAGTATTATATATCTAAATAATTTGAGTGGTGCCATCAGCAAAGAAACGGTCATCATAAGAGATAAGGTCAGCCAATGCTTCAAAACAGACTACTGGCAACACTCAAAAATTACTTTTACTTTTTGACTTACATTTTAAGTGGGATGGGAAGAACTGTTGGAAGAACACACTTAAGTTTTGGAATTTTCCTTTATCTAGTAGATGTTGAGCAGACCAAAAACGTCTTTTAAAAATTTTCTAATATGATGGCTACTAATCTTTGTGATAAGAAAACCTAGAGCCTGTAATCTTCCACCAGAAACTTCTCTCTGGACACTGAACTGCTTCTTTTTATGTTCTGGTAGTCATGGCTCTGCTCAGATCAAAATGATCTGAAGAAAATTTTGAGGTAAAAAGAGGTGGTTATAGTGTTTTTTGAAACATTTAATCCCAGAATCTTGATTTTGTTCCAATTGTTTAGGAAATTAAATAGGTTAATGGAAAGGACATGTAACTGTGTAGTGACTGTTTTTTTCTGGCAGGCAGCACTTAAGCCATTCAATTACACTCCTAGGTGTGCAGTGAAAGATCAGGGCTGAGGATGCAGATGCTGCAAGGTTTATTAATTGGCTTCCTGTGTTTTGCAGAGTGTAATGGATGTGGTCTGGAATCTACTGGTTCAGTGCTTATGGTGGTTTTAGAGTAGCTGGTGCAGCACAGTATGAGTGACCAAAGCTATGAAACAGGTGCTTCTTTTACATATGCACTTTGTAACTGAGCTCGGTAGAAATATGTATTTGAATCTTAAAAGCCCTGATTAAGGGAGATTGTCACCCAGAAACTGACCATCAGGACAGTGACTACAGGGGAGGTATTTGGCAGAGAAGATGTTGGCTAACAGTCTAGTGCTTGTGGTGAAGAGAGAGCCAACAGCTCATCAGGTGGGGAGTGATGTGGTGAGACTGTCCTAAAATCCAGATAAGTTAAGTTTTCTAAAGTTAATATTTGCAGTGGCCTAAAGCAGAAGTAGGCATGGAAAAAGTTAGATTCTTCTTGTGCCTTGCACCTTCTCAGAGGCACCTCATAGCAGCGTAGAGGAGCTCTAACACTTTTATAAATCCAACACATTAACCAGATAATTTATAGTCATTACAGTCAATATGTGTTTCAAAAATCCAAGAAAAGAATAGGATGGGGTTATTCCTGGCCAGTGTTTGGAAAGATGAAAAAGAAATAACAGGAAGATGTTTCACAGCTTTTTCAGAACCACAACTCAAAGGAATCATTATAAAGTGAAGAAGTAAAGGCCGGTGTCGCCGCCTTGCACAGAAGGATCTAAAAACTTTTTGTATTTTCTATCTCTGATTTCATTACTCCTAATAACTCGTTTCCTGATGGAAGGTAAAGAGGCACCTGAAATATAGATTTGAGTCCTTTTAGTTAAACCTTTATCTCTTTGTCATAGTGGTTTTTTTCTTCTGTAGTTTCATTCATCTGCTCTACTGGAACTTTCAGTCGCACAGTGTTAAAATATGGCTGTTCTAAGCTAATATGCATTAACTTTTTAAAACCTGTTTTATACATAACCTATTGTATTAATATAAAACGTTAAGGCCATTTTTTCGTTTCCTGGGAATGGCCCATTACATTGTGAGCAATCTACTCTTGCTTTTTTAGAAAAGACTTTGAACTCAATACAAAAGGAAAATATAATCATGTACAACTATAAAGACTGCTTTTTTCCCTTTTGTGCAGAGTAACAGAGGTGGATGAGTAGCATGGTAATGAAGAGATGGACCGTCTTTATTAGGAGGCTCGGTGAAAGGGTTCTTTTCAGAACTTCAACTTTTCTTATCTTCTTAGTTTTCATGACGTCTATTCGGACTCTTTCCTTTTCTTGACTTTCTTTTAAATATGTCTAACAGACTAGCAAAGCCAAGCCAGTTCATTCTTCTTTCCAAAGAAGGCTAGACACAAGGTCTAGTGGTTTAGATGCTTCCATTAAAGTTTTAAATATATTTAGAAAAATATTGCTGTTTGCATGGCTTAAGAAATAGTTGTGTATTGATGTCTCACAGTCATTCTTTAGTTCTCTGAAAACAAGCACAAGAAACTCTTGCAATGATGTTTTTATACTGTAGTTAAAGGAAGCTAATGATACAGGAAGCTTCTTTGAGTAACAAAATAGAACTAGAAATACCACTTAACCCTCTGTCCTAGAAATTGGTTAATATAGTAGATTTGTAGAGGACTATTTGATGATCTCTCACCCTCTTCTACAATGTGTTCCACAGCCCTTTCTGATATTTCTCTGCTCCTCCTCTATGTTCCCTATTTTTCTACTGTTCCTCCCACTCTTTCTGCTTCACTATTCTTTGTTATATAGACAGCTCACTTTTAATCTTGCTCCATTAAGGAATTTCACTACAATGAAAGGTAATTGCCATGTGATTGCAAAAAATTCAGTCTGGGTGGTACAACAGATGCAAACTGTTTCTTTCTGCTATTCTGGTGCAGAGGAAGTATCCCATCATCACTGCGTTGAGCTCTGAGGAAGGAACCTCAAGAATAACAACCAAGAAACAGGAAGCATTATTTATTATCTGAGGCTGGAAAACTGAAACCTTAGTTTGTTGACTGGTATTTGCCTGTTATAGTAATATAAAGAATATTACAGTCCCCTGTGAAGGACATTTATTGTTGCATTACTTAGAGTAATGTATCCGTCCAATAGTGTTGCTGTTTAGCCTGTGTATCTTCAGTGCACTAAGCTGTTAACAGATCTTGATTTTGAAAGGATGAGGCTTTTATGGAAAGATTGCCTAGCAAAATCAAAGTATGAATAAGAAATTATGAATTGTGTAGACTGAAGGATACAAATAATGTCATAACAAAGTTGATTCTGGCTAGATCTCTTGTTATGAGCGGCTCAGAATAAAGAATATGATTAGTTTGTTCAATAGATGATGTGTTCCAGTGAAACCAAGTGTCTGCTTTGTGAAAGATTTACAAGTCACTTATCTTCAGTATACAGAAATAGCTTGAAAAAGTGATTTAAGGCCTTTGTTGTAACAGGTAAAAAAAGTAAAAATTTGTAGAACTGTGAATGGGTAAGAGGTATTTTGATTGAGTCATCTAGAACGTGCTTTGAGAAGGACTAGAAGATCTCCAGAGGCCATTCCAATCTCAAGGATTCTGGGATTCTGTGAACCATGATTTATAATTTTTTTTTTGCATAAAAACTAAATCAGTGATTATATAGAATTTATATTTCACGATTTACAGGCATTTACCCAGATCAAACAACCTAAGAGTGTGTATGTATGTATTTCAGCAATAGCATTACTATTCCAGGGAACTATATCCCCAAAACTGATATGAATTGCAGTCTTATTAAATAAACCAATGCAAAGTGAATTACACAGATATATAAGAATTATTTTACATGCAAATGGAAATCTTATGTCATCACTGACAGTAATGTTCACCAGAAGTTTATTTAAGAGTTGGTTGTTGTTATTTAAACTAATTGGCTAGAGGTAGATTAAACTAGAAAAAAGAAAGACAAATAAAACAGTTGTGGTTTCATTTTTTAGTTTTAATCCCAAATAGTTACTATAATCTGCTGTTTGTAGAATGGACTTGACAGGCATATTTTCAAGATGAAAAATACTTATCAAAATGAATTTATTAATTATAAAGCAAATATTTTTGCAAACTCTGTAAACTGTTTAGGTGATCTTCACTGTTTAAAATTCTTTTTAGATATGAATACCATTTGTAGTTAAAATAGCATTTTCTTCTGAAAAATTTAATTTTCTAATTTGGAAAATAAATTTTCTTGGAATTATACCAAGTGTTGAATTTTTAGGGAAGTGTTCATAATTTTTTTACATTTAAATACAGAATATGTAACTAGAGATACTTTCTATTTCTTTTGGGGGTGGTCTTCAGCTGTATGTGACTTCTTAGAAATGTAGAAACAGTTTTATACCTAATTATAGTTAAGAAATAACAAGATGTATCTTGTACACAAGAAGTATATATGCTCACAACAGTGTAACAAGTCCTGATGTGGTTCCTTTGAACTGCCTACAGGATGTATAAAATAATGTTTTCCTTGGCTGCAAAGTTCCCACTCCATCCTTCTTTCTTAGGCATTGTAACGATACTACTGTGTTGAAGGGATTCCATTTTTAGTAGAACCCATTGCCCAGTATGAGGCTTTTAAGGTGACTGTGAAAACTCTTGAGACCATATTCTTATACTGATATTATCATTTTCATGTCATTTCAAAAAATAGATACATTTAAATGAGTGTTTTTTATAAATCCAGATTATTAGCCTCTCATTGAGATTCAGGTGTGTTGCTGAAGAGTTGTCTGGAAGGTAAAGCAAAATCTTTTAAATGCTCAGCACAGAATCCCTGTTGTCCTTGCATGTGTCCTTTGGCATTGGCTGCAGCCCATGCCAAAGAGGTATCAATATCAATATTTCAATTGGTAGGAGAAAGGCATAAAAACAATTTGCATAAGCTCTCCAAATGGTGTGGTATATTTTCCAAGGGTTTAAGTATATGCAACATATCTCAGCCTTACTATATTTATTACATCTCTTCTAGGTCAAGTGACATGAATTACTCTGGAAAAAATTAATTTGGAACCTGAGCTGAGCAAGAAGTGTTGCAACCACTGAGCACTGATGTATTATAAAGCATATGAAAACAGCCTTGTTTTAGTCAGTTGATCTGACAAGTTTGGCCTGTACTATCTCAACTTGCAGTATAAAGAGATACATTAATCTATTAATGCCCATTTAAAAGTGTGATCACTGTCAGTTCAAACGAACTACAGTAAGAGCTGTTGAGGTCTAGGCAGCCCATTGGGACAACATGGTTAAGGCATATTGGTTTCTGTAGCGTGCAGCCAACTTCAAATTCATCTGCCTTCTGCTCCTTATAGGAAGTGATGATGACACAACAAGAAAATCCCCACACACATTGTACAAGTCTGAACAAGACTGATGATGGGTAGATGGACTATTAGAAGGTAAGCTGCCTGAAAAGAAAGTGTATGGGCATGTTCCTTTTGCTCAGAGAAATGCCTGTGTTTCTGAGAACATGCACATCACACCCACTACAAAACATTTAGCCCAGCCACATACTCTATAACACTTGGATCTCAATTCTAGCAGCTGTGGAGCTACAATAGGATATGATCTTCTACAAAACTACTTTAGTCATCATATAATTGTATCATCATACACTATGTCAATATTTACTCATCATACGATAGCGTCATGCACATCCAGTCACTTACCAGGAAAACCTCCTCTCCCTAATGAGACACAGTATGTGCAGACTGACATAAATCAGACTCTGGACTAAGAGGTGAAAGGGCCCCCGTGATGGTGGATTTTCATTGGATGGTGAAAATATCCCAAGTACTGCTTGGATGCTGTATAGCTGAATGGGCTTGCTCAGCAAATCTGTTCAATAGGCTGCTCATATATGAGCAAAGACCTCAAATTTTACTTCCCTCTGAAAGATTACATTTATATTTAGGAAGTATTAACAAAAAGCTGGATAAAATTAAAAAAAAAAAAAAAAAAAGAAGCAAAATGTTTAGATTTCCAAATGAGAGGAGCTGAAAATGTGTGACTGTAGCTTTATAAAGATCAGCAAACAGGTATTGTAGAGGTATAGAAAATAGAAAGATGATTTGCTATTTTCAATTACCACATCTCCCAATTCAAGTTTAGAGCAGAGAGGACAGAGAAGCACCACAGATTTAGAACCTAGTTTTGAAGCTGATGAATTATATTTTATATGCAACACAAATAAACTGACTCATTCACTTGTACAAGACACTTGCAAAGCCAGTAGATTAGCAGGACAAAGCAGAGGATATTGAGAACAGCCACAAATATTTTGGACAAGATAAAAATAAATGGCATTGTAAATATTAACTGATTGGATCAGAAAGAGAAAATATCTTATTATTGTATTATAGTCCTCAATAGGGCTTACTTGTATTTTTTCTGGAATAGTATTTGTTGCTGTCAGCAGCTGAATGATGAGTTGGACAAGGTAATCATTTGATTAAGAACGAAAAATATAATGTTTCTGTTCCAGAAGAACTAGGTTAATTCTTGTATACTATTTTGTCCTTTGAGACTATTGACACTGATTATTCCTTGTGGTAAATTTCTTTTTGCTTATTGCTTAGTGTTCAATAACTTAAAAGCAAATGCACTCTTCATCACATATGAGCCATCTCAAACTGCAGATGAAAATGGTTACTACCCAGGCTAGTGTTGGCTTCATGAAACACTGGTATTTTGTATGCCCTTCTAGCAATTCCCAAGGAACATGTCCTGCTCTGAGGGACTGTTCAATCCATGTGGCTGGCATGGGAAGGGGGAGAGATGAATTAGAATAAATGGCACAGGTAGTTGTACATTCATGCATAATACCTGGTTGCTTTTGTGGTTGAGAAAAACAGCAAGACTTTTCTGATAGTAAATGGTTTCATTTTCTTTATTTCAGTTATGGTGATAGGTATACAAATATAGAAATAAGGTTATATTTGGCTCAGCTTCTGAAAAATTGTATTTGAACTCATGCTTTAAAGTACAGATGTAGTGTTGCTGTGAAATATGCTGCTACAACTGTACATACAGAATGAAGGAAAAAAGCATTATAGAATTTAGTGGAAGATTAAACTGCTGGCTGAAAGGTGACAGGCTGCTGTAGCAGCAGGTTTTTTTTATGCTAAGCTTTTGCTTGCTCTTGTTAAATAGTCTGCTCAAGTCTTTTACATAAATTCAGAAATATTTAATTTGAAATATAGGCTTAGGTAAGTCATTGATTTAATCACTACAATGAAACGATTTACAACTCATTTGGATTTTCATTTTTAGCTGAATGTAATATTATTTTATGACACTCAGACACTTGTAATAAATTAATTTATAGCTATTTGCTTGCACACAATAAATAAACCAGTGCCTGATTTTTATGGAAAATTTGTGCAAACTTTGTATAATATTGAGCAAGGGCAAGAGATGAAAAAAAAATTAATATGACCTGTTATTAGTCTTTCCATTCTTAACCCTTCTTCAAGAAGCTAAGTTAATTCTAGTCCATACAGGGTAATTGCAAAGCCTGGATTAATACTCTGGATTTATTGCTCTTTCAGTATGAAGGCTACTGTGGATCCTATCACATTACATACATATAATGGCACTTTTTTTTTGTTTGTTTTGTTTGGGTTTTTTTCAGCCATGTTGCTTGTGCAGTATTCTTTCCCATTCTAATTGTTGGACAAAAGTTTATGTGACTCTGTAAGTTCAGCTTAAAGTTTTAGATCCCTAAAATTCTGGAGGGAACAGAAATCCTATTCTCATTGCTGACTATTGAGCTAAATGCGCAACATCGCACATGCAGAACTAAACCAGATATGAATAAAACTTTTTAAATTTTATTTACTGCTGTGTTGATTCTTACTGTGAGTTCCTGGTTTTAATGGGTAAATTGTGATAGTTTGTGTTGAGAGTATAAATATTTTTTAAGTGATGTTTTGTATAAAGAACAACAGAAAACAGAAAACACCCAGCTTTCAAAATAGTTCAGTGTGGTACTTGTGTGGAGCATTGTACTGCTGTCATGCTCAGACAGGAATTATTTCACCTTTTCTTTCTTTCTTTCTTTCTTTCTTTCTTTCTTTCTTTCTTTCTTTCTTTCTTTCTTTCTTTCTTTCTTTCTTTCTTTCTTTCTTTCTTTCTTTCTTTCTTTCTTTCTTTCTTTCTTTCTTTCTTTCTTTCTTTCTTTCTTTCTTTCTTTCTTTCTTTCTTTCTCTTCCTCTTTCCTGTAGCTAATATGTGTCATCTGAGCAGAATCACCAATAATACATAAAGCATTTAAAAACATGATTAGAAATTACAAAAATTACCTTTCCTTTGGTAAAATTGCTCCTTTAGTATGGATATAATAAAAATTATGTTAAAGGTAGCAATTTCTCATGGTGTATTTAGATAAGGATGCTTCATGCTGTGTTTGGAGATCACTGATTATCAAGGGAGCTATTAATGATAATGAATATCATGACATGTGTACAGATATGTGAATATCATGGTAAGTGTAGAGAAAAATAATGTTTTGGAATTGAAGTTATAAAGCATTTTTAATCACATCTTTTGCTAGTTATTTACTCAGCTTTAGTAAACATGTTAATGAAGATCTGATCAGTATTAATATTTTGATACTCCATCTGCTTGTATGTAAATGGTGTTTTGTGAGTAGAAAGGGAAGTTAAAATGGTGCAGTTAGTATTTAGAGTTCCTGTTTTCTTTTATACACCCACACTACTGGAAATGTTCCACAACTTTAAAAGCAAATCTGAGGTCAAGAAAAAGTCAGTTTTATTGTTGTTATGTTCTAGTTCTAACAGTTCTGTATTATCACTGTTTGGCTTAAAACTGTATTTTGGCAGAAAGGGAGTACTGTTCTTGGATTTTTGTAGTTGTTATTTCTTTATCAATCAAGCTTATTGGAGATGAGGGAAAAGCCTAGATGAATGGATCAAATAAAAAGAATAGGGAAAGAATAGGGAAATTGCTATGGGCCATACTGATGGCATGAAAATCCTAGTGGCCCTCAATCTGTGCACATATTGCAAATAAGTGAAGCACTAGGAAAAAATACATATAAGACATGAAACCATAAATTTAATCACATGATCCAATGGACCACTGATCAAATTGCTAAGCTATTTATTCAATGACAAAAGTTTTCACTTGTTTATATATATAACTACTTCATATAAGTATAGTCTGAGAGAGAAATTTCAGCAGTGTGACCTATTGCTTCTCCAAGGCAAATCGAAAGGATCCATTTGAAAACCTTGTATTTGAGTGATTAAATGAAATGCTGTTATCAGAGACGAAAGATTCAGCTGTGTGAGAATTTGTACTGCAAAAAAATTAATAGAAGCCAAATGTGAACAGAACCAGAACCTGTCCATAAAGACACTGTACACTCAGGAAGTTCCACAATTTCTGAGGGAGGCTCATGTCTTATCACTCCTTCATGTTATCACTCCTTCCAACAATATTGGACCCCTAGATCTGGCAGGAATTTCCAGAAGTCACCTAGCCCATCTTCTGGCAATGTAATGGGATCAGTGACAGTTCTATAATTCCTGATTTTTAAAATTCATTATTTATTATTTATTTATTCTTTCATTCTTTATTTCTTCATTTCCTTATTTCTTTCTAAAAACATTTCCTAATAGGCAACCAGCAATCTCTGATTTCTCCCCCCACTTGCCAATATCTAATTTTTTTTTTCCAGTTTATTACTTCTTGCCCGGTGCAAAATAGAGACAGGGAATACATTTATATTATTCCTTTACAGAGTCCTTTTATATTCTTTATTTCTTTTACCATGTTGCCTCTAGTTCTCTCACACTGAAACCATTCTGAAATATCCAAAATTGGACATGATGCTTTAGCAGTGGCTTAAGCAATGCATAGCAGAGCAGAGGGATTATTTCTTGTGCCCTGCATGTTATTATCCTATTTATGCATTTCAAGATCATGTTGCTGGTTTGCTTTTTCGGCTGGTTGAAGCTTTCCTTTTTTGTTTTGCTACAGTGTGCTCAGATGTAGAAAGATCTTTCTAATGCATGCTAGATGTTGTACATTCCCAGGACAAATGTCAGTTATTTTTAAAATATGTCAAAACCAAATTCTGGCTCTAATTTTAACCTTCTACATGCTTATTGTGAGCAGCACTACATGACTTGCCAGAGATTCCAGCTGCTTTTTTTTTTGTCATTTTCCAAGCAATGCAAACACACAGAATATTCTGATCTGGCAGACAGAGCCTGAATGCTAAAGTGTAGAACAAAATGTATTATAGTTAAATTATTGTAAAGAATAACTGTGTGCAGACGTATATTTTCATGCTTTCATATAGGCTTCTGCACACACAAACACATTTTGTTGTATTCCAGACTATGAGATAAGAAAAGCAGAGTAAAGGCAAAGGTGCTGGGGCTTAGCTGGTCTATCTTATGCTACTGTGCTTGGGCTCCATTTTCCATTTGTTTTGGTGGAGACTGCTCAGTGCCTTTCATTCTAAGCAGGAAGTCAACACTACACTATTTTGTTCAGTCAGAAATAAATCTGAATTCTACTTTCTTTGAAATCTAATCCCCGCAGCTGGATGGTTCTAAAAAATTAATGACTAAGTGTCATTCGGATGTAGTTCCATCCATGTTTCTTAGAATATTTTTGTATTGTATGCCCTTTAAAGTTTTCCTTCATCTGTATTTCAGAAGGACAGGTATTTTTAGCTTAAAAAATATTAAATTGTTACTGAATTTCAAATTATAAAGTCATGGTTATACAAAACTAAACTGTGACATTTTGTAAGGTTGTCAATACATTTAAATGTATTATTTCATTTGACTAAAATGTGCTAGAAGTGGCTCAAATGTTGAATTGCATCACAGGTGATTGAGTCTTACACAGCTCTTCCTGAAGTAGATGGAAAAAGTTCCCTATATCCACACAGAGAATTCTAAACTTCTGGCCTACATACATAGACTTTAGTATCTATGTGGGACTTTTGAAATCAGATGGACTCCAGCAAAGATGAAGATTGTCATATCAGGGATTTAGGGATTTATCTATATTATATATACAGGTATTACAAAACTTTCCCTCTCTCTCTGAAGGCCAACCTTCACTAGGTGCTACAAAGAAAGATACTATCTATCTTAAAGGTTTCCTAATAAACTTTATATGCAAACTTTCTGATTGATGACAACTCACTTGAGATGAACTAATCATGTAGTACTTTGTAATGTCAAACATTTTTAACATTTGATGTATTTTCAAGTATTTCTGGAAGCACAGAATGGAGTATCTGTGGCATTGGCTTTTAGTAGTAGTGATCTGGATCTATATGATGGCAGTGTATTACTTAAAAGAAATTTGGAAAACTGCTTTTAAAAATGTTCTTTGAGAAAGGAACGCAAAGACGGCTTCAAGAGGGCTTAGAAATATATTTGGCTTGTCTGCTGAGAGACTTGGCTGCCCATCAGTCTCTCTTTTATACTTTTGGGTCTGAGTAATGTGTTTGCTTCTAATAATGCAAAAACAACTCCCTTTGTATATTTCCATGAGATCAGTACAGATGCATTCTTATAGTTCATTGAAGTTTGTTTGACAGTCTGTTGAAAATATAATTGCTGAATCATCACTGCCTGTCCATTATGAGTAAATCCCTCTTACCTTTTGAACAACATGACTCATTTTGAAGGATACAAAAGCTATTCATTATTGTTATTGCTTCTTGGCCTAAGTGGTTGCCCTGAGTTTGAGATCCTGCAAACTGTTTCTGTTGGAAAAGAAGCTCATGATAAGAGCAGAGGATCTCTGTGCAGAACTGCACTGAGGAATGTTTGAAGGTCTCATTTTGTGTGTATAGGAGGATCTAAACAGCAAGAAGAAAAAACTTTTGCCTGTACCATCACCGGGTTTTAGCACAAAATGTATGGAAGGTTTTCTAATAACTGTTTTACTAGACCTATTCCAGGCTATATTTCATGTTTTGTACAATTTTTTCTACTTCTTGCGTTTCTCTTGTTTCTCCCTCATATAGGGGTAGATAGGTATTTCCCGAAATCACCTCTTCCCAGTGCATTTAAAAAACGGACCTTTGGAGTGAGTACAGGTGCTTGCACTCTGAATTGAAGGCATTTGTTTAAAAAACCTAACTAAGCTTAAGCCATGTAAATACTATCCTGTATCAGCTTGGAAAAAAAGAGCATGGTGTCTGTGACTATTACCTGGACTATCAGCTCAGATTTAATATTATGAATATTCAGTCTTTTTTTCTTCTATTTTATATGTTCTGTCTTCTCCATCTGTCCAGACCAGCAACCTTGCTATCATATCAGATTATTTTTGTTCTGTTTCCAGGTTATGGATTTCTCTGGAAAGTCTATGTCTCCTTTCTGTGCACTGACCACCTTGTCTATATAATCCTTAGAGGGTGTACTTTTGAAAGCATATTGGTTCTGGACTCCCAAAAAAGGTACGTATGGAAAGGAGGGAAATTATGCTGCCATGAGATTTCTTCTTCAGGAAATATGGAGGATATAATGCTTCAACTGAATTAATGAGCTTTGTATTTCATACTGCTCAAATTACATGATGAAGGAGTTCATATGAGGCCAAGAACTTGAACTGAATCCCTGCAAACCCAAAAGAGTTTGTGCAGGTTTGACCTGTCAAGCTCTCTCTTTATGTCTAATCTGGCAAAATCATCCAGGTAACCTGTGAATAAGCCTAATTATTTCATTATCATACAGGTGGCTGAAGAATATATGCCCAAAGTGGTAAAATTTTAGTTTTGGTTTCTTGAGATATGAAACTGCCTTCTGTGCCTTGAGCCTCTTGAGAACTAATCTCCAGACAGCTTCCTCCTATTCTCTGTATTACCTCTCACAGTTTCTTC
The DNA here is from genome assembly GCF_052056855.1 of Sturnus vulgaris. Classification (NCBI taxonomy): domain Eukaryota; kingdom Metazoa; phylum Chordata; class Aves; order Passeriformes; family Sturnidae; genus Sturnus; species Sturnus vulgaris. The sequence continues at coordinate 20,971,157 of NC_142249.1, read as the reverse complement.
CCTCCAGTTTTTTACTTGTACCACCACTCACCCTTTCCCTTTCCCTTTCCCTTTCCCTTTCCCTTTCCCTTTCCCTTTCCCTTTCCCTTTCCCTTTCCCTTTCCCTTTCCCTTTCCCTTCCCTTTCCTTCTTTCCCACCTCTTCCCTAAGGCCCCGCTTAAGCTTTAGTTACTGTCATAATTTTTGACTCACAAATAATTTGTAAAGCATCCCAGTTCTCTCACACTCTTTTCTTCTTGTCCTGTATCACACAATTCTCACGAGCATATATGTGTTGCAATTCTCTGTCCCACTTGCTAAGTGCAAGATTTCGCTTACCAAGAGGCAGAAAAGTGGTCTAAGGAGGGTCTAGTTTGGATACCTTGCTTTTATTCCCCAGTGGCTGGAAGACTAGGACTCAATGGTGAGGATCACAAGGCAGAGAAGTACCCAGTATTCCTATTGCAAGATGAGACAGTTTGGCCAGACAGTGGCGGTTTCCTCTCTTGTTTCAGGCCATGACTCAGTCTAAGCCAGAAGTGCAGAATATGTGATAGAAATTGCAAATTGGATGGCTAGAGGCCAGTTAAATCTGCAACTTAGCCAGTAAAACTGCCCCACCTGCCTAAGGCAGATGACACTTTGCAATGACTTTCTGTGTTTTTTATGATAACAAGAATCAGCCAGAGTCTGAAAAAAATAAAATAAATGCTTTTCTAAATAGCCACTAAACCACAACTTTCTGGAACTGTTTGGGTCCTGCTGGACAGCTGTAGTTGCTACTTTTTAGACAGAAAAAGCATTAATATTTTTGAGAAAATGGATGTTGAAACCCATATAAAATGTTCTTGCTCATTCTATTTCCCCCTTACATTCCCAACACAGAAGCCCATAATTCTAGCAGAGGTACATCACATTGTCCGTGGAAATTTCACCCAAGCAAGGATTTCGTAATAGTGGGTTTTGCAAGGCACATTTGTAGCAAACAAATGCCAACCATTCCTCTTCTCCACTGCAGGGTAATTGTGTTACAGTGAAAGGCTTTTAACTATGAATCTGACTGAATTGCTCAACCCCCCAGGAGACATTCCTGGAACATGAATTTCAGTCTGGCATGCTGAACGAACTGTTCCTGCAGCTGCTGCTACCACTGACCAGATACTCAGTAGGAGGGGAGCACTGTAAGACAGCGGTGGCAAGGGAATCCTGAGAGAGTGTGGGAGAGAATAATGCTGCTTCAGAGCATTGACTGAAAGCTTCAGCGTAGATTTTAGAAGTGTTACACACAAAACACCCATCTGAGTAATAAGAGTTGCTGACTGTCATTCTACTCTGATCAAAGACTTTTAATTGCTTCACTGTTTTGTTAATCCCAGAAAAAAAAGTAAAAATTAATGTACTCTATAATTTTTATGGATATTTTCAACCCCAAAATCAATTAAATTCTCTCATGTACTGTACTACTTACAGTGATGTACAACGGCACATGAAGGATTGCCCTTTCTCAACAGTGTCTGGTTCATATATTTATTTAATGAACATAAGCATGGAAAGGTGCTTATTATGGAGTACCTGTCATAATTTTGATTTATACTTATGAAAACATGGTGTTGGCATAAAGCTCCTGGAACCTTACATTTTGCTTTTCATTTGACACCCTGCCCAAAAGAAATTAAGAGGCTCTGTTGCAGTTCTAATTTTCTTTTGGAAAACAACTCAGAAACACACTTCAAATAATATTATTCTCTTACCCTAAATTGCTGAATGCATAGCAAAAGGACACAAGACTTAGAGACTTTCATGGATAGTATCTTTTACCAGATTTTTATCTGATGTCAATTACTATACTTCCTTTCTATTCCCAAACTGAATTCACTCTTCAGAAAGTTCAAATTAGCATTTTAAATGTTCTCAGTGCAATTTAGGAAGCCGTGTGCTGCTCAGAACCCTCTTTTCCCTTCCCTGGGCTGACCACATTCTGAGCAAGAGAAGAGTCTTTCCAAGAACTAGTCCCAGTACCTGGCGCTTTAGGTGGTAAAAGAAACCAAGTGAGAAGTGTTATAATTTCTCATTGTATCATTTGTGTACCATGTGTACCAAATATGCACCAGCATGTTTGTGTGATTGATCTTTTTCCTTTTTTTTTTCTGTTAGGGAAGAAGTAGGTGCAAACCCAAACAAAGCAATGGGAGACAGCATATTATAACAAAGTGACTCATTTATTTTTGGCCAGTGGACTGAGATGAAAAACAAAAGATTTTGAAAGCCTTATGACACACACAACCACTATCCTCCTTCTTTAAAGGCATTTACAGGAACAGTAATGCATGAGAAAACCCCTAAAACTGTCTAACAGCATCTTTCACATGATCAACTCAAAGTGCACTCAGGGCTGAATATTGTTCCGATAAGCAAACTATTCTAATGCACAGGATTTCAGAGTTGTGCTGGAAGATAAATGGATGGGTAGGGGTAATTTCAGGAGACTCACCTACTTTGCAAGGTCACAAAGTCCCAGTCATACTCATAGGAACATAGGTGCCCCTGAAAGAGAGAAAATGGGCAAAGTGTCTGTTCAAACTGGAAGTCTTGTAGCAACAGTATTTGAAATGTAGGATAAGGGAACAGGCTATAGGGCCAGGGAAATGGGAAATACTCTGAATTAAAGAAACTTATGACCCATGAGAGAAATATATTCTTTATGGCTAACTGGGATCAAATTAGTTCTCTTCAGCTTTGAATGGGCTGTTATAAGTGCAGTGGGCTTTGTTCTGGTGCTGTAACTCAGGGAGGAATTCAATCACATATTTGCAAAGAAATATAAATTTCTTTAAATATGTATGTAGTCTATTGAGGCATTTTTATTTTGTCATTTCCTCTGAGAACAAAAACCATACTTTATTTGCTGTTGATTTAAAAGGATTCTTCAAGAGCATAGGATAAGTCCTACAAAGAGCTGCCTTTGTCCATTGAGATTTGGACTCTTTGAGATCTGTATGGTAATAAACAGCTGACATTTCTGGGGTACTGGACATGATCCCAAGGTGTGTATTGTGTATACATCCTCAGGCAGCTCAGCAGGGAGAGACCCAAGCAGTGCTTCTCTCCAGAGCTCCACCTTCCATGAACAGAAATCCCTTAGCTTGAGAGTCAAAAAGCACCATTAAGTGGTCCAAATAGGTCTCAAATCCAGATGATGAGGATTCAGATCATGTGAAATTTTGCAGTCTATACTTGCCAGGTATATAGAAGCTGCAAATGTCTTTTCAGATCTCACATGGTAAGAACTGCAGAATGAAACAAAAAATTCTGCTCAGGGCTTAACATCTAGAAGATAGTTCATTCGAAAATTAGATTTTTGAGAAGAAGTACGAACCTCTGCACTCATTATTGATTTGTGTTATAGACAACAGAATCTGAAAAATATTTTCCTACATTTCCCTCACTGTCTTTCAAATGGGCTTGGGATATCATGTATCCATTTTCTGGGCTGTATCAGGAAATCTGCCGGGCCTAACGTGTTTTCTGCTTTTAAGCCTGGTAAGAATGATATCCACTTTTCTCAAGTTTGTTGAATGAGACGGGTACAGGTTGCAGGCACACAAAGAACATTTTGGCTCATAGGATTATTTCTAACCTAAATGTGGCTCTTGGTTGACACAGAAGAAAGAGAACTTTTATTGGCCTGAAGAGAAGCCTCCAAAAAGCTGCTGGACTGCAACCAAAGAGGAGGATGACAGGCTGAGGAGAACACTAGTCTCGTAATTCTTTTATTTCTCATTTGCACTGTTTACAATTCTGAAAGTTCCTTGTCTTGTTGGCAAGTCTCTTAACAAGCTCAGCCAAGAAGCAGGCTATTTAGTTTGCTTTTGTGGAAGCTGTTTTTGCCTATAATAATATTTAGGGGGATGTTAGCTCATGAAGGTAGATATTGTCTCTTTAGAAACCTTCACATTAAGTCTTACACAGGTACAATGACAAGAACAAAAAGAGCATAGAAAGGAGCTGTCCTCTCCCAAATACAAAAGAAACCCTGTGAGTGGGTGAAACTCTCTGAGTGATGTGATGTAATGTGTGTAGCCCATACAAATGTGATTAGTACGTAACAAGGGCAGGGCCTGTGTAAGGTTAATTACTATGCCTGACTAACACTCATTCTCCAAAAGAAAACAGAATAGCTGCATACAACTGGGGATCTCAGTAAACTCATCAAAATCCATGTAGGTCAACACTGAAGCCATGAGATTGCTCACAGAACTCCAGATAGTTCATCTATCTCATTCTGTTGTTCAGACTCTTAAAGAACTGTTTAAAATAGTTACTATGGTTGGCTAAATAAAATAAAAAAATTATTTGTTTTTAGTGAAACTCAAAATAATGCCTTTTTGATGTCTGTTTCTAAATATTAAAACAAGGCTAAACCAGATATTTTTAATTTATATTTTTCAAAAATTGTTATTTTTTAAAAAATCTGAAACTGTGGTAAAAATTATTATAAAATCCAAACTCCACAACTCCTCCAAGAAGTAATTATAACAGCAAATGAAGGATTTGCTTAAACATTTTTTGAATGTGTCTATTATTCTGTACCTTGACAATATGAGAAAAGAGATACAGTATTCTTCTTACATAGTGAGGTGCTGAAGGCAGAGACATTGTCTTTGCTTTCAAAGTGCCCAGCATATTTTAATGGTGTAACATAGCCATGTGTGCAAGCATTTTTTTTCAATTGAAAGTCTCATGTTTCCATTTAAAAAAGATGAAAAATGTCTAACAGAGTCCCTCAACAATTAAACAGTAACTGTACATAGCATGTTTTCATAAGCGAATATATGTATTTTTCTACATTAGAGCTAATTTCATGTAACATCTATGGAGAACAAAACAGACTTCTTTTGTTGTTTTAAGGATCTCTTGGTCTTTTTAGATTTAAAGTGCTGTTACAAAATACATGTAACAGGTACAACCTTGCAGAATTCCCATAATATTGGCATTATGAAGGTTTTTAACTTGAACTTTTCACATATTCCAAGGCAGCAATTCACAAAGTTGATGACTTAATTTCTGCTTAAAATTCTGAACTCAGAAGTACATCTTTTTCACTGGATTTGTGAGCTTAACAATACTCCTTAAAGCCAGTGGTGATTAGTAGCTTATAAAGTATTTTTCACTGCTTTTTTTGCTTAGTTGTCTGAAGACAGAAGCTGAAATACTGGTGCAGCCTGTAGAGACTTATATATTCCATTTGGAATTACTCATGGGATAATTAGCATGGCATTCTCATGGAACGTGTATTATTGACTATCCAGATCTCTTTATAGTTGAGATGTATTGAAAATTCAACTTCCCGGTAAATGCCTATACAGCTCATCGGTATAAATCAGGACAAATACCATCCTGCCTCTGAGAAAAGTTGTGTCCTGTGTAATACTGAATATTCTATTGAAATTTCTAGCTTAGGACAGACTTGATTAGTAGCTCTGCTACCTTCTTTCATCTAGTGAAACCCAGGGAAATGGGAGAAGGAACAGGATCATCAGGGGTGGAGAAACAGCAGGACAAACATTTTACATAACATGCTGCCTTAAAGTAACAGACCATGATCACAGGACTTCACAGTGCCAGTACTACTATATTGGGAAGAAGTTTTTCTAACCTGATTCAAGTGATAGTTTATGGTGTTAGGCACAGATATCCAAGCCTGTATTACTGGGTAGCACTGCCATTGCCTGTGATAGGGTCTCTCTAAGTAAGAAGGCAGTTTCAGTTTAAAGAAAAAGTAATTTAAAAAACATTTCTTTAATCAATTCTTTATCTTCTGCTCTTTATAACCGTGTGGAACTATTTTATGTTTTTTGAAAGGTTGTGCTTGGATTCAGCATTGTCAAACTGTTCAACTGATATTTGTGGTGATGATGATTCAGTTTCATATCGGCTTTTAAAATTTTAATGTATAACATGTTACAGATTAAGGAAATAAAGCTTCCAAGTAAATACAGACATTTTAGTTGGGGGTTGGGTGGGAGGAAGACATTTGGTAAATCGTGCTTCCGAGTCATGAACAACCTAAGTGGTGTTTCTGCGTTGCTTAGTTACCATTTCTGTTTAGTTGGCAATGGTGTCCACTGAAAATATTTTAGTTTCTGCTCCTGACAGCTACAAACATGTGTTCATATGTAATCTTATAAACTCATACACTGTTAAGTGGATGCCCAATATACCTCCTCAAATGTGAGCAGCAGATAGCATTGCCAAGCTGCAAAGTCAACACTGAACAGCACAGCCACGTTCAGCTAATTTGCAAAAGGTTTTCACTGGTGGGTCCATTTCTTCAGCTGTTAATAGTCTAGCCTGACATATGTAGAGCAAAGTTCAAGAGAAAACATGAACAATTTGCTAGACTAGTTGGCAGAAGCCAGACTACACGAATGGCCTCAGGAGACTGATGCTGACTTTATGCCAATTTCAAATCTCTGCTCACTCTCCCAGTTTACCAAAAAAGCTACTTTTCTTTTCAGCCACACTGCTACAGGCAACATGCGGAAGCCTGGCATCTGACTAATGCTCACCAAGTGTTACAAGGCTTGAGTGGAGGGAAATATGCAACCTTGTGACCCTGACTCAGAATAGCCAAACTCCATCTGCTCTGAAATTTTAAATGGTAAGGATGCCTCCATTTCTTACTGGACATATTTGGAATTAAGGACTATCAATGACTCCTGTCTTATTCATTTTAAGCTGCAAAATCTTCATGCAAAAAATTGGAAAAAAAGTTCCTAATTTTTCTGGGAAAAATTAATCTTAAGAGTTAAAAACAACCCTCAGAGTTGAAACTTAAATGATGTGTTGGATTTAAATGCAGTTAGGAGTCAAAAAGTAACAAACCCGACTTGCTTGTATTGTGAGCTGATGCAACTTCACAGTTCAGGTAGCTACAAGAACACAAATGTAAAAGGAGAAAATGGAACTATTTACAACATAAAGGCAAAAATATATAAACATGAGTGGTGTGATGACATATCACACATGCATATTGTTAGGACAAAAATATCTTTGGAATTTGAAAAGTTCTCAGGAAGCATTTCACAACTCTAGGAGCTGTATTCAATACAGTGAAATCCTGTGAGATACTATTTCGAAAAGTAAGGACAGACTAATCAGAATGTTTAAAATTAGTGGTAGCTTATCTTGAAAGGATCATATGATCACATTTTTTATCTGCAAATGGAAACAGTGAGAACTACTTAAATATATACAGTTGGTGAACTTGTGTCTGAGACAAACGATTATAACAACATTCTCTAACTTCCTTGGAGCATGAATCATCTTTCATGAAGTTTTCTGTGGTAAAATTTTGTTCTCTTTAGTCATGATGAAATCAATATTTTCCCTTTTAAATTTTTTTTTTACACAGAACTTTGTCCGGGGAAAGCCCAGAAACTGCAACCACAGAATCTCATAAAAACAGAGAAGAATGAACATGTACTATAGCTTACAGCATATTCAGCGTATTAATCACTGCCTGATAGCATCTTTCAGCAAAATTTGTTATGATCCATGTGCTGGTATTTGTTGCAAGGAATCCTTATGACAGATATATAAAAAAATAAATGAAGAATATCACAGATTCCTCCTTAAACAAACGGATTCATTCCAAGTAAGTATCAGTACCCCTGAAGCCATGTGTTTACACCCACACTGGAGTATGCCTGAAATCTCATTGACATTTCCCAAAGTATCAATAGAATGCTTCTTTCACATCTTGAATAACTACTTTTTAAAAGAAAAACACTAAAGGACCAGTAAGTTGCATAGGAAATACTACTAACAATTAATTATGATTTGGCAGTTTAAGTTTGGTTCATTTGGTTCATTTCTTGTTCTGATAGTTGTCAACATTGTGCATCTCGTTGACTTCTTGGAATCTACCACCAGGGAAACTCTAATCATCCCTCTTCACAGGATGGGTGCCTTCGGCTATTGTTAGAGATCATTATTTTTTGACAGCGAGAGATTATTTATTTATTAAATGAAATAACTTCAATTCCTAGAATGCTTACAAATCACTGATAAGTAGATTTACTGTCTGTAATACCTTTCACGTTTGGTCCTAATAAAGGAGATAATAATGTCAGAAACTTCTTGTTGTTACTTTTTAAACCATCACTTTTATAGTGATACAATAAAAACTTGAAATTAAAAAAAAAAATAGGAATAACACACCATTACACATAAAGACTTCAGTATGTATGCATTTGACCACCTCTATACTATTGAAATGGAAGGAATTCTTAAATTGTCTAATCCTACAAATGTGTATATATCTTCAGTAAAGAACACAAAATGTTAATTACTCTTTGCCTGTGTTTAAAAATAATTTGTATATCCTCTTTGACAACAGCTGGAATGATAAGTAACGTAAGAGCATTTGGCTCAGAATAATCTAGGAATATACTTCCATTGCCCCATACATTTCCACAGACATTTATTTCCTTGCATTTATTTCCTCCATCTATATTTCTCCAGATTTTTTTTTTCCATATTATTTGCAAAAATTAAATCTTTTTACCGAAAGGCTTTTTAATCCAGCTTTTGGAGGCAGGAAAGAAGGTTACATTTGATTTTTGTTTTTAATTTCATTTTTATGACAATTTAGTTGGAACATTTCTGGTGACAGCCAAAGGCCCACTTACCTCCCACAAGATCTTGTCCAGCAGCCTGTGAGCTGATAGTTGCATCTGTTTTCAAACAAAGTCTGATTTAGATTTATCTAACTTTGCCAGTCTAAGATTTTCTGTTTTACCAGGAATTGAACAAGCCCAGTTTCATAAATGAATAAAGTTATTTTTAGATACTTTGTTTTGAAGAAGATTTCTGGAATTTTCAACCTAAGCTTTTCAACACATTTCTCAGTCAGATGGTCTTTTCATTTATAGTTTGATACATACCTGTGTAGTTCACTTATTCCTCTGTCTACTCTCTGGAAAGTTTAATTATAATCATAGAGAAAAGAATTAAAGCAAGGACCATGCACAATGAGGAATGGAATTCACTTTGCAAATTATTTTTATGGCAATGTTGGAGAAGGTAGCAGGTATTCACTTTGCACTGATAAGAACAGAGAGAACAGCTCTGTTTCTTGCAGTGGAATATTAAACAGCAAAAACATTGAGAATAATCATAATGATCTTTGTACAAAGAGTCACGTTGCTGATGCGGTCACTTGGTCACACATCCTAATTAATTCACATCCAGCTCCTTTTACATTTAATTTATGAGAAATCTGAAAAGCTGCTGTTAAGATTACATACAAATCCTACTTTTTGCACCATGTGGAGATCAGTGATTTTGGTTAAAACTAGAATTAGGAAAACAAAAATGTCAAGACCATAAGGCAGTAGTCTAAATTAAGGCACAGTAACAATTTAAAGGCAGCAGAATGAAAGTATTATCAGAACAGATAGAAATCTCATAAGCCTCTTGCACTACAAATGCTGACAAGTGAAGTACAAACCCATTACTTTCAAATTCCTTTTGTAGAGTGTCTTATATTTGAGGTGCCTGCTATGGCATAAATATTCTTCTGTCAGAAAATGAGCAATATTTTCATAAACAGTGCTTTTGAAATAATTGAACACATAAAGTACATTACAGCATAATATTAGTTCATCTCATTTCATGTTCTAGCAGTTGCAAGTGCAAAAGCATCATGCAACAGTGTGATTTATACCAAGCACATGAATACTCTTGGAATGCTTGTTAATAGTAACAAAATTCTGGTGATTTTTGTACCTATAAAGAAAATGTTTGTATGTCTTGTACCCTTGTTCACCTTCTCCAAAACCCCATGTGAGATAGTGATTAGTAGTGTTTTCTCTATCTCCTAAGTTTATGGTTGACAGGATCTACCATGACCATTTCTGCATAATTTCCATGGGTGTAACATCTGTATTCCACTCCTACTCCGATCTCACTCAAGTTAATGGCAAAACTTCTGTGTCCCTTAGGGTTTTGCTTGGGCTTTTTGAACCATATGGAAACAGAGCTGCTAACTTATTATGGATCCCCTGTCAGACTGCTGCTGCATGCTTGCTTCCCAGAAGGCTCTGTATAAACCAGAAGCTTTCAAGGTTTTCTTCTTCCAGTGCCCCATCCATTTGTTGGCTTTAAATAATATCTTATGGATGAACTTACATGGTTAAAATAAGAGATTGGGTACCTGTGTCATCTGGCAATATGTAATGGGTTTGTAAGAGAAGCAGCTCAAGGAAGACTGCTTGTTGGAATGCTCTGTAGTTCTGAGACTATTGCATTGGTAAAGTACATAGTCAGTAGTAGTGCATGCTACTTACTAAATATCGCTGCTAAATATAGCTGTATTAAGTCTTCCAGACTCACCAGTGAGCAAATGTAAGAGCCTTACCTTATAAGTAATTCAAGTTACTACTTTAAAGCCACCACTCCACTACTGTCTAAGTCTGGAATTTACGTGCTTGAGGCCTTAATACTACAACTCAAGCATGTCCCCAAAACACATATATATCATAAACATCAGTGTAGGTGCACTTCATCACTGGTGGTAATACTGTGACACTAAATATTTCCTTTGTAAAGAACAATACCAATAAGCTAATGCCTGAAAATGATTTGGAAGGAAGTGTGTGTAGCACTGCAGCATTTTTATATTAGTTTGGTCTTGCACAATGCTGTCCCTCCTTTCCTTCCTGCCCAATATTATTTTAGCAATATTCAAGGTTTTTAAAAGAGGCCAGAAAACAAGAGCCAGGACTTGATTTCCGTACTAGTCACAAATGGCAGCTGTAGGGCAAACACAAAATGTTGCGATTACAATCAGTGCCTTTTTTCCTATTGAAAAGACTCTTTCCGTATTCACAGAGAGTAAACTCAAAGGAAAAGCAGAAAAAAGGCATTTTCTCTTCATAGTATTTCTTTGGCATGGATAAGAAGTATTTAAAGTACAGCAGATGTGCCTATGCTGTACAATGGAAATGGAGTCTTTTATAACATCTGTTTAAATATTTTTGTTCCAGTACATACATTGCTGTAATTGGACAGTGGCATACTATCCTCATAGTTTTCTTTCCCAGAACTATGTTAGTTTCAAATACTTAAATGTTTTACAAGATCGTAATAAGATGATTTAGTATTTCTCAGTTTATTGAAGGCAAAGCTAAAAATGTCTTAAAGAATTAAAGTTGTAAAATTTGCATATTTCCCTGGTTCATCTCCTAGCAAATATTATCTGAAGCATTTTTGGTGGATTTGTCTACTATCTTCTCAATAGAAATATCCTGTAACATTATCTCTTTCAGCAAGAAGAAAGCCTAGAATAAATCAGTCCCTCTGCCAAAGTGAAATGAGACTGTTTAGTCACAGACAATGCGTGCTTATGCAGTCTACATCACTCAAAACTCCAAAACCTTAACTGAAAACGTAACATTTTCTATGTAAGTAAACCTGAAAAAGATCAACAATATAAGTGAATCAGTGCTTTGCTTTTTTTGAGTTTTCCTGGGACCACGCAGAAAGTATGTATGAACTATGCATGCAGTATTTGTGTGCCCAATCCACATCGATTTCACCCCAGAAAACTTACTAGGTTGTGTAAAAGGCATAAACATACCAAAACTCTGCAAAACTTTAAAATACATTGTTTAAAAACTGTTTTGGCAAAGGTGCTTACAAGTAAAAGTGCTTGCAAGCGCTGCTGTTTTGAGGGACTAAAGTACTGAGAGCAAACATAGGTACTTCTATGAACTCCTCTTTCCAGAGGTCTGCTAAGGAGGAAAAGGAGAAGGATGGACGGGTGCATGTGCTTCTAAAAAATATCTAGGGGTGCCAACATTTTTTGATGAGTACATGGCTCATTGGTTGACCAATTTTAGCCCTCTGAATGGGGCTGTATCACATAATCAGCCCTGGGGACTGTGACAATGTGAAGGCTGTTGGATATTCTGAATACCCAGTGAGGACTGTAAGCATGCCAGGAAGGTCTTCTGAGGGCAATATTGCTGGGCTGTGCTGAGAACTAGCCCGTCCCCATCCCACAGGGAAGTAAAATGATCACAGAGAATCCTGGAGTGAACTGTCCCCAGAGATCCTCTTCCATCCCTCTGAGGCACCCACTAGGTTGCTAGAGGAAATATTCATATGCAGTAGGGAAAGCTGGCCAGTATTTTTATCACATATGATGTGTATCTGAACAATATTAAAAGTGCAAAGTCTAAAATCTAATAAAACCTAGTAAGCTGGACTTAGAGGCTAGAGCTAAAAGATGAAACCAGACTCCTCCCCGGCATGTCCAGACACAGAACAAGAAACAGCAGGCACAAACTGAAGTGCAGGGAATGCCACTTGAATTTAAAGAAAACCCAAACTATAAAAGTGATTGAATGACGTAACAGGTTACATTGACTAGAAGTAGAGCAAGAGCAGAAAAAGAAAAACGTTAAGAAATGTTAATATGCAATTATTGAATAATGAAATGCACCAATGAAACCTTGTCAGAAGCAAGTTTGGCAATTGTCAGTTTTCTTTCTCTTTTCAGGAATACTTCCAAGTACAAGGCAGTTGATGAGCCATTACATCAGTGAGGACGTACCTCCTTGCTGCATTTCTTGGCTGCTCCTAGAAACCCAGCTTCTTCTGCTTAGTGTCTAAGAGGTCTTTCTCTCCTGTTAGTTTTCTGGCAATAACTTCATTTCATTTATCTGCATCAAATTTTCTCAATAAGATTCTTCTCCACAGTCCTTGAGAAATTCAGATCCTGTAAAAATTTGGAGTCAATGCACTTCTCACCAGCAATCTCTTTCCAGTCTGCTGCTCAACTCTTACCCTCTTTTTGTGCTGGCCTCTTATTTGCTTTTTTCTTAGCTTTTGTTTATCTATCCTTTCCATCCTTCCACTATGTAAGAAGCATTAGAAAAATACACACCTCAAGATAATGTGCTGCTGTTAGGCAGCTGAATATTGCTACTCTCAGGAGGTAAGGGAGCATCTGAAATATGGGGTCTTTCTTTCATCAGAAAAATCAGGGAACACCAAAGAAAATAGAGCATTTCTGTAAAATTTTTCTGTCCTCCAGTCTCTGCTTTAAAGCTTTCAGATTTGTGCAACTTTTCTCTAGAACCAATACAACTTATACGCAAAAAAAATGCCTATGCTTCAAACTAGAGAATTATTTGATTTATGCTGCTGTGGTGTCATTAACATATTTTTAATCCGTACAGGTCTTCTCCAGTTGTTTTTACATGCATGAGGTAGCACCTCACAACTGCTATTAAACTATGTGGCTGCTGTAGCTGGGTTTCCTGTTACACGACTCAACACCCTGGTTTTAAACCAACAAATGCCACCTGTCTGTACCAGCCAGGATGCAGCCCACACTCAAGGCAGTTTCTTTTCTCACTTAACAACTGGTTCACACTTTTTTTCTCAGCCAGAATAGATTACTAGAGATGCCCGTGCTTTATTCAGGTCATTCTTAGTGTGAATTATTTGCAAGTATAAGCCTGCAAGCAAATTCATAGTAGGTGTATTTTCAAAGGTGTGAAAAGAAGACTACAAGCATTACATATAACCTGAGGTGTACTGTGTAATTTACACCATATAAATAAATTATTAAATTTGTCTTTCTTTTTTCATTTGCCTAATTTCATAATTTGATTTTTATGGGCATGTGTTGGTGCCCCCAGCAGGCTCTTAGAAAAATTAAATCTGGAATCCTGTGAATGAAATGTTGCAGAAAGACTTAACTTATTTACTGTATTGTGATGAATAGAATGGCTGCATTGAATGTAAATGAAGCTGAACAGTGAATTACTACATAAATGACTTGTCAAGTGCAAATGTGTGTCATGTATGATCTTTACCTATCAGACCATATTGCATTGTACAAGTAAATATAAAGCTCTGAATGCTTTCATTACAGTACTTCTGTGATGACAGCTACAGTCCTGTTCTTAGAGTAATGAAGAACACCTATGCAAAAAGGAAATCTCAGACTTATTAAATGCCCTGGACTTCCATTGCATGTATTTCTGAAATTATCACCTGCACTAGAAAAATTTTTGAATTTGATCTGAATTGCGGTCATAGTAGTGTATCTTCTTTACTGAAAGAATTTGCAGAAAATAATTAAAAGACTTGTTTCTTTAGTCACTGCAGATCACAAGTCACTATTTCATATAGATAGAAGATATAGAGTCTAATTAAATTACATGTCCCAATTATATAGGACTAATTCACAAAGCCTTTTAAGAGTGCTTATTTTGTGATATGTATAATATTTTACACGTCTCAATTTTGCGAACAAGAAATCAGAGTGACAGCTAAGGCATTGAGAGCTAGAGAAGGAAGGCTATTGAAAACACCTTTGACCCACATGACAGGAATTTTATTTGCCTGGAATCAAAGTACCATGTTCCTTTTGCCCTTGAAAACCTTGAATTCTAAGGGGGGGTGTGGTAGTCACATAAATAAAAAATTACTACTACTGAGAGGTTGTTTCGTGAATTATCACAGAGTTCTGAGATAGTGCAGTCAAATTTTTATTTTATTTTATTTTATTTTATTTTATTTTATGCCTCATATCTCATAAATGATACACATACAGAAATAAATAGAAGAATCTCAACATTGCATCAGAGTCTTGACATTGCATCAGAAGTTTGTTCTTTAAATGTCTATGCATTAATACAAAAACAAAATGAGGGAAAAAAATAGATACATTTGACTTCTGGAACTGATTGTTAGGAGAAATGGGGAACAGACCAGGAAGAGTAAATTTCCCATAGTGATAAAGCAATGTTGAAATTAGATTTGGGTTTGAAACAAATTTTAATTTAGTCTGGAAAGATCAATATAATGAAAATAAGTGTCCTAAGGAGGGCCACCTTATACACATTACAAATTTTCTTGCTGAGGTATCATCTGTGAGGACATAGAAACCATAATGTTATTAATTGAGTACCTTGCTCCTAGAAATTCATAGGCTTTCCCTCAGACTTCACATAGTAAAATGATGACAACTAGGTATTTCATAATAATAAATAAAAATAATCTAATGGTTTCAATAGCATCTGTAGCAAATTTAGGGGTAGACCATGGACTAGTGCTCTTCCTGCCCGGTAAAAATATCTGTATCTAGCAGAGAGAGCTAACACCAAGCTCTGAAGATAAAACTTGGCCTGAACAGTTAAAATATGATCATCTGGCTCTGCAGCTAAGGAAAACCACCTTTTCTTTCAGCCTTTGATGGAAATCTATGAAATACAGTAAAGCTGGCAGGGAAGAATAAAGTAATAAGAAACTAGACATACAGACAACAGGAACTTTCATCTGCTTTTGTACTTTGAATGAAAGAATGACTGAATAATTACAATCTAATAATTAATTCCATTAGCCATGATAAGTATGTTCCAGATAAAGTGAGACATTTGAGCTGACAATGCGGTATGGACAAGGCTCACTGGAGTTTCCAAGAGCATGCTTTTTGTTCCAAATGGACACTTGATGGGTCAGGCCCAGAGGCAGCCCAGCTGCTTTCAAGCAGTGAGGAGCTGAAATAACCTGTCAGGCTCTTGTGGGTATGTGGAGAGCCAGCCCAGCACTTCAGGACTCTTATTCCTCTATCTGGGCACAAAGCCAGACCCTCTTCATCACATCTGTGATTCACTCCCTGCTGATCAGTTTGATTTGGGTCTGTTAAGAAACACTGATGTTTTTGCCCTGTACTCCCAGAATAAGGAGCAGGCTGTGTGGGTCTGGTGTGGCACCAAGTTCTACTGTGTCCCACACATTGTACTGAAAAGGGTCATAATGCAGTCTGAGTCCCAGCCCGCCTTGTATCTTAGGCAACTGCAAAGTACTTCTCTGATTGAAATTCCTTATGTTGTCCTGGGTTCTGCATACAAAATTTTGTTTCAACACAGTATGCTGATGTAGCCATAAATCTATTCAATAATAAATTAACATTTATTAAATGCATTAAAGCATTGCATCTTCAAAGAATTATACTTCCTTAGCTAAGTCATCTTTACAATACTCTTGTGACTAAGTTAGAACTTGTTTATTAATTTCAATAGACTTTCCTGTGAACTAACCGGGGAGTTATCCTGAGTAAATCAGTAGAAGAGAAACAAGAAAAAGAATATAGAATGATGCAGGAAGGAAAGGAAGTCCTTACTTGTTGTGAAACTCTCTTGCTAGGTTATTGTATGCTGGTTTTATTGATTAGCATTGAAGAGGAGAATTAATATGTTGCTTTACTGGACAGTTTTATTAATACATGCATTGGTTTAAAGTATGAACATTACCACATCTTTTGCAGCCCTCACAGCATACAAATCCCAAAAGAACTCACATGCAGGTTTCTCTGTCTTTATTCCACTACAGCCTGATTGCTCCTTTGAAGTCTGTAGGTGTTGTGTGGGTACAACAACCCTAATCACACTGAATGTGGCACTGCTGTATTCTAAACATGGATCACAGGCCTATCAGTCTCCATCTTGCTCCCAAGACTTCTGTGAGATACATGAATTTAAACTATTGCTTGAGGTAGAATTTATGTGCTCATTCTGGGTTTATACCATTGAAATTGGCTTCCATATAACAATACAAATATACTAAAAACCAGCTTAAGTGACATTATTACTGTGCTTACTTCAAACTTCTTGAAGTTTTTGATATAGTTAGCGGTATAAAGAGTTTTTCATAGTAGATCTCTGTACTCTATTACTATGTAATCTTAATAAACCTAATAAGTAATTTTTTTTCAAGCTCTAACAACCATGATTGAGTCTTTTGGTTCATATTTTTCACAGTAAATTTCTAACTGAAGAGAATTTTTTTTTTCCTGGGAAACTTCAGCAAGATCTCATTGGCTGAATTTAAGTAAAAGTGAGGGAATGAGTACTTGTACTGGCCAGAAAAAGCAAAGAAATAGTCAAAGTACTAAATTCAACATGATTTGCTTTATGTCCCATAATACAAACAGCAGTTTGGACTCTACACATTTGAACTCTCATTCTTACAGGCATGGGAGAACTTGAAGACTGGCTGATTTCTTGTTTTCTGTAATTTAAGGGCTTCTTAAGAGCATGGCCCTGTCACTCTTTCCTAAACCGTGAAAAGTTAAAAGGCCAGCTGATCTTTCATATACCTCAGCTGGCAATTCTCCATTTCTCAGCAGCAATCTCCTTTGAAAGCAGCTGCCATTTTAATTTTTTGGCTGCATAATCACATCTCACATTCTAAAAAGTCTCATTAGCCTTCTGTTCAATAAGGAGAAATTAAATATTAAATATCTTCTAAATAATCTTTTTTTTCATACAAGTGTATAGCTTAGAAATGTAACGAGGAATGGGCACTGTGAGGCAGCAGGAGGAGGTACAGGGTATAAACTAACGAAGTGTGCTTTAGGATTTTCTTTCTAGTATACGTTCTCACAAGTGAATGGGCACTTGACCTCATTAACATAAGGCCAGTACTCTAAAATTATGTTTCCCAGGCTTGTTATGGTCTGAATTCTTAGGAGTCACAAGATAATCTGTACTCTATTCGACCTGTCATGTGAGATATATATTTCATCTTAAGAGAACATGGACTGTCCTGGGGTCTGGGATTTCTGATTACAATAGCCTGACATTTCTGTGCAGTTTGGAGACTCTTTGGCTGGCACAGGCAAATACCTGAACTACTGAAATATTTATTCCTTGCTAAGTTTCTCTGAGAAGTTTCACTGGTGTCATAATTAGAAAGCTACATGATTGCTCATAATGCAAAAGGCAGAGTTAATTTTGACTGTCTTGCTCTAAGTGCTCTCTAATTGGGACACTTCCGAATGAAGGATGGATGCAGGCAAGGTTCCTGGTGCACTCTGGCCATGTCTAGCTTACACAATCCACAAAGTGTTAAAGACTCTTTTAATGGTTGCTCCACAAAAAGATATCCATCTCTGAGTGGTGTCTGTCCACAGCCAGGCATGTGAGCAACGTCCCCATTTTTGCCGACACGGACTGCATTCCTTGGAAACGGAAGTACCGGTAAGTACAGAGGGCTGTCCCAGCGCAGGGCCACTGCTGGGGCAAGGGCAGGTCACGGTACCGACGCAGGTTTGGAGAAGTGGCGTTGCTGGAGCTCGCTGCAGGAGCCTCCCGGCCCCGCTCCCGGCCCCGCTCCTGCCGGCCCCGCTCCTGCCGGCCCCGCTCCTGCCGGCCCCGCTCCTGCCGGCCCCGCTCCTGCCGGCCCCGCTCCCGGAGGCGGCGCCGCTCGGCTGCCCTCTGGCGGCCGGGCCGGGCCGCGGCTCTGATCAATGTTTTGTAATGGCAGTACAAAATTAGTGGATTTTATAGATTCATCTGTAATGTACAGACTGTGTTATAAATCATTCATTTGACTGAGAATTTAGAGTTCCCTTCCTTTCAAGCTCTAGTTCTACTGGCTCTCAAACACTTGCATATTGGCAAATGAATAGCATTGATTTTCCTCGGGTAGATTGATTGCTTAGATGCAAAAAATTCTTTTTTTCCCCATGGACGATAGCAAAGGAAGAGCTGCAGCTTTGATCTCACTGATTGGCAGCCTCTTCTATTCCTCTGGCATGCACTTTAACTTTTTTTTTTTTTTTTTTTTTGAGGCAAAAAAGAATTGCCTTTTGTGGCATTCTTCTCTGCTGTGCCCGTTTCTTAGCTGTATCCATTTAGAAAAAGGGGTCTTTAGATAGATTTCCTTAGATTTTTCATCATACTGTTCAGTATCCTAATGTTAAAAGTTATTTCTTTTAAAGTGCTAAAGAAGCTGTGGCAGCAAGGCAACCAATTAAAAGGCAGATGTGAAATATGAAGTAGCACATGTATTTAAGAAAATTACTTGGTACAACCAAAGAAATTACAACGAAGGGCAGAGAAGACAGCCCATGGAAAAGTCTGAAAGGCACTGACAGATGATCACCATTTGAATTAATCATTTGTCCCCACACTGTAGAGCAAAGAGGAGTTACGAGCCTGAAGGAAGGCACAGTTTGAGTTTTACTTTGCTATCACCTACATGCAACCACAAATACCCTGCTGAGATTCCTATAGTTTCCTACCCTTCTCAAAAGGTACTCAAGGCAATTTGTGTTGACTGTAAGTGGAAGCTCACGGTCATACATTGATTATTTGGAAGATACTATCTAGAACCTGAAAGAATTTATAGAAGATATTTCATAGAAAATATTTAACGTAGGATTTGCAAAACAGAGAGACCTGCTGTTCTGCGTTCCTTCCTCTCCTCATCAGTTTTAAAATAATGTATACATTAGTATCATTAAAAAGCCTGCTCTTTGCGGGCCACACTAACACAACAGAAGGGTGTGGGCGTGTTTCACTGTACACTCGACTCACCTTCCTCATGCTATGTGTTGGGTTCCTTCCAAGTGTCAAATCCCCTTCACAGGCTGTACTGCCCAGCTCATTTTTCACGCACAAGAAATGAGATACTTTAGCACAGTTTCATGGGCGATGACAGGATAAGTAGCAGACTGGACGAAGCGTCCAGGAAAAATCCTGAGATGTGGACTGCACTTTCAGTCACCCACTGTGCGTTTATTGCTGGGGGCGGGGGTACGGGACGGACACACAGTACTCTGGAGCGCCGATAAAACACTCCTGAGCTGCTTATGTCAATTAAAACGCTTGTATTGCCCCTCCAATTCAAAACAAGCCAAGGTGAAGCAAGGGCAAGGATCAGTAAGCCGGGTTCGGCTGTGGGCACTGAGGAGCTCACGAAAGCCGGAGGGGGACACCACCTTTTAGAAGGGGAGTGACTTCTTTCCGCCCCCCTTCCCGGGCCGCTCCCTGCCGGCTGCGCGGAAGCAGGGCCGGGGTATCTCGGCGGCCGCAGGTCGCAGCCCGGCGCGGGTGGACCCGTGAGGGAGCCGTGAGGGAGCCGTGTGGGCGGCGGGCGGACCCGCTCTGCTCCGCTCCGCCGTTGCGGCGCGGCCTGGGCGAGCCCATCGCGCCGAGCGCGCAGGGAGGGAGCGAGGACGGACGGACGGACGGGCCGACCGGCGCGCGGGCGGGGGGAGCCGCCGCCAGCCGGGTACGCGGCAACCTGATCCCGGTCCAACATGGTTGCCGCTCACGCCTCCCATTCCTCGTCCTCCGGCGAGTGGATCGCGTGCCTGGATAAAAGGTATCACCATCTTCCCAGGAGCGGCTGCGGAGGGATGCTGTGTGTATGCATGTGTATGTATGTGCGTGTCTGCGCTGGTACACCCCATACCGCTCTCCATCAAATCCTGCCTTACATAAGGAGCGTGCAGGTGGGAAGCAAAACGCCTGGGGGAAGCCAGGGCGGCGGGCAAGGATGAGGGCTGGAAATACTCCGGGCAGTAGAGGGGACAGGCAGTTCCCATAGGGATTGCTGCTCCTCGCCGGGAGGATACTGCACGTGGTGGAGGAGGGGGAGCTCCGGGGCGGGGAGAGGGCCTGGGGCTGCCCGCCGGGGACCCGCCGTATCGGCCATGGCAAACCCGCTGCATTCTGCCCTCGTCCGCCCTCACCTGCCCTCAATGCCCCCCAGCGCAGCGGCCGCTGGCTTCCCTCCGCTCGGCACGCCGCCCCCGCCTCCCGCGGCCGCCGCCCGGCACCGTCGCAGGGCGGGCGGGGGAAGGATGAGTCCCCCTTGTCCCCGCTGCGGGCTGTCCCCGGGCCGCGGGCTGTCCCCCGGCTGCGGCTCAGGTGCGGGCGGGCGGCGGCACCGCGAGGGTGGGAGGCACGGGTGGCTGACGTGGGCTCAGAGGTGGTGTGCGCGCTGCCAAAAATACAGGCAAATTATTATTATTAAAAATTCTCTGGAATGCTTTCTCTCCGGTGCTGCAGCCCAAAGTCTCGCAATGTCAAGTCTCGTGGTGGTTGGTTTGAACCCCTTTTGCAGTATTAATACCTTTCGTTCCTGGATTAGTTCAGAAGTCATTTAATGTCTGAACACTCACTGTGGCTCCTGTGGTCTAGAAATTTACTTAACAAAAATGTAGACCGTAGATACCCTATGCGGCTCAAAACAAAGCTATCAGAGAAAATTCCCTTAGGTGGTGTATGGCAGCCAGCTGAGCATCGTGAGCCAGCTTTTGGCAGGTGGTACCATTTGGGGCTGTGCTGTGGAGAGAACCCTTTGTGCACACAGAAGGGACCTTCCCCTTCTCATAGTTTGTCCCTTTTTCAGGTAACTCCTAGTCTTGTAAGACTGCACTTCTGATTAGGTTTTCCTTAACAGTCCGAGTAGCAAAACCTAAGTTAATGGAACTTTTGGGCTAGACACTCTAGACACCTACCACAGACACTGATCCCCCTCTGTAATATGTGGTTTGAGACTAACTTCTTAGAAATTAAACAATGTGTATAATAAATGTTGAAAGCACTCGTAAAGTAAATAGAAACAGAACTGTTGATGGTAATCTAGCTGTCTAAAATGCAAAGTTAGGCCTTTCTGTAAACTGACATGGAGCGGATGTGAAGGAGAGTGTGAGTCCCAATACTTCTAGTTAGGTGATCCTGTCGTTTCTGTTTTCCTACATGCAATACACTGTGAGATCCAAATTGTAAACTAAAATTCAGGGCTTAATGAAGTACGTAGCCTTGGAGAGCAGATGATGTATTTAGGAAACGTATGTGTGGCATTTAATTTAGAAATCTCTCTATGTAATTATTAAGCTGACCCTTTCTGTAACACAACTTTCATTAGAGCTGTTAAGGTGAAACTTTTCTTTCACTTTTTGTTATTTGGAGTAAGCTAGTAGCAGTGATTTGTTGAGTGAAAAGAATCAGTTCCAGGTGCTTTTAAGAATTACTCCTTACCCTTACTTTCCCAGAAGGCAGTCTATATAGGACAAACTCATAACATGAAAGTTCGTAGGTATTTTCCTGGTCTCTGCTGTGCCCTGCTTTGTGATCACGGGAAGTACACTTCTGCATTTTTATTCCGTTTTTGCACCTAAAACGTAGATAAAGCGTTTTTAATTAACTTACACGCTTGTATTTCTAAAGTATATTTACTTTCTATAGATAATCTTATCATTGTACTCATTTGAATTATTATCAATTTCTGTGTATCTTAAGCCTTTAAAAATTGTGTAACGCTTTCTATCCTAGGTGTGAAATCTATGAATATGCGATCATGTAATGAGTAAATTCTCTATAGAGTACGATGTGTTTTTACTAAATAATGAAGAGTTTTAGTATGTTTAAGTCAATGAACATGTTTCTAGGAGGAAGACTGTTATAAAACTGGTATGCTTTAGAATGTTAAACTAGCCTCAACAAAGACAATTAAAATAACATGTAATATGGATTATCCAATATAATTATGTGAAAAAAAAAAAAGAATTAGAAATGGCAATAGCAAAATACATCATGTATAGAAATTATGTATTTTGTCTTTGTTCTTCAGGTTTTTCCCGAAATCATGTGTCAAAGTGGAACTACTAACAGCTAAAATTAGAGCACATATGAAGAACTGCTAAAATGTTACAGGAGAAATGTTATTACTGTGTAGGGTACTGTGGGCCGGGACTACCGGTGCTTTGCACTTGCAGCTTCCGTGTGTAGTTACTGGCCACAAAAGTCAAAGATCCACACTTAAAAATCAAATACATGGGACAGTATTTGTATATAAAGTTACAAGTGTAAAGGTAAGGAAAATTTCAGAGCACTATGCTCTATCAAAAATATTTTATTTTTGCAGGAGAGAGAGAAGATCAGCAGTGAGCAACTGTACATCCTGGTTATACCTGGAGATGAAAATAATTTTTCTCTTGAGGAAACTAGTTGCCTTAGGGAGCAGAAGTTTCCCTCTAGTCTCAGCATTTTTCTGTATGTCTGCTCTGCACGTAATTAAAAAAGGGTCACTGATTTATTCATGTGTGTACAGTTAACTTAGGAAGAATGCCTTCTCATGTGTTCTTTCACATCAAAAACCATCTAACCAGGAAATTTCCATGTTGACAGTATCTTTACTGAATGATAGACAAAATATTTTTTACATAACTATTATTTCTCTAAAGATGATCACATTTATGAATGCAGTTAATTGTTTTAATTGTATTCAGGTGCAAACTTTTAGGGATGTACAGCATACACAATTGCTAGAGATCCCAGGATTTCATACCTGGCTATGGCATCTTGTGTTTTTCTCTGAATTAAAAGTAACCTTCAGTGCCTGAGCAGACTGGAAGGGCAGATCACAGGGCAAAGCATGTAACTTCACTGGCCTGTTGTGCTAAGAATGTTATAATCTTTGCCTAACAACTTAATAAATTATATAAGTAGGAATGGGCTTTTCAAGAACATATTGTACATACTGAGCCTTGATAACCTTGTCATCCTTGGTAGTCTTGTATCATGTATGTCTAAAAAACCCCAAATAATGCATATTGGCTAATATCTCAGACCTGTTCCTCCCACAGATTTGAATTCAGATTGAAGCTACATAGCATAACAGCAACATATTTGAATCAGGATTCGATTTTGTAGTTCGGTATAACGTGTGTTTGAGATGCAAGCTTTGTTTGCTTAGTAGTAGACAATGGATTGCTTCTGAGCATACAGATAGGCTAGAATAAAGAATTGACATTCTGAAAGAATTATAGAATAAATAGAGAAAATATTTGCCATCCTCTATAACCTTTAATGTTGTCAAAGATAATGGGATATAGACTTATAATCAGGCAATATTATGAATACAATTGCCTTATGATGCTATTTTATTTTAAAATCTGTTTTTGTGCAATTATTAAAAACTTAAACTGTCTTCTATATAAATTTCTTCCTTGCTTTTTATTTGTAATAAATCCATCGGAATATCACCATTTTCATGTAGTTTGCATCTGAACAAAATCATGGCCATAGACTGCAGTTCCGGTTGGCTTGTGCACTTCGTGTTTTCTCTCTCTATAGCGTGTGACTAAGCTGGTATGTGCTTGGATCAAGTCTGTGTGGGGATATAGCAGCAGAAGGCACTGCAGTGGATGTGGAAACTCAGAGACAGAGCTGTATAGATACAGCCTAAGTGCTTTCTAGCACTCATGTGAGGGTGCAGTCTTCTGAGAGTGATGAATAACAAATTTATTTTTCCACATCATGCACCTCGTTTTCTAGTCCAGTGCAAAGGTGCAGTCTTTGATGAATAACAAAAAAGCCTTTTCCTTTCCATATTGTCTTAGAGAAACCAAAATAATTGTTACGTTTGTAGTTCTGTGCATTTTATCAAATACGTGAATTCAGATTAAATCCTACTGAGAGCAGGAGTTGTATTTTAAATAAACTCAAGCTGTTTCATTCTTTGCTCTCCAGCTTACACATTTGCTGTATCAGTGTCCATTTGTTACATGTGATTGCAGTAAGTTATACTTACTTAAGTTGTGCCACGGACAGGTATTAAGAGGAAGAGAAAGTGATTACCCCAGCATGTATAAACATTGTCATAGCCACCAGAGCAAGGCAGATGTGCACATGCCTTTTAGAGCATGATATATTCAAATTTAGTTGGTAGTCTTGTGTAGTGGCTGCACAATTGGTATGCTACACGTGCATCTGTAGGTTTTCTCTTTCACCAGATGATACTGGAAACATGTCTAAATTCTCGTTGCTTGAGTTCTTTCTGACATGTTTGTTAGGATTTGATCTCTAAAATCCTATACTCTGGGCAGATTAAATTTCTTTTATAACATAACTCCATATTCCAGCAAAGGAATAAAAAAATGACAAACCAGCTAATTGAAATTGTGCCCTCAAAGTCAAATGTTAACTAGATACTTTGCAAGTACAAGTATTTTTCTTGTCTAGCGTGACATCTGTTTTTGTCTGCATCTTAACAATTTGCTGCATTTAACAAAGCTTAGCATTCTAATGATACTTCCTTTGTGCTGTATTTTCTGCACTGTATTTGGCATGATCAGTTACTATTTCTGCTGCTTTATCAATATCTTTGAATGTTTCCTGAACTGACTCTCCCTTTCATCTTTGAATTCGTCAGTTGTCAAAATGCGTGCAAATGTAAATCTGTAAATTTTTTTTCATTGTTGCTGTAAATTTTAAATTTCTACTATCTGTAACAATGCAGATCCTAAATCAGGAAATGTGCATTTGGCATGGTGTTACTGGTTAATATTGGTGGGCAGAGTTTGAATCGAGGGATATCATCACTTGCATATTGTTCAATTACAGATTTCATTTGCAGTGTATCTCAGAGTCTGTTCTTCATATTAAAGTGCTTTTAATGTTTATTATGAAGCTACAGTGCTGATTGATGTGATTTCATCTGGTTTTACTTCTGTCAAATGTAATTTTAACTGCCCTGAGCTTCAGTTTATGTTTATGAAATTTGGAGGTTTAATTCAGTAAGATTTAGTCACATCTTGGTTACAAAGCATGGGTAATGTGTAAAGATTCTCACACATGGAAGAACATAATTCTGCATTTTGATTTATCTTGAATTATTATGTCTTTCTAGACAACAAATGAAAAGAGTATATTTCCTACTAAATCTATATTGTTCAGGTAGTGTATTTTTAACTTGAGATAAGTCTTCATGAATATAAATTAGTTCATAAATACTTTTGCCATTCCACTATATATACAGATCTAAAAATTGACCTTTTGGAAGGATACATAATGTATACATCAGGGTAGGTAAAGAAACGTGCACAGTTGTTTGCTCTGTTTAACTCTCCAGTAATTTTTCAGTGTATTGATAAAACTGAGTTAAAACTGAGGTAGGTAAAGGAGTGTCCCCTTTATTTGCCTTCCTTTGGTCCTCACCGAAGAAGACAGAACTCAACTGTAACAAATTCTATCTGACTGCAGCTGGTAGCCAGTCAGTCTGCATTTAACTGGCTGGTCATTAACTGGCTGACCTGTGTAGATCATGATTATCTACAATATTTCGTATGCCTTATGTAGCAGGACCTGAGAGATTATCACAGGGATTCTGAGTGTAGATGATAGTAGTGATTCATTGAAAACTAAGCATGAGCAATTTTACTTTGTTGCCTTTTTGTTTTTTTTTCCTAAACTCCAGAATGATTTGGGTGCGTAATAGTCCTAGGGAACAGTGTTTAAATAAAATTCTATTTCCTGTTTGTCAGAGGAAATGAGAGCTGGAGTCCCAAAGTCTCTTAAAATGACATTCGAGAGAAAAGAATAATAATTTGATTATTGTTTAAAAGCCTCGCGATGAGGCTTTTCCCATGACAAGAGAAAGAGGATATGAAATATGAGTGTTGAAAACAGATTTGCTAATACTACTGTAAAAAGTGAAAAGTGCCTCTTGGTGGGAGTTAATTACCTTCTGTTGCCATTGAAGTAAACCCTTATCTGGAAACTAATTCAGATTAAACGTAACTTCATTTATTGTTAGTATTTAAGTGCCTTACTACAGATCTATGCTTTGTTAGATCATTGATATTTTACTCTTAAACTTTCCTTTCTCAAAGAGACATTAAAAGTCAAAGAGCCTTACAGCATTGTGTGGAAGAGAGAATTTCATTATCGTCCTGCTCTCACTAAGGGAAGATGGTCTATTGGTACTGGCCTTTTTCTGCATCCTACAGCATTGTTTTTCTGCATGTCAGGAAAGGACAGAAGAAAGTACAGAGAGCATAGAGAAATGATCTGGTTTTAAGTGGCATTCCTTGGTGCCGTGTCCTTGCTCATGTTTCAAGGCCGAATATAATTTAAAGAACTATTAAATTCACTAAGTGATCCGTGGTAGTGGTTACTGGTACTTTGCAGCTCATAGTTTGCATCTTTACATTGATGCTTCGGTTTTAACCCAGTGATGAACTCATTTTATTTGCCTGTTCTAGTGTTTTAGCTGTTTTCTACAAACAGTCTCAACAGTGGAAGAAATAGATCCATCTGCTCATCTTTCGTGGGCTGTTCATTGCTGTCTGAATTGAAATAGTACTGTTTTAAAAAGTTAAAACGATCAAGGGAAGGAAATTCAGTGCTTTCATTCAGTTAGAGCACAATTCGGGTTTTTGAATACATTTTATAGAAATAAGCATTTTAAAATTCTAGAGGCATCTTGGCAAAGATAATGTTTTTTCTTTCTCAAATATCAAACCCACTATGAGAACCTTAAAAAGGTCTTATTGTAACAGAAAGTAATAGGTTATAGTAGGATTAAGTTTACAAAAGCAAACAAAAAACCTCCAACTTGTTTCGTTCTTCTAGGTTAACAAGTCTTTCATAGCATCCTACATAAACATTCAAATACTTAATCTTAAAACCATCAAAATAGGTTATTTTATAAAGCTGTATATACTACCTGGGAGCAAAAATATTTTGCCCAGGTAGTGTATGTGAAGAATTATAACAGTTATCCTCTGTCTGTATTTGAACTTTGAGTTTGAGTAGCTTGCACTTAAAAATACAAAAGAGAATTGTAGAATGGCTTGGGTTGGAAGGGACCTTAAAGATTGTCCTATTCCAACTCTTCTTGCCATGGGCAGGGACAGCTTCCACGAGGCTGCTCAGGGCCCTAGCCAACCTGGCCTTGAACACTGCCAGAGATGGAGCATCCATAGTCTCTCTGGGCAACCTGTTCCTGTGCCTCACCACCCTCAGAATTTAAAATTTATTCCTAATACCTAATTTCAACCTAATTTCAACCCTCTTGCAGTTTAAAACCATTGCCCATTGACCTGTCACTACACATCTTATCCTTCTCTAGCTTTCCCATAGGCCCCCATTAGGTACTGAAAGTTGCTCTAAAAACCTCCTTGGAGCCTTCTCTTCTCTCTCAGCCTGTGTTCAATAGGAGAGGAGCTCCAGCCCTCTCATCACCTTCATGCCCCTTCTCTGGACTTGCTCCAGCAGGTTCATGTCCTTATTATGCTGGGGGTTCCAGAGCTGAATGCAGTGCTCCACGTGGGGTCTCATGAGAGCAGAGTAGAAGGGGAGAGTTATCTCCTGGACCTGCTGGCCATGCTGCTTTTGATCCTGCCCAGGATTTCAGGGCTGCCAGCACTGCCAGCTCATGTTGAGCTTAACAGCCATATGAGGATATACTTCGGGCAGGTTTTCTTTATAATTGCCTTTTAGAGGTAGTCAAGCAGACATTGTCAAGAAAATTGTTTTATCTCTATAAAATACACTCCTGAAATCTTCATATCCAAATAAGGAGGGGTAAAATAATCTTTAAAAAAAGCCTTATTGACGTAATTGAATAGAAATGTGTAACTAGCATTGATGCTGTCACTTGTATATGTATGCTGTGATGTTGTATTGAAGAAGCAGAAGATAGATTACGTGTTGTGTGAAAACATTACTGCCAGCTAATCACTTGCTATGCTCTGAAGAGGGAAATTAGTAATATGAATAAGAAGGCATTTTGGTGTCAAACAAAGCAGAAAGGCTTGTAGGGTAGTGAAAATAAATTACTCCAGCTTTTCATCCCTTCCTAATAATTTGTTTGGTAACCCTGCTTTGCAACTCTTGAAGTGCCCCCTTGGCTTTGGCTACAGTGAAATGAGTTGTCAGCACAGTTTGACTTAAAATTTATTTTGAGTGGGGTAGTCTAAGGAGGAGATACTTCGCTGGGATGAAGTCAAGAAGGGTGGCCTTGCCTTAAAATGCTTTTACTCTAGCTCATACATCTACCAAATGAGAACTGAAGAATCTTAATTGATTTAATATATTTGTTAACACTCTTAGATTAACCTGTGGTCCTAATTCCATACATTGGTCTTGAGATTTTGGAAGTGGGTACAGGACAGAAGCTTTAGCAGAAAATCCAGTGGTAGCTGAAGACTCACTGAAGTGTGTTTTTTGACTTTGCTCATGGATATGCGATTGTAACTCTGCAGCATCAGCAGTGAAGGGATACTTCAGTAGCATCAGCATCAATGTGACAGAACAGAACAGAAATAAATCTGCACCAGCAGTAGTTTAGCAGAGGAGGGCTAAGATCATTGAGATTGAACAACAGTGATAATCACAGAGACCTGACTTTAGGTACTCTGATGAAGTATCTGGAAAAGTCTTTCCCGTGGCTTTTGGAGATATATTGTGAATGTAGGGCTATTCCTTGGGATTGACTTTTCAGCCTATCTTTGTGTTCTGGGGAATGGTTCCTTTCTGGATTAATACCATTACCTTTTTTAATTGTGACTACAGTGAAAATAAAGCTTGAATAATTCTCCATTTTCCATCAGTAGTACTTTTCTATCAAATCATTAACCTTCTAAGGAGTATAACATTAGCTGCTTAAATATTACTCCAAACTATACTTTACAATAAACAAGTTTACAGTAAAATAGCTGTGATGAAGAAATAAATGTATGTTGTCCTGTGGTGTTTATGTTCCAGGTTAGGCAGCTTGTACTTCGGAAACAGAAAACAAAATTTGGCATTATAAATATATTAATGTTAAGCTAATGTTAATTAATGTCAAGTTAATGATAATTACAAGTTACCATGATGATAATTTTATTAAAAGATGCTTTGTAGAAAGTAGTCAAGCTTTACCTGAGTTTTGCAGGCCTGTGGAAAAGCAGTTAATTGAAAAAAACAAACATTGCCATGGTACAATTTTCTCAGTAGGCAATACTTGGCTTTTGAAACCTGATTAATTTCTATAGATTATAAAAACTTAGTAGAAATGAGTTTGAGTGCTACTAGTACCACTGTTGCACTGCAGTCTGAAATTTTACACAGGCAAGGTTTCATGTGCTCCTAAGGACAAGGGCCACCTCAGCTTGGGACACTTGTTAATTCCTTACTCCCTAATTCTGAAGACTTTTCCCGGGAGCTGTGAAAAAAATCCAAAGGCATCTTGTCAAACAAGTTGAATCCTCATTAATTTTTATGAATAAGAATTCATGATCTTAACTAAACTGCTAAATCTTGAGCTGGGTGATTTTCTGAGAATTATCTCATCTTTTTGACTTGTTGGGTTTTGCTGGTTTTTTTGGAGAGTCTGCAAATTAAGATAGTTAGTGTTTCAAGAGTTAGTGTAGTTTGGGTAGGGATCTTGTATAAGTAGATTGTAAATCTGTTAGCAAGCTGCACCTCCTAATCTTCTTAAAAGGATTTTGACAAGAGAGTTAATGCTTATTAATACTTGTCAGCTAGTGCACAGTCAAGAAAAAAGGAAATGGATGAAAATCTTACGTGAAATATTTCAAAAGAGAGCTATTGTAGTTGATTGTAGTTTGAAGTGGTAAGAGGATGTCACTGTGATCTAGGAGCAAATGCATGCACCAGAGAATTATTATTCTCATCTGTAGTTAATAAGGGTAAATTGGAGTATAAACGAGGATAGAGATTTAATCCCTCCTAGACGTAATTTAATAAGAAAGATGAGATACAGAGATTCAATGCAAGTAGGATCTGGGTTTCTTCACTGAGACAAAGATTTGGATTCCTTAAAGTCTTTGATTTCAAAGAGGAAAAAAACCTTGTTGGAAGGAGTGCTTACACTGTGAGTATAAGAATAAAGGGAATAATGATGCATATTTGTGAACTTAGTCTTTGTTCATTGTAGCTACCTGGCTTCAGTTCATTATAAACACATCTACTGGTAAAAAGGACATTTTTGTCAGTAAAATTAACTAGCAACATTTAAGTGAATGAAAGGTCTAATGATTACTGACAGTTGTCTCTCTTCCTGTTATGCCTTTATACATGAATAATTTCTGCATCTGATCCAGCATGATGCCCTAGGAAAATTCTGATTCTTTCTGTCCTTAGTGGTTTGCATTTAGACTGTTATAAAATATCTTTTCTAATGCTGTCAGCTAGTGTTTGACTTACCTGCTGATTCATAATGTTTGATAATCACATTTAGAGTGTGTTACAGAGCTAATTCACTTTAGTTTCATAAAACTGTAGTAATATGCTGAACCTGCTGAACTGCAAGTCTCCATGCTACTTTGTTGTAGACAGTTCTACAATTTCATTTTTCTTGAAACATTGTTTTTTTTAGAAGACGTTGCTGTCAATGATGTTAACTATTTTAAACATTTGAAATAAAACTCGTGACTGTTACCGATGAAAAATTAAGATTCTTGCTTGCATGTTTAATTTGTGCAACACTAAGAGACAGAAACTTAATGGAAGAGAATATACTTAAAGTTGCCCTTCCTTGCAAGTGAGAAGAAGAAAGTCAGTAAAATGCAGAAGAGAAGCTTGCATGTAGGAGTGACTGTTGGTATATAATGCTTTCCATTTAGCCAGATGGAGAACATCTGTTTTTGGCACTGATTCCACAGACCTCTTGTGTGTTTGGACATCTGTTTGTTAATGTTTTCTCACAAACCTAAAGCTATAGATCATTCCAAGGCCCTTATGATAAGGACTGTATCATTATATATACTTTGACATTGATGCTGCATCAAGACTTTGGTGCTAAATGGGCTTCTGGACACTGCCTGTGTTGAAATGATAAGAATCATGCTCAAGTTGATAAAGGCAGTTGTTAGGATGTCTTGGAAGGATTTCATTCTGTAGTTGTAAAATGCGTTTTAATTTGTTTATATTATGGTATGATATTTAATGCAAGCATTTTTAAGTTCGGTGCATGCAGGTGGGGATGTTTCTCATAAAGCCCTTGATAATGTTATCTTTTGTTTTCTTGCAGGCCTTTGGAACGTTCTAGTGAAGATGTAGATATAATATTCACACGACTGAAAGAAGTGAAAGCTTTTGAGAAATTTCATCCAAATCTTCTCCAGCAGATATGTCTCTGTGGATATTATGAAAATCTGGAGAAAGGAATCACATGTAAGACAGCTTCATATGATTATGTATTTTATGTAGATAAACTTGGGGGTTAGACTGTGATTGTCTTTAGGAGATGAATGAGAGCAGAATCAGTGGAATATTTACAGTCACAATCATGGGGCAAGGCAGGACTAAAGTGCTGCTTGCTCTACAAATGCAGTGTGTAGTGAATCTATGGTAACAAGGCATACAGCTGGATGTAAAACTACTGCTGTTCTGTTGAAAGATTACAAGCCAGTCATTGGACTTAAGCCTCATTCTTCCCCTGTAAATGTATTATTGATTGCTTTTGCTGCTGTTTTGTGCTGTCAGGGGCAAAGGTGTATCAGCCAGGCACATCACTGATAGTGTGTGGTTTCCAGGCACCCTGGCTAGCACAAGCCAGCCCTGCAGAGCTGCAAACTGCTGTGTGGTGCAGCAGCTCCGTGCCTGCTCTGGCACACCGTGGGCCAGATGGAGGTGGACACCTGTGTTTGGTCTGTGAAGCTGAGATGGAAATAAGTGATAGTCCTGTGATGGGAATGTGTACCAGGGGAATAGCTGATGAAAACCTTTCATTAGTATTAGTAAAGTCTCAGAAACACCTCAGGTAAATCTGGCATGTAGCACTGGAGGTTGCTTAGAGTAACAGGGATTTTGATGCTCTGTAATCACACAGTTGGAATGTCTGGACATCAAAGTCTTGCAGTTGCTGTTCAGCCAGAACTCTTACTGAATTCAGTGGTAGCTGTGTCTGCACTGGAAGATTATAAATTTCAAAGGGACATTGTTCAGAAAACCTTTTTCTTTGTTTTGTTTCTTTGGTTGGTTAATTAACTAGGAGAACAGTATAACAGAAGCAAACTGGGGAGAAGAGTGAAGCAGTTCTATGTGCTTTCATTGTTTCCACAGTGTATTGACTGGTTTAGTAAAATATGTTCTTTCCAGTGTCACTGGAAATATTACTGTAATAGTAAATAAGTAGTCTCATATGGCAAATTGTGTAGTGCCTGCAGTGACTGCAGTGTTGCAGTAATATGTGAAAAAATGTTTATTACTGTTGCTGAACTTAAAGTGATAGCTCTTATTTACAAGATTTCATCTTTCCAGTATTCCGTCAGGGTGATATTGGGACGAATTGGTATGCTGTCCTGACAGGATCACTGGATGTGAAGGTGTCTGATACAAGCAACCACCAGGTAAAAGAGATTTTTCATTGCAACCATCCAGACAGTAGTACAAAGACAGAATATCATTTGTGGTGAGGTAGATAATGACACATTCTGTACAGATAGTTTTTCATATCACAAAGATGTATATGTTTCTCTGAGTCTCCTTTAGTCTCAGTTTTCCTTAGTCTAAGGAAGGCAAATCATGCCATTGATTTCAAGAAACTGAAATATAATACTCTGGAAATGGTCTACATTTGAACGTGAAAAAAGACTCCTCTGTCTTTTCTAATAGTGCTATTGAAGTGGTGCTAAAGATCAGAGAGTTGTTAGTTCATTCCCTAGAACTATTTTAATTCAGTTCTTGTTCAGAAAGTTCAAAGCAAACCCACTAACTAGGTTTAATAACAGCATAATGCAGTCTCCACTGCAGAAATGGGGAAGTATTGTAGAAATAGCAGACTATTGCTATTGCTAGGACAAAAAGCCTATATTCAGTGTTAGGAAATAGAAGAACAAGTAAAATTCTCCCCAAATTTGAAGTGGTTTCTCAGTACCTTGGTACTCTTAGATTTATAAAATTTAGGTAAATAAAAATCAAAAAGGATGAGATACTTCTCCTAGAGTCTTCTGTCCATGTTGTCTAATGCCACTCTGACAAGTCATGCATTTGCTGCTGTGAGCTTAGTCTTCTGGGAAGGCATCCTGTCCATTCCCTGCTCCCATGTTTGAGATTGGTGATTGTCCCATGATGTAGCTCAGCATGGGGTTGTGCCTCTGCTAAGGGACCCATGTGCCTTCACATGAGTGGTGTAGCTACCCAGGACCTGATAGAGAGCACTGCCCATTTTCCCCACCTGGATTGAACATAGCATATGTAGGAGATGGTGGTGGTGTATTCCTTGCCCAGAGTTTGGCTGATTGAGGAAAGTTTTTTGCTCATAGCAGGAATTGGATTTTTTCACTTTGTTGAGCACTGCATCACCATTGAAATTGGGTCAGAATGCAAGTAAAGACAGTGTGTGAGTACTGGGTCTTTCTACTTCCTGCAGTAGAATGATAGATGCAAAAGGAAATTCTTTCATATTATTTTTAGCAACCTCTTCACTGTACTAAGTAGAGATTGATTGGGAGTATGATTAGCTTAATTTGAGCAATTCTTGGCACGGCCTGGTTGTCATTGGTATTGTCACAATTTGGAGCAGTACTGGGCTCTTAGGGACCCTTTTCTGTGCAGGTCTAAAGCAATCAGGATTTTCCGGTGTTTGCCAAAAGATGGCACTACACAGTTGTGAAGAATCAATGCTCTTTACTCAGAAAGTAATACATCTGCACAATCTGGATGTTAAATTAAGAATCTCTTTGGAGTGTTGATTTGTTCCATTAGATGGAGTATGGAACACTTCAGTTTCTTAATGAATATAATGTAAATATTTTTTTCTGCTTGTTCAGCTTAACTTCACTTTCCTGGCAATAGGAAGCTGTTGAACTACAATTCATGTAATTGTAGTTCTGGAAATTATATTCTGCAGTTACTTCTTACCTCACATTTCCTTCTCACACGAACAATGAACTGAATTCTTATCATTGCCTAGTTGCCACAGAATATGGCCTCACTGCGAAAAAGATGGCAGCCTATGCATTTACCATTCCTTTCTGGATAATTTTGTTGTTTGGGGACTCCTAAATACTATGAGTCCAACCTTTTCTTTGGTTTTACTCCAGCTTGGTGTTTATACCATGTCCCTCCTTGTCCATTTTTGGTCTCCTTGTTCTTCTGCCTGTAGCTTCTGGATGTGGTTCCAGTTTTGTCTGTACTTTCTTGCTGACATGGTACTGGTCATTCTTGAAGTACTTGCTAGCCTATAAACCCAGATGATGGAGGCAATATGGTGTTGTATTGCTGTGGGGGCAGCCCTGGCACACACAGCATTCCAGCTGGGAATGGATGACCAGTGCTTTAGATGTAGGAGTGCTTGGAGCACATTTTCCAGCCACATCACCCAGGAGCAAAGAGTTCCTTTGCAAAGTGGTAATAATAACTAATTGCTCTGCTGTTACGATTATACTATAAATGGCACTAATGCTAATGAGAAACTTCCAGCAGAGCAGGAGAGTTACAGATGTTTACCCTAGTTTAGAAGTTTGTAGACTCATATAAAAGTACAGGATTATTCTGTGTTTCCTAGTAGGAGAGAAGCTAACTTGATTATCTAGATTCCTATTGGTTAAAATGTCTTTAAACACGACTAGTTAATTGGGATACTGTTTGATACTTCAGATAAACAGGAGGTTGTATTGGATGACCTCTTGAGTTTTCTTGCAGCTTGAATTATCCTATGATTATATGATGATGCCTACAGTGTTGATATAAATATGGAAGATCAATTATCTTGATTAAAAATATACAAGTCTCACTTTTGCTAGATGTTTATTTTTCTGCTTGGGAAACTTACATTTCATCAAGCCTAGGAATTAATGCATTGTGCAACAGTTACCATGTGCTACCTCTCTGTGTAATCACCTTTGGTGATTGGTAACTTTCTCCCACTAGAAGTGCAGTAAGTTATTGTGCATTTGGTCCCTACTAAAAGTGTCTTAATAGCCTTTGTTCCTACAGAGGCATTAGGAACAAGTCTTGCACTAGAAATTAAATCTTAATATACTAATGGATCAAGACTTCAGTGTAGCTAGTGAGGGATTAATTCACACACACAAGCAGCAGCTTACTAATGTAGATGCTGGTGATTTATCTGAGAAAATATTAGTAATACTGATTAGGACCAAGTTGAGAATTCATATAAACAGGAATATTGATATTAGCTATTATTTGATATTATAATAACAGGAACTATTATATCTATTGTTTTAAGGGCCTTAATGGAGACAGACACAGATATTTAGATCTCAAAGCCTTGCTTTCTCATACCGGCTTGGAAAAATCCTTTCTGTTGCAAAGCTGCGTTGTGTCACGAGAGGGCAGTGTTAGAGCACAAAGCAGACCCGAGTGTAGGCAGTGTTCGCTCCTGAAATGGATTCTTTGGAAATCATACTCGGCTGTTTACCGTACACACCTGTTTTAAAGAGTTCGACCAGAGAAAATTTTGCTGTTACTGTTAGTTTTGTTCCACCGAGCTGGTAAAATGTGCTGTTAATTTCTCCTGCCATTGAAATGGCTACAGAGATTTGACAGGATTACTCATCCAGTACATCCTGAGTGGAGTCTGCTGTCTGTGCAAATTATTTATGGATTTTTCTATATATTCAACAATCAAGAAGAAACCGAAGAGGACTTTTTCTAAGGTGAAAACGTCTTGCTGTGAATTCCAGAGGTAACTGTTATGAACTGTTTTGGTCTTGCCTCAACTTGTTTGTAACAAATACCCTGATAAATACTGTACTTAAAAGCCATAGAAAAACATAGTTATCTTTAAAATAAAAAGAATATTCAGCCTCTGTAGAATATATCAGAAAGAGGTGTTTACCCTCAGTTAAGATCAGATTCTGAATTTCATTTTTACTTGGCACTGTTGTCTACCCAATGTTAAGATATCTAGTAATAGAAGTTTCTCTTAGGGATATTCCTGGTTTGGTGTTGTCTTAAAAGCATTACTGACTGCCTTGTGTATGTTTCATTTTTGAACTCTGTTTTGAAGCTGAACAGTCTAAGGAAGACTGTTGGCAGTATCTCAGAATAAAGCTGGGAATAAATGCATTATGACAAAAACATCAATGTTACAATGTTGTCAGATTCTGCAACATTGTGATTTTCTGAATTATATTCAAAGCCTTTTACCTCAAAGATTTTTTCTGATCAACTATGAAGGAATGAAGAGAATAAAGACAACGACCAAACAGCAATTCGATCTGCAGTTTTCCTGTATTTTGCCAGCTGAATCATAGTGTGTGCTGAGGCCTATTGCCAGCTTATCTTGCCTACGTTGTGGTGGAGTTTTTTAAGTAGGTCAGTTATTAAAAACAGACCAAACTGAACACAGAGCATTGACTTTTCTAAAAAAGGCTAATTGTTAGTTAAGATTTAAAGGAGGAGCCCTGAGTGCTTGGATGGTACAGCAGTGTCAGCTGTAAGAAGATGCAGAGGGCTGGGGATGAAAAGCCAAATAAGTTAGTGGGGTTGTTGAGAAGAACGTCTGTGAAGAAATAGAAGAATTTCACAGCTCTTTCAAACTGAGGACAAAGGAGGTATGAGATAAGATGAAGTGGCATCAAGGGAAGGGATTTAAACAGGGTAGTCCTTTTGATACTGCTTTCAGCATGTAAATGCCATTATGTATTGTGGAAATAACCTATGTGAAGTCGTGACAGAGATCAGCACTGTAGTTAGTATTATAAATATACCTAAGCTAGTTTAAAATTATTTCGTTTGATCATGAGAACTGCTGTACCCATTGTAACACAGAGATTGGCTGAACTAAGCTGAGAAGCAGTGTGCTGGCTCATGCTGAGTTCCACGGTGTTGTGGTTGTGCTAATTTTGGTTTTGAACGTAGCTTATTGGAAGTTAATATAGAGACATCATTTCACTTCTCTCTGCCAGGTGATGTAGGAAAACATCCAAGACATTGCAGGTAGAATTTAGAAGATATGATTTAGAAGATCAGATAGAAAGATATGGAAATAATGAATGTGATATTACAGTACAATTAATTTGAACCATACATATTTAAATTAGGCACTAGAAGAGAAGCTCCTCACAGTTTTTGTAGAAGCATAATGACTCCTTTAAGTAAATAACCTTGTTTTGTGTAAAGAGGGTGGCCTAATATATTTTGCAAATATGTTTGCAAATTAAAAAACATAGTTTGAAAATTGCAGTTTTAGTGTGTTCAGAAGGTATTTCTATGTTATTGTTAGAAATAGTCTGGTGAGGATTTACTGTGAATGACTGAAACACTCCAGTGAAGATAATGGAACAGAAAAATCACTTCTTAGTTTACTTTCATGTATATCCTTGGTTTCTCTGTTATAAAAGGAAATTTTTGCTGAGGACAAACCGAACTGTGACAAAGTAATAATAAACAAACTTCTCAAAATGCCAGCTTTTGCAGAACTCCAGTTGAATGTAGAGGTAATATGATGTCCAAGAGAGACACAGAGGCAGAGATGAGATAGAGATGCAAGGTGTAGGAAAATGATGAAATCAAAAACAATCTACCTGCATCAGCTCCCTCATAAACTCAAAATGTTGGACAAACTAAAATTTCAAATAAATTTTGTCCCCAATCCCTTTGAGCCTAGCACTAGTAATGATTTCCCCTGTTTTCTTAATTTCTCTTTCCAACACCATGATTTTATTAACACACAGTACAAAAATTCTGTTTGCCAGAGAAACAGAAGGGGTCACAAGTCAAGGAGGAGGATACAGGATGATCCTTGAGATGGTGGGGAAGGGAATTATAGCAGAGCCTTGTTTCTCCATAAAATGGTCTTACAAATTCAATAATGTTTTCGATTGCTAGGGAGTTGAGGGAAAGGTTTAAGAATGCTTTCTCTGCATGTGTTTCCTGTGGCAGTAAGAGTCAGTAAAGCTGAATACACAAACAGCCTCTGATTTGAACACTACTGTTTTATAGTATGTACAGAAGACAGATAGCCATGGAAGCAATCTCATCTTTCTAAGTCTCTAATACTGCCTTTTAAATAGCTGTGTGAATGTTAGCTGGTTACCAGCCACTAGAACCCCCTGCTGCTTCTGGGATTGCAGAGGGGAACAGCAAACTGAGTTTTGAGCTGCCAGCAATCCTCCTGAAGTCTTCACTGAACAGCAGGAAATTCTTGAGTGTAAGGTTAACAGGTATAATAGGAAACACACCTGAATCCCCAGGAAGCTGGAGATGTATAAACAAGGGGTAGCAACAAAACAGGGCTCTGAAGCCTCAAAGAAGGCATATAAGTCTGCACCCCAGCTGGCTGTGAAACTGCATCTCTGTGGAGAATTGTGATGGATGGGCAAAAAAATCTGAAAGAACTTGATGGAAGCCTGGACTTTCCTTTAATGAATGTAGATAGGACCATTCCAGCCTCTTGACCTTATACTCCAAAGTGTTAATTTATTACTTAAGCTTAACAGCTGCTTCATCAGAAGTTATCTTATAAAGTAATTTCTTAATCAACACTGATCCCTTTTTTTCTCATGTCTGTTCTGTCATTAAAGATTCTTCTTTGGGGTTGTAAACAGTCAGTGAATGTGAAATGTTTAAAATTAGTTTTATTTTTTGAAGGGAGGGGAGGGAGTGAGAAGGAAGTTGGAAGATGTAAACAATGTTTATGATCCACCTACAGGAAAAGTTTATTTTATACCAGGCTGTTTGGCTGTCCTGTCCTGAACAGAACTCTTTTATCTAAACTTTCTGATTGGGATTGAGAATAATGTTTTAGATATCTGGAGATCAAATTTTGTATGAGCAGTAGGCACATTTTCATTGTAGCTCCTTTGAATGCCATTGTGAGTATTGTAGCATCCATAGAGTGTTTCAGCTCTGAAATGTAAGCTTGGGAAGCCAGATGTCAGTGTATAAACTGTATTATAGTCTGTTTGTAGAGACTTCTATTTAGGTACCTAGGTGCTCATTCCCAAATATTCTCTCTTTTAAAGAAAATCTGTTCTTACTTTCCTTCCTTGAAAATTTATTTCTGACAGTTGCTAAATTTTTCCTAGATCTTCTCGGAGATGTAATTGATTTTGTTTTCCTGAACACACAACTTTATATGGTGACATCTGTGTGAGAGCAATTTGCTATGGTTCAGGGAAGTGGACCATTATGGGCTTTTCTCTTTGTATTGCAATTACATAGCTACTAACTTTGTCTTAATAACATTTGCCTATTATGACTTATTAGATGCGTGAAAGGAAAGCAGTGAAATTCTAAAACCAGAAAATGATGCTAAAACATGCTGAGGCATCTCTCCTGGATTATCAGCCACAAGGATAACAAACAGTTTTGCTTTGATTTTTGTAGATGTTGGATGAATCCTACATTTTAGAATGAAACTGTACTTCTCCTGTTGTATCAAGTAAAGTTAGCATGTGTTTTTAAATGTTTATGTGTAATTGTCTGTGTGCATATATGATTTCCTTTGCTAAGTACAGTTTGTATAATTTTAAATATTTTATGCTGTTGCTCATTTTTAAAAATTACTTAATGGACAGTCAGATAAGGCCCATCTCAGAAAAAGACGTGAGTGTTCAGCTTCAAGCCTGTGGTGAGGAACAAAGCAACTTGTGAGCTGAAAATAGAACATGTATCTAAAGATCTTGATTCAGCAAGTTGTTTAATGACTACTTTTTTCTCTGCAGTAGCTCATAATTTTTATTGGAACTACTACAGAGGAGTTCCTTGCCAAGGGAGATTCGTTTGGATATCATTTAGAATGGCATGTGCTCATATAGACTCTTTTGAAATGGACTTTGCTGCTTGTTTGGGATCTTCATATTGCTCTGTACATGGATACAATTTTTCCAGGTTGTTTGAACTTTATTAGTTTTCTTGAAATCCCTGATTTATGTGAAAATAATTTTTTTTTGGTCTGGTAGTTAATTGGCAAACATCCATTAACAACTGAAAGATTTGCTGGCATTTTCAACAGAAGGCCCAAGAGTTGGTTCAACTGTACAAGTGCATTGCTTGTACAATAGAGAAATTCAATGTAAATACAAGAGGATATTATAATTGAAAGTTATGTTTACATAAGAGAAAACATAACAGGCGAATTTTCTTTCTGATGAGGGTGGCCTGTGTAGGACAGAAGTTTATATTCCGAGATGGCATTTCTGATTCTGGTTACCTTCTCATCACCTCTGAGATTTCTAAATATCTCATCATCACAGCAGTGTTTAGAGATTGATGAGCAGAGATCATAGTGTTTTATAAAGCTGAAAGTGATTGTTGTGTTCTCAGCTTTGCATTCAGAAATGTCCAATTCAACTGATGATCATAGAAAACAGAAGTCCCACTTGTTTCCAGATTAAAGCTTCTCATATTGTTTACCAGCATATTGATTTTTTTGTTGTTGACACTTAATTTTCTTTTTAAGCAGATTGCTGAAGAATCTCAAGGCAGTGCTATCAGAAAATATGACACAAAGACTCTCAAAACATCCTGAAATATTTAATGTGTCCTTTTCTTTTTGAATCAAAGGATGCTGTGACAATATGCACTCTTGGAATAGGAACTGCTTTTGGAGAGTCCATTCTGGATAACACTCCTCGCCATGCTACCATTGTTACCAGAGAACATAGTGAGCTCCTTCGAATTGAGCAGAAGGACTTCAAAGCACTCTGGGAGGTAAGTTAAGTTCAGATTTATTTGCAGTTAATGCAGAAAAAAAAGACTTGACCTTGAAAGTGTCTGTGATAATATAGGATGAAGATACTTATACCATAAGCAAAGTATAATTTTTTTTAAATTAGTTTGGAAAAAAAGTTTTTGCTTCTCTTTAGTGCCTCATATTATGTATGATTACATACTCCTGTACTTCTTTCTTGGGGCCCTCTTGTAATGAAATAACTTAGGTGAAATTTCTGGTAGAATTTATTTGAATACTGCAGGTGTTGCTCTCTTAGCCTTAAACTTGCTTTTATTGCCAGCATTTATAAGGAGAGTCTATTCTTACTATACTCTGAAATTTTAAATTATTCTCCTTGACTCCTGTCTCATCACCAGCTGTGAGGGGTTTAGAATTTGCAGATGGATCAAGATCACTACTGATTACATGTGAATTCCCTTAAAACTTTCTTTTGTGGAGAACCTAGTGCTGAGGTTCTTCATTCTATAGTGTGTGTACTTTGGTATCCATGCAGAGAAGACTTCATTAACATGTTACTGCAGAAGGTTGCTGAACTTGAATCTCTTTGCACTTTTGCAAGCATTGTGTTTGGTTTAGAAGGTGTTGTGGGAAGGCATCCTGCTGGCCTGGCCTACACTATTGCCAGTTTGTACTGCCAGCTTGTTTGAAATGGTGACTGTACAAGTGTAGGTGTTGAGCAGAGCTGCCAGACAGTGTGACAGGGTCCTAAAGTGGCAAATCTAAGGGCACTAACTATATTTAAGAAATGGGTGCTGGGTCTAGCATTTTAGTTCAGATTCTAACTGCAGACGGATTATTTTTCTTGCTTTCTCTTTTCCTGAGAAGAGCAGTATTATACTCCAAATAATTGTCCTAAAGCAGTTCTAAAGTCAATATCAGAAAAAAAGTCAAATCTACAGCTA
This sequence comes from Sturnus vulgaris, assembly GCF_052056855.1. Classification (NCBI taxonomy): domain Eukaryota; kingdom Metazoa; phylum Chordata; class Aves; order Passeriformes; family Sturnidae; genus Sturnus; species Sturnus vulgaris. Next base: position 20,929,014 of record NC_142249.1, on the reverse strand, counting down.
TCTACAGTGATGAAGGAAATGGAAATTTCATCACCTGCCTACAGATATGTTACTTTGAACATAGTTGATGGTGCAGCATGACCAAGGCATGAAAGACCACTGTGTGAGTGAAACATGCTTGCTTGCTATTGAATGCCCTGACAATATCAGGTATCATTCTTTGAATTGCATAGCCAGGATTTGTACTGTTTTTTGCCAAGTTCTACAGCTAAATTAAAATGCTACTGAAGTTCTGCATCAAATTTGAAGAATTTGACAAGGCAATATTTTTTTGCAGTTCACAGGTTTGTTTTTTTTTTTGCTACAACAGCTGCATTGTAGTTTTAGGCCTTGGCATGAAAAGATTAAATATGCCAGTGGTCTCATCTGTTTTAACATATGCAGCATTTGGCAGTAGTCAGAAATCTGATGATGTAGATAGTGCTTTACAAGATAATGATGGGGGAATAAATCCAATTCTAGGTTTCTTTGGTAACATTTTTTAAAAAATTCACTTTTAATTGGTATAAGCACAGTCATTTCTCCCATGCATGTGAATTTCCTGCTAAGCATTCAAAGATTGTTGTTCTTTATCAGAATTATATGGTGTGGAAGTTTCCTATTAAAAATTTTTGCATCTTTTATTTAAAGTTGTTTGAAAACAATAATTTCAACATCATTTGCTCTTTAATCACTAATACAGTTTTGTTTCTAGCACTTTTGATGATTTTGCTGAGTTTTTTGATGATAAATGCTTTTGGGGAAGATGATGTGTGTTAGAAGTACTGGGGTGATCATAGGCAGCTTAAGCACATGCCTCGGGTGTTGCACTTTTATGAAATTGTGCAGTAAAACATGTGACAAATGCTGCAGGTGTCAGTCATAGATCACAGTTCAGATTGTGGTTCTTCTTTGCCTTTTGTGCCATTTTACAGTGAACTCATCTATTTTGGTGTGCTTTCTTTCAAGGAAGCTATCTCTCCTTGCTCTCAGTGAGTGGAAAATTATTCAATGAAATACAACTTTGCTGGTTGGTCTCAGATTTAATAAAATTATTCGTTTTTTAAGGTAATATTTATTTCCTTGCAACCTGCTAATCCCAGGGTCTGCATAAACTGCAACTAATATATGATAAACAGAGAATGTTTAAAACAGATGGAAAATTATGTAAGAAAATTTTCCCAAAATATATTAGCAGTAGCACCAGTAGTATATTGTTACCTGCAGAAAAGTAAATACTTTCCTAAAGGGAGACTTTTTATGTTTTGGGTGCTGCATTGTTCTTTCTGCCTTATCCTAAGGTTCATGTATCTTTACTGTGACAAAAGTCTGTATGAGGAAACTGTTATTGTTACGTGTCAGTCAGACTTTCATTGTGTTCAATGAAAACCCACACAAAGCCAAGAGTGGATCATAGATATTTAATGCATATGGTAGCATGGAAAAATGGGGAAAGGCAGCAATGTCAGTTCATTACAGTCCAGATATTATAAAAGCTAAAATCTACTGTGGGCAAATTTCAGCTCTCCACATAATGAGAATTAATTAATGAAAGAGTAGTTTATCCAGAAAAAAACAAAGTTGAGTAATTCCAAAATACTGTGATACTGTAGTATAAGAACAACCTAAATAAATTGTAGGATTAGTATTCTTAAAATGGTTACAGATTTTATGTATGTAGAATTTTTATGATTAATAATAGAAGTACAAAAATGCAATATATATTATTTTTAAATTTGTTTATCCCCAAGAAATTAATTTTTGGGGAAATTTACTTTATTTCCTTGTTTTGAGGGAAAGAAAAAAAATCAAAACTGTTAATCAAATAAGGATTTTTGGCCTACAGAGGAAAGAAAATCCAATGCTGCAATTTTAAATAATTTTTTATTTTAGATTGTGAGTGTAATCTTGGAAAATGAACCAGCGGAAATTGATTCAGTATTGACTTTAATTTACTGTGTAACTAATCTGAAATGCTAGGACTAGAAGCTATGAAGTATCCTTCTTAACACTAAAAATTTGTTAATACTGAAGCCTACTGATGAAGTTCACATTTGCAACAAATATTTTTATACCTTAAATCTTCGCAGTTATTTGAAAGACAAATACATATCCATTATACTGCTTATGAAATTTTTAGTATATATTCTGAAACTAGATTTTGAGAGAAAGATTATATATTTTTATTATTTCTAAGTTTAGAAAGAATTTTCATAACCTCTGAAACTTCATATTGTGAATTTGCAGACTTCTCTGAGTTTTGTTTAAATTGAAAAGTAACTTGTCCTGCATTAGCTGTATTGCTCTAAGAAGCAAATATGTTGGTAGGATGATTCCCAAATCAGGTGTTTTATTGATGAATTTAATGCATAATATACAGCAAAGGTATTAATTTCTATAAGTGCTGTTGTAGTTGGGTCTATACCTGAAAGAGATAGAAGTCAGTTTAGTAGGAGCTTTCTTTTTTCATCAGTATTAGTCTGCCAGTTTTATAAATTTTATAAATTTTAATATTCTTTGATGGAAAGATAGGATATTCTTTATCAAAAATACTGTAAGATGCCTTCTGTAATACATGCAGCCCCATATTCAGTCAGTCCTTTAAGTACAGAAAGACTTTCTGTGACCTTCATTTCCATCAGTCAGGGGATGCTGGTCAAAACAAATGACACTGTCCTGATAACAATTACCAGTTAAAATGGGCCAGTCTTTCCTTAATGACTGTGTCTGTTGAAGTAGCATCCTGTTGGGGAACATCTGTTGATCTTCTCTGCTTACTCATCCTTGGAGACTCGTTGTCTATCAGCACTATTACAGTGGATTAAAGATGATGAAATCTCACACTGAATTCTCACACAGCTGAACACTGTTCCCTGATGAAGAAACTGGTAGGTTATGGGAATTACTGGTGATGTTCCTTTGTCCACCAATTGTCCCTGGCCTTGGTGTCTGAAGAGCACTAACAAACCTGGAAAAAGTAGCTCATTACTGTTAGAACACTGTAGATTTCTAAGACACTCTATGAATCTGTAGGAAAAAATACTATTTGTGCTGATGAGGGCTTGCTTTCCTTCCTTAGCATGTATAAGTGATTGTGGTGCTAGCTACCTTGTCCAACAAAACTACTTCAAAAGCACAAAGGAAAACACATCCAAAAATAAACATAAAAGCAGAAGGCTACACATAAAGAGCTCTGGTCACGCACATCCTGTTGGGTCACTACCTTGCTCCACCCCTAATAACTGGATTCTTTTAAACAGACTAGGAGGGAAATGAATGCATTTGAGCAGTATGATCGTTACAGAATCTCTCCATAGTTCATCCTGAAGCTTTGTCCTTTCATGCAGTTGAAAACTGATTCAAACCCAGACAGGAAGGGAGTGAATCTGCTGAGAGGTGACTTATTTTTAGAGGTCTTTCCTACCACAGTGCATTACTCAGCCTTTCTTGGATAACGTACAAGTAACCAATTTCCTTTTGTGTGAAATTAGACTGTGTTAGAAGTTACTGAACATGCCTTGAGAAACACTTGAGTAAATGAAGATCAGCTATTACTTCGTTATGCAGTGACTTTGGAGAGAGGGAGACTTGGCCCTTGTAAGGTCAGAATGAATTTTTTTAAACTCCTCTTCAGCAGCACTTACATGTCTTGTAAACTGATAAACTGTAGTGTAACTTGCTTCCTGCTTTTGCCTAGCTGCTGTTAATTCAGTAGCCCTCAGCAGGCTGAACTGCTCCATAATGATAGCTTTGGGAGAAGCAGCTTTCTTTTTCTTACTCCCTCTGTTTTCTGAGCACTGTGAGCACTAGGTTTTAATGAGCTAGTTTAAAACCAGATCTGTCAGAATAGAAGTTTTACACACCCGTTTCATTGGAGTGCCATGTAGGAAGAACATGTATGAAAAGGGGGTGCTGTAGCACTGTTCTGTGGGGTTTCTGAATAAGGCTGAAGTTCATCAGAATTGAGACCACAGTTTTCCGTATATTTGTATAGAATAACAATTTGTCACTTAGGTATATCTAATGACACCTGTCATATCAAGGTATAATATAATTTTATGTCCTGGAATTATGGCATTAGGAATTATGAAGGCACTATAAAAATGCATTAATGAAAATAAATATGAAATAATTTAAATTTATTTGTATCCATTTGGTTATATGGTAAGTGCATTGTTTATTAAAGGATGTTACTGCGTCTTGTGTGGTGTTTTGCAGTGTAATGCAGTAGGCAGCATTTCAGAGAGGCAGCCTTTTCCTTGTTTTAGGCTGTTGAAAAATACACGTTGCATTGTTACTTGAGAATGTTCTCACTTCTTTCTCTAGTACGCTCCTGAACACTTTAACGTGTTTAAGGAGTATTAGGAATCTCATGTAAATGTCTGTACTTTCTAATACACCTTTTTACCAATGAGTATTCCATACCAGAAATTCTTTCCAGTTCATTTGAGTGAGAGATTAAATTTGACCTGAGAAATGTAATATTGGAAGGGGGGAATCAAAGAAAAAAATCAGATTAATGTCCAGCCCCTAAACTATCACCTTGATTTATGGTGTACCACTCTGCCCATTTATTGCCCAGTAATCAATTGCAGAAGTCTCTTCCCTGATTTACTGATTTCCCATAGGCAAACATAGTAGAGGTATAAAGCTACAGTTAATAAAATAGAGAATATTTAGCTTTGCAGGATGGGTGATCATGTGATTTAAAATAGTGAAGTGCTTAGAGACGACAAAAGTATAAAAGGGTGGTCATGGAACACTCGCTGTCTTTACCCGCTTCATGTCACTCTCTCCAATTGACTGCTCAAATGATTCCTTGATGATTTGTCTCTCTAATGGGGATTTTATTTGAGAAATGTAAAAGTGATCAGATTGTGGTAGCCTGCATTTTCAATGTACCTGGAATACTGTGTTCATCAACCTCCCAAATAGCCATCTTGTCAGAATAAGGAAGAATTATTCCATGTTGTCAAATATGGAATACAACACAGAAGAGAGATGTGGAGGTGATGCCTGGAGAGGCTACCTAGAACAGAGGCTGGACAGAGTTAAAGGATAAAGGTAGGTATTTATTGAAAGGCCTTCAAAGGGTGCACCTGGGGTAGTGCAGAAGTCTCACAAAGAATATACCCAAGATGGACGACCATCATGGGGCTTTGGACAGATATAAATTTGGTCTATTTGCATACCAGAGGTTAATTGTCTAATTACAGCTTCAGGTAGTGGAATCACATTCCCCTAGTTTGCCCCCTAATTCACTGTTGTTTACGTTTTTTGGTACCTGAGAAAGTGAGATGTCCTTGAGTTTCAGGCCTAGAGAGAAGTTTTTTTGTCTGAATAAAATGAGAGAACAGGAGCTGACAGTCTGTGGAGCTTTTGAGTTATACACTAGAGCAATACAGATCTGAAAAATATAAAAGCTAAAGCTTAAGAAATCAGGCCCCACGTGTGTGGAATGTGTTGCCTTATGTCGTCTGCAAATCTCAACTGATAACAAATACAAATTTTTATGCAAAGACTCAGAGCTTGTGCAAGAGACACTGAAAATGGAAGTGATGATAGGCTCCTATAGGAGCACATGGAAGGAGGAGGAATATAAAAAATCTCTGTGCCCAGTTTTAGAATATGACAGTAAACACAGAATTGGCTAGATGTGAGCAAAGCTGTGAAAATAGCTAACATCCCACCTTCATACCTTGTGTTAGTACTGGGAAAGCATGCAAGTGAGTAGCAGGGAATGATTTCAGAACTGTTATTATACCAAGAAAAAGTGCCAGATAGTGCTCCGAGTTTTGCTGGTATGAGTTAAACATATTTCAAGTGAATACAACACAACTGATTTAATACATGGCTAGCTACGTGCAGGCAGATTCTGGCCTTTAGTACTGCTGTTACATTGGTTTTGATCATCTTAATATGCTTTTACTTTTTCTTCCTCTTGCTTTGCTTTGTCAGACATTTCTAATTTTAACGAGTGATGCTCTATCTGGTAGAGCAGATTTAAATGAGCATGAAACAGCGTTTAACCCTTGGTAGCCAAACATACATCAGAACCATCCATGTCTGTCAACAGAGCGCCACAGTGACTGCTGCTTTCATTTGCTTGTATGAATCACTTAATATTTTATGAATAGATGCAGGTTTTGTCAACACTGTTTATGACAGTGTATCTCCTAAGGTAACCTTCCTGGCCATTGGCAGCGGAAAAGCTTTTCTAGGAGGAAGATTTTTTCACTTCAGTAATGCAGCATTTCTCTTGGTGTGATATGTACTGATGAAAGTATTTTGGTAGAGTCTTGCTGTGATAAATCTTTTGCTAAATAATGGCATTGTGACTGAAAAATCCATAATCAGTAACTGTCTACTCTGTTTCAGATTATTTACTGTGCCATTATTATGATATTCGGTATTGTCAATGAGGCAGAATTCTGGGAGAAGGTCCAGATAGTTTTAACTCTGAGTGTCCCTTTCTGTGTTGTTATCCTTGGTTTAAAGTGACAGTCACTGGTGCTTCAGACACCTCTTAAGCAACTGAAAATATTGGAAAATAACAAGCTAATTGGAAAGGCCTCAATCCTTCTTGTGTCTCTGCAACAAACTTTCCTGGTGTGTGTTCTTCTGTGTCATCCTTACAATTGATTTGCATCTCAGTCTCCCGATTTATTCTGAATTTATTTCAAAGGCAACATTTTGTGACTGTCACTGATCATCGTGCAGAGGTGGAATAGGAGTGTGTAGATGTGACTTCTCTTAAGCCATCCTACCGTGTCATTTCTCTTAGGTGCTATTCTGTATCACTGTAGTAATGACCATCTGCTTGAAGCCCCTGTTGAATCCTGTCATACCAGACACTGTGCAAAAATATACTGTCATTCCTATTTACAGTCCATATGAATGTTTACAGGTTCATTAGCACTTCAAAAGGTCTTGAATAATATTGCAGAAAGCTTGAGTTAGTTGAGATTGTTTCTTGGGTAAAAAAGAATTGAAACATCCAGGAAACATGTCAGTCTCCCCATTAAGTAATGCCTTTATTGGTTTTCTCATATTTTGTCATGGTTAGAGGTGAAGTTGAAAAATATGAATTCATCCAATTTCCCAGGAAATAAAGTATTTTGATTGATTCTTAAAATATTTAAATTACAGAAGAACATCGGAAATGTATACACTTAAAGTCTTGCAGGTGTTTTTCAGGCTGCAATTTTTCTTGGAAGCTTTACTGCCAAACTTGCACTTTCTATAACCAGCTTTTTTATCAGCAAAGAAAATGCTTTTCATCCTCAGCAGATTGTATTATTAAATGTGATATCTCTAAGCATGATGTGCTAAATGGCAAAAAATATATTGCAAAACACAACTGGGAGGCTATGAATATTACTTCAGGAAACAAACTTCTGGTCTTTCATTAGTTCATTTTATTAAGTAAAAATGTCTTTCAGAAAAATCATAACATTTGAAGCTTATAAAATAGATTCTGGCTTTTTTCCCAGACATACTTTCTACTATCAAATATGTGTCTTGTTCTCCTCTGTCACTGAGAGAAAAAAAAAAGCCTAACTGAATTATGTTTTTTCAGACATGTGTGCATATATAATCTGCTATGTATCCAATATGTATTGTGTGTGTATATGCTACAAGGCAAATTTAGATTTGCCTTGTCAAACTTCAGTGTCAGACTGCCTGGAGCTTTGGTTCTAGCTGTTTGTGGTTGGCAGTGTCCTTTTCTGCCTTGAAGTAGATACCAAAGGGATCAGCTGCATAGTGCTTACACCTCTCAACTTTGGATTTAACACAGACCATCCTTAACCGTGGGGTTCTATCTGAACGGGTTATTTCAGAGATGGACCCTTTCTGATCTTCTGGTCGGTGTTATCATCTCACTCCTTTGTCTCTGTTCAGATGAGTTGTACTTTCTTCCTTTCACAAGAAGGAAGTTATTACTGTCTGTTTCCAGGTTATTGAGAAAAATAGTAAGCCTTTAGAAGCTTGAGTTTTTTGCTTTACAGTGATTGATACAAGTGGTATGTTCCTCCAGGGCGTTGCTATAGAGAGTGTGTGCTTGCATTCTGCATTTCAATGGGTGCTTTCTGTTTGTGCTATATCATAGGTGAGGCAAACTATCTGATACCATTTCTTGGATCAATGGATATGTTTTAATATTGACATTTTAAAAATCCATTAGCTGAAACCTGCCAGTGTTAAAAAAACCTAGAGATCTTTGACAATGTGTTTTGTGGCAGTGGATGATCTTAAACAGATTAATGCAAGCTGAAAGCAAGGCTGTTGTATTGTAGTATGTATTACTCCTTTTATTCCCACAGTCTGGTGCAGTTATAAAATATTTTGTAAAAATATTTTTTAAATGTCCACTTTCATGTAGCTAGAGTAATGAAGTATTCAGGTCCTATTTAATGAAATGTAAATTCTTCTATTCTTAGTAAGTACTGCCTTGAATGGTCATTCAGCAACTTAGAAGAAGCTAAACCTCAGACATGAATTGTTTAGGCATATGGATTAATAAATGGGTTCAAAAGAAGAGTGCCCTTTGCTTGCATTAGGCAGTACAGTTCTCATAGATGTTTTTTCCTGGTCATAATCAGAGTTCAGTGATTATTAGAAACGTTAGCCTGGTTCCTTCCTGCTTTTCATCCATGGCAAAACACTACCATATTAAAATCAATGAGCATTGTGAGATTTCAACCCGGGTAATTACTAATTGCTTTTTTCTCCTTGTCTAATATGCAGCACAGGCTGATGGCAGTGGGGCTCAATTCTCTTTAGCCTTAGTTTCTAGCCACTGCCACAGCTGATACAATGTGAGAGCAAGGGGCTGGAATAGCTCAAATGGTTTTGTGGCTAAGTAGTTCTGGGGTCCTTAGCACAATGGCCAGCCCAGTACTTGTACCAAGGGAAATCGTAGCAAAGCCTTATGAACTCTTGGCATCCCTGGGTCTACTGAAAAAAGAAGATATAGAAAACTAAGACCAAAACATTGAGTATGTCTCCTGTGGTAGAGAATAAGAATTACGGGGCTCGGCCTGTCATCTCTGCTGATTATGGCCAGTCCCAGATACCAAGAAAAGAAAGAGATTTAAAAAAACCCAAATAGTCCATGTACTTACTCTTGAATCAATCCTCATTTCAATCTGAGCAGTAAAACTCCAGCAGTTACAATTCTTAGGGCTAGTGGGTATTGCTCAAATTCCATTAGTTCAGTGAGCTACAAAAATCCTAGAAATCTGTTCACCAGGAATGTGAAAGGGCCTGCTGGCCCTCAGAAATGTTTAAATCTCAAGGGGATTTATGGAAGCAGGTCTATTTATGGATACGTGTTTTTCTTTTGGTGAATAATTGTATATGCCACAAATATTGAAGAACAGCACATAAGATGTGGTGCCTTTTAAGGCACGTGTTCCATGTATTTTTGAACTATGTCATGAATTGGATGTTCACAAAATTTGAGTTTTCATCTAGTGTTTCTGTTACAGGCTGTTGTTGAAATCAGTGGTTTAGCAGAATACGTGGATTCATACCATCAGTCTGGTGTAGTGCTTAAGGCTCAGTTTCTTTATCCTTTATCCCACGCCTGATTAGATACAACCATTAGTGTGTATTTCCTCTGAACTCTGCATAAAATACTTCCTCAGTTAAATCCCAAATGAGGAAGTTGAAAGCTGAAACTCACAAATAACAGTTTACACACTAAATATCTTCTGCATGAACTTAACTTCTGTTAATTTCAAATTACATTGATAAAATACTTTCTTTCTAGATGCTGTACATAGCTTTAAGGCAGACTTATAAAACAGTTGTTTGAGGGTGATAAATGGTAAGAATTTTAAGTGAAACCTTGCTATCCTGCACCTAATACTTACTGATATAGTTCAACTTGCTGACATTTTAACCTCTGACCATTATCCAAGTAATTTCTATTTAATTTTGCCTACCATCACTGTCTTGACCTTTGAAAAATACCGTTTCTGACTACCAGTGCAAACCATTTTCTTGCAGTATTAACCAAAATAGACAAACTCTGTTCGGTTAATTCCCACAGAACCATATCCACATATTCCTGAGTGCAGCTTAGTGAAACCAGGTACAATTTTGTTTTAGCATAATAAAAATATGCACTACGATATGATTTTTGCATGACCTAATCTTTCAGAAACTGAGTCCTTCAAAGAAGTTATGCTGTTCTGAAAGGACTTGTTATAAAGGAACTTGTTTGAGTAACTTAGTCTTTTATGCTTAATTCTCTCTGGGGATAATGCTGGAGACTCTCAGTACAATTAAGGAAAGATTAAAAGCTCAGTACAGACTTATTTTCTCTTTTCTTCCTTTCTGCCAATGCCCTTCAAGCCTGTATCCTCTCTGGAAGCATGGAACCTTTTTCAGATGCCTTTTTTCTTTCTGCTGTCATTTCTCAGTTTTCTGGTATCTGTCTCTTCCACAGATTTATTAATGTGGTTTCTCTTTCTACATTTGTCACTTTTGTTCCTTCTAGCATTTAATGGAAGCTTTGTTGATCTCTGCTTAAGGGTTTATTAGGTGTTTCCCCTTAGGTTTATCTGTGACATTTAGATCTTACTAGATAACCAGCAAATGAAGAAGTAAGGAAATAATTCTTGCACTGTTGAAGGTGGTGAGAACTATGCTGTCACTTAGTATTTCTTAGCACATTTGCTCTGCAGAGCTAAAGGAGTGAAATGTAGTAAAAGTGGAGACAATTAAATAGATATGTCTGAATACACTGATGCAGCAGCAGAGCTGATTACTGTACCCATTTTACATAATACGCTATCAAGCAAGAGCTGCACTTCAATCTGAGCATGTAATAGCTGGGGCATTTTCTTGTGCTGTTGCTGTGGTATGGTTGAAAGATTATATACTTTGAAATTGCAATAGAAATTCACATCAAAACTTTCATTTTTGTTTCTGTCTGATGTATTTACATACATCTGCCACATGGAGTTGCCTTATAGAGGGTGTTACCTGCATCTCACCTCATATACAAAATGTACTTGATGTCGTTTTATTCTGAGAGACAGATTTTTCTTATTTTGACAAGAGAATGTAGATTTTTCTGCCTTTTAAACTTTCTGAATAATTAGTTTGTATTCAACTTCAGAGACTGATATATGCTACCAGTCAGCCCATAAGTATTGATACTTGAGTGGATTGTCAGCTTTACACACTAAAATTATGGGAAGGTGTGAGGCAAAGGAAGTACTGCAAATGCTTCAAGCCCTCACAACGGTAGGAATACATATTTTCCTACCACAGACATTGATTTTACATGGGCATCCATACTGTTAATGTGAGTATCATTTCAAAATGGTAGGTGAATTTCCTTTCCTGGTATCCATTAACTGGACAAAGTCTTTGGATAAGAATTGAGTTAATTTGTATTGAATAAAATGTAATAAATGGTTGTGATATCCTGGAGCAGACCATGAGTTGTGTTTTCCCTTCTTATTTAACAAAATAATTCATACTACTAGTATGAAGTTTCTGCTTTTTAATGTGGAAATGAAAAACACAAAAAACAATCTGCGAAACTGTTCTATTGCAAGTAGCTACTGCAGGGAGATGGAGAGGTACTTTGTATTTGCCTGCTCCCCTGGGACAGAACACTGGCAAAGCTCACCCTCTTTGGTAGTAGTATATGCAAATACAATATCAAGTGTCTAGAAAGAGATAGATACTTGAATGTGATTGGCTGTTTATTTGTTCTTGTTCCCAGCTAAAGCAAAGCATCAGCTTGTTTCTTATGTCTTCACCAATTAACATTTTGTTGATTTTTCCTTTTAAGTAATCTTTTACTGCTAAAACACTTATTTCAGTCTACCTATGCATTTCATTGTTATCTGATAATGCTGTTGCCACATATATAAATGGGAATTATTATTCCGGTATGCTGAAGAATACAGAAGTTAAAAACAACTTTCTTCAAAAGTCGTTAAATTAATAATGAATGATCTCTTTATATTAGATGTGCTCTTTTTAAATGAATATTTTTGAATGGCTGGTTTATTATGAGTAGAATTTGCTAGAAGAGATGCCCTTGTGACTGTCCACAAAATCAATATGCTCAGCATGATGAAAATAAATAGAAATATACATCAACGTTTTGATACTATAGAAAGAAAATCCCTTAATATTACTCCTTTTATTTTCAAGCTGTGCTGCATTACTGGTCATGAATGTGCTGCCTTCTTTAGTAGGTCCTTAATCTTGTCATTTTTACTGCCAGAGCAGTGCTTGTCTATTTACATTAGGCATTACTCACAGACTGCTGCATAAGAAAACTGGGGGGAAGGTATTCTTACTTTGTTAGATTCTCTGCATGGTGAGAGAACAGCAGGATAGATTAAATATTTGGAAACTTAAAACATGATGGTAGTTCCAGTAAGTTGTGCTTATTCTTGTTACAAGTGAAGCCAGTCAAATTACACTGATTTTGCAATAATGGACAGTAGAATTTGCCATGCCTGTGGCAAAATGTTCCATGTGCTTTGTTTGCTGTGTCTTGCTGTGACCAATACCTGCTATTTCAGAGAAGACTGTAGAAAAACCTTCAAGGTGTTTATGTACTGTAAAAATTATGTGTAACAGTAAAGTGTAGTGATAATTAAAAGCCTCTCATGCTTCTTCCCCATCAGTATTCAAGGGTAGGATTAATTCTGTCCCTTCTTTTGGAACTAAAATGATGTCTTTATTTAATGAGATCTTTATTTCCATTTCTCTGATTTCATGCGCTCTCTCCATCTCTCCACCATGTCTCCACTGAAGAGCTATTTGTCTGTATCGTATGCTCTGTAAAGTTTTGTCTTTGTACATTTTAAATATCCATGTCAAATGGCTTGTGAATGGGTGCTGCTTTTAGAGAAACATTCCACAGTCAAGTGCATCACATGCTACTAACAAATTTATTCTGATTTCCCCTCCAGAATTTGTTTTCAGAGTTCATTCTTTTGGTTTTTTTGTGAACTGCTTTCATGACTCTCGGATGATTTCTCTCCTCAATATTTATATCCATCCCTGTTTGCACGGTCATGTCTATGTTTTGTCATAATTAAACGAAAAAGAAGTAAATCTCATGGCTATTCTTAAATTACCTGAAATCCCATAATGCTTCTTTGTATAAACTCTCTGGAACAGAATTATATGACCCAGTCTTTCATATGTATCTGGAACATACCTAATCTGATGTTTACTATCAGTTTACCTGCTATCATGTGATAATTGTTGAGAAAAGAGCATTCTTCAATTGTATTAAGAAAAACTGTCACTAGTTAATCTTACATAAATACCTGTACAAAGGTAGCAATTATGACAGTGGAAGGCATACTGTTGTTTACTCCAGATAAATTCAGGATTATTGCTTCCTAGATTATACTCGGTCTCTAGCTCTATGCAAATAATGTTTCCATTGAATTTTTCCAAATGTATAGTTTTCCTCACATTAACTAATGCTCATTCAAAGTTGGATCATTAATCCTATGCTTCTCCCCGAGACACAGCTGAAGCAGGTAACTCTTGTTTCTGTGTCCTCTCAACAAACCTGATTTTTGTTGGCCCTCCTGACTGTTATTTATGTTCTCACAGTGCCTGATCTCCAAAATGCAGTAATATCCAACAACCAAAGCTCACTTTTGAATAACATTTTAGTGCCAGATCCAGCTTTTCTTTACACTCTTGACTTCTTACTAGTCCATGACTGCCATTTTATCTTTTGCAGCACAATTCTTTGAGAAAACTGCCTTATGCAAATCTTACTGATGAGATTAGAGGATGGTAGGAGCCTGAAATTTGTGAAACTTTTCTGCATAGAAGAGTGAAAAAATGCATTAAGTATCATGAGTTATAATTAAATGCAGGTTTATTAAGAACAAAGAAAAATGTGGAAAAGAATCCCCATTGAAAAGAAGCAGTGTACCTGTCATGTCTAGATTTACTTATTCCAAACTTAATTGCAGGTGAAGAAAGTTACTATACGTGATGTACAACCCATGGCAATTGATCTCTGGATAAGAAACCTATCCCACACTCACTGTATGGAATCTTACCTCTTTACCTAGGGTATCTGTCTCCATTTGCTAAACAATTTTTCCCTGTTTTCTTCACCCAAGTTGGATTTTGATCTCTAATATTTTTAAAATGAGGTCTAGTGTGTCTTACACTGACCTTTATACACAGGCTTTCTGAAGCTAATCTTTTTGTGAGGCCATATCTGTCCATTGGGCAGATGCCCCATTATCAAATGAGGAAGCTTGTTCATCAGAATTTGAAGGCTATAAAGCTAATTTTATCTCTCTTGGTTATTAAATATACATTTAATGACAGATTCGGCATGCCAGAGATTCTTTAAGGGAAATAAAACACTTATACTATTATATTGCCATGCAATAAGATAATTTTAACTGTCACCCTTTATTTTGTCTTCAACTTTTATGTGGAGTGGGAAGGGGACATTTCACAACAGTGACAGTTTTTACTAGATTTTGGATGTCTCTATATTAATCTTTAATAAAGTTAACAATTTAAGCTCCAAAATTCTTCCTTCTTGTCTCAGTATAATATTTGGCATCTCGTCTCTTATTTGTGGTTGTGAGAGCCTGAATTTTTTACGTGCATGTATGTTTGCTGGAAATTGATGTGGACTTTGAATCAATAATAAGTTAGAAATAAATTTAAAAGTCTGCTTTGCAATTATTTTATTTTTGTGAACAACACCCTCTTCACAAAACTGTTTTGTTCATTCCTTCCCCTCCCACTTCCCCCTCCTCATTAGCTATCTTCTCTTTTAGTAGGGTTTTAATGTGTTTTTTTCAGTAGAGGAGTCATGTTTAATTAAAAGTTACTTGCATGTTTTCAATTATAGATGATAATTTGTTTGACTTTACACTCTCAATTGCCTTGAGTAATTTCCTGTAGAAACACATATAATCCATTTGCATGTTTGGAGTATTAGTGTGTTGTTTGCATAGCTTGTGTGTAACACTTAAGGAAACCACTGGGGCTTAGAAAGAGCAGATGATGCTTTTTAGTGGCAAACAGTGATATAGTGGCGATTCTTTCTTCTCCTTGGTGAATAGTTACGGAAACAACTTTTTTCACAGAACTGGAAATTACGTTATCAAACCAATATGATGTTTCAGTAAAAAATTGGGAGTTAAGCAAGTGGGCCAGCAGTAATGTTACATCCATGAGCACTTGACATAAATCAGTACTGATTGCTGTTAATTCCTCACTTCATGTAGTATAGCAGAGAAAATTCATATTAACACATCCCAATATGTTGATACATATCCGAGTTTCATTACAGATAAATATGTAGCTTTTAGCTGCTGAAGATAAGATAGCAGGAGGCTTACATGTTATTGCACCATGTATTAAAACCACAGTTTGTTTGGTCTACCAAAATGAACTCTTGTGTTCAGTCCAAGTGGAATGTAGTATATGGTTCTGCTCTCCCAGGTTTAGAAGAGATGAACTCAAACAGGGATAGGTGAAGAGAAGGACTACTAGTGGTAAGGGAGATGGACTGTGTTCTATATGACAAAAGATCATGTCTGGGTTAGTCTTGTTAATGTGAAAGCTGATAGGGAATTTAATTGGTACCTATAAGTACACAAGACCACCATTCAGGGGATGTAAACTGTTAAAGGATGGTGCTGCTCAGGAGCAGATTGGTACCAATGCAGATTGAGTGTTTGAGTGTACATCAGAAATTTCTTTCTAACCATCAGAGTGATGAGGTTCCAAATAAATATCTGATGAGGATTTGGGGACAATATAAATGGTAATGTTTGGAGTTGATTTTTTTAGAGTGATCCTATGTGTACCTGCAATAGCAGCTCCAGTGCTGTTTGTACATCTGATTTAAAGATTTCAGTATTTTGGCCAAATACATTTTTCCTGGTACAGAAAAGACATACATGAAACCATGGGATCAAAATTCTGTTTCAGTTCTTAGTGAAAAAGTGTCCTTGCAACTGATACTGCCTTCAGAAGTGACAGCACTTTCCAATTTGTTTGCAACGTCCATGCCACACTGTTTTGTTGGTGGAATCCTGTCAGGAATGTCAATATCGTTCGTTCTGCCCTTTCTGATGCAGTGAATCTTTGTTCTGTTGTTGTAGCATGTTTCTCCACAGAAGGGAAGGAACACTCATAGCTGGAAAACTGCTAGTGGAATAGAGCTATTTCTTTTTAGAATATAGGCCTGACATGACAGTTGGGAATTTTTAATCCCCAAGTAAGACAAGTGAATGTAAAATTGTGGCTCTTTGGATGAGCACAGTCCTGAGGAGGATTCAAAGTCAAATGGAAGTGTAGCACCAACCTCCATCTTTAATGAAGCAGAGACTTCCAGTTCTTTGAATGTATGGTGGTAGGCACCTTTCGTACAGAGACTTCTCAAATTCAGCATTTGCAAATTGCTCTCTGAAGGCTGGGAGGGCATGAGACTGAAGGTACATCAGCCCCTCAGCATTTCCACTGAAATGGCCAGGTGCTGCCAGCTCAGTACTGGGGATGCCTCAAAGCTCTTCTGTCACATGCCTTTCCTCAGGAGATTGTCACTTTTTCTGGATGCCCTTCTTCAGTCATACATTTCATTCCTTATCAACAACACACAAAAAGAGGAGGAAAGTTGAAGAGGCTTGAAGAACTCTCACGCAGTCCTAAACCAAGATCTAAAACTGCCTTTGAACAAATTCTCTGCCAATGATTGTGCTTAGGTCTTTGTTACATTCTATCCCCAAGGTTGCGTGCTTCTGTGGCAGGTGTAAAAATCAGTATATGTATAATCCAGAAAGTACTTTTAAATGGACGTTACCACGTTAGACTTTCTTATTAGAGCAAAAACAGTCCTTTGTTTTAGCGTTTTTTATAAAGTAATGAGTTAAATCGGTTTCACTTTCTTTCCTGGTTCAGGTAAGACAATCAAGGTAATGTTTTTTAAAAATGAATGCTGATAATAGGCACTGAATAGGTCTTTATGAGTAGCTAGAATGTTTCTACTGCTCAAATATTGCTAGTGTTCAAGCAGCACATATTTCTTGTTTAATATTCAGGTATGGCATTTGGTTCTTAAAAACAGAGAGAAATACTTCTGTGATCAGAAAGAGTAGCAGCTAGGAACAGCAGTGATGTGAGTCATTTTGACAGTGAGCAGACTCGTCAGAATGTTCACATTTTCAAGACTAGATGGTCTGAGACATCCATTTTTTCCTAAATAATTTTCAAAGTTCTAATGAAAATTTAAACAGCTGTGTCTCTTGGTGTCTTGAATTGAAAAGATCATGAATTAACAATTGTATTTTACTGCTAAAATAGTAAGTGTTTACTGAAAAGTGAAAATAGTAACAAAAAGATTGTCATGTTCTTTTGATACTTTTAAAGTTGAATTTGCCAATCCCGTAGTGCAAAATACGTCAATGCTAAGGCAAAAAGAGGGAATTTGTGATGAATGCATACACTGTAAGGCACTGAAATAATTATTAGCTCTATCAGTTTATATATAAAGTACCTTTAACATATAAGGCACTTGATTTTTTTTCTCATAAATCCTGTTTGCATGAATTAATTTCTCATTGTCCACTTCTTTGGGATAAACTAGAGTTTCACTGTGTGTAACACAATACCTTTGTGTTACAAAGTGAAAATCCCATGATTTTGGCTGAAATGTTGCTGCATTACAGCTGTCTCTTGCCTAGGGCCATCTGCATAGGAGAATAATTCTTTAACAGAATAAATCACCGGAAGACTATAGCAGACTTACTGGAGCCATTCTTCTGTATCTCTGACTACTATTCTTGCCAAAAGTGTTAAAAAAGAGTCTCAGTGGATAAAAGATTCTGTTTGTATGAGACTACCTGCTTTGCAATGATTTCAGGAAGAAAAAACATGTTGTGCTGCATTCGCTGGCTCTTTAATTCGGATTGCCAATGATAATGCAGAGTCTACTCTGAAGGAAGGTAGGATACAGAAGCAGGAACATTAGTGCTAATCTGCTGCAGAAGGACGAGATAAATCAGCACAGCTCTCATACATCACTGAGAGAGAAGCTGATTGCAACTTGACCATGTGCCTAAGTGGTCACATCAGCAACAACAACGGAGCATGGATAAAAAACCTAAAATGTATCCTTAGGGCTATTTGCTGTGCACGACCTATAATAACACATCAATGTAAGTTTAAGATTTCTTTTTTGTTTGTTTCCTTCTATTGCAATTCTTGTTGTCTACAAGAGTATATTTTTATTTTGCATAGATTTAGGGAAAATGTAATGGAGTGTAATACTTAGCAGATAATACTTTGATACTGTTTTTGTCTGTGAATAGTAATGGGCTTATTGCTGTGTGTCTCAACATAGTTCTTTCTTTGAAGATGTTTTAATATTTAATCCTATCAGTCATATTTTGGGGATTGAGTAAGATTTTGAGTGAAATGATAATGAGATCTCCCCTTGTAATTTCTGTCGTCTTATGTTTCAAAATGATCTTAAAGACAGAATGCCAGAAAAAAAAAAATTAAAAATTATTTCTACTTTGAGAATTTTTGCTTTTTATAAATTTTTTCTGTTAAGAAAAGTGCTCATAAAGACTGATTTCTCTGGACCTTTTTATTCATGAATTTAATGCAGATGGTAATTTTCCTACATTTTAAAAAATTTGTGCAATTGTTTAATTTAGTGTCATTTAAGCATCTGCAAAAAGAGAAGGCAGGCATAAGATGAAAACTGAATAAGCATTGATTGCTAGCCTGAAAATTAAATTTTAAAAGTTTTTGCAGTAAATCTGATTTCAGTTCATTTTTACTAAATTAGATTATCATATTTAAATTGAGGCTACTATACAGCAAATAAATGTGTGAAACTATCCTGGAGAGCACACATTTCCTGCTGTATCCGACTTTAAAGATGTTGATTGTAACTACCCAGGAATGTCCTAATTGTAGAATTCAGAGCAGCTTGTTTAAATAATGCATGGGAAAATAAAACGGAAAGATGGAATTTTACTGTTCAGATGTTAAAGTGATGCTTTGTTCAAAGAGAAAAAAATATGTAGTAAAAGCTATTGAAGTGAAATCTCAAGCTGTCTCTCATGGCTTTAGGCAAAAAGGCAGGGAAACCCAAGCAGGTCTTGCTGTGCAGTCTGAAAGCAAGGGAAATTTGGAAGCATTTATAAAAACCCACCAATATTTCTGTATTTATTTACTTGTTTCTAGGGAAAGAGAGTGGCTTTGAACAAATTTTTAAAATATGTAAAAGGAGGTGTGAAAGGTACTTCAGTGATAGGACCTTGAGAAAGTAGGTATAAAGATGAAGATATATTTAGTGGCCAAATATAGTAGCAGGTTATATAGAAATATATATATAGAAATATATAGAATATAGAAACAGAAGTAGTCTGCATGAGTGTGTCTACAAATGGTTTATTTTTGTGGCAATTGAAAAATGTAGGAATAGTTGTGAGGCTGTTATCCCCTTCACAGACCTCAAATATTCAGAGTATGGGCCAGTTTCAGATTTTGTAGCACAGGTATTTTTTGTAGATCTTAGGCAAAACAAAAGTTTTATCTGCTAGTAGTTGCAACTTTCCTACAAGGTTGATGGATGGAAATAGTGAAGAGGGAAGGTAAAGCTGTATTGCAGAAAGGGTGCTCATTCTTCCCAACAGAATAAATAACCAACTTACAGATGAAACATGGACCAAGTAGAGAGTTTATTTTTGTACAGATGTGCATATGGATGATCACACAGGCCGTCAGTTGTACATAGCCCCTGAAGCTGAGGTCCCATTGGGAGCCCATAGCTTTAGCAGTCTGACTTAGAAAATAATAAACACGAAAAGAGAGGAAAGCTGCACAGCAACAGGAAGCAAAGAGGAATGATGATTTCTTGATCTTGTTATGTCTGTTCTAATGTACCCAATGTAGTCTTAAGTTGTAAACTCCATAGCAAAGATTATTGTGCTTTTTTCATTGAAATACTCTCTTTACACATGTGACAGAATAATACAATCAGTCTGGCTCCTCTTAATGGAGCTGGGCTGCTGTTGGTAAAATAAAGATATCCTTTTTTTTTTCTGTCATCTCTGTTCATTGGAACAGTAGATGATTATTCGGGTTTATGAAAATAACAAGACAAGTGGCTTTCCTTGTCTTGAAGTTATTCTGAAGACATCCTGTATCTGCTAAGATGCTCTATAGTTGTGTTGATGTTGTGATCTTAAAACAAACATTTGCTTCAGTGTGTTTCTGTGAAGTTTCATACTGTGGTCACAGTTAAATTAGATGCTAAATTAATTGCAATGCATGCAACAAAACTGGAATTAGGTAACTCTTTTTAAGTTTCCTTTTTAATTGAAGGGACAAAAGTCTATTGTGGGCTGAATATGATTATGATGAACTTTCCATTTGTCAAAGCAAGGCTCATCCTCCTCCAGAGTGAAATTCTGTGTTTGTCAGTCTGTTACCCTGTAAAGCTCTTTCACTTAGCTCCAACATGGTCTTCATTTTCACCTTCAAGTTTAGTCAATAAATTTGTGCTAAGTAGTTTCTCATGCTTTAAAATGTGCTAATGGACACTAATACCTGCACTTTCAGAGCTGCAGGGGGCTCCTGATGCCAATTTCAGCATATTGAATTATCTTCTACTTATGATATTTAGGAAAACAACATAAAAATATTCTTGTTAGGTTTGAGTTCAGTGGAAAAGCTCTTACCAAAGTTGCCAAGGCAGGGCCTGAAACCTTAAAGCGTCATGATTCCTATGGTGGCAGCAACACAAACAACAGGCTGTTCTGAGAAACACAGTCATAGGGGTTCAACTGTGTTGATTAAATATAATTTCTTCTAGTTTTCTGTCTACAAAACAGTACATCTTCCACTTGAAGTTGCAAGTCTGACCCCTTTTATCTCTATTGGTGGCAAAAGAAGGCTGTACTGTCCCAAGAAGGGGCCTTTCAAGTTCCATGATAGCAGAGAGAGTGAACTTCTGTATTGGTGCAGTAAGTCTATTTTGTCCCCGTCCCAAAGCTGATGAAATCTGCTGGCCAGGAAAAGGAATGACATGGCTTTCCATTCTCCTGCTCCTGCTTGTCCTTTATGGATTTAGTAATTTCTGATAAAAAGAGGCAGAATTTTGCAAGTGTCCCAAGAGACCTAAGAACTGTAGGTCTTAAAAGCTTGTGTAAAAGGCTTCCATCTTACTATATGCATGCAGGCCTAAGAGCTCATTGATTTGTTCCATAAGTTCAATAATCACTAATCCATCTATGGAATTGTGTCTGGAATACTCACAACCAACTTCTGACATAAAATGTTAGCTCACAAGCTACAGCATATAAAGCAGCCGTGTTCAACAGCTGTCAGGTACCACCAGAAGTGTGCTTAGAAAATTGTGATAAATGACTGCCCTCAGTGTAGAGGGCTCACTGTGAAGAGAATACATGTGTAACTGCCTCAGCTGTCTCAACAATGTGATCTCTCACCCAAATATCATTGTCTTGGTACCCTTTTTTCATGCAGCAGTAGCTAACCTTTATTTTTCACAGCTTATATTTATATTGTGTTTAATTTTAATTGGTTACTAACTTGTTGCTACCCAGTTCATTGGTTAGTAGTTGCTGGTGTCCTAATCCTGCTAAAGACTTTCTTCTTTAAGGATGTTTTTTTTCATGGGTATAGGATAGTTCTCACAGATAAGGAATCTTTTTCTCACGGGTACTTGTCAGGTTAGCTGTACTTAGCCAAAGTAGGAGGCCTGAGCCATGATTTTACAAGGCCTTTCTCTTGTAAGGTTTTACCTATATGCAGCCATAGGGAATCTCTGAAAGGGGAAAAAAATTACCTGTAAATTGACTCTAAAAGAAATAGTACAGTTACAGCTTCTGAGAAAAACAAACTATTTATACCTTGATTGAGTCCTTTACCAAATTTTGGAACCTCTGTTGAAAACCATTAAAAAAACCATAAGCTACTGGGGAAGATCATACTTGGAAAGGGGTTTCCTTGGTATCTCTCCTTCCAGTTTTCAGATAGTCTTTCCAGGCTTTTAAAATGTTGTTTATGAACTAGATATCTTCCAGGGCATAGTGAACTGCATGATATCAGACTACTGGGGCACACACACCAGTGATCTCAAACAGGTAGCTCCTAAGGACAACCACTCATCTGATCTTTCAGTCTTTTTTAAGGAAGATATATAATAATGGTGTGTTCAAAAAGGGAATCATTCAGACTGATGCCTGAAACTATGCTATTCAGTGAAAATCATAGACTTTTGATTAGGGTGACAGTGTTCTGTGAAGTTCTGTGAAGCTTTCAACAGTTTTTATCACCTCTGTGATTATCCTGGAAAGTAAATAGTTACATATTGGATAACCATATGGATGATGTGTTAGTGTATTTAAAGAAGATTGCTCAGATGGCTCAGAGCCCATAGTGGCAGTGCCAGGATTTTTATGCACTAAAAATCTAAGCAAATAACTGCAAGATGGCGGGAACAATCACTGGAGGGAAAAGTGATCAGTAAAATGTAGAATTTACCTTTACAATCAGTGACAGAGATTAAGGCCATAGGAGAAGTTATAATGTGGATTCTCATGCTACACTTGGGCTGTGTCCCACTTAGCTTAACAGCTTCAGCAGGGAAAGTAGTATGTGGTTGTTGTTCCTTGTTTCCAGTACTGGGCTGCCAGTGATCTTTTTCAAAGTCAGGTTTCTACCTCAGTTTTGTATTTCCTCAGTGACTCCAGGTGAACTTCTAGCAGAAGGGATGTAGAATCAGGTCACACTTTTCACCACAAACCATACAAACCCTATTTCTCAGCATACCAGTGTACCATAATAACTTCCTTATGATAACAAGGCCATTGAATAACCTGGCATTATTTTCCTTGGACAGATGATGAGTGGTGGGAGGAAGGAAGGAGGCAGAAAGAAAGGTGTGAGGGATAATAGGAGGAAAATTCTGGAGGGACTGAGTAATTTCTTCAGGGGACATATCCCATATTTTTTCTTCAGCGCTTGAATGCTGCTCATGCAATATATACAAATATTCTTAGTCTCTTCAAGTGAAAAAGGACCCTGTAATCCAAGTCTACTCACTGAACTGTAAATGTAACCTCACTGAGGGAAAGGAACCGTTTGAAAGACTGACTTGTTCATATTTTAGTCAGGATTTATCATGATCTGTAAAGCACATAATTCTCATAACAGGAAAGCTTCAGTTGTTTTAAACTCTGGCAGTTTTTCATTTGAGAAATACCCAGGCAAGCAAGCCTTGTCTCAGATGAGACAGAGTGGGCTGTTTTATATCAAGAACTGCATTTCCTACTTTGCTTCGTCTGCCAGAAATTCTCTTGCCAGAAACTCTGTCATTTCAGTTTTTATCTGTTTTTGAGGGGAAGTTAGTTAACCATCTCAGTAGCATCACCAGCACTACAAAAAATCTGCAGATAGTGAAATGCTATGGAAAACCGATAATAGTACACAAATGTGTAATTTTCCCCAGGCCATGATAAGCAGTGATAAAATTGCCAGCTCCATTTTACAGTGGAGTGGACTGTGGTACAGATCTACTTTAATATTGAAGTAATCTGTGGACAATGTTGAAACCACAGGGTAGCAAATATGTCTGGTGCATGCCTGTTACTACTTTTGCTCTATTGGTATGTAATCAATAATCTGTTATAGCCAGTTCCATGTTCTGGTACAGGATCTGTGTCATTGAAGGAACACACAAACACTGGTTAGCTTTTTCAATGTCTTCAAAAAAATTAAATGTAATAATGAAAATTTTCGTCATTTGGCTACAGGAGTCAGAGCTTTGTCCTTTTCAATTAGATTATATGCACAGATCAGACAGACCTCACTGGGATAGCCCTTCCTTGCATGCATTTGATGGAGAATTTGACCAAAAGTGTTTGACAACCACACGGGCTGAAACCTTAAATACACATGAGACAAAATTTTTTGTACTGTGTGATGAGAGTATTGCTGATTGTTAATTTATTGGTAGGCTGTTAGTAGAGAGTATTGAGCTGAGCTTACTGAGGTTTTTTATGTAGTGCTCAGCAGTCAGAGATACCTGTTTCATGTGTTGCTTGTTATGTCAAGAATTACTTCTTGTAGTGCATGGCAACATTTCAGATTGTATCTTAGTCAAATGGATTATTCTTCGGTGCAGTGCTTTTCTAGGGAAGAGAATATCCAGGGTCCAGATTTGAAGGGTCCATTGCAGGTTTGCAGAACTCACCTGAGAAGAACAGTAAATTCCTTTTTTGCTCGAAGTCTGTAATGTGTTTGCTGTTTGTGCCAGGAGGCAGTCAGTGAATATTTCCAACGGGAGTTTGTGGATTAAAAAAATATAACTGAAGAGAGACTGTGGCAGGGAATAAAATAACACATGACATATCACCGCCTTTTTTATTAACTTCAAATTAAGATCTGTAGTGTGCTAATATCTTCTTGGCAATGGTGACTAAAATTATTATTATCCTTGTTGTACATGCATTATAACCAATTTTTCAAGTGCCTCCCACCTATCCAAAAGATTCTGTTACATTTTTACAGCAGTGATAATAGCAGTGGTAGTGGAGTGAGGTGTTGCAAAACAAGACAGTTAAGCAGGGGTGAAGAACAGACTTTCTGAAGGAACTGAAACACTGAATGACTAACAGAAAGCTGTCAATGCAGCTCACTTCAAATATAGGGAGCAGGGGATCACAAATACAAGCCTACTTGTTCTTTATTTTCTGTATTTTCTGAGAACATTTGTTCTCATTGAACTCAGTCTTGAAGGCACTGATCCTGCTTTTCACTCCAATATGCTCTCCCTAATTGACTGTATTTTTATTCATATTACTCTTCCAAATAATGTAAGCACAAAAATTCAGTGTAGAAAGAATTTTATTAAAAACTAGATGTTAGTGCTCCAAAGGAGACTAGAGGATCTCCTGGGATTACTGAGTAGATGGAGGAGTTGATGGCCTCAGGCATAGCCCAGGGCCATTAATTACAGCTAGTCATTAATTCTCCTGTAATGCCCTGTGCTGATGCCACTGTTCCTGTTGCAACACAGAAATAGAAAGCAGGCTGACCTGTAGGCTTTGATGAGTTATGTTATTCTTACAATGATTACTTATATTTCTAAATACTCATTGCCGAGGCGTACATCAGAGTTTCTGCTTGCAAGCTTCATATCTTTCCAGAGAATTAATGTTTTGCTTGTTATGCACAGAAAGCTTTTAAATAGCTCTTGAAAATGCTATAGCCTGTATGAGGTATGCTCTTTATATTGAATCCTGGGAAAGTAAAACTGATACAAATACTCTCTAAAGATAATCAGTATACCTACTTTCATGTCTAGAGAGAAAATGAAAATTGAACATATAGTTCCCTTAGTCTGTGGTTGCCATATAAGGCAAAGTGCAGTCTAAATTCTAAGGATCAAAAACTAAATATCTAGGTTTTGGGTTGTTTTTGAAAATAAAAAAGTCCTGAAATTTTAATAAGTTTATTTCAATTCCTAAATAAATGCTAATAAAGGACAGAATAGTTATAAACCATTTAGAAGCAGCTTCCATTATATGCCCTTTGCATGCACGCTCATGTAGTCAGCACTGCACAATAAAAGCATTGCTGGACTGATTGTAAAGTGCAGGAGGAAAAAGTTCAAGAGCAAGAGACAGCCCCCAGCACCCAGCTTAGCAGATCATGTGAACACACATGACTCTAAGCAGCACAGAGGTTAGGTAGCAAACAGCAGCTGTGAGAATTTCCAGATTGCTAGACTTGCATGTCTGTTTAAATTATCTTAAAATGTTTTTGCTCAAGAAGAAAGTTATTCATCTGACCTTTACCTAGAGTCCTTCTTTGTCAGGGATCCCAAAGTGTTTTACAGATGCAGAGATTTAGCACTGACGTGTACATGTCAGAGGGAAAATTTACAGACTGACTGCGCCGTGGTTGCACAGAACTTTGGCAGTGCAGAAATAAGACTTCTGATGGGCTTCACTACTGCTTCCCCTGAAAGGCCATACAGCAGCACTGCCTAGCACCCCAGTCGGGAAGTGTGAGATACTTTACTCAGCTGAAAATATAGGTGAGTTAACAACACTCATAGCCTGTATGAGAACACTGGTAAATTACTTTAAAAAGAGAAGAAGCTGCAGCTGAACTCTATAATTAGCACTTGTGGTGAGGACATGGATTTGTATTGCTGAAATGTGAAATTCCAGCACTACACTGATTCTAAGAAACAGGGTATAATGTTATTTGAGAGTTGATTTAGGATAAATAACCACTTCCTAAGGTGTATTTGTTCTCATTATTTACCCAGCTGGACCTTGTTTACTTTATGAATTCAGTATTGATCACAGGAATGTCAGAGTATATTAAAGCAAAAGAGGATACACTGTCTTTGGGTATACTAAAATGTCTGAAGTTTATAGAATATATCTGTAGAAGAAGTTGTACTTGAAGTTCCATGATGGCAATATGGTAGAAGATTGGTATATAGATTTTTCTCTCTACTTGTATGTTAAATCTCATTGACCCTTGTGCCTATTTCATACCCATAGTGGGAGTAGAGCCTGAAGCCAATGTTCTTTCATTTTAAAAAGACTAGCTGGAATTCTTTTCCATTCAATTATGTTTGATAATTTTAAGATTTCAGAATGGGTATTTTAAAGATGGTTTATGTTGTTCCTTTTCCTTCCTCTGAATTTGCTGTTACAGTTTGGCTTTCCCCTGTGCAGGAGGAGAAGAGATGAGGGAAGGAGGAGGTAGTAGCCCTCCTTGCTGTGCCGATTTCCCCCCTTTCTACGGGCTCGACATAAATTCTATACAGTTTACAGGGCTTCCAGAGAATAAAAAGGGGAGGGAGGGAGGGAGGAAGAGGACACGAGAGATAAAGTGAGAATGGGAGGAAACCTTTGCCCTCTGGGATCATTATAAGGTCAGCATGCATCCATCACCCATATGAAAAACCCTGTAATATAAATTAGACCATTTTAGGACATAATGAGGATTTACTCTCCTACAACTGGGACTTGACTTATAAAGTCTTAATTTCATTTTTCTGTGACCCATTAATTTTTAGATACTGAACATGTTAAATGATAATTGATTCAGCAGACAAGGCTCTCAGAGACTTGTGTTTACCAGGTGAATCACAGGAACTGACTGATCTGATCCTATTGTTCAGTGAAGTTATGGGTGAGGCTGTATGGAGTACCCCCTATTGACCAAAGTGGTCCTGCACACACCTGCAGAGTTGTTCTCAGTGACAGGTCATGCACAGTACTGAAGAATTCATGTGGAATTAGGGGTTTTTCTCTTTATCTCAGAAACCTGGAAGTAGTTTCCTCTGTTACAGTTCTTTTCTCTTGATAGATCTGTCTATTAGCTTTAATTGTGTGTGGGGTCTGGAGTATTCTAGCCTTCTGTTATGAAGGTTATTCTGTAGATAGGAGTGTCTGAAATGGAAAGTATGGAGCTCTGTGAACACCTAACATAGCAGAGCTGTGTGTGTTGTACACAAATGAAGGTCTGAACTATCAGTATATACAGAGACAACTGGGAACCATTGGGCTAAACCCATCCGAAGATTGTAGTGACTTCCTGCTCCCTGTCTCAATTCAGAGAGGTACAAGCAATTCTTGTGTGCTATTCCCAAAGAGACGTCACAGCAGTTCGATGGTGACTTACTGCTATTTGAATTTATCTGATTTGAGTTTCCTTTTTCTTTGAAAGGACTTAAACTTTTTTTAAACTTCCTTCCTGATGTTTGTCTTTTTTCCAGATTCCAAAATTAGATCAAGTCACATTTCCTCATGGAACTTCGGCTTCAAGGAGGCATTGAGCTATTGCAGCCCCTAGTCTGAAGGTTCCTGCTCCAGTGGATGACCTGCACTGTCATGCACAATATCGAAAAACAATTGGACAATGGCAAACTTTAAAAGTTAATGCATGTCCTGCTTACTGTCCCATCCCCCTCAGCTTGCGCTTTCTGACACTTGCTTGATGTCGCTGAGTACTTTTTGTTGAAAGTGCTGTTTAGTCCATGACTTGCCTGCTGCATTCTCGTTTGACCTGTAAACTGCTAAAGCAAAAAAAAAATTATTTTAAGAATTGGCTTGTCAAAGAGAGCATATCTCCTCCCTTCAAAGACCTCTAAAGATTAATATTTGATTAAAATGTGACTACAGCATTAAAATGGGCGCCCTGTGTCTTTTTACAAATGAATGGCTGGCAAACTTGTGTACTGTAGAGTTTTTAATTGGCAGATTATTCAGTTAGTGCTTCAGGGGGAGTTGCAGGGAGTCTAACGAGGAGTTAGATGATTTTTAGATACATTAATTACCACTTTTATTCCTAGAGATAGTCTGAAGAGGACTAAATCCCTACATGTATCCACAGATTCAGTTTAAATTTTTTCTCTGGAAATAAATAAGAGGACATGCTTTAAATCATGGAATGAAACCCTAGGTCCTCACTTGGGCAACCCCATATCAAAACCAGGAGGCTGCATGTGACTCATGCAGCTGCTGCACAGTTCTTTTTGCCTGCCTCTGTTTGCCTGCTGCTTTCATTTTGAATTCCAGTGAATGGCTGCTGATAAAATCTGCTCTCAGAAAGATTTTTAGATACAATGCCTGTCCATTTTTATACTCTGATGGATCAGAAAGACAACCAAATATTTAGATATTACTATATGCTCTACAGGATACTCTAGGACAGTCCATACAGGGAGAGAAAGTAATGGGTAGACTCAGTGTATAATTACCTAGATAATTACCTAGATACTGTAGCACTGGTAGGAACACTTACTGCTCTATCAGTCTGCTGCAGAAAATACTATGGACCAGGGTATCAGGAGAAGCAGCACAACTTGGATCTGTTTAATTTAACTTTGGAGTTTCAAAGTCTTGATAGTGCTTTGTAAAGAGAAGAGACTGTTCCATTTGATGTGTATGAGTTTGATATTGCTACCTTTGCCTCTGTAAGTAGTGTAATCCAATCTAACAGCCCATGAGAATTAAGATAATTCACAGAAGGGCTCCAGAAACAGCCTCTGACTGTGTCTTTTGTGTCAGTGTGGGGCTCCTGCAAACATCTTCAACTAAAATTCATGTCTCAGTACTTGTGTGCTGACTTTTTATTAGAAACAGAACAGCAGAAAATATTCTAAAATGAAAGAATAAAGACCAAAAGGCTATTGTTGTTTCCCAAGTACTCTCTTCCAAACTAGGAAACTTGGTAGAAGTGAGATATCCGGGCATCCTCTTGTACATGGATTCTCCCAGCCATGTAGGCAGGCAGAGCACTATGGTTGGCAACTGCAGTCAGTGATTTTTTTTTTTTCTATGTGCTCCATGATCTGGAAGACAGATAATTGGGAATGATTGATTAATCTGGATATTCATCTTTGTACAGTTGGAGACAATGAGACATTGCATGGAAATTCAGGGCAGATGGTAGTCAACTGTTACTTGAGCTTTTCTTTCAGTGGAAAAATTATTTTAATCAGAAGAAAGATCATACAGATAGGTCTTGAGCCACCTTCATGTTACAGTTTTCTGGCTGATGTTAATTAAATCAGTTCAGTGAGGTACTCTGAAATGCAGTATGGAGTAGAGTATATGCAGTATGTACATATATATGTATCTTTGTTTCCATTGAAAAGCAGCTAAAATTTTGTTTCTAAGATGTAAAAACAACTTTATGTAGCAGTGGAAAGCAAAGCAAGTGCTGTGTTGCTTTTTAGAGGTTTGTAGTATGCTTTGGTTATTTTGATAAATGTCTAGCTGGTCTACTGCAGGAAAATGTAGATATTTTCTCATGTTACAAGTCAGAGACAAATTTTGTCTCAACACTTGCCTTGTCACTTTCTGGCTATTCTTTCTTGGCGTGTGGCAGTTGCTAAAAGACCCAAACCTGTTCACTGATCCCTGTTCATGGTAGGGCCCCCTTGCCAATCTTTGCAGACCTGGCAGTGGCTGGCAGGCCATAGGCCATTGTTGTGTGGAATGCTTTGTATTATGGAACCATGGCCAATAGCCCTGGGCTGCATGGAAAGGTGTGAAGGGCTTGGATGTAATTGGGATCTGCACTGGTTCTTCAGAAAGGGAATTCTAAGAAAAGAGGTCTATAAACAGAATGACATCATGTGTGCCACTCAGTATCATCAGTGTCTGCTACAAAGTTTTAAAGCTCGGAATACAGGTAATTAGATGCTGATGAAGACTGACTACAGGAGGGAGGAAAGAGGGTTAGAAGAGGGTGGTATTGAATAACTGCATCCATTACTGACCTGAACTCCTTGAAAAGTACATTAGATGGAGTTGTACCTAATGAAAGCTTAGTATGTGACATGTTTGTTGGAGTAGGAATTACTATGGTAGCAGGGAAAAAAACATTTCAAAAAATGTTTTGTTACAACTTCTGTTTATAATTTCAAGGTTAGAAAAAGGTGAAGCTGCAATGACTTTTATGGCTAACGCAAAAGTCTCGGTGGGTTCATTCCTTCTACTCTCTTAGGACTTCTTGATTTTAAGTAGTAGCTTTGGCTTTACTAATACTGGGGATTTCTGTCACATCTTAAAAAGGACACAGAAGGGCCAGGACTGTCTTTTTCAGTGATTTTCAAGATAGATTTGGAAAAGAAATCACAGAAATGTTTTGAATCTGGCTGGTCCTTACTGTTGCATAGCAATGCCCCAAACACAGTTGGGGTGGTTGTCATCATCTTTATAGGGCTGGTCTTCCTGGGAACTTATAGGATTGGTCATATGGCCTGGTAATGAGACGTATGCAGTAATACCTCTTTACCATTAACAACTGGTGTTCAATATCAGCTCTATGTATCATGTACCCTTGTAATTTAAATTGCAATGTTGTGGAACAGTAGCAATAGCTCAGTAAAAATGTGTTACTGATTACTACTCCAGTAGTTGTGCTGGATTTGGACAGAATGGAGCCTGTGATGAATATACAGTCCCTGTGATGCTGCTGGACAAGCAACTTTTTAGTTATAATGCAATTGTAATTAAAATTCACCCCAGTCTTTTTTTGGTGGTTTTCCCATACAGCCAGGAGAGCCTTGTTTATCTCTAGTTACCCTTGCACCCAATATCCTGTTTTTGTGCCAGCTTGCTCACCCTTAGCCATATTCCTGTCCCTGGGAGACAGTGCTGGCTTGCCAGACTACAGTTGCCCTGAGCAGCCCAGCATAATGGTTCAAGTTATGGCTGCTGATTCAGAAGCTGCCACTGACATTAAACAAAACAGAACTGGCCCAGCACTTACTACTTTGGAAATGCCATCCTCTTTGGAAAAAGCATTTTAATTCTGAATAAAACATTGGGATGGCTTTTAGCTCATGAATAGCACTTTATTCCACTTGAATAAATATTAGTACCGACAAGTAACCACATCATGCCATGACCTTACGTAAGTGCATGGCAACATTCCAAGTTAATTTTGGCTATTATTTCCACAAACATGTAAGATAGGCTTTTGCAGGTATTTGATTCCTATTTAGGCAGTGCTTTAGCAGATGGGCTGTAAAACAACCTGACAATTATCAAGGCTCCATGGACTGATTAGTTCTGGCTTCAGACACTGACAATATCTCAGATACTTCCTTCCCAGGCTTCTCCCGAAGACTTTGCATCTTCAAGGAGTGTGTGACAGATGAATGTTAACAAATGACTGAAGAGCTAGAATTTTACGAAAAGGTTTGGAAAGCATCATTGCTTTATTACCAAGGAAAGTTCAAGCAATTAAAAATCACTGGAAGACAAATACCTTCTGATCTTACTTTTGTTCTTAACAGTCCATGAGGAAGGGCTGTCTACCAGTGTGTAATAAGGGAAAACAAATTTTCTTCTTGCTTCACTGGGCCCATGATCAGCCAGTATGCTTTCTGCTTGGACAACTGAGTGAAATACCTTGGAAAACTAAATGAAGCTTCTAATGCTACTGTAAGATCACTCATGGCACTGTCCCAGCTGGGTGGGACAAAGGGCGTTTACTTGCCCTTGCCATGTGCTGTTATTGCAAAGGTGAACTGGAACATCATGGTTCTACTTTTTAAGGCTGTGTTGAAATAGGAGGTCATCTTCATTTAATAACCCTCTTACTGGAGTTAGACTGTTGGTAAAGATAGATCTTAATCCCACGTGGTAGCCCCAAGTTGTGATATGCTTCTAGTGGGATCCTTAAGAGGCACAGCACTTAGGTAACTGTTTCTGAATTCTTAAATATCTTTAAATTATGTTCCAGGGTTCACTGAAGGTCATTGCTGTGTAGTTTCTGAAATGCCTAAGTTACTGCTCTAAATGCACTGTGGTCAGATCGTTCACATTGGGAAATTTTGTACCTTCAGCTTGCTTACCAGTTAAATAGGGAAGGTTATTTTGTTGCAGATGCTTTGTATAGGCTATCACCCAAAATATTAACTTCTGGAAACATATGCTCCTGCCAGATTTATCTGGATATTTTTTATTTAATGTAGAGAAAAGCAGATTGAGATTTGTATTAATGTTTGACAAAAGGCCCTCTCTCAGTGCTCTTTTGCTATACAGCAGTCAAATCCCACATACTTTACTATGCTCTGCCAGAAAGTCCACTAACCTTTCATATAATATGTAATATGTGTTATAGCCAGTACTGCAGGGTTGTTTTCCCTGCAGGAGGATTCTCAGCTGTTTTTTTCTGCTGCCTTGGTAAGACTTGCACTGGTTCTTTCTACAGTGCCAGATGTTGTATACATAAAGCAGGAAATTATATACTCTTCTCTTGCTTATTGAGCAGAGAAAATAATCTACTTTTAAGACCTAGCTGGGAGAGGTTGCTACAAATGCCAAGTTTAAAGAGAGAGATCAAGTATAGGAGATGAGAAGGCAAGACAAAACTCGCTTGAATGTGACAATGAATGCAAAATCACAACTGAAACACATTTGATGTACTGACATTAAAGGGATTGTACTGAATATATAATCATTGTGGATATATGAAGGAGGTTTTGTATTGTAAAATAATCAAACGAGTTGTTCTTTGTACACTGATGGGGATCTCGGGAGAGCTCTAATGATCTAGATTTAAAGAGATACCAGCCCAATTATGTACTGTGGTATTTGTCTGTTCCTGAAGGAATGCAATGTCAGAATAATACTATGTGTATGTGATCCTTAACCTACGTATCTTGAAGCATTTTACAAATACTAAGCACTTAATTCAGTGACATTCTGCTGGGCTGTGTTCACAAGCATGGTGATGCACTAAATACAGAGATCAAGTTGAAGAGCCTCTTGTGGATAACCCCAGTGCCCATCTGGCCATGCCTAGACTTCAGGTTCTTTTTATTTGCCCTACAGTTTTTTCCTGTCAGGTACTGAGGAGCAGTTGTTTGGCTACTATGCTGCTAATAGCCAAATGTCTTGTGCTGCCCACGATGTTGTTCCAGTGTCTGCAGACTGAACTCTGCCACCTGTTCATGCAGGAGCAGAGTATGACCTGGGATGTGTGGCAAGGAGCCACCACAAAACTGGCCTCAGGATGCCATAGCTGCAGAGGTTTGACCATTCTGCTGCAAAGCACGAGAAGAGAGCAGTAAAGGAAGACATCAAACATACTAATTCTAATAGTAAGCAAAGCCTAACATGTGACACTGAGAATTAGTTTTAAGGGGATACATCTTTTTATCTTTCAGAAATTTCTAAAACATACTGGTAAATTCAGAGTTGATTTGGGTCAGGCTCTTAGTAGCATTTTCTACTATAGACAGAACCACTTTAGGAGTTCTTTGTATGCATGTGTGTTACTGTTCTTTTTACTGTTTAGGGCTATAGAAAGGGAACTAGATAAAACAGCTCTGTGAAAGTTAGAGAAAAGGCAGTCAAATTGTCTACTGGGACTGCTGCTCCAACAAAGAGTGTCAGTTGAGTACAAAGTCTTGTCACTTTTAACTTTCATCTTCTGGTAGCTTGAAACAGTTTTACTGGCCGCCATCATCTTTCTGCTACTAGAATACACTCTGAAAATGTCTCCTGAATTACATCTCTATTGCTGTAGCTAACTTGATACATGAGCATGGATGATCATTAGTGCTGTTGGAACAGATCAGTGAATGCAAATCAGCATTGCTGAAGCCAGTGACACTGTTAGTTGATGTGAACTGAGCATCCATTCTAACACAGGTGAATATAATGAACTTTAACTCCATAAGAGATAGGCAAAGAATAATCTTATACAACAGAGATAACAGTGCCTATTTTATCTAAAAGATCCCAAGATTTTCTCAAAAGTCTGAAGTCTATAAAACTGAAGAGACAGTATAATGCTAAAATTATGTTCTGTGATGTTCCTTAAACAAGGAATAGCAATATGTAGGGAAATACTTGTAAATTGGAAACTAGCCAATTGAATATGTTGGGCATATGTGTACAGTTTCCTCATTGTATGACACTGAATTCCTCTCAGGACTATCAAAGGAAATAAAAAAGATCAGATTAAAAGCAATTAACATGTGAAAAAACAGTTACATTGAGTAGAAAAAAATTCTTGCCTTATTGTCCATATATTAGTTTGATTTTTATTACAATATGATTTACAAAACTTCTCTAAAGTTTTAAGATACCAGAAGAATTACATGAAGTAGATTTACATGTAAAGGCAGCTTTTTCTCTCTGTTAATAAAACCTTCCTTAAAGTCAGTTCTACAGTTGCACTTGTGGCTTGGTGGTTAATGCCTTGTTCTCAAATGCAAGTCAGTTGATTCCTCTGGTGCCTCATAATACTCGGGAACCAAGGACTCTTGCAGTGTGACTCATGCTGTCCCTTATTTTACTGTATGTTCTGTATAAAGATTTTCTTTGAACAGTGAGTGGATACACAGGATCAAAGTGACAATAACAAGCTTTGTCTGTCTTACTTCACAACAGAGAAAGAGCCCTACAAAAATAGATTGAAGTGTAGGATGTTGCAAATTAGGTAGCCCTCCAATTAAGACATCTTCTAGCTCCAATATTACCAGTGACCTCATCTTGTCTTCTAGAGGGACTGAGAATGTCATCCCAGTATAGCAATACACTTACTTCAAAAATCATTCTTGCTGTCAGAAAAAAAGATTAAGTGTATCAGATTACTTCTCAATTAACCTACTCTTCTTCTATCAGGAGTGCATAAGAATGCTCATGTATATTTTCCACCACCACAACATGAGGTGATAGCAGTGCATTCCAAACTAGAGCTGCCTCGTTTAGGTGCTCAGCACTTTCACTAAGTGTCCACAAAAACCTGAAAAGTCACAACTTTAGGACATCTGTGCATGGTGTTAAATTTCTGTTTAGCCTGTAGGACCCTATTTGAACCCTATCTCAAATTTGGTTAATTTTTTTTCCGCTGAAATCAGAAGAGTTTTTGTGAAGACTAAGGAAAAGGGAGGAATTTCCTGCTAGACAAAATATTTGCATTTTGTTAGGAAAGCAGAAAAGCAGAACAGAACCTGTACACATGCCTGACTGAGCACAGGAGGTCTGATGCATGGTGGCCACAATTATAATAGAAGCAACAATTAAAGTTTGTTTGGATATGCTTTTAATGAGGAGGTTGGGAAAATCATCAGGAGCTTTTCACTGTAAAAGAAGTGGACAAGATGCTTTTTCCTCTCAGCTGCCACTGCACAGCTGGACTGGACTCATGATTATTTGCTGCACTCTTCTAGCAAGGCTTTTTGCAAATAATTTTGTATTGCCTGTGTTGAATTTTCAAAATCTGCAGTATAAGTCTTAAACCACTTGTCTTCATATGATAATCTACAGAAATTACTTAAAAATGTAGTGCAGTAATATCATGCACTTTGCTTTTCCTCCTTTACTGAAAACCAATTTAGTTTGCTGTCCATGTAAGAACTGTGTATTTATCTAGTACTGCTGTTTGCTTCGTGTAAATATTATTCCTTGTTATACATAATTTCTAATTGGTTCAGAACAAGAACATCCAGGGCTTGTGAGAAGCAGGTGATAGGACCTCTCCAGCACAGCCTGATGTATTTAATCAGAATTTAAGCAGGAAATACAGAGATACGTAAGAAGTGAACAGTTGAAAACAGTAGAATAGAAAGATGTTTTACTTCTGAAATTGATGATCTACTACTGTATGCCCTGACTTCATGAAATCTATCCATCTAGTGGTTCGGTTGAGATTTCAGTGTGCTAATGAAATTATTTTTAGCCATGTGCAAGGAGAAACCCAGAAGAAATGGCTGTTTGCTCCAGTGGAATGGAAACATAAAAGTTCGGAAAATTTTATTTATTTTGTAAGTTCCCGGTAAGTTGTCTATTAAATAGATAATTTTAAAAACCAAATGTAAGTTTTAGAGTACACTTCTAAAAGCCAGATCTTTCAGAATGACGACCTAAATGCCACTAATGTTTCACTCAGAGCATCTTTTAGCAGTTTGACAGAAGTTGTCTTAGTGCAAGAATCAGCTTTTCTAATTGCCCCTCTGATGCTGAATATGCTTCCTAAATTTCCTCAGAGAACTGCTGTGTTGTTAAACTCGTAGTATGTGACTGAATTTAAAGGTCTGTAAGTGAGTCTTCAGCAACCCTCTTTCTCTTATAGTTGATTGTTTACAGTCTTCATCATCATCATCATTTGTGTGTCCTATGTAAACTTAAAAGCTGTGTCTCTTTGAATCTGGTTATATCTAGTCAGAACTCTCTCTGGGACAGGGTTGGCTCCATTTTCTTTATCAGTTGCCTCCCTTTGTGGTAGTACAGCTTGAGTGCAAGGTGTAGCAGATAGATGGGAAAGAGTTTCCTAAGAAATGTTTCTTTCAGCCTTTGGAGGTCTGTCCTACAATGAATGGCAAAGCTGAGAACTTCTTGTAATCAGTTAGCTCATGCTCCAGTGTAATCATACTTGCTCTCTGTGAAGAAAAATCCCCGGTGAAACATTCTCATCTTGGGTTTATTTAAATTGTGCTATTCTGCATCTTCTATGCTGTGTCACTTGCCTGTTTACATCGTGCCTCTAACTGCACTCTGGACATTTCTGTTTGGCAGGAGGAAGAGACAGGATCTGAGCTTTTATTTTGTGTGTAGAACTTAGCAAAGCTGGACCCCCAGTTAAGCTGATTTCAGGACTCTATTTGACAAAGGAGGAGACTAATATAATGTTGCACTCTTCTCTGTTCACCCTTTTTCTTTTTCTGGAAAGATTATTATTCAATTTAATTCTGTTGTTTACCCTTCATTATCTTGTGTCTCCATTTTTCTCATATTCCTCTTTCATTTTTCTCTTTTGGTCATGTGTTCAGCCTTAAAATCTCCTTAGTATTTTTTTTCAATTAAGAAATTTTACAGTGCATCTTCGTTACTGTGCCCCACTGCTTATCTCAAATGCTGTTCTAATCTTGATGATGAATAACATGACTGATTGTAGGTAGGTAGGATGAAAACTGATAACGAGGAATCAAGTTTACCATTTTTTTATGGCTATATATTGTATTGTGAAGGAAATACCCATTCAGAAAATGAAATAAATAGAAAGCAGAAACTTTTTAATACAAAATTCTTCCCCACACTGAAGTGTCAGCTAGTCTATATATTTGATGCTCAACTCAATTGGAAAAAATCCACAATCTGAATAATTTTTAAATGGTAACTAGAAGGATTTGGATTTTATTTTTACACAACTGAATTAATCAGTGAGAATGTTTCATCATTTCTTCAACCAAGTCACTTTTCAGAATCACAGTGTA
Organism: Sturnus vulgaris; assembly: GCF_052056855.1. Lineage (NCBI taxonomy): Eukaryota > Metazoa > Chordata > Aves > Passeriformes > Sturnidae > Sturnus > Sturnus vulgaris. The sequence continues at coordinate 20,891,243 of NC_142249.1, read as the reverse complement.
AACTGGGCTCTGCCTAGTGTATACTGTTTTAATCCATTAAAACTCACATATTCTATTTTCTTCTAATTTTTCTTTATAATATACATCCCAGAGCCACCTAATGAAAAATATTGCAAACATTTAGCATGCCTCACTATGTAAAATAGAGATTTAGCTTGCAATTGGATAATTGGCACAGATTTGTTGATTTATGTGCTGTTCATCTCAATCTGCATAATCTTTAAACCTAAACTATCTCAACACCAGCCAAATTTAAGGAGCTAAACTTCTGCCTATTGTGGGATTGTATACTTGTTTCTAAGACATCAATGGATAGGACAAGAACACACAGTCTTTAGAGGAGGTTAGGCTGGACATTAAGAAATTCTTCACGAGAAAAGGTGATTGAGCACTGCAACAGGCTACCCAGAGAGGTGATGGAGCTGCTGTCCTTAGAGGTGTTTAAGGAAAGACTTGGTGTAGGGCTTAGTGCCATGGTCTAGTTGACAAGGTGGTGTTTGGTCATAGGTTGGACTTGATGATCTCGAAGGTCTTTCCCAACCTACTTGATTCTGTCACTGTGTGAACTGCTTCTTCAATGGCAAAAAGAGAGAGGAGGGGGTTTGGTTATTAGACACATCCATAAGCTGCTTCACATTCTCTTTTTTTTTGTCCTTTTTTCATAGTGTGGCCTCTTCCTTGAAGTACTCTCTTCACCCCTTGTGACAACTCCATTGGGTTGAAGAATTCTATTTAGGCTGTGTATTGCACTCCCCTCCTGCCCTCCACCCATTTTCACTCCTTTTCTTCTTATTTCTTGCTTTTTCTTTCTTTTCTAACATTTAACTTCCAGTGAGACTTTCTTCCTTCTTTCCCATCCCTGCGTGCCTCCATTCCTGACTGTCCCCTCTTGTCGTGAGGTTTGAAAATGTTTCTAGGGCTAAGCTGAAGTGAATATTGTTACTTTACTTTTTTTACCAAGGAAAGAGTTGTCCAACAGTCACAGCAGGACTCCAGGTTAGAGCTACAGAACAGCATTTGTGTGGGGGCTTTTTCAGTCTTGGTGAGGCTCTGGTGGCAAAATTAATTGTCTATGATTTGAGGAAATCACTTGAGCTGACTTCTGTGTGTAGGAAAAACCTTGAAAACTGCCCCATCCGAATAAAGCTGTTGCATTGCAGTTTGTTGATGCACTTTACCTAATCCTTATGTTATGGCACAGCTGAATTGCTGTTACTCATGTTTGTACTTCAGCTGGATAAAAGTCCGTCATTCCCATCCAATACATTTTGAAATCTTCAGACAAGATGCTGTTGTACTAAAAAAGATTATGTTTAACAGACTGTTTAGAGGTCTTTCATAGAGATCTTTAGACTGAGAGCCATGAGATGTTGGGCAGTAAGGGTGGATGTAAAACCATGTAACTAAACACTGTGTTACAAAATAGCTGAAACATTATTGTGAAGTCCTGTGGGGAAGTAGCACGGGCAGCATTTATTATAACACAGTGTGCATGAAAGGGACTCCAGACTTGAACAGCTTTAACCCATGAGGGGTTTATGCTGACAAGTTAATTCCAGTGGTGCCATTGCAAGGATTGCCCTGTGAATTGGAGGCCCGGGTATTTTGGATTCGTGTTGGGTGATATCAATCTGATTGTGAACGATTTTCTGTCAGAATACATACTTTTCTGTCCACTGGAAGGAATAGACTGTGTTCAGTCATATTTCCTGAAATACAATTGTTTACTTCGTCTTTACATTTTCCCCTCTTATTTTGTATTGTACTTGCTTTGATTTCTCTGCAGTGTTCTTGAGTGAGCTGCACAGACTGCTTTTAAAGCAGCTCACATTGTCATCAAAATAATATTTTAAAAGTTTTAAGAAAGATGAATGTTATAAGAGAAATTGTATGTTTACGTATTTATGCTTATTAAATATCCTCATTGTTGTTATGCATAATTGAATAGAAACAATCAGTGTGGAGAATTATCATGGAAAGGAAGCCTTTGATGTTAGATGAGTTTTGGAGGTTGATGTATGCTTGTTTCTGTGAGAAGCAAGAGCAGTGTTTGATTGACCCCACTGAACTACTTAAGAGGTTTATATTGATTGTAGAGGAATTAATATTTAACCCAGAGTTTCCTTCCAGATGAAAACAAATTTCTAGGCTAACATACTTCTGTGTTCAGAGGTTATAAATATGAAAAGCAGAGTTATAGATCAGCTCACCAGCTTTTTCTTTGTTTCAAATCTCTTTTTTAAAATATATGTAATGGGAAGGAAGAAAAGAAGCTGTTTATAACCATGAATAAAGCCGCTGCTGTGCACAGTGTCATCATAAGGCCAATGTGTCATTTAAGTTGCACTTAAAACCTATTTTTAAGACTTAAGTGCTACAGAGACCTTGTGGTGACCTTACAGAATTTTACTACAGAGGAGTGTGACTTCAGCCCACTGTCAGAGCACAACCTGCACTGGGAGGTTTCCAGTTTTTCTCAGCAGCACACACCTAGTTTTTAATCAATTTCTTCAGATGAAGTCTGTTTCAGAACATTCATGCAAAGATACGTTTGTCATATGTATCAAGCCTTCTGTATTTTCAAGATGGCAGTCTCAGGGTGGAACAGGAATGTGGTTTAGAGGTTCTTTCTGACTTCCAGCTTACTAAGTACACACAATCCTTGCTTTTTTGTTGCTTTGGAGGCTAAGATATGTGATCAGAAACAAGATACCTATGTTGCCACAATTACAGAATTTACCATTCTGTCAAAGCACTTTCCAAACCCAAATACCTCTCTTGTATGACCTTGTGTCTCAGCTGAAGCTCTGCTCCAGAAAAATGCTGAAGATGAGTTGGGGTGCACATAATATAGAAGAAATACTGTAGGAGGCAGCCTGTACCTGCCCAGGTGAGGAACTGAACAAAGCCAGCCTCATCCTGTATTTGTGAGTCTCCTATTACCTGTCTTCCAAACTGAGATCATCTAAAAGAGCACGTCTTTGGTACATTGATCATTATAATAGTGCATGTGAAAAGAAGAGGTGTGACTATCTGAAGGTAAAAGGAAGTATTTTGTACCTGGAACTTTAGGAAATTGTTCTTCCTCTTGTGCACGACCCAGGAGTTGATTCTAGACTTGACTTGATCTAAGTCCTGTTAATGTATGTTTAAAGGATGGCTGTAGAGGTAAGAAAAATTATGTTAAAATAGCACATTTTTCTTAGTTGTTCTGCTCATTGTTTTTGAGATGTATCTACTGGCTTTGCTAATAAAGATGCAGGTTTACAATTCTTAATGTTGCAGAACAGTTTGAAGAGGAATGAGGTTCTGTCACTACATTCTGTCACTGCATTGGTCAGCAAATTCCAGCTTAGGTGTGATTTGCTGCTTCTCTCCTACATGTGATAATGAAAGAGAAAGAAAGGAGAGCACAGCTTTATTTTATGATCTTATATTGGGTTTGAAGCACTGTTGGTGACATCATCTTTGATTTTAAAGATATCACAGTGAAAAAGTAAATACAGATATGTATAAAGCTCTTTTCCAGTCACTTTTGAAAACTTGAACTTCCATGTTAAAGGCAGTTAAGTATTTTTTCCTGTAGATACATTATCCATTCTATGTTTACACAACTGAAGTAAAAGAAAACACATAAATCAGATGGACTGGTTGTTGTTCTCTTTTAAGCGTGTGCAATCTTTCCCACCCCTCGCAGCCAAGTCCTGTCTCCACCCAAGTGCATTTCCTGAGTAGATTTCTCTAGGAGACAGAATTGGAGAGCTGTATGATGGCATTTCTATATTTAAATTAGATGGAGCAGAATAGACTGTAATTTGCTTAATCAGTGCTCATGCTCTAATTTCCTTGGATGTGATTTTTTTGGGGTGCAGTCTTATCTTTGGCTTTCTATCTGTTAGCCAAGTCTGCTTTTGGCATGATTTCAGAGAGTTGGGTGCATTTTTCTTCTTGATGAAATATCAAGGGGATTCTGTGATAAAGCAAATTCTGCACACAGAGCTTGTCAAGCATGATAAATTGATTCTGGTGGGAATGTGACAGAAAAATATGTGCCTCCAAAATAAAGAGATGGACTAAAATAAAGTGTAGTTGATTAGATCTATGCAGAAACATTCTGAAGATGGTAAATAGGTAAATAAATGGAAAAGATGTAGATTCATCTGCTGTTATATAAACTGTACCTATTCTGGGATCAGGATTCAGCAATTTTGGTACAGGCATTTCCTGTATTTATTTTATCTAAATGACTAAATTGTGCTTCACTTCTGCTATTTCAGACATTGTCTATTACATTTTAATGACTTGATAGACTGATGTATACAAAACAGTCTGTTTCTGTTCAGTAGGTTGTGGTGAGATCTTCACACAGCTTATTTTCTATTTTTCCACAAAATAAGATATATTTTTGCTATTGTAGCATTGTATTTTCCTAATATGTCTTTATATTTTCCACTAGAAATGCCTCAGTTCTGTTCTCTTACCTCTACTGTCAGTTACAGCAAATGTTTATATTCTGGAAATGACAAAAGTAGACATTTAACAATAGGCACTCTAGAACTTGGTGTTCTAGAGGGAAGCACCAGCTTCAGTGTTTTTTTATCTAGTATTAAACAGCCATGGGTTAGGTCCTTTTTGTGATATCCAGTTAAGTGACATTGACCTGAAATGTATGGAAATTTTCTGATCGAGCTTGCTTAGAAGAAATACACTTGGTAATTTGTAAACATTCTAAGAAGACAGTATTTGAAGTCAGAATTAGGCCGAGTCTGCTGGGGGTCTGCTGGCAGTCTCAGTACATGCTCTTGGGCAAAAGCAAGGGTGCTGTTTGTTTTCCCCTTTTGTAACAAGACTGAGATAAAAATCAACTATCAGTATTGATAATCAGTCTGAGGTGGGGGTTTTTTTTGTGTAAATCTGTCAGAATATTAGGCACTTTCTGTTGGAAAACACAAATTGATAGCAGTCAAATGACCTGAGGGTCTACCCATCAGTTCAGTGAAGACCAGAATATCAAATGTCACGGCAAAAGTCTGGATTTTGAGATAGCAATCTTTGCTTGATTTGATGAGTGAAAAGAGGGTCCAAAAAATCTTCATGGGCTCTTTCTGGAATTTGCCTCCTTATTATTCTGGAGGAAGGAGAAGAAACAGTGCACCACGGGAGTGGCGCACCCTTGTGAGTAATGCTCACGAGGGAGGTGGTTCACTGCCAACTTAGAGGAAGAACAGAGTTGTACTGAGAGCATCAGTGATCAATTATTTATTATCAAAAGAAAGCAGAGAAGCTGGCTCACATTTTCAAGCTCATCATGTATTCCCCAAGAGAAAGCATTGCAGAAGTATTGACAGCTAGTACAGGAGTATTGCAGAACTCAGGCAATAGTCACAAAAAGAGCATCTGATGAAATAATTACACAAGGTTTTGAGAAATGTGTGTTGCTAGTTAAGAGTAGGCAGAAAAGGAGGCAGCAGAAATGGTGAAAAATGACACTGTGACTGAGATTGTGAATAGGGGAGAAAAAAAAAGAAAAAAAATATCATGTATTGAACCAAGTACCTTTGGAGGTCTACAGAGCTGTCTCCAGTGTTAAAAGACGATTCCTAGTATATGGCCACGGATTCCTAGTACCTGTAGATGCACCATGGCATGGGGAAGCATCAGAAGCCTGAGTCCCTAGTGCTACAAACTGTCACTGCCTGGTCCTCACTGCACAGCCCTTATTGGCCAACTGCAGAACTGCTGCCCTTGGGGGAGTATTTGGTGTAGAACCTATATTCAAGTCTTTATTCCCAGAGGGTCTTCCTTTCATCAGTCCTGTGTCTTTCCTGTTAGAGTGTTGGGTTTTGGTACACAGTGAACATGGACAAGAAAGGCTCATCTGTATTCTTTACATGTACCTGGAATGTTTGTAAACAGATATTAGCTCTACACTATTTGCAGCAGAAGAAAAGGCACTAACCACAAAGACCAGACATATTTTATATACCTTTTGTATGCTAGAAACTTTTTCAGGAATTTAGAGAGAGCTTGCATCAGAATTACAGTAATTGCCTTTCTAAACATTAGCATATAAAAATATACCCAATTATGTTCACAGAGTTGACGAAAACCGATTGTATTCATGAAAGCCTATGAGACAAACTGCAGCTAACTACAAACAAAGCCTTAATTTGAGCATACTGAAAAACCTGATGATGAGTAGCCTTAGAAACCATTCCTTCAAAGTGCCATCCCAGTAGGGCAAGTGTGTGATTTTGTTTCTTCCTTTTCTCCTCTTCCCAACTGTTTCTTGTCAGCAGTCTTCTTTGCTTTAGGCCATAGAAGTAGCTGAAAAGGTCAAAATGTGTTAATTTTCACCACTGCATGGGTATGAGGCAGTCAGCAACTGGAAAAAAAATACTGTCTTTATTACTCATGCTGTCAGATTAGATGTAGGAATTGTCTGTTATTTAAGCTGTTGCATGATAGAGTTTATAAATCGGTAGAAATCTGAAGACAGAGTGTATAGGTCACTGAATGTAGCTTTAAAAACTGCTGTCATGTTGGATTTACAAAACTTGAAGATTTCTGGTAATAAACAAGCATATTATGATTTGATAATTGTTACCGTCTTTCATTAGGAAAGCCTTTCCAGACTTCATACCACCTGTGGAATACATTTTCAAAAAGCTTTGGTAAATATCTAGTCTGTTAATCTTCAAGATGATTTTAAATGCCACCTATGAATATAATTTAACTTACTGAATTTTATTTTATTTGCAGACAGTATGGTAACAAGATAGGTCTCATTATCTCAGCTTTCAGCAATCTCATGCCTGGAACTTTATTATTCCATCTGATACTGGCAGATCTTTATGCAATTACTTAGGTCTGTCTTCTTATGCTTAGGTTTCCCAGCAAACAGTGTTTCCCTGACTCCTTGAAATAAGTTTCCCTTGACATTTAATTTGGCTGATGAGGTGACACAAGTTTAGGCATAAATTATACCTTTTATGTCAGCCCACACCCACTGAGATATCCTCATGAGAGACCATGTGTAGGCAGTCATATCAGCCCTTCCTCCAGAGATACCCAGATATAGAAGAAAGTTTCATTTACACAGAGCTAGCCTGGAGGAGTATGAACAACTGAGCTTTCTGAGGGCATGCCTTGAATTAATTCCTCTTCTGGTAATACTTCTTGAGCTCCTTCACAGGCAACACTGCTCACAGGATTTGCTGTATCAGACTCATAAGTGGATTGATCCTGGGGCAGGGTGGGACCTTCACGCTGAAGGTGACAGAGTGGACATCTTGGGAGCAATACCAAAATCCTGTCTTATCTATCACCAGTCTGTGCTTTTTTGTTCCTGGTGAGCTTTGGTGTCCTGAGCATGAGGTGTGCCTGAATGGGATTAGATGCCTCCTCTAAAGTTATGTATCTAATTCTGGCTTATTCTACCTGTAGTTTTTTTTCTGAAGATGAGCCCTCTTATCTTTTGGAAATTGTATGCTGTGTTCTATGTTTTGTCTCATGAAAAGAATAATCAGGAAAAATATTAGAGAATTAATAAGAAAAAATGGCATACATTGTATGATGGTGGCTGCCATAGTATAGGAAATAAAAGAAAAAATTACTCTCTTCCCACAGTTTAAGTTCCTTATAGAAGTGGCTTAAATGTGGACTAGTAATGTATTTCTGGGAAAATGCTCTTTTGGGAAAAACAGAACAAAGAAATGAATAATGATGAAGAAGAAGAGAAAAACATCCTCTACAATTTGTTTGTATCTTGTCCTAAATGAAATATTCCAATTTTCCATCTGAAAATCACATTTCAAGACCAAACTCAGTAGAAGGTAGAACAAAACATTTATCTACTGTTTGAATAAAATGTTATTTCAACTCTTTGGGACACACTTCTGTTTTTTTTTTTCATTTGGCCAACAAAAATGACTTTTCTCTTTGTTTATATGTGTGATTTACTAGTTGAACTGAGAAAATAATTCTTTCTTATATTCTTCCTTTCATTGAGTTCCAGGCATGGGACTGGACGCAGAATAAGGGAAACTGAATGGTTTGAGAAAGAAAATAGGGGAGTTTTTATCCTCAAATAAAATAGCATTTGTGTTTTGTGTGACTGACCAGGGATATAGCATAGATTTGCTTCTACGTGTATTCAGCTGGATTATGGGTGAGATTTAAATAATATGTTACTAAGCTTTGGGATGTAATAGCTTGTCTAAAAATAGGATTGGATTATTAAGATTAATGTAATCTTTGTAGCTTTTGTTATTATTTAGAATGCAAGACATTCAGTCTTTAGTGCTAGAATTGATGATATTTTCATTTCCAAGAAAAATAAATGTATGAAGGATAATTCAAGCATTTTTAAAATTCAGTAGGCAACATTTTGAAAGTGAATACATTTAAACAACTCCATAGAGCAAGGGATAAAACTTTTAAATTAAAATCGCACTATTGCACTAAGATTGCACTGTCTCAATTATTATGTGTACATAGTTGAAACCTGCATGAATTTCAGCTGGTTGATTGTTCACGTTGAGCTCACTGCACACCCAAAGGACTGTATGACGAATTTTATTTATGCTGAACATCAGAATCCCTATTGCACAAGCTTGTTTTCTGATAGTTCCAAAAGGGAATTATAATTGTTTATCCTTAATCATGTCAGTAACATAGTGTGATTGGAAACAAAAATGTGTTTCTTATTCATTGAATGATTTGTATTTGATAAAAGGACAATTTTTTGTCCTTTGTGTTATTTTTGTAGCTTCTGCAAGTTTCTTAAGGCTTAGACAGAGCTTTGAACCTTAGTGATCATGTCATCAGCATTCACTGAAGAAAAATACCAGTTGCTGACATCAGTTGCAATTACGTAGCTTAAAGTGGTATAAGGGATCTTATTTTTACAGTTACAAAGTTTCATCTGCTAATACAGTTTTTGTATGAGGATATATATAATATGAAGTATTTGGTCTGTGTGCTTCATAGCCTTGTCTTTTCTGAATATCAAACATAGTGTTTTGAATTTAAATGTTTAGAGTTTTCACACTACATCTTATATGTTTCAAATCTGACACCGAAACTACTGTTATGCATGATTTTTATGAATCCTTAGCTTGTCTCCATTCCTATAATAAAGTAGCTTTCTAGCTTGAATTCAAATGAATAGTGTAATTTCAAATGAGCTTTAAAACAATCTTTATGGGATATCACACAGCTAAGTGAAATATTGATTTATTAGAACCCTTAAAGTCATGCTGTGGGGAAGATGAAAGAGAGAACTGGTTTATCACAACTTTGGCTGAAATGAAAGCAGTGTGTGCTCCAGTCAAGAAAGCAGACCTTTTGGTGTTAAGAGTAAAGACATGTTTGATTATCTCATATCTCATGTGTGTGTGAGAAGCACAAGGCAGGAGACACACGAATATAAATAGCACATATTCCCTTGAATGGCTTTATACATTGTACCTGACCAAATGTGCCATCGCTGTCTTTCAGAAATATCGACAGTATATGTCTGGACTTCTCACTCCTCCTTATGGTGTTATGGAAACTGGCTCCAACAATGACAGTAAGTATGAGTAATTGGATATCAGGCAGTGGGCAAGCAAACGAGAAAAGGAAAGGGAAGATGGAGATTCTCTGGATTTGGGTATTGAACTTTAAAAATTTAATTAAGTTTGGTGTTACAACTACATTAATACTGCATGTAGTAGAAGACACTTTGGAACTTGCCCAGCTGTCTTCCCAGCTGTACACAAATGTACACAGAGCTGTACAAAAATGTGCACTGTGACCCTGGCCTGTTGATTATGTCATGTAGAATTTTACTACTTGTGTTACATGAACCATGGAACATAGCCATGAGTCCTGTTATATAAATATAACAGACTGTCTCATTTTTTTTAGTTAGGATGGGCCACACAACTTGCTGGGGAGTCTACATTAGTGCTGGAGCTTGCAGTAGATATGCTGCTCTCTAACCTTTGTTACATAGCTAAATAATTTTGGGTATGTCTCTGCCTCATGAGAACCTGTCAAGCTGTGGGATAGTGCTGTAGACATGAATCCAAGGGCAGCCTTTGGAATCCATCACTTACGTAAATCAAAGCACTTTTATTTATTTGCCAGGGATTATCTTGATCCCAAGCAGGACAATATCTGATGGCTAGCAATTGCATTTTGTCTCCTATGTTAGGTGTTCAGTATGTTTTCTTTGCAGGAGAATAGTATAGCATAGCATAGCAATGCTGATTAGTGCAAACTCAATGTCACATTTGACTGCCAATACCTGTCTACATGTGTCAGATATTAAGTTTTGAAAAAATACTGTGCTTAGAAAGCTGGTTAAAATATTGACCCAAGTTAGCTTTTTGTCTTTTTTGTGTTCACTAGATGAAACTTTTTTCTGAATAAATGTTTTGCTCTTTAGAAATCACAGAATAATGTGTGTGTTATCAAAATATTGAGCCCTCAAATTCCTGTTCTATTGATAAATATTTTCACTGTCACTCAAAGAATGTACAGTATGTATTTATTTGCTGTATTCTTTTTTTTAGGAATGCCAGATAAAGACAGTATGTCAAGCAGTGCTCTTTGCCAAGTTTCTAAAAATTGTAGTAAGGTAAATCACACACAGCTTTGCCCTTTTTTTTTTTTTTCTTTTGCTGGAGGGGGAGGAATTTGGTTGTGAAAAATGTAGAAGTATTCAACATTCAATTGAAAATAACTGAGTGCAAATGCAAAGCATGTGGTTGATACATTTGAGTACAGTATAAAAATTATAAGAATGCTTTAGACATTGTATCATTTAACTGAAGAAAGCAGGTGGTTCAGGATTATTACAAAGTGTACTACTACGGAAGTTTGTGTTAAAATCTGGTTTCTTGGTCTTTGTTGGAAAAGTGCTGAGGATAAGGAAGAAAGACAGCACTATGACAAGACCAGTGGATAACCAGTGGATAACCGGTGGATCATAAAATTCGTTATTAAATCCTATTTTAGGGCTTACCTGAGCCTGAATTGATGCACTGGCATTGTTCTGGCCCTTTGCTCAGGGTGAATTTTCTCCTGCGTTCAGAGAGCAGCTTTACATCCCAGTTCCCCTTTGTAAAACAGTTCTGTGCCTTCAGCCTCTCCAGATGAGGACCCACATGAAAGAACTCATGAATATTTCTGTGCCAGTTTCAGTAGTAAGATAGAGTATATATATATAATAATAGTGGGAAGAAATAGTGTCAGGTGTTGCTGTAAAGATTGATAACTTCTAGAATTTCTATATGGCAGGAATAGAATAGTTACAGTAATAAACAGATGCTCAGATGCCTTTTTTTCTGGACATGGGAGTTGGATTGGATGCATTTGTGAGATGTCTTTAAAAGGTTAAAGGTATTTTTGTTGCTCAAAAAGCATCTCTTGACAGCAGATGAAGACAAGGAATATTTTAGTGTTTTCTTAATGCAAAAATAACTACTTCCACCTCTCCCTGTCTGTCTGTCTGTCTTGCTTCCTCAAGGGTACTGACCTTTTTTATTTGCCACATTCAGGTTTTATTTAATGTATACATGTAACAGTATGTAGTTCCTTTTCCTAGAGCCTTATTCACTAGCTATACTACTTCTGGACACAACCTTATCCTGTAGGAACATAAATATTTTTCCATGCACCAAGTAATTGTTCTTTGATACTTGGCACCTTGGATTCTGTAAGAATTTTACATTACAGTAATGAATTATGTCTAAGTGCTTCTTTAGGTGTTTGGCATTTCAGTGGTACACTTGGAGTTAAGCCAGGTGAGGGGTCTTGCTTGATTTCTCAAGAAAAGCACCAGGTGTAGAATTCAAACTAAAAGATGTTTTCATGTTTTCTGAAGCAGATAGAAGTAACATGTAAACGTAAAAAGGTAAAAAAATTCTGTCTCCCTTAGAATGTAATTTCCCCCCAGTAATGGGAAGTGATGCTCATCTAAGGGTGGTAAACACTCTCAGGTACAAAGTATTTTAGAAACTGAGCAAAATTTAATGGTTAATACCTTTGCCAATAGCTGGGATTTTCTAGCACAACAGGATTCTTCCTGCACAAAATAATTTCTTGGGTAGGAGACAGAACTTGACTAGTGCAGGCTCAAACTGCTCAGTGACTTTTACAAGAACAAAGTCCTTTGCAAACCATATTATCCTGCTTTCCAAGCCGTGTATAAAACAGACATCCTTCTCCCTCCCACGCTGTACACATGTCTCTGGAGAGAAGCTGAGTAAGTGAATATGTGACAAATACTTGTCACCTTGTTTCGTCCTCGAGACGCTCAGAAAGTCCCATGGCAAATGTGGCAGAAGAAACGACACAGCATAGAAATGGTCCATGAATTCTAGTTCTTTGTTTTCTCCATATGATCACAGCTCTCTTTAATTATGTTCAGTGAAAGATAAATGCAGCAGAGGTAAATACCCGAGTATTTTATTTATTGCATGCAAACTCGAGTATTTTGTTTACTGCATGCAAACCTCATTCCTGCAGTTCTGCACTGTGCAACTGTTACAGTGCTCACACAAAATGTCTGTCTCCCTTCATGCCCTGCAGTCTGGTGAACCATCAGGGAGTTACTGAAATTCCAGGGCCAAATTCCCAGAGTTGTTGCCAGCTTTTCAAAACAAAAAATTGAGATACTGGAAAACGGTGCTGTATTTCTAGATTTTACATATTTTGCTTATTTTTAGGATGATGTATGACTTCCAAAATGGTTAGTGCATCAGGGAAGGGCATTCATCCAGGGAAAGAAAACTGTTTCCAGGACATTTTTAGGCTACTTCAGATGGCCAGAATGATACCTGTGAGGAAGGCAGCATATACAGCTCAGAGACATGCAGGCTACTCTGTAATGTCCAGAAATAGACTGAGTGAGGAACCTTCTGAGATCCAGAGAAAGTTCCTCAAAATCTTTCATGTGGTAAGAAGGCATTGCACTCTTAGACAGAAAGAGATAGCATCTTCAGTAGTTTTGATCATGATGCATTTATTTCAAGGTGTGTATGTGTTGTTTTAATTTTCCAGGGAAGTTTATAACTGTAAATAATTTGCTTCAGATGAAATTTAATTAATTCCACTCTGGAAATATGAAATGCATGTTTTTCTTTTTTTAGCCTGTGATGAGTCTTTTACAAGTACTCTAATAGATGTTTTTCCATAATTGCTAATTGTTTGAGTTTCATCTTGATAGCTTAATTTTTTTGTCCTGTTAGATCTATTAGTTTTTGATGAGTAACATAAGATTTTTCTTTTAATACATGCTTTGGAATTTTCTCACCATATGGGGATGTTTCATTTTTCTAGTTCATTAAAATCTACAAAAAAAAATTTCTATTAGGAGAAAGCAGCAAAGGGATTCTTTTTACCCAATATGAATTAATTTGTATTTGGTTTACATTATTGCACATCATTTAATGCAATATAACAGTTAAATTGAGCATAAAATACTGAGAGGGAGTATATTACTGTGTCCCCAGTTATATTTTGGGGAATGGAAACAAAATCAGTTTAATGCTGTCTTACATAAGGGAAAATGACAGCAACAGTCTTTTTAACTAGGACAGACCAATATCTGTACACTGGGCTCTCTCAGTCTAGTTTTTGAAAATTCCTGTGAGGTAGAATTGCATACGTGAGATGAATGTAACCCTAAAGCCAAAATTACAAAATCAATAATAATTTCAAATACATTTTTGGAAAAGATACAGAAGAGTACTTAGAACAGAGGGGAGGTCGGGTTCCAGCATGCAGTCAGAATAGTTAGTGGCCCTGGTTCCATACATTACCAGCAGAGCTGGCAGCAGGGTTGCATGATGCTTCCCACTACAGGACACTCTTCCTACAATTTGTCCACTTTTTCACTGTTTACAGTGAATTCACCATGCTGAGAGTATGCTCCTGGCTGATTTTTAAATTGAAATGGATCAAACCTGTCTGACATTGAGCTGGAGGAAAATACATAGCACATACTAAATAGTTTTTTCCAGTTATCCACTGGGAATCATGTCCTTTGGACTAGAAGCTTGACTTTTGGGGCTTATTCATGCAGTAAGGAGTACCATTTGTGAGCCCCTAGAAAATTTCCATATTGTTAAACGTTGAAAAATGTCAGTTGAAACTGGCTCACCAGAGGCTTGGTGCAGTTTCACTCTAAACTTGTGCATTCAGGCTGTGGGCATTTTATGTGCAGAATTCCCATGCTGTTTGTCTTTGCTGCTGGGTTGCTTGGGCTTTCCTGTCTCCGTGCTTAACCATGTAGGGTTTCTCTCAAGGGCTTCTTTTAGTTGCTAGAGCAATATTTTGACTGTTACAAAGCCAAACACTGATTGAAAGCCAGAGTTGTCTCCCTTGTTCTTTTTGACCCTTTACTGGTACCCAAATAGGAATGAGAAATAGCTCATCTGCTCTGGAGATATAAGATAGTGTGAAAGAAGAGGGTACTGGAGGAATGAGTCATGGAGACAAAGGAATTAATGTGGGTAAGAACAAAGGATAACCCTATCGAGGGCATGAATCTCCACTCTTGTGGATTGTTGGTGCTGAATGCTATTTTCTGCTATCAGCAAATGTCTTAAACTCATTTGCAAACTGTAGGTGCCTGAAAGCGTAGAAATGATACACAGAAAGAAGAGACATTTATGATTTGCAAGTTATTTATTCAAGTAGTAGATAGTAAGAAAATTCTAGCCCTTCTAATGGTCAAGTATGAAGTTTTATATTCTTTTCCATAATGGAATCTCCATATTGCATTTGCTGAAAGAATCCCCACGTCCTTAAGATGCCACGCAAAATTCTGCTTGAAAGGAAGGCTAAAAAATTAAGTACTCAAAAGCAGAGTATTTCAAGAATGGGGCTGACTGAGCAGTGTTAATGAAGTCCTCTTATCTGTGTTTGTTGTGGTACAGACTTCGATTACCTGCTTATATATATTTTTGCTGTGACACATTAAAACAATGTCTCACCTCAAAAACCATGGTACCTTTCTTTTTGTACAGCTTCACCTTGGTGACTATTTAAAACGTGCATAAGTTTGCTCCTTCTTCATTGAGAGCATACAATGTATGTACGGGGGAAAGTGCTTTTCCTCTCCTTTGTACTGAGGAATCCTTGCTGAACACAGAAGACAAAAGCAGATTAAGTTGTGCAAATTCATACAGTAATTCCTGCTATTGGTGATAAATATGCATTCCTTTCTGAAATCTTTCATGCTGTATTTCCATTGTGTTCCCTATATTGTCTTCAGGTTTCTATTGTGATATAGAGTTGCAGGAGCTCCCTCTTGTGTATGAAGTAATATTCGAAAAACACATTGATGGAGTTTGTGAAGCTTACAGGTTGAAACAACCCTTTTATGTTTTTCATGTAATGTCTCCAAATCCTCTAGACTGGAAGCTTATTGGAAGTGATTTATCTTAAGGTATTTTTTATGCCAAGCTCTTATATATTATACTTCAATATACTTTTGTAAAAGTCACCTTTTCATCTATTTTGTTTCCTGGCTAATTTGATGTGGTAAAATATAGATTCCTTTCCTTTACTGAATTTTCAGTAAGATGTAGGTACCATGTTGATTTTTATGTATTTAAATAATTGGGGTAATTGTGAGAACAGTATTTTTCTTTTTATCAACTCTAAATGCATTTAATGCAAATATGTCGTAGAGACCTTATAGTGGACAGAGAAGGACATAATCAAGAGTTAATCCTCAAAGTATTGCAATTTCAACATTGCAAGACAAATGAATATTCGATTTTCAAGCACTTAAGTATGGCTCTGGTCATTTGAAGGTATACTGTTTATAAATATGACATTGCAATTCACAAGGTTCAGCCTTGAAAAACCCACACAAGACACCAATAATAATGTTTATTCACCATATTAGCTACTCCAGCAATAAACACGATCATTTTACTTCTGATTTCCCTATATTTCAGTTTACTTTTCCTGGATGACCACTGTCAAAAGGAAGGCTTATCTTTTAAGATATTCAATGTATTGTCAAATGCAAACTTTGAGAGAATGTTAGCAGAATTCTAAAGAAAATGTTTCGCATGCTAATGAAAATGTGAGCAAAAAAAAAAAAGACAGAGAGAGCAGGAAGACAGGCAGTGTTCTATTAAAGTGCAATTACAAGGTGTTTGTTTCAAATCTGTGTTAAAGGATGACTTTTTTTTTGGGTTTATGTAGCTGCCCAGTGATACATGTGCATTAATTTCTATTCTCACTTGGATTCTGCACTGGCCATTTCTCCTATACAATATTTGCATAGGATTAAAAAAGAATTCCCTTTTGTTTTCTGTTTTTGAAGCGATTGCATGAAAGCACTACATGCAAATATTTATAAATAACATCTTTTTGTAGTCCTAACTGTACCCATTAATTTTAGGGGCTGCTCTGTTGTTTTGGCACTAGTTTCACATATTTGAAAGTAATTTGCCTAGAGATCTGTTCAAGTTCTTCATTTTGCTCTAGGTGAAAGTGCTTAGAGTTCAATTATTATCACAGCCTGTAACAATTTGGCTAGTGCAGAGGCTTTGCATATAGACCCTGGCAATGAGTCACATGGTGACAGCTTATGGCAGGGGAGATACAAAGACAGGAGTGTGAGATGAGTAGGAGTCTGTGAAAAATACGTTTTTCATATGTTAGTAAGGAATTTCATCATGAAAAATGTGAAGGTCTTTATATGTCAGCAGAGCTCTTTAATGTAAACAAAATTGTTCGTAATTCTGCTGACTTCCCTAAGTAGACTTTGCATAAGCTAAATTGTTGCAGAACCAGCAGGGAAGGTTGGGTATCTCCAGTTTCAGCCAAGTAGACGATGTACAGCTCTGGCCTTCCTTTCTGAATATCTTTGTGAATAGCAGTATCTCAAAGGAAAGCTTGCAACACCCCATCTTCTTTTACACAAATCAGCTCCCTGCTAACCTATGAGATATCTGTGATCCATGGTTTCTTTGTGTACCCTGAATTCTGGAGGTTCTAATGGCAATTTCTACTGGAAATGGTTTCTTTTACTGTGTTAATCATATGACTGAGCAGACCAATACAGAACTAGCCAGAATAGCCCCAATATGAAACCTGTAGATGTGGGGAGTGGTTTTCATTTGATCTAGAACTATACAGGAATGTAGCATTGCACTGTGGAGAAAAAGAAGAGAATCCTCGGTCCAGGTTGCTGGGTATTTACCTGTGTACATGCCAAGATGACTTAATTCTTTTCAGTACATACCTTATTCATTTCAAGGATTCCTGAAGCCCTTTCATGAGTTTGAATGAAAAAAATATGGTCTTTCTGCCTGTTTCTGTCACCGAGGAGTTTTCATTGTGGTGGTCCTAGTGATAAATGCAGCCACCTACAATGATAGTGGGAGTGGTAAGATATGGAGATAAGACTTAATTCATCTTTGTGGGTGAATTAAATTTTTTGGAAACAAGGGCAGAATTTTTCAAGCTACAGGACCAAAAGGAATACTCTACTTTAAATTTTATCCTTGTTTTCTAAGAGCAGTAACATCAGAGTTCTAAATATATGCATGTGTGTTTCAGTTTTAAAATACAAGCAGGTTGCCATGTTTATCTCTTGGAAGAAGATGAATAATGGGAAAAATAGCGACTAGTGTGCAATAACATAATACAGTTGAGTTGTCAGCACCTAAAGAGGAAGCCTCCCTTTCCTGTCACAGCTGTAAAACATTGCAGAAGAAGCTACTGCCCTTGACTCAGGAATGGAACACTGAGCTTGGAAAAGTGTGTCTGCATTTGTATCCTGCTTTGAGAGCTGCAGTGACTTTGTGAGTCAGTGAAACTACCTGCAAGATCCAAGTCAGGGTAGTGTGGGTTTTATCATGAGGGAGGAGTGAAAAGCTGAAAAATGAGAGGTATGGGAAAGAGACAGGCTTCCTCTGTTAACAGTAGAATAATCCATATACTCCAGTCAATGCTAGAGCTAACCTGTGCAAGTTTTTAGTTTCATAACTTATACATCTGAATATTAATATATATGATCTCCACAGTATTTTATTTAATGAAGAGTGCCTTTAAAGTGTTATTATTGTTATTTTGATGTTCTCCACTTATGTTGCCTTTCATTTTTATTATTATTTTTATTCAGACTTTATTGCAGTTTGTGTGCATTCTAAAGCCTTGATATTCTTGGATTTTTTGGGTGCTTTGATGCAAAGCAGGGATGGAGTCGTCTGCTACAAAGAGCTTTCAGTCAGAGAAAAAGCAGAGTGACTGTCATACAGAAAAATGCTGGTTTACTTTGAACATCATGAGATTCATGGTTGTTCATATGTTTCTGATGAGTTTCCTTACAGGAGCTTATTGTGATCAGTCCTTGGTGTGATAGTACTAAAAGACACTGAAAGTGGAAGGAAGAAGTTCAGAAATCAATAGAAATATGCAAAACTAAGTGATATATATTTCTGGGTTAAAATTGTATTTTGGAGGGGATTTAACTCACGCTGCTGACCTCTCCCAAAGTATCAGTGTATTCAAGTGCTAACCCATCTGATTAACCTCACAAAAAGGCTGTAGAGATGCTTGGGTTAGCACAGGGAAGGCAGTTTGGCTAAAGAGACATTTTTCCTTTGAAACTTCTCTTGCCTAGCTGAGTGTTGCTATTGTGGTTTACATAAATAATCTAAATAATGGAAAAAAATAACGGAAATTACTAGAAAATACTATAATTTGTAAAGCAGTATTGTGAATTAGGTGTGGGACCATCTTTCCACAGGACCACTCTCAGTTCCACTTGTCTGTGGACACAGCCTACTACCTTCTCTGCCAGTGCTGGCAAGGGCAGCCTGATAATATATATTGTGGAGTCACATTTGATGACTCTTGCTTCTTGACTGTGCTTTCTTTGAGATTCTGTCCCAACCCCTAAAAAACATGCACATATGCTCCATTTATCTCTTGCAGTTGAAAGGCAGGAAGAGTGGGTAATTATACTGAGAAAAAAGATAGTCCCTTTCAAGGTTCATGTCTTCAGACAAGTCAAGCGTATACAAGTAACACATTTGGCACTTATATTCGAAACAGCAAAGGGAATTTTTTTTTAATCTTGTAATTATTTTCTCAAGTTTGGCAGAAAAATTGGATCA
Organism: Sturnus vulgaris; assembly: GCF_052056855.1. Taxonomy (NCBI): domain Eukaryota; kingdom Metazoa; phylum Chordata; class Aves; order Passeriformes; family Sturnidae; genus Sturnus; species Sturnus vulgaris. The sequence goes on along the minus strand of NC_142249.1, from coordinate 20,872,104 downwards.
GGGATCTTAAAATCAGATTCTTTCTAGTCACTTATATCGTCTCTCACAGAGCATTTTGACTGCCTGTCCTGCAATGCATGCTGGAAATTGGTATTCCACAAAGTCAATTATAGTTCTGAGCCAGTAAGAAGTAATCAATGTGTCTGATCTGATCATTTAGCAGCATCTTTTTTTTTACTTGTGTATGGATGATAAAAATTTGAGGGGTTAATAAATAGTGGGAAAAAGCTGTCCAGTGATTTTATTCTTTTTCTTGTGTTAGCTAGTCAAGAGCAGAAGCCTGTTGTGCTGGCTGCACACAAATAGCACCACAAGTGTCCAGTTTATGGGGCTCATTCAGAGTCATTCCAAGTCAGAATTGCAGAGGCAAAAATGTCAGATCTCTACGGCAGAGCTGAAAGTGTAATTGGGACTGTTAGCACCAATGTGATGGTTAAGGAGAAAGTGCTGTTGAGGTATTTATGATTTATGACTTTCATTATTTATTCTTTTTGTGAATTTCCTTCTGAAAGAAGGCTTGGCACAAGACTGTGAACGTGTTTGATCTTTGTGTACTTTATCATCAGTGATGCAGCTGTTTTAAAATTAAAGATAGCAGTTAGTGGGGAAATACAACTACATGTAGCTGAATTGAATAGTAGAGAAATTAAAAGAATACTTAATTTAGGCTCCAAAGTAAAATTTAAAAAAACTCCAGCTTATTTCCCATACAGGTTGTTACACTGCTTTTAATTAGGATTACTCAGACACACTTGTTTTCATCTTTATAAATGAAATTATATATTTGTTCAATAACCTTAAATATAAACTGGATGGAGAAAAATCCAGTAGTTTAGCAGGAGAATTATGATTATGTCTTCATAAACCTCCAGTACTGCTCTGTCTTTCCTCACTCTTTATATTAACTGACTTCAAATTTAAGAATCTGTGGAGCCTAAAGAAACACCTTCTCTTCTCTCATGCAGTTCTTTCCTTGTAGCCTTTTGCAGAATGGCTCAGGTGGTTACTTTTCTCCCGAGCGTGTTTTCTAACCCAGCCCACCTTGGAGCCTCCTGAGCAGTGACTCCAGAAGCAGAGGTAGGAGAGAGAGTGGCTGGGCAATAGGAAGATGGTGGGATCATCAGCTCCCAGAGCAAAGCACGTTTGGGCCCAGGAAGAGCCATGGCTCTATGACTGCACTTCCACAGCAGCTTCCAGTGACCTGCACCAGGGGTGCAGAGATTTCCTCTTCTATGCACCCTCTCCTATGTCTCTTCTGTCAACAATGTGTGCCCTCTTTTCTGGAACATTGATGTTCCTGCTTGCCTGGTGATAAGGGAGCAGAACTGTCAGAAACACATAAACCTTTTTTCTGGGCTTAGCTTTCTTCAGTTTTGGATGAAAATTAGCTTCCTGGCCAGGGCCAGCACAAGCTACAGGATAGGGCCTGGGTGTGGGATTCAAGGAGGAATGAACCACAGTGGTCCTGTTTGAGACTGCTGTGATCTGTCTGCAGCTGTAAATGTCCTCAGCACAAAGCTCTGCTGGGTCTGACAGCTGTGAACTGACACTCTCTCCTGCCCCAGAGCTGGCATTTCTGCCTACATCAGCTGCACAGGAAGCAGAGGGAGAATTGGCAGGGAATTGCTTTTCCAGGCTAGCTTGCAGCTCTCTTGCACTTCACTGCTAAATTACAAAGGAATCTGTGATTTCAGTCTCCTACATTTAAATACAGATTTGTATAATGTATTCCTGTTACTTCTGTAGTACGTGCGGAGTCAGGCAAATATTTGTTGCCCTATCCCTACCTCCTCTTGAGTTGTCTTAATTGTGTTCAGAGATAGTCTATTATAGAAATCCTACAGTTTTTTAAACATAAATTAGCTAGGAATACTCTATGTACATTCAGTATTTCTAGGCAAACCGATTTGGATTACAGTAAATAAATTTCTCTGGAACAGCATTTTCACACCATGATTTACTTAATGTGGTACAACAGTCTTTATCCTTTACAGAACACACTAAGAGTCACTAAAGAGTCAATTAAACCAAATAAGATTTTGAGATTATGTTTAGAAAGGGGATGAGTGGTTGACAGATGGCAGGGACAGAATTTCAGATGGACAAAACAATACTTTTAGCAGTAATATGAAAATCAATGCCATCATTAAAGAAAAATAAGAAAAAGGGGATAAATTGCAAAATGCATACAGTAGGTGTTCTTCCATTTCCCAAGGAGGGGGCTGGTTCTGTGATATCCCTAAAAGCCAGACATCACAGAATTTACACAGCTTAGGCTGCATACTGAGAGAGGTAAAAAGAGGTCATCTCTTTCAGAAACATGCTATGGTGAATTGGGATGTAAAGAGATGTGGTTAGCTAGGGAAAATGTCAGGTAGAGTAATTTTGCCTCTCCATACCCATCTTGGGTTAATTACTGCCGTGTTCTGTGTGCATTTAGAGCCAGGTTTTTCTCAAGTTGCAGTAAGATTGGTTTAGCAACAGAAGCATCTCAGAGTATGTTTAGAAATGTCTGTCCCTCACTAGTTAATCAGGGAAGATGAGCTAAATTCAAAATAAGAAAAAAATGTGAACAGGCGTGGTTTATATAGTAGCAAGCTCTGTAGAAATTTAGAAAGAGAGAAGCAGCAAATTTGAAAATAGAAAATATTTACTATTTTCCAATTAAAATCATATTTTGTTGTAATTGTGTGTGACAGGAATTAAAAGTATTACTCTTTTGCTATTTAACTGGAGAATATCTACTGTTCACAGAGATGCACATTAGGTCAATGTTTTTATTTTATTTACTGATTATTCCCAATGCGTTATGGAATTAATGTGAAAAACAGAGCATATTGATCTGTCTTGTTCAGATCAATAATTTGATTCCAAATGCCTTTGTGTGTTTTTAATCAATACAATTACTGACACTCTATCTAAACACTGAATGAACAGATTAAGTAATATAGGAGTTATGGTTTCATTTTATGCTAGTTAAATGTGTGAGACCACAATAAGATTTTATCATAAAATGAAAAGAAAATACCATATCCTGCACAACCTGAGAAAGTTGGATGAGATAGGGTGGGTAGCTTGGTTCAGCACATCAACACCCACCACTTTGACAAGCTTTTTGTAGACATCAATGGAAATAGAAGTTTTAAGGAAGATAAGAAGGTTGTTTTGTGGATATTTAACAAGAGCAGAATGCATATCTTTTCTACTGACACACAAATATGTAAATTAAACCCATGCTTGAGGTTTTTTTATTTTTATGACAGAAGACTTAAAACCATTAAAGTAGAGAAATACCTGGCTGAAAGAAGAATGTTTGTGCTTTTTATAAAATGTGTTCTGAGCAAGCCATCAGTTTAGGATTTCTTTCCTCTGTTTATTTTCAAATACTACAGAAACAACCATTTACCATTTTAGGAAATACATTCCATGTAGATGGAAAACAACAAAATAGATCATTAAAAATCTCCTGAGAAGTAAGACACCAGAAGGTATTGCACTGGATATTGTTAAATTATTCCTTCTCAGTTTCATTTTTAGCAAAAAATTATTTCTGGGAAAGATGACAGGAAGAAGAAAGAGGAGTAGATAGGGAAGTTGGACTCTGAGGCTCATGTGCTGCACTCCTTCAATGTTTTACCATTTCATACAATGCATTGTCCTGAACTTGGAGAATAAAGAACATGAAATCACCAGAAGCATAAAACAAGTTTAAATTAACTTCTCTTGCCCACTTGCCAGAGACTTTACCTTGTTGCTGCCCTCCCCAGGGAATTCAGGAGGAACCCTTCAGGTCCTCTAGCCCTGTCTCACTTTGATGACTCTTTCTATCTATGTTAAAAATCACCATAAAGTTCCCAGCATGAATTTGTAGACACTAGACTTCCAGGATTCCAGTTGCAGCATTCAGCAGTGTTTTCAATTGCTGATCCTCATCATTTGTTGAAGTTGTGAGTAGACACTGTGGTACCCATTTTACCACGGAGAGGTTGAAACACTCAGAGGTGCAATGACTAGTGGGGATCACACAACACAAATTGCTGTCACCCAGGAAGCAGTGGTCCACTTGCCTCTCTTGGATAGTGTTTTAACTACACTGAAGTCAAGAATTTTACCACTAATTTTAACAGGTTCACAGTTTCACACATAATTCACACTCCATCCAGGTTTTGGCGCCCTTGTGTTTAACACGAAATCACTTAATCTAAAATTTCACTGCCTCGTCCTCAGAAGGCAGTTCTGGCATCTGGATGTAATTGAAACCTAGGAGAGCCCGTCCAACCCTGTTTTCTAGACAGAGTATCTTGAATACAGGAGATGCTTGCCAAAGTTGAAAAGGTATCTAGGAACAAGTGGGTTAAATCCTCCAGAAGCTCTTTAATCTTTAACATCCCTACAGTTTGTCTTTTGAATAGATGCTATGTGCCTAGAGCATGCATGAGAGACATGGTAAAAACTGGTAACCTTGCTGCCTAATATTTATTGTACTTTTAAAGTCTTTGTCGTTATAGCTGGTTTCTAAATAAGGAAGTAATTTCAGGTAGGCATACTTTTAAAGCCGTGTATACTAAGAAACCAGTAGTTTGCATAAGAGACAAAAAAATGTTTTATTCTTTCGTAGGTTAAAGAGAAGCAGGAGCAGAGAAACCCTGAAAACACTGGCTTGAAACTCATTATGATAACTGTAGTCACACCTCTATCAGAATATTGGGAATGCTCACAGCAGAGTTAGCATTTTCTGACATTTTATTCAATGCAGGCAGTGTAGTTATAGCAGCTGTTTCATTGTAGTGGGGAAGTAGAAAAATGACGGGAAAATAAGACATCATTAGCCATGTTCTGGGGGGCTTTGTGCACTGGTCATAGTCTATTTCAATATTCTTTTTCCCTTTTGACATTCACAGTGAAGTGTCATTTTTGGTAATGGCTGAATCATTTTGTGTTAAAAGGAGGGACATTTATAGTTTGTCAAGAAAACATTGTAGAAGTGTTAATAATGCGAATTCAATTTAACTTTCTAAAATAAATTTGCTACACTGAATATCTGAGAATTTAAAGAACACATTTTCCTGTTTATGTGCTTTAAAAATGTAGATTACTAAAGAAAAGCAATTTTAAAATGTATTTTAAAATACAGCATAGTCTTCACATTGTATTACATTTAAAGAATATAGATTTGAAACCAGTCATCATTACTCTGAATATTTTGATAGTAGCCCATTTGCTGACAGTATTCAAAGCATTTTACAAAGGTAGAAATTATTAGTATTCCTCTCTCCAAAAAGGGGAAAATGAAACACACTGTGATTAGGCGATTTGTGTAAGGTTATGCAGTCAAAAAAACCAGAATAAAACTGGGCTCTCTTTAACCACTAGCCCTGACAATTTCTACTAAGCTATTTTGCTTGGTTTAGATAGTTTGTAGTTAGATTATGGGTTTTTAGGTGACAGGTGTTACAGCTTATGAAACTCAGAAAATTTTTAAAATTTCATTATTTTCTTCCCTAATTTTGAAAATCCTGTGACTATGTTTTCATCCATTCATACCTTGCCATTCTCCTCATTTTACTGTTTACAGATGTTTGTTAAGAGACTAGAATAGTTGTCTTCTTTGAGCATGGGTGGCTTGAAGATCCTTTGGTAGTACAATTTGAGACTGTCTATACTGGTCCTTTTAAAACAAGTGATCTTCTTGGGTAGTTTGTCCTTTGTTAGTTGCCAAGTATTTTTTAATTGCTAAGTCCCATACAGACCTGATATGAGGTCAGTCATTGTCAGTTTTGGACTTTTCCAGTTAGCAGATGTGAGCAGGTACTTTGCTTTTTGGCTGCCAGTGCTATCTTACAGAGCAAAGGCTGGTTCTCCCAGCTGCTGCATGTTTGTGGGGAGAGTGAAGAGGAGAATGCATGATAGGAGTGATGATTATGTTTTTATTTCCACTTTTTTTGTCTTCTGAAAGGGTGTGGTGAATCTCTCTGTATGAGCCATTCATCTAAGAGTTGGACTTGATGATCCTTATGGGTCCCTTCCAACTCAGAACATTCTGTGATTAGCTCTGTGATTAAATATGACAGCCCGGGTGGCACCCAGAGCTTAGTCCTGGTACCATGTCCCAGCCATCAAGTCCCCACGGCAGGGAGTGTGGGCCAAAGTCTCTTATGGACTGTGCACGCCTGGGGGTTAGAGGTCATCACAAAGATTGTCTTCTGATGGCAAGCATTGGTCACTACATCAGCATATTCTACACAGGGCTACTCCAGAAATCCAGTATAGGCTAGTATAGTCACAGAGCACAGAATATTCTGTGTTGGAAGGGATCCACAAGGACCATAAAGTCCAACTCCTAAGTGAATGGTCCATATGGAGATTGGCCTGCAACCTTAATGCTATTAGCACCACGCTCTGACCAGCTGAGCTAATCTCAGGGGAATTCCTACAATATTGATTACATTTTCCTTCAAATTTTGACAAAATGTGTTCCAAATGACCTTTTAATGACCAGATCTTTGGTCAGCTGTTTTCTCTCACATTCAGCAATCTGCATTCAATAAGTGTATTGTTTTCCCTGTAGTGTCCTAGCAGAGGTTGGTGCAGTCTGCATAGACATAGCTGGAAATAGGACCAATGGAGTTAACTTCAAGATACTCTATCCATAAAGACTGCTTTCCAGCTGAAGATGCACTCCAAAAGCTGTGATACTGTATGCTCAGCTCTATGCCTGTTATATAGTTATTCTGGAGTGCTGGAAATAATGGCCTGTATTTGAAAAAGAGTCATCTCTACACCACCTTTGGAACTCTTATCTCTGCCTTTGGTCTGAAGCAGCACAAATAGATGTCATTACAATAAGCTTGGGAAAGAATGGTGAGAGTAGAAGTGGGAGGTGTTACGTGGGAGGGCAGTGGGGACTCTGGCTAGTTGTTAGCTGTATCTTACTGACTGGCTATTATTTTGCCAATGTTGTGGGAATGGAGGTTTTTGTATATTTTATTTCTTCCCATGTGAAACAGGGCACTAGAAGTCTTTTGGGAGATGTATACAAAGATACTAAAAAAATGTCGGTCAAAAATGTCAGTCATCAGAAGGCATCAGGAGTCATTTGGAACCAGTAAGAGCTGAATATGCTCTGAAGCATAGAACTGAAGTACAGTTAGGAGAATCAGATGCTATGGGCCTGGCTCAACATTCATTGAGTCAATTAGGGACTTCCTTGTGATTTCAGTGGGATTTGGATTAGACCGTAAATCACCAATAGTGGTAAATAGTGAGGATGTAAAACAAACAGACCTCTTAGTGATGTGGCTGTTGCTGCTGACACCTTTCAATGTGTGTGGCTTTTGTCCTTTGTTTGTTCTGGATTCCCCTGGCAGCCAGCAGGAAAACAGATGTCACTTGCAATTCTTTTCAGTTCCCCAGCTGAAAATAAAGGGATCAACAGTAGTGCACAGGTTTATCTGATCACCCTGGTAACATGCTGTGGTTAACTCCAATCAATACTGAAGCCTGTTCTCTGTTCCGAGATGAGCTACACGGAGGTCATGAGAAAAAAAAAAAAAAAAAAGTGATTCATTGGCTTTAACTTTATTTCATCTTAGTTCTTTGCAATACACATATCCTACGTTTGCATTTGAGAGAAGTAAATTAAGTCCCCTTCATCACTTGATTTTATAGATCCAAATTTCTGTAGGTCTAAAGTATTCATTCATATGTAAAGGCTGAGAAACATTCCTTTACAGCTATTTAACAAGGGGAATAGAAAAATCTATTTTTGTAAGACATGTTTTTGGATTTTATTTAGCAAATTCAAATAAGTTGACAAATACAGATCTCATGGTAGGTCACTATTATTGTTGTTCATTTTATTATTTATTTGTCTGCATATTGCTCAGTGATGTAAGAAACAACAAAATAAAGACAGGCCTTGCCCTGTAGTTTGAAATCTAAGGCCTATTTCTCCACAGATTAAATGTGTGCATAAAATTATACACATGAATAGTCCTATTTAAATCTGTGGTATTGCTCTCATGCATAAATATTTGAATCTTGAAAGGAATGGAGGCTAAAATTATTACTTCCTCTGCTTCACCCCAATTTAAATAGGGAGTTTTGTGATTGGCTTTGTGAAGGGTTTGTTTGGATGGCTCAAATGTGAATCCATAAATGTACAGGTAGACAGTTTGTCAATGTTAATGCTAAAAGCCTTTTTACCACAGTTTCTCATAATAATTTTCTGCTTTCCCCTACCAACATCAGCAGCTTTCCCTTCTCCACCCTCCAGACCCATATGACCTCCTGCCCTACAGGAGAGATCAGCAGGTCATAGCAAACTGTTTGAGTATGTGGTATTGCTGTGTTGCTCTATCTCACACTGAAGGAAAGCTAAGAGCAGGTACACTGGTCACTCCTGTGGCCAGGAGATGAATAATAGTTTGTAACCTATTGCAATTGGATTGCTTATCTGAGCCCTTTGCATGGTCCCTTTTCCCTTATTCAGAAGTTCTGAAAAATGGGATCATCAAGGACCTCTGTGCCACATGTATGTACTTTAGTCTCATTAATTCTTCAAAGATAGCAGGATGTGTTAAGAAGTCAATTAAACGCTCTCCTCACTCTCTGCTGTTTTTTTGGGGTTTTTTTTAAAGTGCTTTCTAAGCAATCCTTAATGAAAAATCCAGGACTGTAAAGATTCACAAAACAATTCTTGGTCTTTAGCCAAGCTGTGACTGTCCCTTAGAGAATGAATTTTTTTTTTTCTGATGGGAAGTTGTTGCTGGAGCCCTGTATCTCCTGTTAACTAATTGATGTTACATTTCTCTGCCTTTGAAGTATGTCTTGCCCTTCTACAGCAAACTCAGTCCAAGCCCTGTGTTTCCATTTATTGCATTTCAGCTAATCACTAGTGCAGCCAGAGTTCAGTGCAGCAGCTTTGAAAGGCCGTAACTTCAGGCATTCTTTGCTGGACATGTCCTTTGGCATTGTCCCTGAGGAGGAAGGACTGTCTCGGGCTCGCTGCCCTGGGATCTGTTACTGATCGCTTCCTTAAGCACCACCCTGTGGCTGAATTAGTTTTAAACTTGTAAAGGTGTCCTCAAAAATTGCACAGTACCGTGTGGTGAGGCTAAAAACCACTTCAGGAAGGCATTGAGTCCATCCCCAAGCCACATGCACACTATAGCAGTGTCACTCCTGACAGATCCCTTGTGTATCCTCCCAACGATGGAGGAACCAGACCTCTCTGGCAATCTGCTGGTATTCACTGTCCACACCGCGAGGAAAGCTTCAGCAATGCCTAAACTGCATCTTTCTTACAGCGATTGAAATTATTTCCTGATCTCTGCATGATGGAGTAGGCCACTTCTTTCTCCTTTCGAAAGGCCTTTTAAATCTGAAGACTTTTTAAAATCACATCTCTGCTAAGATTTGCCTTTTCCTTAGCTCAACAACTTTGATTATTTATGTTGTGCTTTCTGATTGTTCTTATTGCTTTCCTCTAAATTCTGTCCAGCTAGTTTAGATACTTCTGGAGTAAAGTAGGCAAATGAGACACAGTGCTTTATATTAGGTCTTACTAGGCTGTCTAAAGCAGAGCACCATTATGTATCTAATATATTACTACATTCCAGCACAGTATTTGCTGCTTTCACACAAGTATGGCATTGGTTATTCAGTTGTGTTTAATATTTAAATATTCAAAACATTATAAACCTTTTTTCCTTTCCTGTAGTACTGCACTAAGACACTTGTTCCTTATCCTGTCTTTATTTAGCTGATTCCACCTGCTTCAGAAATGTAGTCATCACTCTGTGTTGCATGAAAGCATCATTTGTTTAGACCAGTGTTACAGCTGTTTCATACTGTAAACTTACTCTGCAATGTATGTGCAATCTCTCCCATCCTGAAGTCTCCTGCAGAATCAATAAATGTGTATTCTGCTTCATCCTGTGTTAATATTTAATATTATCAGAAGTGGTATATTCTTGAACGCTGCTTACAACAGGGTTCTGGTATGACTGCCAGTTTGACTTCACTTCACTGCTTTCAAAACGCACTTTTCCAACTCACTTGGTACCTATTTTGTAAGAATTTAATCTGCCTGTTGCAGGAGAGAATATCTGATGAAAAAGTGCTAAAGCCTTACTGAAGGGTTGAAAATCTACTGTTCCTTATCTAATCTATCAGTGTTGCTACTCGATGATGAGAAGAAATTAGATCCATGTGGCATGCTTTATTCTTGGTTAATATACGTCACATTTGACTCATCTCCCTGTTCTTTTCCAGGTGCTTACAAATGGACTTTTTCTAGGAAGACTGACATCTATATTTTTTCAGCTTCTCCTTTTCCATATTTCTGTCTTCAGCTGCCTTCCTTAGACCCCAAGAGTGGCTGCTGATGATTCTGACATGGATGCAGCCCTCCTTAAGTTTCCTTGAGCTCTTCAAGTTTCCTACATGAAATTCTACAAAGCCAATCTGAAAACAGCTAATTTATGTTTTTGGGGTTTTTTTCAAGGTTGAAATGTTACTCCTGTCATTCTGCTACTTAGGATATTAACCGTCTCTGTGCCACTGATCTTTCTAATGAATGTTGACTAAAAACAAATCAAAGGTTTCTGCTCTAAATAGATTTCCCTCTGTTAAACAGTAGCTCAACACTGTTTGTTTTCTTTGTTTTATTATTAATGTACTTGTGGAATGTTTTTTTACCTTTTGACATTTCTTGGCATGGCATCTTGGTCTGTCTCATTTTATACCTTTGCTTTTCTAATTCTGTCCTTTGTTATTCAATTCATACTTGCTTTCCCTAGACCCTCTACTTTCTCCTTTCTGTGCATTTCCTTCTTGTGTGTCAGTGAAGAGCTCTTTAGCTGAGTCTTTATTTCACCTTCTAGTTAAGTTCTAGTATATATTGTATGTATGATTAATATTGTTTCTTTAAGTAATTGCCAGCTCCCATTAACTCCTTTTACCTCATACTTGTTCCCCCATGACCCACTCCAGGAATATAGCTATCAGTATTCTGTTTTCATGGAAACTTTTCTTCCTAGTCCATTGTACCTGCTTTAATGCTCTTTCTTCTTTCTGTAAAGTTCTGACACTGGATCATTTCACGATCACCTTCACCCAAGTTATGTTCTATCTTTGCAGCTGATCCTTCTGTATTGGTCAGGATGTAGGTGAACAAGCCTTCCTGCTGCTTTCTGCAGATTCTTGTGCTGTGTCTTAGCTTTCACCTTGGCTTTTTTCTGTACTTTTGGGTTGAAATTTCTTCCAAATGCTGTTTTATATTCTGTTTTGATTAGGTTGGAAGACTTACTGAAAAATCTTCATCCATGTTCAATTTTTCACCGATTAGTTTATGCTTTTTTGTTAAAACTTAATTGAAACTCGAAAGAACAAAAAGGTGCATTTGTTTTCACTAGTCTGTTGCTCTAAAAATCTCCTATTTTTTTTGTCTTACACATTTTGTCTCTCCTCTAAGTATATTCCTAACTAGAAATAAAATCTGGAAGCCAGGTTGAGCTTGTAACTGTTTGAGATTGTTATTCAATGGTTTTGTTTTCATTAGAGGCATCTTTGGAAAGATTTTTGTTATTCTTTGCATATATTAACTGCAAATATAGACTATATAGAGCAGATTTCACATAGATTCAGAAACAAAGAAATATTGAGGGATGTGCTACTGCTTTTCTGGCTGGACAAAAATGTTTGGAACTTAAATGAGTTTATGAAAAATAGTTGAATTACTAAATGAGAAAAATCAGGAATCCCCTTTTAATTGTATTGATATGCCTTTTCAGACACTTCTTGTAAGGTATGAATAGAAAGAAAACCCTTTGGTTTCCATATACAGGCCTCTATGTTAAGATTATTGATTTCTGTCATATACTTCCCTGATTTTCCCCTTCACAGCTGACCCATCGTTTCCTGGTGCATTCTTAGCTCTTAGCACTGTTTGATAACTACAAGGACTTTGTCACATCATTAAAATCCCATAGGAGCTAATGGACAGATGCCCAGTTGAAGGAAACTGGTACCTGGCAACCCAGAAGTCCCTGGCTCATGTTTCACCACGTATCTGCCCTGGCTGCCTTGGCTTTGCTGTGGGGCTGTGAAGTCACTGTGGCTGCCGTGGGCCAAGATCAGAGTCTTGCCCTTGTGGGAGAGCTCTGCTCAGCCTGATCTGCTGTTGGCAAGCCCTGAGCACCAGCCAAAGCCAGCCCTTGTGTTGTGTCTCCTGACATTGCGCTCTCCAAGTGAATTTGGTCCATGCTGTTAACTACTAGGCCCAGCAAAGCCAGAGGTCTTCCCATCATTCTAAGGTGGCTACTGAAGTTTGGTTTTGTTCTCCCTTGTTCTCCATTTCTACTGTCCTTTAACCTTCTGCCTTCCTTTTCCCTCTGTATTGTGCCATGTGCTCCCTGTCTCCCTCTTTCACCTGTTTATGTGCCTGTTTTCCCATTTCTCTCATCTCCTTCTCTCCTTCTCTCCTGTAGAGCTCCAATGGTCTTCCCTTTCACTCTTCCCTTTGTAGAACCAAGCCACTTGCTTTGTTCTTTTCTTTTTCCTTCACCAGCCCCTTTGTGAAGGTCCTTGCCCAGGTCCCTGTCAGTGGCCTGTGTGCCTCTGCATTTCAGAGAGCAGCTATAAAAGGGTTGCCAGCTCAGCCTGGTGCTAATTTAGAAAACACAGATAGTGGAAGAAGAGCTCTATCTCCATTTCTGTTTCTTGTGCTATGCTGTAAGGGAGAAAATAGCTGAATAGAAGAAGGTGCTGAAGGAGGAGAGAATTTCTGGGGTGAGGGGCTGAATGGCAAAGCAGACACGTGTTGGGGAACGTTGTTGTGCAGCAGGAAGAGCTGACTACGCCTGTGTATGCCCAGATCTGCTGTGACGTTCAGCCATTGCCCATTTCATTAGTACTTTACAAAGTTTAGCAAAGGTTTGTTATTCATCTTCACATGTCATGTCACTGTTTTAATTTGCTGAGCCTCAACAACCGAGTTTGCCTTTAGGACGTCTTCAGAAGTTTTTTCTATATTCATCTCTCCTGGGCAGAGCTTGGACTTTCACATTATTCTTTGTTATTACCGTTTTTTCGTTCATTTTTTTTACTTTCTGGTCAACCTTAAAAAAATTATTTAATTTCATTTTATTTTTCAGACACCTCTTATTGATCCTCACATCTCACATCATCCTACTAAAATCATTACACAGGTAATAGAACATAGAACAATAGGTGTGCTGTAGAGGCCAGGCCATTAGACAAATGGAAATAACTATTTCCAACGGTGTAATATGAATCAGCTGAAGTGATGCTTTCTGTTAGATGTGAGAAGTATGTGAAACTTAAAATCACTAATATATACTACATTGCTCTGCAAAAGTAAGCCTCTGTGCAAGAGGACTTTTAATTCAGGAAAAAGAGCATTTATGTTTTGTTTTGCAGAAAGCAGTACAAAGATTCCAGAAAGTTTAAAATCCCTGTGTCTTGGTCTTTCTTTTTCTCCATTATCACCAAGGTTCCTTCAGAAAAGATCCTTAGAGCTGGAAAGATTTTGAGGAATACAATTCTGTCCCGAGCTCCTCACATGATAAGAGATCGGAAATACCATCTGAAGACTTACAGGTGTGTGAGCTGATTGTATAGAGGTCTCTGAATTTTTATGCCTGCCATTCTCTGATGTGTCATTTATGCCTTACCATACTTGCAGGTCTCAAAAGGTCTGAAATTATTCTGTGATGCTATTTGAGTTGGATGTTATGCAGTCTTTAATGGGCCTGGTAAATCCTTTCTGAAGTAATTTGACTGAAAATTGAGTCAGTGATTGTGAACAGAGCATTCACATACAAAAACTCTTCCAAAGTTAATAGCATAGTTAGCTGGAATATTCTGTGTAGTACCAAGTTAAAATGTAGATTCTGTTCTCTTTGTATATCAGTAAGAGATAATAGAAAAGTTCATTAATATATTGTGTTCCTGTACTGATTGCTATAGCAGTCTTGCTCACTGTGGTGCTCTGAAAATTCACCTGGTGAGAAACATTCCTGATGCAGATTTGCTGCTCTATTTAATTTTTTTTTTCAGTGTACTGCCAGGCTCTCTTATCTTCCTGCTGGTGGCAGCACAGTCTTGCTGAAATGGGATAACAATGGCACTTGTAGAATAGAAATCCTCCTGCAAGGTGTCAGGATCTACCTACTCTTGGCTTAAGAAACAATCAGTTTGTTTTAGTGTCTAAGGTTTAAATCAAATACCTAGTACATTATTCAGAGTGTTTTTAAGATTTTAAGTAAAAATTACTTTTAAGTCTCTATGTCTTTTTCTAAATAGTAAATCAATATGTTGCTGATCTTCATTTGAAATAAATGCATTGATTTTCCGTATTTCAGCCCAAAATGTATTTTATATACAAAGGCATTTGGTGCTTGTGAGTTGATTAGAGAATATGCCACAATATAAAATGGCTGATTGTTCTAGAAGAACAAAAGAGCATATATGATAAATGAAGAGCAATGCTGGTCCAAACAGCTGCACCATTTTCTCTTACACGTAACTGGGAAAACTCTTACAGTTCTGCTGAGCTAGGGAGAGTTACAATGAAGAGTTTTACTGAGTGACCATGTGGATTTTTGCTTTTTTTAACCCTCTTTGGGTGTTCTCCAGAACTTGAGACCTGCTGTTGTCTGCCTCTGGGTCAGTCAGGAGGTGCAAGGTGACCAGGACCTCACATGAGAGCACCCCGGAGCATTACCAAAACCAGTGTCTCCAAATAGAGTGTGACAGAGGTTTGGTTACAAATGCAGGAACACCCTCATAGCACTCACTCTTCCTGTGGAGGCTGCATTGGCATAAATGACTGTTTTCGTGCAAGATTCTGAAAAGCACGAGGCTTTTGGTATCCCATAGTATATGGAGTTTTCTTCTGAAAACTGGGTTGGAGGTTGTTGCACTGATGCTATGGGTTTTGTACCAGGTGTCACAGGCTCAAATTGATCCTCTGAACTCTGTATTTCCCAAAGAACTTGTTTTGCTAAGGTGATCCTCTCAAAACTGGACACCTTCACTGGTATTTCAAGCATGTGCATGTAGATGGTGACATGGGGTTTTCTGCAGGGAGATTTGACTAAGTCTGTACAGAGTTTAAGATATCACTGTTGTTGGCAGTCACCGTGTGCAGTCTCTCTCTTGGCTAGCTTCCTTTTCATTCCTGGCTGTTTATCTGTCCCTCAGGCAATGCTGTGTGGGGACAGAACTAGTTGACTGGATGATGCAACAAAGTCCTTGTGTCCATTTACGAACTCAGGCTGTTGGCATGTGGCAAGTGCTGCTGGAAGAAGGTGTTCTTAACCATGGTAAGATAAAGAGAATCAGTATCTTGACTAAAATATGGGCAGTGTGTGACATCAACACCTCTGTAGTTCCTTTTCATTAAAAAGAAAGGGACCATGAGCACAAAGGGATGCCACAGAGCAGCAAGTGCAACACTCAGGCAGTATTATTTGAATCTTGCTACCAGTATACTTTTTTAACTTACGAACATATTGCATCATAAATGAACAATTTATAACGATAACTCTAATTATACTTAGGAGTACACTGCCTTGTGCCAGAACTGGGTAGCACTCAGGCCAAAACCAAGGAATGTATTGCCATACATAAAAGTAACCTTCATCAAAGATTTGCAGTATTTAGAAATGAATGTGAGTATTTGTGTTTGCCCAGATCCATCATTTTGGAATGATTTCCATTCGTTTTGGACGTGTTCCCAAATTCAGCACACCAGATATTCCAGTGCAGAAATCTGGGATTTTATGTTAGCTTTCTGATTGTATTTTACATTGACTTTCAGTTTCCGTTTGGCAGGATTTAGTTGGTAACAGGATATTGCAGCCCTCAAAGGGTAGGTTTCTAAAGCAATATTCCTATTTGAAGCTTTGCACATACATTTTTATTAAATATAGAAGAGCAGCTCTTACAGTAAACTTGCATTTATCGTCTGTTGTGCTTCCCATATCCCAGGGAGGAATTTCCAAACAGGGAAGGCAGATTGTTTCCACTGCTCCCTTACCCTAAGGGCTGGAACTTGAATTCCTGCCATGTATTCATTCCCTTGAACTCTCAAAGGCAAGCTGCATCACAGTATCCAACTCAACACATCACTCTGACTTGCTTGGAAGACCAAGGGTTTGTCCTTTGCAATGTCATAATGTTACTTTAGAGGTCTTCTCTTGGCAGTTTTTCCATTAAGTTACTCCACCAGGACACAGGTCAATGAACTTGCTTCTGGGATTGTACATTGATGATACAAATTTCTGCTACATCACAAGCAGTTTAGTTGCTTTGCTACCTTTTTTCAGCCTGTCTAAACATGTAGAGCAAAATGTTCATGTTAGAGAATACCTCTTAGAAATTCATAGTGTAACCATTTTCCCCCATGTAATTTGTTTGATTAAATGAAATTATTTGGAGCAATAAGAAAACAGAGCTAATAAGAAAACATATACATGTGTATACATGTTTGTATACACACCCACAACACACTCATATGGAAGCCTTTTGGGAAGTATTTTTAGTACACAATTTAAAAGTGTGCCCTTCAAGCTACGTAACTTGGACATACATGAGAAATAGTTTCATGCTCTTACAGCTTTTCTGTAGCTTTCTTTCCCTTCTTAAATAACCTATCTGTAACAAACACGATACTGCACAGATTTCTACAAGGTTTGCTTCACTGAGGAGTGTTCAGTATTTGATGTGTTATGTTGTTTTCAGTGGACCAGGAACACCACTTTCAAGACAAATACTTATTTTATCGATTTTTGGATGATGAGCGTGAAGATGCCCCTTTGCCAACTGAGGAAGAGAAAAAGGAGTGTGATGAGGAGCTACAGGATACTATGCTGCTTCTCTCTCAGATTGGGCCAGATGCTCATATGAGGATGATTCTCAGGAAACCGTAAGCAGAATAATGAGAATTCATGTAATATTACGGGTCTTGTGACATGGAAACAAGAGAAACCTACATTGATTATCAGCCTTTTTTTCAGCCAGCTTTATAGTGACTTCAAAGCAACCAGTATCAGCTCTATTTGATCCTCCATTGAAGGCAAGCATTAAGCAGGTAGGGTTTAGTAGCCATGGCAGACATATTTTACTGCTAAATAAATGCTCAGAGAATAATGAACAACTTAAGCTCACCTTCACTGAAAATTTACTTGTAAGGTGCCATTCAAGACAGGCAAGTACACAGGGCTGGATCCTGCTACCTTGAGGCCATTGGCAAAGTTTGTCTTTGCTATGGGACAGGAGTGAGCCCTGCTCACAGTGTGAGAACATTTTTCATAGTAAAAGATTTTTGAATCAACTAACCCAGGTGCTTGTTCCTGTTCTGTTTCCATCTGTATCCTTTCCAGGCTCCATTCTTGTTTAGACCATAAGCTCATTTTGACAGCACATTTCCAAAAACTTACTAAAAGCATTGAATTTCAAAAAGTGCCATCAAACACTTGTGCTTATAGAAACAGAAAACACTGACATGCAGCAGTAATTTTAAAGTGTACATTCTATTTCTTCTCCTTATTAGAGATCTAGTCAACACAACCAAAAGAGCACTCGTTCCCTGTCACACAAAATACGTGGACAAGCCAGACTGAGAGCATGGTGTTTCCATACACCCTTAGGGAGTCATGGAATTGAGGTCTTGTTTCCTTGCACATGTGTCCTGTGCCTTTTCCACTGAAGAACAAAAGTGAATTTTTGTGCTCTGAGCAGACACCAGTCATGTGGAGACTGAATAATGCTGTGTATGCTGGGACCCTGCTCCTCTACACTCTCCCCTTTGCCTCAGGCCAACTGAGCAGGTCATCTCTTGGAGAATTTCCCTTTAGGTTATTGTGAGTTTTGGCTGCCTACCACATTTGCTTTCTGTCATGACTTCCAGAAGAGCAAGTGTAAGTTTACACTAGCAGGATTAATATTGATGATCATCTGAACTGCTTACAGAGAGCTGAAAGGATGGAAGGATACTGTGGAAAATACTGCTCTTATGTGTTGTCACTTGCACAGCATCACTTGAAAGAATACTAATAGGAGATTTTTCATTGAATATAGTGAGGAGAAAGAGGATTTCTCAAGACTGATAATTCATCTGACCTCTTTCCATATCCCTGAAAGTGCTTATTTTTGCAGCCCTTTATGCACTGAAGTAAGCCAGGGACTATATTAACTACTGATCTAGTATTCAGTTTACATACATAATGATTTTGTTAGTTGAAAATCCTCCCTGGACTGAGCTGCAGCAAAGCTGTTAAAATCTCCATGAATCCTCAGAGTCTTGCTAGTTTTGACTAGACACTCTTACAGCTGCCAAAAGTTCAAAAGAATTGTCAAAGCTTCAGAGATGCTGACTCTAGCTGACCTGAGCAGGACCCTCAATTTTCAAACCAACACAGCTGCATTTTATAACAGTAACCGTTTCCAGAGAGGTTGCAGAACTCAGATAATTACCCTGAAAGAAATAAGACAATATTCTTTGATGAGAAGATTACTTTGAGAATTTGATTGTATAATGAAGCTGTTGCTTTGAAAGGTACTTTCTATTGTTCGAAATCTGAAAATCTCTAACAAAAAGTGTCACTTGTTTTGACAGCCAACTTAAAAAATTCTCTGTTTATTACATTAACTGCAGCATTTTAACTGTCAAACTGTGAAAGAATGTTCTATAGTTTAAAAAACAGAATAGAGCTCAGGGAAATTTTTGGCAGGCTCTTGTTGCTATTGTGTTTTTTTTTTCCTTTGGAAACACATATACTGAATGTGAAAATAGCTTTTTGTGAAGTAGCAAACACAGCTCTCTGCTTCTTATAATGGCTGGAGCACAGGTGCAGACCTTGCTCAAGTCCCTGTAAAATTACTGTAGAATTAATACAGCTCCTCCTTAAGTGTTTCTCCCGTTCAGTATAAAAATATGTCCTGATGGCAAACCCTAATTCAATAGTATGCTATAATACAAAGCTAAACACAATAATAACAGGAGTCTTTAACGGAAGAGTTATATTCATCAGACAGCAGTATTAGCTCAGATGATGTTATGGATTACATTCTTTTTTCATGCCCTACCCTAAAGTAAGTTGGCAGTGTGACTGAAATAATAAATCTGTGTTTTTTGTTCTTGGTGCCTTCACTTAGCACATTTTTTTCTTACTAAAGAGCATTTGACACTTAATCACAATGTTATAGGGTCTCTGATCTTTTCCCTTGTTCTTATTATCTGAGAATTTTCTGGTTAGCTGTATAATAAAAATAATCAATGGTACTGCTTGGACATACATGGCTTATCAATGGCAAAGTGCTATGTTATTGTCAGCATCCTAGTCACAGAGAAGCTCAATGTCTCTGACCTTGGTAAATGCTCCAAGCGCTGAACAGTTTTTATTGATCACTTAATATCACCTGAGTTCTGTCCATTAATGTGTACCCTCATTCCCTACCTATTCCATTTATTATCTGCTCTATAACCAGCTATTGCTGTTAGAATGTGTCCCCTGCAGAAACTAGGTCTTTACACAGCAGGATCCTACAAATCAACATCAGTGGGTCACCACACAGGTTTTAAAGACACAGTGATGTCTAATATCTCTCCACGTGACATCTGCAGGAGCAGGAGTAAAGACTAGGTAAAGATATCCACTACATATTGTCAGTCCTTCAATGTGCTACATAGGAAGCAAATAGACATACTGAAAGAAGAGTGTGTTCTTTTGTCTTGATAGAGATCTGATATAGTAAGGCATCATCCTTTTATATTTTGATTTAATGTAGAAATTTCTTCATTTGTTACACTATATTTTCCAAGATATGCTGTTTTTGCAAGCATGTAGTAAAATTAAAGTTACTACTTCCCTATTATTTGTTAAAATCCTTACCTTTTGTTTGCTAGCTAGTACTGGCTTAGTTTTATGCTGTACTTAATTAAGCTGCCCTGCATAAATCACTAGGTGTGTCAGTCTTGTAATTTCAAGCCAGGTTCAGAAAGAGTAGAATATTTTGAGTCACTAGAGGGCATAGCTGTACCAAACCAATTTCTGGTTTTCCCTTAACAGTTTATTTGATTCTGGACGAGAAAAGAGTAACTTACTCTAAAATGGTTTTTAGTCTAAATTTGTCTTTAATCTGGGTAATAATCAACGCATGTCATTGGTAAGTGAAGAACAGAAGAAAAATAAAGCTTGCTTAGCAGAGATGTCAGTTGTCCTTATGTTTTCTGTGACTTCTCCAGTATTTCTTTCATCCAAAAGAAGTCTCCATCCAGCTACTTTTGTAAAAAGATGAATATAACTCCAAAGTGACACAGCTGGGTACTCCCTGTGCCTCACATGATGTAGACAGACTTGAATCGGGGGGTGACTAGGCAGAAAACCTGTAGAGCACAGTATTTATTCATATGGCTTTCCTGATCCTCTAGGCCCTAGTCTCCTGCAATAGAGACATTTTAGGAGGAGAACTTCTATCAGAAAGGTTCATCGTAGTTTTTCTTTTAGGGCTGTCCAAAGATTCAACTGTGCTGTTAATTCTTTTGACACCACACATTGCAGACAGCAGGGTTTAGAACTGTGCTTGTTGTGATAGTGGAGCATGTAAACCTTCTCGTTTGGAACTCCCATCCCCAGACTGGGCTTCCTGTATCCCATTTCCTCACATCTTAAATTTATCCTCTCTCTTATGTCTTTGTTGCTCTTTACTTTTGTTCTTGGCCCATTGAATTAATTACCTGTCATCTGCTTTTCACAAATCTAAATCATATTGTTTGGAAGGCCTTAGTCCTATAAAAGTAGCTTGAAATAATGCTTTAAAGGAATTTTTTCCTGTGTGTGTCTCTATGTCACTCCAATGTGCTGTCTGAAATTATATGACAGAAGAATTTATTCTTTTAGAAAATAATGTTGTATTAAATACTGTAACTGAAGAGAATCTTGTGACTGGGAAAAAGACTGGGAGCTACCCACAAGCTCCCACAACTCCTCCTATGTGCTGTTTATTAGATCCTCCAAAGCATTTCTTATACACTGCAGTCCCCACAGTATTTGTGTCCTTCTTTAGCAATCAGAAAATTTTGTGTAGGTTACAGAAATGCAATTATTTCAGCCACAGTGCCAGCCTCCTTACTACTCCTTGTGCTAGAGAAGAATTATTCCTTCATCAAGGCATGCTTTTTCGTAATGGCAGCTTCTTGTATTTTTCAATAGAAAGATACAGTATATCTGTACAGATAGAAAGAGAAGCTGAAACTACCGAGTTGTTCTTATTTACCTTTGTGGCTAAATAGCAGCACTCAGCATTAACTGTAGAGCAGTTGTTAGCTGTCCTCCAAGATGCACTGCTGCATCTCCAATTTGTTCAGCAGAAGTTCACACACTCCTTTACAAATCACTACTACTGTGTTTGCTACAACTAATTAGTGCTGCATGTGAAAAATAATGCATGCCCCACACTCGGGAGTCCTTTTGAAAGGAACAAATCTTTATGTACCATTTCTGGTTTATGTCACCATTTTATACATATATAGAACACTTGATTTAATCAGAAAAGCTTCCTAATCAGGATCTCTCTAAGGTGGTTGCCATGGCTGCTGCTCAGTGTCATTCAGGTAGCATTCACAGAGCTTCCACTCTTTGTGTGTTTCACTCCTCCAGCCAGAAACATTATTTAGTCCCTGTTTAGTGAGCATGTACCCTTCAGTAGACAGTACAGCAGAATTTTGTGTTGTTCTGTCCTTCTGTGAAGTATTTATTTTGGGCATTTATTGCATTTAGTTATCCCTTCAATCTTCTTTCTATAGCCCTGGCCAGAGAACTGTAGATGACTTAGAATTTATATATGAAGAACTTCTCCACATTAAGGCCTTATCTCATCTTTCTACCACAGTAAGTAATTTTAAAAATTATAACTTATCACCAAAAGGGAGGCTCAGTTTTTACTTCTGGTTTTGCTTCTGACTATTAAAGTTGGAGAGCCTGTAACCATTTTCATTTATATTTTCCATGCAAATAATTTATTCCATATGTGAGAATCACCCAGGCACTGTGCAGGTGTAGATTGTCTATTTGATATCAGATATAATTCTCTTCAAGTATTTCTGCACAGCCCCTGTCTCCCTCATTTGGCACAGGTGCCACTGTCTAGGTCACTATCCATGTGTAAATGAAGGTACTGGTACTACTGAATTTTGCAGAATTGATTTCTATAAGGAGTCTTGGCTTGAACAAATTAGAGGAGGAATTGCACTGTGGAGAAAGGTGCACTGTGCAGTGCTTGCTGGTTGGAGTTTGGTCACTGAGTGAGAGAAAGCTCACCAGACACTTTCTCCCTGAAGTGGTCAAGAACAGCTCAGAGAACCAGGGATAAATGGAATGGACAGGAGAATGCATCTGAAGTCTCACCATACACTGTGTAGGCAACTGAAACAAACTAAATAGCACTTTACTTGGTAGCAATAAGATGTGGATGCTTTCAAAAGAAGGAAACAAGTCAGAAAGTACATCCATATTTGAGGATACCTTCTTCAGAATCTCTTGTTTTCAGTAATTCTCAGTTAACTTGGACAGATGCAGCTAATTATGAAGCTGCATTACAGAAATAGAGTACTCCATACAAACATATAAAAACCTGAACAATGTTTTTCAAAAAAAGTAGGCATTTGGAGTTGGTATCTGAATTACATGAGTGTTAAGGAAACTTCCCAGTTTGATCATTTGTGAGACTCTGGCAGTCACACTGCCAGCACCAGAGACTGTCTCTGCTGGGGCTGGAGCCCCTTCACAGTGGGCAGCTCCAGTGACCTGGTGGGTCCTGCTGGACTCCTGCACATCCCCCACTCACACAGCCAGGCCAGGTTTCCTCACTGCTTCCACCCCAGGTTTCCCATAGCAGAGCCTTGTATGTCTTGCTCCATAAAGCAATTTATTCACAGTGTCGTAACACAGGAACAGCTCAAGCTGGTGCCTCTGAGGAGGGACCCCCACTAAAGGAACTCCTGGGCTTTTATCCCCTCACCATCCAAGCATTTTCAAGTCTCACTCTTTTTCCCGTGTCCTCCATGTCCTTTGCTCTTGCTGTGTCCATTCACCTGGCTGGTGCTGCTTGTGCCATTTGCTGTGAAAAGGGTTGGCAGTCCATTGTCCCTCTGGGCTCCCACACAGAGCTCAACCTGCAGACAGGTACCTGCAGTTACTTGCACTAGATGTATTCCTCAACATGAGAACAGACATCCAAAAGCCTTAAAAATCCCCGGAATGTAGACAAAAAAGTAATTAAAGAAAGACTTCTGTAAGATCCAGAAATGACCCTTTAAAAGTTAAACAAAAAAAACTACCCAGGATAGACAGATACTGAGAGGGAGTGGAGAAAATTCTCAATACTGCAGATGTAACCCAGAATAAAAAAATTTGAAGCACAAAATATTTTCAGCTCAGAAGAAAATCAGACTTGAGGTCAGATACCACAGCAAGTACCATATGCAACAAGTATGGCAGGTGATAAAAACTGAAAAAAATACTTGGCATTTTGAAGTACAGATGATTCTGTTTTTAGTAAGAATCTGGAAATGCCAGCTCATTATCTGCATCATGAACTAAAGCAGAAGGCAGAAACCATGACTAGCTTAAAGGCAATCTTCAGAGGAGAGACAAACAGCATTGCTTCTATGAACCAGAAGATTAATGACCAATCAACTTGAAAGGAAATGACATGTTTAATTTATTTTAAGTAAAGTGTAATTCCTAAAGTGGTAAGTTATCTAGATACACCAAAGGCAGTAGAAAGTAAAACAGATGAAGCTCAAGTCTCATGGTGATGAACTAATTCCTGCTAGAGAAGTCTGTGAAGTTAATGTACAAATGAAAAACAATTATATAATACAGTGTTAAAAACAAGTAAAACTTTGGGCTTCATCAAGTGGATTCATTCACTGCAAAGGCCAATGACTGAATCAACTGAGAAGACATCTGAGGACATAAGTGGATAGGAGTGCTCTCTGCTATGTGCAGAGCAGTGCTAATGGGGTTGTATTCCTGGCCTTATGAAAGTGTCATTGCCTTTGAGCAGAAGTCATAAAGGAGTTTGGTGAGTTAAGTGTTACAGAAATCACAGGCCTCTGAGTGTGTTCACTGGTCAGTGTACCTAAAAAAGCCTGTCCAAATACCTCTATTTATCTCTCTTTTTCTCCAGGCTGAATAAAGGGAGTGCTTTCCCCTGACTGTCAGGAAAGAGTTCTAGGAGAGATGGCTGATGTGGTATGTTTGTACTTGGTGCCTGAGCACCAAGGTTGGGTGGATGCCTTTAAGTACATCAGTGCCCAAATTTTTCCATCCATCTTAGGAGATGCAGCCATCAGATTCTTATCTGGCTTGTGACCAGAATTTTGAGAGTTCCTTCCCAGGTCTTTCTTTGTGACCTAATTTTTTAAAAAAAATTTAAACAAATGAGATAGTGGTGTGAAAATACCACTAGTTAATACATATTGAAGCCAGTATTTGGCATGGTTAAGTTACACTGAAGTAGGTAGTACCTCTGAAGAATGGCTTGTCACCAGCTGCTGTTCTCAGAATACATGGATCCTGCTGCTTGGAAATGGCCTCTAAGTCCTTGGAAACTTGTGGTTGTAGGAAGAGAAACCTAAAGCACACAGAAGAACTCAGGATCGGGATTCCCAGTGTTACTGCTTTTTTATGGGAGTAACACAACGTTGCAGTGACAAAAATCAGTTGTAAGCAGCGTCTCACTAGAGACAACAGCCCAGTCAGTCAGAGCTCATTACACCAAGAGCAAAATAAACCCAGTGTGGAGCTGGCTGACACCAAGGGCAGTGTCACATTCTCCAGTTCCTGCAAGAAGTGGTGAGCTGGATGCTTTGCCTGGGAAGCTATGAGGTAGAGAGGGGATTCAGCAAGTCCCAGATGGCTGTGCCTCACAGCTTGACACAGCAGAAGCAGACAGACTTACGTCAGTCTGAACCAGATTTCTCAGGAGAGAGCAGGAACACTTCCATGGAGTAATTGGCAATCACTAGCTATCTTATGTAACAGATTAACTATTGCCATTTGAAACTTTCTTCAAGTCTTGTTAGTTGTTGATGATCATTTCACATATGTGTGCACAAAGAAATATGTGGAGACCCATATCTTAAAGATGCCCTTGTCTGAGCCATTTGGGGCCAGGAAATGTAGCTCTGTAAAGCCAATCAATAGGAATTAGGAAATCAACTGAAGCAGACCAATGATGCAGAGGGAAGGAAAACACAGGGGGGCTGTATTATGTGACCTCATCACCAGGAGGAATGAGATACGTATAATAACAGTAATTTCTCTCTCTATTTTAAGGTAAAACGAGAATTAGCAGGTGTCCTCATTTTTGAGTCACATCCCAAAGCAGGAACAGTCTGTAAGTAAATGGAGTCCTGTCAGATGTCTTTCTTACCTGTGTTATGAACATTTAAATTCCTAATGTTTAAATGACCAGAGCAAAACTTGCATGCACCCTTCAAACTTGATTGTCACTTCATGTTTAAAACCTAGGGTAATAATGTAAGCTTAGTCTGTTGCCAAATGCAAGGACAGTACTAAAATTAATTCTGTATCCTTGAGTGTATGTATCACCTACAATTTGGGTATGTTTTTATCAAGAATTTTTGGTTCGACCAATCTCTATTTAAAATGTGTTTTAATATAATCTGGCATTTAAAAAAAATCTTCCTGCACAAAATAAAGGATTTAAAATTGTAAATTACTCAGATTTGTTAATACTGAGACATTTTAGCAAATGAATATTAAATTCACAGTCACTAGAGAACTAGGTTACAATGTGGTGCTGCTAGTGGGATCCAACCTGTATGCTAATTAGTAATTGATAACCTGACGTATTGATGAAGTAGTTGTTGGAACAAAAGCAACTTTCACACAAGTGTAATAAAATAACTACTATAAGGGTATGAATTCTTTTTTTCTAAATTCTGAAGGCAATTGCTTTTAAAATCATAGTATGCCCTTTTATAAGGTAGACATTTATAGGACTGTAGAGTTATCTTGAATTTTATTGGGTGCAGAATCTGGCCGTATTTTGAATAACTATATTCTAATCGTAAAATCTTTTCTCTCTCTTGTAGTATTTAATCAGGGAGAAGAAGGTACTTCTTGGTACATTATCCTAAAGGGATCAGTAAACGTAGTCATTTACGGCAAGGTATTTTTTTCAGAAGCTATTTTATATGATAGTTATTATTGAAATTGTAAGAGTAAACTTTGAAGGAATACAGTTTAATTTAGAGAAAAATTGCCTTGTCTGACAAAACAAATAGATTGTAATTTTATTAAGAAATGATCCAGTGGTTTCACTGATTATACTTCCAGTAGATTGCTCTATAATTTTAGGATTTATTACACAGTTTCTGAATATAATCCATTACAGTTACATCAGTATCTTTAGGACAAAGTAATTTGCTGGAATTTGGTGAGTTGCCAGACTTCTCTCTCGTGGGGGTTTTGCCCCATCCCTTTACCACCATTTTGTCATGCATTTGGATGACTAACAGTTCTCATGCATGTCTGACAAAAATACTGCTTTGTGACTGGTGGTTCTCAGGTTGGATGAACTTCTTCCAAATTTATGCCAGCTATTCATTTTAGTTAAGTCGTAGACCAAAAAGCATCTTTATTAAATTTCCTCTTTATGAGAGAGATTTTTCAAGGCGAAAAAGTAGATCTTGGTACACAGGAATCCCTTGAGTCTTTAAAAACCCTACTTCTATATTGGTTTCTTGTTCAGTGACTGAGAATCCTCCATTTGAAAACAAAGCATTTCACCAAAATCTAGCACAGAGGCCATAGTGCTAAGTGTGTTCCTAAGTAGCACATATTTAGCCATGTTTTTCTCGTCACTGGGTGGGCCAGATCCTCTGTTACTGTAAATTGGAGGAAACGGAGCACTACTGATGTTCAACAGCTGGAGATGTGTTGTTCTGTGTTACTTCTGCAAACTTGATTTTATTTTTTAGGGTCTCTATAAATAAAAAACAAAATAGTCGACAACTTTCTGTCTTCAGCAGGCTGAGAAGAGTCCTTCAAGCTGAATGAAATATCAGAGAACAAGCTGATTCTTTTCTGTTCTTGCCTCTCTTTAGTAATAGTAATAACTAGCTATCAAGTATTGTTTCCTAGTCATTATTTTGGCTGTTGATTTCCTGCCAAATAGATTTGTTTTGGTATTTGATTGTGAAGTCCAGTGTTTGCACAAGGACTTTCAATAGAATCCAGAGTAATAATGGGTTTCTGCATGTAAATGTTTTGCTCTGTGCAGGGTGTGGTATGTACTCTACACGAAGGAGATGATTTTGGCAAGCTGGCACTTGTGAATGATGCTCCCAGAGCAGCATCCATTGTACTGAGGGAAGACAACTGCCACTTCTTGAGAGTAGACAAGGAGGACTTCAACAGGATCCTTAGGGTAAGAGTGGGAAGAGCTGCCCTCAGTGTGATATCAGAACTTGCAAGTTTTTCTCGGGGCTGTCATTTCTGTGAATATATTAATATTAAAAACCTTGTTTGTAGTATTCCTAACTGTGTAACAGAGATGCAGTCTAGAAGGTCAGGTAAAGAATATGTTCATTGCCTTTCCTCTCTCAGTTCCCAGCCCAAATATGAAAATGTGACCAAATGGAATCTTTTTGTCTCTCACATTCTGTAATCTAGTATTTGCCCTGCTTAGTTTTTCCTTATACTGCGCAGGATTTCTTGGTGATATTCTGTCCAAATATTGAAAAAAACAAGATCACCCCTTCTCCCACATAGGTCAGTGTCACATAAAACTAAAAAACTAAAAAATTAAATTCAAGAGTTTCAAGGCAGAATCAAGTGGCAAATAGAGTAAATTACAGATGTCTTTACGCAGATGTCTTTATCAGAGAACTCTAGAAAGACATTCCCAGACTAATTTTACAGTTATTCATTTTGGAGTAAATGAATTCCAAAGTCCAACTGTAATTCTGTAATTTCAGACTATTTTGAGGTCATTCATAGTAGAGGAAGTCAAAACGAGTATCATCCTGTATTCTGTCCTATATATGCCCAGTATTGCAGCAATAGAAGCAGTCCAGAAAGGGTGCTCCACTAGAAAAATTACTTGTTACTGTACAAAAGGGAATGAGGATCCCTTGGTGATAAGGTTGGGTTGGCTGTGGAGACTTAGAACTGATTATTCTTTGGTCTATACTTCAAAGAAGATCCAGGTCCACGGTCTTACTAATTTTTACCTGTGTTTTTTGAATGCACATTATACTTAACTTTTTAATTTTCTACTATGAGTGAGCTGGTAGTAGAAAATGAAGAGTTTACTGAGCTAAGACTTCCTATTCTTAAATGCTATTTTCTTTTTTTAAAAATTATTTTATTTTAGAGAAAAGATTGTAGAAAATAGTGTTTGTATATAAGGGAGAATAGAGATTACATTACATATGGCAAGTTGTGGAGAGACTGTTTTTCAGCAAACTTTTTAATTTGACATCTCCATAAAATGGAGATTTTTAACATAGTTCTTGCTCTAGTCTCTCCCACAATTCTCTGCTTCTTGCTTTGGTGCCAGTGCTTCAGTCATGATTATGCCTGTGAGGAAAACAGAATAAAGACAGATGAATACAGGGGGAAAGAACCAACACCAGTCTTTTGTGTTTGAAAGTCATGCAGTTTGTTAGAGTAACTAATCACCCAAATCAGGTGCAGTCACATTTATTAAAATTAACTTGTCTTGCAGGATGTGGAAGCAAATACAGTAAGACTCAAAGAACACGACCAAGATGTCTTGGTGTTGGAGAAGATCCCAGCAGGAAACAGAATTTCTAATCAAGGGAATTCACAGCCGCAGCACAAGTATGTTTTCATTCAGTAGTGCAAATGTCAGACAATTATTAACCTTTTTAAATGGTACTATTATCCAAACAATAGCATATTGCCTTTCAATGGAAGACTGCAGTGCATATAAAGTTTTCTTTTTTTGATCATCAGCACATGCCCCATACTCAGTAATAAATCCATTTCTAGCAGCACACCAGCTCTATGTCTTTACACAATAATTCCCTGAAGATCTCAGTGTAAATACTTATCTCAAGTAGTAGCTTCCAAATAGACTAAGCATGGAGATTGATGAGACCTTATTAATCTGAGTTACTGTGTAAAAGACTTGAGGAGCATACATTGTTTTATTGTTAACTATGTATATTTTTTTTTGTATATTGAGCTTTAGATGCTAATAAGAGTTTGCTATGCACAATGTATATACAAAAGAAAGATCTCATGCAATGAAAGTTGTAGAGCTTATCTTACAGAATAGTTTAGCACTGTAATAACGATATTAACTATATTTTTCTTTCTTACTGAAAGGGAAAAAGTACAATTTTGTTTGGATACTACTGTGATAAGAGTAGAGTGGGGCTATTATCATTCCAAATGTTGGTAAAACCCATAAGGGCTTTGTAAATGTGTTATTTGCAAATGGATGCACAATTTTCTTCAGAAGCATTCAAACAATTTATACAAGTTTTAAATCCTTTAGCCTGAATCTCTCTTTCTCTCAAAACAGAGCCAATTTATTGTGTAATACTTTGGGTACAGTTTTTATCTCATCTGGGATTTCATATACTTATTTTATGTGCATGACTGAATGCAAAGGTTTATAAATATCTGTGAAGATTGAAGAAACCATTTCTTGCATTTAATATACACATTTCACATTTTTCAAGAACTTCTATTTCATTTTTCACTTAATCTATTAAAACACCTAGAAAAACAATCTATACTGCCAGGTAACTGTGCACCCTTACACAAGTTTTTCTTTGTCTACATGAGGGGAACTTGTCTGTAGCCAGTGGATTTGCATCAGCAACTGTAATGCAGAGCAACTTGGTCACAGATATAAATCCATTTTCTTGGGTCTGAGACATTTTTCGTGCTTCCAAAGGTGAAAGTTCCATTTGAACATTTTGAAAGATATTTATGGTAAATGGTTAAGTTAGTCTGCACTTGGTCTTACATACCAGGAATATTTTCAGGTAAAGCTCAGAATTTCATTTCTGTAAATATTTTACTCATTTGGTCAGGTTTTGGGTACTATGTGCCAGCAAGAGCTTTTGCTGATAGCTATGACCAATAGACACAAGTTACCTGAAAGAGGAAGTTGCCCTGAAGGTTCACTGTCTGCTTTTCACCAGTTGGATTACTTTTTTAATGCTGTTGGCAGTGTTTTTATGTTTAAAGTCTTCAAAGTGATTTCACTGGCTTTGAGGACGACGTTTCTTAGTAAATAGAATAAATGGCTACATTTTTGTTTGAGAGTCCAATCCAAAATTGCCAATGTTTCTTGATTTCTAGATTGTGTTACTGGGATGTGTTAGTTCAGTACTTTTGAAAATGACTTCCCAAAAGAGAAGCTTAACAGGCACCTCATCTCAGGAAGAAACTAATTTTCTCATCTTGGCCTTGGGGAAAACTTCACTTTGGGAGCAGATCCTTCTGGTTACAGTTTGGGTTCCACTGCCTCCTCTACGGAGGAGACAGAGCTCCTACACAGCTCCCCGAGCTGGGCTTTCAAACAGTGACAGTTTCACTTGGGAGGACTGGCTCTGAAGTTACCACTCCCAAGATCTAACTCTTTATGGGTGATCACACTCATGCAGGATGAATTCAGCAGCCCTGCAAGTCACTTCACTGTTCATTTTCACTTTCATATTCAGAGTACAGCAACCTGTGATTTCTCTGCTTCACTCACTTAGATACTTGGTTAGTATCTCTGTGAGAATGTGCACTGGCTTAACAAGTGTTTGTGTTCTTGGGACATCAATACAGTTCTTCCAAAGAGGTTGGCAGGTAAAAGAACTGTGACGGTCAGTGCTCAAAGTGAGGAGGAGCTCCCAGGAGCTCAGCTCCACCACTTATTTCTCAGCAGGAGCAGAGTATCTTCACTTCTCAGGGGTTTTTTTCTTTCTTTTTTTTTCTTTTATTTTTTTTTAAGTTTCATATTTTATCAGTTGAATTCTGAAAAGAAAGAAAGAAAGAAAGAAAGAAAAAGATGCAGAGATTGAAAAAATGGAGGGAAATATAAAAAATCTGATCTGTGAGAAAAGAGAAAAAAGATGGACAAGTTCTCCAATATCATATGATATTTTGCTGGTACTTAAAATCTTGCCAGTGTTTTTGCATGAAGCAGAAAAACTAGTTCTCTCACCTCACTAAATTAATTACAGGAAATGGTGCAATCCTCAGTTTATCGACTTGAAACACTTACTTTAACTATGCAAGGCATTGCACAAATTTGAAGATATATGCTACTTCATATCTGCCCCCACCTTCCCAGACCAACCTCTGTCTGTGATGCTGAAGGAAATTGTTTGCTTGCTCTGACACTGATACACACTAGTTCTTATTTCAGGCTCATAATGAGCCTGTTAAGACCCTTTAATGACTGCAAGTAGCTGTTGTTACTGAGATATTTATTCTCAGTGGAGGAGCATATCTGCTTGTACTTCTCTGAGTTTGGACCATTGCAGTTTATCTGATTGTGGTGTAACTGTGATGGTTTACACTGAAGTACTTATGTGAGGAGGGGGCTGTCTCTCATCCCTGGGCAGGGTGCAGAATGAAACCTAGGAACTGCTCCTAGCTTTACAGGGGGGAAGCCAGCAAAGATTGTGAATGGTTTTGACCTAAGCACACAGAAATTCTGGTCAGAGTAGGTGTTTGGCACACAGCAGCACAACAGTCCTGATCTTCTTGCTGGTACACAATTATTTCTTGATTAGCTCTTTTGGCTATGAGATGCTAACTGCTCCTTTCCCTCCCTCAGGTATACTGTGATGTCAGGAACCCCAGAGAAAATTTTAGAGCACTTTCTAGAAACGATGCGCCTTGAAGCAACTTTAAATGAAGCAACAGGTATCTACATGGCAGAAGCTGTTTTATTATTACCCCATAAGATGGATTTGCTGGGGGAACACTGCAATTTGATGCTTTGAAAAGCACCTAGTGGTAGTTTTTCCCAGCAGAAGAACTATCTACTGCTCTGAAATAACCCCAAGAGAATTAAGGAAATCCAGAATTAAAAATAGCAATCCACTTTTCCAAGCCTGCTCTATTGTATTTGTAATTTAAGGTCATAGTAGAACAGCAAAATCCTCCAAGGTGCCAGATCAGCAGTTACAACTTCAATTAGGCACAACCATAAGGCCTGGATAGAGCACCCATTAGTAATGGTTCTTCTTGTTCTGGAGGTCACTTTAATACTGTGAAATAGCTTGATACCTCCAGACATGACATTGTGCTAGTATAAGTGTTCTCAAATCTTCCTATCACATTTAAAGTATCACAATTTGAATTTTGTGTTTGTGATACTTTCCCATGTGCAAGGAAAAAAGAATTGTTACTCAAAGGAGAAGAACAGGTTCTTTTTGCACTATAGATGTCTGCTTGGTATATATTCAAAAATGTTCTTAAATCCAGTTAATCTGTTATTGGCCTCATAGTATTGGAGAAACCTGTATAGTGGTCCATAAATAATGGAATAATTGAAAAATTACAGAAATCCTTTAAAAGTGTATGTTGTCACTATGTTAAATACAGAAGAAAAGGGATCCTTTCCATAGATGCCTGTTTACTGGAATTACAAGCAGAATATTGTTCTTCAGCCTTGCAGCTGTATAATCACGAGTTTGCCATCCACAGAATGCAGGTATTATATATTTTTCAAAAACAAATGATTTAAAAAATACTTTAAAACTTTTTGCCAAAACATATTGTGGCAAGATTGTACCTATATCCCAATACAATATAATGTGTCACAATTCATAAAGTTATTTTTAGGATATAGGATCACAGAATGCTGGAAAACTGAATTTTTTGTTTATTCATTCCTTTAATTTAAGAGTATTTAAAAACCAGTTTGCTCTGGGTATTACGTTAAAAAAGTGCTGCTATTCCAGAGGTGACTTTTGTCAACTGAGAGGTACTTTCATATAGGAATTATACAAGTGGAAGCAATAATGTAATATTATATTGCACAGTTGTTTTCATATTTCGTTTACCATCCCTTACAATGTTTGTAAATGTTTCTGTTATCTCAAAAGTTGCACTGTCAGAAATGACACCCTGGGGTATTGTGTTCACTGTTTCTCAGTGATTCCATATAAGCCTGCCAAACTCATTCTGGCTTCTGCAGCCAGGCTTTATAAATCCTTCTTGTTGTCACAAATACAAAGATAAGGCAAACTGGGATTTACACCGGGTCTACTAGAGGTCATTTTAGCAGAAAAAATAGCTTGCTGGGTTTTGCCAAGGAAAATGTCAGTCTTATTGTTCATATACATTTTAATGTAATTGTAGCAGCTGTAATAATTTGAATCAAAATAAACCCAGAAATGTGACTGTCCATTTATCTCTTTTAGATATTCTACTCAATGCTAGGAAATCAGCAAAGAATGAAATTGTTTGCTTTCTCCTTTGTAGTATATACTAATTGTTCTGCCTGGTATTGAAACTCCTAAAGCCAAATGTTACAGCTCTTTTTTGGGTACCCAGGTGTGAAAGGCCTAATTCTTTCTTGCATATAACTCTGCACTTGTAGAGAAGTATATCCAAATATTTCACTTTAGCACAGGTTTTTTGCTGTGCCAGATTTCTCTTTGACACTGGCAAATGCCTGTTAACATAAATGCAATAAAAATCATGCAGACAAGACTAAAAGCTTAATATTTTAGCTCATATTTGTTCATTACCCTTTTTTGTACCTAATGCCTACAAAGAAAGTGCACTCTATTATCTGCAGAAGGCTAATAACATAGTTCAGGTGAAAGAAAACTCATCCTTGAAATCCTCAAGCTGTTTGCAGAGGCTTAATTGACTGTTTTCTTTCTTTTCTTTTTTCACAGATTCTGTTTTAAACGATTTTATTATGATGCACTGTGTTTTTATGCCAAATAGTCAGCTCTGCCCAGCCTTGATGGCACAATATCCTTTTCTAAGAGAAAAGTCTATTTAGCCACTGTACCTATCAGTGACAAAAGTGAAGCTTCCCTCTCACAAGAAGTTCATCACTGCCATGGAGGCTGTGCCTTGTGAGTAGATTCTCTGTCTGACTAGCAGCTGTCCATAGCTCAACAACTCTGAAATGTATAGTGAATAACCCATGATGAGGTACAGTACAGACCATGAAAACTCTATTTCCTGTGCTGATTACTGTTCCAAGGTAAATAAATGTACTGTCTCTCCACTAGATAAGTGAAATTACATAAACATTTGGGTTACTCTTCCTGTATCCTTCCTGTCTTTCTTGTGTTTTGGTGAACTACAGCATCTACATTTTAACTGGGATAGTTATGTCTTGGTGATTTCAATGATCTACTTTATACATACCAAGCTGCAAACTGCCTCTAGCAAGAGGCTGCCTGAATTTGTAGACTAATGGGTAAGTAGTTCCTAGGTGCTATCCTGATTGTTATGAGAAAGTAGTAATAATCTGTAATAATAGCCTATAGCAAATGCAAACAAACTGGAAGAAACTTCAATTGGATGTGAATACTAGAAGATGAAATCTTAATAGTGGAGAGCATTGAGAGCTGGGGGTGATTCTTGTACTATGCATGTTTCACAGGAGTCTGTGAAATGTCCATCTGTCAATTACTGGCAGGTCATTTAGTTTGGGGAGCTGTTGGACATTGAGAGTTTTCCTTCTGCACAGTGACTTGAAGCTATCAAGTGACTGGGAACATTAAATAAACATATAATGTTTTCTGTTTTATAGAATTCTGACAGGGGTATAATAACTTCAGCTCCCTATTTATTTGTTTAGAATCGCAATGGTCTGAAAGTGCTTTCCTTCAAGCTCAGTGGGGCGAGTGACATCTGGGAAAGCTCACCTCCTGCAACCACAAAATAGAGCATTGTGTCCTTGTCTGGCAAGCTTGAGAATCCATTTGTGTTACTCCTAGCAAGGAGAGTAATTGTTTTGAAAACCTTTGGACCCATGAAACTAGTTTATAGAAGATTGTCTGCACACCTGAAACAAACACATTTTCCAAAATCACATTGCTTTGGATATCAAAAGTATTATGAAATGATGTTGCTGACAGCAGTGAGAGGGGAAGAAGGGGCAGCACTTTTAATGTTTGGGTGTTTTTGTCCTCATAGATTTAGCTCATATTGTTCAGTCAGCCCATTTGAGAGTTAGGCTTTTCTATCTTCAGTTAGAATTGAATACCTCTATCCAATAACTGGGAAAATCAGACCCATAAGCAAAATGTACCTCACTCTTCATAGGTGAAAAGCTTTTCTGGTAGTCAAAGTTAGTGATAATCACACTTAATGACAAATATTCACTTGTGATGAAATCTGTTCTGGAGAAGATGCTAAGACCATGATCTTCAGTGGGTCATGGCAGGCAACATGTTAATTCTTTTCAGAGAGGAGCTGGAAGTAACTGGTATCCTAGTGCTTTAGTGTTAGCTTTTCCTGGAGCTGAATTATTATTTCTTTGGTCCATTCTGAATATGGAAAAGCTAACTGTGGCTTTGTTGATTGTACCATTGAAATTTATTGTTAGAGTTGAAAGGTTCCTAACAAAGCTCATCTTATTGGAGCAAAATCCCGCGACAAAAATGTTCACCAGTGCTGTGAGACTAAGGAGACATTAGTTATGCTCAATGAGGAAATTAAAACAGAAAAAGAAGAAAGGTTATTCAGATGGCGACTTTTTGCTTCAGCTCCCAATTTTGAATCAAAATAAGTCTATTTTCCTACACCCACTTAGGATACTATTTTAGCCGGCAGTACGCTGGTATGAGTAGAGCTAGACCACTGAAGTGCTTTCAAGCATAGTACAGAATATAAATTATTTGGGTTTTCACTTCTTTTACAGCATTCATTTGTAAGTTATTTTAATCCTGAAAGGAATGGACAGGTGCACCACTTTGTCTAAGTAACATTATTGCTTGCTGTGGATTCCACACTTACTCTGTGCCGTCCTTGGCACACCAAGTGTTTTTCAGTCATTGAAGAATATAGATCCTGCAATATTAAAAAAAAATCACTTCTGTTCCATAGGGAAGCAAAGGACAATGCTCCCCTGTCCTGGATCAGGATATAAGTCCTGTGTGTGGCCCTGTTTCCCTCTTCTTCACAGAATGGAAATTGACAAATTCTCAGAGCTACAGCTTGTCAGAGGCAGGCAGAAAAAGGCCTGAAAAAAAAAACCTGAAATAAAGCAGCAACTCCAAAAGTGCACTTGGGTTAGAGCTGGTGTGTGAGCATGTGTGCAGGGGTGCACCTTTAAAGGACCACTTACAAAGTATAAACTCCTCTTTTGCTCTCTGTAGATGATAGTTCTTTAGCACATTTCTCTGTGAGTGCTTTGCTAAACTCCTTTACCATTGTGCCACCAAAAAAAGTTTGCATTCTGTTTTAACAATGATCTTGCACAGCTCCTGATATAGCTGAGTCTTCCTATACAGGGAAGAACAGCCTTCAGAATTGCTTCAATTTCTTAGCATATGCTGGAGAAAATTAGAAACTTATGTGTATATTGAGCTCTAACCATATTTGTGTTGATAAATATTTTGCAATTATCTGACACTTGTTGCAAGTATATATCACAGTTTATTTCTGACTGCAGTCTATATAGTAAAGCTGTATCTTGAAGATCACATAAAATGTGAGAACCCTTCATTGACTTACCCTGTGATGTTAATAAAAGAGAAATAAATATAAATGAGCAGTAAAAATACAGAAAAATTACCAGTGCCTGTGGTGAGTCAGTTAATAAGAAAGTAAAAATACATTAAATAATTATAGTGTTTGAAAGGTAAATATGGCATGAGAAAAATGACTCAGTAGAATATTAAACTTGCTCCCCAAGACATTGAATTATTTACTTCTTATGACCTTCTGACTTGCTTTCTGCCTTAATTATACTGTCGTGTTCATTTCTCTACTCATTTTAAACCTTTCCAAATGAAATTAAAATGCAGATTTCCAAAAGTTTGTCAGTCAAATGAGTGCCCCAGTAACCCTGGTAGAATATCAAATCTCTGCAAGGGCTTTGGGCAGCAGGATCATTTCGAAGTGTGATTTAATAGCTAATTTTCCCCATTGTATTTTATTAATAGTATTATTTGAGAAATTTTTCTAAATGAGAAGCTTAGAATAAATATCTTATATAATTTGTATCTTATTAATATTTTTATTTTCTAATTAGTTTTTTAAAATATTTTCTACAGCAACTTAAAGTGCATCATGAAAGGATGCAAGGATGCTGGACATGGCTGTGAGGGAGAGTGTCAGTGTTTTAATGTTACTATGTAATTGGGAATAGCATTACTCTCAGCAGTCCAGAATTGGAATTCCCATTACTGGGAGACAAAGTTGAAGATGTAACTGCACTCATTCTGTGCTTACTTCCCACTCAGCTGTCAGTGATTTTGGAACAGTTTAAATATATATTGTTAACCTTTTCTCAGTGAGAAATAGACACACAAATTGTCATATCCTGTTTCTTCTGGGGATACTTCATTTTCACACAAGTTAGAGGCTCACATTATCTCAATTTATGACTTCACTTTTTTTTCTGTTTTTTTTTCCTTTCATTAAATGTTACTTTTGGCCTTTCAGCTATTTGTTTGTTTTTGTAATGTTGATGCTTTGTCTTTAAAAAGGTCAATGAAATGTTTCCCATTTTTTCTTACTGTTCATCACAAAATAACTTTCACAGAGTATTGTGTCCTAAAAACACTTTATTTGACATGGTAGAAATGTCTGATTTCCTCATGACAATGAGGCAATTATAAAATTTATATTTTTCCCTGTGTTTCTATAGTCAGTTTAGGCTGTAAATGTCAAAGTCCCCCTCCCTTAATGGGACTGAAGTTCATCTTGAGTTACAATAATTTGTATAAACAAAAGAAATAACACAATTCTGGTAATCTTCCTCACAAATGCAAAATTGGAATTGTTAATAAACACAAAGTGACATTTTTCTTTTTCTTCAACTGTTTCCAAAGAGGAACAGGAAGAAATATCCTTCTTCAGTCTCCATGGTTAATCCTTTTTGTTATTCCAAGTGTCATATCTGTTCTGTTCCCCTACAGCAACCATCCCTGTGGTGGAACTGTGATCCTTCCTGTGCTCTTCAGAAAATTCACTGTATGAAAAAGTGAAAAGTTTGCAAATTGTTACGCTAGTGGATGTCAGAATTTAGAAGGGTATATTGGAAAGTTACGTTTGAGCACTGAAAGTGGTTTGTTGGAAGTCAGTTGTTCATGAATTCATACTGGGTTTGATATTTTCAATCATTGAATGTTTTCCTTGACACTGTGGCACCTATCATGCCCAGCCTTCTCAGGGTACAGAGCAGGAGAAAATGGATTATGCTCTCAACAATAAAAGGCGAGTCATTCGACTGGTTCTGCAGTGGGCTGCTTTATATGGAGATTTACTGCAAGAAGATGAAGCAGCAATGGCCTTTTTGGAGGTATAAAGGAATCATTGTATCACTGAAGTGAAAGAGGTCATTCCAAAGTGCAAAGTTTATTTCACTTTATAACTGTTTTCTCAGGTTTGGCTGCAGACCACAGTGTTTGAACCATTGCCAGCCTCTGGACCTCTGAAAATAGTGTTGCAGATCCCTTTCAAAGTACTGCATGGGTAGCTTGTGTTATAGCAGTAGCTGAATTTGCTTTTTCTAGTATTTTCTTGTGAATGGTTCAGGAGCTCCAAGGGTTGAACTGGAGGGCTGTTTATGCCTGCCTGAGGTGTGCCAGGAAGGAGCTGGAGGGCTGCCACTGCAGAATCAAAGGTCCTTTCCATTTGAATGAAAGCTGTACTGCAACTATTGGAACTTAAAATCTTTGTCTTCAGAACCCTTGTAAATTCTTTGTGGTAGCTGCCATATCCTTGGATTTCTAAGATAAGAATGCACTGCCAATGTCATGTTAAATGATTGTGATTGCCATTCTTATTTATATTGTGTTTATGGAACAGAATCCTGTATGTTACTGGCTGAATGAAAGTTCTGGTCCTAAAGAGCTTGAAACTGAATCTATGTTTTAGCAGAGGGGAATAGGGAGGGGCTTTAAGAATGGTCGACACCCCACAAGCCCACGTGGGAAAGCTTTTCAAGCTTTGGAGATGACATATAGTCTTTCATTAGTCCAGAAGTTAAAGAGCAATCACTAGTTGCAAGCACAGAGATCCATCCTTGGGATGGTTTTATGTAGATGTAACAGGAAGAGGTTTGAGTAAGGTTTAAAAGCAGGTGATACTGTAGTGGATTCGAGTAGCTGAGAGTTAGTGACTCAGAAGCACTAAAGACTACAACAGCAATGAATTAAAAAACCTATCATGCTAATTATTTGTGGATTTTTTAGTCTTTATCCTTGACAATGTGAAAATGCAGGTTTTACACAAGCAGTCAGTGGTTACAGAGTGAGCTAAGGAGCCTCATCAGGCTTCCCTTCTGCATATATAACTCTTGCTTTAAATCAGCTGGAGATAAACAAGTAAAAGTAATAGAGGGTTGGGCCCAGCATGTGTTCCTCTATGCAGATTATCATTCTTTATAATCATTAAGCTATCAGATGTCATCTCATAATCCTCTCTCCTGAGTACTGCTCCTTTACCCCTATAGTTATTTAAAGACTATTCTGTATCATTTACAGGAATTTTATGTATCTGTATCAGATGATACTAGAATGATTGCAGCACTAAAGGAGCAACTTCCAGAGCTAGAGAAAATTGTAAAGCAAATGTAAGCATAGTTTTTGCTTTTTTTCCTTCTCCTGCCGTTTTTGTCAGTAAATTGATGATGAAAATATATTGGTTATATCTATTAAAAAGCCATTTTGTGAATGACACTCAATTATATGAAATTGAAAGTTTGCATGCAGGCTTATTTGAATTAATGTCTATGGCCCTCTTTCCCACATCATTCTTGCAAACACCATACCCTCACAGAGATTGACAGAAGCTTATTTCATGCTTACATGAACTTTGTATATTTTTTCTGCCTTGGTCATAGATTAACTGTGGTATCATCTAATCTTTTCACATATAAATATGATTATATTGATATGCTAGTTTGACAAGTGGTCCATGTTCTATAGGTGATTTTGTACACAAAATCTTCCAGACAATATTTAATTATATATTCTATACTTTACCTTTTTATAGTTCTGAAGAGCCTAAAGCACCACAAAAGAAGGTAAGAAAATTTATTTGTCCATTTTCTCGAGTCAAATCTTAAGTACAGCAAGTTCATAAGCATCTTCTCTTTAGTAATCATGTATATATGAGCTATAGCTCAATTGTTATATTGAGAGATAGCTTTTAACATTGTCTAATTTTACATTGCTACTCTTTTTCCTGCCATTGATAAGAGATGTATTGTAGCTGATGTGTACCACATATTTATTCTTGCATTAACGTGAATCTTGATGGTTCATTTTCAGCACAAAGTTCTTCTGCAGCTGTTCAACACAAGTGATGACAGAGCACAGAAACGCCAGCCTATCAGGGGCAGTGATGAAGGTGAGTTTCTTCTCTGCTAAGTTTTCTTGAGCCACTGACATCTATATAAATTTATCTGTCTCAAAAAAAAAGTCTAAAAATAAATGAATGTACCTACCTAGAGTTTTGAAGGCTGGCCTGAAACAAAGAGTCTTTGCTTTTGCTAGCCCATTGTTCTATTATTGAGATGCTCCTGGTCTTTTCCCTTACTTACTTGTGCTATCAAACACTGCTTCCTCAGAGGAAGATGTAAAAACCTTTAAAATAAGGAATGAACAAAACAGGGAAGAACCAATAAGGTACTGTACTGCAAGTAATGGCAGTGCAATACAGAGTGTAAGCTGGAGGTCATGTTTGAACCTCTGTCTGCCCTGTGTAGTTTGAGCTAACATGTGCAGTGTTCCTTTGCAAGGTAGGAGTGGAGCAGATAATCATGCCACAGACCACAGATCTAGAATCCGAGTATCTAGGCACACAGCCTAAAAACCAAAATCTGCTGGCTTGCCTTATTGCTACTGTTTGATTCTCTGAAGAGATTGTGGTAAAATTTGCAGCAGTGTATCAGAATGTCATTTTCAGATTACTGATAGGGTACTCTTAATGGTTGTTTTGTGGAACTTCATCACCTAAAGCAGCTGCTTCTTCAACATATTTTATATTAAGGGATAGCTCTTGCTAATGAACAGCAGTAAAATCAAGGTAACAAAATTCAAGGTCATGTAGCTGAGAAAGCTGGTGGCATAAATCAGACCAATGGAAGAACCATGTTAAAAGCTGGAACTAACCATATATGAACAGCAGACATCCTGCCAGTCATGCAGCTTCTGTTGTCTATAGTGGTGTTTCTAGCCTACAAAGAGGGAAGCAGTTCCTGCTGCCAGGGAAATGCTACCTCTTGTGTCTGTCCTGACAGGCAGTAGCTGCTCTTTTCATACAGCTGCACCTTTCTCATTCATAGGACAGGCATCTCACTGAACACTGAAAATCCAAAATCCGAAACTCTGGGAAGTCAGAGATTTCTATACTAGAAATTGTAAAGCATCTGAGGAATGGGGAGCTATGTAGTGATTTATTGTTTCTTTGTCTCATTTGTGAGGAGTGGTTTCTGAAGTGACAGTAATTTGTATGGTAAATGTGTTTTTTACACAGGAAGTAAACCATGCAATGTTTTTTTCTTTAGTTCTGTTTAAGGTGTACTGCATAGACCAAACCTACACCACTATCCGTGTGCCAGTGTCTTCTTCTGTGAAGGAAGTGATCAGTGCAGTAGCAGACAAGCTGGGCTCTGGAGAAGGCCTCATCATAGTAAAGATGAGTTCAGGAGGAGGTACTGTACTTACATCATCCTAACAGTTCTCAGTTATGGTGAAGCAGAATTTTTGGAGGGATTGAAAGATTAGTTCAGTCAAGGTTTTAAACCCATGTTTATGTTCAGCTCTCACTCAAGTCTTAATTGAGAGGCAAAACCTTCCTCTACTGCAGGCACAGACCTCAGCTCACATGGATACAGCACCAATGGAGAAGCTTGTGTATCTGCATGTTGCAGAGCACAGCTACCCCAATTATCCTTCACTGTTAGACTTCTAAGAGTTTTTTAACAAGAGAAATAGAAGGTAAGCGTGGATAAATTCATGCTAGACTCGGGAATCAGTAATGTCAGAAAACACTGCAGTGGTCATTACCATTCTGGCTGCTCTGTCTGCAAACCATTACAACTTAGTGCCAAACACACTGACCTAGTGATTGCAGAGGGTCAGGGATCAGGGCCCCATCTAGGCTGTGAAATGCAAGAGTAACTGGAGGGTGAATTCTCCTGGAGAATTGGTGTTGCTGAAGTGCTTTGGTTGAGTATGACTGTGTGGAGACACACAGAGGTAATGAGAGCTGTGTTGGAAGGCATTTTTGCAAACAGTGGTGCCTGCCAAAAATGGCTCATTTCCTGAGAACTGACACCAGGCAGCTTTACTTTTTGCAGTTGAAGCAATTTTTTATTGTCCAATTTGCTGACCACCAACATATGCTGGAAGAGACTGTTTTGTAAGTTACTTTATTATCTTTTCTTTACCTGTGATATGATGCTCTTTTAGAAATGTTGTAATGCATTTCCATCACCTCCTTCAGCAGTTACTGCCTTCCAGAGCAATTTCTATTAAGAACAACTTTCCATGTGCTTACAACTCAGCAGTGATTGAATGGACTCCCTAATTAGGCTTAATTTTTGCAGGTTGTTTCTAGTGATAGCAGCACAGGCTTCTTCACCTGTCTGTACAGTTTGGGACTGGGATTCTGGTTCTGTAGGGAGACTGGTTTGGGCTGAGTTTATCACATTTCTTCAATAAAGAGGATCTTACTGTCTTCTATTCTGTACCCTGAACATTGGGTTACTGGGCAAAATTTGTTCCCAGAAGGGTGATCTGTGCAGCTGGTGGATCAATTCTGCTGTAAATTCTCTCTCTATGTAATAAATAATAATTTGTTTCATTTTTACAGAAAAGGTTGTGCTCAAGCCTCACGATGTTTCAGTGTTCACCACTCTCAGCGTTAATGGCCGGCTGTTTGCTTGCCCACGGGATCAGTTTGATTCATTGGTATGTGTGTGTGCAGTGCTCAGGAAC
Organism: Sturnus vulgaris; assembly: GCF_052056855.1. Classification (NCBI taxonomy): domain Eukaryota; kingdom Metazoa; phylum Chordata; class Aves; order Passeriformes; family Sturnidae; genus Sturnus; species Sturnus vulgaris. The sequence goes on along the minus strand of NC_142249.1, from coordinate 20,828,909 downwards.
ATCAGGGCTTGGGTTTATTTGAACACCTGGCCCTTTTTGCATTATCCACACTTTAGATAAAAACTAGTGGAAACAGTGGCAACAAAGGGCTTGTCACACTGAAGTAGGATGAGCCCCGAAAATAAAACAAACTAATGTTGTAATTCCCCAAAGCAGACCAGAAATCCATCCATCTGATCCACACAACAGAACTTGATTCCAGTACTCTTTCTGTCACACTGAGCATTTAGGAAAAGCTGAGTATTGTCACCAAGACATGCAGTACTTCTTCATTACAGAATTATCTCCTCAAAGTCATAGAGATATATTTTCTAAGATAGTTGTTACCAATTAAAACATTCTAGACATTTCATTCCAGCAGTGAATTCCTTATTTTTGTTTTATTTCTTATCCCCATAAAATACTGTGTCAAAATCTGAGATAATTCCAAGTAGAACCACAGAAAATATTCCTGGTAGAAAGTCTGTTTTTTTCTTAGGTAGAATTGCTCATAAGTACTTACAGTTTATACAGTCATTCTAGCGATCTCCATGGGGTCTGCTTTTATAGAGTTTGATTTGACTGTACTTTTTGTTCCTTTTATTTCATTAAAAACAAATGTCATTGCCAAGTCATGTCAGCATGAACTCTATTACTCCTAGCCTTGTTTCAGCCTCCTGTATGCTTTTAACAAGCCACTTAGTATGTATGCCTGATTTCTTTTATGGATATGGTAAAATCTATGCTTTGCTGCTGCTTTCAATTTAGCAACCAGGGAATGCACATCCAGCATATGTAGTTCCATGCAGAGATACCTCTTGTTCAGCTTATTAAATTCTGGTGTTCCCTTAAGGTTAATTAATCCTGCCAAGTAGATACCCTCATGGGGCATGCTACTGTAAAACAGGGGTGTTGCATCAGTACAACTGTGCTGGGTACTTATATATGGCTCTGCATTGTCTGTGTACACATAGCTTTGGCAGCAAATTGTCTTGGCTTTCCATGCCTTTTCCCTGTGCTATTTACTGTGCATCAAGTACTCAGAGTGCTGCAGGGAGCTCTAATATACAGGGCTGCAATGTGCTACTTTTCATCAACTAGGTTGAATTCAGTAAGAATTAGGGGAAGTACATTCAGCACTTTAAAAATGGTCCTCAGCACTGCATAGCAAATTACAACCCCTTATCAGCTGCATTTTTTTCAATGAGGTATAAACAAATCAAAAAATGTTACAACCTTAGCTGCCTCCCAGTTTAATTCTTTCACATTCCAGTTTCTGGCTGCTTCCTGTTCATGAACATTTATCCACATTACATTTGGCAATTCCCATGTGAAAATTGTTCTGGGTAGATGAATTTTCAAATATGCTGTGAGTTAGCGTCTAAGTGCTTCTTTCCTAGCCTTGGAAAATATTTGTTTGTTATGGTAACAGCTATGTTGTATTCATCTCCAAATGGGGGAAAACGATGTCTTTCAATCTGTAGGCAATTCTCTTTCACAGATTTCCACAACTTAGAATTTTCTACACAAAGCTGCTGTACTTTTATTTCATATGTTGTCATAAACTAAAGAAAGTTTGCGTTTGTGCAAATCCCAATTCAAAGCAATCTGCAGTTACTTGTAATATTAATGGCTGGCCTGGATTTTTTTAGAGAATACTTTTCTACTATTTTTCTAAATCATAGATCAAGCTTGTAAGGTGATAATGTTTGTGATTTAGTTAAATAATTTTTAGTTAGTTTGTATGATGATGATAATTGAAAGGAGAATTTTCCCTAGGGTACAAAGCAAGATTTCATACAGCAGTAAAGCTCCTACACACTATGTTTTACTGAGAAAGTGATTTGATGTATTTATCCAGTCAGGCTTATTTCTGTTGCTAATATATTCTCTATATAAAATAGGATTCATTTAGTAGGCTCATTTCTTATATTGCAGCATCTAAATATGGTCTGTTAATCTGTCAGACTGCAGGGAGTTTGTGCTGAGGAAGGAGCGGGTTGACAGTCGTGTGCTCCATCATTGAGTGTTAGCGAAGGCAGCGAGGAGCGGGGGAAGCGGCGTGTGAGCTCTGCCGCCCTCTCCTGGGACAGAGCCGCTGACCCGTGCGCTCAGCGCCGCCTCTGCGCCAGCGTCACCCTCCGGGCTGAGAGGGCTTCGCTGGAACTATCGCAGCAGCACTGGTTCAAACACTTCATCCTAATATGTACAACAGACCATTCAAACCTGACTTGAGCTCAAGCCATGCTTTAAATCTCTGTATAATACTTCACCTGTGTGCCAAATCATAGATCGCATCTCATTTATTGGGTGGCATGGAAGTGCCTTTCAGAAACGTTTTGTACTTGGTTCTTTCTCATAAGACTGTGTTTATATAATTTTAATCGGCCTAGCCAGGAATTTGCAATCACAAATTGTGCATCAAATTTGTGTACTGTCAAAAATAAAGTATGGGGGTTATTTTATAACTGATCAGAAGATCTTGCAATCACTGCAGATTGCTGAAGCGTGCCAGATGTAATAATTCTCATCATTAGAATCAGGAATATGTAAAAGTATTTAGCTTGTCCTTGGTGACCTAGTTATTTGTGTATGTGAGAAAGGAAACATAGAACTTCTTTTGTTTAAGAGCTTAGAACCTATGCTTAACACATGCTTTTGTTAGCACAACATGTATTATAGATTCAATATTTAAAACAATGTTAATAACACACTGAGAACAGTCTGTTTTATTTCCTTACAGTGTCTCTGAAAAGTTTTCAGAGTTTTCCTGACTATCCTGTGCATACTGGATATTGATTTTGCATAGGGCTTCTCATTTCCTAATACCTGCCTGCGGTTAAAAGAAAATTTCACTTTTACTGCAAATTTCAGTTTTGCTCTTAGAAATACGATTAGGAAAGGGGTCACACTGAAAAAAGAATTGTTAGAAACATAATGGAATGAAAGCACTAACCGTAAGATTTAGCATGTCTAAAAGATTTTTATAATATTTTCCTGTTTGTAGGCACCATTGCCAGAACAAGAAGGACCATCTACTGGTACAGTAGGAACATTTGAACTGATGAGTTCCAAAGACTTAGCACATCAGATGACAATTTATGACTGGGAGCTCTTCAACTGTGTGCATGAGGTATGAGGATCTATCTATTCAGGGGGTTAGAATCTATTAGAAAGTGTTTAATTGTACATTGTAGGTTTTTGCATTATTTCCAAAACCTTCTCTAAGCTCGATTTTCAAAAATTCTACAATGAAGCCACCTACAAGTTTTGAAAATGTAAGACATCCTTAATTTTATAGGCAAAATAGAAGAATAAAGTTAGACTTCTTCTGAGCATGTACTGCTAGTTGAATTACTTTTGTTTGTTTTAAGGTATTAAGCTGTTTATATATATTTATAGTTACATTTTTTACCTATGCCTCAGCTATTTTATACTGGATTTGTAACGTGAATCCTCATCTATGCAGGTAGAAATGTAAACTGCAGAGCAAGTTTCAGGCTAGATGCTTGCTTCATTGTTCTTAGCCTCTTTCCTCTGTCCAAGAGACACAACCTCAAAAAAGAAAATTCCAAACTGTTTTCTCTTTCCTAGCTGGAATTGATCTATCACACTTTTGGAAGGCACAATTTTAAAAAGACCACAGCAAATCTGGACTTGTTTTTAAGAAGATTCAATGAAATTCAGTTCTGGGTTGTCACCGAGATTTGTCTTTGCTCTCAGCTCAGCAAGCGCGTTCAGCTGTTAAAGAAATACATTAAGATAGCAGCCCAGTGAGTATGCAATCATATGGGAGCTGGAAGTGAGGTTCGGTGTAGTCAATGTGCTTTTATTTTCTCTTTTCAGACAGCCACACAGAGTAGAGGTTAAAGCATTCTGTATTCGGTAATTCTGTCCATTTTCTTATGGGGCTGCATAGAACCTTGTTAATATATATTCTTCTTTCCTGTGCTACTCTCCATTCTCCTTGATCTATGATCTGTTAGGGCCATTTTTACACATCAAATTTGTGAGAAAATATATTTCAGTTCATTAGGAAAATCCTTCATTTACCCTTCCATACATTAGCAAATATTAGTACATTAATCAGTAAATATTAACAAAATTGAGCCGAATTTTCCTGAGAACAGAAATGGTTCTGGTGCTACTCAAGACAACCTCTCTCAGAATTGCCCCGAGTGGGAAAATCAAGAGGGGAGAATAAAGAGGTGTAGGACAGAGGTGGTGACACTGGTGTTACTTTCATTCTCTTTGGGATTTGCACTTGGGGAAGAGTAACCCCAAGCAGCAGCACAGGTTGTGGCTGACCTACTAAGGAGCAGCTCTGCAGAGAGGGACTGGGACTGTTGGTAGATGGATGACAAGGTGACCATGAGCTGGCAGTGGGCTCTGGGGGCCAGGAGAGCCAGTGGGATCCTGGATGCATGGGGAAGAGTGTGGCCAGCAGGTCAAGGGAGGTGTTCCTCCCCCTCTGTTCAGCCCTGGTGAGGCTGAGTACCCCGCCCAGTTCGGGCTCCTCAGCACGAGCAACACTGGAGAGGGTCCAGTGGAGGCCACAGAGATGATGTGGGGTCTGGAGCATCTCTCACAGGAGGAGAGCCTGCAAGAGCAGGGCCTGTTTAGTCTAGAGAAAAGTAGACTGAGAGGACATCTTGTCCATACATTCAAATATGTTGAAGGGTGGTGCCAAGAGAATAGTTCCAGACCCTTTTCAGTGATGCCCAGGCAGAATGAGGGGCAAGAGGCGTAAACTGAAACACAAAGACTTTCACCTCAACATAAGGAATAACTTTGTGTTGAAGGTGGCAGAGCACTGGAACAGGCTGCCCAGGGAGTTCATAGAGTCTCCCTGTCCATAGAGACATTCAAAACCCATCTGGACACATTCCTGTGTCACTTGGTCCAGGTGACCCTGCCTTGGCAGGGGAGTACGACTGGATGATCTCCAGAGGTCCCCTCCAACTCTAACGATTTTGTGATTCTGTGATTTTTTCCTAATACGTTTGTTTTAAAATGCAGACTATGAATGTTCTCTTTTGTTACTAACTGCTGGGTTTGAGGTTGGATAGCATTCTTTCTCTCTTCCTTTATTCCTATCCAAATTTAAACTGTTTGGAACTTTCATGCCAGAGATGTCACCCTTGACTCCTGAAAGTCAAGAGCAGGGCAGTGACTGACTTCAGAGGGAGCAGGTGTATATCCATGCCCTGCATAGGTACAGATTTTTATCATTGTTATACTCACCCTCCCTTTCCAGCTCATGGTGTATTTATTGCATTCATTGCTGTCTGAAAAACAGTTTGCTGAGGTTTGTAGTGTTTCTCTACAGCTCTCGGCATTGTAACTAGAAGCCTTTAGGCAGTTCTACTAACAGAGATGATGTTACTTGCAGTTAAACCAAGCTTTTAACTTTTTTGCATCATTAAACAGAGTTGTGTAAAGGAAGAGATTACTGTTGCTGCTGTGATGCTGCCCTCCTCCCAGTTAGTAATTGCACATAGCTGAAAAGTCTGTGTTCACATCAAAACTGGGGATCAGTGTGGCTTCTTCCTCCTGGACACCCTGCTCTGCAAGTACCAGCTTCCTTCTGGGAGCTTCTTTTGGCCCTGCGGTTGGATTACGATTGGTCAAAGCTGAAGATTTTAAAAATCTAGTGGCGAGTATGCAGGATCAGTTTTATATTTAGAACAGAGGACAGAATTTACCTCTTTAGTTTCTAAAAATACACGCACCACATATTCCATTATGTCACTGCACAGCGCAGGACTGGGAAGCAGCTGCCGGCCTGGCGGGCTGTGCCCAGGAGAGGGCAGTGGCACCCACACAGACGTCGGGGTCTTTCCTAATCTCAGGCATGAAATGGGAAAATGTTGAAATGTGGTCATTAAGATACAATAGTAATTTCCATAAACACTTGAAATCAAGTATCCTAAAAATTACAGTTAAATATCTCCTTAATAAACTGCCCTAGCCTGCGAGTTCCGCGGAGTCATGGGTTTAATCGTGTGCTATTTACAACAGCCTGACAACCTCCTGTTTACGTCCATGTTTCTGGTATCACTACAATGCTAAAAATAAATAGCTAAAAGCGGCCTGCTCTGCTGGGTCCTCTTTGTCTCCTAAAAGCAGAGAAATCCGAAGCACAAGATTTTCCTCTGTACAAACCAAGGGAGCGTGTTTAATTCCAGCCGCTGGAAAGGCACTGGGAAGTTTTGCCAGGCTGCTGCCCTCTGTGCAGTGCTGCCATGGTAACAGCTGCTACACATGCACTAAAACAAACACAAAGTGCACCGAAGTTAGAGGGGAGAAAAAGCCCAGACCTTGAAGCAATATCTTTGAGGAAGTTTTGCCTGTGAAGATCCTTGAGGCCTAATGAGAACTTTACCCTACCTAGAAGTACTAGACTCATTAGAAAAGTGTTCAGGGAGAACAGCTCAGTGCTGCACTATTAATCTTAGGCATGACTGGTGGTAACGAGATGCCTTGCACGTACTCATTTTCAAAGATAACTGCTACTGAGAAGCTTTTTTCAGTTCTGTGGCTTGAGGTGCAGATATCATTGCAAAAGGCTCATCATTCTGTCTGCCACCCCATGCAACCTTGATGTGTGCTCCCAGTCTGTGCAGGAAGCGCAAGGCCAAGTGCTGGCTCCAAGTGCTGTGCACATGTGCTTTCAGTTCCAGGAGCCAGTGTCGCCTTAGCATCTGCTGGAAAAGGATGTAGAGGTTACCAGGTTCATCTCTTTTCTCCAGCTATTGTAGGAAAAAACTTTCAAACAAAGGGGAGAAGTGAACTGTTTCCAACAGTGAGTTCTTCCCTTATTAATTGTATGAGAAAGGCCTTCTGAGATGTGCTTGCACACACTCTTATGGATATCTGCAAATACAGTTTATTTCCTCTTTGCAGATATATCCACAGGCTATTTAGAAGCCTTCTTGTGTATCAGTGTGCTCAGACACGTTCATTCAGTTTTTGAAAATCATTCTTTCCATACATGTGCATATGTTCTAAGCCCAAGGAGCCTGTGAGAAATTTCTGAAGTGTTTATAGAGAAAATGCAACGATGAATATGCTTGTGTAAGTACCAAGAGATTTTAACCACATACACGTTTGTTTTGGAGACCAGACTCTGTGTGTGTGTGTTTGCTATTCATCCAAACAGGAAGATTTTTCCGGTCCAGTCCGTTCTGTGAGACAGAGGGACCTCTGCTCTGAGGTGGTGCATTGTGGTGCTTTAGAGGATCCACTTTTTGACATTTTACATGCAGTTTATATGCAGCAGAGCCATGCAGCACTGTTTCTAGTGTCTTACAGGGGTCCTTTACCTGGAACTGAGCTATTTATTTTAGACCCTGTAGAATTTACAGAATACCTCGGATAGAACTGGGACTTGGTCAAATTGTATTGCTTAACAGATTCAAATTAAATATTGCAGATACAATTGCAGCTGCCTACTTTGTTTGAGTACTAGTGCTGTGTGTTGCTAATTATTTTACCCTGCCCTAATTTATTCCTAATCCTGTCATGGGCTGAGGACGGATATCCCTTATGGATTTACTCATGCCTAGGGAAGAGGTTATCACTGACAGCCTATCCTGTCTGTCCTGTCTGTTTTTTATCTTTATCTCCCCTCAGATCCACTAATGAGGCACTCCCTGACCTGCACCAGAAGATTAAGTTGATGTAGCTTTAGCATTTCAGTTTATTCTTTCTACCCTTGCTCACTGTCGCTAATCTGATATGGGAGAATTTGTATGAGCAGCTCTGCCAGAAGATCTGAGAGGGCAGCAATCTCCCAACAGAGAGACCAGCATATTGGAGAGATCATTTATTCACGTGCTCAGTGTTCACACAGTGCAGACACAAGTGAGGCCAAGATCTAAAGGATTCACCCACTCAATGCATCCAAGTCTGGTAAAATGGAGGTACAGAAAGAATAGAATGGTGTGGATGATGGATAATGGAGAATAGGATGATGTGGCAATTATGGAGTCAGATAGTAGGATGAGATGATTGTACTCATTTTGTCTGAAGCTAAGGACACCTCAAAGGAGCTAAGAGCTTTGATGATGAATTTAAAAATATGAGAATCATAGATTGAATCTCGTTAAAGTTTTCTTGGTAAATCACAGAATCATAGAATAGTTTGGGTTGGAAGGGACCTTAAAGGTCATCGAGTTCCACTCCCCTTGCCATGGGCAGGGACACCTTCCACTAGACTGGCTTGCTTAAAGCTCCATCCAACCTGGTCTTGGTCCCTTCCAGGAATGGGGCATCCACAACTTCTCTGGGTAAACAGTTTCAGTGCCTCACCACCCTCACAGTAAATAATTTCTTTCTAATATCTAAACCTATCCTCTTTCAGTTTAAACCATTCCCCCTTGACCTGTCCCTCCATGCCCTTGTCATAAGTTCCTCTCCAGCTTTCTTGTCGGCCCCTTTAGGTACTGGAAGATGCTCTAAGGTCTCCCTTGGAGCTTTCTCCAGCCTGAAAAATGCCAGCTCTCTCACCCTATCTTCACAACAGAGGTGCTCCAGTTCTCTGATCATCTTTGTGGCCCTCCTTTGCACTCACTCCAGCAGATCCATGTCCGTCATATGTTGGAACATATGCAGAGCTGGACACAGAGTCTCACAAGAACAGAGGGGGAGAGTCACCTCCCTTGACTTGCAGGCCATGATGCTTTTGATACAGCCCAGGACACGGTTGGCTTTGGGGGCTGCAAGCACATATTATCAGCTCATGTAAGATTTTTGACCACCAGCACCCCCAAGTACTTCTCCCCAGGGTTACTCTCAGTCCATTCTCCACCCAGCCTATGCTTGTGCTTGCCCTGACTCAGGTGCAGGACCTTGCACTTGGCCTTGTATTTCAAGAGGTTCACACAGTCCCCCTCTTAAGCCTGTCAAAGTCCCTCTGGATGGCACGCCTTCTCTGCAGGGTGTCAGCTGCACCACACAGAGATGTTAAACCCCAACAGTCTCAATACCAACCCTTAAGGAAAGCCACTCACAGCTGAAGAAACAGAAACTGAGGTGCTGAAATTGGATGTTGGCACATCAGTTGAGAAAAATAAGAGATTATTTGCAAAAACCGAGTCAGATGCAGTTTTAGGAGGTTTCTTTTGATAGGCTTCGTTCTATCTCTTCTCTTCCTATTAAGTCAGTGAGCCAGTGATGCAGACCCAGCTGAGCAGTTGCATTGACTGTGCTCATCAGATTGTATCTGCCCCTTCATATGGCATGTTGGATCTTCCATAGTACTCAATTACGTGTTCCAGTTTTTCCTGACTGATAGCAAAATCCTCCTTTGCATGAGAGATGGAGTGTGATTTGGAGCTCCTTTTGCCTGGGACCTCTTTAATGATGCTGGTAACAAATGGCACTTCTTTTCCTGAAACATACTAGAAATCCCAGAATCTCTAAGTACTAGAAATCATGTACTGCAGGAGAGGTCTCTGGCATGGGCCATCTCTAGACAGCTGGTGTTCTCCCTTTAAAAAGACTCAGTGGCCCTGTAAACTGCAGTGAAGATTGCCTAAGGAGAGCTTAGCTGTTCAGAAGCTGTCAGCAAGTTCTGCAGCAAATAAGGTTATAAACAGTTGTTTACATGTTTTCTGGTATCCCTTGGGACTGAATTGAGCCCAGTTTCAGGACTGTGTTTCTGGGTGGGAAATTATATCAAAGACTAGAACTCCTTCCCAAAAAGTGAAGTACCAGCAGACGCTGGTGCCCAGTGAAGTAGAAGAAGGGAGGTCATTTTAGGAGAGAAGGGAAAGACGCCTCCGGAGTGTGGTGAAGTGCTAACACATTGGTGAAGAGGTATCTGCAGGCATGCTGGCCGGGACTGCTTAAATTCAGTCACACCTTAGCTAGATGTCTGGGTTCAGCTCTCTTAAAATTGTCATAAGTACTGCTCTGACTGATCTATACAACTTAAAACCTGGCCCTTTGTGTTTCAGCTGTAAAGAATACAAAAATTTGAATTCCTTTTTCGCTATTATTATGGGACTGAGTAATGTTGCTGTGAGCCGTCTCTCATTAACATGGGAGGTAAGTCTTTGCTAAAATCCTATTCCAGGAAGCTTGATGGGGACTTGTGCTTTGAGTTAGCAAAAACATGAATTGGGCCTTTATTACTGACAAAGCTAGATTTACTAACTCAGCTCCTGACCATAAGCCTTAGCTAAGGCTGGCAGTATTTATTAGTAAGGCAGTATACTACACCTATGGATGTGCTGAATACTCACAGGAGTTAACAAGAGTGACAACAGCGGCTCCTGTTGCTGAGCTAAATTGCCCAACAGGATGAGCAAGCTAGCCAGCTAACCTCTTAGATCAGCCCATCCTCTGTGTGCCTTTACTTTACTGGTGGTTCAGTGAGATCACTCCACTGATAATTCTCTTAAATTCATCCTCTGTTTATGCATATTATTTTCTGATCTCCACAGGGAGATCAGAAATGTGGGTTTGTCCTAACCAGTTCTGGTTTTCTCTCTGACATGCATTTCCATGCTTACTGTCAGTTTGGTCTTCATTCTCAGAGCTTCCACCTTTTTCTATGGCTTTGCTCTTCTGCATATGAGTGTATAAAAAAGGTGCAGCGTCCAGCACAGTGTAACCACTGAGAACATACTGGTTATCAAAAGCAGTACGGATTTAAATGTGCATTTTAAATGTGTATTTTGTTCATTAGAGCTTCCAAATAACTAGCATGACTGAGGTTATTGATGCAACTCAGAGCAAAATTTGAACACCTTTAAAAATGTGCTTTGAAACAGGAGGTGAGACTCACACATCTGAGAGTACACCAGTCCCATTTTCAAAAGTACATATATCATATACAATCAGTGCTACAGGCAAAGATTTTCAGTTTCTCAAAATTCTCCGACCCTTCATTTGTGGCTACTGAGAGGAGTTGGGAGAGCTGAGTACAGGACTAGAGAAGAAGGAATTGAATGTATATACTACATCTGAAATGGGCACCTGAGTGGAGGGGGGAGGAACAGATCATTTGTACACGTGGAGGATTAACTTGAGGTCAAGGAAATGTTATCACACTTTGGTTCTGTAGAGTAGTTGGGTTATGAAGAGAATTTCTGCAATTTGATTTTTAGCCAGAAAATAGTTAAAGACAAACATACCAAGACCTGCTTTTTTTTTTTATATTATCATGCATTTACATTAGTTGCATGCAGAAATTAGATATTTGCAGGTGCAAATGTCCAATTATACCACTTATTTCACAAATACCTAATCCGCATGCATATGCAAACTAGGCACACAGTTGTTGACACACATCATTAAAAATTAGGCCCTTGCTGTGGCACAGTGTAAATAGCTTGCTAGGGTACACACTCCAAATGTGGAAAGTATTGCAAAAAATAATTTCTGCACTATAAAGTCTCTATTAATTTTTAATGTTATCCACTGCTAATAGTAGTCTAAAAAATTCTGCAAATACAGAGGAATTTCTTACTGAAAATTAACTGACATATTCTGATTGTACATAAATTACAGTGATCTCTGAAACCAATTTATAACATATCTTATAGTCTTTACTATAAAGTTATTTAATCTGTATATCATAATATGCATGAGGGGGATAGAAAGTGTTTAAGTAAAGCCCATCTAATCTCAATCATTGCATGATCAACTGACCATTATTTATTTGTGTAGATATTGTGGACTGAAAAAATATTTGTTAATTTGTATCCCAGAAAGTGATAGAGCACCTTTGCTGCTAAGCATGTTAAGAATTTTACCAATAAATGCATCAGCATGAGAAAAAAACCTCCTGGAAATGCCCAGGCATGGCTATGAATGTTTGTAAGGGCAGTTCATCATAGGTATGAATAATTAAGCTGATCTGCCCCTATGAAAGCTGTGTGTAAATTATATTTTCAGATAGGCTATAATCAGGAATGTCCTGAAAGCATTCACATGAATTTCCACTTACATTCAGAATTCAGTGATTGCTATGTGAGCCAAACAAAAATCTGAATCTGAACATCCCAAAGGACTAAATTCAAGTCAGGGTTTAAATCAGGATCCAGGTTTCATGGCTGGTCCCGTCTCTATTTTTAATCTGGTTGCTAGGAAACATGTTGTATTTTAGATTAGCACATTGTTAGAAATATCTGGCAAAAAAAAGAGCACTTTCCTGACTTAGGGCGTTGTAGAAGGAACTGGCATTTACAGTAAAATTACTGCACTGATCAGATTTAATTAAGGTTTGCTATTTTTGTTTTTATTAACAGAAACTCCCAAGCAAGTTCAAGAAGATCTATGCAGAGTTTGAAAGCTTAATGGTGAATAGCAATAGATCCCTTATTCTATGCACAATCTGAGATAATTCTGTTTCTGATTTGAATTCTTTGATTCAGAACATTTTATATGTCCTTGTTTGACTTTAAGAAGTTTATGATCCCATTTTAGAGCTGCTAAAACAAGTATGTATGACTAATAAATTATACTCTTAGGAACCTACTCTGAGAGAACTTATGTACCACTCAAAGTTAATCTGGGAACTCAGAAAAGCCTTATCACATGTTTTCCAATAGTACATATGGGAAATTCTATTTTTCAACCTGGATTTTTCCAGGCAATACATTTTATTGCTACAATATATGCAAAACTGGATCTGCAGCTGTAAAGAGGGAGGAAAAAATGTGTGGTTTCTTTTATGAAGAATGTTTTTATAATCATATCTTACCTCGCTATTTGGCGTGAAAAATTGTTTGTGTTTAGTGGCTGCATTCTCATCATGTAACCAGTCTGGGAGAATGAGGAAAGGTGTCTGAATTTGCAGATGCACTTTTAAAGTCACAGGAAAAAATAATGTTTTTAATAAATGCCATGACATCTAAATGAATGCATATGGTGTCCTGATACATATAATAATACATATTAGTAATTATTTGATTTCTCTTTTTTTGTAAGGATCCATCAAGAAACCATAGGGCCTACAGACTAACTGTAGCTAAATTGGACCCTCCAATAATTCCTTTCATGCCACTGCTTATAAAAGGTAAGCTTGGATGTTACCAGAATTATTAACTTGAAAGCTATTTGTCAGATATCTGAAGGATAAGAGTAGCAGCAAGAAAAAGCAAAAATCAATCTCAGTGTGAGGTATAATCTTTTTCCATTATGAAAAGCATGACACAGAGACAAGAAAAACTGCTCTTGTACATCTGAATATCATAGCTCAATTTTATTAGTCTCAGAAATGCTGCAAATTAAAACCTAAATGTTTTGCATTTACAGCTGCTACAATTTTGTAAGATAAAACATTCTGCTGTTTTGTATTGCCATGATTCAGAAATGGGCTTTTATGTGTCTTTTATTTCTATACAGACATGACGTTTACTCATGAGGGAAACAAGACATTCACTGACAATCTAGTAAACTTCGAAAAAATGGTACGTATGACATATTTGAAAGAAAATGTAAAAAGACTTCCCTGTTCTCCTCTTCAAGAGTGAACTTCTCAACATTGACTTCCAGGGCTGGAGAAAACGAAGGCAGGACCAGGACCTGGCAAAAATAGCCTGCATTGTACACAGAGCCTGGGGCCTCTGGTTTTCTGGAAAGCCTCACAGAGGTGGAGAATAAACTGCCCACTGAGCCATGCACAGCCAAAATCTTTCCTAGGAAAGCAGGAAGCAGAGTTGTTAGAGACACTTTTTAACAGTTTGGGACCAACCTGTGATTTTAACCGCTGTTCCTTCAAACAGGCCTGAACTGCCTCAGGCTGGCAGACTTCTGCATTGCTCATTGGAGAATGAAAGAAGCATTGAAAAGAACTTGCACAACATCTTTTTTTCTTCTTTCCTTTGAAAAATGAAAAGAGGTGTCTGTGGCTTGATTGCTTTCATACTGGAAAGGAGAATCAATTACAAAAGGCTAGGGTATGCTCAAATTTGGTATAAGTCCTGCACCTAAGCTGTTATTATTTCAAACACCATTGTCAAAGAACTGCAGGCAGGCAACTTTTCATTGCAGAAGTCTCAACTGAAACTTGAGTTTCTCAGCAGTGAGAAGACATTTTCTTGGTTGCTAAGGCCATGTTCCTCATTAATGTGGTTAATAACACCTGTATCTGAGAACCTGCATTAGCCAAACCTAGCTATGCCATCTTCACAGCAAAACCAAACCTGACTTACTGCTCTGGCAGTAAATAATAGAATCACAGAATCAGTAAGGTTGGAGAAGATCTCCAAGATCTCTCTGTCCAACTGTTAGCCCTAGAACCTCTAGGTTCTCCAGTAAACCTTGACTCCGAGTGCCACATCCACAAGCTCTTTGAACACGTCGAGGCATGGTGATTCCACCACTTTCCTGGGCAGCCTATTCCAATGCCTGAACACCTTTAAAGTGAAGAATTCTTTTCTCACATCCAACCTAAACCTCCCCTGGCACAACTTGAGGCTGTTTCCTCTCAGCCATTCAGCAGCCACTCTAGAGCATATTTCCTCTGGCACCTATATGTGCTTGTTCTTAGTAGTACAGTAATCAGAACCACTCCATTCCACTGGAGTTACATAACTCCAGTTATTTCCACTGCACTGTGGAGGCATTTGTCTGACCCTCTGAGCACTGATAACTGCAGAGGAGAAAAATAGAGGACTTTTATCTCTTTAAAAAAACTTCACAGAAAAGTGATCATCACTCTGAGTGAATTCTCTTAGATTTTAATCTGTAGCTCTGTCCTTGGGTGAAAATACCCCTTTACTAAGTTGAGACATTTTGTAAGTAAATGGCAGTGCTAATGCCTGAGTAAGGGCCTGACCTCACTTTGCAATAATGGCATTCTCTAATTGCATATGCAGACTGTGTTGCCATCTCCTTCCAAAGGCCTTGAGTCTTCTACCTGCAGAAGAGGACTTTTTTTTAGGACTGCCTCTTCTAATTAGATATAATCATATAGATAGTAAATATTTTAGGAAGCACAAAGGGATCTGATTTGCTTGGAACACCTCCAAAGCAGAAAGGATGGCAGCTGCATTGCTATAGCCATGGTTCTGTGGCTGGCTCCAGCACCTCCACCTCACTTGGCCTGTTTACACCTCCTGAGCCAGAAGAGCCGGTACATCCACTGGCCTCAGAGCTCTGTACTTCAGGCTCTTTATGCCTGATTTTGTGTAAAAGACATTACAGGAGGGAGGAGCTCTTCTGTAAGCACTTCCTATAGACAGAAGTTCAACACAGGTTTGTCTGCTCTGTACCACTCTATACCACATTTTGGCATGCCCTAGGCCAAGAGTGAGTTTTATAGCTGCTTAAGCTGATCTATATCTAAGTTGCTGCAGATCTGCCATCTTTGCCCTAATCTGCTCATTGTCTTATCGTCAAAAAAATCTTACCCCCAGAACAAGAGTTTACTAGTAGAACCCGATACTGCAAGAATTTAGTACCAGTAATCTGAGTTTTGATCATTTTCTTTAGGAAAGGAATGTGAAAATCAGTTAGTCTATTTTTGATGCTGCATATTTTTTAAGGAATCAGTATTATGTCTCATGTTCCTCAACTCAATACCAGAAAGAGAAACATTCTCATTTTATAGTATTCTAAGCCTTTCTTTGGTTGGAACTCTACCTAAAATCTCATTCTGCTTTTTCTCCAGGCCTTAATACAAGTATGTATTTTGTATTTTTATTGTTCTTCACTAGCTCTTCTGCATGCTTCAATGGTGCTTTTACTGCCTCTCTCAACCCATAGCTGTTCAGAGCAACCTGTATTCAAATTCCACCCACATAATTCATTCAAATCCTACTGTGGACCTGGCAGTTTTTAGCTTTTTGCATATGTCATCAGGTCAAGCAAAGAAGAAAAGCCTACTGTTAAACCTCAGTCACTGCCGCCTACTTGCGTTAGGCTTACAACTGTCATAGCCACACATAATTGCCAGATATTAAACTGTGAAGACAAGACCACTCAGCCAGATAACTCTCAGATAAATTCTCCTCTCTTTTAAATAAGTATAAGCCCAAGGTGTTTTGTGATGTTACTCTGCCATTTTCAGGAGAAAAGTAGAAACCAGATTTTTTTCCTCACAGGAATCATGTCCTGCCATTTGTTGTTTCTGTCTATTCTGCTGCATGATATTCTGTCATAAGCAGAACATCATGCAGCAGATAAGAGATTCCTTAGAATGTTGCTGGGAGCCACTCTTACTGATCTTTCTGACACATCTTGGTTCTCTGGAAGATTATTTCCTTTTATGTTTGCTGAAGTTTATGAATAAAAATATCTGGCTAGTTGCCACTGGTGGTGCCACTTGCCACTGGAGGAGGTGGGTCCCTCTGACTCTCATGTAAGCACAGTGATGAAACTGAGAAGAGCCTCTGGCATCATGTCTGCATTCTCACCACAGAGCTCTGATCCCGACAGCTGATGTGCTGCTGACAACTTTATTCCTGTAACTGGCAGCCAAAAGTAGAAGTTTGATCTAGTGGCATTTCTTCAGCCGAAACAGCTTCCTTTAAATCTTTTCTGGTTTTTGATGTTTCTGTTATTATTTATATTAAATGATGCATCTTAAAACATGCAGGAGCTGTCAGGCAGTGTCTGAGCCAGGAGCTCCCTGAGTGCCAGAAACCAAGGCCTGGTTTCCTAAACATTTGTGTTTCATGGCTGCTTGAGCTCTGCTCAGATCTCTCCTCGTGGCTGGGGCATGTGTTGTTTCTTCATGGCTGGGGAATTCTGTGTGAATAGGCTTTTGTCATAACATAGGAACTTGCACTACAGCTTTTTTCCTGAAGGAGACAGGAGGGCACTTACACAATCTTTCTCTTGTCCACAGCCATCTGTTTTCACAGAAAATTGGTAGGAGCTTTCTTGTGTTTGAAAACTCTGGGTTCTTTTTTCAAATTGAACAAAATTATCTAGAGAAGAAGGGAAAAACAGACAGATGGTGTTGAACCACATTAGCCTAGTCTTTTTTAGCAATTCAAGCTAACAAGGAAAAACACTGAGTCAACTTCTTCCTGCTATGCTTTCCTATATATTGATCTTTTCAGTGGTGGAGTGACAGGACTGTGGTATTGGCAGTAGTATGGGGACATCACTCTGCAGAGCATTGCTGAGCTTCACCTGCTGCTGCCTTTGTGACTGCCTGCTCTCTCTTCCCCTTCCCATCTCCCGATCCTTACAGATGTCTTATCTGGAGGAGGCTGTTGAGGAGTGAGAGGACAGGGACACCTAGCCAGGGAAGAGAGTAACCATGTGTGGCAAAGCCACAGCTATGGGTAAAGAGGGAAGTTTGTAAATAGACCAATTTGGTTTGTACAAGATGTGGGGAAACAGTATTGAACATGTTAGAAATAGGTATGCTCTTTGTCTTTGCACTATATTTGTGCTCTTTACTCATGCCATTGCATGAAGCCTTAAAATCCAGCTTGGAAAGTGTTATTTATACGTTTGTCAATAAATAGACAAAATTACTAAAATTACTGGTCTTTATAGGGCAAGTTTTTAGTAAAAGGCTTTGTCTTCAATAGCAAACAAGACATGGTTTTAGAGAAGTATTGAAAGTCTTTTACTTACCTCACTGCAAGAAGCTGATGAGGAGAGGCTGCAAGCTGTTTCCACCATGGTGTTGCTCAGATGTATATTCTAGTTTGGCATACATGCCATGACACCAAACCACCTGCATCTCTTCTCCCTGGAGAGTTGACAGAACGTGCTGTAAGTGTGCCTTTAGAAGACTCATCTTTGTAATAACTGAAGATGTACTTGTTACAGAGTAGCAAAACTTGTAAAGCTTTTTAAATACTGTAGTTTTAGTTTGGCAGGTGGGGAACATTTTGAGAGCTGCAAGTGCATGAAAGATACAAAGATGGCAGTAGGCTGCAAACACAATTAGTTTGTGATCTAGAATGACCCTCTTCTCAGGTGAAGGCAAGCACCCAAATAGCACCAGTGGTAATAGTTCCTGTAAACTCTGTATGATTTAGCAGATACAGGATAACCTACAACCTGCAGCACATGGCAATGTACACCATTTAAGTGTCACTGCTTTTATAGATATATATTTAGAAAAAATTTACAAGCGCTTTCCTAGAATTAGGTCTTGGCAGGGAAAGGAGAGGAAAGTACTAAGCATGGCTGTCCTTAGGGATAGTCAGTATTTCATACAAGTGACCACTTACTGATTTCATTTTTTCAAACCTCAGCTGCATAATTGCACTCTGACTGCCAGTACAGAATTTTGTATTCATAGACAAAGGGAAGATGCAATTTGGGAACTTTATCAGTGCTGTTTCTCAAATCATCAGGGAGCCTGAACAAAGATTACTTTCTGTGACACCTTCTCCATATGACATTACCCAGCATTATCTCACGAATAACACCTGTAGAGGGAGCAGAAGTCAGGAAAAAGCTCTGGAAGTGCTGACCTGCCATGGCAGCACAAGATAGTGCCATGGTGCTGACCACTGATGCTTCTTTTTGTCAAGCCTCCTCACCCTTCAGGTGCAAAAAGAGGATTAGAGAATTTGTGCATACTTGTTTTCAGGTTTTGTGGAGATGAACAAAAGGGAATTCACACTCTTATCCATATGCAAAAAAAAGGGCAAACATTCTTTAATTTTTGGAACATAAAGATTATGCAAAAAGTGTGTGACTAAAGCCCTTCATAGTTTTCAATGGCATATATGAATATTTATAATATTTAGCAACCTGGGTTTGGAATGGATTAGAAGATAATGTGCTGGCCTGCTGCCACATTCCAGACTAAAACTTGAAAGGGTATTGTTGTGTATACACAGCATTCTGGTAGTAGCCATTACTTGTAATATTATGCAGTTGGTTCTATTTCAGAAAGATCCAAATTTAGGTTTGTATGGCTTTTTGATAGTGGTCTTGCTTAGCACTGTGAGTAAACAGAGGTTAATCTTTGCAGGCATTGACTAGAGGTAATCCTCTATTTGAAGAAAAACTGTAAAGAGCAATTATTTATTTTACTCTTTTTGCTCTTGGGAATTTGTTCTCAAAAAAAGCAGAACATTCAGAATGAATACTGTAATGCAGTACTGTACTGAAAGAAAAATTATGGGTGTGTAGTGAAAGGTTTTAAAAAAGTTTTTGCTATTTTCAAATTTGCCATTATATGGGCTCTTCTAGGCAAGGAAAATGGAAGTGGCAATGGATTTGTCTGACTTCTGGTTAAAGGCTGAACTGCCTGGTTTCCTTCAGTTGGCTTAATTTTAGGGGGTTCTTTTGCCTTTTCCTGAGGATAATGTGATGCAATCTGTGCATTCAAAAATATCCTGGCAATGATGAAATACAAACCAAAGAGGAAGTGGGTGTTAAGGCTGAATAAATGGAGAAACTGTGGCCCAAAGACAGCATCACAAGCCAATGGGGAGATTCTGAAGCATTATGTAACTTTGAAGAGCTCTTTTCACATTACTTTTTTTCCAAGTGCTGTTCTACTGTCTCATAATATCTACTCTCATAAGCTCCTGATAGTTCCTCTTTGTAAGGTATGAAGTGAACAGAAAAACAGGTTATGAAACAAAAGAGAAATTTCCCTTCCTGAATCTCATAGATAAGTTAGTGTCTTCTTTTGATGCAAGAAAACTAGAAACACATACAGAAAAATTGTTCAGATGGAAGTTTTGATTTGCATTTGATTGGATCGGACTGAAAACCCAACACTGTTACAAGCAGTGTGTTCTGTCTCAGCTCAGTATCTTAAGTATTTAGGAGGTTCCATTGAAGTCAATGGAGTTTATTCACATGCTTAATGTTAAGCACCTGTGAGAATGTTTACAAGGTAAATGCCTTAGAAAACCTTCATAGTAATAATGCCTTTAAGAGGTATGAAAATTGCCATAGGATAAAATTTACTCTTACTTGAATTATACATGTAGATACATAGGACTTTAGGAACAACATAAGCAGATCTATATCCAGATTCCCTAGATCTGTTGGGAAAGTGTGTTTTAGAATTAACATATTTTAGATCAGTTTCATTTGATAATACAAGGTTGTAATTCACAAACATTTAGCATGTGATATGTCAATAGTGTTTCTTATGCTGACCAACCAACCCATTTTTTCATGCTTGGCAGTACACTAAAATGTCAGAGGTTATGCAGTATGTATGTAAAGAATGTCTTACATTGGTGCTTCCCACTTCTGGAATGACAGATTTCACAAACTTATTTCAATTGTAACATTTTCATTTAAGATTATAATTGTGATTTCATTTAGGATTATAATGAATTTAGAGAAGCATATGTCCCAGGTTTTATTGTTTACTAGTAAGAGAGATATAATTTCATTTTATGAGAGTTTATGACTAAATAGCTTGTAATCTCACAGTATTTCCATAATGTATGAAGCAGCTTGGTGAGAGTGCACTGTGTTAGAAGATGTAGCTTTGTTGGAACACTGACATTAGAATCTGATAGAGAACAGCATTTCCCTCCTCTACTTTTTCTTAACCTAAGCAAAAGAAACTGAAACAAATGTTGTCCTTACAACAGAGATTGTCCTTATAACAGGGATTGAATTAAACTATCTAGTTTACTGCTGAAGTTTCAGTTTATTTGACATTATGTAGAACAACTAATTCTGCCCCATACTGGTGGGTATATTATTTCTGTGGAGCTAATCACAGAAACCAGTTAAAATTCTACAGTCCAGAATTAATATTATGTTTTACAACTTACCTTGATTCTCTTCTTAAAAACTATTGTAAAATAACATCTGATTTATCACAGCAAGTGTATTGATTGAAACGGAATTGAATGAAATTATGTCTTTTTCGCTGAAGAGGAGGCACAACCAAGAAGGACTGAAGTGACTTCTGCTTTTTTTTTTGGTGAATTGTCAGTAGAAGGGTACATCAAAAGTGAATCCACTTTTCGAGTGGAGTAAGATACACTAGTGCAAAGTAACACTGTGTAACAGGTCTGTTTATGAAACTTGGCTGCAGGCCACAGTACTGACAGTGGCCTTCTCACTTATGAACCGTGCATTCTGCCAGTGGAATCACCCTCACGTGATCATTTACACTGTCATTTTCCAGGAAGACTGCGTTTTAAACTCAAGTTTATAGAAAAGGGGAAAGCTCTTTAATTGCTGAATGTGTTCTAGAAATGGCCTTGCTGTTAGGAACTGATGGTCTTTAAACTAACGTGTATATACTCCATGGTATTCCTTTCACTTTTTAATATGGTAAGATGTTATCAAAGAAATGCACATTGAAGAGGCTGATTTTCATTCTTAGTTAGGGCCTTTTACAGCATTCAAGCAAGGGAAGGAGTTCCCTGAGCGCATTTAAATTATACTCATGCTTATTTAAAGCCTGTGTAAATGCAAATCACACCCTATATATTAAAGTAGAAGCATTAAAATTATATTTTCATTCATATGACTGCCTTTATTGGCATGTGTCTTCACACTGAGGCACAGTTAGGTGCTTCGTTTAAATGATGATGAAATACAGTGCTTGTTCTCTGATTGCATCCCATCTTTTCCTTCCAGCGCATGATTGCCAACACTGTCAGGACAGTGAAATTCTGCCGAAGCCAATCTTTCAGTAAGTGTATTACAACATCTGTACTGTCGGCATTATCATCAGTAGCTGCAGTAATTACAGCTAATTCTGTGTGTACCAGAACTGAAGAGCCTGATTTCCAGTGATTCTTCCATGTTTGGATCCTGTGATTATTTTACAGGGTGAAATAGCCTTCAGGAAGCTCTAATAAACCCCTTCTCCTCTCTTTTCCATGCATGTGGAAGGGCTAAATATCTGTGAGGTCTCTACCCATCTGTCAGATTAGAGCCAGTTGAAATTAGCCACTGGATTCAGAAGTGGTTGGAATAAGTCTAGCACGCAGCAGCATACAGATACTTGCTTGGATAAATGCTGTTTTAATATGAAACCAGTCTGGAGACATGACCTTTATAATTGACAAAACTGCATAAGGCAGTGAATTTAAAACCTGTTTGTCAGTATAATTACCAGAACTTGCTTAACCATGTAAGATGACAGAGTTGTATGGTCAAACAGGCTTCTCTGTAGGTCTATCCCATCGAGGTGCACTGTCAGTCTCATTCACATGGCCATTTCCTCAGCACTTCATCCATTTCGACTCACAGCACCTTTCCTCTTTTTTAAACAACAGAATAAAAAATATAAAACTATATTTTTATAAAAATAGTTTCTTTCCACATGAGTCGAAGCTTAACTGTAGAAGATCTGAAGAAATTTCTGTAGAACTGCAGAAATTAAGAGATTTTTTTTCCTCCACAATCCAGGCTTTTCTGGCTTTGTGTCTTTAATTTTGATGTATTAAGCATGGGTGAGACCTCAACACATTTAGAAATGGAAGCACACTTTCATTATACATAATATAAGAAAATGTCAGTATATAGATCTACTGGATCTAAATTCCATGCTTTTTGTGTGTGTATGTGTAATGTATTGTAGATGCCTCAGTATCATTTTTCAGTTGAATTTAAATTACCTAACACGTATTACATTACACTGTAAGCTCTTCCCTGTGAGGCTGAAGATATTTAGAATTTAACTCAGTAGTATTCCATAACTGCTGCTTGAGTAGGTATAATGTGGTTAAGTAATGTAAACAGGTAGTAAATTCTGAGGCTTGAATGGGGTAGCCACTAAGCACTACATTATTACAAATATTTAATACTGAGCTAGAAATGAGAATATTGCATGAAAAGAGGCTTAAATTACATAATTTTGAATCTGTGAAAGTTGTTGGTTCAAAAGCAAATGAGCAGCTTTAAATTGTACATGTTAGATGTATAATTTATAGCTAATGACTGATAAGGTGATGTGTAAAACTGTAACCAAGGGCCATCAATTTTAGTAAATGTAGCCAAGGATGTCCAAGAGAAAAGTTAATTTGTGGGGGTAGTAATCAGAAAGACCGTTAGATATGGAGGAAAGGTTTCAAAGAGAGCAATCTCTAAATATTTCCTTTTTAACTCACCAAGATCTAGTCTTTCCTGTGACAGCTTGTAAGAAGTTGTGCATTTTGTTCAGGCATTTGTCCATTTATGTGTATCAATCCTACATCATTTCTCTTTCACCAGATCCTGATGCAGCCCTAACTAATAAAAACCATCAGGATGTTCGGAGCTACGTGCGGCAATTAAATGTGATTGACAACCAGAGAACTTTATCACAGATGTCTCACCGACTGGAACCGCGCCGAGCATAAACATGTGAAGCAATGATGAGAAATGATCTTTTATCCTCTCAAGGTCACTTGTTAAGAACTTCACTTTCTCTGCTACTGCACTGCCACTACAAAAAATAAGCAAAAACATACTCTAAGGTCTTAGGCAACGCACAATGTACCAGCCTGCTGGAGAACTTTGACTGAGGAAGAATTTATGCACTGTAGGTGTATGGGTGGCCATGTTGTGAACTGTTAATTCATCTTAAAGTGTAGTAAGTGATATCTCATATGGATTTAAGAAAGGCAAAAGATAAAATAGAATAGTTAGTGGGAAATGCACAAAAACTTGTAACAGTTCTAAGGTAGTTAGTGAGTTCTTCTCCCTAATTAAGAATCTGTGTTTTATTATTTATGCTTCAGGTCAGGACCAAAACTGATCATCAGTTTAGCTTGCTCAGCTACTGTTGACCTCAATAGAAGATGGATGTACGGATCTGATGGAATAATGTAGGTTCAAGAGCGGTTCAAGGTATAGTTGCATTCAGAGAAAACTTGCAAATATTTCCATTTAAAATACAACAAATGCTAAGAAAAATTCCTAATCTTAATTATACTATCTACTACTACAAGCAGTGTGGCCATTTCAGAAAACTGACAGGACTGAAAATATTTTGAATGATAAATAAATTAATCAGTGTTTACATTTTACTTCCTTCTTTTTAAATTGCCAATCAGGTTTTTACAAAATTCAGTTGAAAAGTAAGGTCATCAAAATCAATAGCATTAACGGCAGCAAAGGACCAGTTCAAAAAGAGCACAATATACACACATGGATCTCAAGATAATATTTTCCTGGATATTAAAACCTTAAACTTCAGCTAGGATTAATAGTGGCTGGTTAACACATTTTCTGGTCTTACACATTTACAAATATCTCAATTTTCAGGCAATTGTTTGCACTTTCAATAGACTGTAAATAAATGTCAATTCATTCTGTTCTAAAATATTTATTTATGTAATAGTTATTGTGCCAAAATAATTCTGGTTTATTTATTTTGTTTAGCATGTTATGAGACTGCAGCTTTTGTCTTCACACTTTGTGTGCATTTACATGTAGAAGTTGTGTGATCTATCTTTTCTGTAAATAACATGCAGTACCTTATTAAATGTAATTGCTGGAAAGGTTTAGTCACTGGCCTTATTTGCACTTTCAGCTTCATTCCTGCATAAATACCAATGCTACTAATTGGCTGATATATCAAACTTGGCTTGTCATTTGCTGGGCCTCAAACCTGCAGTTGGCCTTCATGCACTGAGAGATGGACGATGAGTTCAAAGCAAGTCAGATCCATCCCTGCCACGGGGGATGGCAGTCTGGCAGTGAGGCAACACCGTGGTCTAACACTTGTTAGCTCATTTGTTTCTCAGGAGAAAACATTTAAATTGGAGGGGTTTAAATAAAGAAGGGATATATTCTTAATTTTAGCTATCTGACTAATTTGTCCTGCTCGTCACTAATGTGAACACTACAAGTTATCTTATCTTGGGCAGGATTTTACCTCAGGTTGGCAAACTCAAGACCTTGGCTAATGTGGCACTTGAGAGACCTCTGGGTTCAATGACCACAGGGAGGTCTCTCAGGGCTGCAGCCATGAGAGGAGAGGTGGTCTGGCATGTGTCCTTTCCTCTCCTGAATGTGCCTGGGGACGGCTGTACTACTGCTGGGCAAGCCCCGATGGCGGCCAAGTGCATGCCAAGGGAGTGACGCTGTTCAAATGGCAGAAGTCTTTCCTATTGCATTCACACTGGTTCTGTGCTGTGAAGCTGGATGTCATAAAACTGATTAAGCCTGAAATTAGAAGTTGCAACTATTATCTCATAATTAGGCTTCAGAGATGACCTCATTGATATAGTCTACATTTTGCTTTGGATGCAGAGTATATTGTTTTTGGCATTGAGCAGGACTGTGTGGAATCAGTATACACATACAGATTTTTTTTTAATCTATAAAAATAATTACATTCTTTTAGTCAAAACAAATTCTG
The DNA here is from genome assembly GCF_052056855.1 of Sturnus vulgaris. Lineage (NCBI taxonomy): Eukaryota > Metazoa > Chordata > Aves > Passeriformes > Sturnidae > Sturnus > Sturnus vulgaris. Next base: position 20,803,714 of record NC_142249.1, on the reverse strand, counting down.
CAGAAGCTGAGAGTCACCGAGGAAATGCTGACACATAGAACCACAATCTGCTTGGTACCTGCATTCTGCAAAGGAAAGAATTACACAGTTAAAAAATATTCTGCAGCATGATGAAATAATTTATTTTAACTTTGCTGTCTGACTAGAAGTTCAACATGATTCAGAGGAAAACCAGCTAATAACATAGAGACAAATTTGTGTCTTATTATTTCAAGTGAGAAATATTTATTTCCATTTGTGCTGTTCGACAAATATACTTCATATGGCTTTTTCAGATACAGAATCTTCCCAGAAGCAAAGTTTGCAGTAGAATAAACTACAGGGAGACAATTAATTCAACAGGCATTTTTATCTTTGCAATCAATTGATAACATTTCTGAGTTGATGATTTTATTTGTTCCAGGTTTGTTCCTATTGTTTGGACTTTCATTTATTTCTGTGTTAGCTGGTTTATAAAGCTGCCAAGTTTTGGCTTGGCTCTGAGTATAGACCAATTCTTCACCCATTTAGTATGTTTTTATCCCCTTGGTTTATTCTTTCTTCTTTAGAACTTCTAACTGTTTTACTTATTTGTTGCCAACAGTCTCTATCGTGTAGTTGTATCCCGGTGATACAAACAGAGGTTTTATGGCACCTCCATATCAACAAATGAATGCAGTTTACCTACTCAATGAAACTGGTATCTGACATTTTTTAATTTTGCAATAAAGGGTGCTGTATAAATAATAAGTGTTGCTATCTCTGTATCTAACTCATTCAAGTGGCTCAGATAGTTGCTATGGTTCTGATCGCTGTCTACATGCCTAGAGATTAGATGAATAAAATTACCTTCCGGCTCTAGGATCTGTCCTGAGCTTCCCTTGCTCTCTGTGTTGACTTTACAATAGGAAGGCAGCTGTCAATATATTGCTCTTGCTGTAGGAAGTCTAAGCAACTGTTGCACTAGAGTGGAGAATGAATAGGAGCTCAAGAAACACTGAAATGTCAAAACGTCCGTCCTGACTTCACCCTGTGCTCGCAGCTGAGTCACAGCTTGTTCCTGCTCCACTGAAGACACCCCCTAGCTGCTGACTCTCAGGCTGCTCTGCAGGCCTGGCTTCAGGGAGTGGGGCAGTCCCCAGCACTGCCCTGCTCATGGTCCATCCTGCTTTAGTTGCAGCACTTGGCCTGGTTTTGGCCCTTGCCAGCTACCCCTGCAGGAGAGTGTCCAGCCATTACTTGTGGGGGGTCATGCAGCAGGGCATTTCCAGGGGCAGCTACAGAGCTGTCTGTCCTGTCTCCATCCTGCCCCCACAGATCTCCAGTAGGACCCACGGTGCTCTGCACCTCCATCACACCCACTTGCATGAACAGCATAAATGCTGCAGCACAGCCCCTTCCTCATTGCAACACTGCAGGCTGAACAAATATAAACCTGTTCTAAATGATGGTTATGGCTGAGGGTCACACGCCATTCAGTGCTGATATGGCTGGTCCTTGCTGCTTGGCATCAGGCCCCAGAGCTCCTGGTCCTGTTTTATTTATTGGCAGAGTCATGACTGTAGTATGAGTTTTCAGATGAGAGATGACCGGGAGGCAGTGTCCATAATAAATATTCAGTGCTGGGAACCACTGAGCCAGCATGGTGACACTTTGGGCATTTTGGAAAATGTTCAGCATTACAGGGTTCCGCTGTGATTTTTTTTTTTTTGCTCAGGCAGCATTAGAGAGCACAAACACCTCTGTTTAGGGCTGCAGAGCCTAAAGAATCACAGGGTACAGCTCTCCCTACCCTGGCACATTTCACTATTGTTGATTTGTTAGGATTTATTCTTTTCCTCAATGACTAGGCCCAATGTTGACAAAGGCAGAGAACAAAGGTTAAATCCAGGGAGGCTTGAGTCCTGCATACCAGAAGACTGCAACTGTTTGGTAAAGGCAGGATTCAAAAAAATTTCCATGGACATCTTGTTCAAACCCAGTCAGCCATAAAGATATGATAGTGCCAGATAAAAAAGTTCAAATGTATTTGCAGAACTCTGCAGATGGAGGGTTTGGGTTCTTTCTTCCTAGGTAAAATATTGCGAAGGCACACAGCCTCTTCAGACCAGGTACAAAGAAAAAAAAAATATGCTTCTTTTCAGAGACGCTGGCAAAACAACCTTTTAAGTACAAGAAGTTTAAATATAATTTAAAAATCTTACAAAATAAGTTAGAGAGAAATCAAAAGGTTTAAACTTCAGGGGTACAAAAAGAGATAATGAATTTTAGTTGGGAAAAAAATTAACAAAATTATAAATCTAAATTGTTAACACAGCTTCTTAGTAAGGTCAACTGCATAATATAGAGCACCTTAACCTCTTCCAGCAATTTTTAAACACCATGCAGCTTAAATAGACTACTTCTGAATTCAGCAGTATTTCTTCTGGGAGCTCTGAATGCAAATCAAGAGGTAATAGTAGAAGGAAATTAAAAGATGTGCTATTCTCATTTCATTTTTTATACTGATAATAGGAAAGCAGCATAGAGTGATATGGCAAAGTGAACCTCTAACTTCAATAGCTTTTCTTTCGCTGTTAATCTGAAATGCATTACACTCTGCCTTTTCAAATAATCATAATGTTCTTTACTGTAGCCTGCATTAAAGTTTAGCAGGCATAAGCAGCAGCTGCCACCAGAGGTCAAGGTATTAGCAATCAAAGAAAATAATGACCAGATTAAAAAGTTATCATTAAAATTGTGAAACCAGAAAGTTCTTTAGCAGCTTATCTTTGGAGCCCTGCCTCCAGGGCTGTAGCTGTTCCTCTGGAACCCCTGGCACCTCAGATGCCTCCTGATTGCATCAGTGTGGTGGGACTGGGCAGCCCCTGGCTGGGGTGATGACATTTGTGGCCTCAGCAGCTGGAGGGGACCCTCAGCTTTCTGCCTCTCTTGGAAAGGTGCAGCACTGCCCCAAACCAATTCCCACAGGACAGGGAGCTCTCTGTCGTGGCTAGTGGCTAAAACTGACATCAAGCTTCTCGCTGTGGTCAGTTGTAGAGGGGCACGCAGGGCACGTCGCCGCACGCTCTTACCTCACACTGTCCAACAGCATGGGGAGACTGGCTCCAACCCCACCTGCCCTGTGCACTGCTTCAGCAATTACAGCCCTCAGACATCTTCTACCTAAGGCAGCAACTTGCAAACCCACAAAGGAGCATAATCCAACCACGGTCTTGGCGGTTTGACTTGAGTGATGGGGGACTGCTGTAGAGGGGGAGATTCTTAAAAGGGGAAAAAGAGAATGTACAGCTACAAAATCTATCACTTACATCTAACTGCTGAAGGCTATTTCACAAAGAGTTGCTTTTTAATAGGCCTGGCACTCAAAGGTAATTTCTGAATTCAAAATAAACTCAGAAATTGACATGATAATGCATAAAGAACGAATAATTACTGACGCAAATTGGAATATTTTTCTTGGAAACTCCATGTAATAAAAACGTGACACATGGGGGTACTGGTAAGAGCTTGACCTTTTTTTCCTGGCCCTAATCCATTTGGGTCAGAGTGACAAAAAGCGAACCCTTTCTCACATGGTAGGGGTCAGTCAGTCGTGTTTAATTTTTTCCTCTTTTTGCTTTCAAATGCAAATAAAGCACATTACCAATGAAAATAATGATTGTAAGTGAATACCTCAATTAAAGGAAATTTACATAAAGATACGTAGGATAGAGGTGACAGTAGATATTTCAACATCCTAACAGACAATAATCCATTTCTTAATCAACTTCTGTCAATAATCATAAGCTTTCTGCTCTCCATGGTTTCCTCATTATAACACCACCTCTTGTGTTTTTAAATAGTTCTTTCTTCAGATGCTGTCCGAGCCAGCAAGTGAACCTGCTATCTGTATTTGCCGACTCTTTGTGTTTTTTCACAGGTGTACATTATTTCTGCACAGGACTACTGTCGGCAGCATTGTGGATGTTCTCAGATAACAGAGAGACAGTTTTGCCTTGGGTTTTCTTTAGATGTCCTCATTCTCTGTAGGATTGACCCTTGAGGGCTGCAGTACTGGCAGGTTGCTGTCTAGTGTCTGTTTGAAATACAACATTTCCTTCCATTTGTAATTCCTGCCCTAGTGTTTCTCCTGTTCCTCTTGTCTGGCATGTAACTCCTTTGTGGTGCTCCTGATCAGTTAGCACTGTTGCCAGAAACTAATAAGAGGTTTGCAGGGATTTTTGTTTCCCTCCTGTCATAACTAGAAACTGTTAATAGTGTGCTTGTGTTTTGGGCGAGTTGATTACCCCTTTTTGGAATCATAGGAAAAGGGACTGATATAGCTAAACAGATTTATCTACAGTAATGGCTTTTCTGAGGCAGTCTAATATTATGGACATTTTCTAGTCTTATTTAATCTCTAATACAAAGAGAAAAAAAATGTGATCTCCAATAGACAGATTTGTTTCTAATTAATGTCCAGTGAATTAAACAAGTAGCAAAAAATGTAAGCTACTGTCTACTACGGTACATCATTAAAAGGAGTTAATATTTTCTTTGTAATTCAAACAATTCCCTGTCAATGGTGACCAGAATTTTCATTATTCCAGTACCTGCATTTTCTTTAGAAGAAAGGTAAATTACATAAATAGTTTGTTAGTAATTGAATTAACAAAGAAAATATTATATGCTTTAAATAATTTGTTGAAGGTGTTGTTATCTTCCCTTGGTGGTCCTCAGAGGTGGGGGAATTGTGCCTGCTTCTCCCCAAATTCTGTGACCAAGGAATCAATTGGGAAAAAATGTAGAGAGAAATGAAGGGACTGTTGCTTCAGTGGAGCTCAGAGTGATGTGGATTAGAAAACACAAATGGGCACAGTTACAATAAACTCAGTACAGCTCTAAAACAAAGAAAACAGTGTTAAGTTGTATTACATTTTAGAGAAAAAATCTTGCCAAAATTACAACAACAAATTAAGTCCATTGGAGCAGAAAATTTAATATAAGAAGAAGTATGAGCTATATATATACAATTAAAAGTATGTAATGAAATGGTAGCTGAGCAGAGTACTAGTGAGTGGATTACAGCTGAGTATAATGATCGGCTAAAAATTGTGGTGCCAGAAAAAGATAAGAAAACCATTCTTGTAAAACAATCAAGAATTGGATTTCTTGTTAATATTTTGCCATCTCATGGCTATCTCATCACTAATTATATTGACATTTTTGTAGAAGTTATATGTGCTTTTATACTGTACACATGCCTGATCAAAAGATGGTGTACAAGCTGTAACCTGCCAGTTCTGAAAACCATTGTGCACAAAGCAGGTATTTGATCCACACCCATTGCACACAAGCATATTCTGCCACATGTCTGTATTTAGTCATTCTGGTCTATGTTAAATAATTTTGTGCTTAATAATTTTATAATTAATTTATATTTAATAGTATATTTATAATTTCATGTTAAATATACCATATAGGCACTTTCATAAAATCCTTGCTTAAAATTTAAAAAAATTAAAAATCCAACAGGTAAGAAAACAACAGTAAATATGAGTCTCATAGATGGATGATGGTTGATAGAAGCTCTTTCTTCATTCCCCATGAAGGACAAGTAGAAGCCATTTCCCACAGGACACCAAAGCAAACAGGAATCACAGTCTTGGCTGTGTGAGCATGGAAACTGCATGCAGCATCAGGCTGGTGTTTGTGGGTGCACACTCACCACCTCATGTACACCAGGAACGGCAAGATTTCCTCTGAGCCAATTCCAAAGACAATTCCTTAGATTTTCCACTTGCTGTCACCCAGAAAGAGAAAAGGCAGCTTATTTTGGCTAGCAGTACCATGCAAGTTGTCTTTAGTCATGAAACCAATCCGGCTAGTTATGTTTTGGGGTGTAACTGCAGAGATGTGTGATTGCAGCATGTGTAGACATACCTTTATGTATTCCAGTCTGGAAAGCAAGCAAAAACAATGTAGAGAGGGTTTTCAGGTGAGCCATTTGTCCACCTCTTTCAGATCACAAACCTGATGGAACAAATGGCATAAACTGAATGCCACCATGTAGTTACAGCTAACATTGCTCAAAGTATCTAGATTAACACTAGCATACACTAGTGCTACATCTTCTATAGCAGTGTGTACAATCTTCCCAGTATATCCCAGGCATGACTTCCACCATGGTTTCTGGCCAATTTTTTAAGCTAGAAATGGAAGCAAGCCATAGCAACCAAAGAAGCAGCCGTGCTTCAAAGAAACCTCCGTATAAAGCCTGAGATGAACTCTGGGCCAGTCTTGAAGGAGAACTGAAAAATACGGAGCAGGTGTCCACCTCCAAATTATCTGTGTCTAGAGTTTCACATACAGTTTAAGCTGGCATAAACCACCACGCTGCTAAAAAAGCACTTCCAGGCTCCATCCCCTCTCAGCCGCTTTTATCAGCCCCTGTTCCTTTCCTGCCTTTGAGCTGGCACGAGTCTTTGTGCAATTGCCTGATGACCTGCATTCTGCTCTGAGTGAAAACTGATTTGTTTTCTCTGCAGTAGCTTCTCCTGCACAGCCCAATCCCTTGTGCAGCCGTGCAAACAGCGTGCTGGCAGAAGGTGAAATGGGCAGCACAGCAGCAGGAACAGGGCTCGACAGGCAGGGCAGGGCTGTGCCTTGTGCTTTTGGCAGGTAGGATGATTTAAACCACCTGGACATATGCATGACACTGTATTTTCCATGTTGAAACGTGGTGAGACATCATTACACAACCTGTAATGAGATGTAAAGGGACGATTCATATGAATCCTTTCAACTCTAAAATTTAGTTAAAATTTACTAGAGCTGCCTTTATCCTTTGCCAATTTTTGTGGTTTTACAATAACTTTTGTTAGCTTTTAAATATTTTCTTTTTCTGCCTGTCCCATGTCAATTGAAGAAGCCTGAGATTAGGATTGAGCTCTCCAGAGGTAACTTTTGAGTTTCTCTGTTTGAGATTGCTGCCTCAGAAAGGAGGGAAAACATACCATCATGTGTTAGCTCACTGTTCTGTATAGTAGTATGACCACCTCAGAAGCTGCCATTGCACTGGTTTCTGATCTTTTCTAGCTATTTTAAATTTAATTTTCATGATAATGGAAATACAACTCGAAAATATCCAGTCTCACTACCCAGAGGGGACAAAGAGTACAAGCTCCAAAATGCACACTTAAAAACTTGTTGTAATAGTTTCAGCTTCACAACACTGAAGCACTGGGGTTGGACAGTCCTTGTGTAGACGTTTTTGCTTTCTCTTACTTGTCCTCTACTAGACCAGGTGCAATTATATGATTTAAACAAGTGGCATGTTAACACATTGCCTGATGCAGACTCTGCACTCCTACTCTTGAAGTAGAAAATATTAACCACCCCCTCATTTCTCATGTGCTACTGGAATAGTTTATTTAGGCCCTGCAACCAGGGCCTAAAGTCACATATGGTAAATCCCTGCTCTACAGATATACAGCCATGGAAAATAAAAAATGCCCAGACAAAGCACAGTAGGCAACTGACCTCTGAATGCATGTGCTCAAGGAAAATTCCTATGAAACAGGTGATTTAACATTCAAAGAGATTTTTAAATCATTTGACTAATTGGCAATTCCCTCTGAGAGGAAGGAGAAACATTTTAGTTACAGCATTTAAGAGACTAAGTATGTGGCACCTCTCCTCCTCCAGAGCATAGTTTCATGTGACTTGTGTTTGATATTTGTGTGTTCCTTTAAAATGTGGCACTTTTGACTGGAGGCTTCTCCAAGCTCACTACATATCAGTTCATAAGAAAGCACGAGCACTCTCAGATCAGACAAGAAGTGCCTGTAACTGCAGTATCCAGGGGAAGCCAAAGCATGCTGACCTCCTTCACTTCTTGTTCTGGCAATACTGACCCTATCTGGTGGGCAAAAGGGGGTCACCAGTGCCTGCTTTTTGACTTCCTTACTGTCTTCACATACTTTCTGCACTGAGTGCTCAAGATCTTGCTGAACTTTATTCCTACTATTATGGTTCAGTGAAATGTTTTATTTTAAGCACAGAAAGTATTAGTACTTTTAATGGATATTAGTATTTAATGGATATCGGAGGCTTTCCCCCATGTTTTATTAGTTGTGCCAAACTAATGCAACATAGGGGAAAGCCTCTGATATCCATTAAATACTTATATTTCATTAACCAGTGAAGTGCTCTTCTACCATATATCTTTGAGATGTACAATTAATGGATATAGTTCAGTGGGATGCTGCACAACTCGTGAATCATTGTGCTACACGACCAGTTTTATATGGCAGATCTACACATGCATGTAACAACAGTCAAATATGAGAGATAGTGAGGAGCTTCAGTTCTCCAAAGAATATAAAATCCCAATGTGCTATCAGCAGTAGATGACCTGAGGAGTGGACAGTAAATCAGTGCTAGGCACTGAGTCTTGCACGATAAATTGTATCATACAGAAAATGTGCTGTCACAGCCATGTGATGTGCTTGCCTCAATAGAAAATTTGTTTGCCCCTCAAGTCCTTTGAGTCTCTTCCTTTAAGTGTGACACCAGTAAGTTGTCTTATTGAAACAGTAATAAGCTGATTATATTTGCAAAAAGTTTTCTGCAACAGTAGAATACCTCAATGTCATTAAAATGTTTGGATAAGAAGAGGTCTGTATGGTTGTTTCATTTCTGACCCGGACAGCCAGGGAATATGTACAAGAGTTGGGGTAATTGCCAATCAAGTCCTCCTCTTCCATTTTCCTGAAAGGAGGACTGTCTGTAGGAGCAAACCTGCTCCCTTCCTACTCCTTGGGACCTCCAAACACTCAGCCACAGCATCATGGCAATCATAAGTGACACCCAGGACTTAAATATGCTGCATCTTGGGAAAACACCACCCCAGCTCCCATGGCACAAGAACAACAAAGCAGGGAACTTTTTTTACCTTCTTCTAGTCATTTTGGTAAAAAATTTAGCCATACTACCTGTCACAGAAGCAGGAACCCTGGAAGGAAGAAGCTTTTGCTTCCGAAGCTCTGGCTATGGCAGTGCATCCCCATGCCTGGACTCCCTCCACCTGCAGTGGCTGGGCTGCACTTGTCCAGTGGAAACACCTGAGAGAACAGGCCCTGCTCAGTCCAGAGGTTCTTCCCAAGTTTGGCACAGCTGACCAACAAGCAAACAGCCACTCTGCCAGAGGCCATCCTCCCTGGTCAGTCCAAGCCAAGAGGGCCAACAGTGTCCTGGGGTACATCAGGCACAGCATCGCCAGCGAGGCAAGGGATGTCATTGTCCCCCTCTGATCTGCACTCGTGCAGCCTTGCCTCGAGTGCTGGGGGCAGATTTGGCCACCATAATATGAGAAAGATATAAAACTGTTAGAAAGTGTCCAAAGGAAGCCAACAGTGATGGTGAAGGACCTTGAGGGCAGCTGTATGAGGAGCAGCTGAAGGCACTGAGTCTGCTCATCCTGGAGGAGACCAAGGGGAGACCTCATTTAAGTTACAACTTCCTTGAGAGAGGAAGCAGAGGGGCAGACACTGATCTCTTCTCTGTGGTGACTCAACCCAAGGGAATGGCCTGAAGTTGTGTCAGGAAAGATTTAGATTGGAAATTATTAAATGATTCTTCACACAGTGTGGGGTTGGGCACTGGAACAGGCTCCCCAGGGAAGTGGTCACAGATAACAGAGTCCAACAAGCGTTTGGACACCACTGTCAGGCACATGGTGTGATTCTTGGGCACGTCCTGTGCAAGGCGAGGAGTTGGACTTCATGGTCTTTGTGGGTCGCTTCCAACTTAGCACAGTTTGTGATTCTGTGATTCTGAGAAGCCGATGCTCCATCCCGCTCGCCTCACGCCAGCCCCACCACAGCGCTCACGGTGTGGGTGCGGGGGGGCAGGCCGTGAGGGGCCACGCGCGCCGTACGCCAAGGCTCGTGTCCCGGGGCGGGGGGGCCACGCTCGCCGCCGCCCGCGGCTCCAGGGGCCGCTCCGCGCCGGCACCGCCCGCCCTGCCCCGCACCGCACCGCGCCCCCTGCAGGCAGGGCACCGCGCCGCTCGCACCCCCGCGCCGGCGGCGGCCGCGCCTCCCCGCGGGGCCCGGCGCGGAGCGCGGGGTGGCGCCGCTGCGAGGCGGTGCGGGGGCGGCGGCGGCTCCGGCTCCTGGCACCAACCGGAAGCGCGGGGGACGGAGCGGGAGACGCGATCGCGCCGGTTGTAGCTTCCCTCGCCGGCTCCGGGATCGGCGCCGCTCGGGTCCCGCCAGCCCGGAGCCCCTCGGGAAAGGTGAGGACGGTGAAGCGCCCCCCGCGGAGGCAGCGCTTGGGGTGGCGGCGCGGTGGGTGCGCGTTCGGCTGGGCGGAGGGAAGCGGCGGGCCAAGGGCCGGGCCGGGCCGTGCGTGTCCCATCCAGGTTTGACGTTCCCCGTGCTGAAGCAACTTCAGAAGCCCTGTGAAGGGAGGCGGCCGGCCGGGCTCACGGCCTGACCTTGCGTCGCCTTGCTCCCGCCGCGCCGGCCAAACGCCTCCCTGGTCAGCGGCGCCCAGGCTTGGCCGCGCAGTGGGACGGGATCGGGAGACGAGCCGTGCCCCGCCGGGAGGACAGGACCGGACAGGGCAGGGCAGAGCAGAGCAGAGCCGTGTCCGCAGAGAGACACCCGGGCGGGACGGCCCGGTGCGGAAAAGGTGCTGCCAGCGGCGGCCGCCCGTAAGGGCGGGCAGCGGGACATGCATGGGCAGCGGGACATGGGCAGGGGAACATGCGTGGGCAGCGGGACATTGGCTGGGGGCATGGGCAGGGGGACATGCATGGGCAGTCGGCCATGGGCAGCCGGCGTCCGGCCGGGGGCTGCTGCGGTCGCCGTCCCTGCGCTCCTTAGAATGTGTTTCAAATGCCGGGCACCTGCTGCATTTTGCTGTTGTTTGGGCATAAAATCCGTCGGGTTGGGATTTGAGGTGTGACTTTCATTCCGTCTGTTTTTTTCTTTATTTTAAGTAAGCTGTCGTTCTTTAGTTTTGCTATGTTTGCTTAAGTTAACTCGTTTCCAGCAGCATGATCTTTTATTAAGCACGAGTGTGTGAGCCATCTATTACCCTGTATCCAGCATGCTCTGTTGGGAGTTTTAGCGACAGAGCCATCGGGAAAGCCATGGATCATTACTTTTTCTAAGTTCCAGAAGCAGAAATAATTTGAAAGCACTGGATTAACTGGGTCACTGCCTGAAAACATCATAGCCTTCTTCAGGAGGCACGTGGTTAGATGTTTCCAGGACTTTGTCCTGGAATTGTAAGTCCTCTGAATCCTACTTGTTTTATCTATCCGTAATATGCTTTGCATACCGGTGGCATTGTGTGAATAATGGTAACCCTGGAGAGTGTGGCTCACTATGAGGGGAAGACAGAAACATGAACAAAACTGAGGGCCAGGTCCTGCAGTCAGGCCTGTGCCAGGACCAAGCTGTGCTATGGGCCTGGATGCAGGCTTAGCTGCCTTGTCTGTCTTACATGCTATTGTGTGTGTACTACTGGCAGGCATCACTTACAAGGTATAATGGAAGTGATGTGACCAATTTAGGGGTTTTCTGAGATAAAATGTGTTCTATTTAAAATTAAGTCTTTAAAGCCTTCAGTCTCTTCCACTGACACAGCTTGGCTTAAAAATGATTCTTTCCCTGCAGTATTCGGACTGTTTAGGTAGAGTTGAGCCTTTTTCTGTGGCAATGGTTATATAAATTAAAATAAAATTAGAAGTGTTATTAATGGAAGTTATGCAGAATTCTTAGGTTCTGACAGAGGACAGGCTCAAATGTTGTTGAATCTGTAACTAAGGTAGGCAGAGCCATGCCTCCAGTCTCACCATCTGCAGAACTGCTACTCAGTCTGATTCAGAAAGTTTAGGAATTGCAGGGGTTGTTGGCTTTATTTTAACTCATTGGGAGATTTGAAGATTAGGGTATATTTAATTTGGATTTGTGCTTGGAGTTTGTTTGCGTCTTATCTGTCAGTAGTTCATGATATGATTAAGATTTTTTTTTTTAATTTATAAAAACTTTCTGCATTATCTTTTGTAGTTCAATGTCACTATAACTCCTTTTCTGTTTTCTGTTTGGACAAGACAATGGTTAACCATTTTGTGGTGTTTGAGGGTGGCTTTTTTGTTGGGTATTTTTATTTGTTTTTTTAATATATATATATTTTTAAACTCTGTATAAATATACTGCTGAAAAAATCCAGGTTGGTGTGCTCAAAGACTGCGGGCCATGTTGGATACAAAGGATGATTTGGGTCTAAAAATGGGTGGTTAAAGATCCTGAAAGCAAATGGGCTGTTTTGCCAAATAAGGAAACTTGGCACATTCGGCTGTGTATTTTAAGATAGCACAAGTGTGGTGTGCTACTACTTTATTGGCAATATGTTGGCAGTGTGCCTTCCTGCAGGAAGCACTGAATCCTACTTTGTGGAACCACGCAGTAAAGTGAGGGGCAGGGAGTTGCATGGTTGTTCCCCATAATAAATTACAAAGGCTGTTCCTGCATTAATTGAATACTTGAACAGCGTCAGGTGCACGTGCAGGACGAGAGATGCAATTTTCGGTTTCACAGACACGCACTAAACAAAATATGAGTTGCAGTTACTGTGCAATTTGTAAATTCTTTCCTCCCTCCTGTCTCTAAGTCCCTCAAGTGGAAGCTCTCTATACTCTGGGAGCAGTAGCTGAATGTCAATCAAAAGAGTCTTCTGTTACTCAAGTGGAATAAAGCAGAATGTTGGGCATGGCAGCACTTCCTCTACACTGCAGATTGTAGGGAGCTGGGAGGTGTAAGTGAATGTGTCGAGTTCTTCCAGTGTTGCTGTGCTAAGATGCAGGACAGCCTGCATGCCTGGGGGTTCCTTCACTACTGGGGGGTCTAGGGGGAGCAGCAAACGTGGGACCTTAGCAGGGCCAGAACCCTCGCATGGGTTAATCCCCTAAAGTGCTGTAATCACAAGAAGCCAGTGATGATGGATGGTTTCCTACACCTGTATCATTGGTGTACTGAACTGAGCTTGTGGTGACATAATGGGTGATTTTGCTTTCTGCAGTGACTCTGCATTATAGTCCTGACATTCTACATACTAATGTTAAATTTGAGATGTTAAACTCTGCCAAATGCAACTCAGATCTGTTACTTCTTGGTATGAAATGAACAGCTTCCAAAAGCATACTCAAATATAAGTTCCTATGTGGAAAAAAAAGAGCCAGGAGGAGATGTAGATGTTGCTGCAAGATTACAAAGTCATGCTAACTATTAGAAATATAAGAGAAAAAGGAGAAAATTATTTTACCCCCAAGAAAATCCCGTAGGAATAACTGAAATAACCAGCAGTTTAATTATTTCCTGAAATTCCTGTCATTTACTGTTTCTGAAATGTCATGTTTTCATTTATCCGAGAACAAGCAACATAGTCAGTGCAGTGTTTCCCTGCTACACAGTGATGGTGCTTAGCGCCTGAAACCGTGAGTGGGGAAGGAGGGTGCGGGTGCCAAGCCCTCCTCAGCTGCGTGCAGGGGAGTTGCTGTAAGGCCCCAGGCCTGGAGGCCTTGTTTCCGATTACTGCTCTCCTGTCTGCAGAAGTGTATGATGTTGGAATGCTGTGCTTGTTTCAGATACAAGTGGAAGACTATGGAGTTTAATGAAATACCAGATCTATTTTTTTTTCTCTTAAACAATGTTATAAACTCAGATTGTTAAATATCTTTAAAACAGGATGACAAGTTAATCATTGTGTGGATTTGTCACTTGAAATTGTTAATCTAAACAGTTGTTTCCTCAAACATAACACAGAGATTGATCTTTATAATTGAGGATTACCTACCTTGAATCCAAAAACATGCAGTAATGTTTAAATAGGTCTGTTGTTTCATCTAGAAAAAGAAAACTAATGCAGGCTGGTTTTAATTACAAATCTCTAAATAAAGTGTGTCTCTTGTAAATCTCTACTTTCTCTGGAAGAAAAGCATCTGGAACAACCTGATGCCAACCAATGAATCATTTTTTAAATAACATTAACTTATTGTGTGCTGGTGCCCTAGAGTGTCTCTACAACTACCTGAAAAGAGGTTGTGGTCAGGCACGAGTCAGCTTCTTCTCCCTGACAACTGGCAGGACAAGAGGACACGGTCTTAAGCTGTGTCAGGGGAGGTTTAGGCTGGACATGAGGAAGAATTTCTTCATTGAAAGAGTGATTAAACATTGGAATGAACTGCCCAGGGAGGTGGTGGAGTCACTGTCACTGGAGGTGTTTCAGGAAAGACTGGATGCGGCACTCAGTGCCATGGTGTGGCTGTTTTCAGCTTTTCCCACTTTTCCTGTTAAATTTATGGTCTAGTCGGTGCATATACTTTTGCCTGTGAGTAACATCACTCTTCTAGCTAATTCTGTTGTCAATAAGGAAATCATTCACTCGCGTGTAATTACCGTGTGCATAAATATGTGCAGGGCTGTGGCCTTAAATTGTGAAGTCTTTGGGTTGGGAAGTCAACCTGTTTTATTCATCTGTAAAGTGTCACGTATGCTTGAGACACCATGTACACAGCATGAATTTGGAGTAACTGCTGGAGTAAACGATGCAAATGAACTCCTGTTTCTGAAGATCTGCTAATTAAGCAGCACTGGCAAAGAGCAAAACATTAAAATGTCGATTACTCTCTTGGTTTGTAGGAGTGACCAGTTTCCTTTCCTTTGAGCTTTCTCTAAAGAAAACATGTGCAGGCTGTGCTAAAGATGACTCTGGGATGGCAAGAAATTAACAATAGCAAGAAGGTTAAAACAAGAACAGAAGGTCAGCAGGACATTTCAGGATAGTTGTATTAGGGAAGAGGCTGCAGAGCACTGAAGAATGGACTTATTTCACATCCCACTGGTAACCCCTTCTCTGACTAGCAGCTCTGGGGAGAGATCATTCATGTTCCCTCTCTGAGAGCTCTGCAGGCTGGCTGTCAGTGAAAGACTTGAAGTCTGCTCCTTGCTAAAAAGTCTTCAGTACACATAGTAAAGTTGTCATGGTCTGGTCAGCATTTGTCTTTCTCTTTATGGGTGGTCAAGAGGTATAAAATGAAGCAGGCAGTTTCAGAGAAGGCTCTCTGTTATGTTGTGTGTAGAAAGGTGTTGATACCTTCATCTCTCATTTGGAGAATAGCTGCAACCAAATAGTGCCAGAAATTCCTGATTAAATGATATCTCAACATTTTAATCAGAGTAGCTACACGATCAGGAGAGCCAGGTGGCAAATAATGCCTTTGTGTTTGTAACAGAGGTGACTGGCATAAAGAGATTCTGGCAGTCAGCAGTACAAAGAGTTAACATAGGTGTGTTTCGCAGCTCTGGACAACACATAACTGTGTTTTATCTCAAAAAGCTCCTTAGAATGGCGGTTCCCAGAAGACATTGTATATTTTGCTACTGTAATTTACCAGTGAAATTGGATGTGTAGTTTTCACCATCAACCCAAAATCTCCAGTTCTTTTTTGGCTTGTTTTATTAAAAATAATCTCTCATTTTATGCTGATAAATTTACTGTCATTAATTGCAAGTATAGTAACTTTTGCTAGTAATTAAAACTACTTTTTTTAGGCTGGTGCATCTGAACTGAACCTGCAGCAGGCTTGCAGATGGTTCTGGAGTATGCTGTGTCCTGCAGTCCCAATAAAGACCTGAGCTTTCTGATCTTATATCATCAAAAAAATAAACCTAAAATTAGTCATTGTTCATGCATTTAGGCGATGGTGTTTCTTGAAATTCGCTAGAGCCATAAGCTTTATCACCGTGAAATCTCAGGGAAGGACATTCTGTTCCCCTGTCAGCAGATTTGGGATCATCTCTTGAAACTGCCGACACCAGTCTTGGCACAGGCTGCAGAATTTCACATATTGTAACCCACATGAATTACCCTGTACTTGCGCTTTGTTACAACGTGCAAACAGATCTGAGTCACTCAGGAAGAGTGATTTACCATGGCCAGGTTTTTCCACATCCTTGCATGAAGTGCTCGGATCTCGCCCGGAGCGCTGTTGGGCGTGTGGTGTGTGCCAAGGTGCCACTGCTCGCTGGCCACCGCTGCTGGCCGGCCAAAGCCCGAGCAGGGTGGCGTGTGCCTCGTGCGTGGCCATCAGGGCTGCAGGACGGCGTGCCTGGCGTGCCTGAGCGGACAGGCAACCCCGAGCCCAGAGCCCGCTTCCTGTGTCCATGGAAAGGCAGCTCCGTGCCTGCCTTTGGCGGAGCTGCTTCCAGGATGCTCGGGAAGCGTCAGGATCGCTCTGAGGAATACTGTTAGTTGTTTTTGTCCCCCAGCTCCTCCTAATAGCTTGTGCAAATTATGCAAACTTTTGCGCACCCTGTTGGAATGCATGTTCTTAGGCTCTTTTCCTCCTGTGGCCTGTGGATTTTACTGTAGCGTGCTTGTGATTCTGATTTTGTGGTGACTGAGCACGAGTAAGAAAGTCCGTAAATCCTTGGAGCATGTGCATTAATTAAAGCTTTTCTCTTTACAGGTTTTGCTGTGGTATATTTTGTCATTATGAGATGTCGTCTACCAGTGCTTCATTTGTGCAAATTAAATTTGATGACTTGCAGTTTTTTGAGAACTGCGGTGGAGGGAGTTTTGGGAGTGTCTACCGAGCCCGATGGATTTCTCAGGACAAGGAGGTGGCAGTAAAGAAGCTGCTCAAAATAGAAAAAGAGGTAAAAGTTTACTTTTCATTCATTTTGTATACTGTGGTAACAAGAACAAAAATTCTGTTCTAGTGTTTTTCATCCTCTAGGTAATACAGACAAACCACCTTGGGATTTTTGTTTGTTTAATTAGAAAACTCCACAAGCGATGATGTTACAGTAAAGACTTAATGAGCAGTCCAAGCTGATGGGGCTGATTTAAAGCACTATAGTTTAACCCTTCACTGTTGTCTCCCACTTTTCTTGTTTCACAATTCTCTTCTGCCTGGCCCTGAGGAGGAGGAGAGCTGGCTGCACCTGTGGAGCTACTGATTTCTCCTTGATATCACTGGCATGTTGCTATATAGGAAGAGGTAGTGTTCCTGTCATTACCTGATTCCATCTTGTCCTCTTGATGTCTGCTCTGTAGTTCACATCCGTATGTTCCCTATAGGCTTAGAGTTGGCTTTTCCCTGCCTGCTGAAGATTTTGATCTAGAGCTCCACTAGCTCCTAGTTAGTCATAGCCACATAGTCATAGCTTGGTCTTGCAATGAGGTAGTTTTAACCCTAACTGTTCTGCCAGTCACCTTCCCGTGGGGCATCTTGTGACCTGGAAGGGCAGATGGGTTCTTGGCAATCCTGGGGGAAATGGTAGAATTAGCTAAGTGTACCTTTACCAGCTAAGGTTGTTTTCGGTTTTTTTTTTTAATATTTTAAAATTTGCCTTAAAGTCCTTTTGACCCCTCAGTTTTGTACAGTTTCAGCAGAGACATGGTGTCTGTGGTCCTCACAGTGCTCCAGTCTGCCTGCTGGTCAGCACCACTGGTGGAACAGAGAGCACTGTGTAGTGATGGACAGCAAGTTACTGGCCTGCTGTTCCATCATGACTATATATCCTCAGACACAAGGAAGACACAAGCTGGAGGACCACAGAGCAGTGCTGGGCATAATAGACTTAGTAAATAATCAGACACCAAAGTTCATCCACTGCTGCAGCAGCCAAGCTGCCATGATTGTGTCATGCTTAGTGATGTGATAAGCATGTTTGATCACGATTAAGCATGTTGCTATCTAAAATAGTGTAAAAAGATCTCAAGATTTTTCTAGAACAATGGAAGATTTATACATTCTGTTCAATATCAGTTTGTGCTGTTCTCCGTATTTCTACTATTTGTTAATATCAAGATACATGAAAAGTAAAATTTGTGCTATGCAATATAAGTAACGCACTCCTTAAAAGTAACCTGGCTGTCGGATCTCAGTCAGGGTTAGTGAAATACCTTTATTGAACATGTGTGTTTCTGAAGGGGTTACATCTGCACTAGACATGTTCTAATGTACTTAAAGCATTGGTTAAAAGAAATTTAAAAACAATATTACTACATCTTGTGATGGCATAAAACTTAATGGAACAGGAAAGGATGGAGAAAGGAAAATCCTGTGTATTACTTGACACGGTTGGACCACTCAACAAAAATACATTTTTTAAGATAGTGCAGCACAAAGTTCAGCTTGGAGTAGCAAGGAGCACAGGTTGTACAGTAGGAAAAGGAAACCCTATGCCAGAAAGGGTTTATTGTAATTTAAGGGTTTAATTAATTTAGGGATTAATGAAGACTTGCAACTCAGTAAGAGCTTGTATCATGGTGCTATTAGGCAAATTAGGTTAATTGTTTTGCATATGCAAATCAGGATCAAGTAATTTTTAACAACCAGGCATGCTTTATCTTGGTATGTAGCACTGGGAAAATTGTTGTTAGGCATATGTCGTTCTGTTGTGTTTGAAAGAGTGTAAATGAACTGTAAGGGCAGCCCAGGGGAATCTGCAAAACACAGAGTGGAAAGTTGGAGAAAGTGGGGGTGTCGAGTGGGGGTGATGAATATCATCCATCAGGATGAGTTGACGAAAGGAGAGCAAGTGCCTTTCATCACAGATTTGTTTATTTTTCTTCAGACTGGTTATAACTTGCAACTTAAACTAAACAAGACAGGTTATGGGAGCAGCTTGGTATGGACATTTTCTCTTGAAAGTTTTCTGGGAAGTCAGTGAAGAGGCAAGTGGTGATGATTTGAGTAAATCTGGCACGCTTTGGCAGAACTTTTCTGTCAACAACCTTAGAGAATTAAAAAGCAATAGCTTATATACAAAAATTGCGTTTTCTTATGGAGAAAATGAAGGGATAGTTTAATTTAGTGCAAAAAGTTATTGCAAGAACTAATACTTGGCATTTATAGCCAGAAAAATTAGAATGGAAAGAAAAGCACAAATTATCAGGAGTGAGGATGAGTAACACTTGGCAGAGACTACAAATGAAAGAAGTGAAGATGGAGGATCCTTTTCATCTGTCTTCTCATTGAGATGTCTTTTTAGACAATTGTTTTTGTCAAGTTGTTGAGGTCACCATAGGAACATTCTGCTGAAGTATAGTGGCCTGTGCTGTACCAGAGGCCTGCTTGGTGGCTGAAAGGTCTTCTGACCCTAATGGCTATCATGTGTTTACATATGTAGCATCTTCATCTGTAGTGATGACAATACTGAATGTCTGTGACTGAACTGCACTGAAAGTCATGGGGAGTTAATGACTCTTCTGATATCAATACAAACATAACTTGCTGTAACTCTTGTGTATCTGTGTTTAGTGGATACTTGGATGCGTTTAATCCAGAAAACTAATTATTTTGTGCATTTGGGCAGTGCTCTCAGGCACTCTTGGGGATGGTCCTGTATGGGGCTGAGAGTTGGATTTTATGATCTTTGTGGGTCCCTTCCAGCTTGGCATAATCTGTGATTCTACTATTTCTAGTTTATTTGGAAGGAAGTGTCCTTTTATCTCCATGACTGCATGTCTTGTATTTCTGTTAACTGCTGCCAATAATCCATAACAACTGATTAGAGGGAAAACATAGGAGAGTTGTGAAAAACTTGCTCAGAGGCATTTCATGCTAGCCAAGTCCAAGGGAACAAGCCAAGTCAATAGAGCTATGGTATCATTCTGCAAATATGTTGTATCTGTGTGTCATTTTATTAAACAAGCCAATCACAACCAGCAAAGATCGTGAAGGTTTTATATTAGCCAAGGGGCTAACAAGTTCTAACATGTGAAACAAAGCAATTTTTGTTCCAGTATAGCATACTAGAATATGTGCTTAGAAAAACTTACAAATATCTGGAATAGTGTTGCTCAGACAGATTGCTTTGAAACTCTTTGAAATTTGAGAAATACCTCTGCAGGGCATTAACTTTTTATAGACAGGCAATAAAATACAACTTTATGGGAAGACATGTGCGTTTATGTGAAAAAATACACCTAAACAGATCTGCTAGGAAAAAAATACATGTGCTATAAGGCCTTGATTGGAATATCAGATGTGAAACTGAACAAGAATTGTGCTGATTAAGTAAAACATAGGAATGTGGCCTGAATTATTAAATAGCAGCTAAAACAAAAATTAAGTTGCCTTTTACTATTTAGTACAACCACTATAGTGATTTTAGGTTTAAAGTAGGAAACAGGAATTCCTAGTGAATTGTTTTATAGAAAATTAGGCTGTCAGCATGATGTTTATGATGCATGTGACAGAGTAGAAATGCCTCCTGTAGCAGGATCTGTCCTTTTGACCTAAGTGATAATTGTGTCCACACATTGAAGAAAATTGCACATTTACTACTCCAGAAGTTATCTGGTATATTTTTGAGGGATTTATATGAATTATTAGATAAACCTGTAATTTGGTTCCCACTGAAATGAATGGGAGAGACTGGGGCCAGGGGCCGTATTCTGCAAATTGCTAGCGGTTCTTTTGACTCCATTATCTTGAGCAGATAACTGCTGGAGTGAAGTGTTACAAATGTTGTTTTATGCCTTGCCACGTTAGCTTTTCACTGAAGAGCACTCACCTCCTTTGATTGCCCATCTCTGAAATTCACCTGTTATTTGTCATTGCTTTTGAGGGCTGTGCTTTTGGTGGCAGTTTGTTGGCAACCGGTGTGTGGAGTGTGGTACTTCAGCAGGAGGTTTATTACTGCTGGAATTTCACCTGAAATTTGAATTTAATTTTAACACCACAGATCTTTGAAAGTACTCCATGGTCCATAAGCTGTCTCCATGCTATTGATGGGCAGCAGTATTGCTTCAGCCATTACAACCAGGGTACTTGGGTAACTTGATTTCATGCAGTAGATATGTTCCTGGACTCCTTCAAAATGCTGGCAATGGTCTGTGCAAACTGCAGGAGAGTGGTGGAAAAAAACCCAGTAAAATGTAATTGTAATCTTATTGGGAAATACTTAAATATTTCTGGTGAACTAACAGAACTAACTTGTGGATAGAAGAAGTTAAATTGGGCAGGATTAACTATGCATGCTTTGTTCAGTCATGTCTGTAATGCATTTGAGTTTTATGAAGCTCAAAAATAAATACATGCTTTCTCTAGTTTTGATGCTGTATTGCCCAGAGTCTGACTACCATGGAAGTTAATTTTATATTGTCAGGGTTTCTTGTATGTAATAACGTGTTTTGTAAGCTTTAGGGGATATTTTAATGCTTCATAAAAATTTTCATAAGGCATATAATGCAGCTTGTTCACTTTTTTGATTTTTATGATCCCCTTCTGGAAAAGACTGTCCAGAAGACATAGATGGTGCTTGTACCTTCTGAAGGGGATGAGTTAAGTATAATCACATGCATGTCACTGGACTTACCTCATTCATGTTTGTAGTGCTAAAAGAGAGCATGTGATAATTTTAATGTGGGTCATGAGAGTAAGGACTGGCAATGATTTGCAAGAGTAACAAGAGAAAAACAACAGAGTAAAATAAAGCAAAACAAAACAAACTGAAATTGATACTTTAGTCCTGACAACACTAAAATAATAGATGTTCTTTTTCTTTGTGGTTTGTAGCTGGTATGGGTGCTCTGGTGCCAGCCTTGAATGACTCTTCATACTGGGTCCTGGCTGTAATAAAGGGCAATTCTGATGCTCTGTTAATATTTTATTAGCTCTTTCTAGGAGTTTCTACTCCCTTACCTCTCTCAGGTCGGAGTCAGCAAGTATTGAGTGATGAACAGTGAGAGAGGGCTTGGAGTGTGTGCTGTATGAAGTAAAGCAAGGTGTAGGAATCGAATATATGAACTTTCCAGGGATATCTACACCTATACTGAAAATTTACAGAGTTCACAGTAAGTGATCTCATGGGAACCCATCCAGCCCCATATTCATTCAAAGAAGAACAGAGTCACAGAACCAGCTAGATTGGATGAGACCTCTGAAATCATCAAGTCCAACCTATGACCTAACACCACCTTGTCAACTAGACTGTGGCACTGACTGTCACATCTGAAATACCTCCAGGGGTGGTGACTCTACCACCTCCCTGGCAGCCCATTACAATGCTCAGTCACCCTTTCTGTGAAAAACTTCTTCCTGATATCCAGCCTAAACCTTGCCTGGTGCTGTTTAAGTCTGTGTCCTCTTCCCCTATTGCTAATTGCTGGGAGAAGAGACTGGCCCTCACCTGGCTACAACCTCCTTTCAGTTTACTGCTATGTGGTGTTAGCTGCTAAAAGAAGATAAAACTGTATTTATTATGCCAGAGGAGTGTCTTAAAATGTCTTAGTTTCTTTTTTACAGAGTGGTTATTTTGCAAGGTTTTCTGTTGGGGTTTTTTCCTATATTTTGGTAAAGGAATTGGCTTAGAGCACTCCTTTTGGTGCTGACTAGGGTATTCTCAAAAGGTATCAAGAGGATACTTAGAATCCTTTATAGACTGGAAGTTGTCAAAATTGCTTCAGATGCTCCAGCTGTTGTGTAATTTGTATCTTGCAGAAAAAATAATTTTGGATAGGACAGACTTGTGCAATGAATCTGACTGATTCTTTGTTTGCCCTATTCTTGGCTTTCATTCAAGGGGTAGTTTTCTGGAGGACTTTATTTTGTAAATGAATGTCATATTTCCAGGAATTAAAAAAGTCATTGCGTGAGATTTTCTTAGTGGATGCTTTGGATAAGACTGTGTTGTGTCATGGAGTGTTGGTGTTGCAACCAAAATGTTGTCCAAACCCCATATTTGGGAGACACCAGTATAATGAAAGATGCCAGAATACAATTATTCTTGCGAAGAACAGGCTTTAGTTTCATTTTGTCTGTTTTAAGAAACTTCATTCCTGTGTCTCTCCCTCCTAAAACAGTCCTGGAAACACAGGAATCCAGACATAGAAAAGTACTTGTCTGTATTTTGCTACATTTTATTGTAGTGGATCTTTTTACTCGTATATTTAAACGTTTTTATAAAAAAAATTTCATTAACTGAGTAACAACTTGAGTTGCTTCATATAAATAATGGATATTTGTAGTACAACTTGTGTGGCTTACTGGTTGTTTTTGACCAGCTTAATTTCAGATTCTTGCTTATACTGGCTTGTATAGACACTTTTTTAAAAAATCAAGCCAGTTTTGGGTTTAATTTCATACGAACATCAGCTTCAGTGAAAGTGGTTTGTCAGGGCCCACACTGGCAATATGTGGCTTCGAAATTTATTTTGAATCACTTGAGACATAAAACTGTCAGTGGTGTAAACCACTAGATTTTGTACTAAAATTGTAAAGGGGCAAGTGCACATGTCCTTCTGACTTGTGGCCAGTGTTGAGCAGTTGCTACGTCAACAAATTTGATTAACAGGTAAATTATTAAGCTAAGATGCACCAGATACGTCTGTTGCTTCTTTTTGCTTGTCTTTTGAATTGCCTTTAACTTTGTAAGTGTGAAATTACCTGCATGTGCTGTTCATTAGGAATATAGGTACAGCTTCCTTAGCTTGATTGAGTCACAGGAAATTACTGTGTGCCTGATCCCTGGCTTAGGAATATCTCTGTGAGGTCTGGACCCTTTTATCTCAGTTATCTTCAATTTCAGTGGTTTGTTTTCTTTGCTCTTTTCAGAAGGTGCAACATCTGCAAGTGAACAAGATTTTGTGGTTGTTTTCTATAAATGATGATTAAATGTTGTTTAGAATAGGGAGAAAATCTCTGATTGTTTAGAAAACACTGTTTCTTATCCTCTTTGCTATCCACAGCATGTTTGTTAGGATATCATTAAATATTCTTGACTTTCATAATTAGTTTAGTTCCATTGCATATTGTCTTAAATATTATTATGTCAGTTGCCAGTTTTTGTTTGACAGTGGGCTGCTCACATTGCTCATATTTCCATTAAATACTTAGTTGCAATTAATGGTATTTTTCCTAGGGTGGTTTATTTTGTTTGTTTGTTTCTTTATTTTGGACTTCTTTGTGTTTTTGTTGTTGTAGGGGTGGGGTTTTTTTTGTGTGGTGGGGTTTTTTGGTTTTTTGGGGTTTTTTTTGTGTGGGGTTTTTTTTTTTTTTTTGTTTCGCTTTGATTTTTGGTTTGGGTTTGGATTTTTTTCTGCTTTTTTTTTTTCGTTTTATTTTTAATTTTTCTCTAGATATGTTTCTTCTGTTTTGGTCTTCTTTTTGCATGGACTCTGTTGTTATTTTTAATTTGGAGGAGAGGTTGTGTTGCTTATTTTTTTATGCCAGCAACCCTTGACATCAAATGGCAGCTCTTTTGTTTCCCCTCCCACGACATTTTCTGACCCTGAGCTTCTGTTGAAGTGATTAACTTCAAAATGGTATTTTTGGATGTTTAAGCTGTCTTGAAGCTTTGCTGTAGAAATTTCATGGATACAGAAGAAATCCTTTTTTCTCAAACTGCTGTTTTGGGCTGTTGCAGGCTCAAGCAATTGAGGATTGGTTCAAGTTAGACTTGTGTAGATATTTATTTAACTATAGTTTTCTTAAAACAAGGTTACAAGTAGAAAAATCACAATGACAGGTGAGTGGTAACTTGAGAGATAAGTGATTTCATGTTTGAGTGTTACGTGCTTTGAGGGACAGCTGATAATTTAAATGTCTGTGACCCACATTGAAATTTGTGGGTGTTGCAATTCCTGGGGATGCTAATTAAATAACTTGCACTCACTGCAGCATAGGGAATGACAAATTGTTTCTGATAATCCCACAGTAGCTCTTGAGATGTGTAGAAGTATTGTTTAAATCTGACACAGTTTCTAGGTTGTTGCATGCCTGTGTGATGGTTCAGATGAAGTCTGAGACCTGTGCTGGATTTGATGTGATCTGAGTCTGGGACCATTCATCTCCTGGAGACCATTTTCCACAGGAGTATTCAAAGCTAAGCATGAGGGCTGCAGTCTCTGGCTGGGTTCCCCAAACTATGTGCCATACACATGATGGCAACAGAATTTTGAATAATGTGTTTTGTGCTTTTAAGAGGGCAATAAAATGCTCTACAGAACTAGATAGGCCCTACTTTACTACCTTTTTTTGTTTTTTAACTCTTAATTTTAAACTGGCTGCATGTGAGTTGTGTAAGGGTCTGGGACACAAGGTTTCACTGAAAACAGAGTTGAAGAAAAAAGATAATATATCCTAACTTGAATGCAAGCATTCAAACGAGTCTTTTAATTGTAATGACACAACTAAGACTTGTAAAAGTTACTTCGTATTCACCTATTTCCACTTACTAAGGTGCTGATAGAGAAAGTTTCCTTTTTAAGAGGACAATATAAACAGTCCCAGGGAAACATTCAGATGTGTTTATGTTAGCTGGAGGCTGCAGAGGAGCCGGGAGAACAGCTTCAACATTAACTCTTTCTCTTATACTCAGTTAATTGTACTAACACACCAGGGAGATGAGGCCAGCAAGGACAAACACAGAGCTGTGCTTCTGATCCAACTGCATCCAGACTGCCCTGTTTCTCTTAAATGTTTCATCTGTTGCAATTAAGTTGCTGGGGAAGAATCCTATTTGCAAATACATGTTTGTTTATTAGACTAATGTTTACAGAATCTGCATTCTGCATAATTTCTATTTAAGAAAGTCAAGTCCACAGGCAAACTGGGTGTCTCGCACACAGGAGGGGTCCCGTGTGGGTGCAGCTCCTTGGCAAAATAGGGCCTGGTCCTTGAATGTCATTGAAGGGGAACAGTGCCACACACCTACCCACTTATCTTCTGCCTCTGCTTATTTATTTTACTCCAAAACTCCTGAAAATTGAGGTTCCTTGTGGCTAAATGGTGGAGGCAAGGGAGAAAAAATTGTGTTATGATATACAGGACTGACCAAATAGCTGTGGGTTTTGTGTATTGGCCACCTGATTTACCAGTAGCCACATCAAAAATAAGCATGGCTTGTAAAATCTCTTAAGCTTGTAGAAGTGAGGAAGCTCTTGATAGACACCAGAAGATGAGATGCAGTTGCTTGTACCGAGTTACTCTTGGCGGGTGGGAAAACCAAAGACAGGCGTGCAGGCTGGGCGGGTGGCAGCCTTTCTGTGAAAGCTGAGGCAGTCTGCAAATTATTATCTGGCAGAGGCAGAATAGGAGAGATGAGTGGGTAGTTCTGGAAACTTGTTAAAATCGACTAGTTGCTGTGAGCAACTCAATCGAGTGAGTGACATTTTCCAAGAAGTTATCTTATCTTCTTGGAAGAATTGTACAGCTGAGAAAGTGTTGTGCATGCCTATATGAAATTAGAGGAGGGGGAAGGGCAAAAATTACTTCTTGTCTAATCTTATAACGACTTGAATTTTAATAATGCTAGATGCATTTGAGGCAAACTTTTCAAACACAAAGGCTTATAAGTAGTGATTGGTGGGTTTCCATTTTTGTGAACTGTGTACTTTTAATCTCCTAAACCAAGGAAAAGGCTTTTCTGCTCATAATTTTTGGTTTCTTGATTGTTTGTGTATTTGTACCAAAGTCTTTATTGTAAAGTCATCTCTCCAAGCCAGTGTCTCATCTGTCCTGTGCAGAAGTTGGCAGTAATGTGGTTTCTGGCACTGTGTTCCGAGTGGTTTACTCTGTTCCCGTTGCAGACTGATTCCCCTGTAAGTGCTATAATTCTGGAAGGAGTCCTGCAATTTTTCACTGACTGGGAATAATGCTGTCTTCCTAGGATCAACAAGCGTTCTGTTTTTACTTAATAAATTTGAAACCTGCAGTAAGAAATCTCCTGCCTTTTCACTAGTATGATTCTGTGCTATACTGTGAGAAGTGGGATATTCACTGCCTGTTACAGCTGTTAGTGAGATGAATGTGAAGTAACAGCACTAACAGGGTGCCTGACTCAAGAAATTCAGGGCGAGTGACACTTGATTCTGTAGCAACATTGGCATCAGCTGTTAGCTCTGGTGACATGGTCATTGCCTTGAAACTGTGACCCGAGTTCTCTTTTTGAGAAACGAAGAACCTGCAAACCTACTTCAAAGACCAGGGCAGCTGCTTTGTTTGTCTTTTAAAAATCTGTATTTCTGCCTTTTTGCATGGTCAATGTTTAGAACCATTGAAAAAGTAAATGTGACATAGGGACTGAGATCCTGCAGCTAGAGCTCCTTTATAATTACATATTCAACCACAACCACACAAAGGAAAATGAGAGTCCCTTTTCCTTTATGTACCGTATTTCAGTTTTCCCTTAGGTTTAAATTGGCGTTTTGGGCTATATTCGCTTGAGCCACTGAAGAGCTTATCAGAAAAGGAAGGAAACAGAGGGAGGGAAAGAAAGATAGATTTCCAAATGACAAGCGTTTGAATAGTCGAAGTTCAATCCCTAAAACAAAAAGTGGAATCTTTTTTTTTTCTAAATAATGTGCTTTACAGTGTCACCTCTCATCTTGAGAAACATAAAAGAGCAAGTAAAAGAGATGACCCAAATCACAGAGTCCTTTGAAAGAAGAAATTCAGCTGTTTTGAACACTTACAATCAAAGGAAGTGGTTTCCCTAATTACATGAACTATGTGAAAGCTCTCAGAATAGCTCTTCCACCCCAGGATTCCTTGCACTTTAGAAGTTTGCATAAAAGCTCACATGGAGAATCAGATGCAAAGTGTTTGATTCAAATTTTATTAGGCACAAGCGAGCATACATTCCTGTCTCTGGGTTTGACAGCTGCTTGGGTTTGGACCACAAGCCTGGGTTTGATGGATTTCAGTCCTGTACTTAAATCTTTCACTCTTCAGGTTCTCTGGTGAGACACCCCTATCGAGAAAAGTTGAATTGAAAAAATGGAGAAAGGATAGAGGGATTTCTTTGTGTGCTTTCAGTTGAGGATTCTTCACCCTGATTAGGCTGTTCATTGTTGTGAAAACCCCTCTGTGTACACAGCTTTTATGAGGAATTTTGCTTTCTCAAATTTTGACAAAACTGTGTATATTAAAATATAAATTTGAAAGAACTGCAATCTGAATTCTACAACTTTAGTATTATTTTAGCACCATCATTTACTTCAATCCATCAAAATTCTGAATTCAGTGGAGACTTTGAACCAAAAAGCTATCTTTTCAAAAGACTATTGCACCTTGTGGTTTCTTTTTGTACATACACAATAATAAAGGTATGTTAGTCTAAACAAATCAGTGAGGACACATGAAAAGATGCAGGACACTTCTAAAGGCTTAAGATCTCTGGTGCTGTCCCTGAGGATACAATATAGACTAATTAATGGTTTAGATATTTAAAAATAATATTTGTAAAGTTTGCAGTAATATGCAAGACCGTCACACTTGCTCTGCACAATAGTGACCTCAAAATGGTCTCATTCTCCCTTCAGAGCTAACTACTGTAATTATATCCAGAATTGGTATAGACAGAGATAATTAATAAAATTGACCTTGAGGAGAGATCTAAAAACTCTTCAAAGTGCAACAATTCAAACTCAAGAAGGAAAAAAGGCAGGAGGGTTATGACAGCCTTCTGCATATATGGAATCAGGCAAACCCTCTTGTAGTAACACTGTATGCCAGTCACGAGATACTGCTAACTCTTCTTGAAGAGAAGGAGGAATGTTTCTCTAGGTCCTTTTCTTCCTGCCAATATTGTTTTGGTTTTTTCTCCCTTTCTTCCCAGGCAGAAGGAAGGACTTTACCTGGAATAAGGGAATTGTCTCCTAGAAGTAAAGACCCTCAGGAGGCCAGTGGTGTTGCAAGTAAAGTGTGCAGCACAGGAGCAGCACGTGTAGAAAGGGAAGGGAAGTGTTGCATAGCTGTGACAGGATGGAAAAGAATTCTTGCTGTCTTCTAGAGAGTTGTGTCTCAGGCAGCAAAGCTTTACTGGAGGATGATTTTGCTTGGTTGAAGGAGAATGCTTGAAGTCATTCCAGCCTTGCTTGACCTGAAGGTGGCATGGAAAGTGACATTTGTTTGTGTGTCTGATCCTTGATAGGAGTCAGTTTCTTAGGCAAGGGTTTGGGTATGTCTGGCACTGGAAAATGAGAAGCTGTGGTATATGGGATGCTGTTATTCTTCCACGCCAATTTGAATGTACTTTTTGCCACCAAAACATCATGGAGCTTCTGATCCCTGGATCCACCTTGTGAGCTCAGTTCATTGTACTGAACTTTGCTAATCTAATCCTTGTCGTGCTCGGAGCGTAAGTCAGTCAGTAGTTATGCAAAGACTACAGGCACTGCTGGAATAGGAAGAGATGCAAATTCTCTCCACTGCACTCAGATTCAGATTGGAATCGCCATTAGCTGCAGCATGATGCCTTCTGTTCAGCTCTTTAGGTACAGCCCAGGAGAGAGGCTTTATTGTTTTCTGCACATGATACTGGTCCTGAAAGTTCCTGTGGTCCCATATATATACAGTTCCTACTTCCATGTTGCTGTTTCATTTATTGCAGGTCCTAAGCAAGCACACTGCAAGGTGATGGAGGAAGTAGTGCAGGTCAGTGGTTTTGTAACCACAGAATAGATGATCTTCATTTTGTAACTTTTAAATGTTATTCATTCCCCATTAGGTATGTGTGATAATCCTCTCATATTAGTAAGTACAGACGTAGGTAGCAGTTACGGTACCTCTGATTGTTCTGCCATAACTTTGGGGAAGGAAATGGCTAAATATATTTTTTTCATTGCAGAAGAGCAATGAAAAAACGGAGTTTTGACTTAATTTGATATCCTGTAGTGGTACAGGACCCCTGTGAGTTCTCTGTTCCTTGTAGGTCTGCAGGACTCAAAGCAACTGCCTTTGTAGGTCAGACTGTAATCAGTCTTACTCTTCTAGATAGGTTCTTCTGGATTTCCACTTTCTGCAGAGTTCAGAGATAATGGTATTCAAGTTATTAACTTTAAAAATGTATTTTGAGGCTGACCATTTGTATTCTTATATAAGAAGGATTAGAAATGAAATAATTGTTATTGCCATATCTGTGTAAGCTGAGAGCTATAAAGATACTTAGATAAGATAGGAAGTTCTGTGTAAAAGAAATTTTAAAAATAACACATAGAAGTAAGGGAAAAGCTGAAGTTATATGTCAGAAATACATAGTAGAGTAATACTGATAAATGTGGATTTATGACACTAAAAGAGTTTTTAAAATATTGCTAGTTTTCCTCCAAGGTTTTTATCTTAGCCATTGTTTTACTTGAAATTTTTTAGTTCTAATGGAAAAATGATTGAGCTGCCATAAAGGCAGCATGAAGAATCCCAAGAAAAAATAAACATGAGGTACATGTTTCGTAAAGATAAAAGCTTAAAATTTGATGCATTTTGTATAGTTTTATTTTTTGACCATTGCTACCCAATAGAAGTAGCATTTGAACTAAGTTTCTAAGTAAAATACAATTTTCATTGTGAAGAAGAGTGGTTTTTCTGAAAAGAAGGTAGAATTCACCATGGTTCATGCTGGATTTTTGGACAGTTTCACATGAAACCGTGATGTATGCCATTCAGATAATGGTGACAGCTCATTTTCCTGAAAACCTCAGATTTGTGAGGTTGTGCTTTGGGGTAGGTAAATGTCAAAAAAATGCCCCTCATCCGTGGAGGACTCATTCACTTCAGCAGAGTGCCAACATCTGTAGTTGACAACTGCTTTCCTTTCTGTTTATGCCTGCTGGTCACAGCTGTAATTTCTGTTTTGAAAGCTTTTTTAAGTTAGGTGGACTCCAGGTCGGGAGCTATTCATAACTTTTCTTCAGGGGCAGCTCAGTTTTGAGTGACAGCTGGGGAGAGCCTTGTGCAGAGCTTTAGCAGCTCATGTGGAAAACAAAACCTTGTGGCTCCCTGTTAACATATAACAGGTGACACATCTTGTGAAGTGCTTTTTTCATAAGTGTGAGCTCAGCCTGCCTGGTTGAGCAACATTTTCTGGAATTATAACATTCGCTAGGATTCCAATAAGAGGGATTCCCATCAAGTGTTGTCCCTGTCATTAGCTATAGTAGGTTTGATTTATCCATTCTAAGACAGGCTTTAAGTGAGTGTTCATCAAGAACATGATGGTTTTTTTTCCCTGTGGTTAAATTACAGTTTTCATGATTAAGATGGAAAAATAGTTCATTGTAAAGATCACAGCTGCTTTAGAGGAGTGGATCAGAATGCATAAGTACAGCTGTTGCTGTCTCTGTTGCAGTCTATGCTAATTGTTCAGCAAAAACCACTGTATAATGATATTTGACTTGTTCTAGGTTATCTAATCCAGATTCCTTACAAATACCTTGCAGACCTGAGAAAAATCAGTCCTCAAGTTAAATATATATGGCCATGGCTCCTTGAGAGGGGATTCATTTTGCCCATCACCTTCATACCAAAATGCCTTTCCAACAAGGTGCTCATGAAACCTACAGTGACTTTGAGCTCAGAAATAATTTCCTTGGATATTTTTCCATTTTTGGGTCTGGAATGATCCCTGTGTTGCACATTAGCCGTGGTATCTTCTCACCTGGGGAGTACGCCAGGAGTTAGAAAGTTTCAAGTTTTGTTATTCTGTTGCATTTTAGGAATGTTGAGGATTTTATTACTGTTCTCTATAGTCAAAGCCGGTTTGTGTTCAAAGTGATTGCAAGTAACTTGGAAAATTTCCCAACATTGGAAAGCAAAATGATGATTGCTGAAAATAAACAGCTCTATGGGAGCTCAGGTATTTCAGCCCTGCTGTTTAGTCCACTCATCTATTGTTTCTACCCAATTGCTGGTGTTGCTTTGCAGCTGGAGGCACCTTAGTACTCCAAATTTGCCTGGACTAAAAATTACAAATATTGCGGACATTGCTCATTTCTAAACTCTTACACCAGTACAAATACATAGTTATTCATGTTCTGAATGGTTTTTACTTTATATGAATAACAGTAGTGAAATCCAAACTAAACTTATTCTGGGCAGATCTGCCTTTATCAGATACCTTAATATTAAATGCTCATACAATCTTATGTTGTATGCTGCAAAATATAACAGCCCTGTGGGTGTATTTCTACTTGAAATCTGTCTGAAAAATGAGTTATTTTTCCATAACGTTAGTTTCAGTTGTTTGTTTGTTTGTTTGGATTTTTTTGTAAATGGCAGCATAAATGTAACATTTTTTCAAGCTTACTAACCATACTGTAAGGATTTTCTGCAGAAAGTTCCTCTGCTTAGTTTCATGAGTCTGTTAGCAGCCTCATCTCTCACAGATAGCAAGTTTTTAACCCTCCTCACGAGGAAAACCAACACCATGATCCTGCAATTTCTTGGACAGTGCTGTGTGGGCAGCACGTGGTCATTGTCCTGAGCTGGTGGAAGTCAGAGGGAGGATTGAGCCCGTTAGCTTGGTCTCATTCCCTCTTACTGCACAAGGCAGAGGGTCTGCTGCCACATCACAAGGACAAAGCCCCTGTGATTTTTAGAGGGACCAGCCTGCTTTTCATGGGCTAAGGAAGCCTTTGCAGTATTTTGACAGGCATGTTCTGAATTTGATAGCTAGTACTTTTAAACCCCTAGTGTTCAAATTATCCATAACGTACCAAGTTCTGTGCAAAGGTTGCTGTAA
The DNA here is from genome assembly GCF_052056855.1 of Sturnus vulgaris. Classification (NCBI taxonomy): domain Eukaryota; kingdom Metazoa; phylum Chordata; class Aves; order Passeriformes; family Sturnidae; genus Sturnus; species Sturnus vulgaris. The sequence continues at coordinate 20,771,204 of NC_142249.1, read as the reverse complement.
AGAGCTATACTTGATGGTCAAAATCCAATACATTTTACTACTAACAAATCTTATGGTGTTGCATGATGCAAATTAACTATTTTAAAGTAAATTTCATAAGATGGGGTGAGCCTAGAATCGAATGCAATAAATTTATGTTTTAATTCCTTATCTGCGGTACATTATGATAGTTTAACAGAAATTATCTGTCTTGGTAATGTGCATTTTCTTTCTTCAATATTGTAACCTTAGAGTCAATACAAGGTATTTAAAGTGTGTGTTTATATCAGAGTATTTCCAAAAATGAGATTTTTTTTTGGTGGTATACACCAGTGAATTTAAATTAATGGTAAAATAATTATATAGCAATGAGAATTTATTAGTTTTCTGTACATTTCTGCTTTTAGTCTCTGGGATTTGTAGCAGTGTAAGACATCATTTTGAATGCAAATCTGATGCTTTGAAAGATTTGCTCAATCAAAATGCTTCAAAGTGCAAATTTTGTACGTCATTGTAGATGTATTTATGAGAATTTAATTCTGTTACTTACAGAAATGCTGGTGACATCGATCTGAGAATGTAAGTTAACTCTTTTCTGTGCAGTTTAAGAAAGAGGATACTGTTTCTTGTTACAGCCTGAATATAGAGGCTGTGTTGTAAGACATAAGTGCTGACAGTTTTAACATGTAAATGGCCTACAGAAACCAGCATTTTTGGGATAAGTTATCATCTAAATGAATACTAGAAAAGAAAGCCAAGCTCACACAGCTTTAAGTGCCATGCAACCATTGTTTTAAAACTATGATTGCCTATGGGAAGAAATGGTAACACGTGTATGCTGGGAGTGTGCCCATGAAGCACTTGGTAACTGCTTATTTGCAGGTAAAAAAATCTCACTGAGGATTCTTTGGCTTTGTCATGTTCATGTGATTATCCTCTTGCATTGTTAGCATTAAAGACAATTTAATAGGTTTAACAAAAATTCTCTGACCTGGACAATCAGTATCCTTTGCTTGTTATTTAGGGCCCCCAAAGCACAAAATTCTTGTTTGTATTTTTTCCTTAGAAAACTTCATGGCCACAGACAAATCAGTAGGCAAAGGCCTAAATTTTTATTCTGTATCTGCCTAATTTTATTTTTAGTGTTCAGAACTATAATAATTACTTACCATTCCTGCTATATATATAATTCTTGGTAATAATTTATGTTTCTGAAATTCTCTTAGTATCCCTTTATTGCATATTGAGAAAACAATTTGTTAGCACTGACAGATGCTGTTTGTCTTAGTATTTAGTCTGTAAAATGATGTTTTGAGCTTGTTCACCTGAAGAAACTGGTTTCATAAGAGGTATCATCCTTTATTAGACACCAGTAAATTCACAGGATAGAATTCAGGAGACACTGGAAATGGACATAGACTGGATATATTTCTGAGCAGGAGTCTAGAAATAAAGGTGTGGGATTTATATGTGTTAGTATTCTGTATCTCTTTTGTATGTGGTTGCCACTAATAGAATTATTTTACTAAAGCATCATCTGGCCTCTTCCAGCTGCCCTTGTATTAGACTGTAAAAGCCCCTGAGAGTAGCTAAGTTGCAACTCTCCCAAGAACATGACAAAGGTGAAAGCCTTTAAAATGCTACAAGACTTACAAAAAAAATCTTTCCAAAGCTGCCTTAAGTGTATCTAAGTATCTCCGTAATAAACATGGCAAATAGTTGTCTGGAAAATTAAATAGCCAGACTTGCACAGTGTAATAATAAATATTCTAAGGAAATTAAAGAAGTTGTGTTAATCAGTTTAAGTAGCTAACCATGTGTTACTCAGTATTTTTGTGTGGAGCGAAGGTGCCACTTGCTGTGTGGTTAACTTACAGAGTTGGTTGGCTGCTGGCTGATGCAGAACTCTCACAAGGGGCTTAAGCTATTTCCTGTGTTAATCCTAAACCAGTGTGCTCAGACCAGGGTGGAAAGATACTTACTTTATTCTTTCCAGTCAGCTGTTCCAAAGGCACCTGGAAGAAGTGGTGGTTGAGTTGCTTTGGGCTCAGTTTGTCTGGACCTATGCAAAAAAAGCATTTTGATACTGAAAAACTCTGTGAACAGATGTTCTTTTACAGTTCCAGCTGTGCTGCTGGAACAGACTGCCCAAACCCTTGATCATTTCTCTTGACTATAAATGTGAACATAACAAATTCCTAATATATTTCCAAGGAGAACCAGAGTAACTGAAATATGCTGAGTTGTTTGGTCTTTGCTAACTTTAACTGCCTTGGGATAGGGAGCTCTAACAAGAGCAGCTGCAGCTGCTATGAGGAGCTGTCAGGCAACAACACAGCTGTATGCAAAGTGCCTCTGTCCACATCCTTACTGTCTTTGCGGCTGCAATTAAAGATCTGACGCTATGGCCTTGTCTGATTCCCAAGTAATGCCAGCTCAGCATCAGGTGGCCATTGCCCACATCTGCAGTCAGCACCAACCTTCAAGACCTCATCAGATCTTAGCTGCACTAGCTGCTTTTGCTGCACTGGTACAAGACAGAGCAAAAACAAGTGAGGGCTTGGGTCATCCTGGTGAGCTGAGGTTTGTGCTGCTCATAACGACACCATGCTCTCCAGCCAGCTTGCTTTGTCCCCTCATCTTCTGCTGGCTGTGCTTAGAATTTGTGTTTGTGATTTCTGTCCAGCAACTGCTGAACCCAGACAAGACCTGGAGGAGGACCTTGTTTTTACCTGCTGAACCACCTGAAGATATGGTTATTCATGCGTGGTTGTTTGTACTACAAGGTTAAGAGCAGTACTAGTGGGTCTACCAGCACCTCTAGGATGATGTCAGTCCTGGATGATGTAACTGTCATTTTCACATATGTCAGTAAGTAGAGATTAAACAGGCATAAAACCAAATTACCTGTTAAACACTGTGATCCATACCATGGTTCACAGGGCACAATTACACTGTTTGTACACTTAGGGATTACCTGAATTCCAAACTCTTGTACCGTAATTGTTTTATGAATTGAGTTTGATTTACTGTAAGTCAGTAAGTGAGAATTAAATTAAAAAGTTTTCAATGTAATTTGTTCTGACCTTGGATTTTGTGTTATTTGAATTATGTAAGCAGTGGATTAGGTTTGTTTAGAAATCTAAATCCCTTTGCCTTCAAGAAATGGTGTGCAGTCTGTAATCCCTTCAGCAGGACTCAAGGGAGGGACATAATTTCATCCATACCTGTGATGTAAGTGTAGTATGGACAATTTTAGCATAGTTTGATGGTCAGTAACAGGCTGTTGCTGACATGGCACTAAGCATAATATTCAATTCTCTTGCTGTTACCTTGTGTGTCTGTGTCTGGGAGTTTGTGTTTATGTTCAGCTGAGCTCCACTAGTTCTGCTTCAATCCAACCTTTTAAAAGAAAATTGTGTCTTTCACACCAAAAACTAATGTAATGAAGTAGTTGAATACTTGTTACTTGTCATCACTATTTAGGAAGCAAATTGGTGCTCATTTGGCTTGCATAAGATAGACAGCAGCTTTACTGAGGGAGGACTGTCATGCCCAAGCCAGCAAGGGCTGCCTTTAGACAGATAGATGCCTGACAGGATTTTCTTCCAAGCATTTAGGCATTTTGGATTAAAGTACAGTTTTGATGCTTAAAGGTGATTCTAAATATTCTTGTTAGTGTCTAAGAGATCTTTGAAATACCAGTCCTTAACCACCACTTTGTAATTTGCTATCTGAAAGTAATTTTCATTTAAATATGGCACCTTCTTGTCAAAGATAGTACAAAAGCTTCAAAGATACAGACTGGCTTGCATCTGATTCTCACTGTAAGGAATAAGTGTCTTTAAATTGGCTAATAGAGTTCACAGCTGATCCACAGCAACAGAAAAGAAAAAAGCATGAAAGGAATAGTCTAGAAGCACTACTGCTAATAACAGCAGAGTGATTAAAAATATTTAGAGATTTCTTTGCGATATAATGGTCCTTAGGAAAAGTTGGAATTTTTTTTACCCCGCAGTTGTTCCTTGTCATATCTGTGGGCAATTAGAAGTTAGAAATTCTCTGGATTTCTTAGATGGAAGCTTGCTTTGGTATCTGTTAAATCCCAGATTAGAGTATGAACATCCAAATGAAAGTGATGGTATTAGCTGTGGTCGACACAGAATTTTTTTCATACTTCCGTAATGTGATCTTAATATATATAATGTAAATAAGATAATCTTAAAAATATTTTTTTTCATTTCCAAGTGATAAAAGCACTGTGTGTCAATGTGCCTGTGGCAGTGAAGTACTCATCTTCTTGGCCCGATACTCACATTTTGATTGTAGTCCTTGTCATGGTAGCACCGGGTGACTGGTCGGTCTGGGGTTTGCTGCAGTGCAGCCCCTCCTGTTGTCCACTGATTCTGATGGGCTTTCACTGGATCCAGCAGCATCTTGTGTGAGATGGAGAACAGTCACTGGGTTCTGCACATAGTTGTGGTGGGATAGGGAGCTGTGGAACTTGGATTAGTTAATCATGGGACATTTTTAATCATTATCCGAAAAGATTAGTCTAGTACTCCGTTTATAGCCAGGACCTAAATATATTTATGCTATGGGAAAACTAAATATGAGACCCATCAATTTAATTCTAATGACCTGTTGAAGTACTTGTGTTGTAAACACCACAGCAGATGGTGTCCTCATTGCTTTGAAGACATGGTGTGTTTTAAGTACTTTACAAGAAGATGGTTTTATTCCATTCCTCTGACCAAGGCATTAATGAAAAGGTGGTTTAGATAGTTTTTCTAACTGTGTTATTACTGTCTCATACCAGAATATTCAGATAGGCAGTCAAGGAGAGTGAAGTCTCCTGGTAATCTGCCAGTCATGCTTGTAGGAATCAGAGAATTGAATGCCCAATTGAGTATTTCCTAAGGATTACACAAACATAATATGAAAGTTTCTGAGGTGGAGATTTGAGTGACTCAGTGGTCACCTGCATCCTCCAGCTGAGGGAAGGAGGTTGCAGATACAACTCCTGCTTCTGCTGCTGCAAGAGTCCCTTGTCCTGGGAGGGTGGTGGGGCTGCAGTTGTAGGGCAGAGCTCCTTCTGCTGGCAGATTCCTTCACTGGCTCTAGGAGTGTTGCTGTTTACCTGCAGGTGAATCTTTCCACATTTGCTTAGATAGCTTCCAATTATTTTGTGGCCTTGTAGATTCATTGAAAACAGGAAGGCTGTAGCAGTTTTTATGCAGAAACCAATAGTACATCAGCTACTTATATTCTAATAAATGTAGATCTATAGCAAACCAGTATTTGTTTGGCCTGTGTTTTATAGGTGGTATCATGTACATGTGCTTAATTGCATGATTACAGATAAAGGCATTAGGTGACTCAATGTTTTGCTACTGTTGTTGCTTAAAGACTTTTTCGAGTAACTTCACCATAGTTTTGAAGACCTTTAGCTAATGCTCAAACATTTGCACATATTCAATTAAATCTTAACTATAGCTTTGAACTGAACTTGGGTTACACTAACTCTTCATGCTGCTTAGCCTGCTCAACAAGAAAAACAATATTACTGTGAAATGAGTAATCTTTTTTCACAATACCAGAAAATTAACTTTTAAAATGTGTGCTGTTTTCAGCAAATCATACTGCAGAATGACTCACCTACAAGTCCACAAAATAATTTAATTGGCAGTTATCTGAGAACATGTATGAAAACTCACCTGTGGGTAAACAGCAACACTCCCACTGCAAGTCAAGAGATCTGTGAAGGGATCTGTCAGATACTTTTGATAAGTTCTGAGGAGTTGTGATCCTGTTTTTGTTAGGTGCTCTTGCCTGGTATAGAGTTAACATAATCTCAATGTCTTTAAGTAAAGCATTACTGTAGGGGAAAAATATAAAATAGTACATATCTGTATTTGCATAGTATGTATATTTGTGTAAAAACATGTGTCTAAAAACCGTCGAGTATTTGTTTTGATACACTGCAGAGATGAAACTGTTGAGAAACCTTCCAGGAGATACCTGACTTTTTTTCTTGAAAACTACAGGGCGTACATGTCTTAATTTCTGTAGATGCAGTCTCTTGCTCAAACCCAGCAGCATTGTTCAAGTGGAATTGGAAGGTTTTGTATATTTATCCAGAGCTGCCAAACATCTGTAGTCTGCTTTGAGGAGCAGTTTCAACTGCACTGCTGGGTATTTGGCAATCTCAGGCATGCTTGCTCTGTGTATTTAATCAGACTCCACAGCGCATGCTTGGAAATTCCACATTTCCAGTAAACATTGGATGGAGCTGTGTGTGCATGGTATGCTGTAACAGCCTGGAGTGCTGGACTCACTGAACCCATGGTACTTTGTGCATAAACACAAATTCTGGATAGGACTGCTGCTGCTCTGCCAAAAATCCCAGATCTTTCTTGGAATAAAGTTTTCCAAGATCTTCAGATTTTCCAAAGACTTAACTTCCTACATCAGTGCCTTGGCCATAAAAGAATAGTTTGAAATTTATTTTTCCCACCCCCCTCAAACATAAAAAGCATTCATCTGCCAAACACTTTTACTAGGTTTTCAAATGCTAAGCATTTGTGAACAGTCTTTCCTAGATATGTTTGTGCTTATATATATATATATATATGTATTGTATGCTGTATGTGTATGCCCACAAATAAACTATCATAGTAAAAGACCCATTCTGAATTGTCTAACTTGTTTTTTGTTTGTTTTCAACAGGCAGAAATACTCAGTGTGCTCAGTCACAAAAACATCATTCAGTTCTATGGAGCTGTCATTGAACCTCCAAATTATGGCATAGTTACAGGTAATGATTGTTGTCTGACCTTTTTCTTGACTCTGTAAAGCTGCAGTTTTATAAAGTTATCTCCAGTGTTACCCAATTACAGTATTTCGCTAATTGTTCTGGTCTTCTTTAAATGTTAAGAGTGCTTGGCCCTAATTGCCTCAAAGAAAATGGGAGTGCTGGAGGTGGCAACCAGGCTGGGAGCATAGCTGGAGACAGCATGCAGGCAGGTGAGGCCTAGGGTGTTCTTAGTGCACAGATGCAGGACTCCATTAGACAGTACCTTTCACTGTGTTCTCTTACCCTGTTTGGAGAATTGCTTTTCTATTTTAATGTCACAAAAGTAGAGGTTTTCATGATACAAATTTCTGGCTGGTTCTGTGAAGAGGGTGGGCTGGGCATCTGCTCAGAGCAAAGCTGCCCCATGAGTTCTGCCTGGATTGAAAGTAGGAGAATTTGCATTTTGAGGGTCACAATGGGAAGAGCTTGAAATAGAGTCAAAAGTTTATAAGACATTGTAACACAACTCCCTTTATACATTGGAAACTAGGTTTCATTTGTTTTGACATTCCTAGAATTACGCAGAAGTTGTTTTTTGTGGTATTGGGAATTTTTGTTGGGGGTTTGTTGTTTTTTTTCTATCACTGACTTAAGCTTCCTGCTCTTATCTTGGGAGATGGTCCAGATATAGAATTTTCTCCCTTTCCTCTATGGGACAAACTACATAAGATAGGAGTAGAAAGTAAATCCAAAGCAAAGAAATTTCCCAACTGCTCAAACATATGTTTAGAGAGATAAAACCCATGAAAGTGTGGATTAGGAGACATGTTTTGGCATGTCTGTAACCTTTCAAAGTTCAATGTGAAGAGTAGTCTTTTGCATGTGGCACAATCTAATACCAATTTAAGTCACTGCTGGTCAGGTTTTTATTGGTTCTTAGATGGTGGTCAGAACTTGTGAAAATTCAGTTATTTCTACCTGCCTCTTAGACTTCTGGTTATCACAGCAGATGGCAGTGTAATCCGGTGGGAGTGCCTCTGAAATACCGCACGTTTCAGGGCTGGGGAGCTTTGCTTGCTCCAGGAGTATCAGCCAACTGGAGGTCATGGTGTGGCAGTCAGCATTCCAGAGGTGCTTGAGGTGACCACAGTCTGCACCACTCAGAAATGCACTGATGATGGCATATAGACAAGAACTTGAATTCCTTCTGGAAGCAATAAAATTAATAAAAAGCTCATAAATCAAGTAATGTAATTTTACTATCCTTTTTAATATAAGTGTAAACCAGCAAGCAGAGTAGCAAAGGAGAGGTATAATCAGTGACCTGGGATGATGTGTGGATCAGAAGTCTTCAACTTAATCTCACAAAAGGTCAATGTTTGGAGGACATACGACCTGCTTACCAGTGCCAGGACAGGCAGCAACTAAAGTAACTCACTGTGCTATTGAGAATGGGAACTCTTTAACTGCCTATGAGACTATGGTGTGTAGTTCAACAGCTCTATTCCACAGGGAACTATGGTCACATCTGGCTAAAGAAGAAAAAGGTTTGGGGAGTTTTTAGCAAACTGTGTTGATTCTCCATGCAACTTCTAAGGAGACTCAAGTCCTGTAGGTTGGAATGGAAGCGAGACTCCATTTCCCCACACCATTTTCAAATGAGAGAATGGCTACTGAAAAAAGAAATGTTAATTACACTTCAAATGTCTTTTAAAGAGATTTTCACTTTGTGATCTTCTGGATGGCCTTCAGTATTGCAGACAATCCTGTCCTTAGTCAGAGATTTGTTTCTTGAGAGAGAAAATCCCGAACAAGGAGATATCTTGAGAAGTTAATGTTTATTCAGAGTGATGGAGATGAGTGCATTCAGCCAAGTATTGGCATGTACTGAGCATTAGCTGCATGTAATGTCTTATGTGGGATTGGTAAAGATTCTGAGAAGGGCTACAGCTGGAGTTAAAAAAAATGTTTTCCTGCTGGGATGTATGTCAGTGTTCCAGCTGATCCTGCTGCCCAGTGAGCTGCTGTCATGGATCACATCATTCTAGATGTTACTGGCCATCTCTGTCAGCAGCAGTCTCAATATGTAAGTTTTAGATATGGCTTTTGGACACAGCTGCCTCATCCCAAAAGCTTCTCAGAGCTTGTGCCTCCCTTGCACAGAACCATATGTGTGCCACAGCCCATCACAGAGTGGGTCCAGTGTAGCAAAATCAGAGCTTTTCTTTCTAAGGCAAATATTTCTTTTCCATTATTGACAAAACATTTTCCTTGCAATATGATTTCCAAATCCACAAGCTCCTAGTAAATATCTGTGGCACATAAGTGTATGGAAGAAATCCTAACAGCGGAGCTTTGTAGATTGAAGCTTACTTACCTCTGTTCACACAAAGTGGCAAAGGGCTGGAGGAGCTGAGTTGTCCCTGACCCTGGTAGATCAAATTATGCATTGTAAAGGCATGCAAAGCATGCAGCCAACCTGTTCCTGAAGAATCCATTTATACGACAGATGATGACCTCATGGGTAAAAAAAGCTTCTGTTTTAATTGTGGAAATGTGCAGGTCAGCAGCTTACTCCTCTCTCGGTGACATCAGAAGCAACACGTCTGTCCTTTCATTGGGAGGTTGTGCAGCAGTGATCCCAAGCTAACTTGCCACTCGAGTGTTTATTTTCAAAGGACTTGCTATTTTCTCCCTCTTTCATTTAGCACTGGAGTCTTCCCATCTGGCCTGCCATGTTCTAGGCTGCAGATTCGGTTTGGTCTCAGTTTTCTTCCCCGTGCAGTGATCTCCCAGTGGTTTTGATTCCTTTGGTTAGGAACAATGACAATTTTTGTATGCATTTACCCGAACATGTATCAATCATTGATTAATATTACTATTATTAACAAAATTCAGACACATTTGATGTAGTCTTAAAGGCTGATTTTAGGATGTAGTCTTAAAGGATGATTTTGTGGTTGCTTTGAAATGATAGGAAGATTTTGAGAGTCTTCTAGATAGGTTCTAAGTTCTGCCTAAGAAGCGCATTGAATAGCCTTAGGAGAGAGGGACAAAAGGCTTAAGTTGCTCCTTGTATGCCCCTGGTCTTTGTGCTACTTGTGCTGCACTGGGTGGCATCTGCCTTCCCTGTCATTGCAAACAGATAAAAGAAAATGTATCAGCTGCTTCATCTTACAGGCCTCCTGTTGTGTTTTTGGTGAAACATTAATGAAGTCTAAATAAGATAAAGCTTATTTAATAAATACTGAGCAGAAGAGCTACAGCCTTTAAACTGCTGTAGATGACCTGCAGCATAAGGAAATCTGTCCTGCTTATCTCAGGGTTATACTTCGAGGTTCATCCTTCCATTTTTTTCATGAACAGATGATTTGGTCTGCTGTTCTGTTTCTCCTTGGGGAAATAGGAAACTTTCTACTTGCAAACGCATTCTTTGTAACAGAACATTATATATTTAGTATGTGGCTTTACTTTAAAAAAATAAATTAAAATTATGTTTTGTTATGGGGCATCATTTATACTGCTTTGTACTGCTTACCAGTGGGGAGTATCCTCTGATTTTGGAAACAATAAGATGAATCTGATACCACCAAAATCATCTGTTAACTGCTGTTCTGATCAAGAGTGGCTAATTCACTGTTCAAAAAAGTAGAATTTTTTTGTTACATGAAGTGGTCCTGTAGAGATTTGAGTTATCTCCAGTTTCACACCTAAATGTGTGTAGGGCTAGCTAGCTTGTTATTTCCTGCTTTAGGCCCCACAACTCTGACAGTCAGACTGGATTCCATCTGCAACATTTCCAAACACCAGTGGGTCCCGAACGTCCTTGTTTGTACCCACAGAATCCTGCTCTGGGATTCTGTAGGTATAGTTAAGGGAAATAAGAAAAAACCATCAGCTTGTCCTGAACAAGGAGCATGCAGAACCTTTTACTCAGGAATTTGAGCTGCTTTATCTGATCTTTCTTGATCTTTCTTTGGCCAGCTCTTTCTAATGCCTTTCCATTGTAATGCCTGTTTTTCTATGTGATTACACTTTTTTGTTTGTTTTTTCATTTTTTGTTGGTAGTAGGTTATGTCTGCATTGGGATAATCAGATAAACTCTCCTACTACACTGGTAATAATATTAGGCTGTTGAACCCAAATTCTTTGTCATTAAGCCAGAGGTTGACTGCTTTCTGGAACTGGCAGAGTTTCTATTGCATCTTTCAAGTTAGGTGCAATGTTTTTAAACGTCTGTTGCTGTTTTTTAACAGAGTATGCTTCTGCTGGCTCACTGTTTGATTACATTAATAGTAACAAAAGTGAAGAGATGGATATGGATCATATCATGACCTGGGCCACTGACATAGCTAAAGGTAAGCAAGAAATACTGCCCTACACAGCCAAAAAATGTACAGCCTTCCTTAGTCAGGAAAGCCTTCCTAGTCCTCCTTATTCAGATGGTAGCAAAACCGATCAAACATATATAAATAAAAAAGCAAAATCCGTTCACTGTACTCTTTAATATGTTCCTTGTTTATTATGAATCCAAAATATTCTGGAGTGAAAATGACTTCTGTGAGTCAGTTCTGGTGTGTCCCTAAGTCCCAAGAGGGTAATTTTGCTGATGTAGAATAATTATGAGGTAAAGTTCATAATTGCCCTTACATTTGATTTGATTTGGGGCATTTAAGGAAGCTAAGGGCTTATTCTCAGCAAACATACTACAATTCTGCATATAATAATGTAGCTGTTCCATCCTTTGTTTTCTCTGTGACTGACCACACAAGAATTTATGTAAACTAATGAAAAAAAGTATATTAATATGTGACTTAATTGTGTAGACACCTCCTTAACTCTATAGTTCGAGAAAATAACCACATATGATGTTAAAAAACATTAGCATATCCATATAGATGCTCTGAGAGATATGTGAGCTCTGCTTAGTGCTTTTTACTCAAAAGTAGATTATGGGAAGCTTTGCTTCTCCTTCAGCACATCAATATTATCAATATGGTACGCAGGTCTGGCAACTCAGAATGAGTACAACTAGTGGGAACCAGGAATCATGACTGCAGATATGTGGTGGCTCTGCTCAGCCTGTCTAATTAGATTGTTCCTTTGTTTTGTATAGGAATGCACTATTTACACATGGAAGCTCCAGTCAAAGTTATCCACAGGGACCTGAAGTCCAGGAATGGTAAAGTAGCAAAACACTGAAACGCTCTGCATTTACTGTTAGCTGTTAATGTGACATTTAAATCTGTGCCTGAGCTTTGTGAACAAGCAGAACTAACTAATGCCTTGGTTGTCATCAAAGCTGCACTTGTTGAGGCACGGGAAAGCCTGTTCCCTCCTCCCCATCCTGATCCTGTCTGAAGCTCATTACAGACCTGGCATCATCTAGAGCACTGTGGAAGGACTCTTTCAACCTGTGTCTTGCTGGCCATGATTGGCCATGAAAGCTGATGAAGCTTCAGATACTGCCTGGGTACTCCTCACTTCTTTCTTCTGTTTGGAAATGTTGAGTACCAGGAAAGACTGGCAGACACAACAGACTGGATAAGGCCTATTATTTCTTATCAGAAAATCTTGTCTTTACTGTGGCTTCTTTTGAGGTTTGACAGATATTCAGGCTTTTGAGAGATACCGTGTGGGGTCTGTACTTAGCAGTTGACATTAGTTTCTGAAATTTACTGAATATTGCCTTTTAGATGAAACTTCTACTACTAGTGGTGGGATAGGAGAGGCACAGATTTTAATAATGCACACGGTGAGAAAATAGTCAAGAAACATGTAGGTCTCACCTCAGTTGTAGGTTTTCTCTTTCTGTTAATGACTCTTCCAGAGAGCTTCTTGTTAAACCTAACTGTACTGGGGAGAATGAAGTTAATCTATATTGCTGTCTTTTAACTCAGTAAGGCCTGAAAGGTTTGGTGTTTCTTCAGAGGCTTGTAGTTATTGAGCAGGTGTTCTGTCAGCTTCTCAGAGAAACCAGGACAGGTGTGCACATTCATATGCTGGCTCACTTTAGAGTCATTTGTCTTACTGAAAAATGAAGTATTTTGCTGTAAAAATGTACTGGGCTTGCTTTTTGCATTCTTGTAACCTTTTGTTTTTTCATTTTCAGTTGTTATAGCTGCTGATGGTGTGTTAAAGGTATGAGCACTTTAATTATTTATAGAGAGATGCTGCTGCTTGACTGGATATTTCCATGTTTGATGAATGAGGTCGATGCTCTTAATACCGGTTTAATATTTTATTTATTTTTGCCAGATCTGTGATTTTGGTGCCTCAAGATTCCACTCCCATACAACACACATGTCACTAGTGGGCACTTTCCCATGGATGGCCCCAGAAGTTATTCAGAGTCTTCCAGTGTCTGAAACATGTGACACATACTCGTACGGAGTGGTGAGTGCCTCATCTCACTCTGCAGTATGGCAGCTCTTCAGTGGGACAATTCACATGGTGCAAGAACAACAATTCTAAATAAGAACAATAAAAAAACCCTCACTTCCTTTTAAGACTCATAAGACCCATAATTTATAATTATATGCTTGAAAGTGATAGGAAGAACATAGTATCTTGCATGTTTTGTAACATCTGATTAGATTAGCAGCATGCCAGTGTAGTAGGTGCATGTTTTGCCACTATTATTCAGCCTATGTCCATAAGCTTTCAGGAGCTACTAAACAACCTGCATCATGAATCTCTGCTTGTGGGGTTTTTTTTGTGGAGCCAAGGAGGAAAAGGTTGTCTTGTAATAGGAGTGTTACAGGATAAAACTATTAGCATTCCACTTTCCCCAAAATAGAATGTCACTGATTTTTATTAAAAAGTAACTGCTCTATGATCAATCATTTAAAAGATATTGCTGTCACTGTTTGTGAGAATAGACCCCATCTGAAAATACAGAAGCCCAGCCCTGCTTTTCTGAAGGGTGAGGAATCCGATATAGTTTATAAGAATGTCAGGTTTTCCGATTCAGTAATGTGAATTACTTTACTCTGTCCACAGTTAAACTCTAAATTAGCTTTGCTCTACAATACGAAGTAGGCTAGAAATAGCCCTACTGGCCACATCAGTTGTGACTTCTCTGGCAGAGGAAAGAGTAAAGAGTACTGGGGGGGAAAGGAAAGGAAGTGGGGCTGTAGTTTCCATGCATATTGGTGCATTAACCATTGTTTCTGTTTGGATTCAACAGTGTGTGGCAGAATGAGAAATTCTTCACTACCTGTCAAGTATTGTCTCTGAGGAATGGGAGGAGATAGATGTGAGGGAGGCACTGTGGTCTTAAGCTAGCACCTATGGCTATACATAGCTAAGCTGATGTCTCAGTGGAGGGTGACTTTAATTTTTTGCCAAACAGTTGTTTATAGTGAGAAAAATCTTTGAGGCATGATGTGACATGAACAGTGAAAGTTTGCAAGGAGTCTATATTGTCAGATTCAAAATCTTTGCTTGCTTAACTGAACTAGGTCACAAAGAATAAGAGAACATAAGCTAACAAATGTAAATGTTAATGTAAACTGTTGCTGGAAGCAGTCACATCTTATCCACTGAAGGGAAACATTCCAGTTTCAAAACAGAACAACAATGTTAGAGGAAAAAATCCAAACATGGTATTATAGTTCAAGCTGCTCACATAGTCATCCTAGTTTGAATTAACTTTAGGTAATGTTTTCAAAGGGGGAGAAGGTAAGAAATTGTCTAATACCTTATTATGCCAAGTATTAACAGTGCTTTGGGAACAGTATGTTGTGCCACGTTTATTTTACCTCATTCAAAAAGTCAGGTTCCTTTGACAGTTCTGTGCTTATAGGTAGAACTGAGCTACCTTCCCTATGAAAACAGTTCAGTGTTACCAGAGTGTTTTAACATTGTTACGGGTGTGTAGTGCTACTTCAGAATGCCTAGTAATGACTCACGATTTTTTAATATATTATTTTTGAACTAATGTATTCTACTGTGGGTAGAAGCTTATGAATTCCTAAGCACTTAGGAGTTATTACTCTTTTTATAACTGTAGTCTTGGAACACCATTTTCAGAGGAGATAGAAGGGTAGAAATAAAGAATGGCAGTGGCACAAGTTATCTGTTTCTAAAATAACTGATATTAGGGGGTTATATCAGCAAGAAGTGGCCTGAAAATAACACTGAAAGTTGGAATCTCCCTATAATAAGTGTTATGACTACCAGAGAATTAGCTAGGGGTCTGAAAACAAGAAATCTGAGAAAGGGTATTTTTGTCTCTTTAAGTTATTATCATCTATAAAAACAAAATGTAAAGAATCCCTTTTTGAAGTGTAACACTTGCCAGCAGCTTTTGTGCTAGAGAGACAAATCTGCTTTACTTCAGTTAAAGTCCTCTTAACAAAGAACAGAATCCTTTCAAATGTAAACTAGTAAGATGCTAGGAATAGATATTTCATTTGCAATATTTGTCATCTTTCCCATGGTTTTCTTTAATTTCCTTTCTTCTGTTTTTTATCTGACAGTCTTTTCATTCTACAAACCAATCTGTGATTTTAAATATTCTTCTTAAGCTGTGTGCAAGCTTTTCTCCATGAAGTATTGAAGTCTTTCTGTACCCTCATAGGTCTGAGCTGCTTCTCAGCTGAAATGAATTTTCCTTTTTGTGAACAGCTGTATACATGTTTATAGCTAATGTTTAGATTAGCTTGTTCTGCTCTTCATGGATGGTTAAACAGGCTTAGGTATTCCCTGAGATACATAGTCAATAATTTATAATACTGTCATGAAATACTAAAGCTAAATTTTCCAGGAGAATTTATTACCACACAAAGACAGATCTTACGCTTTCCTTCAGCCATGCTGTAGTTCTCTTTTCTGATCCATTTCCAAGTCTGTACTCTAAACAACTGAAACCAAGTGTTACAAGTGATCAACCCTGAAACTGTCTTGTATATCACTGTGTGTTGTTCAAAAATTATTCCTTGCCGTCTCTCTCATTCATTCTATCTCTGTCAGATAGGAAAGTGTATGTGGAATGACAGTGTCACTCTAAAAACTGTTCAAAATCATGAGGACATATGTTCAGAATATGTTATCCTGGCAGAACTGTTTGTAGTGCACCACAGTGTGTGTTTGTGTATCAGTATAAATGTGTTTAATCACAGAAAGCTTATCCGATGTAGATGAATTATTTTATCACTTACAAGAACAAATAAGTAAAACCATTAATTGGCTATTGGTGGCTTAGAGACTGCCATTAAACGTAGCAGCTGTTCAAACACTGCTTTAGTTATGAGAACATATGTTATTTATAGAGGGAATGTTGGCCAGCTCCAGGGGTTATCCCTTACTCTTTTTGAAAAGAATGATGCGATCTTTAACTGCAGTTGGATCAATGCAGAGAAGACAGACCTAATTTTCATGCCTAAGGGCAGTACCTCTGTGAGTGCAATGCTAATGCTTATGCTGTACCTCTGCTAACTGTGGCTCCTGACCATTGTCTGTGAACAGTTTCCTACCAGACAAAGAATATTTGAATATCAGTGAAGGTGTTCAGAGTGTTTTCTTTTCCTCAGATTACTTACTTGGATGTTCCCCTATCCAAATGGCACTTTGAATCTTTGTTGGCTTTGCACTGGTATGGGGACGGGGATGGCGTAGAGGTGTTGTAGGTTTAATTTTTCCTTTGGGTTATTGTCACATAGTTGAGAGGATAGGAATTGAAATGCACAGCCGAGCCGACAGAAGTGTGTGAGGTTTTTCTGAAGACCACATATTTCTTATTCTCAGGTTTGTGTATAGGGTGAACATTCATAGATTTATCTCTCCTTTCTGTTCCTTTATATGCAAAGATGAGTCCAACATCTTCAGAGGCTGCAGCTTACAAACCTATAAACTATATTAAATGGCCTTGCTTTGTTTTTCATCATTGTTTCTAGCTTGGCTGTTTTCTCTCTGAGCACCTGCTGTCCATCATCACAGAGATGTGATGTGATTGGGAAAGCAGGTGGTCCTCCCCATCACAGGTGGGAGGGGCAGTTAACCATGTCAGTCTCAATTAGATTATACTCCAGAAAGGAAAGATAAATTGATTTCCATATGAAGTGAGCTGGGGAGCCAGTTCTGAAAATGAACAGAGTGTACCTCACAATAAAGAGGCTGGGGTAAGTTAGGTTGAGGTTCTTGTCTGCTGCCAAATCACCCTGGGGAGAGGAAGAGGCAAATGAGAATGCAAATGGGTACCCATTTACTGGTTTCTAGAAGACTGCTGATGCAATCATTCACCTTAGCTGATGATTCAGGGTGGCTAGTCCATGAGAAGGAGTTGAAACTCCTGTAAAACCGAACACAGAGACTCACCATTGGAAGGAAAGGCTTTCTCTTTATACTTGGCCTGAATATGGAAATTGCATTGTTGTTAAAATATTTTTCTAAACCTGTGTAAGTAAATACAAAGGTTTCCAACATCCCACTTTTGTATCTTTTATTTTGATTTATTAGTAAAATGAAGGCATTAAGAAAAATCCTTCATATTGTGCCAAATTGCTGGTTTTCTCTTCAACTGTGTGCAGACTTGGAAGAGTTTTTAGCTAGCACTGTTAGTTTAGGGAGGCAGTGATCTGTTTGGGCAGTGGAAATAAACACTAAAAGGTGTCATGATAAAGGAATTTGGTGCAAAATGTTCTACACAAGCAAATATGCATGAATGAAACAAGACAGCTCTTATCATTTACAGTCTTCTGAAAGAAAGGTAGTACAGGAGTAGTTTTCCAGCTCAAGGCTCTTGAAGACATTTAACATGTATTTCATTATGTTCTTTACTTGGAAGGTTATTTAGATACTGCTCTATCTGATGTGCAAACTTGAATTTTTCCTCTATAGTTTCATGGTACAGTCCCAACAGATGACGTTGTTCTGCAAGGCTGCTCAACCACGTTTGATTTGGTCCAGGAGCCTTTGTTTTAAACTGACTGTTTTACATGCTGCTTTTTTGTCCAAAGTACATGGGACTGGTAAATTTTTTCCTTCTCTCACAATTACGTTTCCTTCTCTACCAGTAGAGAGATGATAATTGGAGTTACAATTGAGGTGCCTTTTTATCCTTCTGAAAGGATTGAACTGAGGCTAACAGGATAATTGAATATGTCTGTTACAGCTTTCCCCATATAATTCTTATTCTCAGAAGAACTGTTCTTATTTTTCCAAGATACCCTTACCTTTACTAATCAGTCTTCTGACTCAAGCAGAATTATTCAAATAGGTCTATTATTGGAATACCCTGTTTACTTGACTAAAGGCCCAACTCTGCTTCAGTGCATTTTTTTTGCTTGACCTCCATCTGCCAGTATTGTTGCATTTGCTTTCTCATTTTCTTCATAGCTATCCACAGTCCATTCAAAATGATGCAGCTGGAATAAACCTGGGCACTAACCCAAACAGTGAGGATATAGAGACTTACATATGGATCTTAATGCATGTTGGCAAATCCTGCCAAATTAAAGATTTTTTTGTATTTGTTATACTTGATACATGAGCAGACGAAAAAGTTTGTAGATATTTGCAACAAGATGTGTATATGAAAGTTCTACTTTTAAAAAAAAGGGATATATACAAGTGGAGGTACAAAGTGCTATTAACTTGGTTGAATTCCAATATGTTGTCCCAATGGCAGAAAAACAAGTTAGATTCATTGACTTGAAGCCTTTTTGTTGATGCCAAACTTTTTTCTACAGAGTTGCTTAGATTCTTGGGTACTGTGTTACCAAAAGTCTAAAAGCATGTAAAATTAGGAGATCTTTCAATATCTTAGGACAGTACATCTATAAAAACTTGAGGAGAACAGAGTAATTTTTTATATGCTGTATATTGCTTGGTTTAACATGATCACATACTTGGAGATAAACAATTACAGGTTTGATTGCAAAATTATATTTTTATAGGCATATCATAGGAGCAAAATACCTTTTGGATCATATTCACTGGTTGCAATTGCAAAAATAGAAATATTTTTAAATGAAAAATTACTGCAAAGCAAAGATATATCTAGTTGGAGCTGAGAAGGAGAGGAAGAGTTCATTGTCTTCCCAAGTCCCAGTTGCCAAATGTGAACTTTATAGTGTACAAAGATAGTAAAAAAGCAACCCAGTTTTTCATCCTGGCTTTTCTGTAGAGGAAAAAGCAGAATCATTCAAATTAATTTTGTGAGAGGATCTTGCACACAAACACTGGTCCAAGTTCCTGCAAATGAAAACTGGTTGCCTGGTAATTGGATACAGAATAGTGCTGTATCAAGGTTTAATAATGTATTTAAAATACAAAGTACAGAAATAAAAATTCTTTTCTTTTTTTCTCTTCCAGGTTCTCTGGGAGATGCTAACAAGGGAGGTCCCCTTTAAAGGCTTGGAAGGATTACAAGTAGCTTGGCTTGTAGTGGAAAAAAACGAGGTAAGACTACGTTTCTACATTCAGGTACATAGATCAGAAAACAGTATTGGGGTTTTGCAAAAGACTTTTTCATCTTCTTCAAATTGAAAGTAAGTTCACGCGTATGGAAAGATTAGCAGTAGGAGCTAACACAAAGGGTCAAAGTGATGTTATTCCTCATGAATGGACCCTTTACATCTAATTGTTGCAGCTTCACGTCGTGATGCTGTAGATCAAAAATTGTACAAGTACTGTACTAGTTTCTCAGTCTCAATTGTAAAACCTAGGGGTTTGTTCTTAGTGATGAAAGAAGCCATTGCGTCCAAGGTAGGGGAACAGTTTAACTCCATCTCCTGCGTTTAGGACATCTTTTTACTGGCCGGGAGTTGATATATCTGTAAGAGACCTTCAGCTACTTCAACTTAACTCTCCCAGCAGGAGTCACTATAGTACAAGAAACTGCCGCTTAGATGAAAATTTCAAAAATAAAAGAAGAAAAAATAGTTTTAAAAAAAGAGAGAAATTACAGTTTTGCCACCTACGTTCAACACTACATTGAAGATGAGCTCCTCACTGGTATCGGCAAGGCTGTGGCATAGCTGCAAGCCTCCTCATGCAGAGTCTTTCCATTTCAAAAGCACTTCAGTGGTGTAAACACCGTTTGTACAGTGTCCCCAGCCTCGCTTTTCTTCTTCTCACAAATTGAGGCTTTCAGTTAGTTGGACATGTGAGCGTATATCTGAACACATAGTCCCTTGATATCAAAGACAGTAACTACATTTAAAAAACATTTAAAGTTGTGACTGTACCACACACAGACAAGCATGGAAATCCTCCACAAAGATGAAACCTCCTCTATCTAGACACAGCGGAAGCTTGGGAAACATTACAATGGCGAGGCACTGGCTGTACAATACAGATTTCTATTATTCTACATAAACTGTTTCTCAAAATGCTTCAGAGTTAAACAGAGGAGTTAGGTTTCCTCCTCTTAGTTTAATGTTTTTTGTTGGTGTTTTTTTCCCTCTCTCTTTTTTCTTCTTTTTGAGGACTGGATTAATTCCAGTGAGTGACACTGTGATATACCAATTAGTTGGAGATGCTACACTAACAGTGTGAAGATTGTGAATATGGTCTTCTACTGCATTTATCAAAGCAGGGGGCATAAAGACACTCTTTCTCCTAGTTTAGGGAAAGCCTCACACATCATTTTGAAGGAGGAACCAAAAAGCCTCCATGAACAGTATTAGGTTCTTTGCCTACCACATGCAGTTTTATGTAAGGGATACAGAGTGGCATTGGGAATGTTGTAAAGACATGCAGACACATGCTGAAACAGGTCCAAGAGTACAACACACATTTTTCTACAGTTTTCCAGAGCAAGGAATTGTGTAAAATATGGTGTGAACAAAATGTGGATGTGACTATTTTACTCATGACTGAAGAAACCTAAGGGGTGGCATTCTCAGGTACCGCTTGCCTGTTGCTACCACTTTCCTTAGAAGGCTGTGAGGGAGCTTATAGGACATTGCATACTTTTAATTTTTTCTGGCCATGACATGGGTAACAGGTCCAGCATAAGCCTTGTAAAAGTCTGCTTGTGCTACCTTTCTTCTTAGTTTTCTGTGTCCCAGAACAAGTGTAAGGGTCAAGTTCTGCTCTCAGTTCATGTTGATATCAGGGGATTGCATGGTTCCAGTCCACAACAGAATTGGATTAGTCCTCCATTTTTTGGACTGCAAGTCTTTTGTTAAAATCAGTGAGGGATTAAGGCCAAAGCATAATTGCATAAGGTGAAAAATAGTCTTTGTAAAGCCTGAGGCCAGCAAATGGAGTGGATTCTAATGTTTCTGTATGGATCTCCTTTGACACTATGCATAATTTCAGTGTTATTTTTCTTCTGGTAGAGATTTTTTAAAGCCATTTTTTAAGAAAAATGAGCATGAGAGTTCAAGTTATGCTAGACATGATCTCATAATAAATTGCTACTGAGAAATGTGTTCTTTATTATAATATGACATTTGGAACCTGCTACCTCTATATTGCATATTAGGTAGGCGACATTCTTCACAGGTGAGACAAGTGGTGATTGCAACTGTTTGTCTGCCTCCTGGAACAGTGAGAGTTACAGACACTACTGTAGCAAGACTAGCCAGTGTATTTTTAGGCTAATGACTCAATTAGAGATCAGACACCAGATCATACAACTTATTTATGCGTTGTACAAATTTCTGTGTATTTTCTCCACAGAAACCCTTGCATATTAAGTTAGGACATTAATAATCAGACTTCTGAAGTGCCCTGCCTCTGTATCTCATGTTTCCAGTTCTTACAGGGTTCAAATGCTTTTGGAGCAGAATTTTTTAACTCTTACTTTTGGCTGCTGTGTCTTGTAAGGCTTTGGAGGTCACATTGCAGCAATGTAATGGTACAGAGTGACATAACTTGGTCTACTTTACTTTTGAAATGGCAGTAGTAGGACAGATGAAAGGGTCTTCCTGGCAGGTTAGTCTGAACACGAATGTAATACTTGGTTCTCACCTCATAGAGGACAAGAACCCCTTTTCCAGCTTGACCCCTCTTATATTTGAACTCATTTTCACTGAGAAACTGGTTTTCTATTTAACTTTAAAAAAAAAATTGTATAATATGAAACATCTGAAGTCATTTAACGGCGTTAGTGAGAGCAGAGGAATCTCCTTCAGTGTGTAATGTTGGAAGCATGTGCAGTCAACTGGAGAGGCTTCAGTATCTCTGTATGTGTATGTGAGAAAGGATTTGCTTTTAGGCTTTCCAGTCTGGAGGCAGGCTGTTAATGTAAAAAGCGTCTAATCTGAAACTCTCAGCAAATGAAACCAAACTAGCTTCAAACTAATTCTCTGTAGTCATTGGTCCTGGCTATAGCCAGCAACTCCTTGTCTTCAGTCATTAGGAAATATTTATGAGTTCACTGTGCTCTGTGAATGCTTTCTGAGATCTGCATGTCCTCATTAATCCTGCTGACCACAGGCTCATGAAACATCTCTTGTGTCATGTAGAGCTTCCCTTAACTCTTTTTAACTCACTTAATGTAATCTATATTTCACTTATTTGTGTGTCAAGAGTGATTATAGTATTGTATAGCTAGATCGTTTATGTGGGAGAAAGGAATTAAGGCAGGCTGTACATTATGCCTATCTGACAAGCATTTTAAAATACTATGCAATAACCTCCACAAACAATTATGTTTTAGTATTAAAAGCTGTTTGTCTTGGTTTTGCTTCTTCTCTCTGAGCTTTCTTAAAGAACTCCATTTGTGCATTTGATACATTACTTTCCTGTAGGTCTATTAAAAATTATTCGTGCTTCTTGCTGGTCTTAGTAATTTTGATTTTTCTTTCTAATATGTCTCCACATTTTTTATATTTTGTTTGAAAGAGAAAGTGTGCTTTAATTCTTTGAAGTATATTGATCTCATAAGAAATTGCTTAGTAGCAGCTTAAAAGGAAATGCTTCCAGTAACTGGTACATTTTCTTTCCATTAGAGATTAACCATTCCAAGCAGTTGTCCCAGAAGTTTTGCAGAACTGATGCACCAATGTTGGGATGCTGATTCAAAGGTAATTAAATGTGTGTTTGATTTCTGCACCACCACCCCAGCCTTGTTTTGCAAAGTGCATTAGCATTTCTTTAACGGACAAATCTGAGCTAACACCATTGACACATTTCTTCACAAAGATACCCAGGATTGTCTTTTTTTTAGTGGATTTATATATTTAAACCTAAATCTCTCTCTCTCTTCCTTTTAATCAAGAGTTACTATGCTACTAACTTTCCTGACTAGTAAAGACAATGACAGGAAATATGGTAGGATGGCAAAAGTGTAGCCATGGAAAAATTGTAAGTTTTATATTTTGTTTCAAAGATTAATACTTAATCACTCTTGGATGTATGTGAGCATCACGTTATGAAATACAAATTTCGAGGTCCAATTCTGTGCCCTACTTGTGTTGAAAACACAAGTGTAAGTAAAGAATAAGTTAATCCATAAAGCATGAGTAGGAACAGCAGCAACACATTCTAAATTAACATTAAACCTTTCCTAATCTGTTCCCTTAGGGCTCGAATGGTGAACTTTATAAAGACTGTACTGTAATAATATGATAATAGCAGTGCTGTTTAACCATGAAAACAGAATAAAAAGTTAAAAGAGCCTCACCATTGTCGCTATTAATCTGCTGCTGCAAGGAAGGGATTAAATAAGCATTTATACAGTAAAAGCTTTTGTAGATTATGAGAGTTACCTTCTTTAAATGGACTTTGCGACCATCCTGTTGTACATAAAACTGGCTGAAAAGAGCCTGTGGGCATACTAGCTTTAGTACCAAGGATTAACATCTATTTCCTTTGCCTATGAAAATATTTGAGACACTGAAGAATAGTTAAGCAAAGGAAATTGTGCTTTTCTTCTCAAGTCAAGGTCCCAGGAAGAACTTAGTTTCTTTAAACTCAGGAGAAAGTTAGCTACTACTTCAGAGGGACCAAGATTAATTCCAAGACAAATTAGACCATACAGGTGCTCTAAACCAGAATTTATTGCCAAAGAGTAGCCACAGAAGAATAATATGAAAAAGGAAATATCCATTCTTGGTCTCTCTTTTAAAAGCAAGGGGTTGCTTTCCTGCAGAATGGATCTGGAACACTGAGATCCATCAACATGTGATTTCCACATGAACAGACATATAATTGTCATTTTCTTAATAACTCCTTGTATCCTCCCCACAGAAGGGAGGGGAGAAAGATGCTTTGAGTTTTTGAATCTACAAGTAGCTTGCTTAAGTTCTAGGTCAGTAATTACTGAAGAGGACTTTGAGTGCCAACTGCTTATCTTTACTTACTGCTCCCAAGTGTCAGCATCACTACCAAAGGCCCCAGAAAAAGGATTATTGGAACTTCTTTTCTGTAATTGTAGCACATACTAGATCAGCTCACCCTCTGCCTTGTTTGAGCCACATCCATAAGTGTCCAAAAGACTGTTGCTGTTTCTCAAGGAGAAAGATGATGATGAAAGAATGATTCTTAACCATCCGGCTGAGTTCAGTCTGATGGAGTAATTTAACTGAGTGTGGGCTGATTGCTTGGGACATTGTTCCCAGAGGTATCTCTGATTCATGCAAAGTGAGAATCGCATGTGAGATATGGTTTTTCTGACAGTCTGCTCTTTGCTAGTTTGTTTCATGCAGCTCTTCTTCTGTAAGGCAATTACAGCTTTGTTCACATGACTGAAATGGAGTAATCTGTGGTCACAATTTGGACATGTGACTGACTTATTCAGTCACGTGCTGGGAAAGGTTCGCTACTTACAGCTCTCAGAATGCTTTGATAAAGGGCTGTGTGGCCTGCATGAGCCAAAAGATGGAGCACGCTCCTCTGAAATACTGCTCTGTGTAACGTTCCCTTTTTGCCAGGATTAGCTTTAGAAAATCAGATCGTTGATGCATGAACAAGTTACTGAAGGTCAAGCAGGGGTGAGTTTGAGTATGTCAGCTGCTCAAAAGCAGTTGCTAAGGTGCATACTTCTAGCCCACAAAAAGCATGAGGTAACTTTTGGTGGCTTGCCCCTAAGAAATGAGGGATATGCATTTATGGTGGGGGTAAGGAATACATTTGGAGAGCTGCTGCAGAGCAGCTGGGGTGTCAGACACTGCTCACATCATAATTTCTTCATGGGAACAGACAGAGTTATTAATGTTGCTTTGAATTCTTAAGAATTTCTTCACATGGAGAAAAATATCTGTAGTGCTCCATATATTTGAAATGGTAGTCTTTATGCAGTTTAAACTGCTAGTTGAAACAAATAGTTCACACCTTAAAATTTCTACCAAACAAGGTGCTTTTGCTTGGTTATTAGGTAATTGTAGAAACAAGGTTGCTTATCACTGATGTCTTTGTTTACTGGGGGTTACTTGCTTTTGAGACGTGGGTGAATAATTCTTTCTCATTTCATGTGTTCCTTCATTTTCTCTCCACATCAAAGATGTTTATAAATTATGGAGTATTTTAATGGAAATCAGAAATCTGGGAACAGAGAAGAAACAAAAAATGAAAGACATATGGACTAAATATCCTGGTTTTATGCAGACCTATTCAGTAAGAAATACTGAGTGGATGGAAACAATGAAAACATTAGCCAGAATTATTTCTAGAGGGGCATATATTTTAAAGATTTCAGTATGAGACATCACAGATATAAAGGGAAACAGTTTTCAAAGGCGACTCATGCCTTGATATTTTAAGAATCCCTTATAAAGGCTTTCTAGAAAGTGCTAAGCAGTTATCCACTGAAAAGAAGACTTTTTTTTTTTTTTAAAGTTTCTCAGCTCAGGCTCCCAGTTTCACAAATCATTTCTTGCCAGTTTTAACCAAGGTACCACTCTTCATTTAGAGTGCATTTATTAAATCTGAAATTATCCTTTCCTAGGGGCAAGAAACCAACAAAACCCAGTGACAATGTAGGCTTGTGCCTTCCTGTCAGGTTTGTCTCCATGCAAAGCTGTTACCTGTTAATCTGGCAGCTGCAAAGCTGGCAGGGTAACTGCTGGCTGTTTACAGAATTTGAACAGCCAGAAGGTACAGTACTTTGGCAGTACTGTGAGACTCTGCATTTGTTCCAGCTCCAGTTGCACCAACTCAGCAGCTCCTTTGCCTGTAGTGCAGAACCCACCAAGTGATTGTTGCTGCTTCTCCCAAATCAGCTGGTTGATCCTTTTGCCTGCCCCTAGTAAAAGCCCTGTTCTCTGTCATTTTCTCCACTCTGGTTGCTCCAGGCAAGCCTGACAGTAGAGTTGACTGTGCTCACTTAGTGTCAGCCCGGCCCTATACTTCCCAGTATACACCTGAGAAAGAAGGAGCAAGCAAAATTCATAGACATGTTTTGTAAATGATCCTGAATAGTCCATAAAATATTCAGCATGGGAATGTTTGCCCTTGGTGCCTTCCTGAAAATACAATTTGTTTCGTATAGGCACATTATGTACCTGCCAGTCTGTTGGAGAATGTGTAGCAGTTGCAGTACCCTGGTAAATTGCAGGAAGCCACTCTCTCCAGTCTGGCAGCTTCCTCACCATTTGGGAGGCCCTCGAATCTCTTAACAGTTCATATCCACTGGTGTGGTTACAAGAGATGCAACTGTAGCAATAAAAAGGGTGTGAAGTCGTCAAAGGTTCTTCTGCCCCAGAACTGTGCTGGAGTTGGTGGTCCCACAGATGGATTTTGTGCTCTGTGCCCCCAGTGCAGCCCACTCCTGACCAGGGAAGTTTGGGCTCTTCCCAGGATGTGTTCAGAAGATCTGCTCCACTGGGGCAGGTCCAGCACCATCCTGCATGTGGATGGAAGGACAGCTGCCTCCTCAGCCCCCTGTGAAGGCAGGGGGACCCTGCTGGGTTTCCATACAAGGGACTGTGTCACCAGTGCAAGCAATGTGCTGCTTAACAGGTACCTGTTGCTGTGAAGCTCTGTGTGCCCAGTGTGCTTCTCTCTGCACGCTGGGCTGGGGAACAAATTGCACTTGTGGCTGAGGCAAGCATGTCTGTGGCAGAGAAAATCTGTGTAGCTCACTGAACTGCCCATTGCCTGAAATCGTGGAGGTGGACCAAAAAGACAGACAAAGCCTCCAGTTACAGCCGAATAGTGCAGCATTACAGTATAAGAGAGCTTGTCTCTTTTTTTGTTACACATTTGACACTTTTTCATACTGTTTGACATTTAAAATAAAGAAATTGTCTGTCTTTTATAATGTGGAAATCACTTGGATCTTCCTGAGAGAGACACCTCAGCATTGTTCCTAATTGTTTTTGTGCTCCCAAATTAAAATGCACGTTTTAATTGCGGCATCTGTAATTTTAGCAGAAATGGTATAATTAAAGGCACAGTCGAGAGAGAATGTGCATCATCCCCTTATTATGTATCTACATTTTGTTTCAACCTTTTGTCTCAACCTTGTCTGGGGTCTGTCAAACAGACTAACAGAGTCAGCGCTCTTTCAAGAAACACATTTAACTGGCTTTTTCAGTTTTCAGTTATTATCCTACTTCATAGCTCCCCTTGGGACTAAGGGAAAAGGAAAAAAAACAGAAAAGTTTTCATTGGTCTTTCTGACTTGTGAGCACAGGGGGTCTTGGATGGAGAGCCTTGGAACAGAAAGTTCAGTAGATGAGCCCAGGACAGAAGAGCACAGCGTCCACTAACGTGACCTTAGCTGCCAGTCAAGACATCCTTCCCTAGCCTCAATCTTCACTTCTTCCCTGGCTGCTCCTGAAGAAGCTAAGTCAGAGTTTTTCTGAAAGTATCTCCTCTTCAAGAGGGGAATTGCAGCCAGAAACCTGTTTTTGAAAGGCAGCTAAATGGCTTGTTCACACAGCAAAGAGTTTATGTTAATACCTGTAAAAGGCCATCTGTATAATTACCAGTTGCTGATGGTCCAGCCTTCTCTATTTGGAAGCATTTTCCCTCTTAGCTTGAAAAAAGTATTCTTTCAAATTAAGAATCTAGATGATTATTGATGATTCTATTGTTTAATACTGTTTTACTGGTAGACATGGGAGACAGCTAAAGGCTTGAGTCCTACTAGCCTGTGTGACTCTTTGCAAACTTCTCTTTAATGGAAGAACAAAAAGAAACCATTTACAGACTTACAGTCCTCTTGAGGGATGCTGTGGTCAGAAAGAAGTGTGGCAATTCCTTGTAATTGTGGGGTTTCAGTTGAAAAATTCCTGCAGATTGTTTTAGTAGTTTTATTTGAATGCAAATGCTCTGTTTCTGGTTTTCTTTTTTCTTCAGAAAAGACCATCTTTCAAGCAGATTATTTCAATCCTGGAATCTATGTCAAATGACAGCAACCTTCCAGACCAGTGTAACTCATTCCTGCATAACAAGGCAGAATGGAGGTAAGTTTTCTTCCTCCCAAGATGATATGATGTGGTTTTACATTTAAATGGTATGAGTGGGGTTTTTTTCAGAAAGACATCAGACTCCAGTGATGTACTGGTAGAAAATATGTGTGCTTGAAGTATTTTTAGAACATAACTTACCTTGTTGTTTTTCAGGAATGCCCAGAATGTTGCGAAACTTGTATTAGGAGCCAATGCACTTAGCTGTACCCTATATTTATTATTACACTGGTTTAGGCATCATGATATTTATGGTTTTGTGATTCACATCTTAAAACCAATTACAAGGTTTCAGTCAATAGTGTGGGGGCAAAAGAACTCAGATAACATGTAGTTTGATGCCATTTTCATAGAAAGTGTATCAGTGATGTTAGTATTAAAACCAAAAAAAAGATAACGGGCCTAAAACACCCCTTCCAAGTCAAGCCTCTATTTGTATGCATTCTGCTATTTTTTATGTGTTCTGTCCTTGGTATGAACTGTGAGTTCACATATCCAGCATATGCCCAGGCCAGTTCAGTTTTTACATAATGTTCCAGCATTGCTTGAGCATATGATTTTAACTATTGCTGATTGTAATTGTTGTTCATAAGTGATTATGAATGGAGATGAGATTTGAGACAATTTTATTACGTTACAGTTTTGCAGTAAAACTTCCAGCCTCTTCTTTGGAATGTGCCAAAATTTCAAAAACCTGTCCCTGAAGCTTATTTGTGGGTTAGAAAACTTGCTGCTTCCCAGTACAGCCTTCTGTTTGAGATGGAATATTGAAAGCAGATCTGCACAGGGAGATGATTTTTGCAGATGATCGTGTCTCAGTCTATATTAAGAAGCGCTGGCTCTATGCCAAATAAGCAGGGAGCAGAAATACCGAAAGATTCCCTGCATCGAAGAAAGCGGGACGGGGTGGAGGATGGGGAAGAGCACATGGAAATGGGGCTTGTGTCAAGCCCGGCAATCCCTCGTTTCTTCCGCCACCTTGCCAGGAAAGGCAAGACGTAGATTTTTAATGGGGCGAGTGGAAAAACTGAGCTGTGGCTGGGACGCCCCCGGTCACACGGCGGGGTATAAATAACCCGGGCCGGGCCCGCCCCGGCTCGGCCGCGCCGGTGGCCCCGGGCCCGGCCGGGCGGCGGGGGCTGCGCGCCATCTGCTGGCGGCAGCGCCGCACTGCGCCCCCGCGCCGCCCCCGCAGGGCCGCCCCGCCGAGCCCGCCCTGCTCCGGCCTCGACTCCCGCCGTCACCGCGGGGCCGAGCCCGCCCTGCTCCGGCCTCGACTCCCGCAGTCACCGCGGGGCCCAGCCCGCCCTGCTCCGGCCTCTACTCCCGCAGTCACCGCGGGGCCCAGCCCGCCCTGCTCCGGCCTCGACTCCCGCAGTCACCGCGGGGCTGCTGTGCCCAGAGCCCCGTGCCGGTGCTCTTGGGCCTGGCACTCATGGCGGTACCTAAAGTACCCCGACTATATGGCCACCGTTGTTTATGCAGACTCTTGAGCATCGTGCGGTGGGTTTGACAGAACAAGGAGGGTTGGAAATAAAAGTACACCCTCGTGAGGGTTTTCTTATAACAAAAATATTTATTTAAAAGATGAGTGATGCCTTAAGAGGCTACATGAAGCAGAGGCTAGACGGTGTTAAATGAATAAAGGAGGTATTTATTAAAAGGCTTTCAAAGGATACACCTTGAGCAGTACAAGAGCCCGGCCATGGCTCTACCCAAGATAAATGCAAGATGGATCCTGGTCACACGTTTTCACACTTTTTATAAATTTTGATCCATCCACACGTTGGGGTTAATTGTCCAATTACAGCTTCAGGTTATGAAGTCCCATCTCCTAGATTGCTTTGCTGTTGTTTATACTTTTTGGGCCCGAAGCTGTAACGTTGTCCTTGGCTGTCGGCCTGGAAAAGGATTGTTTTATCTAACTGAACTGTGAGGAGAACTCACTAACACTTTATATGAAGTTTGGAATCGCACACTAAGGCAGTACAGAATCTGAAAAATATGAAAGCTAAAGCTTAAGGCATCATGAGAAATATTCAAGTGCCTTTAGGAAAAGTGAATAACTACTTAAATCTTGCCAATATAGCAAAATAAAAGCTGTACTAGCTGACGTTTGGTAACAAACATTGTTTTGCTTAATCTGTTTATTTCTTGAAGTGTGACTCAAGTGACCCAACTATTTCTTGCAAATTTTGTTTCGATACACCTGAATGTCTCAGATGAAGAATGTCTGAAAAGATGATAATGAAAAGCCATGCAGCAACAAAAAGCTCTTTGGTCCTATCAAATAATGAAAAAAACTTCTTACCATGGAGGCTTGTGTTAAAAATAAATGTGGCATTTTTTCTGGAAGAATAAAAGACTTGGAGACAAGGAAATATTAGATAAAATAAAAATTGGTGATGGGACATGATTTGCCTGAAAGCAAAGGTGATTTTTTAATTGAGCCAAAATGAAAGCAGAGTGTTCATAAAGAGCACAAATCATGTGGGCACTTGCTTGGAAGCTGGAGGGATGCTTTCCTATCAAAATTCTGGTAAGAGCTTCCTGCCCTGATGCAAAAGCTTTTATGAATGTTTAGCAATAAACAGAAAGTATGCAAAAAATTTGCCACCTAAAGTAGATGAAAGATGCATAAAGTGATCCCAGAGGATAAACTAAAAGAGACTTAAGTTTGTTACTAAAACCAGTTGCACAGACGTTTAAGGTATTTTCAGTTCTGCATTGAAAAATCTTTGCTTTTATTGATGATTTTTTTCCCATGGTTTTTTATCCCATAGTGGTTTGCAAAGGGATAGTGGAACCAGCAGCAAGGAAAGAATGAGATGTATTACCACAAAATAGGGAATTTTAATGAAGCCTGGATATCAGAGCCCTGGAGAAGGGTGGGCTTGGGAAAAGCAAAAATTATTCTTGTTCCTTTGAGGGACTTCTGAATTAATGATCCAGATATGGCACTTTCACAAGGATACTGTGCTTACCAAAGCAAATCAAAGCTCAGACAAGCTGGATTGCGTTTTTCCCCACTCTTAAAAAAAGGCAAGCTGAGGTTCTTTTTCTATAGACATGCCAAAATTGTAGCTATAACAGCAAGTAACTGGAGTCTTCAGTATCACTGAGTGGCTGGCATGAAAACTGAGAGTGGGCTGAGTCTGTACATGACTGCTGGAGTTGATAACACAGATGATGCTTTGACTTACCTATATAATGTGGTCCTATCTGCAACATTTTCTGGTCTTAATTTTTATATGAATATTAATATTTTGATCTGCTAGTTCTGTTTTTCCTTAAGATAATTCAGTGTCTTCTTTCCTAACTGTTCCACGTATTTGGTGCATTTTTATTATTACTAAAAAGGGGGCACTGCCTTTTACCTGAGTTACATAGGTCTACCCTATGTTTAAGTTCATATTCTGTGATCTTTTTGGAGCCCTTTTTCAAGTCATTGTATGAAAAAGTCAGTCAGAAAAAATTACTGTAGAAATAATTATGTTCTAGTTCAGTGAGAGATCACATTTACCTGCATTTAGTCATATATACTAACTGCATCTTTGCTTCCATCCTCTCCCCACGAGTGGCTGCTCCAATGACTAAAATAGTTTATTAGTGATACTTATATTAGTGTATTAGTAGCAATTCAAGGCATATAAAGAAATGCCAGTCATTGTTTTTAATCTGCAAATGCTTATCATTATAGTTTCTAGTAATGCAGTATTTGTTCTTCAGTGTTACAGAATGAAGTTTTTCTAGATAAACCAGTAAACTCACACTACAGAAGCAAACAAATCCACATGCCCTACAATGTATAATGTTTCAAGCTGCTTCATTTATGGAGTAAGACTCATTAACTGGGCAATGTACAGTAGCTTTCTCTTTAATTACACAGTTTCATTATGCAGTGGAATTATTTTTCAGAATGCAACTGTTTTTGCAGACTAACCTTTTATTATAAGAGAAGTTTCTGTCTAATGAAGAGAGATAATTACAGTACAAAACAGACTTTTGACAGAGAGAAAACTATTGTTACCAGGACTCCCCTAGTGCATAATATTATTTTAAAAGAGAATGTAATTTACATATTTAAAAAATTATACAGTTGTGTGTAAGTAGCAGCAATGATGAGAGACAAACTAAGAAAAGCAGTGCTTGCAACTGCTCTCAAGCTGCTGTTTCCACAGTAGATAGCATAGTAAGTGTTGCACCTGACAGAAAGGGTTTATGAGGGATATGGGTATCTGGGAAGGAGTCACTTTCTGACTTTCAGTCCAGTGCCTTTTAGTTTGTTCCCTTGTTGTCTCTTTATTATGATGTGTGACCACTTTCTACCCAGCACAGGGATCAGTTTAATCTATGCATGCCTAAATATGATAGAGAATTTTTCTTGAAATCTGAAGCATGGTAATTATGAGGGGTGTTTGTTCTGACCACCACATAGAACAGCTCACTCAGCAGGACTCAAGTATGATAAATGCCTTTGCCCCCAGGTGGCTGATTTCTGCAGTAGAATTAAGCATGGTAGCAAAGTTTGCAGTAGGATTTGCTGGTTATTCTAGCTCTGAATCCTTTCACTGTACTTTGTAAGCAATGCTCTCTGACAGGGATACTTTATCAAAATGAGAAATCCATAAAATGTGAATTATTTCTATTATTTGATTTGCTTAAATAGACTCTTTGGGTGTGCCATTTTCCCACACTGAGAGGCTGAACTCTTTTAGTGGAGAAGAGTTTAATCATTTCATGCCAGGACAGGAGATTTACAGAAACAAGTATTCTCTTTCTCCACCCCAAATAGAGATGACAGCTAGCTCTGTTAGTCCTTCTACTTTCTTTTTGAAAACATCAGAAGAAGCATATTTTGTTCACATTGTATTAAGACAAGAAAATTAGTGTGGAAGTTGGAGCAGAATATTTGGCCTTGCAGAGTCCAAATAGCTATCTTTGGAGCTCTCTTTGAGATCTCTTGTCTTAGGAGCTCACTTTTTCAAGGAGAAAAACAAAACACTGTGATTGACTTCCCACAACTATCAGGATACAGGTGGCAGGCAATGCACAGTCTCCCAAACAGTCACAGAAATGTTAAATGCAAGTACAACCTCTGATACCAATTGGAAATATTTCTTTGGTTCCCCCACAAGCAAAATATATGTCAGAATCTGGTGACAGAAGTGTTGTTCACCTTCTGTGTATTTGTGTAGTGTAGAACTTGTTAAACTCCTTTCCAAGAGCAGTTCAGTTCATGTGTTTAAAATATACTGTCCATCAGAAAGTATGTCAAAGGAAACTACCTTGTTACAGGAGGTATGTGCAGTGGAACCAAATAAAGGTGGTATCTGCAACTTTCTTAGAGTATTGCTTTCATTTCCTGCTCTTTCTACTTTTTATAATTATGCCTGAGTGGTGAGAAGGGGAGAAAAGTAAATCACATCCTTTTCACAATTGTTCCAAACTTGAGAAGCTTGTATTTGTAACCATTTGCAGGGTTGGCTCGTATCACAGTTTGTATTTTTGCTCATGTATATTCACCTAACAAAACAGGACGGCAAGTGGGGAAAACACTCCCCCACAAAATGCTTCTGTGCATTTTGAGTGTCAGTCCAAATACTGTTTATAGTCAAGTTATAAACCCAGACAGATGGGCTTCTTGGACTGCCTGCATTGTGTTGCTAATGCTTGTCCCACTACCAGTTCTTAATGCAGTTTCTTTATGGATCAGATCATGTTTCATGATGTTGGGGGAAAAGAAGGGATTTTCATTTTAAAAATGTTTTTGTTATATGGTATTTTACTCTTTTAAATGTTATTTTTCTTCAACTGAAGGTATTATAGTTGTTCTGAAGTATAAACATTACCACTCGTTCCTAAAGCTGTGAAAGACTTTGCATTTGGTAATTAAATGAACTGCTTGAGTTAGTATTGTACTTTTCAGCCTTTCACATTTAATTAACATTCAAGTGGGAATTATGAACAATTTATATCTGTCAGGAAAAGACAAGACGTAACAAATTGTCTCCGTGCAGATGTGAAATTGAGGCAACCTTAGAGAGACTAAAGAAACTGGAGCGTGATCTGAGCTTTAAAGAGCAGGAACTAAAGGAACGGGAGAGACGTTTGAAGATGTGGGAGCAGAAGTTAACTGAACAATCAAATACTCCTGTAAGTAGACAATAATTCAACCTTTCATCTTGTGTCAGAAGTATTTGGAGCTTTGTCTATGTAAATCTCAAGACATACCAAAGAAGTAGTGCTCCTGTTTTCAGTTGTTCCTTCTGGCCAATTTTATTGCATGACACCAGATAACAGTTTCTTTTTTAATTTCACCTAATACATTAGATACCACATATTACTGGTAGTTCATATTGTGACATAGGCACTTTTAAGTAGTGTCCCATTGTTTTATTTAGAATTCTCAGCTTTAAAAGTTGTTTACATTCAGTAAATTATTTTTTCAACTAGGAAGTTGTTGACTTTATAGAATGCAGGATTTGGTCTTAAATGTAAGAATCACTTCTATCTTCCAGAAGGCATGTCGTGAAGCTTACACAGATTTTTTTTTGATTCTGTTATTTTTCTTTGAGAAGAAACAAATTCCCATTCTGTGAAAAGGGGGTCAAAATTTGATGTATTAATTTAAGGTTTTGTTGATAATTATAGTTAACATAACTTTGGCTGGCCAGTTACCAGCCAGTAGAATTCCCACATTTCTGTTAGTAAATTGAACAAAAAACCTTCCTTGCATTATCTTGAATTTCTTAATGAAATACTGTGCTCTTAACCACTGATTGGCAGAGGGAGGACCACAGGGTTAGTGCATGGCGAGACATATTACAACAGAGTTGTTAAAAAAAGTACTGTGATACCTACTTCTTTTTAGAGCACTAGCTAAAATAAATGCCAAATTGAGATTGCAGTAGCGTTATGATTTTTCTTATGCACAATTTTATCCTACTTCTAACCTTGATTCCAGCCAGACCCATTTACATATGACTTGTTTTTAAGGCATAGCTTATTGCTGTTCTTTGAATGAAGTTGCATTTATGTTCCAGCTGCGAACATGCAGTAATGAAATCACGGAGGATAAATGTTTTCCTGTGTGCAGATTCTGTATGTTCTCAGTAGATATCTGTATGCCTGCTTTAGCACTTGCAAGATTCCGGTAACTGAGCTGTGGGCCATCCTCTATCCTGAGCACAGCATGAGACACAGCCTTAATGAGCAAACCTTTTCACCAGCAAGGCCCTAGGGTTTTTTATGCTGTACTTGCTTATGACTTGTACTTTTCACTTAGAGCTGGCATTGCTGCAAGAATAAAGCATTGTGCTAAGGCCTATTGTGCTAAGCATGAACTGTCTTTCTGCATAGCATTAACCCAACTCTCCTATTGCATTTAAATGTAATTTCTTCTGATAGAGAAATACAGGTTTGTTTTTTCCATACATCTTAAATGAACTGTTAACACAGAACATATCTTTTGAAAAGCCCTTTTATTGGAAAAAAAATTGACATACTGGGAAAAAAAAAAAAGGGCTTGTTCAAGGAGGATTTTTTTCGTAGCACTGGTTACACATACAACTATATTGTAAATTCGTAGCTGTAAATCATTTGCAGAATATCTTTGGCATTCTGTTTGCAAACTGTAACCCTTGGGAGTCAAGCATCTGTCTCCCTCCATTAGTTCAGACGGTGTCTGCTCAGCAGCATGAAACTAGAGGGTTACAACAGGGAGCTGCAGTGGTTGACTTTAAACTACCTTGACTATAAAAGCAGGAGTAAAGATATGGCAACCAGACACATCTTAGGGTTCCCACTAGGCATAAACCTGATTCTTAGCCAACACTGGGCCTCATTGTGTCTTAGCTGGTAGTCTTGTCCCTGCTCTGTGTTCTGCAGTCACCTCTTCACTTGGATCTGCGGCAAAGACCAGAGGCCAACAGTGATGTGCAGGAGTAGAAACTTAAACCAAGTGACAGGAGACCAGCTAAGCTGTCTCTGCCACTTGATTCTCCAGTGTTGTAGGGTTGGTAGAAGCTTCATCCTTCATGGTAGGTAACTATGAGTGGCAGGCTGCTCTTGCTCCAAAGGGTAAAGTGTAGCTTCACAAATATCAGCATGAGGGAAGGATGAGGCCAGTATTTAGAAAAGCTTCTGTGCATTTCTCCCTGCTCTTGTTTTCATCCTATTTCTGCTGCATCTTACACAAGACACCTTTGAGTCTGATCTCTGCACATCTTTGTGCACATCTCCAAGAGACTCTAGCACAAGGGAATCTGGAGCATTTTGGTGGAGTAAAATATATCCACAGCTGCCATGAAATGGGAGACTTCTCTTGAAAGAAGATTTGAATTTACAAGTATGTAGCTAAGATGAACATCTTATTTAGAGGAAGACAGTGAGCAATGCATGAAATCCATATATCACTTGTGATGCCCTGTACCTGCAGGTTGTCATTTAAGAACCACGGAATTTAGAGAGATTGGTGGATCCCAATCGTTTCTAAGGGTTTCTTCTGATAGTCATCATATGCAGTGTGTCACTATAAGGCCTATCCTGTCCCAGCAAACTATTTAAATTCTCCAGATAATGAGATGGCAAAATATGGAAGAAGTAAAGTCATTATAACTTGCAAAATGAGCCATTCACAGCTTACCCACTCTCAGACATTGAACAGTCAATGACCCAGAAAGGTGTTTTAGTGGAAAGCTGATTTGCAGCTTTGTTGATTTTTGTAGAGAATTCTTCCCATATGTCAGGGGA
Organism: Sturnus vulgaris; assembly: GCF_052056855.1. Lineage (NCBI taxonomy): Eukaryota > Metazoa > Chordata > Aves > Passeriformes > Sturnidae > Sturnus > Sturnus vulgaris. The sequence continues at coordinate 20,734,364 of NC_142249.1, read as the reverse complement.
TGCTCTTCTGTGGATCTAAAATGACTGTAACTACCTGGGAATAAAGTGTGTGTGCTGTGTACTAGGTCTTGTTTTTAAAATATTCCTTCTTTTTATCAGGAAGAGCTTTTGGTAATCCTTGATCCAACTAGCATGCTGTTGATGGTGTAACTGGGGGTTTTTGTACAGCCAGGTGTACAGAAGCTTAGCTGCAGGTTCTTTCATCACATAGCGATAGGATGTATGAAAAGTACTTAGGGCACCCCATCATCCCAACTTCTTAGTTTTATTTTGGTTTCTTAAACCCTGATCACTAACTTTACTTAACCACAATGCAAATAGTAAGTCTATGTAAGTAGGGAAAGCTCAAGTGAAACAGAAGACAGATACTGTCTTTTTTAAAGATAGAAAATTAGTCAGTGTAAATGGTTTTACCAAGAAATGGGCACTCTTTGAGCAACCCTGGCTGTGAAGCCTCTCGTGTTACATACCGGGGCATCACCACAACCACCCCTCTAACTTGTTGTGCTCAACTGCCATTGACTCTTCAGTCAGTTTTCTGATTATGTTAAAATAGATATGAGAACCCATGAATTTTGGGCAGGTAGTTTTACAAATGCTTTGAAAAGAAAGGCTAGTGCAGATGTTTATGCACAGCTCCTCTACTGTTGTTTTAGTAGTGTCTCAGTTTGACACCCCCAAGACAAGAAGGTAGTTTAATTTAGGGTGAAACTCCTGAGTTTTTATTCCCTGTGAAGCATAGACAGACATGTCACAGAGGTTAGTAGCCTGGCCACTCTGAAGAGGCATTAATCACTAACCTGAAGAGAGCATATTTCATTTGTTACTACAAGCAGACTGGGTCAGGAGAATGCCACTGTCTGTAGGTGAAGATTAGCAGAAATTTAATATGATGTACATCCAATTGACAGATGTCTCTTGATACCACTAAAGAAAAAAAAAAGGCAAAAAAAGAAAAAAAAAAGCTGAAGAAACTGACAAGCTGACCCACAGCACCCCTCTTCCCCTGCCTGCTTGTCCCTGGGATGGCTTCTGAATGTGTAGTGCTGGTGCAGGCTGGAGGCCAATTCTGTCCTTTGCATTGGTGAGAGACTCATTTCTGATTGTGGCTGTTGCAGGGTGACCCTTTCCCTCCTTTTGAGCATATACTCAAAACCAGTCTGCTGCTGCTTTTATTTCTGATATTTAGGGGCTGCTGCTTCTGCATCAAACTGCAGAGCTTGTTTGGATTCTCTGGTCTTAACCTGATATATTCTTCAATCCTGAAAGGTTGAATTAAGCAACTCCAATTGCCTTGGAACCAGTGCACCTGGTTGGGAAATGTCATATTCTGTTTTGTGCTGTACAAAATGAAGGATTGAAGAGTTTTGAACCTTCTTTTGTCATGAAAGCTCTGTTGCTTATGGTTCTTGCCATGCCACTCAGTGATTTTGCACTTTGGTTTAAGAACAATGACCCCAGAAGGACTCTATCTGTTTTAATGAATTCTTACTTGACCTCCGTGTTAAGATTCACTAATCGTATGCTTTCTGTTGATTGCTGACTAATCTGGTGGTGTCTTTTTCCTCGATTTTTAAATTGGTTCTAACTTTCACTTTTGCTCTGTCCTTTCCTCCTTTAAATAGTTTTTCTTACCTCTTGCTGCAAGAATGTCTCAGGAGTCTTACTTTGAATCTAAAACAGAGGAGTCAAACAGTGCAGAGATGTCATGTCAGATCACAGCAACAAGTAACGGGGAGGTAGCTGGCATGAACCAAAGTCTGAAGGCCTTGATGATGACGGGCTTTGGGGATATCTTCTCTCTGAACCAAGCAGGATCTGTCCTGCATTCTGGAATGCAGATAAACATGCAAGCCAAAAAGAATTCTTCTAAAACCACCTCTATGAGAAAAGGGAAGAAAATCAACATGGCTTTGGGTTTCAGTGAATTCGACTGGTCAGATGACGATGATGATGATGATGATTTTGATGATACAGATGATAGCAGCGAATGAAATAAGTTGTAGAATTAACCCTGAAATCGTTTTAGCAAAATAAAACAATAAAGTTTTAGAACAAGAATCCTGTCAGTTTGGTCTGTTTAAATCCTGTAAAAGAACAGAATACAAAAAACCAACAAAAAATATATTTACCAGGCTGAGCATATTTGTATGTAGAAAGATATGTTTTTGTTTCTATTGTGCTGACTTATTTCTGCTTTGATGAAATTTGGAACTAAACTTTCCAAACTAATTGAGATTATTATTATTTTATGATTATATCTGTAATTCCTAGTGCCTGATTACAGAAACTATGGCTTGGTAAATTTAAGATCTGGAAACACTGGGAGAAACTTCAATGCCATTAATGTACTTCAAATTTTTCTTTTATGTTTTTGTCATTTCCCTTACCCCTTTAATTGTCAGTCATATGCATATGCTTGTACTTCCAAATTTGCTATTCTATACATCCATTCTTTCTTACTGTTGTAGTGAAGGGGTTTGCTGTGTTTCTAATTTACAGCCTTTTTCAAGGCAGCATTGTGGGAAGTCACAAATAGGTTTCTAGGAAGAGAGAAGCTGGGGGGGGAAGGGAGAGGTTAGTTAAATATATAGTTTAAAAACTGAATAGCAGCAGAACCCAGATAATCCCTATTAGCAGATGATTTGTATAAATGTTCTTTTTTTCCTCCCTCACGTGTATGTGCATGTGTATATAATTCACTCTCGCAAAGTAAACTGCAATCAGACCTCTGCATCTATTATCAGATATTGTGATCTAGAAGCTAATTTTCAGTTATGTTGATGTGAATCCATGAAGCCTCATTAACTTTGATGGACTTATTCTTGTACCTGAGAGCAAAAATCGGTGTTTGTAAATTTTGATTCTGTTGTATCTGCTAAACAGTGTGTGCCTTCCTTAGGAAAGAACAAAGAGAAGCCACTGTGACATTTCAGCTTGGGCCCTACTATTGTGGGTTATATGAAACTCTCCATAGTAGAATCTGGCAGTAATGTCAGGAATATTTACTAGTCTATACATAACTATTTTTTGCAGCTACATTACTTTTAAAGTATTGTCACTGCTGTTACAGCTTACCATAAAACTCAGTGTGCAACAATCTGCTGCAATAATTGCCTGCCAGGCACTTACATTGAGAGCAGTGAGGATGTTTCTCCTGATGACCCCTTTAGTGGTGATGCAGAAGGAGGGAGGGAAACCATTGCGAACACAGATGCAGGTTAGAAAGGAAGATGTTGTAAAATATTTGCCAAGGAAGAAGGGCAGCATTTCAAAAGAAAAATGTTACTGTGTAGTTCTGCAGTAGTGGGAATAAGCCATCAAAATTCCATTCTCAATTACTGGAAGGGTTTCTTTTATAAAACTTCTGTTTTTGAGTGGCTTCTTTAATTATAAGCTTGCCTGTTACACAGCTCTAACCTACATATTATGGTGTTTCATGGATAGCTTAGAGAAAAATGGATGCATTAGATAACAGCAGGCCTGAAATCATGACCTGTTCACTCAACAAAACAAAGTGGGCACCTCTTTGGGTTGTGAGAAAGAATTGTTTTATCCTTAAGTGTCAGCACTGGTCTGGTCACCTGCAAGGCACAAGTGCTGCATTTCAAGCTGGCCTGCTCCATTCTTTTTGCACAGGATTAGACCTGCCTAAGATGTGTGCTTCCTGCAGGATGTCATTTAACCTTCTTCCAAACACTCCCAGATCTATTGACTTGAACCTAACCCTCTTGTATTTGGAAGCTTTTCTCATTATGAAATTATAATTTAAATGATGCAGTAACTGTTCAAAGTATCCCAAGGAGAAACTTCTTTGGCTCAGGTGAGGATGGCTTCTTAGGTCCATCAAAGCAGCCTTATTTTAGGGAGAAAAAGGGCCTTGGAAGGGCAGATAATGAAATGGAAATAAGATCAAATAGCCTTTTCCAGTGTAGATTTGTACTATTTTTGTAAGTCTATGTCTGCTAACACCTACAGCAATGATACTATCTTTGTAACTGCCACTTTGCACTCAGCAAAATTTGATGGATTTGTGTAATGTAATGTGTGCACTTTAGGTCTTAAGATGTGTATCATTGTGCATAAATTAGTGTACCACATAAACAGTGCAGGGTTGTAGAACTGAAAATAAAATTTGGTTCAGTACATTTTGACTTCAAAAACCCCCAAAAATTGATAGCATTGATATTTTGCACTTTTTTGGTGTTTGACAATCTTGGAGCACTTAATGCACATTTCTGTTTGTGTGGGTTTTAACTGAATTTGTAAATTCACTCCTTAATCTTTACAGAAATAAAAATAGTTTTTAAGTAGTGTGACACAGATTTTCATAGTTGCAACATCACAAGGTTTAAGTCTGTCTTCAGCGTTGTGTGCTTACCCAGGGGTGTAACTTATATCAGCAAATATCATCTGAATGTGGTAATGTGCTTGTAGTAATTTCTACTATCTACTTGTTCCAGTATTTTTTAATGAAGCAAGATAGATTTTTTCCCCTTCACCTTTATTCCGCATGTTGTTTCTCAAAGCAAATTAAACTATATTAAGGGAAAATTTAAGCTCTTCTAAAACTACCCCATGCATTTAAAGTAGCAAAGGTGACCTCTGAATTGTAGATAAGGTGATAATGTGACAAACTCTTCCGATACAGTTGAGATAGTGTTATACTTAGGATATTGGCTGTGCTTGCTAAAAAAACAGTGGTATTAATTGCATTTTTACTTTCCTGTGATGAGTTTCACACCAGGTGTCTCCAGTTTAGAAGCCAGTTATCATATGTGAGAATCAAGCTGTTGTTTCTGCCTCTGAAATGCTTCTCACTGGATAAAGGTGTTGAAAATGGCTCTGGTGGGCAGATATGGTGGTTGGAGGAGGTCAGAGTATTTAATCTTCCACACTTGATTTTGCTCTGTGTGTATCCCAGTCCATCTTCTACCTGTCACCAGGTTATACAACAGTCCACAGCCACATAGTGTGTGAAAGCTTATGTGAAAGCATTAGCCAAACCCAGAAGGCATTTCTCTGGCTGCTCTGGGCCAAAGCCAGAACAAACCACTAAAAGCCTTTCTGTGCCTTGTACACCTCTCAGTTCACTAGACCCTGCCAGGCCTTTTGGGTTCCCAGTTTTCTCTGTCTTCCATAAAGCCTGAAGGTATTTCCAGTAAAATAATATCACTGCATTTGATGGAGGGGAAAGGCAAAATCCACGCCTGAACTTGGCGTTTTTATCAGGCTGCTGTACTGCAGACATTAACTTAGGTGGGTAAGTGGCCTCAGAGAAGAATGGGGAGGATCGAATTTTTGGCTTGCTTAATGGTCAGCTGGGACCAAGACAGGATGTCCAACTCCCAACTCCCTTTCTTTTTCTTCAGCAGTGGTGAAAAAAATGGAAATGCGACTTAATGAAGGAAAACTTTTGATCTAGTAATTTTTGTGACAATGACATCACTACTTTCTTGGAGTAGCAAGTGCCTTAAGGTACGATGTGTAGGTGTGCTGCATTGCCAGCCATTGTGTGCTCCCTGACGTGGAGCTTGTCCCCTCTGGACGGGAAGGGCTTTCTGGAGGTGAGGTCTGGCATGGCCTCTTGTCATAGTCATGTTCATGGCTTGTCATTTGCTTATCATTCCAGAGGTTTTCTTAGATGTTGATTCCCTTTCCTTCTGGGTTTTAAAATGTTTATTCTGAGTTAAATATCTGATGCAGTAATGATGGGTATTGCTCTCAGCAGTAGCAATAGACCTGTAGTGTGCATATAGCTGTTAAGTACTGAGCAGTGTTACTGTGTGTCTTTAGTGCTGTACTTCCTTTATCTGTAATCAGGCAGCTTTTACAGGTTTTTAATAAGACCTCTTGACTTGACAGAGGTTTTAACTACAGTCCTAGGTAGAATGTTCAGGTAGAAAAACTAAGTTCATTTAGTAATTTTCACAGCCCTTAAAATGCACTGGTAGGAATCTGGAGGAGAGACCTTTCCCCTTTCCCCCAGGCTTCAACTTAGTGTACACTGTAAAATCTGCACAGAGATTTCTGATGTGTGAAGATTTAAAACCGTAGAACCAACAACTTTCTTCTAACATTTTATATTGTGTGCTAAATACTTATATGCCTTTGAAAGTCAGTTATAGTCCACTGCATTTCTTGCTTTTGCACTACTGAAGATGTTTTGTATTGAATAGTAGGGGTCAATGCTATTTACACTTCAGGTTTGAACTGATGGAATTCGAATAGAAAATATTTTCACAGTGTTAGAAAACTTCATTTTCCTTTCGGAAAAAGCAAAGCTGAGTGCAATGCCTATGCCAAGACTCTTGTGCTGTAAACTGAATATATCATTTGTGTGGAACATGCAGTGTTACACTTCTGTGTGGTAAAATCTTGCAGTGTCAGTTATCTTCTTTATTGCACTTGACATACCATGTCTTATTCTCACTGTGGATTCGATTTTCCAGTGTAAAACCAAAGCAAGTAAACAAAAAGAAATCCTACAATGTATTCAATTTCCTCGATTGGTGTCATGAACTTTCTTTTGGTGTGAACTTTTCCCTTGCTTCTCTTTTGTTCCAAACTTCTATTTTGCAATAAACATTTTGACAGTAAATTTTATGCATTTGTGTCACTGTGTAAAACACTGGTGTTCCAAGAGATTCCATATCGTCTGCTGGTTTAAGTCACTTGTTTGTATTACTGTGTGACATTTCTCCTTTATTCTCCCATTAAAAAAAGGAAATAATACAGAACTATTCTGCCACTGGTTATATTTAAACATGAAGGAAGCTGAAAAAACCCACTGTGCTTCTAAAAATGCATTATTGGACTTCTGCAGTTAATTTTTCAGCTGTACAAATTAATATACCAGGCTCCTACTGCAGCACCAGCCAGTTTGACTATAAGTACCCATAAAACACACAGCTCACAGCCTCCTGACGGTGTTCATGATTGCCACTTGCTCTTGCTTGTGCTTAAGTGTTGCCCCCAGCACTAGTTTTGCCCCACAGCACTCTGCCCAGGCTGTGGGTTGCTGTTAGTGTGCAGCTGGAGGTGCCGGGGTGAGGGGCTGCCTAGGGGACATCCTTGGCTTGTGGGTGGGTCTGGGGACCCTGGGGGTGGCAGGGCTCTCTGAAGGAGGTGATAAAGCCATGGGTACTCACGGGTAACAAAGCTCAGTCTGTCATAAATCACTGCTAGCTACATCAAAAGAGTTTGCCACTACATCATGATATTGAGCTTCTGGGAGACACTGACTGTCCAAATGCAGATCTACAACAATGAATACTAACCCTTTAAGCTGGATAAAAATGCCAAGAAGGTGACGCTTGGGATACCATATACTTGAATGAGTAAAATGGCAATCACTATTACAGTGATATAATCTCCCCTGTCAGTTTTCAAATCATCCCAGAATTATTTTAAATGCAGCCATTCCTCTGTGGTTTCCTAGTACTTCAAGAGCTAACACTATCTTACATCCAAAAAAAAGTATAGGAGAAGGGTGGGAAGTGCTGCACTTTTCCAGCCTTATGGAAGTGGTTACAAAGCAGTGGCAGAAACCAAGAGAGAATTATCTGTACATGGGTGGAAAGACATTCTGCAGTGGCCGGACTCCAAATTCTGTTTCCACTGCTCTCCAGTGAAAGTTTTCCTTCCTTTTGCAGAAAATACCTATAATTTGGGAGGGAGTCATGATCCCAGGATTATTTTCATTGCAGAAATCAAGTCGTATCAAAGCCATAGCAAAAGCCTTCCTGTAGTGTCAGAACCAAGAAGAGAGGCAGAATCCCTTGCCATCAGATGGTTTACTTTTGCTTCCTAGCTTGTTTTTGTTGGAGATCTGGTAATTTTATCTGCAGAGAGGGACATGATCGATTTGACACTGCCAACACACTATTGGAGCCAGTGTGAATCCAGTGGTTTAGCACATCAATATGAGTTGCAGCCTAAGTCCTGCAACTTTGCAGGGGAAAAGGAACAGGATAGTATCAGCCACCAGAGTAAAATTTGGGTGGAGGGGAGAAAAATGGTCAGATGGTTTTCTTTTCAATTCATATCTCTCACACAGTTGCTGCCCTCCTTTGATATTTGTGCATGGACCGAAGAAGATGTGGTGAGTATTTTGTGTTAATGTGGCCAGAGTAATGTTACGGGAACTCTGACAAATTACAGTGGGCGTGGTGGGAGGGAAGGCTGGATCAGAACATCTAGGTGAGATTTTACTGCTGTTTGGTGAAACTCGTGTCCCAGAAAGCCTTGAAAGTGACCAGGAGAAAATTAAGGACTTGAGTTGCCTTCATAAAACAGCCACATTCTCCAGTGTCCAGAAAACAGTGAGAGCTGGGAACTGACAGCAGCCAGGAGGGCATTCCTGGGTTCTCATTTAAGGAATGTGGAAGTGCCCAATGACCCGACCCTGGACAGGACAAGATGAGTTCAAAAGTTTTATCCCACTGTGTGCCACCTGGATGGCAACTAACTGAAAAAAGTTTGGGGCTTTTTAGGGGGCTTGGAACGTCTCTATCGTATAAAATAGTGGCATTGAGTACTTTATACCTTTTTATTCAGTTAAAAGGATAAACAAGACACATCAGTGATTTATCTCTGGTGTAGTGATGTGTCAAAATGATTTTAATGTTGTATCAAACACTCCCTTTGTGTGTTGTGCATCATGGGATTGTTTGGCTAACATTTACCAAAGGACTGTCTGGAAAGCCAGTGCAAAAACCATAAAAGCCCTGGATCCTTCACTTCAGCCCTTTTAGCACGTGACATTTCTCAGCTTCTCTTTTGGTCATTTCAGTTCTTCATGGCAATAAACTGAGAAAGGTGGCTGCAAGATGGAAGGCAGTTTGGAAAAGCTAAATAGAAGTAAAAGAATGGTGAATCTTGAGTCATTTATCCCAAAGTGAGAAATATTTTAAAATTTTGTTTTAAAAGTGATAATTACTCGTGAACTCCAAATAACTGTAATACAAGGTTTTGATAATTTGAACTTCAAGATTGATTCCTCTTTTTTGCAGTTTTTCTGGATGCAACAACTTACTAGAAAAGGTAAAAGCTATTCATACGTCATTTGATATTCACATTTATTAATTAATATACATTTGTTCACTTTCCCCCCCTCCAATCAAGTGCCATGTGGATTTCTGAATAACCTCTTTTATCTTAAGGCGATACTTCTGGTGAAATGAGTGTCTATGCTAGCTTGTTTAAGGAACATCATATCACTGGGAAACAATTGCTTCTTCTAGAAGAAGAGGATTTAAAGGACATGGGAATTGTTTCCAGAGGACACATCATCCATTTAAAGGTATTATCAGTATATATTGAATGTTGCAGTAGTGTGAGTGTTGCAGAGTCTATGAGGTTTCAGTAGCAATAGCAACAAAAAAAGTGACAGAGCTAAATAGAGAACATATTTGGTATCTAAAATAAACAGCATTATAGCTTCATATGGATCTAGAACTCAAAGCAACATGAGCATTTTATGAAGCATGAAAATGTGCTGTGGTCTTTATATACGCTTTTAGTTCTTGGTTTTCTTGTGAGCTGGATGGCAGTACTGCTCCAGATTCATCTAGGAGGGCCATTCTCCCAGCAGAAAAGCTTGGGAATCTTCAGAGGGAGTTCTCTTTAGCTGAAGAAGGAACAGATAAAAACCAGTTACTTGAACTGAAATCTCAGCTTCTCAACTTCCACATCTCATTTATTCGTAAGGTATATTTAGACTAACAAAACTCAGTTGCACAACTTTAAAGCTGATTGACACACAGGTGTCATTGTTCTTAGAACTTTGCTTTAAAACAGTGTTTTAAATATCTAATGCTTGTAATGAGTTAAGAAAATCACAGTCTGGAAAATATGATCACAACAGCAGTAATGGTATTAGTACTGTAGCCACAGGAGAGAGTTCAATTTTCTGGCAGTCAGCTTTGGAAAAGGATTCTATAAAAGCAGCATCTATAATTCTGTTGGGTCTCAATCATTTTAGATCACAATTTGATAAAGAGATACTTGTAATTGCAAGTCCTGAAAATTTAGCTTTGTAAGTCACACAGATTTATTCCCCTTTTGCTCATCAGCCATTTTTTCCATGCCCACACACCATTACTGATATATTTAATTTACATTTCCTACAGGGAAAATTATTGAAACTTAATAAAGTCAATAATGTCCAAAATGAAAGATCTCAGCTTCCTGGGTTGATTTGAGCATAAATAAAAACAACAAAAACAAGCCTTCGAACATCTCTTTCTCTGATGAAGCAGATCTGATTCTGAACACAAACCAGGGCCAATCTACCACAACAATTTCCAGAACAGGGCTGTATTTTAAACTCTTCTCACTTGCCCTAATGTATCCACAGTGGAGAACAGAGGGCACATGGGGTTGTGCTGTTTTTCATGCTAGTATTTGCAGAATGAGTTACTAAATAACTCCCATCTGGTTTTATTGATTTTTTTTTCCCTAGACTGCTATTGAGAAGTTAACCCACGACTACCTAAATCTGTTTCATTTTCCACCGTTAATTAAGGTAAGTCTCACTGTTGATATAAGATGTGCTTCTTGTGCTGGTATGAATATTTCACAGTTCTCATGTATCAGCTTTCCCCCATTCAGGGGAGGGCAAGGCTGCAGTTCCTACAGAGGGTTGTAACAAATGTGGAGCATCAACAGCAGCACTGGGTCACATCAGAACAAATAATAGGAAAATAGAAGTTGTTTTCAAGAAGGTTCTAAGTTTATATCATGGTGCTGGTAGAATTAAATTAAATGACAACTGGTTGCAATTTGTTTGCTGTCATTAATCAGAAACTACTTTGAAGAGACAGTCCTCCAAACTGATGCCACCAACTGGTCACCAGTGAAGAACGGCAGACTCCTGGCCCAGAATAAGTCCATCATTCCCCAGTTTGCTAATGTTATAGGAGAGAAGGATGATTTAGTATCTTGTCACCCTTACGTTAACCAATTAGTTTTCTGATATCAGTAATAAGACCCATGCAAAAGGAGAAGAGTGTTTGGGACCTTAGTGTTGCTAGAGCAGATATTTGCCTTATTTAATTCAGTGAGCTAATCAAGGAATTCTAGACCCCAAATCCCGAAGTAGCTTTTTTAGTCATAATTTATTGCACAGCTATGGAGTGAAATCCACATAAAGCGAATTTGCATATAGCAAAGCTCTGTTCCCTGGAGGGGAAAATGAAAGTCAGAGTGTTGCTGCCTTGCTGTGCCAGCTGCAATTCCAATGGCAGAGTCTGCCACAACGCTTGCAGGGACACCACACTGTGCCAGAGCAGATCAGTCAGGAGCAGAAATTATGCAGCATCTCCCAATTGCCATCCACTACCAGCCCTAAACCCATGCAGAAGCCTTTGCCCCTCTTGGAGTATGATGTGTCCTTTCTGCTGCCTGCCAGACTTGTAGCATCTGAAAAGCAGATCCTTTCTGCCACCAAAGGATGTGCTCCTGTCTCCTAGTGGGTTGTGGTAGATGTGAATTCTCACCTTTGCCTGTTTTTTTGGCAGGATTCTGCGGGTGCAGCTGAAGAAAGCATAGAGAAAGTAGTGAATCTTGAACTTGTTTTTGGTTATCACTTGAAGCCGGGAACTGGTCCAAAGGTAAGCTGGGAGTGTTAGATCAGTTGGTTTGTTAAGAATCCTTACCCAGAGGGTCCAATGTCTTCTGGACACAAAAGATAAATTGGCATGAGAATCTTCTTGTTTTGGAAAGTGCCGACTGAATGTCAAAGTGGCAAATGAGGCTTCATCAGTGATGAGGACCTATCCCCCTGAACAGGCAGGGAAGAAAAGAGTGGCATAGAAAGTTTTGGCTGAAAGCTTTTGTTTCCTTGTGAACAATTTTTTAAATTGTAATTTTTGTAATTTGTTCCTTTTATCCCCATGGGTGTGAAATGGTAATCCATTTATTCAAAAAAACCCCACTGACAGTTGAGCAGTAGCATATGCCTGATGTTGGTGGACAGACTTCCTTTTGTCTCAGCAGAACGGAGATAGTGTTTTATGCAGCCAAGAGGAGTTTAGAAAATACATGGTATGGTGGCTGGCTGGGCAGGATGGGACTGGTCCTGGTGGAGACTGTGTGCCCTCATGGTGCTGGGGAAGGAGGGAGGGGTAGTTGAAGCACATTGAACAAAACTGCTGTGATTCAGCAATTGCCACTGTGCCACATCCTAATCAAACCTCAGCTCCAAGCCAAGCTGGTTCAAGGATCTCTCGTTACACCCTGTGTAACAGGAGCGTCGATGGCTCCAGATGTTCCAGCAAAGGATTTCTACCACATTGTTTTTTCTCAAGAGTGAGGTTTGTCCCATGCTTTTTGTTTGCTTTGTCCAGCTTGCCATGGACTCTGAGTTCAAGGGTTTTAGAATTAATCATCTATGTGGAAATGGTGTGCAAAGCATTTCTGAGCTATAGTCAGAGGTTGTGACAGCAGGAATTGTTTCCTTTTGTATTTGATAAATCTGCATTGTGTGTCCACCCTAAACTTGTGGGAGGCTGACTTTCATCTTGTGTTATCTGGCTGCTTTGCTTTCAGGGCATATTGTTTGCAGAAGTCTCTTGATTTCTGTACTTCGTGGTGCTTGCAGAGAAAGCATTTAGGTTTGAACTTAGTTGGAACTTGTACTCATACTGAAATAATTTCATCAATTTGAAAAGCTTTTTGTCCAGAGATTTCCTTTTTTAGTTTGTTTCTTTTATTCTGAGTACTTCTTTTTCCTACAAAAATCTTATTTATCACTATGTGAATTACTTAGACTGTCTCAGTGTTCTTGAATGCATGTTGCTTATGCAGCTGTACAGCTGCTTTTTAGTAGGTGTGCATTTTTCTCTCCCATATGCAACTAACTCTTGAAGAAACTAAAAGTCCATGAAAAAGCTCATATCTCCCTTCCATTTCCAATATGGGCTGTGAGCCGTAGTGCAGGGAGTTGGGCAACCACCCCCAGGGAAGAGCAAGAGAAGGAGCAAATAGACCTCTGAGCACTGGAGAGAGGGATGTACTCATGTTGTACTCATGTGTACTAATGCCTCCTTAAGTTTCAAGATGAGTCGATGTTTTAGCCGTGACAGCAAAATGTGCAAATGAGACTGTATGCAAAGTCTATGGGACAGAAGCTGAATTGTTATGACAGGGCAGAGTTAGGTCAATGGCCCTGCATAGTGTTGACATAACCTCTGCAGGCTTCTTACAACCTTTTTTATTTGGTCCTGCCTTCGCTGTGAGCTCCTAATTGGTCCTGTCTGCTCTGTGTGCTGTTGGGCCCTTTTCTAAGGAAGCCATTCCCTCTGAAGCTGTGGTTTCATGCCAGGCATGCCTTCCCTATCAGCTGCCCTGCTACAGCACCCCATGTGCTTAGTGATGCCATTCCAGGGAATGCACAATTTGTCACCTGAATATGTCTGGGCTGGAAACATCTGTGTGAGATCTGCACATTAACTTGTACCTACCTTTAAAGATGTTGATGCAGAGCCAGTTTGAACTGGAAGGAGCAGATTGTCTGAGTTTTTGGGCAGGCTGCTAGGGCCAACATGGGCAAGTAATTTGCATTAAATGTAACACTAACAAAGACTGGTGTGGTACATGCTGTATAGTAAATTTGGCTAGCTTGCTTCTTTGAAAACCCCTGCATACAATCTTCTGGCTCCCCTAGAGGCTGCTTTGAGCCAGCTACTGCTGCCATTTAGATTTGTTCCAAAATGAACTGGGAAAGGGTGAAAACCAGGACTGAAGAGTTTAAACTTCTTTTATTGTTTCATTTTTGTAAAGGAGTGGTGCCTGTTCCTGTAAAACTGGGTCACCAGAAACACTTGGGATTATACCTTCCACCATCTTTATAGCTAAAAAGCTGGCCTACATCAGTTTAAAAATAAATTTCTCAAAGGAACTTTACCCTAATCAGTCCCTATAACCAGCTGCCTAGCTAAGAAGCACTTCTGTTTTAATCATGAGGAAAAAGAGGCAATAAGCTTAAATCTGGGTTACACATTGAGGATGTGTGTTCCCTGGGTGATGTGTTGGCTGCTAGACTTGTGTACAGCGAGGGAGGTGATTAGGCTCAGCTGGGAGGTGGTGCAGTGCAGCACGGAGGGCTCTGTAAGGAGAACAGGTCATGCTGGAAGGTTTTACACCAGGCTGGCTCTGTGCTGGTCTTCTGGGTTGAGTTCTCCTTAGTTATTGTAGTGCATCTGCTGGTATAGTTGCATCTGGAAGCAAGCCCATCCATGTCACTGGGGGTGGCTCTGCCCAATCATGGGACGGGATGGATACATAGGATGAAAGCCTCCTGGTCCAAACTAAAGCTGTGGAGTGGGGGCATCATGACATACAGCAATACCACCAGATATAAAAGTGCTGGAGAAGCTGGTCCAGGACCCAGAAATCATTTCAGGGTTTCAGGGGTGCTAGTTAATTCAGATGTGTTTAGCACAGCACCATTTGTGGTGTGAAGATGTTTCCTGTTCCTCAGGGCACAAGTGTCCTCTCCTGGGCACTGCACCATGCCCCATCAGCACAGCCAGCACACCTTTCTTCATCAGCAGGCAGAAACTTATGGGCCTTAGGAATGGAAGTGCCTTTTAGCAAGGATCCTGCTGGATATGCTTCAGGACAGCATTTGAATGTTCAGCCTTTTCTGTATGCTGAATGAAACATTGACTTCCCAGTAAACAGCTTTAACAGTCCCATATTTTTTATCTAATTTAAACTTCATCTTGTAGTGGGATTATGTTGGTTTCCACCAGCTGACAGATGCAGTCATTTCATTACAGTTCCCTTCCTTTTTTAGCTGCATCTTTGGAGGCGATAAAAGCTCAGTTGACCTTTGTGCTCTCTGAATGCATCAGGAGTGAGCACTGCAAAGCTAACCTGGTTTTTAGAGGTTTCTTTTCCAAGTCTTGTAGTTCAAGTTATGTGGTTACTTCCATTCACTTTTCATGACCTTTCTGTACACAATTCCCAATGAGCTGAAAGGTGACATATTTAGACTTTTTTTCCTCCCACAAATTAAAAGAGAAAGCAGGGGACCACCAATTAAGTCCAAGATGGAGAGTAAAACAACAAACCCTGGCAGTTGTGGCTTGAGCTGATTTGCAGGACTGCAGGGGGAATTTTCAATGGCTTTCTCATCCTAGATGGCTCATTAAAATTTCCCAATCAGGGAAAGGTGCCTGAGCTATGTCGGCTCCACACTGATGAATCACCAAACCCCTTGAGAAGGATGCCTTACAGTCTTTTTGCCTTCTATTGATGCATTCTTTAGTTTTGGTCCTCAAAAGGGCAGATTTCACTATGCCATTGAATGTTTTCATTTTTTACGGAGAGTGGCACAATTTGACCTATATCCAAACACAAAGCCTTGAAGTTGGCTCACCATTTCGCCTTATATTTCCCCACTTACCTCTCCCTCCACTTGACAAGGTAAGGAGCAGAGCCTCTTCAAAACCATGTGCTAACTGAACTGTTTTCTAGCCTTGAATGTCTGAACTGAGATATATTTTAATGCTATTATTTAAATATGTAGTGGCAAAGGTAATATACTATTAAGGCTACTTTAAAGTGACATTGTGACCAATTCTTCATGTGGAGAAGCCCAGGCTGGCAAAATGCAGGCAGTACAAGAAAAAAACAGTACTGAAATAGTTGTAACAGGAATGCAGATGTACAAGTGCTTGAGACCATTTCTGCTGCTCTCTCCACCCTCCCACTATATCAACACTCAGAAATTCTTTCTTTACTTTCTTAAAAATAAAGCAAGAGCCAAATATAAAATTTGAAATTTCAGTTTTACAGTTTTTCGGTTATTTTTATTCTCCATGCTCTGTAGGTATTTTAACCCACTTCAGTAAGTAAAAATGGCGGAGGAATTGATTTTATCTGATCCTTCCTTTGCAAATTAATCATAGCTGTCTTGACTTTCTAGCATGGGGTTATTTACCCTTATCTCAAAACCTCGTCTTCTAAATCCTCTCTAATTCCGTGTCAAAGCACAATGCTTTCATTACTAAAGACTAATAGTTAAGGCAAGAATCAGAGTAGCTGTGTTTGTGTGCTATTTTCATAGATTTGCTCCTATTCTAACAAGTAGTCAGTGAAGTGACACAAAAAATTACCAAAGCTGTAAAATAAAACCACAGCCACATGAAAATATTGCCACAACCATTAAGAACAGAATAATGTAGTCTGCCAAGAAGGTGGATCAGTGCAGGTGATTTGAGCTCCTGGTATTTTTTTCCAAAGACTCTTTTCAGGACCATGTATTGTTTTTGTGTGAGGTGGAGCTGGTATAACTCCATCACCTCCACTGGGATGCTCTAGCTCTAGCATCCATGTGTAACTGAAGTTGAACTCACGCCAAGACCTTTAAAAATTCTTATGTAAGCAGTGCTAGACCAGGGATTCCAATTAGAAATTATTCCATAACCCTGAAGAGACACAGACTTTTCAGGTAGGTATTTTGTTCACTTGACTTTCTAGATTTTTTGATCTGAAGATTTATTTTTATACCTTGGCCACTGAATTAACTTGCTGCCTTCCACAGCCTTGCAGCCTCAGTCACAGGTCTGCAGAAGCACAGACAAGTTCCCAGTGATCTGTAGGCTTGGCATGTGCTATCCTGACAAAAGCCTGGAAGAGGAGCCTTTGTTCCCAGCAGAACAGTGGCCCTGCCATGCCTTTCCTGAGCTCCTGAGCACCCTCAGCCGATGTCCTGCAAGGCTGCAAGTCCCACAGTGTGAGCAGTCACTCCACGTGCTGCAGTGGGGACATGGTGTCCACACGGCTCCAGCACGTTGTCCCCACAAGTGGTCTACAGGAAATGCCACTGGAGGACAGTACAGACAGGCAGCCATGCAGCCCTCAGGGAAGGGACTCGTTTTTCATGTTTCCACCTTTACCATCCTGCTGTTGCAAGCAGACTGTTCATGTGGGTGATGCCTGTGACTGCAACACCCTTGTTTGCTTCTGATCCCATGGCAAGGGCAGCTTTTGATAAGTGCTGGGGTATCACTGGGCTCTTGCCTTGTCTCCTGCAAGCTCCTGTTCTCAGGGCACACACAGCAGTGCCTGGTATTTATGGGTATGTGCCACTCTGTTGTGCACAGAGCTCCACAGTGCTGGATGTTAAAGGAGGGCAGAGATATTTTTGGTGCTGCTGGCTGCTCTGTGTAGGTGTTAAGGGGCCTCGTGCTTCTCCAGGCAAAGCTGCAGCCAGTCAGTGCCTGTTGCCTTGCAGAGGAGTAAGGGCTCCTGCTTGGAGGAGGCACCCAGGCAGCTGATAACATAAATATATCTTCTGCTTGCTTTGTTTCTGTACATTTTGAGACCATCTCTCTCGCAAGGCCTCCCCTCCGCCCCTCTTTTTTTCTGCCTGCACAGCTGAAACAAAACCAGCGGTGGAGCCACCTTCTCTTGCTGGAGCCTGGCTGGCAGCAGCCTGCCCTGACCTGAGACACCAGCCATTGTTAAGGGTATAACACATTTACATATTTTGCAATAAAACATCAGTTATTTGCATTACTGTGTCAAGTTTTATTTGATTCTTTCACCTAAAAATGACTCATTTTCCTTTCTTGTATTTTAAAAACCAACTACTCTAAGCTTGTTTGAGAATAATCAAAAATTGCCCATTTAGCTAGAAGTCATTTTCTTTTCAAAAGGCAAATGTTATTTAATCTTTCAGCTGTTCATTGTGCCATCATAAATACTTTCTTTTCAGCACAGTTGTGGGGACTGAAATGAGCCCACTAATTGCCTCCCATTTCGACTGACATGTGGTGGTTTAGTGGAAAGAGAACACAGCGGGGAGAAGGAAATAGGAGGCTGAGAAAATGAGAGCTAATTATTTTCACTGCCTCATGTCAGGCTCTGTGTCAGCCTTGTTTTTACAAACTGGAAGGTTTAGCACTAAATAAAACAAACTGGCGTCATGTTTTTATATACTGGCAGTGTCATGGAAGCAGCTGCACATCTCAAAGACAATATAATGCCTGCATTCGCATGGACACCATCTGACAGCCACTGTGAGCCACTGCTAATGAGGATATCACAGTGGTGCCAAGTGAAAGGTGCTGAATTATGTATGATTCTTCATCAGTGCAGCAATAGTCCTGTACATCATTATGAGACATTGTTTTGCTGAAGAGATTAAAACATTCTTAGTTCCAGACCCTGCAACCTATACATGCTACAAGAGGTTATTAATGGAATTTTTAGGGAGAGTTTCTTGTGGATTTCTTTTTGGTTAAAAATATCTCATGGGACAAAGCTGTGGTGGGTCATGACACTATACATATAAAGAAGAGAAGCAAATTAACCATAATTGTGTTATCTTCCTTTAAATCCAGTATAATAAAATATAGTGTAGCAGGGTGATACATAATGATAAATAACCCAAGTGCTGTCACTAGATGTTCAACTCTAATGCCTTTAAAACGGCAGGTTTCAGCAGCTGAGATAGATAATAGCTAAGAACGTAAAGGAGCTTCTGGGGACCTAAATCATCAACATGCTACTACTTTTAGTATCAGCATGGCCAACATTTTTTTTCTTATTTGTTTCATCTTGTGGTACATCTTACTTTTCTTCTAATATCCAGTTATCTGCTGCAATGCCATTTCCATTTTTATTTCAATCTTTAAAAAAACAAAAAAGTTTATTGTAACCTCTGATTTTAAAATGAATCCTTGATTTGGGCCCCTTGAAAAATGAAGTGCCTCCCTAGCAGAGGTTTTAAGCTGTTGTTGTAGGATGTGTGTTTGCTGTTTAGAGCCTGTGCCTGATTTTTTTCATTTCCCTTTCAGGTTTTTTTTGCAGACATAAACGCATATGGGGTTAAAGGAGTATTGTCACCACAGTAAGCTGGAGACTTAATTTTTAAAGTGTTCTTACGTTCTGTTTCAAAGCTGAGAAGAGGCAGCTCAAATACATGTGTGACTTGCTTTTCTACAGTCATTTTCAGAGGCGGTTGATTTGTTGGCTTTGTCAAAGTGTTATTTGGAAATGTTTTTGCACGAAGTTTTGCAGGTTGTGCCTTTCAGTTCTGAAACTAGATAATTTTTTAAAACAAAAAGCTGAATTTTTTTATTTAGATCAAAATCAAGCAGGTAGATATTAGGAAGTATTTTAATGCTTGAATGACAAGATATCCAGGGAAGTCTCTTTGAAGGACTTGTGTAAGCATATCTATCAGCTAGACACTTGGAACAAGCTGTTTCCAAATTATTTTCCCACATATGCCTGGCCCTAAATGTAGTTTTGTTCTAAGAAGTCCTATAGTTACAATTGGTCAAAGAATTGAAATTCATGTGCTTGGTTTTTCTAGACAATTTTTTGCTTAAACGGATGAGCATCTCCTATTATAAGAACATGGGACTCCATTGGAAAAGAGGGAAATAGATCCCTTTCTGCAGCACACAAATCTTGCATTATTTACTGTGTGGTAGAACAGAATGGTTACTAGGTTTTTAAGACAAGTAGCCACCTACTTATCTTAAATATTTGCTAAGTGCCTTGATTCTAAAGTCACCTACCTAGTGCCTTTTCTATTTCCTTCCTTCCTTCCTTCCTTCCTTCCTTCCTTCCTTCCTTCCTTCCTTCCTTCCTTCCTTCCTTCCTTCCTTCCTTCCTTCCTTCCTTCCTTCCTTCCTTCCTTCCTTCCTTCCTTCCTTCCTTCCTTCCTTCCTTCCTTCCTTCCTTCCTTCCTTCCTTCCTTCCTTCCTTCCTTCCTTCCTTCCTTCCTTCCTTCCTTCCTTCCTTCCTTCCTTCCTTCCTTCCTTCCTTCCCTCCTGCCTTCCCTCCCTCTTTTTTTATATCTTTTCTTTCTTTCTCCCAGCATCCTCTTCCCTTTCTTGCCTTTCACTCTCCTTATCTGCTCCTTCTCTCTCTCTCAGTCTCTCTTTCCCCTTTCCAGTAATGATTTTTTAATAACACAAAATGAAAAGCTTTTTAAGTAAAATGAGACATGTATTTTGAGGGACCAGAGCGGGTAGCCTAGTATGGTGTCTTGGCCTCTTGGTATCTCTGCAGTGTAGCTGGAGAGGGCTCAAAAGAGGACTGAAGGTTTGGGGCCTGGATTTGAGGGACAGGAAAGTGTGTGTTTTTCTGAAGATGCAGTTCAGAGCTGGGGAAGGCAGTGTTTGTGCAGGCCTCAAGCATCCACCCCTTCGTGGGGCAATTTGGTCCATGACCACATGGAGAGGGATCCTGCCTGGGCAGTGGATCTGGCAAGTGGACAGGCAGTGCCAGTGCCCACCCCCTGCCAGACCCTGGATGTACACAGCTTTTCTCTAGAGGTGGTTGGTTGATTTATTTTGTTTATTAAAATGAGGTCATATTTGTCAGATCTAGTCCGCAGGGAAATGTCAGTGAACAGCACAAAATCCTGAGTCAGGAGGGCGTGGGAGCCCTGGCACAAGGTGCAGCTCTAGCTCTCAAGTGCTTGGCACTGGTGTTACTCAGAGATGGCAGGAGATGTGCTGGACTAAGTGGAAGATAGTACTTTATGTCAGCATTTTTTTCTTTTCTTGGCTCAGATGTTTTTGTAAAACTCACAAGTGTCATCAAGCATCTTGTCTTTAACCTCAGGTTTGATTTGCAGTAGCATGAATCTCCTGCAAAAAAATCTGGCAGCAGGAATGTTGGGCAGGGAGGGGAGCACAGTTCGAGAGATGAGGAGGAGTCAGATAATTCACTTTGCTGTTGCTGTTCCATTTCAAAGCACGTGCTCTCCTCAGCCAATGTCAGGGCTGGTGCACAGTGCTGAACCTGCCTGGGACACGACAGGCTTTACCCTGGGTCAGCTCACAAATGTAAAAAACAGGACAGAAAAGAGATGTGCAAAGAGATACAGTCTGTGATTAGGAAATGGAGGCACAGGGTGACTTCAGCACCTGACCAGGTTGCACAGGAAGCCAGTAGCAGAACAGGAAACTGAACTTGGTGCCTCTGAGTCTTGGCTGGTGCCCTGACCACTGAACTGCAGTTCCCAGCACTCACACTCGCACCAGGGCAGTGCAAAAACCAACTCACATGCCCTCTCTGCTTGTAAAATGTGGAAGCTTTCAAAGGGGACAGATGGACACACAGGGCCAAATGTCATAAACATAATTTCTTGTTGTGGTGCAGAAATTATTATATTTCCGTTTTCTTTCAGTTTTTTCTTTTTCAATTGGAATTGCCAATTCAATGCATCATGGAAAGCTTTGAGTCTTCTGAGGGCTGAGCTCCTATGTTATGAGAGATGCACGTGCAAGCACCACACATAACCACCTGTGCAAACGGATACTTTGTAGGCTGGTGTATGTTTGTCTGTGCAAATAACTGCTTCCACAAACCCGTGGTCCTAAGTGTCCATCCGTGTCCCCACTGAAAGTTTTTGCATTTTCTGAGCAAAACCAAGATAAAGATTGCCTTGTGCAAGTGCTGAGCCCACACCTGCCTTACAGGTGGCGTATGGCAGCCCCTGAACCCCTGGCATGTCTGGAGGAGCTCCTGTCTTTGTGAAGGGAAGATTCCCTCCTTCCTGTATGGAGGTGGAGACACTCTGCTTCACTGGCAGAGCAGTCCTTCAGGGCACTGATTTTTGGAGGAGCTCGGTGCACTGCACAGTATCTCATCCCCAAAGCGCCTGCTGGGCAGCAAACGTTGGCTGGTTTGCACCACGGACAGTCTCTGGTCCCCAGTGGGAGCCTCCCTGGCCACAGACATGACCCCCAGCTCCAGCACTCAGTCCATGTAGGGTGTCCTGCAGGATGCTGCCAGCTGTCACTTTCTGCGGGCTCACACCTGCAAAGGGTGGGATGTTGGCCCCCTGTTCAGCTCAGGGGATTATTTAAGGATAGCTTTTATTGCTGTGGTTTATTACTCACTGTGATTATTTTCTTATCTGAGCTTCTTTATAATTAATAGTGCAATTGGAGGCAAGCAGAAGTTGAGGATATTCAGTGCCTCTCTGGGTTCTCAGTATCTGAAATAATTGAGCTGTAATAACAAGCTCATCCTTTTGCCCGTTATTTGAGTGATTGTCCTGAAGGTGTTGCACAGACTTTGGGAATTTATTCCTGGGTTCACCAGGACAATGTCCTTGTGGCTGGCTTCCAGCACTGACTGTGACCCCAAGTGATGACTTCCTGCACTTGCCTGTCCCTCCACTGCCCTGGGGTGTGCAGAGCTCCCAAGCCACATGCTCCAGCAGGCTGTTTGTCCAGGTGAGGCCATTCAAGGACACTACACCTCAGAAGACATCCAGACCTGTCAAGGTGGCAGCTGCCTCACAGGGTGAGATGAGAGAAAAAGGAACAAGAAGACTGAGGGTTTTCCATTATCAACACTGTTCTGCAAACATGCATATCCTAAAATATGTATATGTCCTTTCACTTTCTCGCTGGGTTATTTTTTCCCTTCATATATTGAGGATTAGATTTCGGGTTGTTTCAGCTTTCAGTTTTGTTTCATTTTGGGTTTTGTTGTTGGGGTTTTTTTCCTATTTGTATTCTAACAATCCAGCATTCTTTTTTTTTATTATTCATAGGATTGTAAATGGAAAATGTACATGGAGATGGACGGGGATGAAATTGCAATCACCTACATAAAAGATGTGACATTCAACACTAACCTACCTGATGTAGAGATTTTAAAGATGACAAAGGTATTTACAGCCTTAAAGCTTTCACGAATTCACAGATCTCAAACAAAGGCATTAAAATACCACAGCAGTCGACTTTTGTGCTTGCAGAAGCTCAATCTCTTGACAGCTTTTAAATAAAATGCACATTTTAAATGGAATTTTATCATAATAGGAGTTAGGTATTTTGGTTCTCCTTTAAGCTGACAATAATGTTAACAATAGACAAATATGAGAAGGAACTAATTTATATTTTCTTGTTTTAATTCCATGTTATATCATCTGAATTTATTACCCCTTTTAATGAAAAGAATATTGCAAAAATTCCTTTATGTTTCAAGAGAAGATACCAATTTAAATGTTCCAGAAACTTCATGTGATTTGTCTGGGGGATTTTGTTGGTTTTTTCTTTTTCTTTTTCTTTTTCTTTTTCTTTTTCTTTTTCTTTTTCTTTTTCTTTTTCTTTTTCTTTTTCTTTTTCTTTTTCTTTTTCTTTTTCTTTTTCTTTTTCTTTTTCTTTTTCTTTTTCTTTTTCTTTTTTCCTTTTTCTTTTTCTTTTCCTTTTCCTTTTTCTTATTTTTCTTTTTTCTTGTGGGTTTTTTTTTGTTTGCATGGTTTTAGAACTTTTACCTGGTTCTAAAACTCTCTCTTTCATGCACCAGTGGATTGCAAAGACTGAAACCAATCACAGACAGTACAGCACTGACCATCTGCAATTCATTGTCACTGAGCATTTTACCCTGTGTCAGAACCTGCCTGTAAATATTTACCAGTAAGCATTTAGACTGCTTTTCCCTAAGGAACAGAAGTTTTGTTGATGCAGAGGGCATTTTGTTAGCCATTATTTTAATTGTTTGTTTTGATTAATATGCTCCACTTGATAAGAGCTAGCAAAATTAATTTCTAACTGAAAAAATATACAGTTTGATTGCAAATTGGAATGCTGCTCTAATGTGCACTGGTAAAAACTCCCAAACTCTAGAGTGCTTTTAACTGTGAATTTTTGAGGCAAAATTGGGGGGAAACTTTTAGTCATTTTTTCTAAAGGAAAAAATTAAAAGCAGACTGTCACGTGTCAGAATTCTAAGAAAAATGTGTTAGAGCTATATTTGCCAAAGAAGATTCTAATATTTAATTCATGCTAATACTATTTTTATGGTTAGTGATTTCTGGAACAACACTTGTGATTTAGTAGTAGTAGTAGTAGTAGTAATAGTAATAGTAGTAGTACTGTTACTGCTATCATTAATTTACTGTCTAATTTTAATCTTGGACATTTGAATTTTCCCTTTTAAAAAGTCGTGAAGTTAAAGAAACTAACAACTAGATACAGTAACATTAACTTTTCACATACTTCAACATTTTTATATTTGTCAAACAGTATCTCTGAGAATCTCTAGATACTTGTTCTTTCTTTCCTCTGTAAGTCTAGCAGAAGCAGAAGTGCACACACACAAAATTGGAAAAGGTTTATGCCATCCCGAAAAAGTTCCATGTTGTCTCATTTGCTGTGTATTATGTATGGAAATGTCTTCTCAGCTTCCTTTTGTAAACCAGGAAGTAAATATTTCAAAAATATATTACTTTGTCTCATAAAATTTTAAGAAAAGTATTGATGTTATCAATATAGGAATGAACGAAAAGAGGCAAATGTTGTAAATGCTTTTTGGGTAATTTAGAAACAAGTTGGGAGATGAAGAGCATCTTATAAAACTCCCACCATGTTTTTTGCAGCCACCGTTTGTAATGGAGAAATGGATTGTGGGCATAGAAGAGCACCAGTCTGTAGAATGTGTTGTTACATATGAGGTAAGCTCTAAGAAACAAATAAAATAGTTGATCCAAGACAAAACCTACACAGGAGGTGTGGAAATAACATCCTCTGGCTTTGTTATATCCTATAATCAAATTCTCAGCAGCCTGTAATTGTACAGTTGTAAAATATAAACTTCAGAGCAAAAGCTGAATGAAGTCTACAGAGAGAATGGCCTCAGACTGTTGCCTGGGATGGCTCTTCTTCTCAAAGATGAAAGCTCCTTTTGCTTGAAGTGTAATGGTCAGTGTTGTTTGCATTATTTAAAGAGGCTGGTTTTTATCTTTTCAATGATGTGCTAATTAGGAGAGCAGAGAAGCAACAGGAGAAGAAAGAAAATGAGAAATCAAGAATAAGATAAAATAGAACCCAGAATACAATTTGATGTGATAGAAATTAGCTTTGTAAAAAGAGTTTGCAGTTACTTACAATACTGATTTTATAAAGACTAACTGTCAGAAGAAGGTTAGTAAGTGAGATTCCAGCTCTGTCCTTAACAAGCATTCAGGCAGTGATGGAGAGATGTGGAAATCCTGGACCTTGCTTGCTTGTCTCAGAAGTGAAGAAGTAGTTTTCTTTCAGGTTGAAGTTTCTCCCAGGAATCATAGGTCCTTAACAGCAGACTGAAGGGTACTCCAGGAAAATTTTGGTGGGGGTCCCCCCTGCAAAAATACCTGCTTAGTCCTACGTCTTTTAGCAGAAAGCAGTGCATATTTGATGCTCATTAATAGAACTAGTTAAATGTATTTTTGTGTTTGTAGAGGAAGGCCTTCGCATCCTTCCTCCACAGGGTACAAGAATTGAAGCAGTTATTCACTACCACATTTTTAGCATAATCACAAGTACCAAAATTATCTAGAGTCTAAAAATATTTGAGAACTAGCTAAGTGGTTTTGCAAAACAGGCTCTATATTGAAACAACTGCTGCTACCCAGGCACTAGTGGAAGTTCCCTCGTAGGGCAGCTTAGTGTGTCGTGTGTTGTTACATCCTCATGCTTGTTATGTCCTTCCTGAGCAGAGTGATGTTAGAGCTCCCAAAAGCACGAGGCACATCCAAGCTATCTGCTGGAGCAAGGTGAAAGCACAGGACGAGGTTGAGGCAGTTCAGCTCTTGATACAGACCTCGCTCCCCAATTCAGAGGGGAATTCACGGAGCAGATCTGACTCAGGTAAGTCAACACATGTGACCTTTATTGGTGACATAGGCAGGGCACATATGGGGAGAACAGCAAAAAGTCAGTGCATGTCAACCACTCCACTCAGTTTGGTGTCACCTGCAGGTGTGCTGAGGGTGCACTCCATCCCTCTGTATGCCAGTGATGTAGATCATAAATAACACTGGTCCCAGTATGGACCCCTGAGGGACACCCCTTGTCACTGATGCACACCAGGACTCTGAGCTGTTGACTTCTGGATGCAACCATTCAGCCAATTCCTTATCCACCTAACAGTCCACCCATCAAATCCATCTCTTCCAATTTAGAGAGAAGGATGCTGGGGGGGATCATGTCAAAGACTTTACAGAACTCCAGATAAATGACATCTCTGTCATTTATATAAATGTCATTTGCAACATTTATAAATTACAAACTCTTCCCTTGTCCACTGATGTTAAGATCAGGAAGCATTTTGCTCCCCCCAGTCCTCATCCTGCTGTCCATTGACTTGATGTGTGTGGGAAGAGAGGCTGACATTGAAGATTGAGACAAAGTCGTCTTCCCATCTGTTGTTACCAGTTTTCCAATGCTGTTTATCAGGGGGGTACACCTTATTTGAACTTCTTATTTGTTAACATAGCTGAAACCCTTTTTGTTATTGTTTGCATCCCTTGCCAGGTTAAGTTCCAGCTTTGTTTTGCTCTTCCTCACTACACCCCTATACAAACCAAACTTCATGTATATACTCTTCCCATGCTACCTGTCCATGTTTCCACTTTCCGTGGATTTGCTTCTTTCCCCTTACTTTGACCAGCACTTCCCTACTCAGACACACCAATCTCTCACCTGCTTTGCCCAATTTCTTGTTCCTGGAGAGCTCTTGCGCTCTATGGAAGACTTCCTTAAAGATCTGTCAGCTCTATTCCACTCCCTTGCCCCCAGGGGATCCTGTTGACTATGTCCTTGAGGAGCTGGAAGTCCATTTTCCTGAATTCATGAGCCTAACTTTACCTGACCCATGTCCCTCAGGACTACAAACCCTACCAATGCATGATCATTGCAGCCCAGGCTGCCTCCAGTCTTGATGTCCCTGATTAACTTGCTTACATTGGTGGCCATCAGATCCATTTTCCCCCCTGGCAGAGCTGTCTGTTATTACCTATTTCTGAAGGGTAAGGGTGATAGCCTGTATGCTCCTATAGGAAGCAGGCTGGAAGTAGTCCATAGTGATAAGCTCAAACTCAACTGGAGTGCTTTGGCCAGCTCTTCCCTCCCACCCAGCACACAGCTTTGCACAGATGATGTGCTTGGATAAAGGGCACTTCCTGTTAGAGATGTGTGGGTGCTCTTGCTCTGGCCAGTGCTCTTGCAGGGAGACACATACAGAGGCTGTAGCCTCAGAACCTGCATGTGGAGTGCCAAAAAATTCCCTTGTGGATGATACACTGTTTCGAAAAGTACAATAGTGCCAGCCTGGCAGACACAAGTGCTCCTGACATCCTGCTCTCCTCTGAAGAATTGTGGAAATCTTCCCACTGCATTCTTCTTCCACAGCTCAGCTTGCCCATTTGAGCCAGCCCTGGCTCATCACTGCCTGACTTCTGGAATGGTGTTTATTATGGCCTTCTGGGGCTTGATTTGCTCAGTGAGATACGTTTAATAATGCAGTGGGCTCTACAATGCAGTTTTCATTTCCTAATAAATTTATGCTGCTGACGGATTCACACTAGCTCTTACTTGACTCTAGCACAGTTCTGCCTTTAAGATCTGCTGTTGTTTTTGTAAGGGTGTTTGTTAGCCAAGCTTTTTCTCTTTGAGTTCACATTGGGGCTGCAGAAGTGTTTGGGTTGGGACATCTGAAGGGCAGTTCAGGAAGTGGAACAACATACCAGTGAGCAGAGGAGGAATTTCTCAGTTTTGTACACTACCAGCCACTGTAGATGAATGGCCCTGTGAATTGAGAGGTGCTGGGTTTGGACTACAGACACATCTAACATTTGTGATCCTAAGCAATTGTGATCCATTTGCAACACAATTGCATTTTGTAATGCAAATGAAACCTAGACCTATCCTAAAGGATACATCTTTACTCCAGATTAGCTTTGCAGATAGAGGTTACCCTGGTTTTGGGGTGATGAGCTCTGCAGTCATACCAAGTGTGGTATGTATCTTCACAGGTTGGCTCAGCCACTGTAAGCCGAAATGGTTGCTTTTTTTTCAGTGAGTGTGGGAGAGCTTGTCTGTCCCTTTGGCACCCTGGAGGAGTTACATGGAAGCACTAATGTTTTGTCAGCAGCCAATTGAATAGGCACAGTTCAAAGGAGGTGGGTTACCAGCCAGCACGAAAGCTGTGCCTCAGCTCTAGCAAACCTTCTGGCCTGTCTTCTTTACCAGACCACCTATCCCAGGTTTAAAAGACCACCAAATCCAAGCACAAAGGTAAGGGTAATACCTGTCTAATAGGCTAAAATAACCAGCAGTGAAGGTACTACCTCTGTGGGCTACCACACAGAGCACATAACTCAGTGTACAGAGTTGGTGGCTCAGAGACCACATGAAGGAGAAGCCCCCGAGCCCATGAGAGGCAGCCCCACAGGGCACCCTGGGAGATCCTTGCACTGAGAGCTAGATCCTGGGCTGGCAATTGCTGTTGACTGTAAGGAGCAAGGACTGAACAGTCTGAAGAGAGCCCCTAGTTCAGGGAGATCAGCACTGGTCCCATAGTGCATGTGATGGCCACCTGAGTGTTCGCAACAAATGAAGACCCAAACTTGAATCCTGAGCCTGCTGTTTCCAGGTTTATGAGGTCTGTGATTTACATCCATAGCCATGGTAGGAGGGCACGAGGGAATGGCAGAGGCAATAGTGTCTAGCAAGTACGTTTTGCCATGCACGTTTCTTTTGAAACCATGACTTTCAAGGAGGTTAAGAAGCAAAGAAGGCAATTCCCATCTGTCTTTCTGTGAAAGAAGGTTCACCTCTAAGTGCAGGTGGAGCTATCTGCTGTGTCAGTGTCACACACACTATGACAGGGAAGACAGTTTCCTTTTGACATACTTGACAATAAGTTAAAGTGATTTAAATTTCTTTGGATTCAAACAAAGTCTGGGGAAAAGAGGAGTGGAAGAGATCGTCCATTACATTTTAACAGGAACAATCCTAATGAGGACAAAGTTGCTATCCAACTCCCACAAAACTCCCCATGGTCAATGAAGTGTTCCAGCGAGAGGCAGCGAGGGTTATGCTTTCTTGTTGGAATGATATTAACAATCTTTAAGGACAAATCATTCAAATCTCTCTAGAACAAAATTATTTTAGCTGCTCCCCATGGGTCTTTGGCCAGAGCTGTGGCCTCAGATAAGAGGAATTCCTGTTCTCTGCTCTACCCACAAAGTAGCAAACCAGGCAGCCTTTGCAGTTCAAATGGAAAATTTACAGCTATTGTATTTGCTAAAGGCTTTCATGGAAACCACAGGACTGACTTTCAAAACCACTTCAGTGTGATCTCTGAAAGCTACAACTTTTGTTACGACCCCAGGGCTGTGACAGTAGGTGTAGAGGGAACTGTAATACCCTAAGTTGCTCACAGTTAAGCACTGTCTGAGCCAGCCTGGCTGAAGCCTAATGCCTCACTGGCTTTTCCACATACAGAGTCGGTTTTCTGCATGAAGCTGGATGCAAAGTAGATTGAATTCTGAATTTGTAGTAGCAACAACAACTGAAGTAGCTCTGGTTTTTATGGTATGTAGCACTTTGAAAAGAAATTGGAGCCAGAGGAGGTGGATGTGGCTGCCACGGCTGGGATTTGCACTGGCTCTGCACTGCTTCCTCTCTGTGCTGGGCTGTGAACAGCACGGCTGTGCCAGATGGGAAAGATGCAGCTGGAAGGCAGTGTTGCAGCAGTACTGGTACCTTGGGGTGACCTCTGTGCCAGCTCCAGAGGTCTCCAGGCTCTTTTGTAGTGAAAGCTGTGGAGAAATCTACTGAGGTTGCCCAGAGCATCACAGGGAGTGTTTAAAACCAGGTTGGGTTCAAAACTCCAGGAGGCACTTGAGAGTGGGAACCCAGCTGAACTGCCAAGTGGATGGCTCAGTGACTGTCTTATGGTCTAAGCTCCATAATCTGCAGTGGCATCAGAAATATTTGTAACACTTGCTATTTTAAAAGCCCAACATTATGTTCAACCATAACACTGAACATACTCAAATCTAGGACTATTCACTGCAAGGCTGGGAGGGGAAGGGCGGTTTGAGGTTCCTCCGAGAGAAACCCTGGTACCTAACCTCACACCTTCGGTAAACCTGAGCGCGGTTTTCCATCGATGCACAGAAAGCTGACTCTGTTTCCATTCCCTTGCCAGGCACTGACAGTCAATGGATGCAGACTCTGCGCATGCACCAGATAGCAAAAGCCATTTCTCTCCAGCACGGGCACCCCCACAGCCCCAGCACAGTGACCCAGTACCTGCCCTACCTGCGCAGCCAGGACTCCTACGCCGCTGCCGTTCGCAGGACACGCGCTCCCGTCAGCCACCAGTTCACATCCATCAGCCACTCGAGGAATTCCTCTCCCCTGTCACACAGCTTCATGAGGAACCTTTCGAATCTGCACTTGAACTCAAAAGGTAGCAGTGCCTCCAGCACAGCCTCTGACACCCCTTCAGAGAGGGACAGGTCCGCAGGCAAAGGCAGGAACGCCTCGCACAGCGCTGCGTCCCGCAGCTCCTCGGACGGGCGGCGCAGCGGGACCAGCTCCCCGGTGCCCCCTCGGCACTCGGCAAGACCCGGCAGGACTTCTTTGCCAGCGGCCCCCCCGGCTTCCCAGCACCGCAGGTACCCCCGCGCCCCTCCGCAGCCCACGGCCATCCCTGGCATGCCCCCACAGGGTGACAGCGAGCCCAGGAGGGGCGAAGGGGAGAGCAGAGCCAGTGAGGGCGGGTGGATAAAGGTGCAGCATGCAAGGAAACCCCACAGACAGGCCGCCGGCAAGCCGGGAAAGGATAGAGCCAGGGGGAGCTGGCGGGGCCGGAGGATGTTCTGAGAGGAATTTGGCCCTTTATTTAACTGAACGTTCAACGCAGAGAAGATATGCCTGCTCCTATTTAATTTGCTGCACTGAAGCCGGTACTCACTTGGCTGAGGCCAGCCAGCGGACAGGGAGAGCTGCCACCTCCCCTCCTGTCAC
Source organism: Sturnus vulgaris (assembly GCF_052056855.1). Lineage (NCBI taxonomy): Eukaryota > Metazoa > Chordata > Aves > Passeriformes > Sturnidae > Sturnus > Sturnus vulgaris. The sequence goes on along the minus strand of NC_142249.1, from coordinate 20,703,573 downwards.
CGTCAGCACCAAGGGACTGAATTTGGTTTCCTGCCCTCTGTTTGGCTGCTTGTGTTCTCAGCTGACTGGATATCCACTCATTTGCTCAATATTTCAAAAATAAAATCCATAAGGCACAGCCAGGTGCCACAATAAAAGGCTCTCTGTTTCATCCTAAGGAGAGTTGTGCTGTTACCTCTCTCCTCGCCTCATTTTGCCTCTAGATGCTGAGTCCAGCTCTGAGCAGTCTTCTCACCCCTTGTCTAGTCTGCTTCTGCCAGAGCTATAGGAAAAGGTAGTATTTTTATCAGATCAGCATAGTCTGAAAAAAAGGGACACAAGGACATTTTTCTTCAGGTTCACTTTAGTAGCTTCACTTCTCTGCTTTCAGCTTGCTATACCTTCTCAGGAATTTCTTACTTTATTCCTTATTAAAAGCCCCAACATTAGCTACCCAACACCACTGAGCATTCTCTGTCATGTACACAATTGTCTTAATCAGAAGAAGAATCAAAAACTAGACTTTATTCTTTTGGGGAAAAAAAATGTAAATAGAGTGAGAAGAAGGCATTGCCTTTATCATAGTTACAACTAACCCCACTGAGGTAGGTCTATGATAATATTTATCCCTGTGCAGCTGGTATTTTTAATTGAATTTTTAAATGTGGCCAGACTGTGTCGCTTTTGTCTTTCAGTATTCAGGTAGTAAAGACGAGGTCAGCAAAGTTTCTGATTAATGTGGTCTTTAGCTCTGCTGAGAACAAAGACACAGCTTAGACTCAGTTGGCGTCAGAAAGTTTCTTCGTGGCCTTTTCACTCCAAGTTGATTTCACACAATTAAAAAGGAGAAAAAAAAGTTTGGGTTTCACAAGATGCAAGAGAGAAAAAAAGAAAGAAACAGATAAAGGAAGCTGAACTCAAAGCAATGTATGGTACCCTCTGAAAGCCAAGGAACTGTAAATTAGAGATGCCTTTGAACAGTGTGCTGCACACCACCCATCCCAGGTGGTACTTGCTGGCACACCATTGTGAGTGATGCTGGCAGAGCTGCTGGCACATCACCCACACAGGGTGAGGGGGTATCACCACAGCCCTGTCACTGGATGTTCTAAAGGACATGTAAATTCCCTGCTCTGCACAAAGGTCATTCCTGTGGGTACATGCAGCTCTCCTTCCTCTGATTGCCACCAGCCCCAGTGAGGGCTGAGCCTTGGAGTGAGTTTCCAATACGTACCAGAGTGAACTGGAACTCACACTTCACAAATTCAGGACAGGTCCACCAAAACCAATGGAGCAAGACACAAATTACTCCAGGTGTCAGGAATTGGATCTCTGCCACTCAAGTGCCTTTTCCTCTGACAATAGTTAAGAGCAGAAAAAGCAGAAGCTTTACTTCAAAGTGAATTCAGCTGCATGGGATGCCCTGTGGTAACAAAGTTTGCCATTTTCTTGTGGCTTCAAACTGGCTGAAAGCTAGTTAGTAACACAGCTTCTGGCCCTGGTTTACTGAGCCTTACAACTAATTTGGGGGACATGGACAATCTAGCACTGGATGTTTCTCTGTCACAATTTAGCAGGAGACTGATATTGTGTCAGGGATCCTTCCCTGACATTTCTTGCCATGACTAAAATGGCCTGGAGGATACCAACTAATAGTAACTGCGCCTGAGAGTAGTTGCTAGAAATGTGCTTATGTTATTAAAATTTTGATATGCATCTCAGGAATCACAGTTGGGCCTGCACAAATCCTAAGAAAGAAATTGCAAGAGTTTGGAAAGGCAGTTTTCTCTTCTAGGGTGATCAGGATGGTGGTGTAGTTGTACAAGCCTGAGACACTGGACTGGTGATGGCAGTTCAAGATTTATCAGCTGCCTGTAGTTGTTTGTGAAGATGTCCAGCAGGATTCCTCTGCTGTTTGAAAGCTATTTAATGCCGTGCCTAATTTTAATCTGCAATATACTGTTTGTCCACATCTGTTGTATTAAAGTGTTCATTAGCATTTAAAGAAGGAGCGGATGGTATTGATCATGCCCATTAAAATTAAACAATCATGCACTAGTGTCTGATTAGAAATCCTTTTGCTGTACCAGCATTGCTGGTTAAAGCCACAGTGAGTGAACTTGTAAAAAAAATTTAGCAAGATTTAGTTTTCTGTCTTGTTTTTTTATCACTTTTAATGTGGGTACTCCCTATATTGGTGATAATTCATTATAAATAAAAATGTGCTTACATTTTCGCATACACCCCCAGTACTTTACAAAGCTGAGCCTTTTTTTCTTTTTTCATGTATTACTGACATGCAGCTAGAAGACCATGCACAGCAATGTGTCAGGAAATGCTCTTTGGAAAGGAGCCATGTTATGTTCACTTAGGTTTTTCTTACAAGTCTGTTAAAGGCAACCATATTTAAGTACCATTATGTCTAGATTTGCATGCCAGGAGCTGGACACACTGCCCTCCATCCACACACATATCCTTGGCAGTGCTGCAGCTGCTTCACCCTCCCTCCACGGCTGACTCTGCAAGTGTCACAAAATACCACTGCTGCAGAGCTGCCCCTTGGTTTCTTGGCTTTTCTTTCTCTTGGGCTTCATATCTCCATGTTTGGATGTTGATGTTTTCTTAATCCCCAAAAGGTACCTGCATTTTCCTCTTCCAGGGTTTAAAATGCTCTGAATTGTAAGAAGCGAGCTCTGATGCCTGCTGGAATGGAGGATGAGAAACAGCAAAGAGCTCACAAAAGTAGATTCAGAACTGGACATCCAGAGTGAGTATTTGCGTCCAATTGAGAGAATGCTTACAAAATCAGATGCAAATTTTCTTTCCCTTTTTTTTTTCCTTTTTAATGTGAGACTTGCTGTCAGAGCTTACACAGTCTTTCTGTTCATTCAGCAGCATTTTACTCTGGATCTTGTGGGAATCACAAGAGCTGCCCTGCTCTCTCTGGATGCCAGGGAAGTTTCAGGGTGAACAGCAGCAATCTCCCCCAGGCAATTGGTTCTTGACCCTGCCTGTGGGTTGTGAGGGAGGAAGCAGAGCTTGGTTCAGACAGGAAGAGCAGGTTAACCTCAGCATCATGGTCCTTGGTTTTCTGAAATTTTACAGGCTTTACCTCCACAGCTGATGTCTTCATAGCATGAGCAAAAAGACTTATTTCTTTTTCTGCCAACAAGACACGTGGTTCAATTTTTTTCAATGTGTTTTTTTTCTTTACTTTTTTGTCTTTCCCATATACCTAAGGATATCTTAAAAAAAAAAAAAAAAAAAAGGAAAGAACAACAGGAGGATGGAGAGCAGTAGAGCAGTCATTACTGAGGGTAGCAATCATTCGGCTTGGTGGCCCAGAGCTGGGTCTGACCCTGTTGTATATTGGCTTCCTAAGAACACGGGTTTCCCCAGCAGCACTGGGTACCTACCACTGCCATCAGGACTGGCTGTAAGAAATCAGTGTCCTGGGCACCTGCTCCGTAGAGGGAGTGACAGCCAGACCAGCAGCCCAGTATGGCACTGCACTCTCCAGGCACTTCTTCCCTGTGTCTTGCAGGTCAGAGATGTGCTGCTGTGCTGTGAACCAGCTGGCAATTCAAGTGGCTGTGAAACCTGCTCCTAAGCAGGGCAGCACATGAATGTGAGACTCTCTGGAGCAAGAGCATTCCCCAGGCCTGCAAACACAGGCTGCTTTTGTTTACATACAGCCAGGGCAAGTCCCCTTTCAGCTGGGAGGGGAGAATGCCCATTTGTGCCTCCCCCAGCTCTGCCATGACTGAACTAATGCCCCATGAGAACTTGCTTTCTTGCTGTGAAATGGGGATGGGTGATTTTGGACATGGTTATACTTTGTAAAGAAAAAACTGGCTACTGCAGTTTTGCTCTACCTTATCTACTCCCACAGATTGTTTTCTAGCAGTTGGCCATGTATGACAGCATGCTGACCAGAATCTGACAACTTGCTGAGCTGATTTAAGGAGGAGAGGTTGCCTCACTGAGCCCTACAGCCCCCAGCCATGGCACCCCTCACCTCTGTCCTGCTTTCTAGCTCAGCCACTGTTGCTCAGGATCAAACTCCACGTATTTTAAGACTTTCTGTAACTTGCAGACTTGCTGCCAAGAACATTGGACTGGACATCAAATAAATGCAATTGATTTTTTTGATTGTGCTAGAGGATGCACTTTGACATAGTAATAATAATAATTATTATTGTTATTACTGTAGGCTGGGAAAGACGGGCAGTGACTTATGTAACTGGCAAAACCCCAAACTGAGAGACCTCCTGGCATCTCATGTCACTAAATGGAATCAAATAGCTGTGCTACCTCTGAAAATTACATCTGATAGAATTATTTTCTGTATATGTGTCCACCATAGAAGGGGTTTTACATAATATTCTTATCTAATGAATTGCCATGCTTAGCAGTTCAATCCAGTTTGTTGCAAAAATTTAGAGGTTAGAGAGGAGAAGTCTATTAAGGCAATAACACTAATAAGGGTCTGCCAAGATCACGTTTGAGTGAATGTAAATACAGGGCATTTCAGATGAACCACTCGGAGCTCTGACAGAGGACTGGCGCCGGCAGGCAGTGTTCTCCTGGGGGAAAGGCGAGCTGGGGCTGCAGCGTGCAGCCCCTCCCCGCAGCTCCCAGGGCAGCACCACCCAGGGCTGCAGCCCCTGCCCGGCCGGAGCCTCCTCCCGGAGCCCTCTCGGGCTCTTGTGGAGGCTGCAGACACGGACATTGTGCTATGGAGAATGCAGTGCCTTAGTGTCCCTGGGGCTCAACACATACCTTCCTTTTCCTGCCTTAGCAAGCAGGGTGAGGGCTCCCTACAGCAGAGAGGGCATTTCCCTCATGCTGTGAAAAAACCCAGGGGCTTGAAAACTTGAAATGTGCTCTGGGGACCTCTGGCAGGCATTAGCGAGCCCTGAGCGAGGCTTTCTACTTGTCCCCCTCCTTTCTCCCTCCTGAGAGAGCTGCTTGGGGAGAGAGATCCCTGGGGAGGAGGTTATGCCACCACCTCTCCTCCCACTGCCATCCTCTCCAGCAACCACATCCTGCTGAAGGCTGGTGGAGGCAATGCAAATCAACACTTACAAAAAGGCAGTGGCAAAGCTTATATAAAAGGGCAAAAAAACAGACTACAGTAAGTATTTTGGTTATTTCCTGATAGCCTTCTGTTTCCCACAGCTATACATTTGCAGAACATTTTGAAAATTATTTCTTTATGATATGACTAAATGTAATTTGCGTTTTCAAAGGGAAATAAAAATCAAAGCCCAACAATGAAAGGGCTGGGATCTTGTGCTTTAAAAGTGGCTACTGCATATCAAAACCAGCTACTTTCGATCAACATTTTTTGCTATGCATTTTGTGGAATGGCTACAGGGTAATCAAATGAGCATTGTAATTACACTCCCATAACGTGCATCATAATGCTCTGGGCTCCAAATGATCTGCTGTGACTTACATTCAGAATAACCATTAAGGTTTCTATCAAAAATGACCACATTTCAGCCATTCTCTTAGTGCACTGATGAATTAAGTATCAACTCTCCTTTTTCTGACACTGATTTGTATTATTCCTTTGGTTTTCCTTCTCTTATTCTTTCAATTTTTGTGGTCTTGCTAGTTTGTGTCAAAGAAACATAGTATTGGATAGGATTGGACATGACCACCTTCAATTCAGTATGCAGGATGCATTGGCACCCAGCCTTTACTAACAAAAAAATCACAGCAAAGTACAAGGAGATACAAACCTATTAAATTAAAAGGAGAAAATCTATTTCTCCTTGGAAACAGAAAAAAGGAAAAATATACTTATTACATTGTGGAGGTATTTTATGGAGCTGGTACAGTTGGTCTTACTATAAACTGATTGTACATGTTAAATATTTAAACTTATATTTATTTTACAAAATCTGATTCTGCCCATCAGAGCATACTGTTATTTACATTAAAAAGGTACTCCATAAAAATTAATGTCCAGCAAACATGCAGATATATCTAGTTGTAATTAAATCTCCAAAAGTGGCTATCCTCCTGCTTCTGTGTAAGAACAAGTGTGTCCTTTCTGGATTGCAATCAATAGCAGGTTACCTGATTATACACCTTATTATGTTTTGTGTAGTAGTGTGAGCCACTGGAGGGTGACATGTGAACAAATAGATATGCTTGATCAGATCTTTTCAGGAAACATACCTTACAGGAGAGAGAAAAACAATTAGTGTGTGTTATAGGTTACCTATTTACAATTTACATCATAAATCAATGTCTGATTATTTTAATGCAAAATGTTTTTTAGCTTCATTTTATTGCACTAATGGTTTCAATAACACACTATAATTTGCTCAGATGAAGAGGTGATTGGACAGCTCTTACAGAAATTTTTAATTACTGTCATTAGTGGCTGCAATCTTATTCTTTTCAATGGAGCTAAGATATTGCATTGTGCCATGGGTACTCTGTAGCCATGAGAATCCAAACTCTCCTCTTAAAGCCTTGCATCTATAAACGTGTCACTGTGCAAGTCTCATCACAATAAATACTAGCATCGTACAAATGTTAACTAATGTTAAAACATGCTGGTTTAGGCAGGTGTGGTTGTGCATCCCTACCCTTGGGCCATACTATGATTTCAGAAATACTCATTAAGCCTTGGCCTTGACAAACACCACCTGGGCTAAGCTCTTCTTGAGCTTATCAGAAACACTGCCTGCTCCCAGGAGCTTACACTTTCTAGTGAGTCTGTTTTTAACAAACAGCCTTGAAAACTGATTATTCTTGCCTGAAGAACAACCTAAGTGGAACAACATTCTTGTTATCACACTTTTAAAGAAAATTATTGACCCAAATTGTGGCCAGGATGGAAAATTACTATGACTAAAGCCAATTCTTTTGTGACCCTATAAAGAGCAGTCCTTTGAGCCCCCTTGGACCGCAGCAGGCTGTGAGCAGCACCTCCTCCTGGGTAGGGTCTCTCAGAGCCAGCCAATTCTCACATTTGCCATACTTGGGGGACCACCACTGATCACCAACAATGGAGCCTGGGCTACCCCCACTCCTCAAGACTCAACCCTTCCCTGTTGAGAAGATGCAAAGGCATCTGATGTGAGTACTTTCCTGAATTCAAAGGGAATTTTTCAAATGTGTATACCTTGTATGTAGTCCTTTGGGTCTGTGTGTGAGTGTGAATATGCTATAGCAAATGTACTATGAACATTGCTCTCCTGGATTCTTAAGTACATTAGATTTGTAAGTAAGTTCGGCCTATTACTGAGTTACTGTTGTGCTATGGTAAATTCTGTAAGAATCTTTTGTCAAATTGTTTACATTAAGCTGTTGATTAAGTGCTATAAAGTTTGAGTGCCATTAAAACTTTTAGGCCTAAACGATTTTTCAAGTGTAGGGCTAAGTTTGGCAAAGAAATCCATTCTGAACCTTGTGACTCAATGGGAGGGTCTCCCTTATCCTTTTTTATCCTTACTCTTTCTCAGCCTTACCCTTTTCCCATGTAGATAATTTTTGTTTGATTGTAGCTTTAGATTGATTTTAGAGTTCAGTATAATTTTTCTCTGTGTGCTTTAACCATCTAGTAAGTAGTAGAATGAACCTTGCCAATGAACTTTGTCATGCTTTTGCTTTTATATTAAACATTCTTTTGCCGATACCTTTGCCAGGGATTCTTTGAGTGTCCTAAAACATTCATTCACGACAGTAGGTAAAAATATATTGCTTCAACTTTAAAAAAAAAGTAAGGAAAAGGAGCATAAAGAGTGTTGAGTGTAGTTAAGATAGTAAGTGTATAGGAGAGCCAGAGACTGGGCAGCAGGACTCCTGCCTCCAGTGAGAAAAGCCGTGCTACAATGCCAACAGCCGAAATCTGCGGCGTGACACGGAGGACAGCATTTGTCCTTTGTCCCAGCAGACCAAAGGTCTCATCTATTGTTTCTGACAGTGGAGCTATTGTTGGAGGCCCATGTTCTTGCTGCTGCTTGAAGCTCTTAACATGTAAACAACTTTGATTCCTCCAGATAAATGCAGAAAGCGTTGCACACTCAATCTACTGCATGTCCCTCCATAATTTCAGCCTATTCCCTTAGTCCTTCCAAAGGCTGCTACCATGACAGCTCATTTCAAGGACAGACAAACTTTAACAGACTATTTTCTTGAAAACACCTGATAAAATACTCCAGATGATCTTTGCTGACATGTGAGCTCTGAGAGATGAGCTTGCTGGTAGCACTGGACAGGCTATGCAGGACCCTGACTGGGGGACTGAATGGGAAGGGATGTTTTCTTCCACTCACATTAGCCTAATTTAAGTGTGGCTGAAAATGCTATATTCACCTGAGTTCAGTTTTGCATGTCTTCGGCTACTGTTAATAGCTAGATGTAGGACAGTGGTGCTGCCTGTGTCTTGACAAACAGAAAAGCTTTTTCCATCGTGGTAAAGCTGGTTGGTTAAGCTTGTTCTGCCATCCACTGAAGGCACTGGGCCCTGAAGGACACAGCAGGGGCATGCAGGCTCTGAAGATGAAAACAGGGGAAATCACAGTATCTCAGGTCCCAACAACCATCTCCTGAGTTACAGACCTTAATTTTCTGGTACCCTTGCTGGGTACTGTAGGAAGGGAAGCATCTGCCCTTCACATACATCTCATTTCGCTTTTCCCTTTCCTGTGCTCTTCTCCCCAGTCATCTGTAAAATATGTGAGCTGATATACACAATTTTCAATAAAATAATTATTTTTCACATATTAAAAAAAACCTGACAATACAGTTCATAAAATGTCCTGTCTTGATTCCCCACAGTCTCTGCTCTGGTCTGCCTATTAACTTCAAAGCCATTTGACTACACATGTAGTTTGAAGATATAAAGAATGCTGTTTGCATTAAGCATTAAATGGACAAGTAACTGCAGTCTGAAGTATTGATTTAGCTAGTGCCATCAGTACTCCATAACATTTCGTATGATGGTCTTGAAAGCTGTGAAGGTTGGCTACTTCTCCAGTAAAATTCTGATAATTGTGATTCAAAATGTTAAGGGCTTTTACTGTTCATTAACTGAATCTCTTCTTCCATGTGAGTAAACTAGTATTTGTAGATTTCTTTTTCTGAAAGAAGTAAAACTACATCAAAATTCAAAAAACATCCCCCTCTTCCCAACTGAGCTGTCTTGTTTGGAAGCCACGTGGGTGGCAATCCTCCACTAATGTGGATTTAGAGGAATGGAGTGTGGTCTGGTCTCTGGAGAACTCGTTTAGTTCATCTGCTTTTGTGTGTGCTGAGAAGCCAGCAGTGCAGGTAAGTGTGTAATTATGGGCTTATTTAAAATGGAGATTCTTTTACATGACAGATTGCAGCATGTGCAGGAAGAATAATGCCCACGGAAAATAGCACACCTCCGTGAGGGCTCTTGTACCCTATTGTGCTGTAGCCTATTTACAGGCTTTGGCTCAGAGATGATTCCTGGTTTGCTTTACACGGGCACAGATTTGCACGTGCCCGTGGCCTCCTCCCTCCAGCTGATTGCAGTGGGGACTCGCCTGCTGTCAGGGAGGCACCTGGAAAAACGCTGAACAGCAAGAGTTGCACTGGTATCGAGCCCTGCTCAAACCACAGGATAAACAGAGGATTATAGCAAACGCCAGGGCCACAAATCCCATACAGCTTCTTCAGGGCTTCTCCCGTTACTATTGCTGCCAAATACCACGTAGCAGTTATTTTGCTGTGTTTAACGGCTGTACTTGATTTAATGTGCCATTATACACGTTACCAAAAATGGTTTAAAATGACTGATCTATTTTCTTCTGGCCTGTCTTCAAATAGTATTGTGATTGCAAAGGGCATGGCAGCCAACTTCTTTGTAAAATTCTGTTGAACTGCTGTTACCCGAGGAGCAGAGGCGTCACGCACAGTCCCACTCCTGGCGCTGATCTTGGGGCCCTGGTGAGTGACCCTCGGTTCCCCGTGGGACTCAGCGCAGCCTGCGCGCTGCGGGGCGGGTGTTGTGACACACGGCACTTGCACCGCGCTGCCTGGCAGGCGCTGCTGCGGGCAGCCGGGACACAGACCCTTGGCTTTATTTGGAGAAGCCCCACTGCCCTGGAAAACTGGCAGGTTTAGGGGGTTTATTTCAGAGTGAAGCCAACCTAGGTTTGGCACATAAAATTACTTAACAAAAATTAATTAAAACAAAAAAAAGGAGAGCTAGAAACCACGGAGGCATCTCAGCTGACCCCGGCTAGGCAGGAGCGGGCACGGCCCCCGCCCCCCTTCTGCACCCGAGTCCCGCCGCGTTCCGCCCGCGAGCTTTTCGCGCCACAGGGCCAGGCCCTAGCAGCTCCACAAAGCTTGTACCGCGAAGAGAAAAAGAAAAAGGGGGCTCCGCGCTGGCCCCTTCGGGGACATCTCGGGAGACCTGATGAGCTCCTCAGCAGAGGCGGGCGGGCGCAGGGCGAGCCCCCCGGGTGCCCGACCCCGCGGGGGTATGCGCTGCATCTGCCAGGACGCGGGCGGCAACGCGGGAAAGGCGCCGCCGGCCCCGCCCCCCGCGGGCCAGCCGCTTTGGCGCGAACCTTCAGTTCCCAGCGCTCGCCGCCGCCGCCAGCATGGCCCCGCCGCGCCCGCAGGTGAGCGCTCCCGGGGCCCGCAGCAAGGCTGCAGGTCGCTGCTGCTGCTGCGGACAGGGGGGAGGTTGTGGCGCCTGCCGCCGCTCCCGTGGCCCTCCCGGGTCTTGCCAACCTGGGCAAGCCGGACTAAGCCACGCTGCGGAGGGCTGGTGGGGCCGGGTGGGGGCTCTTTAGTTTGGGCACCCCAGGGAGAGCGACGTGAGGGCAGCCGCGCCACTCGGACCGGCGGCCTCGGGTCTCCTGCCCCGCCGCGGTGCTCGGGCGCCCCGTGCATGGCGGTGCCCTTGCCCGCCTAACTGGGATAGGGGACTCGTCTCGGGAGCCGCGCTCGGCGGGGAGCCAGCGGCCTGGAGCCATGCGCCCATCGCCCCCGCCTCGCTGAGGGGTCAGGACCGGTCGCGGGGCGGTGTTGCGGGCGGCGGCCCCGCGCGGCGGGGACGGGAAGGAGCGCAGGGGTCGGCGGGCGCGGGGCCCAGCCGCGTGTGTGCGGGCAGCTCCATTTTAGCGGGAAGCGAGTGAGGCGCTGGCGGGGCCGCGCCTGAGGGGACGGGCTCTGCGGGCCCCGGGCCACCTGGCTGAGCTCCGGCCCTGAGGGCCCCGGTGCGGGCTGTCCCGCCGCGGAGAGCTGCCCCCGCCTGCGCGCACCCTCAGCCCTGGCGGGCGGCACCAGAAACCATCCCTTTTGTGTCTGGGGCCGGCCGGGCCGCTGCTCGGCGTCCGGCGGAACTGTGAAGCGAAAAGCCGCAGGCAGAGCGGTGCTGAGGAGAGGACCGAGGCTCCAGGTTGACCCGGGCAGCTGCTGTTCAGGTCCTGTCCGCCCATTGTTTGGCCCGGCCGGCGGGCCCGTGAAGCGCCAGCGCTCATGACGGGGCAGCGCTTCAGTGTGGGTGCTGCCCCCCGGCCTCCTTGCCAGCCTCGGGGGATAAAAATGGGTCGCTGCCAGTAGAAGCGTTTCCCGGGAAAGGAAAACCTAATGCCCATTAAAAAAAGTCTTCTAAATTCGTGACAAAATGATCAAAACAGCAAGCTGCTTTGTCTAGAAGAGTTGTTTTAAATCTCTGGGTAGGATCCTTTGGCCCTTCCTTAAGAGCTGCAGAGTATTTAGTGTTTGTCTCAAACTGCAAGTAGTAAGTGAAGCGAAATAGATTTCTAGGTACTTTTCGTATACTTTCACTTTTTTCCGTCACTGGCTATGAAGACTGGGGAATGACGTGATTAATGTGCTTATTTCCACTTGTCTGTTTCCATAAAAGAAATGTTCTTAGATATTGAATGAAACTCATCCATGACAATGATCAGAACTGTATCAGAATAAAAACTATTGTCATTCCTAACTTTGAGATTTGTTTCAAAGCTGATGTTTGTTTTCTGACTTGGAGTCAAGATTGCTAAACATCCTAAAACGTTCAAACTTCTTAAGCTTCAATAAAAAGATATTCTTAAAAGCTGCTATGCTGCATTAGGTCTCTTCTTAATGGTGTTACTGTTGTCCTTTTGTAGCGCCGAGGTTGTTCAGGAAGGAGAAACTTCACAGCCTTTCGAAATACGAAACTGATTCCCATGGAAACATCCTCATCCTCTGATGACAGTTGTGACAGTTTTGGTTCTGATAATTTTGCGAACACAGTAAGTACAGAACGAGAACAAGTAAGATCATGTGTGCAGTACTAGTAAAGATTGCAAAAATGTAAAGCTAATAATGTAAAACGACTTGCTCTACTTATGTTTTTGTATGGTGGTTCAAAACCTGTGGTATATGCTGTAATTTCATTTCGCTCTTTACTTGTGCTTCTAGGTGGTAATTGTGGAAACAGATTAGCTATTAATTCTAGCCTTTGATATGTCACCTAACCTAATGTGCCTGGTAATTTGCAGCTATGGTTCTGAAACCTCTTGTGAAATTCTTTAACTTTTTTTTTCTTTATAAAAAAAGCTGTTTTCTTGTACTGCACTTACAGATGTTAATAATCTTCTGTACAACTTAAGTTAAAGGATTTTTTTTTTTTTGTAGAAATGCAAAGTTAGGCCGGATATTAAAGAAGAATTGGTAAAAATTTTTCATGAAGCCTCTGATGATGAATCTTTCTGTGGCTTTTCAGAAAATGAGGTTCAAGATTCATTGGTAAGGCAGTTGATTTTCGTTTGCTGTTTTATATTTAAATTCTTACACATTCTTAATTGGAAAATAATGCCAGCTTCACCTTGAAAGTTCAATGTTTCAGAAGGAAGCATCATTTCATTTAGTAAACAGTCTAAGTAGCCAAAATTCAATTTACATGGAGACAAAAAGAAAAATAAAGCACTCAAGATACTGATCTTTTAAAATCTGCCACTGTATTTTGAAATATACCTCTTAAAACTGTCCTTGCTGGATGTTACTCTGTTGGATCCTAATGTTTCTGGTTTCCTCAATATGAAATGTTAGGCTAGCCCATGGACTCCAGCAAACTTCCGAAAAAGATCTTGTGTTTCTTGACATGCAGTCAGACCTCCACTCTGGCAGCATAGCAAGGAATGCTGTGCATTCAGCAGTAGAGAAATAGTGATAGGTGGTGAAATCTGCCTTCCTGCTTTTCCTTGACATCAGTTCAAGATCAGTTCTATTGCTTAGAAAGATCAGTAGTTGATATTCAGAAGAGAAACTGAAGTAGTGCCGCATTTGGCAAAGCCAGGTTTGTCATAACTTCCGCACATGCTGAGGAATGACTAGAAAAGAAAAACGTCTAATTGGAAGAAATCACGTCTGAGTTAAAACACAATATTAAAGAGAATGAGACAAAGCTGGAATAGATATGTAGAAAAAAAGAGTCAATAACTGCACATAATGTGCAAGCAGAATCACTTACCTGCTTAATAAAAACCGTGTGCAAATAAAAATGGCCATTTGATGTCCAGTGCTACTGCTGATCAAAAAAAGACTTGTGTCTAAAAAGAAAAAGCCTACTGCATAATGAACTTTTAGTTAAAAAATTTATATTATCACACCTATTGGTTCTTCGGAAATTCATAAGCAAGGCAGAAGAATTCAAAGATTAGAAAATACTGGGATTTTATTCATAATTATTTCATTGGTTTGCTCTAGAGGGAAGTTTCCATTTTTTATTATTGATACTGTGAGATGACTGTACTTGACAGCTTACAAAACTGGGTTTGACCTTGTGCAGAGAACTGCATACTGGCTTTTTTTACAGCCAAATATTATATGTAGCAAAATCGAGCCCTTTAAAGCCAGTTCTCTTTCTCATACCATACACACAAACTACTTTTGCTATTAGACCTGTAAGTGACAGCTAAGACTGCTGCAACTGGACTTTTGCTCCCTTTTCTGGTGTGTGGCACAACCATGTGGGTCTCCCTGAGAGGTTTTTATCCCCATGTTCCCTCTGCTTCCCTCCCACTCCAAAATGCACTAGAACACTAGAACTGGATGTCTGGATTTCAGCCAGGTAGCCTCTTGAAATACCTGTAGTCAAAATGTCAACTGTATTTAACTGCAGAGCAACTCTTCTGGATTTACATGCTTCCATTTTGGTTTGTTAACAGAAATTGGAATCAGATTCAGATGAGAATGATACAAGTGCTGAAAGTGAGAGAGATCAGAGAGGGCAGAAATGCCCTGTTCCTCTGAAAGTAGCCATGAAGTTTCCACTTCGAAGATCAGAGAGGAGGAAGGGTGGCACGGAACCTGTTCCTGAAACACCGATGCCTGCTCTAGATTCAGACTCTGACACTGAAGAAAGTGGTCCTATGTTTTTGGAAAAAAGAGCTTTAAACATAAAGGAAAACAAAGCAATGGCAAGTACTCTCTCTTCCTGTCGACTGGCCTCTTTCCCTCCCTCCCTTTTGACTCTTGGGGGACCTCTGTTTAAATTCACTGTAATGGGAATTATGTGAATGCATTAAGACAAATTTGCATTCCTTAAATATAAATCTGATGCTTTGTATTTACTGGCATGTGAAAATCCATAGGCTGCAAGCCTAACGACATAATAAGCTTGAGCATTTCCAAATTACTTGCAGTCACTAAAACATAAATAAGACATAAATGTAAAGAGTTGAAGAATGACTGCATTTCCTAGAAGTAATTGTACTTTTAGCCAATTGCCCTAGTAGTCTGTAATAGCACATAAATACCCTTTTAAGGCTCTGCTTCATTTTTCTCTCTCTCGTTAGCTTGCAAAACTAATGGCTGAGTTGCAAAATGTTTCTGGTATCTTTGGTGGAAGAAAATCGTTGCCAGCTGTCAGTCATGTGAGTACAAACTTACTGTATTTGCATTCAGATTTCTAAGATTCAAATTCTGACATTACAAAACAGGATTCTCAATATAAAAACTCAATAAACCGCGCAAATCAAAGTCCAGTTAGAATTTTGTTGCTTTCTGAAATGTGTATCCTCACTGTGTAATCCTCTTTTGATTTGCCATGGAACAGATTAATTTATAAAGGTTAAGTGTCTCCATAGGCCAATAAAACCAAAGTGCTGTGTAAATAGGTGTTGATATAAAGGCTGGAGATAAGGGAGGGCAGCTCAGACCTGAATATTCTGTGAGTTTTGACCCTTGAAAAACATCTGGCATTATGCCAAACTTTTGGGTTGTGAATCAGCAGTGTAATGAATTTCATTGCTGATGCATTTGTAATTTGGGTGAAGATTAGAGCAGCACTGAAAATCACAGCTTCTCATAGACATGGGTTCTGCTGCTTTTGACTGTTTCTCTGTGACTAGCAGAATGCCTAAGATGAGCTTGCTTAGGTTCTTACTTGTTTTCTGACTGGGACACAGATAGACATATCTTTGGAAAAGACAAGAAGAAGGCGTCTTTAGGGGAGGAATTCAGTAGGGTCAGGAGCTATCTGTGTTTTCACCTGTTTCATAAGGGGTTTTTAAACATTAGCAGGGACCAAAGCGACTTCCAAGGCATTCATTGCCCAAATGTGCCTTGAGGAGGAACCCAGACCGGAGTTCTCGGCCTCACACAAGGTCGAGGTCCTTGATTGAAGGCCCTCCTACTCTTGTGCCAGAAGAGGAAGAAGATGACCCATACGTCTTGGTGAGAAGAAGAAAAATGTCTGATGAATACCTGGAGGTATGATGAAGATCTAGTTCTCATGTTCTGGGTTGTGAGGGTGGTTTCCCTTCAAGAAAATAGCAATTCATAGAGAGTTGATGAGGTTTATCAGTATGCCATGGCCTTGGAAGAATTAAAAAAAAAATAAGAAAAAAAGGGCATTTTATATGTGCTCTCCATTTCCCCCTCCTTGTATTTGAAAAACCACTTCCACTTGCACTCTAGCAGGAGTGAAGCAAGATCAGTACATACCATCACTGAACCCTGAGGGGGACAGATCAAGTAAAGGTGCCAAAGCTGCAACCATATCATATGCACGTATCATACGTCTGTACAAAGTTGTGTTATATTTTGCTTAAATTTATGATGAGTGTTTGAGACTTCAGCAGTGCTATGAAGATCCTCACCTTTGTAGAGTTTTTGCTGAAACTAGCACTAAAAGTATTGGTTTTTTGCTATTCAGCATGAAGCCCGTACTCCCAGGAGGGGTCACCGTGGTGCCATGGCTTTTCCACACGTTGTGCGCCCAGTTGAGGACATAACAGAAGAAGAGCTGGATAATATATGTGGATCTGCAAGAGAAAAAGTGTATAACAGGGCTGTGGTAAGTATATTCCAGCTTTGTGAAAAGTGTACTTTGTGCAGTAATGTTTTTGTTATTCCGTGTTTCTGTTTTAGCATCAAATAGAGCACACTCCCTCTCACTGAGAGAGAGGATGTAATTTTTGGGAGAAATATGTCCGAGATCTTGAAGCATCCTTTGTGATTTTTGCCTGAATTTGTAGAATGGCCTTTACCAAGACAATTAGCTGGGTTTCACTCTGGAATAACTGTAATACCTAAGTGATACCAGCCAGGGGATGTGATTATCAGACACTGAAGATGCAGTGTTAAAACAGTCTTGGTTCAAACTTGAAAGGTGGCTTTCTGTTTCAGGATAAGCACTGCTAGCTGCCAAAGACATTTTGTTCAATGCTTTTTTTCCCCTAACTAAAACGCCATCTTAAATGTCTTGTTTGTTTTCCCTGTGTTCTAGGGATCCACCTGTCACCAGTGTCGCCAGAAAACCATAGACACCAAGACAAACTGTCGTAACCCTGATTGTGTGGGAGTGCGGGGCCAGTTCTGTGGGCCATGCCTCCGCAACAGATACGGGGAGGATGTCAGAACAGCACTGCTGGACCCGGTAGGACAGTGCTCAGTGCTGGTTTATTGTGCTTGACTTGCACAGCCAGGGTTATTGGTCATTGTCAGCTGGGGTTTTAACAGAATTGCCCACAGTGCTGTAGTACATCATGCACTCCTGGCTTAATTCAGCCTGAATCACAGAACTGTGTCGTGTAGAACTTGTTGTATTTACTACTTCTGTAGTTTTATTTGCAGGAGTAAAGCAAGAGAACAGAGCAGCAGCCAAAATATTCTTGTGTTTGAGCATCAGAAGTAGTGTTCTCTTTTGCCTTGCATTAGTGCTTAATGCCCTATGGAAAGGAACTGTATTGTGGACAAAGTGCTGCTGCTGTGGGCTGTTATGTAGGAGTTAAAAACCGAGTGGAATGCTTCCTGTGGTTATGTGCAAGGCATCAATGGAGAGCTTAGTCCCCTGCAGACTGTGCAATTTGTACTCTTGTACTGGTTTAGACAACTTTATGCAGTGCTGATGTTCACTGCAGAACTCGGTGTGTAGCAGGGCACTCTTCTAAGTTGTGGGTGTGAGTTACATCTGGCATAGCATCTCAGCTAAAAGGGCTTCTTGATGTCTTTATTCTGTGTAGACATGGAGGTGCCCCCCATGTCGTGGAATCTGCAACTGTAGCTTCTGCAGACAACGAGATGGCCGATGTGCCACAGGTGTCCTGGTCTACCTGGCCAAGTACCACGGCTTTGACAATGTCCATGCCTACTTAAAAAGGTGAGTGTGCCATTGTGTCAGTGATACGGTTGAATTAAGTGAGATAAGCATCTCAGAAGTGGGGGGGCAAAGGTGCCCACATCCTAGTTTGTCAGGTGAATCTCAGGATTACTTTGTGTTGCCTCCAGAGTCTGAGATTTTACCCAATAATTTCTTTGATACACTGATTCTTAGCTGAAACAAGTGATGTACCAACTCTGCCTTTTAGCTCTCAACCTCAGTGTGCATTGTCAGGGCTTCCACTAATTGATCTAAAGAGTTTTCAGTGTTTTGCTGCAAGCTGACTCATGTTCTTACTTGTCTTTCAGTCTGAAACAAGAACTTGGAATGGAAGATTGAAGCTGTGACTGCCTTCAAATTACATACTCTTTCACCAACGTAATACTGTTGCCTGCAGTGAATTGTTTAATCAAATCAGATTACAAAGTGCCTTCCCTGCTTCCCTTTTGGGCAAAATAGTATAAAAACCTTTCATTTATTTCAGTATAAATCACACTTGGGAAGCTGTTTAATGCAGGTCTTCACCCACAGGCCATTGTTTTCTTTTTAGATAACTTTGCAAATCAGTCCTTGTTTCCATAATAGTAACTTCTTTCTTTCTTCCTGAAAGGGGATGGGGCTTTAAGCCATTAGTTTCACTCATGCCACAATCTATGCTGCTGGTTTACTTATGCTCCAAAATTGGTTACAAAAAGATAGAGATGTTCTGAAAATTTGGGGAGGTTTTCCCCGCAGAACCAAGCACCCAACTTCTGCAATACAGACACTTCATGATCAAATGGAATGGTAGAATTCTCTGAAACAACAGCATGTTCTTGAGTTTAAAAAGGAAACCCTATAAGTCGCAGCTGAGCAGTCTCCAAGCACTAATACTTAGTTTTATAGAGTACTTAAAAGTTCACACTGGCCATTTCAAGGGAGATTCTCTGAACTAAAAAATGCAGTAGACACTGTTTGACGTGGCACTTTGTGTTTTTGCTCAGACGAGAGAAGGCCACTGCTGAAAGCTTCCACAGCACTTGCATTGTCTACTGGTGGCAGTGGTGTGAATGTACTGGTATACATTGTGTAGTGACCACTGTTTAAAACAGAATGTTTTGTGTGTTAAATCACTGTTTTGGTGGACTCTCTTTTCTCTTCCGTTGCAGCTGCAGAACTGCTTTGCAGAGTCAGCAGCAGTCCTGGGGAAGAGGGATACCTCCAAACCAGGGCTTGGCCAAGTAAAGGGGTGGCGGTTCGTGTTGGCCACCTTTGAGTGGATGAAAGGTGGTAACTTGTTTAGTTTGATTTGGTTATCAGGAAAACAGGCAATGAATGTTTCTGTGTCTGGCTGTTTGTGTTTGTGGAAGGTTGTTTCACATGACATTTGTGAAATGTCAGTACAGCAGAAATGGAGCTGAAGAATTCTGATACGCTGAGCGCATAGGGGTCTCCTGTACTCAGTGTTGTAGAAAAGGAGGTGCCATGAAAATTACATGCAGAGGTCCCTAAAGGGTGTAAATGTGCTTAGTTTTGTTACAGAAACTACTGTGTAAGCTTTGTATAAGGTTTAGAATGTAATGTTATAAATAATGTACAGTTGAACAGTAGAAGAATCAACATGAGTTTACACTTCTCTGCTTGCACAGTATTTGCACTGTGTGTATACAAAATGATCCACAGTTCATACCTTTCTGGGAATTGCATCAGTGTGTGTGGGAGGGGAGGAGAGAGGAATTTAGAAACAACAGATATTTATGTCTCAGACTTGCAGTTCTGTTTCATAAATCATCTCTCCTATTGAAAATCTCCTGTCCTCTCTTTGTCTGTTTTTATAGTGTGAATAGCTGTGCAATCTGAGGTGTGGAGAGTGCTCTTCTCTCTAGGTACATTTTGTGAAGAAGGAACTCATTTTAGAAATACATGTTCTGACAGATAAAAGTGGTTGGGTTTTTTTTCCTCCTAATTGCTTGGCTTGCCTTCTGATTGCTAGAGTGTGAAAGTACTCTGCTAAAAGCAGACCCTTACGTTATATTACAGAGACTGCTGTATTTAGATTTACTCAAATCTACACTGTTCTGTACAAGATTTTTTATTTTGAAAATAAAAATTTTCAGTTTTAGAATATTTTTTGTGTTTGAACTGGTTTTTAAAAGCCTGTTGGAGCTGTGCTTCTATTATACCACTCTCAGGTGAAGTAAAGGACTTGGTCATTCCCATCATACCTGGGGGAGCAGTTGGGCTTGGACATCTTATTATCTCTGGCCCTGTGTTCCTGAATCTGATTGCTCTGATATTCATGCTGCTTGATTGAATTGTTAGGTACCTGGTGACTAAGTAGTGATGGTCAAAATACAGAGTGCTTAGTTCAGGCTTGATACAGGCTTTAGGCAGGTGTGCTGTGTGCTTTACCCTTCTGCTTTTGCTCTACTGTTTTTTAAACGAGATGCCTACATCCTGAGCTGACAAGGATGAGGATAAAATTTTGGACACAAGTTGGAGTAATGTGTCTGCCATTTAAATTTATTTATTTATTTATTCTTTTACAAACAAGCTCTTAAGTAGCCTCTCAGGAGCTCTTTCCTGGAGCAGAGAATTACCTGAGGGGCCTTGATTGCATGCTGATAGTGAGGACACTTGTGCTGCTTTTGTGTCCTGTGTCTAGAGACAGGAATTGCATGAGGCTGTGGCAGGTTACACAAAGCTGTAACCTGTAGTGAGAGGAAACGGGAAGAAGTGATCCAGCAGAGTGACTGAGCTGTCCCAGATACTCTGTACTGATAAAATTCCCAACTAAAAGCTGTGTTTAGATGTGCCTTTCCTCACGCTGTTGGTGATGTGAGAATAAATTCATATTTATGAGTAGTGTAGGATGCTAGTTTGTTTTATGTGATAATTTTGAGGTGTCTCAATACACCACTTTCCCCAAGCCCGTCTACCACAGCTGCTTAAGTGCTGTTGATGTGGACTTGAAAAATAGTAAACAAGTTCATGATTTATAAGTGCAGTGAATGAGCAGCAATTTAGGAAACTTGAGAGGAAGAGGTCCAGTGTTTAAAAGTTTTAAAAACCAAAGCTGCATGGAAATAGAGTATCACCGTGTAAGGAAGAACAAAAGATTGAAGCTCATATATGAGGTAGAATGACTACTGACTTATAATTGAAAAAGGCTGCATGAGTTGACATTTCCTCACTACTCAGCTTTAGAGCCAGGTGATCTTGTCTGCCAGCAACCTAAAAATATATTTTGAAGAGAAAAGCACAGAGGTGGCAACATACCAAAGCATCATCATTATTTGCTTAGGTGGGCAATTGAAATGAAAAAGGGCAAAATGGTGGTGTCTAGTTAAAGAATGACTTGAAGTGTTTCAGGGTGAGGGAACTCAGCTGACTTTGAAACCATCTGTAATACACTGTGCATCTGAAACTTTGGCAAGAGAGTCACCCACTGACCTCTGCTGGCATAATCCAGTTTGTTCTCTTATGCCTTTTTGTGAGTGCAGCTTTTGCATGGCTAACGGTGTGAGCTAGTGGGGAGATTTTGGAAACACTGCCTACTAGTCATTCATGTTCTTGGCCTTTAAGTGAATAAAAAGATAAAACTGTCAAATAGAGGCTGGCCAGTCTATGGGGTCCTAGACATCAGCACCCAGATAATGCTGGGCTTTGTTCTAGATACATGTGAGTGCATGGGCTCCAAATGCCAAAGAGAGAGGACAGCACCACACTTGCATGACTGGGTCTCACTATTCTTCCAAAAAATAAGCCTGCATCTCCTAAAAGGGTGTAAAAAACCCCACAAGCCCTTTGGACCTGGGGAATGGTAGGGGAATTGCACATTTGAACTCAAAAATGTAATGATCAGTGCTAGAAGTAGGAATCCTGAAAATGGAGGGTGAGAGGGCAACTGGAAATCCTATTGTGGCTGATACTTACAAGAAGTTATGGATTTTGAATCTATGAAAATATGTCTAGAGCAGAGAGATGCAGTCATATTAAACAGTTCTTGTTGCTGTTTGGTACAAGCTTTCTTCCAGCTAGAATTGATCAAACTCTTGTAAGGATGGCAAACAGTTCTGTTATATGAAAGAAAAAAAATAAGCCAGAAGTTATGGTATGGTCAAGATGGGGCAAGAAGGCATTGCAGCTGTCTCTTAGTACTTCAGTAGTTCTTATACTGATCACTTGGACTAGAAAAAACAGTTGAAGTGTAGCTCCAGCTGTGCTGAAACCTACTGATACAATATTTCCCTTGGAATATGTCTACAGGGAAAACTTACATCTACTCCTGAAAGTAGATATAAAATGTTACTGAAATTACAGATTTGTGTTTTGACTCAAGCTAGCTTTATATCCTTTCCTGTCTCTTAATGTAACTGCAGGCATGGAGAAGGAAATTATGTGCTAGGTTGTGTCGAGGTGTAACAGAAGCCTATGGCAACCACCTCACTTTCTTTTAATCACATACACAATAACAAAGCAACCCGATCAGCATTCCTTTTGGCCTCGCCTTACCTCTTTTTAGCTTGAATATGCATGTAAAAATTGTGTGCTTGTGAATTGCTACATAAGCTTCACAACTGACTGACACTAGGACTGAGGATAAGAGCTCTTTCACAAATAAAAATTGTTATTGTTCATGTTTTCAGAGAATTAGCAGTTATGTCTCCTCTGTGGATATCCAAACAAACTCCTGTTCGAAGATAGAACTACTGGAAAGATTATACTGAATATTTAAACATTTTAGACTTGAGAGAAATTTAGATGGTTTCTACTTTATTATATAGCTAAAGTACAATAAGTTCAGTGTCCACCATTTTGTTCTACACCTTGGACGTTCACCATTTTTAGATGCACTCTAAAGTTCCAGATGTAGAGGATTAGCAATGTTCCTACTCAAATGTGAATGAACACAGGGACTCTTATCTTACATGATTCTCTTCTTATATAGCTTATTAGCAGAATTTAGCAGTAGGAAAGATTCTATTTCTTACTGCTTTTGTGCTGTGTATTTTTTTTGTTGTTGGGTGTGTTGGGGGACTGGTTTTGGTTTTGGGTATTTCTTTTTGAGGCTAGTTGTAATGTGAATACAAGTGATAACAGTGAATCATCAGGAAAAAAAAAACCCTTTGGAAATAAGCCAGAGTCAAATTCTTTTCTCGTGCTCTGTTCAATCTGCTTCCTCTTTAAAAGAAAACTTTCACATTAGCAGAAAAATAAATGCTTAGCCAGAGTTCTTTTTGTGTCCCTTTCAGCAGGGAGAAGGGAATGAGTGTGCTGAGCTCAATGCCCATGCTGGCTTCCTCCTGCCGTGGAAAGTTAACACTCTAAAGCTTTTTCTTCCCCCTTTATTTCTCTTTCCATTTAATTCTTATGAAAAAGTTGTGATGTTACAATTTTAGTATTGGAAACCAAGCACAGAGTTTTGTTGTGAGGAACTGAAATGCTTTGATGTAATCCTAGGTTTTTTTCTGGGAGAAGTAACTTCCAGTTTTTAAATGGTTGGTGTGGCTAGAAAATGGCATAGGTACTACAAAGCTCTGAAAAGCACCTCCGGTAAATAAAAATATACTTGTGTATATGGTATCTATGTGCTTGTTACAGAAGAGATACAGTGTTCTGTCAAAACCTGCTGGTATGATCTTAAGTCACTTTTCTTGTAGTTGCAAGACCAAAACCCCATTCACTAATATAGCTAAAGCTTGCTTTGGAAAAAAAAATTAACACTTGAATGTTCTTAATGTGAGTACAATTAATTTTCATCAAGACATGCAGATTTACCCACAGCAAGGAATAATGGTTTGGTTTTTTTCTTCTGTGTACCTACTAAGCACAGGCTGGGGCCACACACCCTTTCTCCTTGCAAACAGAGTTAGTTTATTTCTTTGACATACTAGTAAGTATATTGCACATTATTTCTTTGACATCCTCACTGGTGAGTATATTTTACATTATAGCTGATGCACGAGAGTTGAGAGTATTGTAGTCTCTTAGGTACCATTGGTTTTATTCCCACCTGTTTTTCCAGTTTCTAAAATCTCATGTCTAACTTTTGATTTCTACTTTTCATTCCAGTTCTGAAGAAAAGTTATGAATGAGATGAACAATTTGGCTGATGTCAGGCTTAATTAACTTGTTAATTAATCCAGACTGCTGAAACGTAGCTTCTATTTTCCCCTGTACAGATACCACATTATACTTTTTATATATTGGGAACCACAAGGAAATATTTTTCCTGTCATATCTTAGAGTTCCCTGATACCTAGTGCAACAGCTAGCCTTGCTGAAGCTCCCTTGCACCTCCCAGCGAGCCACAGCTTGCTGTATAATATGCAAGAAGACATGGATTTTGTAAATGGCTTTGTTTCTACAAAACACTCAACTCCTCTGCACACTTCAAAAGACCTCGAGCTTTCTGCCTCAATTTCTGACCAATATTTTCTCGATGTTTGCATGGCACCTTAACCATGTTGACCTTTTCCCTCAGAAAAGGGACAGTTGCTGCAGCCAAAAGAGGCACTAGAGGTGTCAGACCAGGGTACTGTTGCTAGTGTTTTTACCTGTCGTACTGAGCTCTGCAATGCTGTGATTAGTGTGTTTTTGGGACATGGAGCACCAAAAATAAAAAGAGGGAAGAGAATCTGTTTTGTAGTTGCTCTTTGTTGCAAAGATCGTTCAGCAGCGGCTGCCAGCTCCCACCACTGGTGAGATGAGGGAGGTTATGCTTTGTTTGACAGCCTATCTGGAAGCACAGGTATTTTTCAGCCATTGTTGGTGAGATTGAGGTTCCTTCACATCTGTCACAACAGAAACCTGGGTACAAAGGAACCTTATGAGAGCAAATGCTGTGTCCTGAAGTAGGAATGTTATTAACTTATTAATAATGTTAATAATGTTATTAAGCAGCAGCTGAGGTGGATCTAAGTCCTGAGGCCCTGTGTAGAGTTAATTGCCTATGGTTTACTTGGAGGTAATGTTTGTGTGTTGGTGAGAGCCAGAGAGGCTGTTCTGGTGACACACAGTTACAGCCCAGGGAAATCTCCAAACTGGAGACCGAGTGTGGGAGACTGAGATAACAATCTCAAGACTTTGCAGGTTTCCTTAAATTAAACAATCACGGAAGAAAATGCAGAAAATACAGTTCAAAAATGTTCATTAAATAGGAAAAAATCCTTTCAGGTACATGAGTTGCCCCTAGTGACCCACACCCCTTTTACTTTTGCCCTAAATGAAAGTCTTGTTTAAACAACAACAACAAAAAGGATAGCACAGAGCAGCAGTGTTATTTACTGATGTAGATGAATTTACTTTAAAGTTATTTAAGCAGTGCATTTGCTAGGGAATTAGATCTATCTAATATGGTACAGTATAGCTGGAGGTGCAGAAAACATTCTTACATGACAAAAACGTAATGGGTTTTCTCCTGGTCCTGAGCTCCTGTGATGTATATCCTAAGACATTGCCAATGCATGCCTTTTGTTGCAGTTCACTGCTGTGTTACAGTTTTGTGCGCTGAAGTCTGCAATTGCTGAAAAAAGGGAGTAAATGATGCTGGAAAGCAAATATAATTTGCAGCTTTGGTTTGAACTATAGGTTCATGTTCAGCATATTGTATATTTCTTTATTTTTCTTAAACCTGTTAGGAGAATGTTCCATCTGAGCAGTTGCTCTAAAAGCAAATGAAACATAAGGCGTCAATATTTGTTCATGTGTTAGTTCTCTGAGATAAAATGCTTTGTTGTATCCTAAATTTTTTTGATACCATAGACTTACACATCAGAGACTCCAGACTAGAGCAGGCTGCTTTCTTGAGGGCTAGGAAAGACATTCACATTGGAGCACTCCTTCTCAATCTCCAGACAAACTCTTTATCTTCACTAATGTGCATTCTTTTAATTTTTGCAACAGATACCCCAAATTCTGTTTTTCCATCTGATCTGCAGCAATTGAGGCTTCAGAGGGTTGGCTATTTATTACCTAATAGCCATGGATAGAAATACAGTAAATTCTTTACAAAATAAAAATCAATACTCACTGACATACTGCATATTGAGGAAAATAATTGTTTATGGCACACAGCTTAAGCTGTTCTGGTAATCACGTTGAAAAATACAATATTTATTCATTAGATCAAATTTAATGAGGCCTCCTGGCAGTAATTATAAAAATTACTGTAGCAGTAAATTACTAATGAGTTGTGATGTGCTTCCTACCTGTGAGGAAGGACTGGGGGTTGAAAAAATTGATATCCAGACAACACTAGGGAGGGTGAGATCTTGAGGCTAGGAGTCAAGCTCACAGCAGCACGGAAGTTGTTCACTGCACTGGAATGGTTAAACTAAAAAAAAAAAAAAAAAAAAAAAAAAAAAAAAAAAAAAAAAAGAGGAAAAAAATAGCTGAGAGACTAATAATCAGGAGTTTCACTTTAAATTGTAGCTCTACATTTGTTTCCAAACCGACACCTATAGGCAAGGGAACAATGTTATCAATGGGAGGAACAGACTTCTGTACATCCACTTGCTACAAACGCAGCTGAAGTGACCTAATTTACTGTAGTAGATCTTAGGATGGGAACAGCTTCTTGCTTTCCAGTTGTAATAAAGTTCCATGCAAAACACAGCAAAGAGGACAAGGTTTTCTTAGTGCCCTTAAATCTTCAGAAGAGTCACCTAAGATGTGGAGCTAAGACAAAGGTTTAAATCCCCCACCAGCTTGCTTTCATGCAGGGGAGTTTGACCCGGATTTCTTTCTTCTGAGACAAAGCTTTAAGAAATGCAGAGGCTTTTGGCAGCAAATGGTACACAGTATGAATAACACCAGGGCATAAAGGTGTAAAAATGGTGCCACTTCCATCAAAGTTCAGGTTGCTGCTGAGTACAGGGTGTTGCTGCAGTAGCAGAGACTGGCTAGAGAAAGAGGTTCTGCTGTATGCCAAAATTAATGCTAAAATGAATTGGCATATAATTATGTTTCTGTCTGTAGCTTGTAAAGGTGCTGTAGATGTGACAGGTGGTATTTGGTATTGTAAAAACCAATTGAATTGGCTAGGTTTTGGCAAATTTTTTAGCAAAAATCTTTTTCAAAAGATTTTTAAAAATCTTTTGCTGCAAAAGATTGATTCTGGATTGAAACATCTACCCAAAACCAAATAGAAAAAGGCTGTGCATTTTTCTCTCTCGTGGCACAGAACTGCTCTTAAATACACTGCTGAGGCTTTAAAAGGAGTGGGGAAATCTAGCACAACATTTACTCCTTATATTGGTATGTTGTACTAAAAGGAGATACTAGGTATGGATACTTCCACACACTTAAGCATTCTGAAGTCAAAGGGGGAGAGAAGTGTGTCCACTCACCCTGTAGTGATCTTCCAAAACCCTTGAAAGAAGCAGAAATGCAGGTCCCTTGGACACAGAGATGCAGAGATGCTGGCTTTTGTGGAGCTAGGGATTTCTTACACTGAAAGAGCCCCTAAGAGTCAAGCATTACAGTACTGAGCTCAAGACCCTTTGTGGCTTTAGCCTCACACCTAAAAAAATGTATTTGATACATTTGATACTCCACTGAAAATACAAAGCCTTGGGCAAGCTATGAAATGAACAGCAACAGGTCAGCATACAGCAGGATTATTTTTGCAGTTTCCATACATTCAAGGAAAGGGTACATCTTTTTCCCTCCTCTAAAAAGTAGTGATTTGCAGTGGTTCAGCTAATTCACCTTACCTGGCTTCTTGTTATTGAAATAAGGCAAGAAGAGTTTTTGCCACGATGCAATTACAAAAAGACAGCACCTCTCAGCCACCCAGAAATTAACCTTATTTAACTTCATTGCCACTAAATCCACAGACCTATTCTGTCTGTGCTGTTATGTCACACTGCAGAGAAAAGCCATCTGGTTCTGGCTGTCAGGATGGTATCTCTGCTGCTCGAGGGCTGAGCTCTTTTCCTAGCGCTGCCATGCGTTTCCTCAGTGACCTTAGGAAATTCAGTCTTCCCCTGTTTCTCTTTTTAAATCACGGAAATCCTCTCCAGGCTTTCCCTTGTAGTCTGATCCTGTCTGGAAGAGAAAAGAAAGTGTGTTTTTTTATTATTAGCTGAACTGAATTTGGCAATGGACAGATGTTCACTTTGCATACAGCTGTGCTGGCTGAAGATACATTTTTCTGTCTTTCTGGAGGCTAAATCAACACTGACAGAAAATTCTGTGGTCTTCAGATAGAAAACACTTTAGAAATAGGAATTATTGTGGGTTGGATTTTCAGAATTGCTGTCAGCCACAGCTGAAATCAGTGGAAGCTGTGGGCTGAAGAAACCTGAAGCCCTGAACTACAATAGTTTACATGAATGTAGAAATAGTTAATGGCTGGCACAGGATTTTGGATCAACCTCCAGTAAAAGCTCTCAGGTAAATACAAAAGGTAGATGTAGTAGAATGCTCTTGTTTGGTTTTTTTTTTGCCTGTGTTGTTTTCTGATGTTTGTTTCATTATTTTTAACTGCAGTATGCAGGTTTGAGGACTTACTGCCTAGAAGGCTACAAGCTTTCATCATAGGCTGTCTGACTATTGTCTAATGATGCAAAATAAGTTTTCAGTTAGTATTGTGATTTCTTAGGGCAAAATGAGAGCAATTTACCTAATGTTTCTTCTTCTACACCTATGGAATTAATTTACTCTATATGGAGAAGAGGGGGACACTGGAACTAAATCCAAAAACGAAATAATAATGATGAAGCTTTTAAGAGTGAATGTCTCACAATCTGACATAAGTAGTAAGATTGTTGCTGTGCACTATTACTATAATTAAATTACATTATGCTATTGCATTAAACTAATCCGTCAGTAATACTGTACTTAGCAGCAAGATTTTGTCACATAAACGTCATGTGCCTTTAAACTTCTGCATTTTGTCTTGCAAAATGCAGGGAAAATACAGAAATTGGAGGAGCAGAACATAACATGAAAAGCTATAACACTGGAAAAAGGCCAGCTGGTTCAACATGCCAGTCTTTTTAAAGCAGGTAAGTAGAGTGTTAGAATACATTTACCAAAAGGGTGGAACATGAGATGCATGTGTGAGGTGCCTGCTATTACTTTGAAAATGTTAGGTGCCGATCTAAAAATTATCTTTCTAGCCTTTTCCCAAATTACAGAACACGTAAGATTAAATCAGAGGCTGCTAAGAGTAAACTGTTAAGAAAAACATACAAATAATAACTGAAATGAAGCTGCAATCTTTTATCTGAAGAGAGGCAGAAAAAGAAGGGGGCTACGGATCACTTAGACTATGATCAGTGAAACGGCAGCTGATCAGAGAGGTGCAGTCTTTAGAACAATGTTAGCTTTTGCAGACCCAGGAAGCAGAATAATATTTTTCAAACTGAAGACCTCATTCCCATCGTAACAGATCAAACCTGCTGAAAGGATCTTTCAGAGCAGCAGATCCTGTCCTCTCCCTGCCTGGTAAGCTGTTGTACATTTATTCTGGTGCTAGTTCTTTTCTAAATGAGTTACTGGTGCTTTCATCCACATCCTGTTGGCAGCTATCCCTTTCTCACCTTTGCAAAATACAGACTGTGTTAATTGTTCCTTTTTGTTATCACGCACAATTACTTGGATTTTAGCAAAAATTATCAAGGAAAGTGACAAGCAGATTTCTGTCTCTTTGCTCACCTCTCCCATAGATAGCATACAGACACACACTATAAACTTACTGTATGCCAAAGTGCTGTAACTGGAACTACAGCATTTGTTGTCCTTCCTGTATTTGCCTCTGCCTTTAAGTATTCACTGAACCATCCTAGTCTGCACTCTCTGTGATCTAATTGTGCTGGCAGTATGCTGGGATGGACATGCTGTTCATTAAGGATTCAGATGTATACAGGGGTTCTCTTCCAGTTCCTGGGGGTAGGAACAGGATGAAAACATTATGAGACTTAATAAAGTCTTATAAGACTGCCACCCCTTGCCTCTGGCAGCTTCAGGGGTGGGAATTAGCCTTTACAGGAAGGTTATCATCTGTAATACATATTTATGCTGTGTCCATCCTGTAGAAGAATGCTCTCAGTAAAACTTAGGCTAGGCTGTAATAATACTTTCACTTCTTTGTTGCCTTTCATGTGAGCATTTCATTGTGCCTTTAAAAGCTTTCATTAGCTAAAATTCACAACCCTGTTGTGCAGTAACTGTGGATTAACACCTCTATCACATGCAAAATACAGTTCAGAGAAGCAAGGACTGGAGTAAGTGGTTTAAAATGCTGTAAAGAATGGGAGTGTGGGGGGAAATTGAATTGATTATTTCCATATCTATGTGCTAGCT
Source organism: Sturnus vulgaris (assembly GCF_052056855.1). Classification (NCBI taxonomy): domain Eukaryota; kingdom Metazoa; phylum Chordata; class Aves; order Passeriformes; family Sturnidae; genus Sturnus; species Sturnus vulgaris. The sequence continues at coordinate 20,673,695 of NC_142249.1, read as the reverse complement.
CTGTGTTTTCTATCTAAATATCTTAGACTTGGATTGATGTTCTGGCTTCGTTCTGCTGCTTTTTTAAATGCTGATGTGTGGCAAATTTAGCATTGTTTCAAAATTCTGAAGATATTAATTTGCAGGTTCATTTATTATCTGCTGGAAATCTATCCTTTGATAACTGGATGCAGATGTAGCCAAGAGAGTGATATAATTGCCTGTGGAGCTAGGTATGCATTTTAAGTATTGCTAAGCTACAGGGTCTAGTTTCCCCGGGATATGTATGACTCTTGTGAATGCCAGTTGCACACATTCCAGAGAAGAGAATATGCCCCTAAAGCTACAGTGTCCTTCGTGCATAGCTTCCAATCCTCTACAAAGCTTACATTTCACAGGATTCGACATTATTGGTTCTTTTGGGATCAATGAGAAACTCACCACCCATCTCCAGTATCTCTGAATTACAGAGCAGAACCAGATCAAACACAGAAGAGTTCCCTCATTTATCCTGCCTCTGTAATACATCAGAGTGTGTGCTGCATTCATTTTGTGTAGGCGGGCTGGTGTCTAATGTACTCTGTGAACATATTTATAAAGGATTAACCTGTGCCTGGTGTTCCTAAAAACTGATTTAGTTAAAATACATATTTTATTCTACTTGTCTCAACCATAGAAATCATTCCTGTTTAGCTTTGATGTTAGTCATTTTTGCTGCAGTGTAATGCACTGCACATTATCAGTAGTCCTGCTATGTATGACAGGCTTTTTTCCCCCAGCCAATACTTCTCAGTGCATTGTATCATCTGCGTCTGAGAATTTTAACCTGCAGTGAAAGCGTTCACTAATAGAATGTACTGCTTAGCAAATGCTGGAACACTGAGGGTTTGAATAGGGTGCTTTTGCTTTCAAAGTGTTTAGAAGAAAACTGGGTGTAGAAGGTCAGGAATCACAGGTGCTGGGAAGGACTTGGATGCACTTTGTACCTGGAATGCTCTCTGTTGTGCACACACACTCTGACCTGGCACCTCTCACACTAAGAAAGTTCCAGTAAAGTCAAGCTCCTGGACTGCAAACAATTGCAGCCCTACCTCCCACCGGCCCCAAGTTAAGTATGTGTATTTTAAATTATTTACTTTGACACAGGCAATATTTAGAAATTTGTTTTGTATAGGAAGAGGATTAAAAGGAAATAGTAATGAATAGCTTGGCAACAGGGAATTCTCACCATCACCTGCAATACATGAAGATAGCTCCAAAATGTGAAGGGCAGTTTGAGAAGTTATGGAGTAGGAACTTGGGATAAAACTGAAGAAGGGCAGACTTCTGATGAAAGATTAAGGGTTATTTATTAAAGTTATCCACCATAGGGAAAATGACCAAAGCAAACACTGGAAAAACTGTTTTTTCAGACATCTGACAGCCAGACTTAAGGCTTCTTCTCACCTTGATTTTCAACCAAGAATTCAGGTCTTGGTTTGGTTTCGGTGTTCTGGTTTTAATTTTGTATTGGCCTATACTGGGATAGCAACTGTGTGAAAAAGCTTATAGAGTTCTCAGTATTTTCTGGTAGAAAGGAATAGTGGTAGTTGATTATACTTTTGTTGCTCATCTGATTGCCATTGAATACAAGGAGTGCAGGCCACTATAAATTCTGTTCTTGAGACCACAGTTTTTGTATAACTCCTGTGCCAGATATTATTTGTTGTACCATCAGTCCATCTTATCTGGATATAAGAAAACGCAAAAATCAGTGTGCATGGCAGGGGGAGGAGGATTCTTCTCAGCAGCCCATCAGGCAGTTTTTCTAGTTCATTTTCTTCCCCATTGTTCATATACTAACTCAGAAGCTTGCAAATGTTTCTGTTTCTTGCCAAGACAGTGGTGCTTTTGCCCTGGCACACATTAATGTTTTTTTCCCTTTTCTTGTGTTTTGAGTGCAGCTGAACAACAAATTTCTCTCTGTTTAACAAGCAACTTCCTCATATTAAAAGTTTTTTCCAAACCGAACTATCTTTTTTTTTATTTCAGCATAGTTCTGCATTTGTATTTGTTAATTAAATACTAACAAGTGAATAACAGCAAGTGCAGCAATATTGTGTGTTTGTGGGCTTTCAGAACAGCCCCTCTGGAACCTGAGCCTGTCTGTCTCAAGGAGCCACAGCAGCAGCCGTGCTTTGAGAGGTAGCCAGTAAGACAGCAAGCTAGTATTTATGAAACAAAAGTGGCTCCTTCAAAATAAATCTAACCTCTTTCCTGTGATTCCATGTGCAATAGACTTAACAGTACTCTCATAGATTTTCATGCAAGTTACATCCATTTGCACCCCTCCCTGAAACAGATAGTTTTGTTTTACAGCAACAAAATAATTTGCTGCCTGTTTTCTCACCAATGCAAGAGACTTTCTTTAGGTGGAAGTTGGCACATTGAACGCCAAAGGAGGACATGGATAGATGGATGGATATGTGTGTACGTGCATCTGGAGTTCTTTTGTTCTCTCCCTGTTAGCTTTGACTGTTAAAACAGCCATTTCAGTAATTTCTTGGCTGGCTTTGCAGGGAATAAAATCTTGGTCTTTGCTGCTCCTGGAAGAGAGGTTGTCATAATGTTGCTCCCCCACTTGAGTGACAGACACCTTTGCGAACACACAGCATGTTTCATCTCAAAGCACTCGATGAATATCCTTAACCCCCCCCTCTGGACCAGCCCACCTCTACTTGCAATGCTCCTTGTCTTTTCTCGCAGGATCGCAATCCTTGCCTTTTGTTCCCCCTTCTCAGGAGTTAATACTTCCCCACCTTACAAGTCAGCAGCAGATTCTGTCAGTTTAAAACCCCAAATAACAAACCCTCCTACCCTGAAGGCCTTTTCCTTTCAAGCATGTATTTTTCTAGCCTGTGAGCGAGTCAGTGCCATAACCCTGAGTTTTCATGGAATAGTTTCTAAGCCTGTATTTGTGTATCCTGAATATCTTCCAAATGGGAGTGAACATCCCCTCTTCCGGCTGCTCTTGTATTTTGTGCCTTCCTGCCCTCTCTCCCCACTATCCTCCGCTCCCTATATGCCCCTTCACATTGTCCCCTCTGCATGTGATGTCTCCTTTCAAATCCTCGTTCACTGCTGCTCTCACCTCAGCCTGCTCCAGCCATTGCCTGACAATGCAGTCACAGCCCAGACCCCAAACATTTTTTGCCTCTGTTAAGGCGTCCCACTGTTGGTCTTTTGCAGATTTCCAGAAAGCTTGTTGACCCGTGACAAGAGTTTCCAATCTTTCTCTTTCCTCCACACTCTATTTCCTTATCTGTTGAATTTCTGTGGCCTAAAAAAGAAAGCATCAGGGTTTTTTTAGTATTTTACCCCATTTAAGATCTCTGGTGTCACATCCCCACCTTTCTAGCTGAAGGGTTTTTTGGCAGTCTGTGGTTTTGCTTCTTGCTTCCTAAAATGCTGCTGTGAAGAAATACTAGACACATGTGCCCTGGGGATAGTTGAGTGTCTCTAAGCCAGAGAGAGGAGACTGCGGGCTTAAAGGCAAGAGGTGACTCTTCCACAGAAACGTAAAATAGGTGACATATAGGGCCAGCTTATAAAGGGAAGCATTAACAGAATTCATGTTCATTTCAAAGACACAGAAAATGATCCTGAAGATAAACTGAAGATCTGAGATTGTTAGGTGATGTGATGGTCTCTATCATTTTATCACTTGTGTTTGCTAAGCTCAACATGCTTATACTCTGCACTGTGTATTCTGATTTTTCCCCTTACCTCCTCACCCTGTCCCACCTTACTTTAAAATGTCAGCTGCTTAGAAATCAAAGGTGTTTTTTCAGATGTCTCAGATGGTGACATGTCAGGTAGGTATATAAGAGACAGAGGGGTTTAAAAGAGGGAGGATAAAACTATCATGATGACTGAGACCTCCACATGCTGTGCAGCGTGCATGACAGAGAGAACGTTCTTCCCTGGAGGAAGCTTACAGCTCCTGCTAATGACAATTATTATGGTGTTTGATACATAACAGTGATTCAAGTTTTGTTTTCACCTCCCCAAACCCAGGGAACTGACAGCCAGCCTAGGATGACCACTCCACCAGCCCTGTCTCTGTGTAACTGCTCTGGTATCTCCCTTTCACCTGCTGCACAGTGCCTCCTGTACATGCTGCTCTCCAGCACGGAGGCTGTCTCGGAGCCCAGCTGCATAACACTGCTCCACAGCAATGATTTTGCTCCCTGGTGACTCACTGCATTTTGCACCTGATGGTAAAAGATAATCTGTCACCTTAAATCCTACTAGTTCTGCAAGACAGCTTTTATATAATCAGTGGGTACTTTTACCCCCTTTTGTCCAAACGTGAATATAAGGTCCAGCTTGAATCCCCCATATATTTTTTTAAAGAAAGCAGCTGTGTTGTCCTTCAGGAAAACAGCTTGTAATTTAGCATTACTGTGTTATATCCCCTAGGCAACGCTTTCTGTCTTCAGGACATATATTTATTACAGACATCACAGTATCTCTATGGTGGTTTAGTTTTCCATCAAGGAAAGCTAAAAGAGCATTTAATTCCGTAAAGCTCTGATTGATCTTCACCACAATGTACCTCTGGTGCTTTTCTCAATGTCTCCTCTGCTGAACAAGATTTCTTCTTCCACTTTTGATCTCTCAGAAGTCTGAACTGATCTCAGAAGTGTGGGCTTGCTTTGCCTTCTAGCGCTACCTGTCTTTGTGCTTGGCAGAGCTTTCCTCTCCTTTGGTCAGCTCTGGAGTCCTGGTTAGCTCCTTCAGCCAGTGGCTCTTTGCCTCACTCGAGAGGCTACCTGTGGAGAATTGAATGTATGTCAGCAAGGAAATAATCTGCCAGCCTTGGATGGCTTTCACTTCTTGTTTTCAGTTTCATTTTTGGTATTATAAACAGTCATGGAGAGTAGATAGATGAACACATCTTAAGGTGTTCAATTAAGATTAACAGAAACATCATGGCCCCAGTATTTGCTCTGAAACTGTTCTCTGTTCTTAACAGGAGCTGCTTTGTTTATTGCTCCTTCTTCTAGTGATCATTTCACCCTTGAGCTCAGAGCAGTGCCCTTTTATTCTTACAAATTCTGATCCCAAAAAACACTAGAAACCAAGCTTGGTCTTCTGAGTAGCAGATACTGAGTGCTACAGCACTTGTCAAATGTATTTAACCAGCGCACACAGCTTGAGAAAAAAGCAAGCAAGCAAGGAAGAAGTGGGAATACAAATTTTTGAGAAATCTTTCGAAGTCTGCAGTAATTGGCAAGGTAAAGGCAAGGCTCTTTCTGTTTTTCATAACACTGGTAATATCAGTTTATGATAAAAAGCTATTCTGAGTTACATAGGAAGGTAAGATATTTGCCAAAAAAATTCTTGAGTTTCAATTCTATTTTTTTATAATGGACATGAAGTGCCATCCATACTGAATGACTGTTGGCATTCAACTTACTACTGAGCAACTGTATGTTGATGGATAAGCCAGTCTCATCCAAGTGTCAGAAAGATTATCAAAAAAAAGAGCTGTCTGTAGTTGCTCCATCTCTGAGGAGATTGCCAACTCACCCTAACAAAAGAAAACATTAGTGTGCTATTTGCGTCTCACAAAGAGACTGTGATAAGATGACATGATAAATGATAGAGGGCTTTTTTTTGTCCCCCAGTAAAAACACATAAGGTAGCTAAATCGTCAACTGTAAAGAATATTTTGGCTCTTGCCACTGGGGTGAGTCATTTATTTTTTTAAAAAGGGGAAACAGTCAGAAAAACAAGACTGTAGGTTCTGGGTTTTCACTCTAATTGCATTAAGTAATTATATGATATAGTAATTCATATACATACACATGGAAGCACCCACCTACGCATATGTACAGAGAGAAAATGATAAAGGGCCAAATTACTAACTTGCTTTCTGATATCCCACAGAAAATTGTACATGCAATCAAGCTACCATTCTGCTGGCTTGCTTGCACTAATGGCTATTTGAGTGCCCATGTTTTGTTACTCTGAATTAAAGATCGAAAGGAAGGCAATTTTAGGTGGCAAAAAAGGAGGTTTCTTAAAAAAACTAGCTCTAGGAATCAGATTTTTAGTACCTACTTTTGGAGTGGTATGCATTAACTACAGCTCTGCATGGATTTACCACAATTGTCTGTGTAAATTGCAAGCAATGCCTAAGAAGCTACTTGGTTGCCCAGTTATGTGATTGAACGTGTATTACGTTAGTGCAGCAGGTAACATTGCTGTTTGAGATTGCTAGATATTATGAACATTTGACCTTCTATGATTAAGAACATTACATACTGCTCTTCAGCACTTTGTTGGTGCTGAGAGACATATTATTACCAAAAATTGCCGAAGATGTGTGAGGAGTTGCCCACGTCCTTTACACCTCGCTTCTCTGCACCCACCAGATGCACAGTGAGACCAGGACTTGGGTGTTGCTAATGCTGCCCCTTTACCTGCAGTTAATGGCCATCTCCTCATGATGGCCAAATGCCACATCCTGATGGCTTTGAAGATGTTGATTGTTTAACACAATCTGAACCATGTGCCTTTTCCAGCAGGGATCTGTACAAAGTAGTGTTTGTTTTTGGTATCAGAAGGTCTCTCAAGGCATCCAACAACTGCTTCCCCTCTCTTCTATGGATTGCCTAAAACACAAGTGAACACATACCATAACTAACAACCAGATCTCTTCGCGGAAGAGTTACAGCAGAAGAGACAAACTTCTGCAATGGTAAAAGAGAAGAATGTACCAACCTTACTTCCATGTCTGCACCGAAACAGGAATCAGATTATAATTAGACGCCTTGCATTTTGCTTCCCAGTATGCAGAGAGAGGATTTCAGTGTCCTGAGCAGTTTCATGATAATTTTTTCCACACAAATTAAAACAACTTGATGTATGGAGACGAGTTACATGTTTGGAGTAGGCAGTTTATGAAAGTTTTTTAAAAAATGAAATGAGAAATAAGCTCCTCAAGTGTCACTTTCAACTGCCTATTACTGGCATTTAGACATGCAATTTAAAGCCATGCCTCCCCTAAGATTAGTATAGCAAAGCACACATATCTTCAGACCTAAGTTAAGTTCTTGAAGAGAATGCCTTACCTCATGTATGAACAGATCCAGTCTTTCATATTCTGGAAAACAAATCAGTTTATGTGACTATCATTCTGCTGGCATTTGAGTAAAATATCTGATCTTCCTTTCTTTTGAAAGTTTTTTTCTTTATGTCATCTAGTTCTGCCTTCATCCTCAAGAGATACCATGTTGCATGAGGTGTCTCTTGTACCCACAAGTGCATGAATGCAAAGGTAATTATAAAAACTGCATAAATGTAAAGGAATTTATAAACTTTGTGTATCTTAACTTCACGTGGTGAAAGCATTTCTGTGCCTTCATATGATATGAACGATATGGAGGATTTTTCCTGTGAATTGGAGAAGAAAAGGAAGACCTGTGTTAGGAAGAAAAGCAAATTCTGCCTTATAGTTTGGATGTAATGGGATTTGCAACCTGACAAAGGATCCTAAATGGCACAATGCTATTAACACATTGTAACATTCCGGCAAGATATTTTTTTCTCTGTGGTGCAAAATAATGTATGTCTCACATATACTAGAGATCCCTCGTTGAAAATTTCAGATTGAATGCCTGCAAAAAAAACCAGGTATGACAATGTCTAATGAAATTGTTGTCCCTGGGAGGAAAAAAACCCCAGACATAAACCCAAAGACATAGACAAAAACTGTCTTGTGAAAATTTGAAGCCTGCTCTATGTTTTGACTGACCTTGTCTTCCGCAGCTTAGGAGACTCCTTCCCCAGTCACTCTTTAGTGACTGAATATTTGAATTGCATCTCTAATAGCATATGGAGCATGTTGTCTGCAGTTATTACAAAAGCAATCTCCACATTGGGGTGCAGGCCATAACATATGGCACTGTGGGGAGGTAGCATTTTACCCATATTTTTATGGTAGCCTTCATAATCCAGGTTTGAAGAGACTGCAAACCCTGAAGCAAGCACCGACTTCCTATCAACCTGTCAAAAAATAATAAAAACCTTGTCACTAAGACAGTGCTGGCAATCCTCACTAGACAGAATGAGGAACCTGCTTAGGCATAAATGAAATAGTTCTATTATGGAGTCATTGTTGAGAACAAGACTTTTATATCACTATTATATCCGTGGAAATTAATCTAATTTGTTCCCCATTTTAATTAGCCCCTTTATGTCACACCCAAGTTCCGATGCTTGCAAGAAAAAAAGAGGAATTTTTTAATAATCATATTATCCTTCTGAAAGAAAACAGCAGAAAGATAATTTTAATTTTAAAATAAATAGGAATATTCTTAAAAGAAAAATGTTATTTCTTCCAAATTATGAAGTGCTGCTCTCTGGTGTAACATTATTATTATTCTGTGTAGCAACTTATTAAATGAAGCAATTTATGGCAGCATCTCTGAAAAATGCCACCCTTTATTGAAATGAAAGCAAGTAATAACATAAGGACTGTAAAATAAAAAGGCAAAATATCTTCTTTTAGACCATTACAAAAATACATGTATTGTCTATTTGAAAATCAATACAGTACCATAAAATAAAATGGAGCTGTGGTATCATCATCATAATTTCTATTTCAAATGGTTTGCTGAGAGCCAAATTGTGTCTTTTATGGAAAAAGAATGACAAATGGTTTAATTCAATATCACACGCATGTGTATATGTGAGCTGAAATTCTGCTACAACTCAAAGCTGTTAGGCAAATATTTTAGTATCTCCACAAGTTTAAAAACAACAGACATGTGGGAGTGTATCCATTTATTTACACTTGTACTGACTTAAAATTCAAAATGCTATTTGACGCTTTTAAAGTACTGCTGTGGGATGTTAAATTACTGCTGAATTCTTACTGTTCTGAGATACCTTTCAACCTGCCAAGATGCATGATGATGATGATAATAATAATAACAGCAGCAGTGTGGGGATCCTTAAAATAATATGGGGCTTATTTTTGTAAGATAAATACCATTTTCACTAACCCCTGTTTTATGATTCAGCATTTCTAATACAATAAAGTGAAATAATGAAAGTAAAACAACAACAGGTTTGTGTGGGCTGGGAAAGGGAAAACGAGCACGTGCATTGTCAGAATTTCTGCAGAAACTGTAGCGGAAAAAAAAAAGCTCATTTAAGTGGCGCTTCCCTCTCTCTTCCCCACGGGGAAAATTCCTCCTCTTGTTTTTAGTGTTCGCTACATTTCCTTCTTTTATTCCTTTTTCTGATCTCGTCCTTTTGTTCCCCTTGTCTCCTCGGATGGCTCTCCTTCCTCCCGCAGCGGGAGCTCCTGGCAGCGGGGCCGGAGCGGCGGCCGCGGGGCGCTGCAGGTGAGCGGGGCGCGGGGGAGGGAGGGGGGCAGCCCCGGGCGGGGGCCGCGGCCGTGCGGGGCCTGTGGCGCTCCTGCCTCCCTCCTCGCCCTGCCTCTTTCACAGGGACAGCGTGCGTATGAAGCCCCTGCCTGTGGCGCCGGGAGCTTTCTACACCTGCCGTGCTCAGGGCTGCGGGGGAGGAGGAGGAGGCGAGATGGCAAATGTGTTCTCAGGTGAGGATGGGGGCTGTGAACCACCCGTCTCGGCCGCGCTTGGCTCGCACGGGCTGGGAAGGGGCTTGTTTGCAACCTGCTCCCATCGCCACCTGACAAATGCCGGGTTCGTGAGGAGCCTGCCACCCGCCAGGCATGGCCACTGCCACAAATAATCACCAAATGCCCCACAGATGTGGGAGAGGACTTTTCCGCCTCCCTCTTGCTGAAATAGTTTGTCGCACACGGGCTCTTGGTCATTATCGCCGCTTGGCCGCAGCAGTGCGGGCACGGCGCTACAAGAAATCTTTGAATTGCTATGGGATCAGAGGTCACCGCTGCAGGGGACTAGGGCTGGTTTAGTAAACAGCTAAGTCTCTTAAAGGTGTAATTCCTCAAGATTGTGTGCTTGTGGCCATTTAAACGAGTTAACAGAGCGTGCCCGTTCAAGCCCGTGTGTGCTTTTCCCCAGGCACGAACCCCAGCTCGTCCGGGGTTGCCGTTGGCCGAGTCGCCTCAAACCCTCAGGTCTGTGACCTTTGGTTCCTGCCCATGCCACATTCCCGTCCCCAGGTGGAAACTGCGGAAGACAGCGCAGGATGCGCCTTAGTTTTGCTGACACCGCTCCAGCCGCGCTGGCTCCCGCACTGGTAATAACTGGGCTCACACAGGCGGCCGGCCGGGAGGATCCGGGTCGGGGGGCGAGTTACAGACTCTCCCGCCGGCGCCCGGGTATTGGGAGCTCGACCCTGCGTGGGGAGTCCCGAACGCCCTCACTCCAGCGTTAACACGAGCGTCTGCGAGAGGGAACCCTCTCTTGGAGGCCGGGGCCGCCGTCCCAACCCCGCAGCGCTACCCGGGGTCAAAAGCCCTCCCCCCGTCGCGGCCGGGCCCAGCCGGGCCCCCGAGCCCGGCCGCGCCTCGGCACGGCCCGCGGGACAGCCGCCGGCAGGGGGCGCTCTGGCCCCGGGAACGCGCTGCCGCTGCCCGGCCCAGGCAGCCCCGCCGCCCACAGGAACGGGCACGGGCAGGGGCGGCTGCCCCGGGCCCCGGCAGCTACTGCGGGGCAGGGCTGCCGCACGGCAGCGGGCAGGTTACGACCTCCCCGGCAGAGTCGGCGGCCTGGGGGGATGGCCCGGGAGGTGCAGCCCGGCCCTGCACCCCGAGCGCCCCTGGGCGGGCGCGGGGAAGGCGGCGCCGCGCGGGTGCAGGGGCCGGGACCGGCCGGGGGCCGCAGCGGGCCCGGCGGAGCCACCGCCGCCGGCAGGAGCTGGTGACAAACGTGCTGTGGCCGTGGCTGCAGCCACGGGTTTCTTTGTGCGTCTGTCAGCACTTTGGGTGATATTTCCTCCGCCGCGCGGGTGGCTGGCCGTTTTTCCCTTTTTTATTGCTGGAAGAGGTTGTTCTATACAAGAGAAAAAGAAGAAAAGCCTTTGTAATTTTCACAGAGGTTTTTTAGAATATAGTGCCGAAAAAGCTTTTTTTTTTTTTTTTTTTTTTTTTTTTTTTTTTTGGTAATTGCTGAGTTTTTTAGCGTTCAGGTGGATGCTCTTTAATACAGATTTATGTTCCAAAGAGATAGTTGGTTTCTTTGACAATATCTTTGATCATAGCTTATAACTGCTACCTATATGCACCTGTGTTTGTAAGTATCTTTTAAGAGTCAGTAAGAAAAACTGTTTTCATTAAAAGCCTTCCAGAACAAAAATTTGAAAGGACAGAGGAAAATATGATAGCCTAGCATCCAAGCAATCCTTTCCTCTAATGTATGATCCAAATATTTTGGACCAGACCCTTGGGAATATAAATTGGTGTAGTGAACCTCACTGATTTACCTCAGCTGAAGGCCTAATTCCAGTGCACCCCATGCTCAGAATATGTAAAAGATATTCCCGAGACAAAACCACATGGTTGTGCATCTCAAGATAAACCAAACTAAGCTAGATGAAACCAAAATAAATTCTTGTTCTGTACTACAGTAATTACCTGTAGTGACTGCAAATTCTTCATTTCCTATGCACACAGATAGGTACTTAGCTAGAAACTGTATGTGCTTCTTTAAAATTGAAAGAAGTCGGTTTGTTTGGTTTGGTTTTTTTGGCTTGTTTGGGTTTTTTTTGTTTGTTTTTTGGTGATAGATGTGTGGTCACTCTAGGATATGTGAACAAATCTTTAAGAAATTCAATTAATTCTGCTTTACTATTGCCTATCTTGTAAAGGCTTTTAGTAACTTCACTATTTTAAATGGCTTTAAAATGAGAAGTTTAATACTCACATTTTGAAAGTTTAATTTCTGTGGTGTTTCACTTGCCTGGTCAAATTTATCCAGTGCAGCTTGGTAATCAGGCAGTATTACAGGTAGTGGCTTATCAGTTATTTTGATGGGAGGTTTCCTAAATCCACTCTGGAATAAGATGTGCTTTAGGGAAAGGAGCAGGTTCCCCATACTCAAAACCAATCGCCCTGCTGACTTCCTTCCCTGGTTTTCTTCAGTAATTTCTCTAATGTGTCCAACCACTTTACTACAAAATAAATATTCAGAGATAAGGAGGGAGAGGGGGGAGAAGGGAGGAAAAAATAGGCCTCCCAGTGAGCTATTGATTTGAAATTTGAAACATTTTATTGATACAAGAAAAACCCAGACATAAGGAAGCAGTTTGATATTGCACAATATTTGAAAAAAATTGTGTGCATCTGTTTAGCACAATACACTGCATAATGACAGCAATCTTCCCTGTTTGTATCTATTCATCTGATTATACAGCGTAACAATTCTTTTTGCTACACATTTATTTACTAAAGGATTTTTTTTAATGGATAATAAATTAGTAAATCAGATATCATGTGCTTGGGAAAATATGTTAGTTGACTCCCTACATGCAAGATAGTTGCAATTCATATTTTGTGTGATATTCAGCGATGCTCACATATACAGATGAAGTTACGTGTTTCCCTTGTGGCAAAGACAAAGGAAGTTTTAAATCACTATTTAGTACTCTTTCATCTAGGCACATGTTATTTTGAAACGCTTCAGTTTTTAACACCGCAGTGCAGCACTGATGTAATGAAGAGCTTTGACTTACTTGAAGTATAACCCAGTGGCCTTCTTTTGATGCCTTTTCCATAGCTATTTCTGCTGCAGCTTCCTGTCCTTGACCCAGCGATACATTGTGAAGTTCTCCTGAGTCAATGGTAAATTCAAACTTGTTCCCTAAACAGAACAATATACTGTACTACTTTGAGCCAAATAATGAAGTGTTCAAACAAGCATGTGTTCTACACACAGTGTTAAAATGGCACCACATCACATGAGTCACGAAAGGGGGAAAAAAAACAGCCCTCAAAAATATAGTTTCAATAAATCAGCTGAGCTAGGATATTGTGCTGCTTTCTGGCTAGGTATTCTGTATTAGCAAAATACACCTGTATCTGAAAAGCATCCCAGAGTGCAACAATTGATTCCTGCTGATGGCTTCCCTACATGTTGCCTATATGAATATTTCAATGCACACTGAAGTGGATGTGTTAGAAATTTATATTAAAAAAAAAAAGAAATTAAGTTAATGTCTCAGTGAAGGTGACATTACACACAGGCAATTAAAGGGGCTTAACAGAAATCTGTATGCTGGCATTAGGAAGTAGTTGGGTCAGAGGAGGGTTAGCAAATTTTCAAAAATTCAGGGTCAAATCTGTTGCTCCAGTATACTTGTGCAAGTTTGATGAATTGTGCAAATACAGAAGAGCAAGCAGCTACCTCTGATTTCAGAAAGCAGTGAGTGTTCTCCAGGCAGCTGCCTGAGCCAAGCACTGAAACTTTCCTCAGACACTGAGTGTTGGAGGTGTAATGCCGTCAGTGAGTTAACATGTGCAGCACTCAGCAGTCATGGATAGGCCTGATTTATTTCCCTGGTTGTGGTAGAATATCTAGGACCAGTGGTATTCCTAACTAACTTGTAAAAAATTCTTTTATTTCATGGTAAATGTTATGTTTTCTCTCGATTGTTAGTAATAGCATCTAGTTTAGCAGCCTGATATAATGGTTCAGAATTGATAAGGGGACCAGTCCTTGAGATGAACTCTACTGGGGAACAGCACTGCCTTCTTTGGAAGCTTTTGTGAACACTGGAACATTTAGTTCCAAGTTATGTTTGGGCTAAATTCCCATAAATTAAGAATTACAGCTGACAGAACCTTGTGAAAAACAACAATTAAGGTGTAAGACCTGTCTATGGGGCATAATATTTTATTACTACTTCTGTTTGGTAGAGATGCAAATGCAACACACGTTAGGGTCACTCGCAGTCCACAATCTGCCCTTCCAGGGGCTGAGACTGGTAATGCAAACTGACAGCACAAGTCATCCTGGACATTCTGCTGCCTCACGTAAATATTAGGTTGAGGAGGGCTTTTCACTTTTCATGACTTTAGAAAATTCTCCTTTCTGGACATTTCAAATCCATTTCTTTTGCTTGTTCTATCCAGGAACCTTCAGTATCTCTCTTCAAGTAATGTAATTTATTGAACATTGTCCACAATTGAAAAAATACACTGTAGTGTTTGAGCCAGTACATTTGAGCACAAGCATGTGGATTTTTAAAATCAATGTAACTGAAGTTTTTTATTTTAAATATAAAATAAATTTTAAAATATAAAAATTTAGGGTCATTATTGTAGACACACTGTACCCTGATTTCTCTTCACGGCAAGTTAAACAGAAAATCAAGTAGATGTTGAAACAGTGATTTTTGGAAGTTCAGAATGTTCACAAAGCATGAGTTTGTTTTTCGGTAACTAAAAGCTCTAGAACAGAACAGCTGTGAAATTAATAGAAATTATTTGTAATATTTATAAGTGTTTATTTTCTCAAAAGCTTTGGGATTTATTTGTGGCTAATTTCCTCATTTAAAACATTTAAAAATCCTTTAAAACTATACAGATGCTGGATATCGTAAGCTTAAATCATACACATATAGAAACATTCCTTAGAGTATATGAACATATTCACAGATAATGATTAAGTGTGTCAGTTTAAAAGACCAGCTAGACCTTCACCAAAGTATGGACAAAATTCTAGACATAAGGCTTTTCTGAAATTCCTGCCTTAACAAATTAAATGTGGACTTTTGTGTATAAGCCTTTTAATATGTCAACAGGACTGGTAACACTGAATTGTGCTGGGAATGTGCAACATTCCAAGGTCAGTTGAACTCAGATTTCTCTAGAAGAGGAACAGTTTCTATTAAGAAATTGCCAGATCAAAGTTTTATCGTGAAATGCTTAAAATTTTAGAAATCTTTAAGAACCAGACCTAAATTTTCCACTGTTGCAAGAAACAAGAGAGCTCCACACCATTATTTATTGTGTTGTACAGGGATGTGCTGGGTTCTGTTACTTGGTATTTAATCCAGAGGTGCATTCAGCTATGTATTAGTAGCGAGCACTGAGCCATTAGAGCAGCAAAAGATAGGACAGAAATAAACTGTTGGCTGCAATTGCCTCTTTGAAAAGAAACAGGAATTTTGAGAGGGGAAAGAAGGAGATTCCTTGGCCTCGGTAGAGTTTATTATTCTCTGGAAACAGGTAAACCAACCCTGGCTCGGGAAGATACTTTAGAATAGGAAATGTTTTGCCTTTGAAATGTACCAGATTACATGTCATTTCAAATAGTGTTCATGGCAAAGATACCCCTGGGACCACCTTACAAGAGCTTTATTTCTTGCCTGCAAATTAGTCAATTCAAAACACTTCTCCTCTCATCTCTGCCTTCAGCTCTTAATACCACACTCGCCATTCGTAAAAAAGCGGAGAAGAATGAAAAGACCCTGAATACGATGGTACAATTAAAAAAATAAAACAAAAGACTGTAAAAGCAAGAACAAGATGGGTTTCAGCAGACAAGGGAAAGAATGAAATTTTGGAGCATTTTTGGAGGCATTTCAATAAACCCTTTTTCTTCCGTTTCAGCAGGGGCTCATTGAAACAGCTACGTTTTCCAAGTGCAGGCAGACAGCCAATAGCATCTAAATTATTTTTAAGAAAGCACTTATAGCACTAAGCACTCACTACTACTAAATCCATCTTAGAGGAGAAGGGTGGAGTAAGAAAAAAGGTCAACAAATGTATCAAGTTCTTTGTGTAATGCCTCACTGACATTTTCCAACTCCCTCAGCTGGCTTTTATTTTTTTATTTTTTTATTTTTCAGAATCCTGGTAAAATGCAGTAAAGGATTTAAGGTTATCGTCTGTCTCTCTCTAACTTCTGACATCTCTTTATAACAAGAAAGAGTCACAGCCAACTGTAACAGGAGGGCAACACAATGAATACTGGTAAGACAGGGAAGGGGGGAGGTTCAACTTTGCTGCCCCTTTGCCCCTTTTTCTTCCTCACAGAACAGAAGTGCCATCTGTTACTAGTCCTAACATGCATGCATTTGATTTCCATTCAGTAATAACTATCACAGGAAAAAGATTATCAAGTGATGTAAAGCACTATCAGCATTAGCAGATCTTCCCATCCAGTGTTTTGTTTGCACCTCCGAAGATCTAGCAGATGAAATGGATATGGGCAAGTGTCTTAATTGCTTAGAATTATTTTGTTTTCTGATAGAGGACCATATGGTCAAGGTATGGATTATGTTCAGACTGAGGATATTTAGGTGCTTAGGTCAGAAAGAGACTTAGGAAAATCAAACAAGAGGACTGATGTTTATGTTCTCCAATCCGAATTCACTATTGTCTTAATTACTTGGTGTTGTAATACATCATCATGAAAATGGAAAATCAAATCATAGCATGTTGTATGAGGGTAGACAGTATTAAAGTATAAGCCTGTTTTAAGGCAATTTGTAAAAATGTTTCTTAGGCTTCAGTCAAATGTGTCACATTCACAAGTAAAAATCCCAACACCACCAAGCACCTTCCAGTCCAGTAAACTCAGTTTAAGATTGTGCTAATTTTGACTGGGGTAGATTTTCTGGGTTAATTTTCTTCATAGCAGCTGGTATGGGGCTGTGTTCTGGATTTGTGCTGGAAACAGTGTTGATAATTCAGAGATATTTTAATTGTTGCTGAGCAGTGCTCATACAGAGTCAAGGCCTTTTCTGCTCCTCACACCGTTCCACCAGTGATGAGGCTGAGGGTGCACAAAAAGTTGAGAGAACAACAGCTGAGGCAGTTGACCCCAAGTGACCAAAGGGATATTCCCTGCTATGTGGCTTCATGCTTTCTGTATAGACTAGAGGTGGAAGTTGGCTGGGGACTGCGGCTTGAGGACTGACTGGGCATTGATTTGGTGGTGGTGAGCAATTGTTTTTCATTGCCATCACTTTTCCTTGGGTGTCATTTCTCTCTTTTTTTTGTATTATTATGGGTCCCTCAGCTATGCCCAATTTTTCCTGCTGTCTTATTGTTGAAAGAAATGGGGTGCAGCAGCAGTCATCTGCAAAGGAAGGGTGCCTACAGTGTGCTGTTTGCGAAGTGATTAAACAATTGATGCAGTGGCATTTCCCTGTCAGAGCCCTTCAGGTGTTTCACTGCTCTTTCCTCTTGCTGTCTATACCTGATTGTTTTAGCAGTCTCTCATTTCTTTAACTTCACATCTTTTCTCCCTTTTCTCTTGCTGCCTGTACACCTTGTTACTTAAAGCATTTTGTGACCAGAAATTGGCCACCCTGTCAGATGCCAGCTTCCTTCCCAAAGACTGGGGAATGACCTCAAATGTGGGAGGTGCATGGCCAGTGCTGTTATAATGTAAATAAACTTGTAAAATGGTTGAAGAGGAAAAAGCCAAGACAATTACTAGCAAGTAGCTTGTGCTTTAGACTAGCTTAATTTGCTCAAGTCAAATCTGAAGCTGATCTGTCTGGCAAACCTACTGATGCCTACATTGTCAAAATACATGAGACAACATTTCATTTCTCCAAATTTCCATTAATTTCATTGCCTTATTTTCTTTCTTTTCCTCCTACACCAGGATGACATTTTTGAAGTGTACTTTTAAGAGCATAATTTGATCAAATGATCCAAGGGAACTCCCTATAGATATCCATGATTTAATGCTAGATCTGCTCTAAAGGTTAGCATGCCGGACAGTGGCAATTGGTTTAACCCTAGTTAATTTTTAAATTATTAAGAGTGTGTTTTTCTTAGCAGAGCTGTATCCTGCTTACACAGCTCAGTGAGAAATGTATCAAGCAGAAGCAGGGCCCTGCCATGTGTGGTGGTGAGCATTCTGAGCACCCCAACCTCGACCAGAGCAGTCTCTGTCACCTTGCTGAAGTCAGTCACTGTGCATGTCCTCGTGCCAGATGCTTGTAGCTGACTTCCAGGCAACCTTGAGAATACTGGGCAAGAATTCACTGGCTGGCTGATTTATGTTTCAGTATAGTATATATTCTTTGCTCTGAAAACAAGTAGGGTCAGCATGTGAATCTGAATTTTTTTCTCTTCCCTTTCTCTTCTCCATTTGGAATTTTATTTTCCAGCTCAGAACACATGGACTGGAAGCCAAAGAAATCTCTTTTATCAGGTTAATATTTTCATCCTAGTCCTGGTTCACATCCATATAGGCTTTGGGTTCCTCCGCTTTGTACCCATTTATTGCTCTTTTCAAAGGGAAGAAGGAAACTCTTGGTATGGGTGCAGAACTTAGATCTGTGCCAAATAAGAGTGCGAACGCAGCTGCACAAGACTCAGCATACTTCTCACAGACAAAATGCAGTGAAGGAAAAGATGACACTTTAAGCTAAATGAGAGATCATTATACAACACTCTTTCCATTCAGCTCGTTCTAGGAGGAATATATACATGTGGCAGCAGCACTCAGGACATGAAGAGCTACTTTGAAAGTTGATGCATTTCCCAGTGTTTGAGATAAAGATGGAAAATAGAGAGTGAGAAAATTGGCTGTTGCTGCAGAGGTGCCCCCCGGCCACAATAATATTTGTGAAGCTGCCATGCTTTTCTGTCCTTAACAAGAAAGCAGCCTGGACTGGTTCAGAGCAAATGCAGTTTGTAGGAAGCATTTCAGGCTGATTTCTTCCCTGAAGAGGGAGTTTTTCAGGAGCCTGGCAGAGCCAGCTGGCAGCATGAACAGCTCAAGCTACAGCAAGGAGACCCAAGCAGAACTACACAAACTTGCCCATATTCCCTTGTACTGTGCTGAATTGGGAAGGCATGCAAAGGAGACCTGAAAACCTTAAGGCAAAGGACTGCTCTGTGGACTGCTTGGTCACACATACAGGTGTACATACCCAGAGTGGTAAATGGGAGCACGTGCAGGGTTTGTGCTGCACTGGGAGAGCTCACTGGGCTGTGAAAGTAATCTTTCTCCTTTCAGACAGACCAAGGTAAATGACAGTTGAGGGTGTTATACAGGCAGTTGGGTTCTTTACACTCAACCTCATGTTCTCAGAAGGTTTTGCTCACTGCACTGCCTTGTGAAATACAGCAGTAAAAGCCTGTGACCAGAGGGAAAGTGGTAAACCAGTGGTAGCACTAGATTAAAACAGCAGCACACAAACACACTGACCTCTTCCTGAATGGTAACCTTGAGTGAGAGCTCATTCACTGGATTGATTTTATTCAGCTTGTCCATGAGAAAGTAGAGCATAGCAGCATTGACTGCAACTGGCTAAAAGTGCTTGTGAGTTTCAGTGATCTTTGTAGTGCTTGTTTCTGCTTCCAGGTTCTTAAAGATGTTGGTGATGTTATGATTTGCCATTACACTCAAAGTCTTCTGTTTGGAAAAATGTACTGGCAAAAGAATATAAATTAATCTAAGAATTTATTGTTAGTCCAAGTAATATTTTAAACAGTCTAACAGTCAGAATTACTTAATGAGTACAGAAAGACCTCATTAAAAAAAGAGTTAAAATTGCTACAATAAAAATTTCCTCTTCTCTGGTGTTGCGCTTACTCCCCTAGTTCTCCATTGGATCTTAAGATTGGTATTCCTCAAAAGGAATGGGGGAGTATTATGGTGAGTTATCATCAGGATTAGTGTGACACTTATGGGAGAGGGATGTCTTTCTTCTCAGCCTAGTGTCTGCTTGGATTTAGTTTTATATGTTTTCTTAACACTTTCATCTATGATCAAATGGCTGATTTGTGTCAAATATGTCTGCACTCTTCCCCACAGCTGGCTCTAGAATTGTAGGCAGTTCAGTTCACAATGAATAACCATTTGTTACTACCCTCAACGAGAGTTAAACTAAAACAAATCTAGTCAAGAGTGCCTCGCAGCTGGACAATTGCTATCACAGCTAAACCAAGTTAAAGTCTATCTAGGCCCAGAAAAACCCTGAGTATTGCTGAGTCCCTACACTGTCATTTCAATACAAACCCTGTTGCTTTTTACTAATAATGGCAAAATCACATTTACTGGGCTATAAAGTCAGTTTGAATAGTGTGTGAAATGCGGAGCAAGGATTTGCAAACCCTGCTATGACTGCAGAGTCATGACTGAGCAGCAGATCTTGGAAACATTCATACTTTCCTAACTTCTCTTGAATTAGAGTAATTCAAAGTCTGATTGACTTATATTTCTTCATTGCCATCAGGAGGCCAGCTAACAAAAAGTATTTGATTTTCATTTCCAATATAATTTGCCCAATCAGCAGGAATGCTGTGATTATTAAACTGAGAGCTATAGTTTGTAGTGCTAAGTTAAAAATTCTTGTAGCTGCAGGAGACCATAGTGTAACCTGATAAAGGTATAGGATAATTAAGAAACATGCTTGAATCGAAGATACATGAGACATACAGACACAGAGACAGGCACTAGCAGGCTGGTATTACGTGAGGTAGTTCACAATAATTTCTGAAGTTAGGTCTCTGTGTGAACACAACTAGATCTCATATATTTGATTTGAAATTTATTAGAAAGAGAATGAGAGATGGCATAGTCACACCTATTTAACTTTTGAGCTAAGTAATCATCTGAAGACTGGAAACTAGTATCTTCACATCTCTATTAAATATTTCAATGCTATTTGTCAGCATTCTTCTGAAAAGATTCACTGAATATTCCATTTTCTTTGGCAGATTGTGTTCACAGATGCACGTCTTTAATAACAGAAGCACTTGTTATACATTTCTAAAATTATCTGATCAGCTTCCTACAAACAAGAACTTTTTCATGAACTTGATACATGACTATGTATTTTACATATATGCAGTTTTCACCATGTACAAAATTCAAGATGCTTTAAAATGCCTCTCATGCAATTGTACATAAATGGTACATTTATTTTAAAAATGTGATTTTTCAATGACAAAAGAAATATACCGTGTTGATCCATCTTTTCTTCTTTTTTTTTTTAAACACACAGAGTTTCAACTGTACTTGTAAATATATATATATATATATTTAAATGCTACAAGTGTAGATATTAATATCTAGGGTGATCTGTCAAATGTGATTACTCTCCAGAAGAGGACACACAGACCTTGTCATCTGGAGATGAGGGAGTCACAGCTTTCCAGGGATCCTCTGCCAATGTTTCACCACCCTCACGGTAAATGATTTTTCCTAATCCCTGGTTGGAATTTCTCTTGGTCTGACTTCTGCAGGTTGCCTCTTTCCTGTCCTTGTGCACATCTAAGAAAAACCTGTCTCTGTCTTCTTTGTGGCCTCTTGTGAAGTATTTCCAGATAGCAGTAGATCTCACTGCCCTCTTGGCCTTTTCAAGGCTGAAGAACCACAATGCCCTCAGCCTCTCCTCACGGGTTTCCTGCTATAGCCTCCACTGGAGTAGGTTAATGTCTTCTACTGTAGGAGATGCAGTAATTAAATTAAAATTTTTCATTTATAACATTTATTTTTTGTTCATACAGTAACTGGTAGTGTAACACCCTTAACCCCTTCTATAGCTGTACCTTCTTTTTGAGTTTTATCCTGTTTGCTTTAGTTGGAAGTGCTTCTACTTTGGCTGTCAGTTTTGTTCTCTGAAGTCCAAATTTCTCCTTGCACGGCCAGTTCTTCAGTTACCTCCCTTGCCACTAACTAGATGACCCACGTTTCAGTATGTTACAGGCTTTCCAAGTGATCCTTCCTTCCTTCCTTCCTTCCTTCCTTCCTTCCTTCCTTCCTTCCTTCCTTCCTTCCTTCCTTCCTTCCTTCCTTCCTTCCTTCCTTCCTTCCTTCCTTCCTTCCTTCCTTCCTTCCTTCCTTCCTTCCTTCCTTCCTTCCTTCCTTCCTTCCTTCCTTCCTTCCTTCCTTCCTTCCTTCCTTCCTTCCTTCCTTCCTTCCTTCCTTCCTTCCTTCCTTCCTTCCTTCCTTCCTTCCTTCCTTCCTTCCTTCCTTCCTTCCTTCCTTCCTTCCTTCCTTCCTTCCTTCCTTCCTTCCTTCCTTCCTTCCTTCCTTCCTTCCTTCCTTCCTTCCTTCCTTCCTTCCTTCCTTCCTTCCTTCCTTCCTTCCTTCCTTCCTTCCTTCCTTCCTTCCCTCCCTCCCTCCCTCCCTCCCTCCCTTCCTTCCTTCCCTCCCTCCCTCCCTCCCTCTGTTTGCACAATCTTGTTCTACTTTCTGAATGCATCTGCAAGAAGCTGGAAGCCAAGGGTATGGTTCCCTCTGAAGGGCTGGTTAACACATTGCCTGCAGACCTAAAAAGTTTAGGACAGAGAATACCTAGAGGAGAGGATCCAGGATTTTAAAATTACAAGAGTAGGAAAGCTCCTCTGAATTTGACTCTGTAAAATTTCTGACAGCACTTGGCTCTGCTGTATGGAGTGCTTCAGAGTTTCATTTGCAAGTCACTGAGAACAGAGTATACTCAGGACTTAGCAGAAATTATTCTCCTTTTTGAAGGATCAAGCTCTTGAAGAACCCCTACTGTTAGGAATATGACCTCTTCAGGTACTTAAAATTATTTAATTAGCATTATAAACATTAGAAAGAACAAGATCATTCTAGCAAAGGTAATAGAGCTATAATTGCAGGTGTTAAAGAATTTAGTGCAAAAGATGGGTGTTCCCAATATTGGTTTTAAAGTGTTTTAAAAGGCTATATAAAGAAGGGAAGCAAGCAAGCTATCAGGGAGTGGGTTTTTTCCCCTCTATGTTTTTGTGAACTAAGATTAGAGGGAACACATGACAAGCATCTTTCTATTAAATTTGCCCATGACAAATAGTGCAGCTGCATGTAGTGTGCAAGAACATCTGTTGAATCATGACACATGCAGAATTCCCCCACACTGAGAGCATGACACTATACTGAAAACAATTAAGTTGTAGAAGCAATATAAATATATTTTATATAATCTTTCTCCACCTTCTCCTCCCCCTTATCTTTTGAATCATGTTAACTACAGGATTCTGTCACTTCTTCCCAGCATCAGTAAAAAAAGTATAAAAGTGACTAAGCATTTCAGAATTATGCTCTTCTTCCATTAGCAGCTAGGATGCAGAAATTTCTTATCTGAAGAAACAAAAAAATAAAGAATAACCAGTGGCAGAAATGCACTAGACAGACATCAGAGCTTACTCCAAATGGAGCTTGACGTCGTTTGCAGATGCAATTTAACTCTTGAGAAATCAAAGGGTGATTTTCTGTGTTAGCATCTTGTGTGGTTGTTCAGTTCAAAGTGAGCAGTCAGATTGCTGCTAGTCTTTACTTCACCCATGTAAATGACTGCACAAAGTATTGTGATACGTGATATCACAAAGTGCTATGGAAAAATATGTCTAAAATCTATAGATTTCCAAAGTAAGGGGAGTCTCCTTGCCTAGGATTTTGTGAGTTCCCACAGTTTATCGTTCAAATGCAGCTACGGTAGAACTTGGTAGATGACCCTTTAAGCTCCACATGGTCATAAAGAAGGGCTGTGCCTCTTTCAAAATCCGTGAAGGCTTTTTCCAAAAATTGCTTCCTTCTTCTAAATATGCTATTGTTTGCTCTCTGAAATAGCTTCTCTACAATCTTTAGATTTTAGAAGTAAGAAATTTTATGATTGCAATGCAAACACTGATTTTTGTAATGTCTGAGGTTGTCTAAATTTAGACTATGTGATGATAATGCTATGACAAGGCAAACACAGGCATGTTATGAACAGCTGGATCATCATTGACTTGTTTCTTTGAAACATCTTACTTTCAGTCATTAGGACAGCTTAGGACTGATAACTGTGTGAAGCTCCAAGATAATTTCCAAACTTTTTATGCAGACTGCAAGGAAAGCATGAAGTTACAAGAGTGAGCCATCTTGGTCCTAATTTTCAACTCCTTGCCCGTTGAATTCCTGCAACCCAACTGCAAAACCACTAGCCTAATAACATATTCCTGTAAGGATTTTATTAATAGGATACATTTTTAGTTTACTTGCTGATACTCTTCGGTCAAGTCCTTTGAACTCTTGCTTCATGCATTATGTGAAAAAACCTTGTTTTCCTAGTTCAGAGAAACATACTGTCCATAAATGAGAAGGGTTTTAAAGCACTCTGATGACTGGAAAGCTATGCAAGTACAACTGATACCCCGATGACATTTGCTTACTTGTAAGTGTATATTTATCTCTTAATTAAATTAGCTATGATTCCTTGTTTAATAATACAATTACTTCCAATATCCACTTCCTGGTTTGTGTGTCCAGTAACTGCTTGCACAAGATACACAATCATGTGCATCAGCATAGCAGAAAGGAGCAACACACATCCTGCAGAGCTGGAAAATGCCTTCATTAACTTTTCAGTATCCACAACTTTCGCATGAAGAGGTGCACATCCGGTGGCCAGATGTAGCTGCAGTCAGCTGTGGCCACTCCAAGCTGGAAATGAGTGTCTGAGCATCCTGCTCACTAATCCTTCCACTGCAGTGCCTGTGTTCTGGCTGGTCTCTTGGGTGTGTTTCAACGGCTCCTTGTAGTCCTGGGCTCCAGTTAATAATATAAAGTGGCACAATTTTTAACAAGTTAGCAGCATAAGGAGTTGTGCAAAAGGAAAAGCTTAATTTATATGCTATGTAAAATGGAGCACTAGAATTCCCCGCTTGCAGACTTTACTTTAAATAAATTAATGAGTTTTGTGGTAATTGAAAAAGTTTTATTTTCCTCATGATGGAGATGCAGTGATTCTTGGAGGGAAAACACAATACACATGGATATATTCACTGTGGATAAAAATTATTAAATAAATAGTTAATAAAAATTATGAAAATAAATAATTATGAAATAAATACAGTTAGTTTGGTTAGACGCAAAGGAACCAAATTCAGCATCAAAAATGATTAATACTATATCTGATCTAATTATTTTAGTTGCTTTTCTTTGCTTATATTTTTGCTGCTGTGTCTTGTTTACAGCTTCTCAGCCAGAAGAATATCCCGAAGCAAATTACTGTCAGAAGCCAAAAAAAGTATCCATAATTCATCCTAAAGCACTGTCAAGTTAATTTTAAAGTAATTTTTCTGCTTTATGAGTTCAGACTGAAGTGGTAAGTTTGCAAATCCATAAATCAAACCATAGGAAATTAATAAAATGCATACCTCTGTTTAAAATATTCCGTTTTCCTACTTCATTGTAAGCACAGTTTTTATTAATTAAAACTTCAGTTACTAGGAAGAGAAGAAGGAAACACAATTATGAAGTGTCTTCTGTACAACTGTACACATCTGTGTTGTGACTCCAGAGCCATCTCTTGGGCTATGGAGAAGTTTTTCAAGATTTATAATAGCAGAAATTAATTTAGACTGAGCACTCTGAGGAGCATATGTGTATGTTTGTGAATTAGACTGAGCCTGTTAGGCCTGTAAAAGGCACAATATGCTGTGAGGTCTCATGCATTTGCAAGTGCTGTTCTGGGGCCCGGTGCAGGTGTGCAGACACTCATGAAATGTCCTCAGTTTCCAAACTCACGCATCTCAAGTAACAGTGAAGCTGATTCGAGTTCTTTAGCTGTAAGAGACACATTAGAGAGCAGGTGTGGAAGCCTTCCATGGAGAATCACTGAAAATCTGGTGAAACCTGTGCAAGAACAGCAGCCTGGCAGCGAGTGTGAGCATGGCCTTGTCTGTGCTCTTCTGCTCAGTGGGGGAAATTGTGCAGAATTCCTTGTCCTAGGACTCAGTTTATTGCCACAGAAGGAGCAGAGCCCCAGTGTGTGTTCTGGCTCAGAACTGCCACCAGCAGCTACTGAATAGCAGCCACATTCTGAATCTCAACACACCATGAAAATCCTCCTTTAATCAAATGCTCCCGAGGGAGCAAGAAATTCCAGATGCACTTCCAGCCTGGGCTGGTGCACACCACGATGTCAGCTCTTGGCATGAAGAGCTTTCTGCTTGTCAGTGCAGTGTGGGGGTCGGGGGACACTCGTAGCAAGCAAAACCAACAGGCAGCACATGAGGTAACATGACAATATGAAGGCAGCAAGAAAGAAGAGGCAAAGGTACAGGACTGAGTAGGGCACGCTCGTGGCTGGATTAGAAGGAATTTTGCTTCTCAGCTTGAACTGTTTAATTAAGAAATTTCATAGTAATTTTGACTAAACTTAATGAGTAACAAATTCAGTGCTCTGGCTCTCTGAATTCTTTCTTGCCATCTAAATAAGCTGCAGAGCTCAGAGCTGGAAGAATTCAGTGCCTTAACAGCACTTTCTCTCCTGCCTGCACTGTAGGTAAGTGCTGTCCTGTGGCAACCTTTTTGGGGTCAAGTGATTTAGAGAGCTTAGACAAGGCTGAGTTCAGGATCCCTATATTCAGACACAACCCTGAGTAGCAGAGGCTGTGAGGAATTATTTTCTAACATTTACTAGAGGGGCAGGGGAGGGAAGACTCAGCTCTAGGAGAGATAGTAGGTACAGCTAAACTAGAAGGAGGGGAAGGGCTCAGGAATATAATGAGGAGGTGGGGGAAATGACACTGGAATAAAAGGGTGAGTATATGAGATACACACTCATCCTGGCCTTCCTCTGTTCAAAGCACTCCCTCCAAGGGTGGGTATAAGACTTGAATAGAGGGGATGGATGTCAAAATATTTCCATAAGGAATATAGTACAATAAATCAGAGAAAAAGGGTAGAATGGAGGCAAGGAGCAAATGGTAGGAGAATTATTTTAGTTCTAAGTGAATGATTATGTCTCCTAAGTGATTACACATGAGGATGGTTGTGTGTTGGGGAAGATTGTTCAGCTAGATAGGAAGGAGTGCTCAAATTGCAGTCATTGAACTGTAGTTCATGCAAGGGTGCAAATAAGATAAGAAAAATAGACAAGTAAAAATCCAGCTGGAGTCAATGCATCTTGGGCACTGCAATCCTTGTGACTTAATGTAGCTATCATACAGGTGTAGAAAGAGTTTTCAGAGGAAGTTACTTTGAATACTTGTAGAACATAAGAGAAAGAGCTGATGAAGAAAATAACAGACTATTAAAAATATTCTGAACATAATTTGCATGTACTAAGTAGAAGATGAATAATTTCTTCCAAGTTTCTGCCAGAACAGGACCACCAGCAAGAAATACCTACAGTATGACACACACCTATACAGTCATCCCAGTACAGGGCTGGTGAAACACAAGAGATAGGATGACAGTATGCAGTATCCCATTCATTATACTGCTATGAATGGAAAGTAGGAAAGGGCTTGAGCAGGGTGTTATGGTTGCTGGAGCATTAATACCTTGGGCAATATCAGGCATTCAGAAGAAAGAGAGTTGCCATGTTTCCTTCATGGGTCTGCATCACTTTTACTCTTACTAGCACTTGTCTCTTGTTGATTCAAATAGATAATTTATATATTGAAACAGATGTGACTTTTATCCAGTTTTTCCCCAGTGCTGAGTTTGATCTTGTGTCAGTGATGACTGTAAACATAAGACCAGGGACTTTTTACGTAGCTGTATTACTGCCAGGCACTGCTGTCACTTTTCTGCTTAACAATTGCTGTAGCATCCATCCACTCAGTGACTGGATCAAGACTTTCTGTTCCGGGAATAGGGACCTGGAATAATAAAGGTTAAATTTTAAATTTCTCCTTGAAGAAATGTCTCAGAATTCACTCACTTAAAAAAAAAAAAAATCAGCGTCACTTGGAAAAATTTATTTGTCCTCACACCACCCAAAATTCAAGGGATAAAAGAAGATGAGGATTCCTGCACTGAATCCAACAGTCCTTCTTTGGCCTCCAAGAGGTTATTGGGAACTTAGTAGTGGGGAAGTTCTGAACTCATCTTTGCTCTATGTGGAGCAAAGTCAGCAATTACTATGTGAACCATTGCCAGTTATTTATATTGCCAGATGTTTATAATTACAGTTATATTGCTTTATTTATATGCTTGTATTTTATCTCCACGTGTTTTATAAGAACATGGAGCTGCATGTCACAGTACCTTTTTTCCATGGGTTAAGGGAGACCATTCTAACATTCCTCCTAGCTTCTGCTGCCCAAGTACCTTCTGCTGAAGCAATTCTTTGTTATCATGGAGGGTCAGTTGCACAGTGCTGGTTGGATTATGTGCTGCCTATTATGTCCACAAGTATGTGGGAATATAGCAAGGAAAAGAGAATAACAAAGCTGTAGTGGTTTGCTGTCCCTGACAGTCAGTGTATTGTGTTGGAAGAAACTGCAAAAAACCCCGAGTTATTTTCCTCAGCAGTCCACTGTTCAGGGAGACCCAGAGTATAGGGACAGTTGCTGCTACTGCACGCCATTCCTTCCTTCCCCAGACTGACTTTCTGGCCAAAGTTAATGATTCATAAGATTCTGCACTGATTTCACTGTGAGCTTCCACATTTGCATAAGTAAAAGCTTCTGCAGCTTCTGTAGGGAGATTCTTAGTGAAATTGCAGCACAAAACATTGATATTATGTAATTATGGTAGTTCATCTTAACTTAAATGAAATTGTTACTTTAAACTTGCTCTAAGTGGCTCACAATGTAACTTATGTATGACACACCTACAAAACAAATGAGTTAATCACAATATGTGTCATTTTTAATTTTTCTCTTTCATTTTTCTTTCAGTCATTCTCTCTTTGTAATTAGCATGAAGACTACCCTTCAGTCAAAACTAGCCACCTGGAAAGTTTCAGCTTGTAATATGCAGCTTTTTTTGTGAATTATGAATGTGCAAAAAAGAGACCTTTTTCCTTACACCCACTTCCTTGCATAATTCAAATATGAATGAATGAATTTTATTCAAGCTTACAAAAAAAAAAAAAATCAATCATATTTCAGCTGATAACAAGCGTGAAAAATTTCAGATGAAAGGGATTTTTTTTTTAAGAATATTCTGAGCATGGGAGAACAGCAGGTTAAGACAGAAGTCTCAGTGCAGCCTTAACTATAACAATTGCTATCAAGCAAATACTATATCCAAGCACTAAATCTTGCTTTGTGCTGCCCTGGTGCACAGTAGCAGGACAGAGTAGAATAATAAAAGCTGGTCCCCTTATGCAAACAGCAGGGCACAGCACTTGACAGAATACAAGAAGAAGATGAGCCTGCCTACTGTTCTGGCTTGCTAACCATATTCTCAAGGTCTGTGGGTTAGTTGTCACCTCTAGCTCCAGTCAGACAGCAAAAGGGACTTCAAATACCAGCAAAGGGAATGTTTTGGTCCTTTCCAGAAGAGCATTTTACCAATTCCTTGCCTCCAGATGTACTGTTCTATTAAATAAAGTATTTGAAGGAATTTATATGAGCAACATCACGGTTCAAGGGGTCAAAAAGGGAATGGAATCATTATCAAGCATTTTTCTGATTAACTGTGTATTTTAAAAATATATATCTCTGAGGAAGATATTTTCTGTGCAAAGCAGAATGAGATTTGGGCTCATGCCAGTACCACTTTGAAAAGAAACTATCACAGTGAAGAAATGTTACCATCTGGAATATTTCTGCATCATATTTTCTCTTGTTCCTAATAATCCTTTGGTGATAAGTCCAGCTCTCCTACTCAGAAAACAGGATTAAAACTCCCATTGATGTACTATGTATTTGTTTAAAAAAATGCCCATTATAGTGGCTAAACAGTAGTGAATGCTAAAGTATTACCTTGCAGATTCACAGATCCACATTGATTAGAGGATCAACAGACAGGATTTACAAGTGGCAAGACTGGACATAAAAAATCCCCTTCCAGTCTGATGTAAGTTGGCTGTTGCAAGTTGAGTTTGGCAGCAAGTGACCAAAATTGAGTTGTCAGCATCCTCCTGCATAGTGGAAGAAGTTGTTGCTTTCTCATGCAGATGCAAGAGTTTCTGTGGGAAAACAGAATATAATCATGGTTCTGAATGTCTCTGTGGATTGGTAATGTCTCTAATACATAGATCACTTGTGCAAATTCAGTCCCAGCTGGATGGGAAATTATTGAAAATGGTTGTTGTTTGATTGATATAAAATGAGTTGTCAGCTTGATTCAATGCCTTCAGGGCAGATGTCCACAGCATAATTGGCACCTGTCAGAAGCAAAAAATTCCTTGGTACAGAGTAACAGCTACTCATGCAACCACCCAAAAACCAGTCCTTGCATGCCAGGGCTCACATAAGAAGGCAGGAAAAAGAATTTTACTTCTGGGCAAGATCTTTTATACCATAAAGTCAATAAGAAATTCGATGTGACACTTAGTGCAAGCTTTTTCCTGGGGCCCTGGCTAGACGTGATCCGTTTTTCTGCTGTTTGGTCAACACTTTCCCTAAGAATTAGAAGAAAACTCATATATTTGGTTACTTATTATTATTGTCATGGTAAAGGTGTTTTTATAATGACCAATTAATAAAGAAATATTTGCATGTTTGTTTATTATAAAAATACTGTGAATAATTTTATTTTTATATTTCTTAAGAAGTTCTTATGGCAATACAACTAGAGAAATGACAAAGTGTCTTCTCAGCAAAAAATAAGGCAAAGAAATAGCCAGGACTGGCAGTACAGCAGTGTCAGTATTACACTGTTTGCTAATAGTGAACAGTGACCTATTGTTTACCACAGAGTAGATTGAAACGGATTTTTTCCTATAAATCACTAAATAGCTGTCATATGGTTATTATTGCCTTTAACCAAGTGTGGTACAGCTAACAACAGGAATTAATTCTATTCCCATCACCAATCTGTCGAGCTGGTCACCTTTTTCATGGGGCTGGTGCTTTGGGAGGTACTAACTGAAGGACTTTCCATTAAAACTCATTTTACTGTCTTCATCTAGTGCATGGCTCAACTTTCCTTCTTTCCTTTCATCTCTTTTCCCTCCTTTAGATTATTTTTCATTATGCCTCCCCCCCCAGCATACCCACACTTTGCCTTTCATCTCTCTACATATGCTATTCCAGCACTTGTCAGGCCTAGCAGGAGGCACATGGGAGAACCAAACAATATGATATGTTAGGTGGAAGAAAATATTAGAACAATCATTTATTGTCACACTTTAAAGCGGTCTGCTATGTTATTTATTTTATTATTCTGTATTAGGTACATGGTTTAGTTTTACAGGCATTATTAATCACGAAAATACATTACACTTTCAGCCAGGATGTTAACATTTTAAATGCATTTATCTTGTTTCTTTAAACAGAAACAATGGGTCTTCTGCACTGCCCTCCCTCCCCTTTAGTCAATAAATCCTTTCTATTGATTCAGGAAATCTCTTAAGCCCTGTTTTATATTTTAAGTTCCACTAGCTACACTCAGCCATATAATTTTGCTCAATAACAAATGGATCTTCTATTTTTGCTGTTCACTATGTGTTTGGTTATCAAACTCAGCTTGAAAGTATTGGGTAGAAGAGGACAAAACCTATAATGGCAGTGAGCCACCATGAGAGATTTCCTAAATGAATTTTGCAATAAAATAAAGTATCTGTACAAAGTGTATGTGTGTGTGTGTGTATAAAAAGCAGTCTTATCAGTAGATGAATGATAAATGAAAAAATCCATCAGCGAGTATGGATTCCCTTGAGCCAGCCTGGATCAACAGACAGTATGGATTTTTGATAATTCATGGTTTTGCCATAATTTGTTCTCTCCTGAAATACCCATTGCAAATCTCAGAAAGATAATTAGAGAATTATCATATTGCTTAACTAAGTAGTGCAAATTGTATGAGATTCTATATATCCCAATCCTGGGCAGAATCATTAGTGTTGTTTAATTGTTACAAATATAGTCATCGCATTCTAATAAATTGCCTTCATTGTCAATACCCACAATCAACTACTTCCCTTAATGTTCATGGATAGGTTAGTTACCAGGTAATCTTACAGTTAAGATATACCACAATGAAGCAAAAATGTAAGAAAATGCAAAGGTCAAAACCATGTTTCTATTATGAAAAAAATGAATGATAATGACATAATTTTTTCAGCTCATCAGGTTCTTTGCTAAGTGCCTCTGTTATTGCCAGATCAGTAGTGTATAACAAAGAAGTGCTTTCTGTAGGCTGCTTCATTAGCCTGCCCTGTAGGACCTCACCTCAGACCTTTCACTAATCTGTTGGCCAGCTCAATAGCCTTGTTAGTTCTATTCACTTCTTCCTGGCAGCGGATTTTCTCAGCTGTAGCTCTCTCAAAGGCAATGGTTAAGGCAGCCAGGATTGTGTCTGGTTCCTTCAAATAAAAAAGTAACAAACAACTTTGGACATTGTAAGAACATATAAAAATATTTCTGCTATCCCATTTTATATTGCTGAAAGTTATATTATGCAGTACAAGAAAGGTGTAAACTTTAACTGCACTCAGAATTTTGTTTAGGTTGTGGTCCAAAGGTGGATTCAGGAAAACCTGGGGAAAAGTGGGGCCGGTCTTCTGATTTCCCCCAGCTGTTCAGTACAGCCTTCAAAATGAAATTAAAAAATTTATCATAAGTCAGTTAAAAAGGAATAGCCCCTTCTCCCTGAGGATTCTGAAATGAAATTAAATATATTTCTTATTACAACTGTATATCTTCTATAGGAGATCCCAAACTTGAAAAGACAGCTGTTTGGAAACGAAAGAAAACAGAAGGGTTTAAAGATGATAGACAAAATGCTTGAAAATGCACAAGTCGTTGCCTTTTGCTGACTTTTTAAGTTAGATTATGCTTCCCAGTGCACACATACTGTTTCTCAAAACAGCCTGAAATCCCCAGCCACCTTAGATTTGGGACCAAGCAGCTCAGTGTCTGGTACATCAAAACATTCGAGCACACAAACAGTCCCACTAGGTCAAAGCCTTGGTTATTCCCAGAGGGAGGAGTGGAAGATAATTCAGCATGGATGACTGAGCATGGAAACAAGGCAAGAACGATGTGCAACTCCAGAGAGTCACGGGCAGAGCACCCAAATGACTCTGAGTGCAGAGGATGAACTGGCTGGGCAGCTGATAAAGGAAAGGTCAGAAGGGTGCTGTCAGGCGCTCCAGAACTGGTGTCACTGGGTGCCCGTGAACAGAGCCAGTGGCTGGGGCCATCCAGGCAGCCAGAAAAATTATTCTGTCCAGCAGCAAATATGCATTCCCTTCAGCTTGGCAAATATGTGTCCATGCAGCTCTACTGAACTCTAGAGTATTCCTCAGGGAAGGTCAGAGCTGGGAAAAGGCTTTTCCTTGAAAAAAGGTCCTTTCCTGGGAAAGGGCTGTACTTTATCCCAGCTGTGCTGCTGACAAGCTCTGTGCACCTTTGGGAAGGCCAAGGGGTGCCCCAGGAATCTCCCTAGAGAAATGCTGAGTGGGTGCCTCAAGTCTTCCTGCCTTGAGGACACCACGGGGTGGAACCTGGGTGTGAAATAGGACATTAAAAAGGAGCTGTGTGATGGGACAGATGGCGATTTTATTGGGAAGGTTTGGAGAAATTTGGAGCACATTAAAGCACAAGCATTTCTAAATGGGGCCCAAAGATACCCTTTAAAGACCGGCCCAGCAGTTTTGCAGCACCCATGCAGCCTAGAAGAGCTCAGGAAGGCAGAGTGGGGACAGGTTGGCCCTGCTGCTGCGTGCCCCCATGCAGGGGAGTGTGGGCAGCACCTGTGCTACAAACCTTGTCCTGTTGGCCAGGCCAAGGCACCTTGACTGAATCCTGCTCTCCTTCCTGCAAAGGGAAGATCCAGGCAGGCTGAAAACTTACCATGCATGAAGAAAAGCACCTGCTGTGGTTCCAAGGCACATTATGTGGCTTCAGAGGCTGGGGATGTGATCCCATCCTTTACCTGAAACTTAAAAATGTTAGTGAGTGATGAATTATACTGACAAAAGCCTCTGCCAGTATTACAATGAATCATGTGGTTTCGAAATACCTCTGACAGAGGAAGGTATTACCAATAATTGAATTTTAGAGACTTCTAAAATGACCAAAAATGTCTTTTTTGATACATCTAGTTGTCCTACCTTTAAAGTTCATGTCTTTGAGTCAATCGGGATTCCAGCTTTCCCCAAGATTTCTGTCTTCCACTGTAATGCAGTCCTACAAATTTTGTCGCTTGATGTGTACATACATTGCCTAAACAGAAATTAAGGTTGTCAGATGGATAGCAATAGGTTTGTCTTCAGGTGAGATCAAAGACCAACACCTAGCACTGAAGCTAAGGGAATGCAGAGAGAATAAAAAGTGGAAAAGCTACCTGCTGTTCTGAGCATGGATGCTGTAATGCTCATGGTGAGGAGCAGAACTTGCTTGAAGATTTTTAGAGGTCATTGAGGAATTAGGAAGGAATCTTTTTACTGCAGTTTTAGCTCTACTGAGCCAGGCTGAAACAGATTGTGTGCTTCTCTGCCCTCAGACAATTTAGAGTTTGGCAAAACTTCCTCTAAAAGAAAAAAAGTAAAAGGAAGTATTGGAAGCAAAAATTTAAGTGGAAGACAGAGACATAAAAGAACACATTTGTATATCTATATGTCTCTGTGTGTGTGTGAATATGTATGCATGTTTATGGTTGAACAACAGAAGAACAATTCCAAAGGTCAAACCCAGAACTTGTGAAAGGTGCCAGAGGCAGTGAAAGTGCTGGCAGGAGCCATATGGGGAACTGGAAGCTGCCAGCTCCTCCATGTATTTTTTTAAGGTTTTGTAATATGAAACACTGTGTAAGGAAAAGTATGTAGCAGCTTACTGTTGGGTACCACTTCTTCTCTCTCATCCTTTTCTACCTCACTGCAAAAGGAGCACCCCTTATCAGTACCTTTACTTAGCTGGCAAGTTATCTGTGATGTGGAACTGATTTAGGCAAGGACAGAGAGGCCAAACTGCAGGTGAATAGCAGAGCTGCAGAGAATTACTTCCTATTCAAATGGAAGCCCAGAACAATCAGGCCCTTAATGTGTTACAATTCATTTGACTATCCACATTTTTGACTTTCTGTAAATAATGTGCTAAATGGATAAAAGAATATACCATTTTTCCTTCTTTCCTCTGAGTTACTGATAACAAGACAAGTTCCTTCCCTTACAGTTTGTGCATATAAATGTGATTAATGTAAAAAAAAAAGTGCCAAAATCTCTTTATCTTTCTCTCTTTTTTTTTTTTTTTTTTAAAGCATTGCCCTTTTCAAAACAAGGGGAAATTCAGTATAGTTTCAGTGCCACAGTGATCAAACAGTGTCACATCACTATGGCAATTGCTGCCCAGGCCAGGAATACAGATCAGCTTTAATTGTGCAACGCCTTATTGCTGGTGCATGTCAATCAGAACCTATGAATTGAGAAAAATTTGCTCTGTTCATTCTGTTAAATGATGTATCCAATTAAACCTGTTAGAATTCATGATCTTCAGTCAAGGTTAAATGAAAGTAGTTACTCCTGTCAGCTAGGTGATTAAATGCTGCCTACATCAGGCACATTTATGTGCAAAATTAAAATTTTGGTATAAAGCATGAATCTTTATGCATGCCAGTTAATTATCTTGCGGCTCCTCCATTTATTAAATGCCCACTGCATTTCTTCTTAATCATCAGCTTCCTTTCAAAACTTATTTCATACACTACATTATACCAAATTTCAATGTTTAAAATGAGATGCTTTCTCAATGAAAACTTCCTCTTTTCAAGGGTTTGGCTGTTGCTATGTTACTAAAGATGGCCATTAACAGTTTTGAATCATTATGCAGAAGGTCTATTCGTGTTGTTTTGCTCGATTCTGAGAGAGCGTTATAGGAATCCCTTGAGTTGCTGCTGTGGGGCAGTTCCTCCTCCCCAGAACGATCTGAGTTCTGCTGCACATCAGCCAACTGCAGCAGCAGCGCTGCTACGGCCGTGCTGCCTCTGCCAGCTCGCACAGGACGGGTAGGGCAGGGGCACTGCAGCAGCAGGGGCAGTGCAGCACTAAGGGCAGTGCAGCAGCACACGGGGCAGCGCAGCACTAAGGGCAGTGCACCACGGGGGGGCTGTGCCTGTCGGGCTCCCGCACCGCGGCCAGCGAGGCTCTGCAGTGGGGCCAGCAAGCCCAGGCTGCACCTGTGGCTACCATAAACACCGCAGCCTGCAGGCAGGGCACCACTGGGTTGGTTCCTTCCCCTGCCAGCCTTCAGAGCTGTCTCAGAATTCCCTTTGGCTTGGCAATCTGCTTCGTCCTGTTTGCCCCAGGCAACTCCCATATTGCAATATCATATTTTAATTAGAAGAAAAATTATGTGTTGCATGCTTGAATTAAATTAAATTGCATATTTATATTTATAAGACAGAGTATTGGCAGGATTTAAATGCTATATGAATTGAAGAACCAGAATACAGGTGTATTATAGTGATTTGTAACTGAAACATTTGCTAGAAATGCACACAAAGCATCGCAGTACCAAATGCTAATTTAATACCCTAAGACAACACTGTGCTCTTGCAAGCACAATTTCCCATATTCCATGTTAGCATTTATCCCCTTTCATTATGAAAAGGTATTAAGAACCTTTGTTACAAACAAGCAACATAAAAAATATGTCATACCACTTCACAACTACTAATAAATAATATCATTTAAAACAGACTGCGAAATAAACTAGTATAACACATTCTACTCTACTAGTACTATAAATATTCGCAAGGTTGTTATTAAAGATAAATGCACACAGTAATTTTCTACTTGTAGGTTTTACAGGTATAATTTTGAATCATACAATATTTTTTAAAACACATCACAAGGATGGAAACCAACAAAAAGACTGACTGGCAGCAATTCCTTGTGATCAATAGCTGACGTCTCCATCTATCTTTGAGGGCCCACATGAATTATATTGTGGCAGTGTGAACCTTCAAGAGGAGTGATGTGATTAACTTGTTCAGGGTCACAATGGGGAGCGTCTGATCACAAGGATTTTTCACCTGTGGCATTGCTGCTCTGCGGCCACATTTGCAGGGAACATTCTGCAGGTGCCCTGAGGTGCTGCCGGGGGAAGGAGGGCTGTGGACAGGCCAGCCTCAGCTTCATATTCCTGAGGGGCAGCTCATTTTGTGTTCACTGAGATCAGAGGCTGAGCTCTGTTTCCCAGCAGGTGAGGCACGAATGTCACACACAGATCCGTGCCCAGCCTGAGCCTTCCTGGGAAGCTCTGGTGCAGTTGCAGCCGTGGCTGCCCCAACCTGCCCTTCCCAGACCACAATAGCCTTCACCCCAGGCCTTGGAAAGCAGACAAAAAGACCCCTCCTCTGCCGCTCCCCTAGAGCTACAAATAATGGACTTCTCTTTCCTGGCAGCTGCAGAGAAAACCACAGATATATTTTTCCTGTTTTGTTCAGCAAATATAAGCCGTAAGTTAAAGCCCAATATCTTTAGATACCTCAACAAAAGAGGAAGAAAGGGAATCCACACTTAAAGAGAATAATTCCTTGGGGGCTCTGACAAGAGATGGCGATGCTCCAGGGAAGGTAGCTGGAGAATAAGCCTCTTTGCAGGATTCTGGGATGTCTATTGCTGAACTGCTTCAACTCACTTGAACTATCTAGAACTCATATTTAATTCTTCCTCTTCTTTCTCTACATGTTCTTACTTTCACCCCAGTCCTCCAAAACCAGATATCATAAGCTGTGAACCCCAGGCCCAATGTGCCTTAATGTTACCCCATGAAACAATACTGGCAGGACAATTTATTTCTGTTCAAAACAATTTCCCTGTCCTAAAATTGTGATTGTTAGGTTAGCATCCCATTGAGATGAGAAAAGGAAAGAGCTACACTTTCAGGTTGTGCCTAAAATTTTAAGGAAGGCAAGCTGCACCGATTTATCCTTGGCATACTGTTTTATACCCATAAGAACAAAAAACTTCTCTTTAGTGGCAGATTAAATTGTGCAGAAATGGACTGACACTGAGAAGGCAAACACTGCGGTCTGCTTAAACAGGCTGAGTCGCACATCAAAGGCTGCTTGGCCACAAAAATATGAGTGTGTACACACACACTCGTGGTTTATTTGATTTTATGAGTGACTGTATATTTAAAACACATATAAAGATCTAAAAAAAATTGGCATGGAATTATACCTTTTTAATAGATACATTTGCAAAGAATTTGTGATTTAGATTATATTCATTCCCAGGAAACTTGCTTGGAAAGTAATTAAATTTATTTTATCCATTAATTCTCTCTTTTTTTGTTGTTTTGCATTGTGCTACAGAAACAAAACTAAAAACTATGGAATGGGAGGATTTTTTTTAAACTGAATATTATAAATGAATAGAGCAAGGGATGTTAATGTTTGTCGTTTTCCTTATCTGTACACATGAATATGTTATATGCTCATTTCCATTGCAAATGGAATAACAGAATGATCATTGCAAGCTGAAATATACTGTACATTTCATTTCTTCATTTCTTTGAAAATACCACTGACAAAAATAATCAATTACTAGCATTCTTGTTCTAAAGCTCTGCATCTCAATGAAAATTGAAGGAATTAATGGTGTCCATCTGGGATAAAGCATGCAGTGTGTTCTGGAGGGTCAATATTATTCTCTGCTGAAACAAAGTCAGCCTATGGAGTCCTGAACCATGACTGGGCAATTGTGCAAGGCACTGTACAAACATGTAGTCATCCTATTTTTTGCACACCTCTGCTGCACCTTGCTCACAATTAATGAAACAAAAAGATGTATCATAGCAACATTACTGAAGAAGGAAAAGAACCTTTTGAGGTAAAAGACAAGCTTGTCACAAGAACAAACCTGAATAAAATGTCGGTGGTATAGTTAAGGCCATGATTAAGAGGTTTCTATCCATCTGAGTGGTGAGGTTCTGGAGTAGCATTCCTGTAGGAGCCATGGGGCACAAGAAACCTCCCAAGGATTAAGAAAAATATCAGTCTCTTTGAGTTTTTTAGCTTTCTACTACTCCGTGTTTACTTTGCAAAGTACAGTAATGTCTCCTTCTCATTTGGTCCCAGAGATTAAAAAAATACAGGGAGAGGTAGTGCTTAGCCCAGACTTTTTTTATCATCATGGACAACAGAACAAAAGGAAGAAAGATCTGTAAGTGCAAGTATCAACTCTGAGCTCTAAATTACATTTGAAGATACAGTGAAAAAAACCACTGAGGCAGGTGGGAGTACTGGTACTTCTCACATAATGATGAGGCTCTATGGGACAGAAAACAAAAATATATAGAATAAATAGGCAGGAATAAAACCAAGGAATGAATATAGGACAGGAAGGTAAACTGCATCCTGCTGAATGGAGTGGGACTGACATCCATGTACGCTTGGTCTTACTGCTAATGGGACACTGGGTCACATCCTGAAAACCCTTACTTATGCAAGTAATCCCACTAAAATCAATGGGAACCATGACTGTAATGACTGCTTCCATGTCTCCACTAGGGATTGCAAGGTCAGGTCCATTTTCTGTGCAGTATTGGATGAATGCTAGAAAATCAATATCTCTATTGAGACTTCTTCTTTTGGACTAAAAATAAACCTGGACCATTTTGAGTTCAAATGTTCATTGTTCCTGGGTGTTTTTATAAATTCCTTTTGAAAGCAAAATGGTCAAATCAAAATGGAGTGAAATACTCATTTTTTTGGTGTGTTTTACAGCTTGTTGTTATACCTAGCTTTGTAATGCCATGAAGGTTAAAGGTAACTTCACAGTTTCTTTGTATTTAACCTTTATCTGTTAAGAAGAGACATTTTAGCAATTCCTTCTATTCAAATGAGTCAGGGCTGAGGGATAAGTGGGCAGAATGCCAGAATTTATTATTTTAGGAATTCTGTTATTTGATGGAAAACTTTTTGGTCTTTTTGCCATAGAAAATTCAAAGGAAGGGGATTTTTAGTAAAAATATTTTGGTGCAGTCATAGAAATATAAGTCATTGTTATAAAGCATTGCTTTGGTAGCATGGAATAAAACTTTACTCAATTCTGTTCACATTACAGGTTACTGTTATACTTCAATCACTACAGAGCACCTTCAACTATCATTTTGTTTAAAATGCTTAAACTGAGCTTGGAGTATTTATTCTTATTTTGCTACTAAACTACAATTAAAACTAATTGTAATTGTGTCCAAATTGAATTTTCATACTGAAATATGTTAAATTCATGTGTTTGATTCCCTTATACATCAACTGTGGTGGATCCAAAGGAAATTATGATTAATCCAAGGCATACAAATTTATTATTTTAAGGCTTTTCTAATAGATTTATGTTTTTCCACAAGCCCTTGATGGTTTGAATGAAACTTTAAGATGGATGTCATTATGCTGGAGATGTGATCAGCTTTATGTCTGGCACGCACAGTGGTTTACAAAAGAAGTCATTTCACAGAAAAAAACAGCTAATTCCTAATATATTAATATCCTAATATCCACCAACTGAGAAACTAACAAATAGGAATTAATGTGCTTTCCCTCAGAGATAGTTCCTTGAAATTTTGAGAAAACACAGCCCAAATCCATTCCACACCTCGTGCATTCAGTTGACCCAACTCAAATATTCTTCCCAAGAAATTTCATTCAACAACAATTAATGGAAAGATCAGTTCTCTTTCAATCCACATTAATGGGAATTATGGATGATCAAGAATTAAAAATGCTTTGATGCCCAAGTTTCAGCTAAGGTGATTGTATTTTTTCTGGGACCAATAGAGAAGTATGGACTTAGCCTAGGATTCCAGCTCAGCTGGATTTACTGGCATGCTGGGGAGCAGATCCAAGAGTGTGTTCAGTGCTCAGTCCCTTCTACCCACCTCTGCAGGGCTTGTTTCCCACCTGCTGTGTGACACATTAGCCATAACTTCTTCCCCTCTTGCACCAGTGCACACGGGGCTGTGGTTTGGCTCTGTGCTGCTAACAACATTATTGACAAAGCAATGCTCCCAGAGTATAACAACGAGCACGCACTTACAGAACAACGTGCACTTTTCAGGTACTCCATGTCTCTACTGGTTTTGGAGCTGTATTACTCACACAACATATTTTACTAGCACTAAGAGACTTAGAGTACAAAAAACATGTAATTGAAAATCCAGGAGAACAATTGGCACCGCTACAACCCCACACAAGGACAGCACAATACTACAGCAAGCAGTACCTGTGTCTTCATGGTGTGCCCTGCTTTACTTCATTATCTGATTTTTATGTTATTATTGCAAATGAAGTTAACCCAAACCCCAAAGCAACGGATAACACTTTACAGTCTGTTTTTTAGCTAACTGTGCTGCCTACAGGATAAGATTAAAAATATTCCAGTTCTTGGAAAATTATAAAAATTAGGCATCAAAACAGGTCAGATACTTACATATATCTTTTTGATGTGCTCATGTGATAGGAGAGCAGATTGATAAAGGACAGAAGAAATGCTAAATATGCACCATGACAAACAGTGAAAAATTAAGTATTGTAACTAACATTAATTACACGCTAGTAAGATGAATAGGCTGCTCATCATTAATGAGAATGTACACCTTTGTCTAAGTTTCACATCTACCTGTGATAAATGTGCTAACAGCGATAGAATACATCATAGTAACATTTGAATTAACAGCACACTAATAGATTGACATACAAGTATGAATAAAGCATTTAATCATAAACATTATACCACACCCAACAGCAAATTTTCTTTTTTTGCATATATATCAAGTAAAATGTATAAACATAACTATTTTATTTCAGTTTATGTTGAGATAATCTAATGGTATTACCTCATACTATCCTAATATTCGTAATCCTATTAGATACTTACATGGTGGCTTTTGGGAGACATTCAAGCAGTTTAATTAAACAGTAAGGGGGATTTCTGAATAGAAAGGGTGGGGCTTGATCTCAGGACAAACTACTCACTGACTATTGCCCACGTGGCAGGGATGGAATATTCAAACAATCTTCATGATGGGTTGATTGCAATGCTTATGGAAAGGATTATTTTAATTTACTTTTAATGAAAACTGAAACAGGCCTGCTAGCCTACAGCTCTTATCTATAGCTTCAGTAGCCTTCTCTCCTGTGTTTGCAGTGCCTTTTTCCTGGCCAGGAGGCAGAGGGAAGATGAAGGCAGGGATGCAGCAGGAATGGCCAACACTGCTTCCTGGGCCTGCAGAGCCCAGAGCAGCAGGCACTGGGGCCTCCCCATTGTGGAGGAGCTGGGATGTGCAGCTGCCATGCTGTGCCATGCCATGCCATGCCATGCCGTGCCATACTGTGCCATGCCGTGCCATGCCATGCAGTGCCGTGCCGTGCCGTGCCATGCTGTGCCATGCCGTGCCATGAAAGGAAGCTGGAAGTGCAGCTTGGTTACGCTGCTCCAGCATATCCCTGTTCTCCCTGGCAGAACAGACTGAGGTGCCCTGAGTGAGCAGGGGCAGATGTTTGGCACAGAGCCAGAGTGCACAGGCCACATCTGGCACAAGGATTCTTCCTGGCTCAAGGTCAAGGCTCCAAGCACGGCTGAGAAGGGAGAGGGATGCATTTCACTGCCCAGCTTCGCTCATGCACTGCTCCCAAAGTCTCCACTTCAGTGAAGAGCTTGACAGGCAGAGATGAGAAAGCAGAGGGAAGGAGAACAGGAGGAATCTTCTGGCTCAGTAGCAGCAAGCAGAGCTCTGCTACAAGTAAGATTAACAAATGGTGTAAAGACAACTGTAATTCACAGAACAAACATTGTGAATTAGTTAAACATTGCCAAGAGGGAATTGCTTTAGCCTAATAGTTTCCTGAAGATCATTCGAACAGTGCAAGCTCATCAGTGTATTTTTTATGCAATTAAGCAGATGGTTTAACATACTTTAATTACTGCCAGGCCTCACCTAGGCTGCACAGTAGATGACACTGGACTTGTGTAGTGCCTGATATAAAATACTGAGAGATACTATACAAGCAATGTATGAATACTCAAGCTCAATTAATCCACCTGCATGGACCACAAAAAGGCCCTGCAGGTCAACAAGCCTATGGACACAAGTGAAAAATCGTGTTTGCTGTCATTCTTGTAAAGCATACTGTGCCAAGACAGCTTGTACTGGGGATCTGCTGGGGGGAAAGCAAAGCAGCATTCCAGGGGGAAGTCAGTCCCCACATGCAGAGCAAGGCACACACATGTGGTCAGAGCACTTAAGTC
The DNA here is from genome assembly GCF_052056855.1 of Sturnus vulgaris. Lineage (NCBI taxonomy): Eukaryota > Metazoa > Chordata > Aves > Passeriformes > Sturnidae > Sturnus > Sturnus vulgaris. Next base: position 20,630,702 of record NC_142249.1, on the reverse strand, counting down.
TAGCTTTTCCTTTCTATCTAAACTGACAGATCTCTCCAGGACAACTGGAAGTCTTGAAAACTAGAGTAGGGATTTCAAACTGTTTGTATATTTTATACTGTTCTACTGCCACACCAGCACACAAGCCAGCAAGATAATACAGTATGACTGCCCTGGAAGCTGCCATACTCACATTGAAAGCATATATTTTCTTCTTTGTTACACTAAATGGTACATTACCTTGCTTTCCTTTGCATTCCAGCTGGCAACTTATTGATTAGGGGAACACTTCTGGGCTTCTCCCTCCCATGTAATAATCTTTATAATTTCACATTTCTAAATGCTAAAAGCACACTAATGCAAGTGGGAAGAGTTTCCTCTGCTATTTCACATACTTAAGGAGAAGATGTTATCGATTCATATGCTTTACTCTAGAAGTGCTTTGCAAAGGCAATAAGTATTATTATTTTCATTTTAGCAAGAAGGAAAATGGCACACAGATTGCCCAAGGTCACCCTGCAGATCAGTGAGAGAACCAGGATTAAATTCAGATCTTTTGTGTCTCTGTGCAGAGACTCTTCTGCTGAGCTATTTTTGGAAGCCTCCAAATGAAGCATGACCATGATACACAACACATTCTCACAATCTAAAAGTAATTTATGACTTTCAAAACATTTTTTCTCTAGTATTTTTTAATGGCTCTAACTATGAAGTGAGCTCTTTGCAATAGCAAAAGAAGAGCTCAAAGAAGCAAAATCTTAAAATTTTGAGCTGAAGCAATTTGCACTGGTTGAACTCTTACCTCCTGGACTCTAATAATGTTAACTCAAGCACCATGTGCAGCAGCCACTGAAATTTTCTTGCACAAATTTTTAGTTGAACTCTGGGTCATGGAGACAATCTTCTTTTACAGTTTTAACAAGAACTGCAGAAATGTATTCTTTATCAAAATTAATATAGTTTTGCAGAAATCCATCTACCTAAAAAAAAAAAAAAGATACAGTGTGTGGAGACAGTAAACAGGTAACAAAATTTGAAGCTTGTGGAAATTTCAATATAGTCCAAAAAATACCAGCTGGATAAATCGTGAATCAGTACCAAAACTGGTAAAAATTATTCAGAATTGTTTTTCAGATATATTTTTATTATTAGTTTGGATATTTCTCTTAACACTGAATCTGCTCTTCTTTCCAAACCTTCCCTTTACTGAAGTTTGTTGTTACCTGCAAATACAAGTCTTTCTTTACTAATAAATTGTCTCCCACTCTTTTTCCCTATCTCCCTTACATAAACAGAGCATCCTGGTGTTTAGCAAGTAAAATCTAAAAATTGCATTACTGGGGGGAAAACTAAATAAGTGACCTTACACACAAAGCAAGCAAAATATAGTCATCTATTTCATTATTTTAAATTTTTGTTACAATGAAAAAAAATGAAGGCTTGTTCTGTGATCTCAACAAGTCTTCTGAGTAATCTAGCAATTTGCTAACAGCCTCAACAGAGAAAAGATAACAGAAAATTTTCATTTTACATGCAAACTATGCAAATATTGTACATATCAATAATGTATTTTGCAATCACTGAGTTAAATGACTGTGATCCTGTAGATATTCTCATTGTTCCAGGATATGAGAAACAATTCATCTCTGGACACAAATAGTAATTAATTGGACTAATGTCTTATTTGCTAACATGAACTCCACTTAAGACTTGCAGTAATTAATTTTTGTTATTCACCAGGGACTTTTTCTTTTCAGAAATCAATCGGTACGAAATCAAAATGACAAAATTATTTTTAATACATTACTTTGCAGAAGCATAACTTTTTCAATGTTTAATCTAAATGAGGTATTAACTCCAGTGAGTCAATCATTAACCTAATTTTAAGCAACAACTTGATTCGTCTTATTTTTTTCATTGATCAATAGATCAAACAGTCTTCCAAGTAGTGGCACGAATAATCCCTAGGATAGAACTGATTGCTAAACTATTTATGAGCAATAACTTGGGATAAGCTAAAACTCCACCTATGCAGTAGTCAAGATACGAACTTCTTACATCGGGTTTTCTGACTTGCTCTGTATTCCTCCGTGGGACTTTTGCAGAAAAATGGGTGCAACACTGCACTGACACTATCTTAAAGCATATGGGAAGATAAACAGCCGAAACCCCATACTCTTTTGGGGCATTCAGCAGTTTTATGGCCAGGTATTTTAGTTTTTTACTTCTTAATTTGTTATTTTGTGTGGCTATCAACAATTTTACAGTCACTCCTTTTAATTGAAGACTGATGTTATATTCTCAAAGATACAGGTAGTGACATCTGGACATATTGAAACCTAAATGTGTTGCCCCACACCCCTGCCTCAAACACTGCTAGAGCAGTAAGGACCAATATCACAAGCCTTTGATTTTCCATTGCCCCAAGGAAAACAGAGAAATCTGGGAAGTGTATATTAGTATCCACCTCAGAGCTGTCTAACGCATATTGTAATTCCTTTACAACACCCTCAAATTAAAGAGGCAGAGCTGGTATATCCTAAATCAGAACAGAATCACAAATTTTGCAGTCTAATATGATAGAAAGTGTGTCCTTTTCCTGATGTGTTTTGAACTCTTTCTGTTTATACTTTTCAATCATTTAAGTTAAGATAACCTGGGCTAGGCAGTGCAGAGCTGGAGAAAAGAGCAGAGACTGGAGGCTGGAACACAGCCCTGACACTGAAAGTCTGCCATGCTGTGATTGCAGTATTGCTACTGGGAACTGTCACAACACCACTCACAGAAACTGTAACTGCACCCACCTGAAGGCATCCAGTGCATCATCCTGCCTTGTTCTCAGCCAAAGCCATGGGTAGGGCTTGTGCAGTTACACTGCTCCTGGAAATTAGAAAAGAAATCCACGATATGTTATCTCCCATGAAAGCTTTTGAAAATGTTTGCACGTTCCCTTTCAGGGATGTGGGGCACAAAGGAAATGTTTAATCTTCTAAGAAATTTAGTATCTATATGTTAAAGGTCTATTTAGCACTAATGAAAAAAACATTTTTCTCTCCATAACTAGCAGCTAATGATATATAGCAACTAAAGGCTTTGAAACTTTATTCTCTATTCTGTATCTCATCCGAGCTATTAAAGAAAGACTGAGAATTGGAACCTTATGCTGAATAGGTACGATTCAATCTACCTGTGCCAACTTACCAAGCTTCAACTTCAAAATGTGCTGGTGCTTAACTGAGCCTCAGAACTTCCAAAAGCTGCAAGGAAGGCTGTGTTGAAACCAAATCTTTGGTGCCTGACACTATCAGGTACCTGAAATTCATCAGCATGATAAGTGGTCCTACATGCAGTATCAATAGCCATCTTTCTTACATGATATGAAATTAATCCTTCACTTGAAGCAACTTTCTCTTGGTCACTATATCTTCTTTCTTGGTGACAAATGGACAGGATATGCTACAGAGGAATTCAGCACAAAGGAGATGAGGCAACGTAAAGAGACATGCTGTAAACCTCCTACTGCTTACCTCTGGCATTTCAGCACTGCTGTCACCAGCTGCTCAGAGGAGTAAGAGTTAGTACTTTCCAAGCCTCAAGAAAGCAAACAGGAGCTTTTTTCCCTTTTCACATATGGAATTTCAGGCCTCCAAGGTGTGGCAAGAACAGGGTACACTGTTGGGTAAGCACTGGCTCCTCTGTGGATGCCTACTTAAAACAAGTAAGAGCTGAGTTCTCTGGCTGCCTGACACAGTCCAGTCCAAACAAGCCTGATAATGACAGCTCTCTTAAGAGCTGTCACAGCATCACATTAATAGTACACATTAGACTGAAATTTCTGAAGCTTCTTTGGAAAAAGATTTTCTCTGGCACCCATCTGAGGAATCTGGTTTTTTTGACATATATCTCAGAGCCTTTATACTTCTTAAAAACATATTGACATTTAAGAAATATATTCTTTGGCAATATTTAAATATGTCACATTTTGCAGAAATAAGACGGTAAAGGTGCTTGCAATTCACTTGGGAACAATTTTTGAATTTGACAAAATTCTGCTATTTCGGTGATCTTTGATATTTTCTTGAAATAGCACTGGAAAACCTATGTCTAGCAATAAAACCTCATTTAGTTGGACTGTTCAAATAAAAAACATTTCTTAAATGTGCTCACATAATTTTTTAGATTACCTTCTCCCCATGTATATTTGAGATTTTCCAGCCTCAGTCCTCTGGACTTTCCCCCAGGGAGACAGACACAAGGCTCCACAGTGCTGCGCCACCCTGGTTATATCTTGAGTAGGTTCAGGAAAGTTCCTAAGTCCATCAGGTTTACCTAAAAGCTGACAGGCTTACAAAGCTCTGGTGTAAGAAGTATAGATCCAGAACTTCGAAATGAGGCAAAAAAAAATCTGATAATTCTACTGTAGAGCAAGCAAGAAACACACATTAATAGAGCTAAAATATTTAAAGCAGCATTTTTTACATTAAGAGCATAGTCAGATTTAGCAAGGTCATCTTCAGACTCTTGTTGCTGATTTTAACTTTTGCCTGACTAGCAACAACCTGGGAAATATCACACTTCCATTTTCACACCCTTTGCAGTCATGCTGCATGGCAAAAATCATCAGAAACAAATGGATTCAGAGCCCTATGAAACCAACATATTTACAATCTAGTCCAGCTCAAAAACTCCTCAATTTCAAACTCGCTTAAACAGGTGCAAATGACAGCCTATTTATCACTTGATTCAAATGTCTTATTAAATCTTATTTATTAAAGACTTATGAAATATGCCATACTTCTAGCTCTGAAGGACACCTTTACTATATGAAAGATTTTTTGAGTAGTCTATGCAGTTAAATAAAAAAATAATTTTGACATCTTAAAATTTAAGAGTCATCATTCTAGGAACAATTGGGGCATACTAAGTAAGTGTCCATCACAAACAGGATGAATTTATGTATACCTGTAAATGAGAAGGTTACTTGTTAATGCAATAATGTGAGTATGTGCAATGTGTAACATACCACCTTCTCTAATATTTTGCATTTCCTACTTCCATTAACACCCAATGAATATGCAGCCTGAAAGGATAGAGCAGTGCTATGAGGATGGCTGTCAATACTGGCATCAGGACTGCTAACAAATGCCTGGCATTTCAATCAAAGGCAAGGCATGCACTGGACAGAATGAACCAACGGGAATTGATTCCCAACCAGATGCTGTGCCAAATCACTTGAATTTCTGCCCAGCGGCAATTGTGCAATAGCTGGAAGTTTGGATGCACATCCCTCATTGTGACTATGGTCATACTAAAAAGGGTGAATTAAATCAATACAAAGCTGCTTTCAGTTGGATGTGAGGGCTAACAGGAACGTGTTCCAGTTCAAAGCGGGGGTGCAGACAGTGACACTTGTTACTAAACAGTGGCTGGCAAACACAGCACAAAGAATAGACCTGAGGCATCAGTCTCTGTGCTGATGGGATATGTATCACTGAGGGAGGAAATCAAAAATGTACCATTTCCAAGATACCTCATCTTTTTTGGCAGCAAAGGTAGAACTGGGTGAAGGGAGTGAGGGGACACAGCACCACAGTGCAGAGAAGCCATATACTCTATTCTCTGCTTTAGCTTTTATATAAAGAGAGTAGACATTGAGGGTACAGAATCTTCCCTAAATCAGTCCAAAGAAACAGGTTTTGTCAGTACAACAAGAGCCTAAAATTGCTTACTAGGAGCTTTATTTGGGGTACAAACTGAGGCCCTGTCCCTGACCTCATATCCCTGATAGAGAGGTAGAGTTGCCATTGTGACCTCTTCTATCAGGCATGGAGGAAGAGAGAACATTATCTTGTTCTGACGTGCAGCCTTAGCAAATAAACATATATATAAACAGGTACTGATACAGCAGAAATTCCTAATAAAATATTCCTACTCCAAATATCACCTAAAGCCTGTAGCCAGGCTGGCTTTGAATTTGGAGTTACTCACTTTTACACCTATTCTGAGCAGCCATCATCTCCCAAAAAACAGCCATGGAACAAAAAGGTTAAAAGGACTGGTCCTGCAACTCTCGTCCCAGGTGGATATAGCTTGACCAGTACCAGCATTAATGAATAAATCACCACCTATATATAAGTATGTATGTGTAAGTTTATATATACTCCAGCCTATTTATATTTCTGTCACACAAGGCATCAGCTCAGTTCCATTTTATCTGGATATTTGCCCTGGGTTTGGCTGGGACAGAGTTAATTTTCCTACTTACAGCTGGTACAGCAGTGTGTTTTGGATTTCCTATAGAATTCTTGTTGATAACACAGTGATGTTTTGGTTGCTAAGTAATGCTTACCCTAAGTCAAGGACTTTTTGGTGTCTGATGCTCTGCCAGAGAGGAGCTGCACAAGGAGCTGAGGGGGGCATGGCCACGGCAGGTGACCTGAACTGGTCAAAGGGATATTCCATAGAATGTCATGGAGAGTGTCTAAACAGGGGGAATTGGATGTGAGGGCCTGATCACTGCTGGAGATGGCCTGGGTCTTGGCAGGTGGGGAGCCAGTGTATTGGGTATCACTCTCATTTCTTTGGGTTTTTCCTCTGTCCTTTTCCCTTTTATTATTATATTTTGAAGTTTTTAAATTATTAAACTAGTCTTATCTCAACCCACAGGTTTTACCTTTTTTTTCTGTTTCCCCTCCCCGTTCTGCCATGAGGAGGCAGCAGGGAAGGGAAGGGGATGAGCGAGTGGCTGCATAGAACTTAAATGTGGGCCTGAGTTAAACGATGACAATGTAAATAGGTAAATGTAAATTCTGTTCTTCATTGTTGTCTGTGATGACTTTTCCTTTACCAAGCTTTTCTGTGTACTATCTTGTTTTGTCAATCTGTGCCTTGGTGTCTTTGTTCCTCAGATGAAGTTCTCTCTCTCAAACAGAAAGCTTAGACCTCAGCTCTTCCACCTAAATTACGGAAGAGAATTGGTAATTAAGTTTTAACAAGATTTAAATGATATTAAAACCAGACAGTTAAAAGGAGACACTGCCTTGGGCTTTGTTGTAAATTTGTATAATTATTTTTAGTTCTCTGGAGGATGCATGATTATGTTTCTGTATTTATAAAAATACTGCCCTGAAGGCATGAAAATGAATTTTATAGTCCACTGATTTGCATATTAATGTCAGTCTTATGGTGTCAAATGTATTTTTTAGCAAATAAATGTCCATGACAATTATCAAAATTTCCAAAGAATTTTATAATATATTTGACCTGGATTCATAATTTATTTTTTTAAGTAAAGGCGAGATAAGAAAGCCAGTAGAGCACAATGATAAAGATACAGGAGAGGAATGAACCAGATGAACTAAACAAAACAAGTAAGGATTTTTAACTATGAATTATAATAGTTTTGGTAAATAAGCATTAAGTCCTGACTCAAGTTCTGATCCAAATCTCTTTAAAGACTCTTAGTCTGTAGATTTTTGACAATGCAGTTCTGTATGTTTGCCTTCTTACAGAAACATAATCACTGGGAAAATCATTCTCAAGATCAAGTGTCCTTATACACTTTTCAGACTGAGAATAAAAAACCAGGGACAAAAGATATTAGTTACTATGATCCAAAATCATAATAAGGAGCTGGAACTGTAATGTTCAAAGCTTGTATCACCAGTAGAGCAAAAGCTATGGCTTTATGGTGCAAGATCATGGAAGTAAAACCATCTCTTCCATGCTGCTACATACAGGAAACTGTAGTTAGGTTAAGGATTGTTGTTCTCATCTATAAATCTACCCTGCAAAATCCTAATAAATATACAGTTGCTCGAATCCCTCATTTGTCTTGCATTTCATAATTTTTAAGAGGTACTTTGAAAGACAGAAATCCTGTACCTGAAGTGCCAAGTAAAGCTATAGTCCTTTGATGCTTGTCTAGACAATACAGAATGACAGCAACAACATTGTACTAGTGCAGAACTCAGTCTTGTTACATATATGTAGATGAAATTCTTACCAGCATTCAGTCAAAAGACAATGAAATCAATGGGAGATTTCTCTGTGCATGGATGGAAAAATTACCATCATAGTTAATAGTAATCCATTTTGTTATCAAGATAAATCCATTGGCCTTGCAGTTTATCTCCCCATGGAACTAATGTATTGTCAGCTGAAATAATGTGTTATTATCACTACAATAATTATCATTGTAATAATCTTAAACCATTATTTGGATTAGAAACCTGTCATATTGTCCAAGTTTACGAGGAGAGCTAAATACAAGTTTTGTAATTTTTCCTTACAGAGAGTAGAGATGCTTGTTGTGGGCCAAAAACTATAACAGAAAGTGCCATCTTAGTGTCTAATAGTAGCAGATAAGGTGTATTTTAAAAAATTATCAAATGCCAGTCAACTGCTGGCTCAGGAAAAACTTGTTAGGCCATAAATGAACCGATCACATGTGCAGAACTACAATTTCCATAAAGTCTCATTCAAGGAGACATTAATAGTCATAACTTAAATGTGACAAAATGTTGTCACAGAGGGAACATACACCTGACTTTCTCCACCAGTCCCTTGCAAGCATAACTCCTGATATACAAACCTTTCCTCCATGTATGTTAGCCAGAATATTTAAAGGTAAAGCAAAAATACCTTAAAAATAAAATAAAATAAAAGCAGTCAAGACTGAGCAAAATGCTTCTGTGATGCTCCAATGTTGATGGTCAATCATGTATATAATCCTGGGAATGAAACAAGATAGTCTGAAGAAGCAAGCACAGAAAATTCTTATTTTTCTTTTCTTATTATTCTTTTTTTTTTTTTTTTAATCGAGGAATATTTTGTAGGTTATTGAGATCTTTTGTGCTTGGAATTTTTGTATCCACAGCTGCAGGAATTACAGACGTTGTTTTATAGAACTTGTCCTTGCAAAGTGCTAAGCATTGGCTTCAAGATGAATGCAAGGTAGGGGTGGAAAACCCCCAGGTCGTTGGAGTACCAAAGATGAAGAGAGCAACTGAAGTAATAACAATGGATCAGACATGAGCACACAATCTCCACCCAATCCTGTATGGAGTCTGCCAAGCAAGGCTCCTCTTCAAAAATCCCCAACCAAATCTGACCTAGCAAAGTTCTGTGAGTATGGACCTCTCTATATATGAGACTGGAATATTTTTGACTCAGAATCACATGCCACAAAACCATATTTAAGGTCTTGTAGTCATGATTTAAAATATTTGACTGCAGACAGAAAAGTGTACTTATTGTTAGTAAAATATAATTGATTTTTATTTGCAGTACAAACCATCCATAAATAAAAAGTAGAATTTGATGGTAGGACCTATTTATCTTCAAGTGTTTGCCAAAGATATAATGCTGCTTATATGTGCAAAATTATAAAGAGTACTGCATTTAACAAACACAAAGTATTTAAAAGAGCTACTGTAAAGATGTAGCTCAGGATTTTAAAATATTATCTTTCAGTTTTTCTGTTTTCTCATGGTTGGCCTAGGGTTAAAAATAAATTCAGACGAAATACTTTTACACATATACAATCTGCTTCATCAACAAGATAAAGTTTTGTAGGCAAATGTTCGGAATTGCTATCTGTTCCATTAATTTTCTTTTTAATTGATGTTGATAATTAGGGATCAATTACTGTTTGGCCTGACTCTTTGTGTGTGTGGCAGGTGAAAGATAAACAAAGAAGGGATGAAGAGATGACCAAAAGAGCCTTTCTTGCCCTCAGTCAATCTGCAGGAAATCACAATTGCAGCGCTCTGGGCCAGCCCATTCTGTCCCTTTAGGATGCAATACTCCCAAAATCCAGGCAAAGGGGCCATTCCTGTCTGTGCCATTGCCATGAATGAGGTTGGTTCACTAAAAGAGTAGCATTCGAGTGGTTCTGACAGTACCCCAAGGTGAGGAGGAATCCCAAATATTTGAATTTGTTGAGCCAATAAAATTCAGTCGTATCCCCTGTTTAGGTTGCTTAGATTGTGAACTGTTTAGTTGTAAGAAGAGTGAAGGTAAAACTGCTGCCATCTTTGGTTACCTTCGGTCTGCACAAAACCAGCACCACAGAGAGGCACTGGGAATCAGACAGGAGTGTGGATCTGTGTAGCCACATAGCTAACACAATCCTATAGAAAGCTGATTTATTACCAACTCTTGTTCCAGGAGTTTGCAGCCCTGTTTCATACTCTGAATGCCTCATCATACAGAACCTGCACCTCTAGACTCTTCCTTTTCTGGGTGGTGCAATTTTGAAGTAATACATTATCAGCTTTCATCAGCTGGTGATGCATTACGAGAACACATCAGAAAAACAGCTGGCTCAGTCTCTCAATCCTTAGCGTCCAGCAGCTGCTGACTGTCATGATATATTACACGAACCCTTCAGTCTATCATTGTAATACATCAAAACAAGGCACTGGTCTGAAGGTGTATTACTCAAAGAAAGGCAAAGCTGAGTGAACCTGTCCAGGAGAGGGGTTCTGGTTTAATTATGAAACAAAAGTTACAGTACGCTGCTCAGAAAAGGTTTGTTAGCTTCAAATTTTTGGTGCATTGGTAAAACACATTTTTCATTCATAAAATTTATACTCTTTGTACTAGGAGAAGGTCACATTGCTACTTAGTTTGGAGACAATCTCAACAGAGTTCTGTCAAAACACTGCAATGTGCTGTGTATAAGAGAGGCTGCGCATATGAGGGAGTCATGCAGGATTTGAGTTCAACTGTAAGCATCAATTTCTATTTTTTTCATTTCTTGTTGGAAATCCCAGACAAGAACCTGATATTTGAGAGTGGTAACTGAAAGCATCTCACCAGCGGGTTCTCACTGTTCCTTCATTTGGTGGCACTCCCAGCAGGTTCCAGGTGATGCTGTGAGTCTGCTGAAAGCAGCAGAGAATAGGGCCTGAGGCATTGACAGGGAAAGAGCTGGAGCTGAAAGAAATGAAAAAACAGAAAGTGAGACAGTCACCTGCAAATAAATATAAAAGATTATTTAAGTCAAGCCTTTTCATGAGAGTTTAATTGACTGTGGCTACTTGCATCAGACTTCATCTTGATGGATGAGCAAGCACCTCTCATTGATCAGGACTGCATACTTGACACAGGAATATCTTGGGCTGTTAAACTGAAAACAAACCTGTTTCCTCCTCTTGGGTCAGAAGTCGTGGCTATATTTCTCTCTTCATTTAATCAGGGCTTCTATTCTGTCCAAAACACACGAAATGGTCCCAAAATATTCCCTCTGGATTGGGTTCACACAGAAAGTTGGAGTATGAACTGCATTTTTCACCTGCAGACCCATGGATGGCAGGGGATATGATATGAAGTACAACCACTTAGAAATAAGGCAGTGAAAAGTTCACTTGCCTGTAATGCACAAGTATTATTTCCCAGTAATTTTTCAAAGACTCAGCTGCCATTTTTCTACCTATCTCAAGGTCCAGCTTCTTTATAATGGGGATCAGAATAGCTCCTTCAGTGTGTGCTACTGACTTCACATTGCAGTTTTATCAGTGCTATTGCAATATTAACCTCCATGGTCCCTTCCTTCTCCTGCCTGTCATGCTGCTATATGCTCAGTAATGCCCTGAGAATTGAATGCTTTCCTGATGAAAATTCCTGCAACCTTACTGAAGTCCTTTTCTATCCAGTTTCTCTAACTCAAAGTAAACTTTGGTGGGTTTGACTCCAATAAACATATTAAAACCAGTGTGTAATATGGTATTACTTCAATCTGTGCCTTTTTTTCTTTCCCTGCTATATTTCATTGCTCTAGCACAGAACACTTTAGTTGGAGAAGACTTATAACAATAATCTAGTAGATCTAAATACAGCAAAAGCTTTTTTGAGTGAGTTGTTGCACCTGAATGTACATTACTAGCAGAATAAAAACCCTAGAATTTAACTTCATGGTGAATTAGGAAACTGAGTGCCATACATTTTTCTGCTCATGTTTCTGTTCAGTAGAAACAGCAAATATCTAATGTTCTTAGGAGGTAATTGTAAACATAAGGTGATCTGAGATGGGTACAATGGACAGCTGTTTGTTTAGATAGCATAGTATAAGAATCATGAATCAAAGACATACCGGAGAATGAACATTTCACCAATATGTTACATTAATCAGAACAATTTTGTCTCCTTGTTAATGTTTACAAGAAGATCTAAACAGTCCTTTATTTACAAAAGAGATGGTTCATACTGATCTGTGTGACAAGGGCCCCTGAATAAAACATGCAGCAAGAACAGATTAAAAATGTGAACAGTAATGAGAATACAGAGCTGTTACGCACACTTTTGTAAACCTTGAAAAGGATTCAGCATGTCATAGGTTTAGTTGTGAATGTGGCTGATGTGTCCTTTGCTGCAGTATCTTGCTGTATTGCTGTTGTGGGAGGGTGTGAGAACAATAAGGACAATAGAGACACAGGATGACACGTAAACACCAGTAACAAAATAGCAGGAAGGAGAGGAATTGATTAATGGATGATATCCCATAAGGATGTCTTGATGAGGGGACAGGTGAGACAGCTGCTGAGATAAAGAGTGCCTCAGTAAAAAGATCTTCTTTCACCAGCTTTCTAGTTTTTAAAATATCTAAGTCTTGCAGAATTCACCTTTTCAGTAAAATGTGAAAGAGCAGATCCATAGCAGCATGGCTGTCTGAGGCATGTGCCCTCTTTGTCCCATGATGTGGGACCTACTGTGACCTCCCAAGTGCTCCTTACTGATACAGTGAATCCATCTGTCCCAGATAAGAACATGGATATTGTCACAGGAACATAGTGAAATAAGTACAGTATAAGAATCAGAAATGTTGTGCTGTTGACCATTTTCTAGTGTCACTTTCCAAGTACTGAAAGCAGAGTAACCAGAAAATAGGAATCAGGTACTGTTTAAACACATCTTTCAAGGAGAATCAGCAGATTAAGAATTTGTAGTCTGGTATCACTTGGAGTATGTATCTTTTTTCAGTGGGTATATACTGTGTAACTGAGCTGGTATATACTGAGCTGTGTAACTACTTGTGATTTGTTTACTGAGAGGGCTGGATTTAGCAGCACGGTGACCTGACCTAGTTGAAGATATTCCTGCTTATTGCAGGGAGCTGGATAAAAGGATCTTTAAAGGTCTCTTCCAACCCAAACCATCCTGTTCATCACATATCACAGAATGTGATGCTCCGACTCTGGTCAACCAATATCAGGCCACAGTTGCCTGGTGGAAGCCTCTCATGGAGCTACAGAGCGAAGCTGGATGGAAACAGCCTTTGGTCACTAACCCTCTCCCAGTCCTTGTGCTTCACCCTAAACATTCTGAAGGGAATGATATGTGAAAAACAACAGTTGAAAAGTATATCACATAGAGAGAAAAGGCAAAGTATCTATGTTGAGTCACTTCAGCTTTCCTTAGACAAGACACAGAAAGACAGAAGAGCTCTTGGAAGAATAAATTCATTGCTCTACTTCTCTCCCTGGTGTATACTAGCAAAGTAAGACCTGGGCAGGTGTTTATGTGAACCTACGGAAAAAATAATGTTTCAATATATTCTTATGTTTACACTCGGCAGCATTTTGTATCTGAAAAAAGTGTACCAGCCAGTGTGTGGATTCCATGGAAGACTTAACCCACGAATCATACAAGAAGCTCCTGTATTCTGTTACAATAGCCAAAGCCTGGTGGCCAGTTAATGACCTCAAGAGACTTGACAAAATAATTTTTTTTCTTACAATCTTATTCCAATTTTCTTATGTGACTTCAGGGCACACGTAGTTACTTTCCTAAACTGGTACCCAATACTGCAAGTTTTCTAGAACATGAAAATTTTCTGCTTCCAAGCTCCTTGTCCTTACCAACACAGGGATAAAAATGGTGGTGATTGAATGCATCTGTTCCCATATAATGTATAAATAAATCCATATCAGTAAGATGAATGAACCCATTTGTCAGGCCAGGGCACATCCATATTGTAGGTAATTTTTAAGCTGCACACAGAGGTCAAAGAATCAAAACCCAAAAATGCTTATGCAATTGAATTTTGTTCTGACTTTTACTAGCCAGTGAATTCAAGACAAAAATGAACAAATAAAGATTGACACATTACCTTTTGTACCTTCCTTCTTCAAGGAACTCCGAGCAAGAAACCCTACAGAGAAGATCACTATTTTTAAATCTCATCTAGGAATCTACTTGAAGTTAGTGTAGCACTTGATTCTGGCACTCTCTGCAATATCAGTGCTTCATTGTCAATTAATACTTGGACAGCAGAGTTGCTAAGCTGTTCTGCTTCTATGAAAATAATTTCTTGTGCTGACTACACTTACTCCTTTCCTCTTCATTTCTATATTATAAATAATTTTAAGCTTGTCAGGGGTTTTATTAATCACTTATTGTTGCCTTTTTCAATATAACTTGAAGACCAACATTCCCCAGCCACAAGTGTCAACATACTAAGTACTGATCAGACATTTGAACATAATATACTGTTTCTAAGTCTTCCGTTGTATTACTAGTAGGATAATTATTACAGCAAATGATAAAATACTGCAAAATTGTTTTCTCCCCCCTTAATAACATAAATAAAAGAAGCAATTAATTTCCTACAATAAAAACAGGCAATACAATAACGTACAAATGTGGAGTTTCTTCATTATTGCATCAAATTGCAAAACGGAAACATATAATTTCAAAAGGCTCATAAGCAAAAATGGAAACACAGCTGATGTTGCGTCAGCATGTAGCACAAAACTGTGAAGCTTGCACAGCTCACAGCTAGTCTCCCCAAATGAAGCAGTTAACATTTCTAAATGAAAATATATAACACAAAGATGCTTCTCCTTTTTTTTTGAGGCTATATTTCCAGAATTCAAGGCAATTTTGCAGGATATTACTCTCCATCCAATACTACACCCTTATAGTATCACCAGTTATTTTAAAACCTGTCTATCACACAGACCTGCATCTATAGCTTTATTGACACATCTTGTGACAGATGGCAATAATGTTTTCAAATGGAATCAATGTACTTCTAAACTGATACACCTTCCTCTACACCCCATATATTTATCAGATGTGTTTTTATACCTCCTTCTGCAGTGGTATTCTGGTTTGTTTGGTTTTAGGTTGCTGAGAAAAGGTAATACATTTTCTTTGACATCTCGTGCAATTTTACAAGTATTCAGGGCACATTCCCTGCTTTGCATGGAAAATGTATTTGCACAGTTGTCAGAATGATGGACAAGGGGAGAATGATAGGATGGAGCACTGATCTTTGCTTGTTATTACATACAATAGCCCAGTAGGAATCATGATGTGTTGGTGAGACAAACTGTGTCCCATTCTGGAACATATTAAGTTTGTCTCCAGGACACACATGACTTCACTAGGGTGTCTAACCTCATTCATAATAGATGCTAATCTTTTCAGGGCTGACTGATGACAGCACTTCCTGCCCTTCACGGAATTAGAGCTGGGTTTTATCAAAGGACTCAAACTGCCTGCTAATTAGACTAATTCCCTTCATCATGAATTATTTATTTCCATTGGTAACCGACCACTGTGACATTAATGGGTTCTGCTCAACTTAGTTTCATACTAATATACACTATAAGTTAAATGTTTAAAAACTCCTGATACTTCACTCCAGGTCAAGTGTATCTTAACGTAACTCTTGATGTTTTCAATAAAGTTTTGGTAATTAAAGACAGAATAAAGTGCTAATTACTAAGAAAAAAGAAAATAAAGCATAATTTTAAAATTCTGAAATAAAGTTGTTGGTTTGTTGTTTTTTCCCCCCCAAATGTGAAGCAATATACACTTATTTAAGACTGTTAATAAGAGTCCTCTACTTCACTAAGAGGGTTTCAAGGCAATTCACCAAACCAGATTCATATCCTCACCCAGAATATGCAGTGCCTCTGTATTCAAAATTCTCATTCAGTTCAAGGAGTTTTTTGTGTTTAGTATCAAAAATATGTTCTGTACTTAGGTAGCAAATATCAAATATACAAACATAAAAAAGAATACCTGGCAGACCGCAGCACTGCAGGGTGGAGAAGGCCAAAGGCAGAGTGTGGCCAACATTGAGATGAAACTGGGAAAAACATAAAGCACCAGTCTGGGTGTCCTAGCAGCAGGACCTGAGTAGTGTAACAGAAGTCATCTATGCAGTATGTACAAAGTCTCAGCAAGAGAACTGATGGCTGGTTTTTGATATCACTGTTCACAAATTACATTGACAACAGAGAAAATCCATGGAAGAGCAACAAAAAATCAGAGCAATTTAAAAAACATGACCAAAGGGGAAAGATTGGTAATAATGTTTAGAAAAGAATATGATGACATCTTCACTTATGCAGAAAGATGTTATGATTAGGCTGGTGATCAGTTTCCTACATGTCTACAACAAGCAGAACAAGAGAGAACCATTTCAGTATGAGGCCATGAAGAGAAATTGGGAAAAGCTTTCCTAGCTGTAAGGACAGAAAAGCACATATCCAACCTGGATAAGAAGGTTGTAGAATTCTCAGCACCAAAGGGATTTAAGTAAGGCTAGACAGGCAGATAATTGTTACAGAAGGTTTAGGTATATGTGAACTGATAAAATTCTTTCCTGAGGCACAAAAAATTCAGTTTGATTACTGGAATATTTACTGAAATTTACCTTATAAAATTCTTCAGGATTTTGCCATTTCTAAGGAAAAAAACTCTACTTAAAAGTTGTGATTATTTCTCAATGATAAGAATTCTTATTTTAGGAGCATTATATGCAGAATAACATTTCAGTTTTCTAGAACTTAACTTTTAGTCTGTCCCACCGTCAACAGAGACAGTAAATTTATTAAATTCCAATTAATTAATGGAATTTTTGTGACTCATGCACAGGATAGTTCAGCATAGTATAGACACAGGATAGACTTATTCACAGTATAGTTCAGGTTGTATGTCTTACAATGGATTTTTTTTCCTATTGTGGTGGGTTGACCCTAGCTGGATGCCAGGCACCCACAACGCTGCTCTATCTCCCCACTCCTCAGCATGACAGGCAGGGACAAAATAAGATGGAAGAGACCTCATGGGTCAGGATAAAGGTAGCTTAGTAAAGCAAAAGCAAAGCACATAAAGCAAAGGAAAACAAAAGGTTTATTCTCTACTTCCCATCAACAGGCAATGTCCATCCGTTTCCCAGGAAGAAGGGCTTCAGTATGTGTAGCAATCTCCCTGGAAGACAAACCTCATAATAAAAAATGCTCACCTCACCCCTACCTTAACTCCCTCCTTAGCTGTTATATCTGAGCAGACATCACTCACTATGGAATATCCCTTTGGTCAGTTTGGATCTGCTGTCCTGGTTAAAGTCCCTCCTAAGATCTCCTGGGTGAGGGGGGAAATGCTGGAGAGACAGCTTTGGTGCTGAGCACTGCTCAGCAGTAGCCAAAGCACCTGTGTGTTACCAACACCTCTCCAGACACAAAGCTCAGCACTGTGGGGAAAACGAACCCCCTCTCAGCCAGAGCCAACACACCTATTTACCTGAACTCTTTGGAAATCAAGAGACAACATACTACTCAGGGATGCCACCTCTGAATTGCTTCCCTTTCTGCAAAATTGACTTTTCACGTATTACAGAGCTGGGCCCAAAGCTCCAACACGTTTTATACAAGCTCATTACTAACTGGTGCATATTCTCACTCAGTTCACAAAACAGGTTGCATTCTAGTTTGATTATCCTGTGTGTGAAAAATGAGAAAGATGTATACAACACAGAAGAATCAATAAGAGGCTTGTTTGGGGTAATATTTGTAATGACAAGGTGAGTTTAAAATAATAAACAGCAGAAGACAGCTGGACACTTTATATCCCTTAGCCTAATAAAGTCTTGGCCTATGGTGTATTTGATAAATAGTCTTTCACTTGATAGCCATAAAAGAACTCGTATCTCTCTAACCCACAGTGATAACACTACCTAGGTGTTGGAAGCTAGATAGAAATGAACAGAGATGAGATTCAATAAGCTCATGTACATTTCTGTCACAGTGTGAGATACTTTGGCTGTGAAAATAAAGGTGTTATTTTTCCACTGTTGAAATAATACAGAATCAATAAGAGGCAACTGTGAGCCTCGATAGCATCAAGGGGTTTCTTTTGACATTCACAAACCAAATGAGCAGAGCTCTGCTGGATTGAGATGTCACCAGAAACCCCAAGATGGCATTACAGCCTTGTTTTTGTAAGTTGCGGTTTTTTGCAATAAACATCCAACTGCCTTTTCATTTTAATTGAACAGTCACTTTTTACAACATTTCTGCTTTTCCTGTTCGTTTTTTTTTTTCAGGTTATCTGTCCTGCTCTACCTGCCTTCCTCCTTTCCTCCCACTCCATTTTCCTACTTCCCACCTCAACCAGTCTCTTCTTGCCTTTCTCTCTTTTCTAATTTACTTTCTTTCCTGGTTCTTTGAATTCCCAAATCAAAATATATCTGGAATGAGTGACTTTGCTCAGTGTGTTACCAGCTCTCCCTAATGTCCCCATGCCAGCACTCACTCTTCCTTCTGCACTCTGGACAGATTGTCCTATTAAGCCTAATAAAACGTCACTCATGTATTGCTCATTATTTGTATGGAACAAGAGTGTCCAAGTAGTTTCTGATGCAGCAATATAAAATAGATTTCATTTGAGAGCTAATAATACCTGACACTCAAGCAGAGACTTCCATCCAGTGATCTCAAACCATTTCACAGGCATTAATGAATTACATCTCACAACTGTGCTCTGACAAACAGGCTGTTCCCATCTCACAAGTGGAGGTAACTGAGGAGGAAAGAGAGAGGTAATTTGTTATTACAATGTCTCTCAGGGCCCAATTCTTCAGTGTTGTATTTAAAGGGTTTCTGTCACTGGCTTCAAGCCAACATTGAGTAAATAATATTAAAGAGCTCTCAGGTGTTCCAAGCATTAGTCCTTTAATATGAGACCACTTTATATAGCAGAGTATGTTCACCTTGCAAAGTGGGATATAGACACCTTTGGGGACATTTTATTTTATAATGTCAATTCATAAGTTACTAGAGAGAAGGACATTGTGTACTAAATGGCTCTACCATCATAAATTAAACCCAGTAACCCAGCTTCTACTTCTTTATAAGCCTTTTTAAAGGAGGATTCTTGAGAGGAGCTTTTTTTTTTTTAATGGGAAATGAAAATTGTATTCTTTTGTAAAAAATTAAGGTGTGACAAGAAACACATTTGAAAACCATGAAAAACAATGAAGATCACAAAATAAGAGGAGAGTGAGCAGACAGCTCTCAAAAAATGCATGTCAAAGAACTTGGGTAGACTGGTAACTACAATTTGTTTGTTAGGAAAACTGCTCTGGTCTTTGGAGTAGGTAAGGGATTTATAGACACTGGCCAAACCACAACATCCAGCTGCTGCTTTTGAAATAAAAGAACAGGTCTGTGGTTTGTTACAAGCCACCTACATGCATAAAAGGCACCCCTGAAAACTCTGTCAGTAATGGGTTCTTTGCAGAACATTGGTTTGAAATCAGTCTCCATGCCAAAATGAACAATTAGACAGCTGCCACAAAGCCAGCATCATTTTGGCTCCACATCTGCACATTGCTCATCAGAATAGAGCCCATATTTCAGTGGACTTCTGGACATCATCTAAACAAACCTGTTGTAAAACAGTATGAGACACCTGGGATCACAAAGGGCTCAGGATTGTACAGAACACTGCCAGTCACAGCCACGACTTGAAGGCATCAACAAGCATTTTCAGAGTGGTCTTCTTGTGTGGTCATATGAGAAATAGAATCAAATGACAGAAAACTTCACAGAGAACTTTCAATTATTATAGTGGCCATTTATTAGAACAGCATTTAAGCTCACCAGAAGTCCAGTGCCCATTACACTTATTACTTTATCTTGGTAATTTACAAGGGCTATACCTTTGAATTTTTTTAAATTTTTTTTTTTTTTGGTGACAAGAGATTCGTGCTCAGCTAAAGTTATGTCCTTGAAAGTGTCAGAGGAAAGGTGAAGGTTAGGCACATAATGAGCACTTTGAACAAATGTCCATGGGAAAATTCAGCAAATAAAAACGAAGCCACATTTTTTCAGTTCCTGTAACTTTCCAATTCCAGGAAGCTAAAGCTAAGAAGTATCAGCTTTGTTTCATAACACCCAATTATGTAACTACCACTGTTTCTAGAGATACTGGCCTGTGAAAATTACTCTTTCAGTATATGAAGGAACCAAATAACAAAACCCAAACAGTAAAACTTTGCTGTTTATGCATGAGAAGATTTTGAACCACTCAGTGAGTCATTTTATGAAGCAATTAACTTTCCTTTTTATGCAGATATTTTTTCTTCGTCTGCCACCTTTTTAATCGTCCTTTGCATAAATTGTAAAATAATTTCTCGTTCCCTCAGAAACAACAGCTGCATTGTGAACTCCTGAATTGGCATGTCTTTCGAATATATTATAATAATTCAGAAACTGCTGCCATTTCTGTCAAGCTTTCATTCATATGAAGGTTGCTTCAAAAGTCCCATCCTCCCTCCCCCTTTCACTGCTACTGCTGATCTCAGATTGTCCAGTCACTTCCCTTGCTCTCCCAACTCCCTCTCCCGCCTCCGGTCTCAGCCCTTTCTCTCTAAAGCTCGACACAAATCTCCCTCCCTTGCCACTCCCTAGAACTGGCTCTCTGTAGCCTTCCCAGTCGAATTAGACACAAATGACTTGTCTTGACTTCCAAAGCCCTTTGTGGCCTATCTGCTCACCACTGACCCTCTCATGTTCAATATCAAAGGTCAGCGCTCGCTTCCAATTAGTCTATGAGCCAAGGTACCTTCCTCTGACTGCAATGCTTTCACAACAAGCCCAGTCATGCTCTTTCCTCCGTTGCCCCTCACACGTGGGGAAGGAATTGTCTATCAGCATCTGCAAAGCCTTCACGTTCTGCCTTTTAAAATCCCTCCTCAGATCTTCACTTTGCCTTCAGAAACCGCAGCAAGAGCCTGACTGTTCATGTGCCAGGGTAACGCTCAGCAACACAACAGGAGCTTCCTCACTGGTGTCACTATTCTACAGGGACATGCAGTTTTTGTGTGCCCTGCTCTGCAACTCAGTAGAGGAGCTGTGGCTGATAACTTGAGCTTTGTGGGTCCTAAAAATCGCAAAAAATAATGAATTAGAGGAAGCATAAGTGGGAAGGCATAGATTATTGCTTTCTAGGCATTGCAAAGCTCACATCAACTGGAAGTTGTTACTGAATGAAAAGTCCTGGTCCATCACCTACAACTTCAGGTTGAACCTTTCTCATTTCAGACAGAGTTGCAAAGTCTGACCCAATTATACACAGCTTATGGTTCCAACCTACATAAAGTTTGTAGAATTCCAGAGATTTAATCAAAAAAAGTCACCAGTGTATATTATCTTGAGCAAATTCACTCACCTTGCCTCAGCATTTCTGTTGTAAATGGCTGTTTTGGCTGCAATTTTCCCAAAATTTTAGACTGAGGTACAGGAAAAAAATCACTCTGATAAAGGTTATAAGTAGCTGAAATTCTATTAGGTGTCTGAAATTCATTCATATGAATAACTGAAAACATGGCCATACAATGATAAGTTTGCCTTAAACTGATAGATTATGCTCCCAGCTCCATTATTATAAACACAGTGGTTTATTATGGAGATAATTGTGGGTTGTTCAAGTGGGGGATGGAGATGTATGTGTGGGAAGTAACAGAATGGAGGTAACTAAGTGAGTGGAGTGTAGGTGAATAGCTGAATGGCTTAACTGTTAATTTCCTTGGGGTTTTTTTACGATTTACATTATTATGCAGAGAAGTGGGATCTAACTCAAAAAACTTTTCTGAGCAGGGAGAAAAAAATCACACATAATGTGTACATAACCATGTGAAATACTGAAACTTGGTATTGCATTATGCAATATCCTTGAAAGTTGCAGCTCGTTGTCAGAAAGGCCCTGCTGGTTTTCATAATCTAGAAAAGTAGCTTTCATGAAGTATATCATTCTTCAAGAAATGAGCAACATTGCCATTTTTCTTCATACCACTGACACAATATTTAGCTCTTTCATTTAAATATAATTGCTCTATTTTTACATTAGTGTTACTAATAAATGCAGATTGCAAGGGATAAGTAAGTTCTCTTATAGTGATGAAGTGATAGTTTATTTTAAAAAGAAAGCCGACACTTACTGCATACTCTAGATTTTAAAATAATTTACCATTGTAATGGTATCTTAGCTGTGGCAGTGGTTTGAAGTTTTTGTGGTTTAGTATTTTTAATACTCTGGTGTAAGCTACTCCAGTCATCCTTGAGAGAATAAAGGTAAGTATTTGAGGATCACAGCTTTCAAGCTTTGTGGAAATGCCCATTTTCCATCTTGAAAGTAATCACATACACAGATAAGGACAATGATACTTTGACAAGTATTTATAAACTGAATCTAGGAAAAAGTGCACTTTTGTGCTAAAACCCCCTCTCCGTTTTTTTTTTTTTATGGCGAAATTCACTGTACCCAGGAATTCCATAGTGCTAGTAAAATGCCCATCTTTAATGGGCATTTCATCCCTCTGGTAATCGTAGCTGCAGCCTTTAGCACTGACATCACTTAAAAACAACTTGTCGTTTTCCAGTTAACATAAAATTTATATTACAAAATTAGAGGGAAAAAAATCCCAAACCCTCTATGACCTTTTTCATTAATGCATGTCAATGTATGTGTATTTATTTTTAAACAGATATAAAATGTGAAGACTTTTTGCTCCAGAATTTACATCCTCTTCTCTACTGTGAAATTCAATCCCTGCCTGCCTGAATGTTGGTCAGTCAAATTTAGTCAGTCTTCATATTGACAACACAGCCTTCACCTTTGAATTCAAACAGCAATTCCTGGGGCAATGGAAGCAAGAATTTGTTCTCATGGCATCTCAGTCAACTACACTCTCCAGATCAGTTAAATCTGGTGCTCGTTTTGGTGCAGAGGCAGAGATTTAATGAGACCAGGCAGAAGAATATTCTACAGCAGCAGCCAGAGGCCCCAAACATCTTTTTGCCCTTGTCATGCAATGCTCTCCAGAATATTCCTTCCTCTGCTTCTCCCTGAGCTCATGAGGACTCAGTGCCATCTGAGGATGGTGGCTGGCACTGGTAATGGGATAAATTAGTTCTTACAGAAGAAGAAATAGACAATTCTGCTAATATCTATGTATGTTCTATGTTCTACTGAAAAACTGAATTGGCTTTAAAGTAATGAAGTAAGATACTTTTTTTTTAATTATTCAGAGTATGTTTTGAATTTTTTCTCTAGCCATGGAAGTAGAAAAATTATTAGATAGGAAAAAACAAGCCAGAAAAAAAAAAGGAAGAAACAAAGGAAATAAACAAAGACGGAAAAGACAAAAACAAGAAGAGAAAATGAGAAAAAGCCAAATTTTCCAAGCAATTCCTAGATTTTAAGAATTAAGGCTGTAAGAAGAATCTAGATGACAACCATCACAAATCTCAGTATCACAAAATCCAATAAAGGTGTAAGAATTCCCAACCTGGATTCATCTGTGTGTGTTCAAACGGCAGCATGTGTTTCACTTTGTTCCTACACTGTGCATAATGTGCAATTTTTGCCTCTTTTACTCTCTATTCTTAGTTTGACACCTTTCAGAAGGACCAAGCAAAAATAAATTTCAACAAATCTAAGAGAAATCTTCTTAACCTGGGAATACATTTCATAATTATTTTTCATTGCTGATTTGATTTATATTTAGTAGCATTCTATGCAACAATTCA
This sequence comes from Sturnus vulgaris, assembly GCF_052056855.1. Classification (NCBI taxonomy): domain Eukaryota; kingdom Metazoa; phylum Chordata; class Aves; order Passeriformes; family Sturnidae; genus Sturnus; species Sturnus vulgaris. Next base: position 20,606,892 of record NC_142249.1, on the reverse strand, counting down.
TAGCAGCAAACCATGCAGCTTTTGGTTGAAGCGCTTACTAAGAGATAGTCTGAAATAACAAAAAATAATATTGTTGTTCCAAATAACACAGTACTGGAGAATGGGAAAATCATATTAACTCGTGAAAGAAGTAACATAGGTGAATGTAACTCTAGATTCTCAAGACACTGTTCAAGGCTCCGAGACACCACATGGCTCAGTCAATGGTTGTGCAGTTCACCAGGACTGGAAAGTTTTTCTACTTGAAAAAATCACACAGTCAGGAGACTCTTTTTGCTGTCTTGTGGGTTTCTTCCCCACCAATATCCAGAAGATTATCTTGATTTCACATAATTGTATCTGAAGGAAAAATGCATTTTCTCAGTCAGTGCAATTTAGAAATGAAACTGTAAGGGTTTCTATTGAAAACAAAAATTAAATCAAGTCAAGTTATATTTTAAAAAATCCGTTTAAAAAGCTGAAATATCAGTATAGTGTTTTGCCCAACAAAACATTTCCTTCAGCCTGAAAATTTAATAAAATACATGGGAAATCATAGGTGTAAAAGTATGTGTGTGCATGTGTAAGTATCTATCTGGCTTTATATAAAATCAGTTACTGCCTCATCAAAAAGTCCTTCAAAGTAAGTCCTTCCTAAATGCTACCAGAGAACAGACGAACCCATACTTTTAAAAAGGAACATTGAAAGAAAAGTAGGAAGGACCAATGTCCTAAAAATTAGCACACATACTCCAGAAATTTGCTTTTTGGGCTTTTTTTGTTGCTGCTATCTAATATGACTGTTAGGAATTTATGCTGGCTAAGCCCTTTTAAAATCAAGATAATTTCAGCAGGTCTTACTGAGTCTGGTACTATTGTGTATTGTCAGTTCAGTTATTTGAAGTCAAAATTCAGTCATATTTATGACTTGTTGTCAGTCTGTTTTGTGTTCATCATGAGATATTGGTGCAATTTTATCTGAGACTAAGATCTAGTCATAAATACTTCATGACTCTGCTATACAGACCAATCCATGGTGCACCCAAGCATGTGCACAGCTGGATACAAATATACATAATGCACAGAGTAAGGAGAAACAATAGAAAGGGACAGATCTAAAAATTAATGCATATTACATAGAGCTGAAATGAAAAAAAAAACCAAAAAAAGCACAAAATATTTTAAAAGGCAATTCAAAATTGTCTTATAGAGAGTGTTCTCAGTGTTATTGTGGAAGTTTGGTGCTCATTTAAAATCATTCACTTTTTTCAGGTTTGTCAGTTCCTCCTGGTTACCACCTTGTGCCTAGGCAATTCCAGCTGCCTCTCTGCTGGAAGCTGGATACCACTGCATTCAGATTTAGAATCATCTGGTCAGTGCCCACTTCCTCACAAAATAGGAATTGCTCATTATTTCTCCTTCCTTCAGTTCAAAATAGTGCTCTGTTGGTCCTAACTTTAAGCACAACTAGGTGTATTCTACCCTCCATTTTAGTCATGAACAGATCTGCTTTTCTTCTTGAATCTTCAGACTAAAAGGGGAGGCTTTCTGCAGGATTATGAAAAATTCCTCTGAAAATTTTTCTCATCTCTAGCTCCGTGTGAGTCACTTCAGAGAACCAGAAAGCAGCTTCAACACCAGACTCGTATTCTTTGAGCAGTAAATACCTTATTTTCTCCCTTAGGCATCATCCTGTAAGTACTTAAACACTCAGCCACGTGAAACTAACCTGTTGGAAAATGATGGATCACACTTAGAACTGGGTCAAGTACAGATTACAGAAACAGAGAAGGGGATCAAATGACACTCAGCTGGTGAAGCTTTGTGGAATCCTACAAGAGGTCAGAACTCAAATGTTTCACTTCTATTGTGTTTTGCTTCCTCTGTTTCAGGAAATCTAAATAAATAACAAGAGAAGCTCACTAGACTTTCTTTAACATTTGGAAAGAGGCATGGCTCCTGAATGCCATTGAAGAATTCTTGCATGAAGGTCAGTGCTTGGAGAATCTGATGGTGAACAGGAGAGAAAAGATTACAGAGTTATCCAAAACTATCCATCATCTGAATAAAGGGAAAGCAGCAGGTATTGATCAGTTCTCTGGAGAAATGTTGAAAGGGGGTGGAAGGTCAAAACATGGAAGTTACACTATCTTGGAAACGAATGAAATCAAGATCAAATGACAAAGGCAGGACAATAGATTCTCACTGTACAATATACACAGCATGAATATTGTAGCACAGCTGCACTGAAATTTCACAAAGTGCACAAACACACAAATGCACCATGGAAATACATTGTATATCAAAAAGATGAGGCATATGAATGCCAAAATATGAAGTAGAACGAGGCAGAGGAAAAAACAGGGAAAATCTTACACAGCCATAAGTTCAAAAACCTGAGATGTTTGCTGCAGATCTGCGATTCCTACCAGTTATTGAACAGAATTTGTCAGACAGCAAAACCTGAATATACAAAATATATTTGAAGCAGATGAGAATTGTAGAAAGAATTGCTGGAAGACAAAGAAACACACTCCTTAAGGCACACATGCTTCTCATTTTACTTCGCAAAAGCTTTTCCCCCATTTGTGAACAGTTGCCAAGTAACTTTTCCTTTGTACCTGAGCTGAAGCTGCTGAGGCTGTGAAGGTTTGGTTCTCACTACCTTTGCTCATCCCAGCACAACACAGGGAAGTGTATCTGCCACTGGCTGTTAGTCAAGTGTGCTCTACCCTGAATGCTACTGTCATAAATTCTGCGCTACCTGGTTCAAGTGGGAACCTGACACTGTGACATCTCGCAAATCAAGGAATTAATCTGGAAAAAAAAGTCCAACTGCAGAACAGAGATAATAAAAAAAATGCTTGAAAAATGGCTTAAAGCAGGCTGGAAAATTTGAGGAAGTATTTTAGAAAAATTATAGAGCATAGGGTTATGCTTAAAACCACATGAAACAGGCTATGCTTATGTTCTTTTTTAATTAATCAAGATCTTAAAGACCACATGTTACTCAAAAGCTGAAAATTTTTATAAGAAATTATTTCTAGAAACATACAGGTAATTCTATGCCTCCAATGTTAACTCATCTGAATTTTATTTCCTTCTATTTTTAAAGGAAAACGAACCATGAAAAATCCCATCTATTCCCATGACTAATGACATTACAAACATCAAGCTTGGTCCAGTCATCTGTATTTTCATTTAAGCCAACAGCATAGGTGAATAAGCATCTGGCAGAGATTCTAGGTTACTCTATATGTTAAATTACTGTTTTACAACTAAACACCTGCTGGGAGAATTGAAACAAATAGGTGAAGCATTTTTTCACTGAACACTCTCTTCAGCGCCATCTCATAGTGACTCTCACCGTGACTCTAATTGGCAAAATAAATCTGATGGGTGAAAACAGAGCCACCTCAAACCAACCTAACATTTTTTCCTTGGTTCAAGTCTCCAGAGCAGGAAAAAAAAAAGCCTGTGCATTTTTGCTCCATGCTAAAATCCAGAGAAGGCCCTTGTCACACAGGCCCAAATACACAAACACTATGCAAAAAGTGTTTGAGTTGCTTTCAGCAGCACAGTAGCATAAACGAGATTTCATGAGCTTTCAAAATATTCTAGACTGATTTTTCACCTTTATGCTGCCTTTATACTTGTATAACTCAATCTGATTCCACGCTTTTACACTAACAAGGTAGAACTAGTACCATGTATCTGCCCACTTCATAAAAGTGTATTTTTATTACTGCCCATAATACAGAGGTGATTGTATTCAATCCTCTCTACTTCAGCCCAAGTGTAAAATTTGTCATTTTTCATTTTGCTGTATTATATCCTACGACATTCAGAAGTATGCTAGGAGTGTGGACCTGTTACTTTGGAAACAATATCAGAGGTATGTTGGAACTTAGAGATGAAAATTAAGATAATGAAAATATTTTTCCAGTATCTTTGGAAAGCATAATAAAATATAAAGAGAACAGCACTCAAATCAGGTAACCTTCTGGCAAAACTTAAATAAAGTTTAACTAAAGCTTCCAAAAACATCTAACCTCTTCTTTTGTCCTTTGCAGAAAGGTGCCCAGCTCAGGTCTACAGACCTTTTTGCCATTAGCTTGTCTACTCCAGTGAGCTACTGCAGAAACTCAGTGGCTAAATTCACTTACACAAACACACACCTTTTCTTTTCACCCCAACTTGAAGCTAAGGGAGTTACCCTTCAAAATCAGAAACAACATGATTTTACCATTCTGCACTTCAAACTTACTCTCCAGAAGCAAAAAGAGAATAAAACACTGTGATCTTGAGTTTCTCTACCTTACTCTTATACAAGGATTAAAAGGATGATTTTTATGAGGCATTTTATAACTAGATTCTGCACATAAAAAAATAAATCAATACATTGATTTTTCCTCACTAACAAAGATAATTTACCAAAACACTGTGTTTATTTCAATTCATTCTGCTGTGTTTCTGCCTGGTGAAGCAATTTGTCAATTTTCAAATGGAAAAAAAGAGAAAAGCTTTCATCATTCCCACTTATTGTCCTTTCTCACCTTTAGCTGTTGACAAGTTCTGTCAATGAAAAAATTGTCAGCCATTCTCTCTCAAATCTGCCTTGCTAAACCCTTGTAATTCTATGCCAGTAGGAAGAATGATACTCTCTACTTTGCCTTGAGTACACAATGCAAATATGACCAGAAAGTACAAATATTCTCATCTACAATATAAGATCATTACACAGAACTGACAACCTACTCTACAAATTCCCATCCAGTGACTGGGATTTAATGAGTGGGGAAAACCTTGCAAAGATTCCTGACTTTGGAATCTCAGAGCACTCTATAGAATTCAGTAAATTCTGCCTCATAAGAAACTTCCAAATTAAATTCTTAGATGAAAGAAAAAAATCACATTTAGGGCAGAACCCTCACCCCTACCTCAACCCAACCCCAAAACTAAGGGCCATATTATGAATCTGCTCTTGCTTCTCATAGAAATTATTTGCACATTTAAATAATTGGACTATTTTGGAAAATAGCTGCATACCAATGGAAGACAAGCTGTTCACAGTACAACTGCAATGACAGCCAAAGTTTCATGCTACTTCCCCTAAAACGTCAGTGAGAAAGATATTGGGTAGCCTGGAATCAGAAGACCAGCACTCTTCCCCAGTCAAAAAATGTTCTGCTAAAAGCAACCTAAAAGGTAATGTAGCCCAGCCACTTTACAAAAACAGGTCTTATGCAAGACACATTGATTAGTTTTGCAGCAAGGTTTTCCTAATGTCTCCAGATATCCTGGAATATAGTCAAGCTGCTTTTAGAATCATATTTTTTAAATAATTCCCAGAATAAACTTTTGCTGAAAAGTATACTAGCTTCCTTTCCTGCTCTCACTCCTAGCTTTTCACTTGTGTTTTCAAACTGCAAGCTTTCTAAAGCAGCAACTGCTTCTAAATATGATTGCATATTAACTTACAGAATCTGCCCTCTTGAAGTTTTCAGATGGTATTATAAAGCAAATAATCCTAGAGAGCTTTATTTTATGTTTGCAGCTCTAGTCAAACTGTCAGTTTTTAATCATATTGAAAACAATCAGCCCTGGTCTCAGCTTTCATTATAACAATATTCAAAACATGAAATATTACTGATTTCTTGCCATATTTTAACATTATTGCAATCCCTCTCGCAAGATACTGTCAAATGATACTGCAAGACTTGGTTTTATCTGAACAAAAAATTCAAGAAAATTAAGAAGGGCTCTTCTTCTTCACTTTTATTTATTTATTTATTGTTAACAGGTGCTTTTGATTCACTAAAAGCTTTCCATCCTCTCATCTTCTAACCATTTTCCTCATCTTTAGGCTTGTTCTCACCTAGAACAGGCTCTTTCAATGTTCTTTCACTACTTCAATCAGGGTGATGGTGGTACTGACTTGGAGTTACTCACCTTCCTTGGCTTGGATGACAGTTAATTTTGTGCTTTTACCCAGAATTTCACCACAGGCACCTCATTTTCTCAATTCATCGTCTGTGAATTTCTTCTTCCAGTGATCATCTCTATCAGATTTTACCTCAAATGTGAATGTAAACAATGACCCCTGAAATAGTGAAAGCACAAAAGGGGGTGAGCATGTACAGTGGTGAAAAAATATTAATTCTGTTTCTTTTATGACATCTTTAACACAACTGAAATGTAAAAGGTCTGGTTATCAACCACAGGCCGGAGCTGGAGAGAAAACATCTCCCTGTGCAGTGATAGCCTGACATTTGCTTCAGGGTCAGGATCCAAAAGTTGCTTTTGTTTTAACGTATCCTTTCAACATTTTCTTTTTCACTCAGAAATATGAGAAATACAAACTAGATAATGTTTTTGCTTCCCAATGAAGTTTTCCTGGACATGTCACTTAAATTTTTTCAGCAGAAAATACTATTGCATTTGTTTTAGTCTGTATTTTTTATTCTTTTGTGCGACCTTTTGCAAAAGCAGTTCCTTCCTTCTTGTCAAGTGCACTTGTGAGATGTTTTTCTTCATTTCTGACACTTTTAAACTATCAAAATTCCACTGGAATATACTTCTTTTTTTGAAGATAGTGCAGATTTGAGTTAGAATGAGGGAAATGAAAAAGGGAGGAAGTAGCAAAAAGAGAGAAAGTAAAGAAACTGTAAATGAAAATTCTGAAATCAGGACTCTTTTCTAAAATAAAAATGTGTACTAGAATTTCCATATGTATTTTACTAGAAATTACTAATTTTAAAAGCCCTATAAAAGTTTCAAATTTTTACTGGAATGGAAATATTCTTCTGTCAGAAATGGCATTTCAGAGCAATAGTTATAACAAATTACAGGAATTCACTTCCAAAATGTCACATTTACTTTTTCAGTCTCTTTTTCCAGGTTTCCTCTTGCCCTCTCCTATGACCTCTTTTCATGCACTTGCTCCCTTCTCTTTAGAAATAACTTTATGTTTCTCATCTCTGTAAGCTTTCAGTAAATGTCTTCCTATATAACACATGTCCTTACCTTGGCGCCATCACCTCTATTTCCTTCTCTTTGTTTTATTCCTTCTTCTGTCTCTTCTGTTTATTCCCTAATTCCCTCAACTCCACACCCATTCTTCACTCAGGTCTCCTCTAACTGTGTTCTCAATAAAAATTCTGGTGTCTGTTCCTATTGGGACTGGCTTTCTTTTGCTACCTGCAATCCACCTCCAAATACTTACACCTTGGGGAGGAGGGGAAAGGGAAAAGAAGTCCTTCTCTCTGTGTTTGCACCTCTGTGATCTCTGCCTGCTCTTTTCCAGATTTGAACTTGCCTAACATGGCAGGCAGGGAGCAAAACACGGAACTGTGTGGCACAAAGACTGCTGGCCCCCCCCGTGTCAGGCACCGGCTGCTTGTGGGGTGCCAGAAGCACAAACTGCTCACACAGTCACGTTCTCCTGCTCCGAAACCAGGACAGAGCCTCCCACAGCCATGAACCTAACGGGGGTGATGTGAGTTGTGTTGTTTCCAGACAGAGATACTTTGCAAAACTCTGTACTTCATCCATGTCCAGGTGATGAGATCAACCTTCACCGCTTCTCACATAGGGTTCCCTTGCAGCAAATCTGAGGTTATACCAACTGATCAGCTAAAAAGTTAATTTCCAAGACCAGGAATAGACTTTTCTGAATTACTAAAGGGAACAAAATGTGGCCTTTTATTTCCATGTTCAGTATGAATGGGAAAGCAGAATGAAATAAGATGTGAGTCTTCCTTTTTCATGGTTTTCCTCCCTGCGGAGAATTTTCATTTTATATTCTATATCAAGTGGTAAGAGAGTCAATCTTGACATCAATGATATCAGGATGGTGACATGGGACCCATCTCAGTCAATGTCTCTAGGTACAGTAAAAATAAAAAGTAATAATCTTGGCAATATCCAAATTTCTAAGAGAATTTTTGGAGATAGTATCACAGAGATTAAATGCTACTTCTAATTTTTTAATCAGTTTCTCACAGACAGCAATGCACAGGTGCCTTGACCTTAAACTTAGGTAATTATTATAATTAAAGAGCTAATACTCCATTCACAAATGTCTGCTGCACTATCTCTATTGTCTAAACCCCATTATTGTGCATGTAGTTCCTTTTCTATTCCTAGTTTCTTTGGAACTCTTCCAAGATTTACTCAGTTATTGTTTAAAGCCTTTCTCAGTATGTTAGTCTGTTGGTGTTTTGTGCTCTGCATCCTATGACTTAGGGATCATTCCAGTTTTGGAGAGATAATTTCTATATTCATTCAAAAACATGACCCATCTCATATTCAGTAAATATACTACTCCTCTAATCAATAATTTCTGTTAACTCCCCAAATAAATCAATCCTTTCTTTATTATGCTGAGTAAATTAGACAAATGAATGTTTTTTAAAACTTGCAGCCTTTGGTGTTGCCTCGGGTCCCAGTCTGTGTCACTTTTCTTTTTTATTTCTTTTTTCAGTGAGCACTACCCATATACTTCAGCTGCATTTTCAGAATTATTTGGTCTAATTCTGTCACCAGAATGAAATCTATGCAAATGAAAGACTTTCTCAGTGTGCCTGTCAAGCCATATTCTTTCCCAACCACAAATTTCTTCCCAAATTATTTTTAAATAGTTGTAGCTGTGGGATGAGAAGGAGGTACACACACTGAAGAGAAATATTTCATTTCAATTTCAGACATTTTAAGAAAAGTAATGTATTGATGAAAAGTAAGCTCTACTTCTCTCCTGCGTTACCCTACAGCCCATATTAAATAGAAGAAGGCTGGTTCAATTCTTTTTTTTGCCTGAGGGGTTTTGAACCATATCTCCTGGAAAAATATTTAACTATCATGTTATAGAGTTTTCATATTCTAGGATAAAGACTCTCTCAATCTGTCCTGCTGGTGCTATTCCACTTGGTTTAATACACTTAAATATTCCGAGGCACAGAGAATATTACTCACTAATATGAGGTTTCCTGTGGAAAATGGGGCTGCAGGGTTCAAGTCTTTACTTCAATAAATAACTAAATATTTTTAAACAAAGCAGAATTTTAACAGGAAAAAATGAAGGAATTTAAACGACAGTGTGACATGCTAAAATCTCCAAGAAGTTCTCCTGGATAGTGACAGCTCCTGAGGAGGAGAGAGAATGGAGCCCAGGCCTTCAAAGATGAAGCACAAAACAAAAAATGGGGATTCACTTATTTAGTGAGACTAGTGTGGACAGCAATTCTTCTCAGTAAAGACACGCTGAGCCACTATAAAGGGATTTTGCTGATAGTTCTGGCACAATAGAACTCGTACTTTAGTTTAAAAAAAACTTGCAGAAATGCTAATCAAACCCTATACTTAATTTTTGGTAATCATAACAATACTAAGATATATATTCTTACAAAAGAATCTTGGGGAAAGGAACTATTTCCTCCAAACAATGTCCTCAGAGGTGAGATTTTTGTAGTTTTCATTCTCATGAAAGATAGTTACCAATGTGGTGATGGCAGGTAGGACAAGAAGTAAAGAGAAAGGGGTTGGGTTATAAATACACAACCACCAAAAGATGTTTTTGAAAAATAAGTATTATTGCTCAACAAATGTGTTGCTGTTCTGTACAACAGGTGAAGGACAGATACCTACTTTGGACATGTAACCTGAAGTTCCATTTCCTGTGATTAAGGTGAAAACACATAATGATGTTTTTATATAACCCATATATGAACAATTTGAAAAATGGCATTCTATATAATTTCTATGGAAAGAAGGAAACAATGCAGGGGTCTACTTTTGCTTCACAGAGATTTAAGGACTTGCTTCAGTCAGACTCTTCACAATGTACCTAATTTAAAAAAAAAAAAACAGTTACGAAAGAGACACATTTATAAAGCTTGCCAAGGAACTCTCAAATTACATGTACTGTTCTATGAGAGAAACAATGTAAGCAACATCAAGTTTATCTGTTAAATTTTTTACTGTCATGTTCCTAAACCTTCCTCCTGCAAAACTCGACCTCCTTTTTTCAAAAGAAATCCTGCATATTTTCTGAAATTATGTGTTCTTTTATTCATAAAGTGTTCATTAATTAAAGCAAGGCAATATTGTCAGCAGAGATGCATCTGTTACTCTTAGTAGTCTCCAGGACAATTCTGTTTTGGTGACGTCTGTTTTACTATTGTCCAAACGGAGCAAATGGCTAAAGACCGAGTTCTTTCTGATGTACACATGTTATATATGCAATTAAGTCTTGCTATAGTAAAGAATCACTGTCAGCAGAGATTATTTTAATGCATGTACAGTATTACTTTAAACTAAGTCTTCACCATCTGTTCATCTTAATTACAAATGCAAACCCAACATATCTTACATTAGCATCAGAAAATGGGGAAATATCAGTGACTGAAATGTCCATATATACTCTTTGTGCAATACTGCATGCATCTGTGCCATTTTTCGTCTCCTCTTCCAAGCAACACAAATTGGAAAGAGGGGGAGGAAAGAAGGGGCTAGAATTATTCCTCACAGATAATTTTCTGGCATGGTTGAATATTTTTCTGGCAAACAAGGATTCATTATGAAACATTTCAATATATTATGCTTTAGAATGATTTCCAAAAGTATGTACTTGCACTTGTACCTCATTCTAGCTCTTTCTGGCTGCCAGATTATCAGGGGAAATGAAAGAAAGAGCCAACACATGCTAATGACATCTAATAAATCACAAAAATTGAGGTAAAAGAATATACAAGGAATATTCTGAATTATACCAAACTAAGATGTAATAAGGAAGCAAAATTTTAAAAATACAGCTCTGTGTTTCTGACATGATTTTTCCTTGTATGGACAAGATAGATTTATAGAAAATAACAAAATAAGTTAGAGTAACAGCCTATCATCTGCTGCAATTTGGTAGCTTGCTAGTAGATATTTGGTCCCACAACTGTGCATCACTATGGGAGCAGAAATGCAACAGTTAAGACTCAGTTAAGTTTCCTGATTTGAAAGTACTTTGCCATCCCGTTGTTGACTCAGTTTTCTGGAAATCTGTTGTACTTTGTGGTACAAAAACATGCATCCTGGCAAGATTATTATCAGACTGAAGGAAAACTCAGGGAAAATTATAAGCTTGTATCTTGCAAAATACTAATATGTGTCAAAAACTTATAAAAAATAAAATAATTTTTAAAAACCCAAGAAAACACCCTGGAAAAGATGTCATCACCCTCACATTTTCTATCTAGTTCTCATGAGCTCTGACGATCAGCTTTTAATATCTTACAACCAAGATGTGTCCAAATCCAAAACTCAGATTTGGCATGTCTATCCTGAGATAATCCACAGACATAAATATACGAGAAACATAAATGATGATATTATTCTCTACTTTGCACATAAGAAAATATGCATAGAGAAGTCTAATTCCAAACTGGACAGACCACATTAGAAGACAATCTTTTTATGTGGAGTCTTATCACTAAATGATAAGCACTTGAAAGAGATGGTTGGCATTATGCCAATAGGAAGGATAATCAAACTCAGAGGCACAGGATGAAGGATTAGTTGATAAATAAACTCAGTATTGGTTTCCATTGTCTAAAACTACAGTGTAAAGAAAAAATTTCTGGAAGTCTCTAATAAATATATTAGTGGAAATAGGTTCAGAGAGATATTTCCCAACAATTTTTTACTTTAAAAGATGTCAAGAAAACACCATAAATCATTAATGCTGGTAATTTGTACTGGGGAAATGTGTATGGCCTTACATTACACCATCTTACATAACAATACCAAATATGAAAATGAAAACTGCTCTATAATAAACAGCATTTTTACTGATTGCACATGATTATGTTAAGCAGCTTCTTCTAACAGTGTCACAGAGGTGATTTAATAGCTTCTATAACTAATCTTCCCAGATGACCTCTCCCCTCAGCTGATGAAGCCTATTCAAAACCTACTGCCCCTTGCTCATTTTACTATCTTTTATTTCTGAACTGTTTTGATCATAAATACTTCTGGTAAAATTCTCCTTTCCTCTGAATTTGGACATCTCAGCTCACCTATGTGAGTGATGTAAAAGGAAACATGTCCTTATCATTGTTCTCATTATTACTATTATTTCCCTGAAACCACCATATCAATAAGTATAAGAAATCACTCATCAGGTATGTGACATCTGTGCAAAGTACTGCAGTTTCCAGCCTCTTTCTACCAGCACTGATCAAACCACGGCTCTGAGAAGGAAATTCACATAGCTCCTGTTTAACACACAATTGGAAAGAAAACCCATCTTCTAAAAATACCTAACTAGAAAAGAATATCTTAAAATGTTACCATTAAATTCCAATAATGCAAAGAAAACTTCCTATGTAAAATCGAACATGCATGCACTGAAAGTACACAGAACACTGTAAATCACAGTCAACTTAAAAAGCCAAGCCAAACCAAAACCTAGAAGGAGTTAAAGAGCAAATCCTATCATTCTAGCTGGAATAGATGAAATTCCAAGTTATGATCAAGGTCAAGGAAGAGGAAGAGGAGCAGGGAATCCCGGCGGTGGCAGAGTCCCTAGGGGGCACTGCGCAATTAATATTGGCGGAGTGGCACTGCCACAAAGACAGGGCTGCTGCCCAAAAACGTGAGCAAGCGTTTTGTTCCCACAGCAGCCTCCTGATTACACTATAAACCCCCACTATTTGTCCTTACAGAATAACGAACTACTTTCTGCCGTAAATATTTTCCTCCAGGATCATTTAATATTCTAGTAAAACGCAGGAATCGCAAAATTTATGTTGTATGGACAACAACCAGACAGAATGAAAGAACAGCAATAAAATGCCCCTGTTTGGGGGATGGGGCGGGTACAAAGAAGATTAAATAAGTGTTAAAGTCGTCTTGATTATAAAGGTAAAGTAAAACTCGAGGTTTTATATTATATATAAATATTTTGTCCATAATAAAAAAAAGAGAGCGCTACTGTTGAGTTTATAAAACAAATTAAATCCTTGATACAATGAGATTTTTCTGATTCAGCTTCAAGGTTGAATGATTTTTCATACAATAGCATAAACTACTCAAATTTGTGGTTTTGTTTCTACATAAAAATGCAAGCATTACAGTGTCTGCCTTATCAAACTATCAAATAAAGAAGCACCTTTATTCTTGAGCTTTAGACTCAGAGCTAGTGATTAGAGCAGGCTCGAAGAATGCAGAGAGATTCCCTGCACTATGCAGAACTGCCAGCCAATAAAGCTGTGCTTTCACAGTTTGAATGATGTAGGTGCTGGGACATGGCCACCTGGTAAGTGAGAAGTTTAACTGGGTGCCTCTATACTGTGTGTATATCTGCAAGTAGGGATGATATTACATTTTTTAACTTGAGAATGTAGGAATCATGGGAATTCTGTCTATCCATATCAAATAGCACTGTACACAGGAAAGGCAGAAGTATGGACCTTTCATACAAATTCCCAGTTACTTTTCCTGATCCCAAATTAGAACTGATAAATAACATTAATGCTTTTTTTTTTACACTAAACTCTTATTTTGGAAACTGAAGGCAAGTAAGGAAATGAGTGCTGTTGGACAAGATTTTGTGTTTCCTTTGCCACTTGTTTGTTGTCATTGAGGACTTATGCCCTTCTCTCATAGTTTTAGCCACAATCTTCCAATTCAGTCCTCTAAGCATGAGGTTCCACAATGAAACGCTGTCCTGCCATGAAGGTTGTCATATTAAAGCCACTTCTAGAAACTTCACATAAATCATCAGCTTTTCATTATCTTGTATTTAGAGCAGTTTTAAAGCAGGCTGGAAAAATCAGAGTTGTAACTCTTAGTGGAAATTCTATTCTTAAAAAGAAGAATTTTTCTTATTAGCAAAAGTTACCCAGTTTCAAGCTTTCCCAAAGAAGGGGCAGAGTAATTAATTGAGATAATAAAAATATTTTTTAAATTTCAAAATAATATCATGCCAAGAAGTTGAATAATTAACAGCTTTAGAGCAAAGAGTCCAGAATCCTTGGAAGCTTAGCTTATGTCTTTTAAAAATTCTTCAAAACCAACAGAAGATATTTTGGTCACCATTAGTCTGTGGTTTTGAGCCAAAATTTGCTTCATTGTTACATATCAAAGTAGTTGCAAGAGATTGAATAAAGACACCATGAGTGTATCTCTGTCTAAAGTTAAAGAAAAAAATAGACAAATATACCAAAGTCAGTCTTCAAAAAGCATTGCCTTCAGCCTGGAGCTGTGAAGGAGCATCAGACACATAGGAGTAAACTTTGTAATTACATAATTCTGCTGATGAGAAAAGTAGAAAATCTTTTGTCTGCAGATTTTATTTCTGATATTCTGGACTCCATTTCATAGTATTCTTTCATCATTGACTACCTTTTTTTGTGCACTGTAAATATAAAATACTTATTTCTATAACTCAAGGCATATTCTTAGTAAAAGATATATCTTTGAAGTCTTTCTATTAATTTAAAATAATAATTTATAAATTAATGACTATAGTTTTGCTGAATATACATTTTGAGAAATGTAATATGGTAATGTTTTTACTTTGTCAGTCAAAATGGGCTAAATGTCACATTATTTCCTATGAATTTCCAATAGATTAAATAATGCTAGTTTCTTCTTACTACATCATATTTAGAGACAATTTCTCTGTAATGCAAGTCCCAAGGATCTGAAGAATTTGATTTTGATGAACATGATGAGTTAATTAAAAGCAACATTCCCTGTCACCTCAGAACAAAAGCTAGTCACAAGTAACCTTGAAACACTATCTATTTCATGGAACTGTGTAAACAAGGAGCTGACAACTTTTACAGGGCAATTGGTAAGATTATATGTTTCTTTCCTAAATTACAGATAAACTGTGATAGTAGGAACACAGTAGGATCCAGGAGCAGGCATTTAGGTTTCACCTAGCCACTTGTCTGGTACCTATTGCTTGTCTGGGAGGTGGTGGCTGTCCAGGTTGTGCTGAGTCTTACAGAGCTAAGAGCTGGGATCTGCTGCCTCTCACAGAGCTTCTCTCACACCACAGCCTTCACTCCCTGCCTGGGATGCCTGTCATTTGTCATGGATCCCTGCTCCCTCTTGGGAGTTGGTGTAATAGGCTGCTGAATGATGGTTTGAATTTGGTAAGTGCTCAAACAACATAAACGTGAAAGTTAAATTAGCATTCTTAAAAAGGCTGAGAAAAATTAAAAAAAGAGCAGATGAGAAACTATGCACACATGTGGTGACCAGCCTGCTTCATTTGCCTTCTGACATTGCTTACTGGTGAAATGTACTCACAAGAACAGCCTATGTATGAAACCAGACAACTCACAGAGCAGTATCCCGGGGTCAAAATTTGAAGGCTCTGCAATGATGGGGAGAAGAATCATAGAATCACTAAGACTGGAAAAGATCTCCAAGACTATGAAGTCCAGCCACTAACATAGAAAGAAACCCTACAATCTCCTCTTGGACTTTAATCCCACTGCTGACACATAATCTGACTAGGGTCATTCCTTGTGAAAAGCAAACACTTTCTCCTTGCTGGCATTTGGGAGCCAGCAATGCTTAATGAACAGTTGCAACATAACATCACAGCAATCCAAAATCCATATCCTCCTTCACCTTAAAGTCTGGAGACTTGATAAAATTCCACTGAGCTGTGAAAGACTGCCAAACAGTATAGACTTTGCTTGATACTACTTCCAACTCCAATTAAGAAAACATCACCAGAAGAAGTCTCAAGAATTCAGCTGATAATTATAAAAATAGGACTAAGAGTATTTGTTTTTTGCATGATAGCAGGCATTCTTGAGGTATTTGAACAATCAAAATCAATGGACTAGAATATAGGAGTAAAATCTTCATAAACTGATGTAAGCTTATTCAACTGATCCTGATTTGAACTTCTGTGATTCCCAGAGCAGCCAGGGGGAGCAAAATGAAGGTTTTGACTAAGTCCTGCTCTGCATTTTGTGTTAATTCACCTTCTCTAAATCTAGTTTTTTATAAGGAAACTGATTTGCTTTATTTTCATTCCCATTTAGTAATACTTCATGCTTGTCTGTTGATTCCAAGTTGGCAATTTTCACTAGACAGTTGCAAAACAAATTGAGAGGTTGAAAGGTCACGGAGATGTTAAGTTCCTCCAGGTTTCAGAACAACCCTAAATCCCACAAGGTCACGTTAAAAAACTAAAACCAAAATCCAACAAACAAACATTTATAGCCATGAAAAAAAGATATTTCATTTATATGAGCTACTGAAATTCCTATTTGAATAAAATAACAAGTTCTAGCTGTGATTGAGGAGGTTCTCTTCTGTCGACAGAGAGGCAGCACAACAAACTTAAGCTTAGACTGCATGACATCTGGCTCCAGGCTCAGTGCAGTTTCTACATGCACTGCTTCCTGTCACAGTAATTAAGTGCATTTTTCCTGATTAACAAAAATCCAAACAAGATAAAGAGCTAATTTGCTTTCTGCTTTGGGTCCCAGTGGATGAAGCCTGTATGTATTTCTTGGGGGTTCATCATTTAGCACTGAGATAAACCCAATGACAATCCTGACATTACTATAAACTGTAATTTTTGGGTGCACCAAGATTTTTGTAATAAGACATTTTATTTAAATTTATACTGAAGTCATTTTAGGCTTGAGGAGATGAAAGGAAGAAGCCAATGTGAACAGAAATATTTTCTTATTTTACCTTGCTATGAAATGGAAGAGGTGCAAATTTTGAGTGTGTGAGTGTGCCAGCAATTCAAACCTGATACCAATTTAGATTTGTATGAGAAACAGAGGGTGAAGCAATAAATACAAAACAAATCTAACTAAGGCCATTTTACTGTTAAAACTATGTGGAATGAAACAAGTGAGCACCCAGCAAAAGCAATGAGTATTTTGTTCTGAGAAATAGACATGGAAATCCTTGCTTATATAAACAATCCTAAATAAAATGACATAATGACTGGCTAACAAATTTAATGGAAAAAATTTAATAAATCATTAAAATAATTACACTGAACTGGTGCGGAATTTAGCATCTCAGCACAAAAATAAAATCTGTATGGGAATGATAAGTCAAACCACTTTATTGAGTACTTGTCAGATTTAGAAACATGGAATATATGCCACAGAAATTCTCCCAAAGTTTTCATAAATTTACATTTAGACCCCGTTCTTTCTACTCAACTACTTTTAAAATTTTCTTTTCAAAACCCTCTGAACTCTAACTGCATAATAGTAATTGCTCCTATATGAGATGACCCCTTGGAATACATTAAGCAGATGATGGCTGAGGCACCACATGATCCCTTTGCAAAATATGGGGTTAGTTTAACAGCATTAAATAAATCTCTTTTCTGAAGCTCTGGGTATGTTTCTAACGTGCAGAGCTTTGTTGTTGTTGTTGTGGGTTTTTTTTGCTTTTCATTTCCTATCCACATAAAATGGAGAAAGTTTGAAGCCAATGTAACGTTGTAATAAAGAGTTTTGACATACCTGGATGGCTCAAACCATGGTCTTCTCAGAGCTCTACAGTACATTCGACATGACCAGCAGCAGGCCAGTGGGTCATGCTGAGAAGGAGCCAACAATTCACAGTGAGTGAGTGAGGAGACTTCTTGGGAGCATTACAAGTAAAAATGGTTACAGTTCATATTAAAACTGTCATAAAAGCCTGGGGTACTCAGCATATATCCCTAAATCTGAAAGGTTATTTTTAATACTCCTGCAGGTCACCTTTAAATAAATTTGCACATCAGTGATTAACTCTGCTAGAGCATATGTTATATGTACCAAAAGTAAAGAAACTAACATGTGCCTTAGACAACATGGTTCATTGCAGCATGAAGCTCATTGTAGTGCTCTCATCATTCTGTTAAAATTCTGGTCAGCTTTTCCCAATCAGATACTGGGAAGTAATGAGGTTCTCCAACACCATGGGCAAAGTGGCAGTAAATTAGTGGCTTATGGATAAATATGTGCTCATCAACACCCTGGTGCTAACATTATAGAGATATAAACAAGTATTCACCTAGCATATTAACCCTTTATCACAGTTGTCTCTTTTTGTGTGTGTGCTTATAAAGTCTGGGAACAACCCTGTTAAGTATAGAACCAGTAGACAGCATTTTAATTTCTTTTCTGTCAGACTCTGGCAGCGTGCCATTTCTAGAAGTTCTGGCTGCTAGATCTCCTGGAATGGGTCTTCTCTCTGCAGACAGCTGAACAGGCTATCAAATGCAATGAAGATTTTGTTGATAGATTTTCATTTCAGCTCCTTTTCTGGGGTAAAACAAGTTCACCCCAAAATTATGAGACTATTTTTTCCAGGCACTCTATGCTATCATTTTACTCTGCTCTCCTTGGCATACACTCTAATTCTGTGTATCCTCCATTGATTATGAATATTCTCCTAGTCTTTATTATGGCATGCAACCATAAGGTGGTAGCATCTGAACAGAAAAAAAGATAAACAATCTCATTACAAAGAAGAAACTTCAATAAGTATGCTTCTTCAAATAAAACAGAAGACAGAATTCTTCTCATGACTCTAGTGATTTTGTTTTTATCCTCTTTTATATTATATTGAAATTATGTTCATTCAGATCAGGAACAGAGTAAAAAAAAAACCACTCTGTAATAAACAATTTATCTGTAAAAGATAGAGTCTCAGTATAATAACATCCCTTTCATCTTCCTAGTACTTAGAGTATAATATGCCATGAAACAGGGCAGATACCTGTCTTACTCATACTGAGAATAATACCTCCAAGAACCTTCTGTAGCATGGATGAAAATTTTCTTAAAATGTTCAGTATCTTTTTCCTCCATACATTTAACTAAAGAAATACAGGATGATTTCACAGAGCCATACAAGGACCAAGGAAATAAGAAGCTCTTTATCACTGGGGAGGTGAAAGTGCTCCCTGCAAAAACATTTGAATTCAAACACCATTTTTCCTTATAGATGATACTGTCAATCTCTCATTAGAAACAAATATTTCAGTCCGTGATATGCATTCTTGGGTCACCAACAGATGAATATTTACTTTCCACAGCACCTATATTTAATGGACAATTAATGTCCTGCTGTGAAAGGAGTTACATAATGAGGTTGTTTGTTTGCCTTGGAAACAGAGAAACCTTCCCCTTACCCGTTCTTTCTATGATTTTCATCTTCATTATAATCCCATTTTATTTACCTCTGGCACATCTCTTTCTCTTTAGGATAGCCTGACTCTATCCTCCTGGAATCCCAGCTTTTGTTAGAAAAATTTTTTTTCTGGATTGCCTCTTTTGCTCTGTAATATTCGTAGCTTCACTCCCAGCATAGGTTATCCAGGTTATCCTGACACACTAAATACCAAAGGACTGCACCAGCACTTTGAAAAGCACAACAGACTTGAGGCTGAAACACTTCCCATTGTTTCTGATGTGTTGTTCACCTCGACCCTTTAGTATACCCTTCATTAACTACTGTCTCTTTGATACTCCAACTCTCCATTCTATCATTGGTTGTTATCAGTCAACAAATATTGGCCTTGTTAAAGGCAGTGAAAATGTTCCTCTTCACTTCAGGATTTCACCCAGAGTGCCAGTTCCAGCACGGTTTCCTGAAGGATGTTGCATTAATTTTTAGGAATTGGCAGATTAGAGTCTCTCTGCTGCAAAGTGCTAATACAAATGCATTCACTGGGGCTTTTACAGCAGGGAATCACCCTGACACTTAAGACTAAATTCAACAAGCATGTTAGTAAGTATTTGGTGTGTAGGTGGCTCATATAACCATACTTCCCCTACTGTTGTCATATTTATGTACAATTTGATTCAATAAAATTTATCTGATTTTATGTCTAGCAGATACTGTTATTGGGAAAATTTATTTGGAAATTTTCCATGATTGGGGTATTTCTTGCTAAAATGATCCTTTTTTGCAGTGACTTTTTGGTATGAGATTCAAAAACTGCTCTCTTCCTTGCTTCTAAACAGATGCTAAATAAGTGGCCCTCAGGAACTATGGGTAAAATTCCTACCTCAATCCAAAGATTAATATTTCCAAATGCATTGAAAAAAGGAATCTGTCTTTAAATCCTAGGGATTACATACAAAGATCAGAAACTGTTAAAGAATAGGAAAACAAATTACGCTCTCAGCAGCACAGTTGTTCCAGCAATACCTCTTATGACCAGAAAGACTTTTACTATGCTTTTTTAACATTGATTTTCCTCACCAACACTCTTTCAGGCTTCCCAAATTGCTGCTGTCTCCCACACACCTGCTGATGGTCTCACACTACTGCTCACTTGTTGCCAGCTTGATCCACAGTACTAAAAATGTTCTCACTCACATAGAAAGTTACAGCTGAATTTGTTAAAAGCTAACCCAGATAGGAAGGCTAAACAAAAAGAAAGCTAGCTTGGAAAAAAAAAATTAACACTAGGTTTACTGAGTTGCCAAATCTTATGGTTTCTTTCAATAATTTTTTTGAGGGAAAGTATGTTCAGAATTGTTAGATGTTCTTTGTTTTCCCTTATTTTTTTATCTCTATCCTCACTTTCTGCCTGCATGCAGGAAGCAGTACAGGGACTGTGGTGAGAGTACTTTTTCAAGAAAGACCCTGCCAAACTTTGTGGGCATGAGGCAGCAGAAGGAAATAGAAGGACCATTCATATTTGAAAAGACAACCACCTTGGTAACATTTGAACGTGGACTTGAGAAGGATGGGGAAGGAAGCCATCATCTCCAATGGGAGTCACTTGGACTTCCCAGCACTCTGCATGTTCTTCCCTCCCCGCAGTCTGCTCTGTGCATAAGCTTCTGGTAATTTACAAAACTGGGAGGAGAGGACATCTCGGGGTCCTAAGGTTGTACTTGAGTTTGTTGGCTAAACAAACACACACATAAACCAAAACAAAGGAATAGGGAAAAAGCAGGAAAAGAATAAAGCAGCTGCCAGTCTTAACCCAGACCCCAAATTTTTTCATTTGCTACTTCAGACCCCATGTATTAGATGTCTCCTTCCCAGACTATAGCAGAGTGGAGTGATACTATGTAAGCTTTACCCCTGAGCTGCCTTCAGTAAGAAAACAACCTGGTTATGTGGGAACCAGATGTCTGTATTTACCTGGCTTTTTCAAGTGTGCAGGGACCACAGATCTGCCACATTTAGATTGTTTCTGGTACTTGAATCAGCTTATTCAAGGTTCACACCACAGGCAGTGTTTAAATACTTAGAATAAACACATTTGGGAGAACTACTATTTGTAGGAGCTGTTCACATTCAGTTTCAGAGAAGTCTGGAACACAAAACTATTTTCTTAATCATGTGGCAGCTTGTCATAGGTGTGAAATTTTGAGCTTTCAAAAAATGTTTATTGTAACATGTCAGTATTTTACCCTCCACATCACTGCAAGGTAATCCATCACATTCATACTCTTGCCTGGACTAGAGGCATTACTCTAACATTCTGAAAATTTGGTTTTACCTTCTCATTTCTACTACTCTTCCCTCCAAGGAGAAGTGCCTTGGAATACCACAAGAAGCAAGACATGTGAGTTCTACTAGTAGATCTAGCAAACCTATTTAGTAAATACTAAACTTCCAGCTAGAAACTTTACACAACAGAAATCTAGGAATAAATCATGGCTGTTATGCAATGCATTACAGTTTTAAAAATAATAATTACAAACAACAGCAACTTTTCCAGGTGTTTCAGAACAATTGGGAATTGACTGAATCCAGTGTAATTGTATACAAAACATGGTCAAATATATTCTCTTGGTATCTTTACCCTCCAGATTTTGTAAGGTAATTTTCAGGAGAGTTGTACCTTGAGATTTTATAAGCACTTCTATCCTGATAATTACAGCACTCTAAATATATTATGGCTAAGCTCCTTGCTGACTGAGAATGCTGCATTCTCTTTCTGGTGGCCAGTGGACTACCATGAGAAAATGATATGTCAGAATTTAGATGCTCAGGCATAGTAATTACTCTGAGTATTGACATAGCCTATACATGAGTATTTGGTAAACTCTCTACTGAGTTAGATTAGCAGTGTTAAAAAAACAAGTGTTACATAAATTGTACAAGAGTCTATAATGTTTAATAAAGAGGAAGATCAATTTATAAATACAAGAACTATATAGAAAGACCTGTACTACCTGGAATATACATATCAAATGTCTAAAATTAAAAACATATTGAATCTAGTCAGTGTGGGTAGAAAGTTCTGGGTAATTTTCTGATGCAGACAGATTGCACCTTATATGAGTGAGATGATAGATTTCACTACACTGTAACTGCAGCTCCTGTGTTGCAAAAGGATATTTATGGTCCTGCTCTCTCTATGGTGGTTAGAGCATCCATCTCTGGGGAGCAGTCAGTAAACAGAGAAAACTCCCTGAAATTAAAAAAATAGTGTGTGTATAGGAAAGGATAATTATTTCTTTTAAAATATACCCACATAGATATTTTAATAACACTGAAGCTCAGAAATTGAAAGCACAAGTCGAAAAGGTTTTCACAGCCAAAGCACACAGCGTTAAATATCTTATTCACTGCCTGTCTCACTCGATGGAGATCATAATTACTATCAAGTTAGTATGAAGCCTGCCAAATGTGCCTGACTTCAGGGCAGCATGCTCCTTTGCAGCCATTTTCTTTTCAGAATGACTAATAATCTGTATATGATTAATCAAATTGGGATCGTTCAAAGTATGAATGTTGTTTATAAAAAAATAAAAATATGTTAGACAGCACCTTAGTGGAGTATCAAGCAAAAACGGACTATGGAGCTGTTAAATTTCTTAAGGAGAGTGACATATTGATCCCCTATCTTGGATCAATTCAACTATAATTCTATTATTAACATCTTTATGGTATTTTTAACAGTCACCTAAAAACAAGAGAACTCTAAAAAATTACCTGAGGATGGCTTTTTTCCCCTTGGTGTGGCTCAGATAGGACTGGGCAAAACACAAAATCCCTCATTTTCAGAGTATTCATTCCTGTGTGAAAGAAAAAAATAATACCTATAAACCAGAAAGCTTAAAAAACACAGCTAGACAGAAATTTCTAAGACTCATACACTTTTCTAGAAATTACACTTTGTATCAGTCAACATTTCCAAATAGCATCATATTACAGAACATTTGTAATTAACTTAATTACAAAATATATTGTAATATGCAAAATATAGGCTGTATCAGAACAGTGATTCTTAACAGTTAGAACAAGCAGTATGTGAAGCTATTTGAGATACATTTCTCAATTCTACTGCAAAACAAACTACTGCTGACAAGTTTAAATACAGTACAGAGAACGTTTCAGAAGCTGGAAATATGGTTACAATAAATGAATAAATGCTTAAACACTTTAAAAAAAATCTATATATTTCCAGGTATTAAAAGATACTAAAACTACACAAATAAAAGTTGCTGCTTAGGAAAGAACTTAATGTAGGGCAATAAACCATGCTAAACATATTTCTGAGCGACCAGTGAAATATAAGCATAAAAAGAGACTAACAGCTCCTCGTAGGCAGGCACAAGGTCTGTCTGCTACCGAAGCTAGAAGGACTCCTTCCTTTCTACTTAATCAGCTCTCTTAATTTCAGCTGAAATTAGCAGGTGAAAAGAAGTTAACCTGAGCTTCTTGTTCAAGGCTATGGATGAATAGTTGAAACACCAACTGAATCTGCCCACTTTAGCACTGTCCCCACAGCCAAGACACCACTGTCTCAACTCTCACAGCCAACACTGAATCTCATTATTAGCAGCTCCCTTACAGGAAAACAGTGCCCGTCACTAATTATAAAGGGTCATGGTCTTACTTTAGTATTAAGTCTATAATATCATTTTGATACTTTATCTCAAAAAAACTATGGTTTAATTTAGCAAGATATGTTACAACTGTTGGGATGTGCAAAGTTTGCATCTGTAATTACCCGTGATCACACACCTGGGCAGCCATACTGGGACAGAGAAAGGATTCAATCAGACTAGGAGATAATCAGCAGTCACCTGATGAGAATAAAACCAACACAAAAACATATGGTATTTCCCCCCTAATTCTCTCATAGTTTCTGAATATTTTTGGCTCGGGAGATTTTCTGAGTGGGTTGTGCTTTATCTATGCACATAAGGTAGCACCCTTCCAGTTATAAACTCTGGTCTCCCCTTGATTGCATGAAAACCTGTGTTCATCAAAGCCTTTGGAAAGGAGTTGCAAAAGTCCTTTATCCACTGCATGAAGTCTCTCTTGTTTTAAACTCTCTCCAACTCCTTTCACATGTTCTTGCACTGTAAGAGCCAGCAGTGAGTCTGCACATACCTTCTTGCTAGCAGCTGTGGTTTTCTAGATCTCTAATACAGCTGCTCATGTTGCCTCCTTTTAGTGCTATCTGGTTAAGTCATCTTGGCTGCTCTTCTCTGGACTTCTTCCAGTTCTAAAACATCATTTTTGCAATGACATGCCTAGAGCTGCACCTGATTTTCAACGTCCTGGTGCATCATGGTGTTATACATTGGGATAATTACGTTTTCTGTTTGTTCTCTGTTCTCTGATAACTTCTAACTATTGATTTATTTTTTTTAAATACTGCCAAGCACTGAGATGATCTTTTCATGGAACTATTTATCATAACCCCCATATGTCACTCTTCAGTGGTAATCATCAGTTCAGAGCTCATCATCTTCTGTATGAAAAAGACGTTTTTCCCCAGTGTACATGTACTTTACATTTATCTACTCTAAATTTCATCTGTAATTTTATTACCCAATCACTTTGGCAATTTTTCACAACTGATCCTCATCACTATTACCTGGAAGAACTTCACATAATCACCAAACTTCTCAACTATTTTTAAATAGCATGGATCTCCCTTTTGGTACTGTTAATCCTTCCTCAGACCTATGATGATGTCCCCACTCTCTCCTTAAGAAAAAAAAGTTTCTATGTGGGATTAGCACCAGTTTTACTCACAGCACGTATCAGTACAAAAATGCATGGCCATTTTGACATTTTATGTGCTGGTCATCATCTATTTCTGCTAAAATGATCAAAGAAGGTTCAGAGAAAATTCTGTTCCCTGAACCTGATTAGCCTTTAAACTCATTTGGCTAGTTTGATTAGTTTTATTTTTAGTCTTTAGCATGCAGCCCTTCTTACCTTCATTTAGACACAGCTTTGGTTTTCAGAATGATCTTTCTTATTTCTAATAGCTTTTTTCCTTTGCTGATTAGCCATGCCAGGCTCTTTTCACCCTTTCTGAAGTCTTTCCCAAAGGATGAGGCATGCTCTACTGCTGTGTCCCTACTTCAGAGATGTTCTTACTGCCTGGAAGAATTTAATTCTTTTAGTGGCCCATTTTAGCGGGCTTCCCTGTTTTCACAGAGTTGTTCTTTTTGAAGTTCAGCATACTTGTGGTGGATTTTTTGGCCTTTGTTATTCCTGTGGGGAGACTGAAATGAAGTACATTACGGTCACTGTCACAGAGCAGCGATTCCATTGTGAGATTCTGAACCAAATCCTGCACATCACTCAGGACACAAACAAGCTGTCACTCAGTGAGGTCTGGTTGTTTGGGAGCTGATCTCAGGCCCCTGCTCTGCTTTGCTGCTCCGTCAGCTCGGTCACAGGTGCATGGCTCTCTTGGAGGATTTGCACGTGGGTCTGGCAAAAATGGGATTAAGGGAACTGAATTGTTGTTTCCTTTAATAGTTTATGCATTTAACAAATATAGCACAGACACAAGCTTTCAGAAAAGTGACTGTGGAGGTAATTGCTACGTGCACATCCTAACAGACACATTTTGCCAGTCTTTGGAATTCATTTCTTGAAAATGGAATCCCCTGACCCTGAGCACAGGTGCCAGGCAGTGGCAACCAAGATTTGGCACAAGGCATGAAAAAAATGCTATGCAACTGCCACAAAGGTTATTTGAGCTGGCAGACAAAACACAGCCAACACATCCTCACCAAAATTCTGAAACTAAGAATTCGTGAAACAATTTTAACACAAAATGAAGTTAATTCCAAAAAAAAAAAAAAAAGACCCCTCAGGCAGAGTTCTGCTCCTGTCTGTTCATCTTTCATGAAAGACAGAACTCTGAAGTTCACCAGATGCTTCCATCTCTCCCTTTTGTGTGTGGCTGGTTTCCAGGCTCTGTCAAGAATAGTAGCATCATAAATCCTTACAACACAAAGGCAAACAAATAATCTTGCAGTTGTGTGAAGGTTTGAAGACCTCTGTGTACTCATTCACTGTACTCCTTAGAGAGTCAAAGGACTTTTGAGGACACCTAGGGTGTCTTACACGATTATTGTTTTACAATACAGCACTTATTTGCTTATGTGGGCTCCAATTGCCATGCTTTGGCAATGGGTCTAACTGAAGGTTTCCTTATGTACTCTGTCCCCTCAGCACTTTTTACCTGGTACTTACAACTGTTTAGTTCCTTGTTTGCTCTGTGCAAGACAGAGTACCATCTGTCTGATGTGCACTACAGTAACAAAACCTTAGGATGTTCATTCTCCTTAAATTAAGAGCTTGAGAGTTACTGTGAGCAAAAACATTTTGTTAAAATATGGCATTTAGTGTACCTACCCGAAGATGCTGATTTACTGAAAAACTTCCAGCAGTGGGATTCATGCATGTGACACACTGACAATTGTGGATTTCTTTTAACATCAGTTTCTGTCTGTCATACCTATGCAGTTACAAAATAACAAAGGGATAATAAACTGCAATTGTATATTCACAGTTTGAGATTTCTATTGACAGATCTTCACACTGAATGCTTCTACAAGAAAGTGTGATTATATAGCTCTCTGTTAAAAGAGCTGAAAATCTATCCTTTGTTACAACTCTCTTACACACCATTGCTATCATTTGGAATATTTTAAGGGATGTGTCAAAGTTGACAGGTCCGAATTTGGCCTCCTCTCACCAAATTATATTTGTAGATTTGGAATATCTTCCATGTAGGAAAAAATTCCAGAAGTCACCTCCAAGACAAAGGCTAACTCCTCTGTCTAACTGCAGGTCAGCCAATAAGCCAGCAACAATCTCCTTTTCAGTCCCACAAAATGTGGGTTTATGTTCAAGACTATCCCTCCTCTTCTAGCCTATGTATTAAGCTGATTCTGGGCTGAAAAATCACTCTGCTTCCTTGTGTGCCTATGGGATAGACGGTTTTATTAGTTCAGCTTGTCGCCTCTAACTTTCCACGGCACCCTTGAAAGCTCTATTTTCATTACCACCACATGAGTGCTCTATCAGAGCTTTACTTGCAACTTAAAGAGTAATCTTCTGGCTTCTCTTCTGTTGCATATCATGTTGCACAGGATTACCAATGACAGGTAGTTAACTTCTTGGATCATTGTTTTTTAGCCTGCAAATTAGCCCAATAAAATTTTCTCAATATATGAGAAAGCCAGGTGGTTCTTTTTGTCTGAAGGAATTCTGAATGTGTAGAAAAGGGGGAGGAGAGGAGAGGAGAGGAGAGGAGAGGAGAGGAGAGGAGAGGAGAGGAGAGGAGAGGAGAGGAGAGGAGAGGAGAGGAGAGGAGAGGAGAGGAGAGGAGAGGAGAGGAGAGGAGAGGAGAGGAGAGGAGAGGAGAGGAGAGGAGAGGAGAGGAGAGGAGAGGAGAGGAGAGGGATAGATGTTTGATACATATATAATTAAATTATGTCTGTTGGATTTTGCCTCACTGAAAATCCAAAAGGATTCCAGGAATGAACATTTGTGTTGGTAAAAAATTACTTAGAGATATTAAAATTTTTACTGGAATAGCATAGGACTGCAAATCTGGCTGTTGTGATTGTAATTGACAATAGAAAAAGTATAATTTTAGGTCAGAAAAATCTGTAAATTCCTTACCTATTTTAGGAAAAAAAAACCCAAAACAAAAAAAGAGAAGATAATGTAAATTCATGGAGTTGGAATGCTTGTCTTCTCGTCACATTAACAATCCAGTAGAAATACAAAAAAGATTAATTTCAATGCATATGCCTAATGTAGGCCGTTAAGTTATAATCTTTCCTGGTCTAGATTTATTAGATGGCTGTATACAGAATACTAACGTTTGTATCCAAGCATCCTAAAGTATTTACTCTAAATTCCTACCCTGTCTTAGCCACTTTTCCTGCAGACACATATGTGTATTTTAAAGTGAAATAACCGCAAAGGACAAAGGGCATCTTCCTTGATCCTATCTGCTCTATCCTTTTGGAAATTTACCAGGCTACACTGGTGATTTGGAGTTCCTGGATATAATATGCTTCAAAGCCTTTCAAGCAAAAAGGCAACAAATCCAGAAGCACACATTAGTAGACTATTGGGCTTCTGGGGAAAAAAGAAAGGCACTATCTCATTTTGCCCTGTCATTCAGCCAGCTCCAAATTATTTGTCACAACCAAAATTATAGCAAAACAATAAAACAAAATACTATATTGTAGGTAACCAAATAGAGCATGTATTCCCTCTAAACCAGACTGGAAATACATTGCTTGATTTGACAACAGCACAGTTATAAAAAATCAGGAACAATATCTGAAAATATATTTTCCATCCATTGCTTGTTTCTTTTGCTCACCATGCAGTAGTTTTGTGTCTTGGCTGTGCTAGTTACTACCTAGCACTTCTTTGAACCTTTCAGCACATCAGGGAGGCTCTTTAAAGCAAAGCTTTAAGTAGAACTTATATGTTAAAAAAATATTTTTCCCAAACTGCAGGAAAAAGTCAACATGAATCAATTTTTTTGTGCTTTTAATGTACCAGTGTCTGTCTAAGTTAAATTTTCTTCAGGTTTTCTTTCTTTGTCTCCAACAACTCTATTTTGTAGTGCCCAATGAAACTGCAAAATAAGCTGGAACTCTTGGGAACTCATTTTCCTCTGCGCCCGTATCTAGGACTGTGCATTTAAACTCCAGTAGTAGCTTTTTCCTCAGATATGCTGGTCACTATTTGGACATACAAGAATGCATAAGCACCTCTATAAGTGACCAGAGAACATTTCTCTAGAAGATTTCACTTGTTTACTTTGGCAAATATGGAAACATCTCCATTGTATCCTGGTGGAGATTCTCCTTTTGTACATTTGTCTTCCTCTTCCAAAAGACAAGTATGAGTCACCTTCACAACTTTGTCACTCTGTCCATATCAGGTGGGAACTCTCCATGGACTACGAAGAAAGACCATAATGGAAATATCCACAGATAGCAACAGGGAAGCAATAGAAACCTTACAAGACTCTAAGGTTATATTAGTTTTCCCACACATTCCTTTTATGCTGAAATTTTCTAGTGAAGTTTCCTTGTAAAAAAATTTCCACTGGCAGATATGAGGTGAGGAATTGGACACCTCAGAGCTGGTGAACAAGCTAAAGCTCCCACAGTCTACCTCCAACTTTAAAGGAATCAATGGCTTTTATGGAGACCTTTTCCAAATTTCTTCTCCCATTCTGCAGTCCAGGGAAAAGACACATGTCCCATGACTGCTTTTCTCTGAAATATCAGGTATTCAGTCTTTCAGTGAATGCTGCAGTCTGATTCAAAGTTGGGTTCTTATGGTAATAAACATCCAAAGCAAATAACAAAAGTGGAGGCAAACATTACAATATGATTATCTTAAAAAAATAGCATCAACTGAAAACTATTAAAACTTTTACTATCTCTACAGTCAAGGCATTGCTGGATTAGAGAATGAAAGTAAATGGAAGAACAAGCATTAGTATCAGGAATAATAAGATCATCAATAAAATTAATAACCTTTAGCAGCTCAAAGGAGCACAAGTTCTCTGTTTTCACTTCCAAGTGCTTTTGAGAAAACACAGCCAACAGAATAGATGCTGTTATATTAAATGCTAAAGCCTTGCCTCAGGCCTAGAAGTATCCAAGCAGATATTTCACTTTAAGCACCAGTCCTCACGGGAGACAATCCATGGGATCTACCTGACCCAAACTTGTCCAATACCAACTACTTCAGGGCCTAAATGTTATGGGTTTTTTAGTATTAATTTGAAATGCTTCTCCTCCTCCAGATCAAGATGAACTATACAATTGACTGAAATCATATGTAATGTTACTCATTATTCATCTGTAATATTAATCTCATTATAATAATCAGAAGAGGTTATCACAGACCAAATTTAAAATACATCTACAGAACTTTAGTATATTTATAGTTTCCATTGTTTCAAACCCTGGAAAAACCAAATATTCATTTTGCATGTTTGGCACAACCTCACTTTATTGCTATGTCTTTAAGTGCATTTAAAGAAGAGATGCCATTAAAATACTGAAAAGGAAATCTCCTTTTCTTTTTTTCACAGTGCTGAACTGTGCAATACAACAAGTGGGAGAATAAGTTTCACCATTATGATGTAGAAGCAAAGTGGTTGAAAGTCTAACTCCAGCCAGAAAACATCCTGTAACTTTTTGCCTTTTCTGCCATGTTTGCTTCAAATCATTTCTCACTGGTAACAGGGAGGATGCCAAGCCACGACTTGAAGATTCTGGGAGCTACCTGTTTCTTTGCCATTGACACTCACTCTCTTTGCCCACTACCTTTTCACTTGTTTATGGTTAATTCATTGCTCCAGCAAATCCTGTCCAGGAATCTCTGAAATTAATTTTACCTGACTCAACCACACAGAACTGAAGGATGTACAGAAATAATAGCTATTATTTTTGAGTTTGTCTTTAGTATAAAGGCAGCAAAAACAAACCTGTATATCACAGTATTCCCTGTTCATGTCCAACAATTCAAAACTGAATAACCAGTGTGCAAAAATCCCTGTAATTGCAATTATCCTTCCCTTCCTCTTGAAATGTAGGTTATAAAACTAATAGTTTATATCAGAAAAATAGTCATTTAACTTTTCACATTGATGACAATGAGTGATAGCTATACTGCATTAAATTAGTGTTTTGTTCTTCTAAAAAACATGTCTAGAGTTGATCAGGGATAGATAAAAAGGATGACAAAAATTCTATCAGAATTGACAGGATTTCTATTGAAGAGTTACCATTCATCATTGATTGAGCTTATTGAGTTATTCAGAGGCTGGGCATGCGTTATAGGGATTCTAATCCTTCCTTTGTTCCATAGTTCTACTCAAAAGAGACCTCACTGATTCTACTAGAGCAGAAGTGGTGCAAAAAAGAGTTGTGTGAAAGAACCAGGCCCATTGAAGCACAAGGGTTGTTACAGCTACAGACAGTGAAGCACAGGAGATGTCATGTAGTAACTGCAAGGGACTTGTTCCATTGCATATTTTCCTGATAGTTTGATAACCTGAGCAGACAGAACAACCTATTTCCCAACTTCAGCCTTTCTAACCAACGTAAGTGGTTTCCCTTTCTCCAGAGAGACAGCTAGAAAATATTGCAAGAAAGCTGTCTTAGCAATAAGAATGAAGACAACCTATTTGCAAAGACAAGCTGTAGAAATACCTCTACACTAGTAGCAATAGAAATACTACATAAAACTGTTAGGAGAGTTCACACACTAAAATCAATCACTATACTTGTGCGTTTTTAATATACTAAGTTAATGTGATGAAGAGTCACTTAACAGACCAAGTCAAAAAGTGGAAATAAACAGCACTCAAAAATATACAGACTTGAAACTGATCTTAATTTTGTGGTAATACAGAAGGATTATTAATACTGCAAAACTAAAATGCAAACATGTATTTCAGTAGGATTACATTGTATAGCATTTGTAACTCAGTGTAGCAGAATAGTGCATTCTCCTGTCACTGAAAAGGTAGTGAAACGCAATATTAGAATTATTGTGGTATCTATATGCACATTTTCTAATATGAATGGTGTGTCATAAACATAACTCATTCTATTACCGCATGATTATGTTGAAATAATATAACAGGTCATAAATGAAGAGAAATTATGCTGAATTGCTTGCTCTATTGAAATACTCTTCAAGAAGATCAGAATTAAAATAGGGACACTTAGTAAATACTGCAGCAACGGTTTTATTCTTTGAAAAGTGTCAATTGTATGTGAAAATGAAACTGCAGATACACTTCAATATTTATCACGCCAGGTATTTCATTCACATTGTAGAAAATAGCCATATCAATGGCAGAAATGAGGTATAAAGTTAGCTTCCGTAGTGGATAAGCTGGCAGGGAAAGAAAAAAATTGCTGTCTATAAATCTCCAAATGAAAAATACAATATAGGTCTTCATAATGCCTTATCATTGAGATGAAACTATGAACTGGAGGAGCCAGACAGAAAAATGAATATGTTTAATGGGCTCTTTGTACTGGAAAACACACCACATAATTCAGACACATTACAGTTTTCTGGCTGTTTACATAAAACATGTTAAGGTAAACTGTGAGTAAAATAGTTGTGGATGAGTAAGCAGAATTGTCTCAAGATTAAAACAGATTCTGAAAAGCAGGGTCAATTAGTTCATTTCTTGTTCTTGCCAGTAGCAGATAGTTATTTCTTGGGCAAGTCATTTAATTCAGTTTTATCTCCTTGATCTCTATAACAGTTTTGCTGCTATTAGGTCCCTCACTGGGATGTAATGTGGTTTAATAGTCTTAACATTGAGGTCCTTGGGTGTAGGGTTCTGTATAAACACAACTATTTCATTTTGACAGATGGCAGCACCTTTGAGCTTAGGCTGCAACTCACTTCCACTTACAAATTACTTTTCTTTATAGTGCTGGATTGTTAAGTGGCCTGGCTTAAAAATGGCTACATTGCTGGGTTTTTTTCCTGAATGTATGCAGCACTGCATTTTTAATTTTTTTTATTAATCTAATTGATAAAGGAAGAAAAATGAGGACTACAGTAAGGAAGTAAAGTGCTAGAGAGTCTGCTTGCAACACGCAATTGAGTGAGATGCAGAATTAGCACTACCTAAGCTCATTACAGATCTAGGACAACCCAGCTAACCAGTATTGTTATCCAGTCTTCAAAGTGTTGTTCTGAAGCCTCACTGGGCACTCTAAGGATTCACTGTTTCATACCAGTTCAGCTGGTACTGCCTTGAGGAATCAAACTACGTACCATGGCATGGGCTTGCCCAGTGCAAACTAGTCTGGAAAACACTAGAACCAAACCTTTAAATAACCAGTCCACTTCTGAAAGTGAAAGAAATTGGTTGGAAATTTTCTCTACCAAAAGCTACAAAATATAGATACTCACTTTGCAGATGAGACAACACAGAAATAAAAAGAAAATTTGACAGAGGCCCTCTACCATGATCTTCTTTGCACACCTTAGAGAGGAAAATTAGCCTCTCGTATGATGAAATCAGTCTGATATCACCAAACAGAAAGTATCTGAAAGATGTTTTAAACTATCAAATTATTAAACTAAAGCAAGTGAAAGGTGCTAAAATATGACAATACCTCATGTGCAAAACTGAAGTAGTACAATAGCATCAGAAGAAGAAAGAATTTCATCAATCTGATATAGCCAATATAATAAAAATTTTTATTAAGAATTAAAAATGTGCAGTTATTTACCACATGAGTGATAGAAGTGCAGGCCAGGAGCCAGCTGGTGTATCCTATTCATCAAGTAAATAGACAAATGTAATGTTACAGCCTGATTTTCCATGCCAAAAAACTTTGTACTCATCACATCCTGCAACAGTGTCACCCTCCTTTAACAGAGCTGTCAGGTCCAGCAACAAGGCTGTGCAGGAGAGCTGCTTCCAGTGCAAACACAGGGAAAAAGAAGATGGGGAACTGGAGAAGCTTGTGTTATGTTTGAAAAGAAAGTGAATTAATTCTTACTTTCCCCTTCTCTACTGAACATAAGAATGTGCTGCTGAGAGGCCTGCAAGGTCATTACCAAGTTCTGCATTGGTAAACGTGGGCTTAGACTGTAAACTGCAAAATTTTTCATAAACAACTATTTGAGTTCCACCTATTCAGGGAAAATTATTTATTAGGGATGAATAAAATGAAAGAATGAAAGAAACAGCAAGAGAGGCAAACCCTGAAAAATAATAATTAGAGTAAAATCAAAATGAGAGACAAGATGCATAAAGGAAAACATACAGTCATGGACAAGTATTTTGTTAAAAACAACCAAACATCCAATGTGAATTAATCCTTGTTAAGATTAAAAGTTAGCCTGCTATTAGTGTAAGCCCTTTGGAAGTAAATCTGACAATGCAACACTGCTCCTAAGAAGCACTAAAGTTTATTACCTGGCCTTTTTTGTAGGACTTGGATCTGGATTCAGCCTAATACCATCATGTGAGCATGTGAGCACAAGTGGGCAGCAGTGCCTGGATGTGCACTACCAGAGCAGAGAAAGAGGTAAAGTGGAGACCATGGGGGCCTCTCTCCCCTGCCTTGAGGCAGCAGTTTTCTCATTACAAGCATAAATTTAGCAGCACAGCACAGATACTCAGCAAGATCTCTAAAGCTTACAGCCATTTAAGGGTATCAGACTTCATGGAAAACACCACATGTGCAGTGGCACATACCTTTCATCACACACCCTGATATCTCTAACACCTGTCATCTAACTCATTTAGTCCTGGACTGTGTACAGAGAATTTGGTCCATGGCCCCAGGCAATGGGAATTTCGGCTTTCTCTGGCAGTCTCATAGCCTCCCAGGAGAAGGAAAGTTGCCTTGGGAATGACATAAGGAGGACACACGGTAAATCAATGGCAAAGGCTGCAACCACGCCACATTGGACAGCATCCTGTGGACAGCATTTGGGGTTGCTGTGCAAATAATATGGCTGGTGTTACCTGCTCAGCTCTAGGCCAAGTCTGGTGAGTCAAGAGAGACAAGCCTGCTCAAGAAAAGCAGAGTGGAGCAGGATGTGGGAACACAAATATTGCATGTATGGGCAGCTTGCTCACACTCCTCCCCTTTCTACTTGTCACATACATCCCTTCAAAGCATGGGTGTTTCCTGTTTGCTTTTTCCCCTAGGCATGGAAGAGGAAAGTAAGAAAGGAAGCAGCCATCCTGCAATTCTGACTGAGTCTGATCCTTGTTGTAGCTCGCTATTACACTGCCCAGGAGACAGAGTTTTTCCACAAAAGCACACTTTGCTGACAATCCAGAAAGTGTTCAGTCTGGAAAGGACTAAGCAAATGGAGGAGACTGCTCTTTCTGCCAGTCAGCAAAATGGATACAAGGGTCAAGGGCAGAGATTTCTTGTTTAAAGGGGTTGAGAAGAAAGGTTTGGAGAGTGAAGAGAAATCCAGAAGTACAAATCTAAGTCACAGGATGCCTTAGAGGTACTGATTTCCCTGGTGTAGGAACAGGCCTCCACTTGCAGATGTAAACTGTGCTGAGGCTACTGCAGATTAATGTTGGGATGACTAAAGGCCCCACTGTCTCCTGGTAAAAGTTATTCCTCCTGCAACCTCTGAATTTTAAATGGTTCCTTGTGACCTTACAGAGGGATCCTATGGCATTTTTCAGATTGATGTGAACCTGAACTCACAGACAGATTTGACGATAGTCAATATCCAGCAAGAATGCAGAACATTACTGGACCTCTGTGTGTATTGTGGTTATCAGAGTATTGGTAAAACAGATCCTGCCAAAAACCCTCTCATACTTAGCAGGCTAGAGGAGTCCTTAGATAGAGACTCTGTAGCAATTCCAGGGTAGGGCAGCTTAATTTGCATTTGGTGGGCTCCAAACACCAGTGGATGGCACAATGAAAGCTGCACTGAAATCCTAATGCTAAGTAAAGTTAATTTCCACTAACAAACACAAATTAAAAAAAAATCAACGTACATTTTGAAAAACACAAACTATTACAGTCTAAGAAAAGGCAGATATAGTGAGAAGGAGCAACATGGAAGGTAATTACAGCAGAAAGGCCCCGCAGTGGAGAAAAGAAATACAAGGTTAGATTTGAGCAAACACTGCAATTTAGAAATGTTGCTATAGAGCCAGAACATCACTTCTCTGAAGCTTCATCTCATTATTATTCTTCCCCCAAACGAGGGCTCTGCTTGGATTTCATCTTCCATTGGAGTGAATTTAGCATGGCAGCACATGGTAGAAATCAGCAAGGAGCTGCTAAAGAGAAAAAAGCACCCCAGCTACAAGTACTCTGGCATCAATTTGAAATGTAAACATCTTCATTTTTTACCAAAATATTTGGAGTGGTGTTGCCTTGTTGCCTTTTTATTTTATCAAAGTCAAAAATCTTGCAGAACTTTTGAAATGGTTTTTCAGTCAGAAAAGAATTTTTCACCAAAAGCTCTTTTAGTAAATCTTGGCCTTAGCAGCTGACATATTTGGATGAAAAATTAAATAGGGCTCTGAGACTTGAGATTCTCAACATATTTCAGATTTTACTTAGATGTTTGTTGAAGAGTTTTCATTTTATTGGTTCACTGGTCATTCTGTTTTCTATTTCTAAAAGCAACAGCTGTAATTGTACTAACAAAAAACTGCCAAGAGCACTGAGCAGAATTTTAGAAAGGAAAATACAGACAAAATATCATAGAAAAGAAATGCATCAGACTGTGCAGTGTCATCTTAAGTAAAACAGTGAAACTTACAGTTCTCATATTTGAAACTAGAAGCACTAGAAAATGTACTTATCCTACCATAACAGTGTTACAGGGTCATCAGGAATAGCTCTTCTCTAATTAGGATTTTCTCTGACCAAAGAGATCAGATGCATTAAAGCAGGGCAGCTTAATATTTGAAAGCATCTTTCAGTCTCAGTCACTCTGCAAAAACCATGTGAACTCATGGCTCCTTGACAGCACTGCAGGGGCTCACACAGTGCATGACACTGATTTATCTGTAGAAAGAAAATGAAGTACAGCCAGGTGATGCATTATGCCTTTCTCTTGAAAAAATATCACAAATTAAATTATTTTTGTTTGCTTCACAAATGTTTTTAGATCAGCTGGGTAAGATAATATTTACTAAAGTACAGCATTCATATCTGAGTTTCCATGTGCTCACTGCAATTTGGACTTGGCTTTCTGACACTTTCAGCAAGATGCTAAGCTTGTTTCAACTACAAAAAACGCAAATTTTCCATTTTCCTCCTCCCGTTTGGATTTTAGAGACATATAAATAACTTTGAGAGTTGGGCACAGTGCCCATTTTTCACTGCTTACTTTATTTTAGGAACATGAATGGTACAGCCAAAATAATGAAAACCATTTATATTACCCTGTAAATTATAGTAGTTAAAAATAAAATTATTAAGAAAATGTAACAAAATGAGGAGTGGTAAAAGATAAACAACCTACTGTAAATATTTTGGCCACTGTGCTCTAAACTGTATTTAAATCTAAACATGATTTCAGAGTGAAAATTTTATTTTTGTATTGCTATGTTCTAAGTTGTAGAATCCTGCTTTCCAGATGTTCTGAGGTGAAAGATGTGGAGAGCAGGAGGATACACTCTTGCCCTGAAAAACGTGGCTTAGAGACTTTGGTACAGGGCTTGGATTGTTCCCGGATTTGTGCCCTTTTCTTTCATCGTTTTCCCTGGCCTGAAAAAAGCTGGCAAAGCTTAGGACAAATTTTGTCTTTAATGTGCAATTGCCCACGTGACTTTAGAGGAGTTATGATTAGTCTAGAATTTTATACAGAAATGAAACTACAGCTTTGAAAATAGGAACAATTACTTAAAAGTATAGCTGAACCTCATGCTGAGACACTTAACTGATGCATGGAAAGTTATAATAAGAGCAATGAAAGATCTCCAGTATAGATATATTTCTGGGAGTGGTACTTACAATAAATTAACTGTTTTGGAAAGTTTTGCTTCAGAATGTGGAAAAAATCTGGTCCACACCACTTAGAAGGGATTGCTATACCTCCTTAAGAGGAAAGACAGGTGACAATCACCTCACTTGCATCTTCGAATGGCATTTCCTAAAGGTATATGTAAGTCTATTGAAATTAGGCAATGAACTCCAGTTTAAGTGTTCTCAGGAGAAAATGTTCCAACTCACATCATGAAGCAGCAACAGAACAAAGAATCCATTGCCCTGGGAGCTCTGTTGCCCTCCAGAAGGAGGGCATGGCAAGAACAGTGAGCTCTGCTCCACCTTTGTTGAGCAACCTGGGTCCAGCAAACAACACTGGGACCTTGGGACTATATTATGGTCACTGTTACTGGTCACCACTAGAACTACCCATGCTCACTAGATTACCTTGCACATATTTCACCATCATTTAGCTGTGCATTTAGTGCCCTAAGACTGGACATCCTTTTACAAAACTGAAGCCAAATCCTGCTTGCTCTGTAGGAACAAAATCAGACCAATTTACTCGTGTAGAAGTGTCTTTTTCTTTGCAGAAGTCCTGGAACAGAATTCCTCACACAGCACAAAGAACCTTTAGGTTCTCCTATACAATTTTAACAACTACATCAAACAGTTCCTTTCCCTTACTGAGGAATGGAAAAATGCAAAATGCCAAATCCCAAAATGTGCCCCATTAAGCATGAAGAAGAGAAAGATTTTATACATTTACTATCCCCCATCTTCCTACCTCCAAAGTAATAATTTACTTTTTTTAGCTTCACTCACCAGCTTCACATGCTGCATCAACAACTGTGAAGTTGCTAATAAAGACCTACTGCCTTCCCTGAGAAGAAGTGCATAATATCAAGCTCAGCCTCATACATCAGTCACTACTGTAAGTGTAAAAATGCATGTATGTACAGGTGGATGTCCCATTCATGTATTAATATTCTAATTTAGAGGAAGAAATTTAAATACAATCAAATTCTCCCCAGTTAATTGCACTTAGAAATTTATCACAAAGCTGCAATGAAATATCTAGAGCTCTGCCAGCAATGCAATAATAATCACATATTTGCAAGGCTGCTGCAAAACAACACAATTCATACTTGTCCAGGATGTTCAATATTGCTACAAAAAGCACAAACTGTAGTTCAAATATGTCTTCACTATGAATGCATTGGATCATTTACCTTAACAATGTGAACGTGCTCTCATTATTATGTTCAACTTGATTAGTGTGTAGTCTAACATTTAAAAGTGCACTTCAGATGAAAGAAGGTATGAATGCACGATTGGTCCTAATAAATTGAGGAATGCCATAATGAACTGCGAGGGATCTATAAGAAACTGAGAGACGCTGGACAGAGACACTCATAACTAGGAAAAAAAATGGTAATAGCAAAGGGAAGACAGAGCACTCTCTCCTATGAAACAAAGAAATAGACCCCATCAGCCCACCTCAAATTTGCAAAGGCTAAACAGGAGTAGATGATATCTCTTTCAGCACCAAAAGTGATAATAAAAACAGCAAGAGTAGGTTTAGTATTGATGCTCTGCAGCAGCATCTGCTGGTTACTACAAGGAGAGCCAGCATCTTCTCCTTTAAAAATTGAGAAGATACCACTGGGTGTAGAGGCATGATTTCCTTCATGCTGGAATAGTCCACTGGACAGGTTGCAGGATTAAGCTCAAGGAAATAAGAATATAACTTTGGGTAAATTGTGCCATACCTCAGTCTTTCTGCCTGTAACTTGAAATTATTCAAGAACCTCAACTGAAAGCACTTTGCATTTTATGGTACTATTAAGTCTTCACCACTCACACTGTTCAAAGAAAGGGAAAACAGAGAAGAGAATATTTGATTGAAGGGAGAAGGCAACATTTATAGATGTTACCCAAACAAGAAGGAAATACATTTGTTTGGACAAGAAACAACAACTTTTCCTCTGGAGGAAAATTAATAGAAACCATAAACTGTCTGCATGTTCACATGGTTTCATGGGCAAGTAAGGCTGAAGAATGGACTATGTGGCTACCTTTGTGTGTTGATGAACCAGTAAATGCATCCTTTTCGTATTCCAAGCAGTTCATGTAGTTTCCTATGTGAACAATCTCCTTCTGCCTGAGGGATAACCCTTTTGTCTGGTCCACTTTGAAGTGGACTAAGTTAGACGGCAGCAAGGCATTTAAGCAGGGGGAGGGGGGAGAATAAAAGAAAAAAAGTCTATTGTGAAGTGAAGTGTGGAAGAGCTATTTCAGTTTAAACCCTCTCCTCTTTCACATAAACTTCCTCTGCCAGGTGAAACCCCAGTGCTGGTGGAGCCAGTTGAGAATGTCTGTACATAGTACAGAGCATAGGGTGCAGCTCTTTCTGAAGAGTTTAGATTAGATACAACAAGCAGTTATGGTGTAATGCCTCAGCCTTCCCAAAACTCTTGCACAGTAATATTCTGCTTCTTCAGTATTGTCATATTGCTTTCAGTACCTGGCTAATCTGAGTTATTTTCTTATGGCATGTCACATTTGAAGAAATAGGGTGAAACCATCGTTCATCAGCCTGATAACAAAATCTACTCTTTATATATTGCCCATGTGTTTCTAGCTGAATATATCTGCAAACTGCCTAAATAGTTGAAAACATCCCTGCTTAATAGAAATTCATTTTTTTAAGGGTTGAAAGTAAGCAAAAAGTCCCAAACAAAATCCTATTATAGCATCCTTTCTGACGCTCTTTATAAATGGGTGTGGCTTTCTCTCTCAAAAAGAGAAATGCAAAA
This sequence comes from Sturnus vulgaris, assembly GCF_052056855.1. Classification (NCBI taxonomy): domain Eukaryota; kingdom Metazoa; phylum Chordata; class Aves; order Passeriformes; family Sturnidae; genus Sturnus; species Sturnus vulgaris. The sequence continues at coordinate 20,566,364 of NC_142249.1, read as the reverse complement.
GCCCCTTTCAGGCACATGATGATTCTTAAGACATCCTGTGCAGGGCCAAGGGTTGGACTGGATGATTCTGATGGGTCCCAACTCAGCATATTCTGATTCTATAAATATGGTACAGGTCTAAAGAGATGGTGGAAAGTACAGTGCAGCAAATTTCGCATGTGATATTGGAGAAGTTGTTCAACAATGCTTCAGTCTTTTTTTCTATAAAACAAGACTGATGATGCATTTGTTAATGACAAAGTTAAACAAAAAGTTCTAAGGGTTCCATGCTATTGCTTCTTCCCAAATTATCATAATATGTTGGATATATCATCAGTTCCTTGGGGAGAAAAACCCCACAATCAAACCAAACAAGTGGGGACACAGGTATTCTTCCTGCCACACAATAGGTGGAGTTTTAGCTTGAGTCAACCTTCTGTTTTGTTATGCACAACTAGAGCTTCACATTTCCCTGTGGCCCTACATCTTTGCATAGTTGTTGGATAGAGGCAAACTCAGGTGGTCAAGTAACCATGACTGCAGCATGTAACTACTCCTCTGTGCCCACTACAGCACTGTGGCTCTTGGGATCTTTCAGCTGCAATGCTCTTGGGTCTATGGTTGCAGCTACATTGTGTCTGCTCTTACTAAGCCCAGTTTTTATGACTCACAGAAACTCGCATGTCTGTGAATTATTGGCTTTTCAATTGACAGTGAGGGAACAAAAAATCATCTACAAAATAAAAGCTTAGCTACTTACATTATAGTCTCACACATTTTACCATGTGTTTACTGTCAGAACGTGTTGTAGTTAATATCTGAATTTCTGCCAGACTGCTGACAGACAGAATATGATCTATTTTAAGATTTTTTTTTTTTTGTGAAGTTACAACTACTAGTCTGTAAATACTGTGTGCAATAATAGAAGCATTAATTTGACATAGCTATATGTTTCAAAAACGTTTGTGGTTTCCTTACATTTTTCATTCTCTTTGCAATCCCAATCAGAAAATGCATGATCATTCATGCCTTGGGTTGCTACAGCATATTTTAAGATATACATAATATACAAAAATTATAGGAAATATTTAGTTCATTGCTGTTGTTCAAACGGTGCTTTTTGGTCTAGAAACATTAGATTTACCAATAGTTCCTCTTAAAATGAAACAAACCTGAAATCTCTACACACACCATGACAAAGGACACCAAAGAAAATCAGAACAACGGAGCACAGTGGAAACCTGATAAACTTTCCCAACTAGTTACAGGCTTATCTCTCTATAAAGCAAAGAAAAGTAAATGAAAAAGCTCTAGATTCAAGCCACAGTAGAATTTTTTTCCTCTAAGTTTTACGGTACAATTTCTTCACCCCCTAGGTTTTACAGAACATGTTTATACTTTTAAAACTTAAAAATGATCCATATACTGCAGGGGATTTAAATAGCTTGTACAAGGCATCGTCCACCATATTTCTTGTTTGTATCTCCTGGTGCCAAATGACATCAAAATCATTACATTCTACTGCCTTGCACAGCTGTTGCAGTTTTCTCGTATTCCCCTGTCTGTTTTAGAGCATACTGTGAGATAGCTTTGGATTATGCAATTTACATTGCTAAACCAAAAAAACACCATTCAAAAAGGACTCTTTATCTTCATTGTCTCTGCTAGGGCACCAATCATACATCCATCCCATTTAAAAACAATGAATATTATTAATTTTTATTGGTTTTAGTAGCGCTGTATATGGAAGATTCATTTTCTGCCTTAATTCCTTTAAACTTGCATGTGCTAAAGGAGAATACATGTACTTTTCCAGGATGGCAAAACACAGCCATGAGAAATCTTAGTCTCTAGTCAGCCCTATTCAAGTCTTTTTTTTTTCCCCTTCACTGAGCTTTGCATAAAGCTAACCCAAACCCACATGGATTTCTATAATATCCAAAAAGAATGACAATGACTGATGTGATGTAGGTGGAAACTGCCTGAAGAAACCTAAATTGTAACAGGAAAAAAAAAATTGACATTTTAGATTTTAAATGTTACACAGTTTTTATAAAGCCTCAGTCAATTTATTTTATTTATTCTAATGAAGAGCATTACAACTGCTTTACTGCACTGAAGCAAGCATCGATCACACCATTAATCACACCTTGTGAATAGTCACAAATCAAGTTCTAACAGCAAGCACTGAATCAGGAGCAATGAAGCATAAACTCCTTCACAATTTATGATCTCTCCAATTGCATCTTTTCAACCATTAAATTGCAAGATACCATAAATTTTTATCTTCTTCACTTCAGTCACATTATTGATTCTGCCTTGTGAAATATAGAATAGCTGTAAATCTAGGCTATTGAATTAAATTTAAAGTCTTGACTTCAGAAAAGAAACCCAACACACTGCCATGGCTGTTAATTTACACTGAGGAACAAATGATAGAAACATTAAAATTTAAATGGACAACAGGGATTTCAAAGAGCCACAGTTCTGTCAATCCTAGTCCTTGTCAACCTTGAGGGTTTTTCTTTTAGCCAAATTTTAGATCACGAAGTGTAATAAAATAAAAGCCCCAGGTGGATGCAGAACAGATAATTCTTGCAAACAAGTAAATGATTAAGAGGGTAAATCAAAGCTATTGGATAAATGTTTAGGTTTTAATAACTTCACTGAATTCCACACAATCTACCTAATTACAAGGCTGAGGTGCTATAATACAAATAAAATTGGCATACTGGTGATAGTACATTTTCACTTTGCTTCACTTTACTAGTGAAAGGATTAGATCCCTTAATATACCTGCAAGACTCTCTCAAACATCATAAACAGGTTCTTCCAAGAATGGTGCATCCATCAGAAATTAAAAGGAAGACCCACCAACATGGAAGTCTTTATTAATTAGTGGGAACAATACATGCAGATAGAAATAGAAGTTCCCAAAGGACTGGAAGGATATGAAAGTAGAGCTAGAAAATATGTTTTGGAAGAAAACACAGGGTGTCACTAAATTGCCAGGGTACTGGTGGAGAAAGGGGAATTTCATGAAACTTTTGTGGGTTGTTCCTGTAAAAGTGATGTCTAGCCAAGGCCAAATGCCAGGTGCTGGTTGCTATTGCTCTACATGCCTCAGTTTTTCTGGGTGCCTGGACAGAGCTCACAGTCCTCTCCCAGACTCTCAGCTATTTCTCCCTCCTGCTCCAGGGAAAATGGGTTAGTCCCCCACAGGCCCATTGCCTTCAAGGTGAAGGCCTTATGCCAGCATGACAAAACTTTCTTCCACCATTTCCATCCCCAGCAAAAGAGCCCCTGCCTGACAGTGAATGTGCTCCTGGGTGCCCCACTACTGTCCTCCTTCTGCATGGACCACGAAGTTGTCCTCACCAAAGGCTCAGAAGCATATAATCTATTACACAGTTTACAGGATTCAGAGGCTGAAATTGGTTTCCTACCACATCGCTTCAGTAAATCCCTACCCCTTAGAAAAAAGCTAAGCTATAATAGCTATGAAGCTATTTGCCACTGAGAGGAACAGAAGCAGAGCAGACAGAGGCAAGGTTTCATCTCTGTCTTGGCCTCCCACATCACCCTAACCAGCCATAGTCTCGGTTTCCATGTGGCAGGAAGGGAACAAAGGCATTTTTCCCTTCCAGGGAGCCAGCAGCAGGAAGGCTCCATGGCCACGCATCATAGCTGTACTAGAGAAAGGACAAGGGACTGGGTGTTGAAGGAAACAGAACAGAGAACACGGGCAAGGCAAGAGCTGGCGAGGAAGGCAGGTCCCTCCCCTCTCCGGGTGTGCAGGGTGTGCAACAAGGAATTTCATCTCCAAGAGCAGTTCCATTTCAGGACCACTGCCAGGAGCAACCTCCTTGAGCTCCCAGTGATGGCTGCCTGCTCTGCTTGCAGATGTGCATGTGGGAGACTGGGGTGGAAAGAGGAATGGAGCAGATAGAAAAGTCTCTGGCAAACAATTCAACCTCCAGGGAAGAAAGAAATGGCCTCCTAGCCCAGGCTCTGTTGACATACTCAGAGTTTGCCTAGAGATACTCATTTGTCTCGCAAGCCCAGTCCTAGCTATATTCAATCACATAAATCAAATCAACTACAAGGGTAAGAGGGTGGTCTGAACAATTTGTAGTAGCAAGCATTATAACTGAGGCATGGGATCATTCTTATCTGAGCAGCATGTACCTACTTGGCAGGAACTTTCCTTTCTTTCCTCCATCGGTTTTTCCAGATCACGAGTATAGTGATCTCCCATTTTTTTCCACATATAAAAAAACTTGCCAGATATAAATTTTGTAACTGGTTCTATGATATCACTTCAGCCCACCAATGCAAGAGTCAAGAATCCTTTTAAGGAGATGAAAAGTAATAACTGCAAAACTCCCAATTCAAAACTTAACCCTATGATTTCTTATACAACTTACTGGTAGCACCAAAGTACTTTCGCTGCACAGCATGCTGTAACATATCATACTATTTCAGGCAGAAAGGTCATGTGGCACCTTACTTCACGGGAGTATAACACTTCCCCCCTCCTCCCCCACCCTGAATTTAGAACAAAAGTGTTATAAATGCCAACAAACTACAAAAAGCAATGTTAGTGACTCAGTGTTATATCCCAAATAAATGCACTGCATTCCCAGGCTGCCATTTTTCACTAGGGATATGAGTACTCAGTGCTTGGGATTGATGTGGCCCATACTGAAAAAGGAGTAACTGGCACCATTTCCCCAGTGCCAGTAACAAACATCTCTATACTACTTTTCATCAGAACAGCTCTTGCTTTCTAACTCAAGGAGAAATTCATTTCAATACTGAGTGAGCCAATGCCCAGCAGAATCTTCCACATAAAGCCACATAGAAATATAAAGTATTTTCTAAGTTCATTTTAGGTTATTTACAATCAGATTCACAAACTCATTTATGTCAAAGAAAACACTGTTTGTTCTGTGGATTCTGTATTGTGCTTGTACCATCTCTGAGCTTTGCATTCCTACTGCTTTGTTGGTTACTGTCACTTGGACTTCAACGTTCTGATTTCAAACCTCCCTGAATCATGCAGTACCTATCCAAAATAGGCTGCTGCTCCTCTTACTGTAATAATGAGTTCATTTCTGGAAAGGAGTATTCTCTTCCCTTTTTCCCTTTTAACATTTAGAACTTTTTCAGAACAAAGAGTAAACTTTGGGTATTAGGTCAAGGAAGTAAACATGAAGGAAACTATTGCTCTTTTTTCTTTAATCAGTCAGTTACAAAATTCCATGAAATAATCAATTAGCTAGAAAACAGAACAAAAGCTGAACACAAAACACATGCTACTATCAATAAATATATTTGACACATAGCCATAGAAATGACCATAGGCTCGGACTCATATCCAGAAGTTTAAGTACTCTTTTCAGACTTATCTCAAAATTCTTCGACTTGCTTTGGTCTGATTTTTTTTCCTTTTATATTGGAAACCAGATGTGCATGTCGGAAGCCTCTGGGTATATTGTTTCTGTTGTTGGCAAAAACTTCCATGATCATAGTTTCTTTCATTTCATTTCCTGTTTCAAGTGAAAAGCATTAATCAATCAAAATGCCAAATTCCAACTATGAGAAAGCACAAGCCTGCAGGAACAAATAGTGCTTGCTTGTAAAGTGTTTTAGTTTTTGACCGTTAATTAAAACTGAATCCAGATTAGAAATGCTTCCCCTGCCACTACAGACAAAACTAAATAAAAAGAAGGAATTTAAGAAAATAGGAGATTGATATGTCTCTTACTAAACTCTCAGAAAAATCTGGCACCTTAAAATTTGGGTTCCCTCACAGAAAAAAAAAAAAAAAAAAAAAGAAAAGAAAACAAAGGGAATTAAAGGGGGCAGGGATAGTAAGAATTGTATGGAAACAACAGTCTTGTTTGGTTGATCAAAACGTCTGCTCAGAAATCTTGAGGATCCTGGAAACAGTACGGCTTGTGGAAACCAAAAACTTATAATGATGGAGAACTGTTAGGAGGCTGGAACGCCAGTACAGTGTGGGGAAATATGGTGCAGAGTGTTGTGAAAGCTGGTGTCCCTGTGTGAGGAATTAGCTGCAGGGCCTGAGACACTCTGCTAGTAAGAAAAGGCATGGTAAATGGGGAAAAGTTAACCATTTCCAGGTTTCATAATTTACAATACAGATGTAAAATTTACTATATGGATAACCTAACTGACCTTAAACATAATTAACCAACACTCTTTCTTCTTGTGGAAAAACAGAATTGAGGAGCTTTTCTTCATACAATGTCTGTTATATGATATGTTTCCTGTTAACATGTTTAAACACAGACACTTGCATGTGCAAATGAGATATACTTCACAGAACTGAGATTGGCATCAGCAGGCAATCCAGCAATGAGCAGAAACCCTTGAACAGGAAAACAATAACAGAGAAGCTTTAATGAAGACCTCACAAACATTTTATTAACAATAATACAATAAATACCCAGCACTATAGTCCTGTTTTTGAACTTGCACAAGTAATAAATTTTACAACGCTTTATGAGGTCAGGCAAGATATTTTACTGTGTGATCAGTGGAAAAAAGTTATGTTCTCAAACTCAGAGGTGGCATGTGTGTGCCCAATGACTGTGAGATATTGTCTTTGAATTAGTAATTTTTCCTAACAGAACTACATGCAAGCTCACTGTAAACAAAAAGAAAAGTCTTCCACTAATTATGTAAGTAAATTCATAGCCTTGATCCCCAGATAGCCACTCTTTCTAGGACTGGACACCAAAACAGGATTATGTCTCTGTGCATGCTCTTTCCCTGTATGCTGTGACAAGTGTTTAGTCTGAACACCTGTGTGCAGTGTTTAGTGCTGATTACACCTGCACATTGGTGTAGACACAGCATCTAAACTTAACTTTGGTTTGCCCCATTGGACATAGAACTTTCTTAGAAAATAAATAAGGAAAAAAATCAACTTAATATTCTTTCATAAAGAAATTATGCTCCTAATTAGGCTGGCAAAAAAATGCTAGAAGTACTTTGTGCCCCGAAACCAAAAGCCTGAACTCAAAAAGACTTTCAGGAATCCAAAAATTGGACCCAGATCTGAATTGAATTTAAAGACGACTGTACACTGTTCACAAAGCTTTGGTTTTACTTCTGCCTTCTCTTTTTCACAGCTGAACCATTTGATCAAAAAAGTTTTCAGAAAACTCAGTGAGTAGCTCTGAAACTCACTACAGAGTATAATACCAGCAACTTTGCACAAAAATTTCTGATTGAAAAATGATGCCAGATTTGGTCTAATTATCAATATGTTCCAGAATCTTCTAGATTGTATTTCCTAACATTTTCCATTATTTTTTCTGATTAGGCAGGATCTGATCAGAACTGCTACCTTCCCCACTTTTAAACAGTGCCAGCAAGTTGCTTTAAACTCCTGCAGATTATATTTTTAGTTCAATGAAAATTTAATAATCAGTAATTCTCTTTGAGAATTCACCTTTGCCCTTCCCTTTAAAGTAGAAAGGGATGGTACAGGAAGATGGTGTAGTGCTCACCATCAGGAACAAATGGCTGCTGTCCTTGAAGTGATCCAGCTTCTAAGGAGCCAAGAACCACCTGATAACCTAAAGCATGAAATTACATATTAGCTGTCCTTTCCTGATTATGTTAGGAGGAAGTACTTGTATACTGGAATGAGCCCTCTAGCATGACAGAGCTCTATAGAGACAGCTCTGTCATTTGGAAGGGTGAATGCTACAGCACCCTTTAAATGTTCTTTCTCCAGGAAACAATGGTATTTGTTTGAAGGTGTGAGAAGGAAGACTGTTGAGCAATGAAAAGGACAGATCCATTGTGCAACAAGAAAAGTACTCACTGTGCAGCAGCAGCAGGTGCCAAGGATACTACAGGGTTTCCAGTAAAGGATGTAATTAGGCCTTTTATGGCTATGACCAGAATCAGCAGTCGGTGAAGAGCAGTGAACTGCTCTCTCCCAGAAAACATAGGATTTCCTAAAGTTTTCCTAGGTCTTCAGAAGGATTCAGCCTTGCAGAAAACTGTTTAGAAAAAGATGTCTGCAGTGTGGCCATATGCAGTCCCATCAGACAGTAACAACCAACAAAAGCAGATAATTTTTTTATACATAGTTATTTTCTAAATAGCTACAAGAGGCATAATAGAGATGTTTCTAATGTGAGCTATAAATCAACATTTAGTAAGAAATAAATTAATTAGCAAAATTCTTTTGAGAACCTGAATATCTTGGCACAGCAATATTTTAGTCAGAATTAGGGAGGATCTGTAGCAGTCTGCAAAACAATCCTAACAAATTAAAACGTAATTTTTAAGAACTGATGTCAGTACAGAGATAATAGTATTTCAAGGAGGGAAAACAACACTGAATATAAAACAGAAAAATGCATGAGAATAAAGACATAAGTTATACCAGGTCACATAATAACCATCTGCTGCATTTCTTACTCATCAGAGAAACAGTTTTCACCATCCATTTCCATCTCTGGATATCCAGTCCATTTCCATCTCTGTAGATCTTCCAAGACAGACTCCTCAGACTATGACTAACATGAGAAAAAGAGAAAAAAAAATTTTCTCTCCCAAAGGAAGTATCTTGGCTCAAATTGATTTGTGGTTTAAGCACTGGCTACAGATGGCAGCAGATTCTTAGAGAGTGAATGTATGAAGGGGATATGTGCAACAGAAATGAGATGGGATTGATGTTTGCCTTAAATAAAAGCCTATATAAGCTAAGTCTGAGGTTGATGAATGGTTTCTGCATATATATGACATTTTAGTGACTGCTGAATGTAGCGATTCTTGGCAGGGTGGTGATGGTGAAGTGATGCTGGGAGCCAGAGACAGTGCTGGAAAGCCAGAAATTATGGGATCTGCTCAGCTCTGTAATTTTGGCTGAATATACCAGTGAGCAAATGAGTCACACCCTTCACTTTGCAATTTTTGTCTGGTTGATTGATAGGAGAATACCAAGGGATCCCACTGAAGATAGATCTCAAACTCAGATATTAAAAGATTCACCATGAATGTTCATCTTCTTTATCATACAATGTTCACTGTCTTTGTTCTGGATTGCTTTGAATATCTGTTTTGTCATTCAGTAAATGTTTTTGGGCTCAAAACAAATAACCTTTCTCCATCATGACTAAAAGAAGATGGCATTTAGAGTCATTAATTAGGTAGTCTTAGACTGAATGTGCACATTACAGGAATATTTTACTTCTCAGCAGGGATATTTCAGAGAGTGCTAAGAAAATTTAGTGCATTTTGTAATGGCTGTTTGGGGAATACATATTATCTCAAAACATTTATTGATTGTTGGATTCAATTATTGCAAATCTGAATGATGTCAACATTGCAGAGTCAACTCTACTAGCTAAATACTGATCTAGCAGTGCAAAGGAGAAAGCATGGCAAAAGCAGGTGTAAAAACCCCAGAGAGCTGACTATACAGAAAAAGTTTGTAAATGCGAGTATTGAACTGGATACTGAGCAAAAGATGGAACAAATAAACCTACCGCAATCTTACTCTGTAGCATTTGGCATGTAAGGGTTGTGAATGCTTGTACTTCAGTGTGCAAGCAAATTAATAAATAACCCAATCCATTTAAGATGCAATAACTCTTATTTACTACTTAGATTTTCTCCATAGATAATAACAATTGTTCTCTGATTATCATTCGAGATAATATTTTATTGTGTTTCCCATTTCTCTACATTTGTTTGCCTGCTAAGACTTCAACAACTGAGTAGAGATAAAGCATCATTAGTTTAGGGCACAATTGCCAACTGAAAAACAGAAGTTTGATATAGGGTATAGGGAAGGCAAGAAAACACTTCTATCACTGAAACATGCCCTCAAGCCAGGACCATATTTGTAAACTACCTGCCTCACACCCCCAGCACACCACAAGGCTTCAGGCTCTGTTTAGATTTAGTCAGCAGTGAACTTCCCCATGTGCCAGAATTAGACTAGCAGTAGCTGCAAAACAACATCGCTCTGTTATCTTTTACTATTATGGTTGATTTAAAACTGATCCAGGAATTCTATTGCACAACTTCCAAATCAAAACTAACTAAATAAGCTTGAAATCAAACCTTAAAATACCTACTCAAGTTTCAGAACTTACATTTCTCTGCAACAACCTGCATACATGTTGCAAACCCCCAAATCTGCAGAATGGAAATAAGTGTACATACTTCTTGTGTTTTAACCCCAGCCAACAGCCAAACCCCACATGGTCACTCACACAACAACAGGACTGGGGAGACAATCGGAAGGGTAAAAGATAGGGAACTCACAGGCAGAGATACAGACACTTCAATAGGGAAAGCAAAAGCCATGCACACAAGCAAAGCAAAACATGGGATTAATTCACTGCTTCCCACGGGCAGGCAGGTGTTCAGCCTCCTCCAGGACAGCAGGGCCCCACCACATGCAACACTGACTTAGGAAGACAAATGCCATCACTCCAAATGTCCCCAGTTTCCCTTCTTCTTCTCCCCACTTTATATACCGAGCATGGTGTCATATGGTCTGGAATATCCCTTTGGTCTGTTGGGGTCATTTGCCCTGGTTGTGTCTCCTCCCAACCTCCCATGAGCCCCCAACATCATCACCACTGTGTCAGTACAAAAAGCAGAAAATGCCTTGGCCCTGTGTAAATCCTGCTCAGCAACAACAAAAACATCACTATATTAACAACCCTGTGTTTAGCACAACCCTAAAACATAACCACATACCAGCTATTGTGATGAAAATTAACTTCACCCCAGCTAAAACCAGCACAATACTTGGTTAAGAACGGGTATGATCAGATGTTTACCTCACCATGATTTTTATGATTTCATACATGAAATGTGCCTGACTGCCAAAGACTGCTCTTCTTTTTAACAGCACGACAGGCAGATATCATGTTTCCCACAGCCTGCACATTTAGTTTCTTGGGAGCAAACCTGCATCACTGTATAATTAGACAGTTATATTTAAATGCGCCTGCTGTGTCAATGACTCCTCTCCATGTCTTGACATGTCAAATTTGAAATTAGCTTGCACCTTCTAGAAATGTCTTTAGTAAAGGATGAGGAGATACTTTTCCACAGGGTTAAATCCTGCAGGTGTTGCACCTGAAACAGTGAACTTGCTCTCAGATGCTCTGACCCACCTACCCAGGCTTGATAGCCTCCAGTGGGGTATGTATCCCATTCTTTTCTATGCCAGTTCAACTTTAATGACCACAGAAGGACAAAAACAGTGTTGAGCTTATATTGTCAAAGCAAACAGTTGCAAATCCTCCACATGCAAGCATGTTCCCTTTGCCTTTCTGTTCTCTCATCCATAACAAGCAAGTTTGCAAACCAGGCTGGTCAGTAAGGCGCACAATGGAAATTTTGTTCTTACTGTTACCCATACTGTGCCATTTTGAAAAATGAGTGCAATGGTTTTTAAGTTGCACTATCAAAACAGAGGGAACATACATGTCAGAAAGCATGATCAGATGTGCTCTTCACAAATGTCAGTCCAGATTAGCTTCAACACAGAAAAGCAAAACTTTAAAAATACTGCCAACATCATCTTTGTCATAATAAGAAAAGTAGTAATGACAAATAGTGGGAATTTATATTGATGCTGGCATCAATAACTCTGCTGGCAGAACCTCACCTAGCATATTTACTTGCTTCATCTTTTGGTTTAACATATTTAACTACATTTGGCATTCCTGAATTACATGAAGCTGAAAGTGCTGAGTGCTCCTAATTCTCACCGACTTCCCAGTGAAATGGAATAAATTCCTAGCACCTTGCAGGGTGAGAATGCAGCATTTTCTTATGTCTACTTCAGTTCCTAGCTCTCCTGCAGCAGAATCTTGTAATGTGTATTCCAGATGGCTTTTGTTTCAAGCACCATTCCCCTCAAGCCCAACTGCTTATAAACGCCCTATAGATTACAATTTGGAGGCTGGGAATTTCTGCTTCAGTCTACAGCAAGGAAATATATAAGCACTTTAATTTGTATACTGGTAGTTGCAATGTTATAACAAAGACCCACTTAAGGCTGTACTATACTGAACAGATTTTGCAGGTATTAGAAAAGCCACTGATTCAACTCAGTGTATTTATTACCAATTAGATTTCTTAAATTTCCCAGCAGCAACTATTTCACTAGCAATGAAAAAAACACACCAAAAAGATACAATACCATCTTCATGTCCTATCTGCTGCAAGAACTAGTCTCAAAATCAAGTACAAATAAAACCACCTGACTGCATTGGCTCACTTTCAACACGCCAGTCTCCCTGACTTTGCCAAAGAAATGTTCTGAGTCTCACACTGAGAATGACAGAATATATGACTCCAGTGGCCCATAAAAAGAAGCAGAGAAAATGTAAAGCTGGCAGACAATGTCATCTACTGGCAACAACTGTATGACTTTATAAATCTTTTCTGTTGTTTCTGCTCCAAGGTGCAGCTTCAAGACTAGAAATGTCTGTAACTGCACATATGCATTGTAGTTAAAATATACTCTCATACATTCTGTCTTACTAATGAAAAAAATGGACAGCTAATTTCACACCTGATATACAGGTATGACTCAACAGAAATCAACGAAACTGCATCACTTGAGGCAATAATAAATTTGACCCAGAGTTCTTATTTCATTTTAACTTATCAAGAGAAATCCAGAGCTAAAATTAGCTTACAGTAGAAGTCACATGGTAACATGAATAAATCTCTTCCCACTAGTTCTGTGAAGATGCCTCTGGCTGTGAACCACAGCCATCTGTGGGCAATAATCCTGTCTATCTAATAAATATCAGGCAAAGTCATAAATTACATGAGACTGCACCGTACATTAGAATAAAGGAACAATGACAGATGGCAGAAAGCCCATGAGGTCACTGCAGGGGTGAATAAAAGTGTGCAAAATCTAGTGAAGGAACTGCTGGGAAATGTAGGTATATACAGTCTTCAAAATATTTTGCAAAGAATATATAAACCATAAGTAAACTGCAAAAAAAAAAAAAAGAAAAAAAAAAAAAAAGAATCATCCTGTCTGTGCTGTCATTTCACAGAAATGGAAATGCTGCATCCTTATCTTCATGCCCTGACCAGGACAACTATTAAGTCTTTGCCACTTAATGGGAAGTAGAAAGGCATAAAGTCTGAAAAAGGTTTTGGAGAGAAATTGTGTTCAGGAATTATACAATGTGCCATGTATTTTTTCTACCTGGAAATTGAAAGAGGCACAAAATGAAGCAGGACAATGATATAGAAGGAAAATGCCTCTTAGGAATAGTTCTAAAATTCATCTGATTTTTGGAAGAGATACTCTTCTGTGTTTCCTCCCAGGCTCCACAGCCTTCAAACTATAATATGTGAAATCAGGTTCTGAAACTATTAGAAAGCCAGACAACAGCTAATTAAACTGACAAAGAACTTCAGATATTGAAATCTGGCTTCCTACCTTAAGTCTGTAGCTTTAAAATGGAAAATACCTTAGCATCTAAAATTAAACATTTCTTTTGTGGCAAGCTAGTCTGATGCCTTGATTAATCTGGTAATTTTACTTATGAACTCCAGTCAGAGTCAAATGTATTCACATAGGCAGCATCACCTCTGGATACTGCAGATACACATACTGCTCAAAAAATGGCTCATTTCAATCCCTGGAAGTCCTACTGAAATACTTTCATTACTTGGTGCTGACAGAACTTTACTAAAAAAAAAGCAAGAACTCATTGTCATGGCCACCTGCCTGCTACTAAGTAGTTGAAATGTTCATTTGAACAGGATTCATAGTGTCCAACTAATTTTTTTCCTACCAAACACTACAATGGTTTATCAACTGAACAATTATGTTTCGTAAATCTTGCAAAATATGCATTAATGAAAGCATTTTGATAATTTGTCAGGTCTACCCCATATCATGAGATCAAGGAAATGGGTCACTTTCCATTTTAAGTCGCTTTTCATCTGCTTCTACCCCTTCTAACTTATAAAGTTCTCTCTGCTGCTAAAGATTTTCTTTGCTTTTGTTAGAGAATTTTTTTTCCTCACTTAAGAATGCACAGACAAATAGAGCTTAAAAACATTCTTTTGCAAATGGAAAAACCCTTTAAAATTGCATTTTCTCAATATTAACTTCCAATCACTTGGGTTAAAAACTTCATCTTGTTTCATATACTGATTTTCAAAGAACAATGGTACGAATGCCAATGGAAATTTAATCTTCATGGTGCCTTCAGGGTTTTCTATACTATTATAGTCACTATTGGCAGATTTTGCACAACACTGACTTCCCACAAGTCTCCCTACAGAATAGTCCTATTTACATTACTTACTACATTAATCCAAAGACTCTGGAGACATCATAGACACTGCCTGACGTGTAAATGCCAAGACACTTCAGCATTAATATGTTTATCCCATGATTCCTGAGTTGATATTTATAAGTCTGACAGTAGTGCTCACATGCAACACTGCTAAACACAAGATATTTTTTTGCAGCATTGAGGGCTCATCTACACTACAGGCTTGTATAACTTCTGAAAATTCAGTGTCTGCTTTCCAACAGCACTTACAAAAGTGTTGTGAAGTATCTGATAATTGAAATCTCTCAAAATCCTTCTGGAAGATGGGTATATCAACACTGAAGACTGAAGAATACACCATTATTATTCTCCAAAAAAGAAATAACACAGGAGAGTTTTATCAGCCTTTAAACAGTAAACAAAATGCACTGGAACATTCAAGCCAATTTCACTGGTTGGGAGAGTAATCACCACCCAGAAAATTAGGACAACATTTTCTCACTGAAACACAAATTAACTGCACCACATTACAGAACAGAGCAATTACACTTTAGATCACACTTTACAAAATCTGAGACATTTATTAAAGGACAGGTGATGGTTTAAGGCAGTTCCAAATCTCCTCCTAGGGCACAGGGATCACGTGGTATTTTTAAGTCATCTGGAGGTAGTAAAGAGAAATGTCGTATCCATCTGCCCCCTATTCACACCAGCCAGCAGGCAGAAGCCAGTCCAAAGTACGCACAGATATATATTAAAAGACATGGTCATGGCTGCTGCTGTGTCCTCCTACTTCTGAGGGAAAAAAGGAGGCAAAAATTTTCCAAGCAAAGCTTTGGAAACTCCCAGAGTTGAGACTTTTACATTGAACAATGCATTAAGAATATCTGGGAGGGAAAATCCTGTGCTGGCAGATAGGACTGGATGATCTACAATGGTCTGTTCCATTTTTAAATTCTATCATCAGATTTGTCCTCAAGTACAAACCCTCTAGGAGTTTCTTGGGGGCGGTGCATCCCTCCACAACCCCTACTGCGGGCTCTGGCTTAAAAGCCACAATAGAGTCCTTAGAATCTAACAACAAGAGCTATTCTAGGCGCTGGTTAGGAAAATGGGATTTAAAGGAAGTTTCTACTATTGTGCAAAATTAGGGCAAAAAATCTCCTTTCAGATAAGCAACAAAGTATATCAATTCCAACAGTTTGCTCTCCTGCTGTTGTATCCATCATAAAGAAAGAAGTCTTTCTGTGGTGAATAAAGGTGATCGTCTAATCAATTAAGATTTCATAGAAAATACGGAACAATTCATCTGTCTGCCCCACCCTCTTCCCAGGTTGAAACAGGACCTTTCCACTTTACTCTGCATGTCACTTTTGTTAAAATGACAGGCACCTCACAGAAAACACCAAACATACATGTAGAGAGAGAAGAATTCCCGTTTTGAGATCCACCATACAAGTGAAGGTTTTTGAGCTATGAATTTGATTGCTCTGTATTGGACAATTGCTTATATAGCATGATATGTATCATTTTTGTATGTGTGTATCGGTTTTTTGTGTGGTTATTCATGTATTACAGTCTGATCATGATTACACTTATTTTGATTGCACCAATATTATTAAAGGCATTTCTGAAACTGATGTAAAGTGTATGCTGCACAGAAGTAATAGTAATACAGAAGAAATAGTAATAATTCACTGACCTCATTATTGTCCATGGCAGTTCACTGATTCAGTTGAATACAATCAATATCTCCACCAAGCACAATGTATTTTGGGCTATCCTGGACTGTGGCAGACTTAGGGTTTTTTACACTTGTTGAAAACAAGTTTTTTTGCACTATGTTGAAGACTTTCAGCTGAACTCAAAGCTGATTTCCTATAGTCGTGACTATGTAACATGTTAGTCATTCATTTATCCTATTTTATTTGAATATATCTTAGAGACTTCCAACTCCTCCATTGAAGGATGAAGAAACACCAAATGGTCACAGTATTCAGAGTCTTAAGGCTAATGTCACTTCACAACGACATTAAGTTGTTGTAGTTCTTATGCTGCAGCTTTAGCCTCTAATGACAAAGACAATGCCAGAGCATAGCTGCTTTTTCACTTTATCTGCCTACAGGTTGGAAATAAGTTCCTAATTTCTGATCATTTCATATGCAGAAAATACAAGTCGAAAAAGAAGCTTTAAAAAATTTAGAAGGTTATCATTGAACTTGAAATACCTGAAATATATTCTAATAGAATTTCTCTGTTGCTGATATTGGTTTAAGAGGGTTTGGCTTAACAAACAAAGGAGAAAAATAAGGAGAAGGATAAATTAAACAAAGCATGGACTGCTTTGTTTATCCCATGGATAAACATATGAAATGCAGAAGAAAATGCATAGAAACAAAGAAGGAGAATATATCCTCTAAAAATAAATTATAAGAAAAGAAATTAAAATATAGATAACATTACACTTTATCTAATCTACAAAAAAACCTCCCAAAACCCAAACCCAACAACAACAACCAAAAAACCCAACCAAAAGGATTTGCAAAATGTACCAATTTTATTTTACTTACCTGGGGTTCACACTTCGATTCATCAGATCTATTGTTCTACTTCTTATGCTGCATATGCTTTTGAAGTATTGAACTTAAACACACATTTTGTTTTACAAAAATATTTCCCTTTAAAAGCCCAAGCAAGCAAAGCAGGTGTTTTGGGAGTGTATTTGAAAATGTAATCTCTTTTACCTGACTTTTACCAATTTCAGCGTTTTGGGCATATGGAGTGACTCTTGGGGATGGTCCTGTGAAGGGCCAGGAGTTGGACTTGATCATCCTTGTGGGTCTCTTCCAACTCAATATATTTTGTGAAAGATAGTGTCACAGTTGGCAGTGCTTCTAGCTGTAAGAAATTAGAGTCACAAGATTTTAAAATAAAAGATAACCGATAACCTGGCACAGGCATATATTTTGCAAACACCCCTGTAGCACTAAAAAATCTGTAAGAAATCCCCAGATATATATAATTTCCCACTCCAAATAACTATTCTGGAATATTTATTTGAGAGAAGGAGAAGGAATAAGAAGACAAATAAGAATTATCTTCTTGGGAAATGTTTAAATTAGGCTACTTCAGAAAGAGCTGATAATATAGAAGTGGAAATTCTCAAATGATCACTTTATTTCTCTAGACAAGGTTGGGCTAGTGTTACATGACATTTTTAGATGTTTCTAACTTATATTATCATGAAGCATACACAGTACCCTGTAAGCAGATTTTTCCAACCCTGCTCTTTGCAGCAGTGCTCTTTTTTTATCCAAGAGGTAAGCTAAAAAGGAATCTAGATGTTTTAAACACACAGAAAGACAGAACTTAACTACCCTAATACTTATATCTTCCTGACATAAGACAGACATCCCTACTGCAATTTCAATAAAATGCTATGATCTTAAAATATAGCACAACCATGCATGTTAATAGGACTCAGTATAGTACATCTATGCACCAGAGAGGCTTTGCAATCATACTGCAAGATCTGGCTTAGCAGAACTGAAGAATACCCTATGGAGACAAGCTTGGCTCAAACCTCAGATGATCCTTTGAACTCTTTCATCCTAGGCCAAATGAAAACCCACAGAATCTGCAATCATAAAATACATCTCCATTTTTTTCCCAGGAAGTACCTGCAAAATAAAACATACCTTAGCGTTTCTATAACTAGAAGCATGAATAAGCAAGACAGGATTGCAGACAGAAGGGTGAGCTGTATGCCTGGTGGGGAGGAGGCCTCATATGCCTTTCAGATGTTAGGGTCATGAAGCAGCAGTAAAAAAGAAAAAAGAAGGAGAAGCAGTCAATAGGTAAAGGAGTATGAAACGCCTACAGTCCTACCATGCTGCAAATTGCTATCTTCTTCTCTTTCCCCATCTGCTCTGTTACTGGATCATGAGACAATAGGAGGTATCTAGCATGGCCTTGTTCTGCACCTTGGCCTGGTATTTTGAGAATACACTTTTGAGAATGCTGTACCAAATGGATGATTAGCTGATCCAGCTACTCAAAACAGTGCTGGCTGCTGTTTTATTCATATTTGCAGCACTGGCCATCTCTCTGTACTTTTGACACTCTTTGATTACTTTCCATCCCATTGAGAAGCTCGGAGAGCCAAGTTCCACTTGCCAATTACTTAGGAATCTCTAAAACTGATATGAAGTAATTAAAAACGTTTGCAACTCTGCTAGTTATCTCCATCATTGCAGCCACCATGTGAGACAAAACAATCATGCTAGGAAAGGCACAATGGTGTAACTAACCAGCACTGTAGAAAAGTGCTGAACAGAAAGACCACGCACCAAATCACAGATGCTTTACTATGTATTGATTTGTTTTATGTGTCTTGGTGATCGTTACAGCAATACACAGAAATCACATTAAAGTCTATTTAGGCAGCTTAACATGTTGAAAGAGGTAGAGTGATTTTATTTTACTGAAGAATGGGCATTTGATGCCACTATTACTGGCTCCCTGCAAAGGAAATTAATACATCAAGCTTCACTTTGTGGGTGTTGTTATAAATTTCACTACATCTGTGAGGAAAATAAGAGAAGGAAAAGTATCAGTCCAATATAAAACATGACTATACAGAAATTAAATCAATTAATTGATGTGTACAGGAAGATACCTTGCAACTCACACTGTAAGAAGAAAAAAGAGGAAAAAAATATTAGCAACTAAAAGGAATTACAGTTCTGTGATCACTGATTTTTTTATTTTGTCAACAGCATTGTCCTTTGATCACCAAGCTTGCATATGTCTTTATACCCTCTTGTGGCTGACACAAGGCAGCGTTAATTACAAATACACTACCAATTTGAAAGGAATGAACAAATACAGAAAAATAATTTTAAATTCCCACGTAGTTATTTCAAAAGCTTAATGGTTTGACCACTCTTTTTAGTACCAGGTACTTTATGAGCCTGGTCTGAATAATTCATTGACTAGAAAATGGCAAAAATCCACAGAGCATCACATGTTCAGGGGAAAAACCCAAAACAGTGTTAAATAGTGACCAGACTGCTAGGTTTTGGGGTTTTTTTATTAGGTGTTTCAGTCCAAATTCAAAATAGCATCATAAAGTTTCACTGAATTCAAAGCATTCACAGCGTGTGCCTAAAGTTTAGTAGGTCTTTCCACTCTTTTTTTTAAATATAGCCAGACTGTAAAAAAAAACCCCAAAAACACCAAAAAGATAAAAACAAAAAGACCACACAGCAAAAAAAAACCAAACCAAAAAACCCCAAACAAAACAAAAAACAAACAAACAAAAACCCACCAAAAACACAAACAGAACAAAACAACAGAAATACAATGCTGTTAGAGATTTTGGCAATTTGTTTCATGAGTACCAGGCTCATTAGCCCAGTAAGTTAAGACAATACCATCTGCATTTCTAAAACGAAATTTCCTCAACTGTTTTCATTATCTAGATTGAAGTACAACCAAGCAAAGAAACAACATAAGTAGAGAAATAACTTTTTAACTTTCCCATGAAACTATTATTTTTTAATCACAATTCCAGTTAGTTAACTTGATCAAGTCAATTGTAAAGTAATGACAGAACAGATTAATGGCTTTAGTGAATGACCTGCTGAAAAGTCAAGTATGACAAATGCTGGGGCAAATGAGGTCCCTCACTTTGAAGAAAGTGATCTTCAGCCTCCTTTACAAAAACCATCTCTGTCAGTTCCACTAATGCTTTCTTCTTGGAACCTACATGAGAAACAAAGAGATATTTGCTAATTTACTTTGGATTAATGGCTTGGATCTGTAGGCAAGAGTAGATAAGGAGATCAACTCAAATAATTCCAGTTGTAAAAGCAGAAATCAAATTCGGGTATTAAAATAACAAAGTCTGGTGTTAGCATTGAAATGTCATTATGTAATATTCTATTTCAGTATTGTGCAAATCAGGTATTAATATAGACTGATTTATGTATATGAAGTATATGTACACACGCTATCATATGCAATCTTACATATTTGTGTGTACAAACATATATATATACATGCTATAATCTGTTTAAGAGAAAGAAGCAGAAAAGTCTAAAGAGCCTTTTCTTATTGTTATGGATAGTAAAGGCATTAACCAGATGTTGAAACTCAGAGGCATCAAACAGCAGTGATCATTATAGTCTTCAATCACCCCATTTAGAATTTACAATAAGCTAAGCAGAAAACCATTATTTCCACCTTCAATATAAAGTTTTCCTCTGGCTGAAAACAGAGTTCTGCAATGGACTGATGCACCATCTGTTCTAACTTCAGAACCCTTTTCCATGAAACTTCCAGCAAGGGGAACAAGCTATTGATGAGACCCTGGAATATAAGGACATCATTAGTGAATGTCATAATAAGATTAAAATCCCTTGAGGGCTCTCATCAAAACCAAGATTAAAAAGAAACAAAAAAACCCAGAGAAAATACTGACATTATAGTAACAAACCATAATATAAGGCATAAAATTAACAAACATTATGAATTAATCATACTTAGACAATTACAATCCATATGGCTAGTTAAACTCAATCTGCTACCTGTAGTGGCATAGTCTGGATACTGTATATTCAATGCCAGTGCATTTCTCCTAGGATGTAATTACTTAATTTTGTGAATGAGAAAATGATGTATAAAAGCCAGTGTTTCCATGGATTCAATGCCCCAAGTCAGATAAAATGTATGAATGCTTATCAAATCTCATGACACTTTTTAACCCTATTTCATTGCACTCATATTACCCTTAGGTATGCAAGAACAGTGAATCACCTTCACACTCACTACTAAAGTTAATACAAGAAACAAATTGTGTTCAAAGTCTAATTTTCTGCAAACACAATTCCTAGGATTTAGATGATAACAAATGGCAAAAGATTGATTCAAGCAGTAGTTCTTGAGATTTTTCATCACACACATTTGGATTCTGAGAGTAACCACTTCCTCCTTACTGTTCCACTTATATTCAGACAGGAGATTTCAATCTCTCAGGGGACTTGGCACTGAGATTCGGGTTCACTTTCCTCTTTTTCCATGTAGAGCACTTCACATCTGATGATATAGAATTCAAAGATGTGGGAAGTTGCAACTCCTCAAAAAAACCCCAAACCAAACCAACAAAACACCAGACCAAGCCAACTCTAGTATTTTAGTCCTTTCCTAATTCTATAAGGAATTTCAAGCTAGTGCTTGGTTCTTCCTCATACCAAGCTCTGGAGCCCAGCCTGGTCTTCTACAACATCTGGAAGATTCTCCTAAAACAGTTTATATCCTGCATAAGCAAATCAGTTGGGCAATATAACAATATACTTCATCACTTGTTCTCTGAACAGATCTGAATTTAAAAAAAAAAAAATGAACATTTTAATTAATGACAGACATATAAAAAAAAGGAGTTGTGTATATGGAAGAAGAACAATAGATACCTCAGGACTATCTCAAGATTTATTCCGTTCAATTTTTCAGATCAGGCTGCTAGAAGGAGGAAAGACAGTATTCTTGTATCATAGAATCACATGCCTACCAGAGAACTGATTTTGGAGGGAGGAGAAGAAATAGTTATTAAAAATAGGTGGGACTATTGAACAAAAATGAAGCATTTTATGAAATTGTGAGGATTTATGTGCTCATAGGTCCAGAAATTATCATTTGCACTTTCCTCTTTAAGTATCCACAAAGTAATATCAAAGCCCAACACAGGTCTATAAGCTTCAGCTTTACTTCAGTCTGTTTGTTTCAAGAACAACAATCACAACAAAGACATTTAATTACTTTGAGACCCTGGCCATAGAAATCCAAATTACCTTGCATCTTTAAGTGAAAGTGCAAAAAAAAATGCAATGAATGTTTGAAATAAACAGAAATTTGTTAATCCCAGCATTTTATTACTTCACTTCTCAATCTGATGCAATCAGATACATCATACATACATACATACAAAACATTTCTGGATTGGGATTCTTTGGTTTCCAGTGGACAAGTACAAAGAAATTAAGCACTTTGAATTTCCCAATCTCTGACTGGCAGGCTTTATTTAGAAAATATGTACTTTCTTTGGGTCCATAATCTCATTTATCTTCATTATTTCTGACATGGGGCACCTACTACATTGTGAAATTCCAGACAGATAATTTGACTTCCTTAATAGTCATTATGAGGTGCTCCAAATCTATTTAAAACTAACAGAGTGGTTTCATAAGCAAACTAATTCCAAAGGCAGCACAGAATGTTTTAGAACACAAATGGAGCTTTCTCACTGTCCAAGAGGAGAGTCTGGGTCCTGGCAACTCTGACCAGTAAATGTTTTTCTTATTCAATAATACATACTTAATTAAAGAAACCAAAGGGCACTCTAGTCAGTCTCGTGGAATTATTATTGCACATTTTGAATGGTTGCAATCATTCAGCTTTCAGCCATATGCTTTATAATACCTTGTTAGGAGCACTATACTCACCATGAAATCCTGTACTTGTCATGACTTATTGCTTCATTAAAATAATGTAATCAAAAACCTCACAGAACAAATGTTGACTGGAAAAATTATGCTAATCTTACACATATCTACTATTCACATATTACTTTTAGCAGAATAAGTTGACTAATGTGTTAATAAAATGAAACATACCCAACTATCTTGTCAAATGCTATTTTTATCTCAGCATTTACATACATTTGTCATGAAGGGGGTACATTCTGAGTAAAAGGAATAAACACTGTTATGATTAAACATGTCTGACATAATGTTCTCATCTGAGCATCAGGCAATGCCACATGCATAGGAAACTTGCACTCGTGCAGTCATAAAGCCAATGGCTTCATATCCAAATCAAATTTACAGAGAGCAGGACAGCTTTAGCAAGAAGATGCATCTGATTAGATTTGTTCTGAATTTGGCCCTGAGCACTCAGATTAAAAATGTGACACAAAGCTTGAACCAAGTATAGCCTGGTAAGATTCAACTCTGCATTTCACTGAGACCAGAAGAATTTTTGTACTGAAGGAAGAAACAGAAGAATCTTCTCACTGTCCGCAGCTACTTCAGAAGGTTATCAGTGTCAGGAAGCAAGGGAGACCCAGTCCCCCCCACACTTGAGAGACATGTTTGACTCTGCACCAGGAAGGACTTAAAGTATTGCACTTAAAAAAACAGTTACGAAAAAAGGGAGGAACAGAAAGGAGTAAGGAGAGGGACTGGAGAAGTGGTGCCATTTCTTGCTTTGGAAAAGGCCAGGTAAATCTATATAATTATGCACCCAAGCTCTCTCAGAAAGGACAGGTCTTTTAGCAGCCTTCTTTCCTCTACTCTCTGAAGGTACTGGAAAGAGATAATCAAGACCTGAGCTTACACAGGAGTGTACACTAATGACTTGCCTGCTTTCTCTCTTAGTGCTGCTGGCATTCAAGTACAATGTCAAGAGTATTTCTCACATTCTTACTCCTGAATATGCTGGGAATCCTCTATAGTCCATTTCTAATGAATACTGCCCTGCCCCCCAAATTCTTTAGTATGCTTGCCTAGCAGCAGCATTACCAAGAAGTTTAATTTTTTCCTCCAGCACCATGTAGATATAATAAAATATGCAGAGATACATTAACTTTCTCATGAGTCTCTTTGAATTTGTGGCTCTTCTGATGTCAACACTACTTCACACAAAAGTCTGAAATCATCATTGTATAAGCTCTGCAGGGAAAAAAGAAGATATGAACACAGGGTTGTACTGGCACCATCCACTTACTATGTTGTTAATGATAAAAATTTGTGCCTAATCCATAGATCAGTCAACACATCAGTGGCAAATTAATAAAATATCTATAAGCAATAGGAATGTTTTATAGCAGTCTTTGGACTTGGACAATTTCAGACTTAAAAATGCACAGGAAACAAATTGTTAATACTAGCAATAAACAAGATAAGATTAAGAGAACCCCATTAGTAGTTCACAGATCAATAAACATTTTCTTGCCTGAGATTAAAAAACCATAAATGTTTCAGAATTTGATAAGCACAAAAGACTGATTTTATACCAAACAATTTCCACAAAAGGAGGTCTATATGCTTTCTTAGAATGATGATTCAATAAAATGAGAAAGGTCTTGAAACCTTTTAATTTAGCATATACACACAGGAAAATTTGTGGTAAATCTCTCCTAGGATAGTCAGAAAAAAACCTCTAATAAACCAGCAATGCTTTACTATTTTATACCATCTTTCACCTATATTTTTCAGACACTGTTGGGGGAAGAAAATATCCAGGGCTTTTTTAAGTTAAAAAATTTACCTTTGCCACACAATCTCATATAGCTTAACTTCTTAATTATTTTAGCTCCCGCACAGTCTTCTGTGGCCTGTTTTGCAATGGAATATGACATTATATCTTCAACTTTTAATTATCTCAGATCTATCTATCAAGTTGCCTTCATGTCAGTTTCTTGACCTTCAGCTCTAGTCTTTAGCTGTTTCATATTGGGAGTACCTCAAGGGCCAGTGCTATAATCCATTAAAAAAAATGGGGGGAGAGAAGAAGAGAGGTTTCTGTATCCACCAAAAAAGAGTTTTGATATTTTCTGGAAGACATGTTTTTTCTTTTTGTTTCCCCCCTTTTTCCCCCTTGATTTACTACTATGAAAACCTGCCATTTCCAATTCAGCAGTCTCCCTCAAAAAAATCAAAAAAAGGTTACTGTGCCATAGGATACCACAAAAATAAGCTTGAGAAACCATTTTATTGCTAATTTAACTTTATTCTTTGGCCAAACTCCATCCTGCAGTGTCTCAACTCAAAGTACCACAACAGAAAGCAAATCTGCAGAGATGCAACCGAGTTCATAAAAGCATTCCTATACTCCAGCTTGCCATAAACCTTTACAGATACTTCAAACTAGCAATACTGAAAGAGAAAAAGAGACAGCTGCAGTGGTGAGGGCCCAGAACAATAAGATAGACATTTCTGTGGAATGTTTTAAACATAGTTCATTTGATTCATAAAGATTTCAGGAAGCACTATAGGCACTTTTGTTGGTACATATGTTAGAAAGATAACCCTGTCAGCAGAAAAACTCCAGTGGCACATCTCATCTTTTCTGATCAATGATAGACAAAGGGATGCTTTTTCATTCACTGAGGTGAAAAGTGAGAAGTCTACCTTTCCAAAGAGGGCTTCACTGTGTCATTCAAGGGACTTATTTACTTTGGAAACAGGCTATTCTAGAGAGATTGGAAAGTAGCCTGCCCTTATGAGGCTAACCCCCAGAGATCCACACAAGCATAGAATCCTAGAAACATTTAGTTTGGAAAAGACCCTTGATGGCTATTACATATAGTATATTGAAATATGCTAGACAAGTGGACCTGATCACAGGAGAGCACACAATAGGAGAGACTAAAGGTATGGTGTTATATACAATTCTACCCTTGCCTGCAGATCTTTCTTTACATAATTAATTTGGGAATGTATACTCTTAATTTATATATCCACTGTTGCTGATGAGATTTTGTATGTTGTCTTACTGTAAAAAGGGAGTTGTATTTTTTCTGAATTTAAGACAATGCAATTATTGATTTCCCTGTTTTTCTGCTCTTGATGTAAGTCATGACAACATTAGAACTGGGTTGATAGGTGATGATTTACCTTGTTTTACTGTTTTCATTTCAAAAATTCTTGAACAAAATTAAACAACTCTCTTGATGGACTATTATGTGTTTTTCTTAGCAGAAGGGATTAACTGTTTTAATTTTTAAATTATGAAGTCCCACATTCATTAAATAAAAATGCAGAGCAAATTTAAGCAGTGAACCTGTAGTCATATATAGAAATTAGAGTGAATATATGGTAAATAAATTTTTCAGCACTAGAAGTATACAGAGGCATAAGACACTACTAAATGAAGTGAGATGAAACAGCAGGACCATGATCTTGTTTTGGGCTCCTCAGTATAAAAAAGAGATGGAGCTATTGGATGGAACAAATCCAGTGAAGTCAATGTGTTACTCCTCTGCTCTTGTTCCTGATGTTAATGACACCTGGCCAGCTCACACCAGGTGTACTTTAGGGGTTTTTCTTGCTTTAGAATAAAGTCCCTTCTCCAGTTGATTTATTTAATTAACAGAATGCTAGCTAATGCCCAGCTCTTGAAGAATGCATATCTATGAGTTATTCTGCCCAAACATTTTCTTCCTTTCTCCTGATGACATCTGATCAACAAGATACTCAAGTATTTGCAGGGCCAGTCTACTGACTCTAGAAGGTAAAAAACTACAACTGATTTAGTAAACTCAGGTGGAGTCTGTTGCATAAAACAATGAATGTCAAGAAAGAAAATATATATTATGGTCATCTTACCTTTTACTTTGACAAAACTTTAAAGCACAGTATAACTTGGAAGTAGAGAACATCTCTTTCATCACTGTGGAATAGCAATATTTAATCTCAAAAGGGAGGTTTCTGAACCAAAGTGTGCTGCTACAGTCCAATTTTATTACTTCACTATCAAAGGATACCAACTGTGTTTCCTGAACGCTGTTGTCATTGGCTTCACATTTCTTGTTACACTGAATAAATAAAATCAAGAGAAAACAAAATTTTAAACCATCATACATATATAGAACATGGATTCTGTGTGCTTCTGTCTCACTTTTCTGGTTGTTTAGCTTGAGAAACAGAGCAAAAAAGATAAAGGCTATTGAGATATGTCAACCTCTATGACTCGAAACAAATTTTTTTTTCTATCACAGTCTACTCTTTCCTATGGTTTGTTATTTTAGATGATGAATTTGGAGTAACAATTATGACTGACACTGTAGTAAGCAGTAAAATAACAGTGAGAAGATTCTCCTCAATTTCTTCTTTCTATACAAAAAATTCTTCTGGTCTCAGTGAAATACAGTGTTCAATCCTACCAGGCTATACTTGGTTCAAGCTTTGTGTTACATTTTTAATCTGAGTGCTCAGGCCCAAATTTACTACAGAATTACTCTAGTAAGATTGATTTCACACAAGTACAGTCAACATTTCTGTGATTTCTGCAGAAAAATACTGTCATCAACTAAAAAATATTATGTCAGCCAAAATCACACAATACCTATTCTTTGTGTCTAGGACTTACTGTGCCTACCATGTCTGCAAATTTTACCTATGGGGAAAAAAGAAGACAAATCAGAAATTACTACTGAAAGACAAAGTAGCACTAGGGAAGGGTGAGTAGCCTTCACCTTTGATCTTCTAGCTCATATACCCCAGCAGGAAACATGAAGGGTACCTGAGGAAAGCCTGACACACTCTTCTAGTTTGAACCCAAAGAGAGCACCACAACAGCTACTCACGGAGCATGTGTCATTCCAAAATACATGGTTTCCTCAAAAAAGCAATAAATTACCCTGGTTGAATTTGTAAGGTTTTTGATGATTTGGTTGGTTGTTCAGTTTTTGGGGTTTTTTTACCCTAAGCTGTTATTTCCCAGAGTCAAGCATGTAAAACTGAACATAGGCAATCAGAACAGTATAATTTTTATTGTGATGCTCTGTGAGTAAATTCCATCATGTGCACATCTTCTTTCATTTGATGTTTCCATAATTGCATCCATAGGCCTGTTTCCCCAACTCTCCAACCACAAAACTATCTTACCTTGAAACAGCTTATGCCAGTACTACCTCAAAAAATAAAGTAGGAATTTCTTCTGTTTTCTTATAATAGGTAAATGCTCTTGAAGAACTCTCACGTATGCCTCTCTTTTCATTTCGCCTCACCAAATTTTTCTGGCCTCAATCAAGGCAGATTTCTTCACTTCCTAGACAGTGATATTTTTCACCTGCCTGAAGAAATCCCTTCTCTGATTTATCAATCTCTCTTCTTTCATCTCCTGTGCAGCAGGCACCAGTGCTTCTCCTTGCTTGTCCTAAATCTCCCAGGCTCATTAGTCCTCTTCTCCGCCCTTGATCTTCATCTTCTTCACCTTTGTGATTGTCTTCCATGTGCTTTCTGATATCTGTGACTTTGTGAAAACCTTTTCCCTTAGCACTGCAGTACTTCTGCTTTCTTCTATGACCATCTCTGCATGATTCTCTAACCCTGCAGTATTTCTTGTTATTGCTGTAAACTGCTCACCTTGTACTTTGCTTGCAGTCTGCCTCCATTGGCTTCTGAGGAATCAGACTATTTCTTTTGTCCTTTCCTGATCAAGATGCTCTATCTTTCCACCTTCCACTCCATGAGTCATCCTCCTTTTTTGTTCTCGGACACCTCTCTGACACATTGATCCCACAGCTTTACTAAGAGATAATTGATATCTCCCTCTTCCCATTTGGTGAAATCTAAGTGATCAAACTTCCCTGCTTTTCTCATCAGCTGTCTTTATCATGTGCAAGGAAGTTATTGTTCTTAGAACTATTTCCAAACTTACAAAATTATATTTGGAGAGTGATAGCATTGCATTAAGCTGAAGAAACAAATATGTTTCACAATTTCGTGTTACATTTGTTCATGCTTTTAGGGCTGCAGCTCTTTAGAAATGATGGTAGAATATGATTTGATTAGATTGTTCATACTCCCATCAAAAAAAAGCATTGCTCTAAGCTTTGAAGTTGGACATTTTTGCTTTACACACAGTAGTGGTCAGCATAAGCACTATTGAGGTGACGTTGCCCAGTCTGTATCTCAAGTCGTTTCAGCTCTTAACTCAGGACTAAAATGATGAATCAATCTCCATGTCTGCTCAATACCTTGACATCTTTCTTTAGAAAATGAATGTTAGCAATGGAATTTCTGAAAAACAAACATTTATGCACATCAATCTGATGGGCCAGTAATTATTTTTTTTAGATTTTGTAACAAGTGGGGGATACTTTATGGAACATAAACTCCCCTAACAAGATACAGAAAAGATATAATAATTCCATATTTCTGGCTGAAATATTTTCAGATGAGTTCTGTGAAGACACAAACAATAACAAGGACAACCATTCTCAGATAACCTCCTCTCCCACTGACTGATGCCAACAAGAGACTTTGCATTGGCTAGGATCGGGTCCCAGTTAGTTGGAAACAGCATGTGCATGCTTCAGCACTCAGGTGATGAAATGGTTTGTTAGCAGAGCACATGGTTTTGATTAGTGGCCTAATGAACTAATGCCTTAAATCAACAGGAAATGCAGCATCTGGTCAGCACTTCATTGCTTCCTTTAGCCCCAGACATATCTTACTATTGCCTCCAGCTCTCTTATGTTACCCCAGTGCACAAGAATGTTAAGGAAGTAGTTCTTTTGAAGAAAAAAAAAAGTAGATATTAATATATTAATTACAAGAAAGACAGGAAAACAAGTGTTGCTGGTTCCAATGTTCTATGGATCAAGTTTCTACCAAGTGAGACAAAAATCTTAGGCCTTCTCTAGTTTTCACCATCCAGTATTTTTTACAGTATGTTCTTTGAATAACTGACCAGAATTAATGATGTAAAACGTATTTATTCATTCATAAACAAATTTGTCTCTAGTAGATATTGAAGTACTTTATACTGATATTAATACTCTATATCACATTGGTTTTTACCAAGTTCCCTGATCCTTGCCCAAAATTCTCATTAATAGGGATTCCATATTTCCACACAGCTTGTCAGTTTGATTATCTAAGTACTTATTCAGTGTACTAAAGACCCTAATCACCCCTTCAAAGCATCCAGCTCTATATAAGGCCTCCAATGTCTGAAATACATAAGGATCATCATCATCATAATAGCATGGCAGCTGTGCTTCCTATAAGCCAGAAAAGTTGATCCTGTACACAACAGACACACCTCAGCTACTGTGTGCCATCTGCCTAGTTAGCAGTTAGACAGCCACCGCAGATAGAAACAGCTGCTCCTGACAATATGAAAAACATCAGTACTTCCTTAAAGGCTTTGGCAATGTGGATAAACAATTTCAGTGAAAAGAATATTTTAAATTGCTGCAAATTTTCGATGCAACTGCTATTATGCATCACACCACAACAAAGTGATTATGCTCAGTAGAATGGATTTTGTTCAGCGACTGTAAGAGTGTTGAGGGATTTTTTTGTTGTTCATGTTTCTTTTGGTTTTGCTTTTTTCCTCAGTTTTACAGAATACCAGTTAAAAAGGCGAAGAGACCATTTTGTCCTGGACTTCATGGCATACTACAATAATTTACTGTGATTTTTTTCTATTTCATTCTTTCAAGCAAAACAATTTTTACT
Source organism: Sturnus vulgaris (assembly GCF_052056855.1). Lineage (NCBI taxonomy): Eukaryota > Metazoa > Chordata > Aves > Passeriformes > Sturnidae > Sturnus > Sturnus vulgaris. The sequence goes on along the minus strand of NC_142249.1, from coordinate 20,535,802 downwards.
TTGACAAGTTCACTGCGGTCCTCATCTTGAACTATTTATTTAGGCCATTTATGTAAAGACTGGATTTCTGAAAAACCTAAATACTGCGTCTGGTCTGCAGCAAAATTATGACCTATAATAAAGCAAAATAAAGAACTACTTACCATTGTGGGGATGGGAGAGTGTTTGGAAATGCAGAGAAACAGCACAATCCTTGATCTTGGCAGCTATGTGTTGCCAAAAGGTGGCTTTTACAGTTAGCAAACATTAAAATGCAACAGATGCATAGAAAGATGACAGGCTATAGAGGATGGGTGAATAGATGTGCACTACACACACACATACCTACACAGTTTTTCTCTTCTCCTTTGTTACTCCTCATAAATAAACAGAAAAGCTCTAGGTGTCTGACTCTGGAATGAAGCTGCTTATTCAAACTGGGGGCTCTGTGCCCCCTTTGGAGGTCAGCTGGTTGCAGGCAGGAGGAATGGAAGATAGAACAGCTCTCTCTCACCTGCCTAACCATGCATAAGAGAACAGGCATTGCATGGTGCCACCTCCTTCCTGTCTGAGTGCTCACAGTCTGGAGATGGAGTAGCAAATTACTATAAATAGGCACCAGCAGTGCAGAAGTCAGGCATGGAAAGGGTTAGCAGTACAGACTCCACCTCAGAAACTGATAGGGAAATAAAATCTATTTATAGAAAAAACCCAAAAGCTATCTGAAAACATAATGCAATTGCTGTCTTATATTTTGTATCTATTAAACTTTCTAGCTATCTCCAATAAGTGCAAGATTTATATTAGTTGTGAAAAGATCAGTAATGGGAAGCAAATTAATGAGAAACCTGCTGTCACATTACAGCATACATTTTTAGAGGAAGTTTTAAAATATTTGGACAAAATATCTATATATTTTTAAATGTGAATTTTTTAACTGGTAAATGTAATTATCTAACTCTAAAGCAAAAAATATAAAAGGACAAAAATGGATTTAATCAAAATATTCTGTCATTGCCATACATAAGCCACCAGAATATCTTTTCAACAAATGAAATTATTCTTTATTTTATGCTTTTAAAAATGCATTAGTGTAATTGCTCTGCAACAAATTACCTTCTATGCTATAAGCGTGGCTACAACATCCCTTGCATGTACATCAATTGTGCATATTGTCATGATGTTCTGATGATCACCAGGGGTGAGTTCCCCTAACAGCATGTTTATAAGGGCATTCAGTTGAGCAATCTGCAAAATAATTATATTTCAATGGAGATATTACACTGTGGGGAAAAAAACCTATTATATGTCAAGTGCTAAATGGAGCAGTTATAGAACCAAGACACATTTATTGGTGCTTTTAATCAAAGCAAATATCTTTTGCAAACTAATAATGGTGTTGTTTTCTTACAATTTTAATTTTACTCCTTAATAACAAAAATACACTTTTCTGCTGGTTCCCAGAACTTAATTTCAGAAAAGATAAATACTAATGTGATTCTGTACTTGAAATGCTAGTCTGTAAATGCACACGTGATAAAGTTACTCGATGTTTGAAGTATCACACGTATACTTTAAACCTCTGCTTCCAAACCAGTCACAATACACTTCATGTTTACTACAGGAAATTCAGGGCCTGGGGCGGGGAGGGAAACAACAACTCTTTGGGGCCCAATTGCCTTGATCATGATGACTTCTTTGTGTCAGAGGAACATGAAAAAGCAGGATCCCTGAACAGCTTCCTTCATCAGACTGCTGTGTAATTCCCCATCCTGACGGGAATGGTGACACCGAGGAGGTGGCTCAGAGTGCCTGTCTTCATAGCCCTAGAAGCCACTGGTAGCCACTATGAATTAGATTTATTCTCAGGCATCTGAACATCTTAATTTAAAAAGTGATGCTTCTGAATAAACACAAAGTATTTTTGGAATTTTTTGGAGGGGGGCGGAGGGAGGGACATCATAACAGTCAAAAAAATTACCAAAAAATTACATTTGCTATGAAATAACAGTAAGCACATATATGCTTTTTAATGGCTGCAAGACAAATCTTTCTGACAGAGCCTGCCAAAGATATTAAGGCACTGATTTTTAAAAGCTGATTCATGAAGAATCCCACCTTTACACCAGGAGAATGTTTGCACTGATGAAAGAAACAAGATTTTAAACACACACATCCTTAGTAGATTGATACAGTGGCAAGTAGTGTAATTTTTCCTAGAAATCACTAGATTTTGCATTTAAATTTTATAAACCACTAAGGTTTCACAGATTGGACTTACACCATAAGACTTATGCCTTTGTTTAAAATTACCATTTTTATACATTTTGTGCATAACAGGTTCACAAAGCTATCTGTGATTGCAGACTTTCAGATGATTTCCAACTATTCTTCTATATCCTTGGAGATTTCAGCATCCTCCACACAGTCTCAATATCTATCACATCGTTTTAATCGATTTGATAGCTTATTTTCACGTGCTCTTGCAGCTACAATTATTGTTTTCTGCAAAAAAAGTTGAAGAGTTCCTTCTAAATTGACTATTATTCTACCTAGTGTAAATATTATTGCCTCTAACATCTTAAGGAATCAATTTATATGAAAATCATTTCTAAGTGTGAATAACATCACAGACTTTGTCGTGGTGCTTCTGACGATCTTCTTGCTAAACCTGTTTCCTGGCAAAATGCAAAACACACAGACCTGGAACCTGGGCAGGCCAGATGACTACAGCTCAGCACCCTGGAGGACAGAACAACCTCTGTCCTAACCCCAGGCTCTGAGCTACACGAGTTACACTATGAAAGACCTCAGTCCTGTAAAACACACTGTGATCTGCCTGCTCTGAACACAGGTTTCTTATGAATAAAACCTTTGGTGTTCTGCTCTTTTCACCCAGTCTCCTTTGACTAAAAAGCCCTACTTCACACCTTATGTGAATTTGCAGAGACAGATGAAAATAACTCATTTTTTATGCTTGCCTTCAATTGTGCCTTTCTCCTCAAGCTCTAACAATAGGATATCAAAGCTTGTGAATCCAAGAGAGAATTTAATGACAGTTTCCCTTAAATGGAACTCATAGAGTTCCCTCAAAGGAGAAAAGAGCTATAGAACAAAAAATGGGGTAAAAATCACCAAACTTCATTTTCTCCCAGTATACTGTTTATGCCATAACATGGCTCATACAGTCTGCAGTGTGCAGCACTGAATTAATTTTTAGCTTGTTTCCTACCACTATGAAGAGAATGATTTTGGTGGCCTACATCCAAAGACACAGCAGTGGATCACTGTTCATATTACTCAGTGATTGCATATAATTTGGCATCACTGAAACAATTGTAGCTTTGAAAAGGTTGAGCTCTGGGCTATTATGAAGGCTAAATTAACTCTCATCACTTGAGTGAATGATCCATTCATACCAAGGTCAAAATCAGTAGTTGAGCAGCACAGGCAAGATGGCACTATAGCTGGCTGACCTGCAGTTGCATATGGACTTTATTATTCTCAGGCAACCTGAATACTACTGAAAACATTAAATTAGTTACTTACTATAGAAAAAATTAAAATCTTAGTGGAAAAAGTAAAATCCAACCTATCTGTCTTTCCCCTGCTCACTTTGCTCCTTGGGTTCAGACAGAAGTATGAGTGCTTTGAGAAAGCTGCTGAATTTGCTGAGGCAGAAATGAAAGTTCAGGAGGAAAACGAGGTGAGACTTTTCTTAGTTTCCTCCTGAAAACTATTAAACTAGCCTGTAGATCAGGCACTTGAGTGCACTAGCAAGACAAGAGAACAGACAAGAGAGGTTACACCAGGTGCTAAAGGGAAACTAGGGTCTCACAGAGAATACAATTTTCTTTTTCTTGAGAAAAAACAGTTGTGTTTTTTTTAATTTTTCTTTCCTTCTCTAACCCAAATTTGAGCACATCAAATATGAAATCTCCAAGGCATAGAATAGTCTGATCCTACTCTTTTTTTAATGAAAACTAGTAATTATAATAAAAAACTTTGTTTCAGAACAAAACTTTAAAAATAGTTTCTTGAAAAGACAAAATCTTTCAACTTTTCAGTTAATATTCATCTCCAACTTTTGAGTCAATATTAATATTGCATCCATCTGCACAGTCCTAAGTTAAGTTCTGATCCTCCATGGCTCACATTCTCCAGGCAGCCCGTATTTCAGATTGCATGTTGCTGTGTGCTGCACTACATCCCATTATTGGCAGCAGTGGCTGAACTACAGGAAGACAGCAAGGTGTGTCATGGGATACACAGCCCAGCAGAGACTCAAGTTCCACTGGGGAGGAGTGGGAAATAAAAATAACTAACTGCAGTTTCCAGTATAGGCCCAAGGGAATCAACAGCATGAACTGTGGAGCTGCTTGGTTACTGAGACTTCTGCCTTATGCCACACTACAGTAATGACTCAGTCAAAAGCAGCGGCTATTTTTGGTTGAAAATCTATAGCTTCATTTACTTTTCTTGAAAGGAAATTTACCCAAAGCATCATTTTCCCACAGAAAATGTTAATGTTTTTTGGGTTTCTTTCATTTGTTTGTTTGGTGTTTTTTTGAGGGGGAAAAAATTGACTAATTATTTTTGATTATTCAAACTTCTTGCTCCTCTTGGGAGCCTGGGCTGCATGTCAGGCAACTCTGTCTAAACCTCAGCACACAATTGTTCTAGTTCCTAAGCCTAGGTGGCTTTGGTTATGCTGGCTCCTCAAATTTACTAAATTATTTCATTTTCTGTGTCTGAGGATACTTTTAATTAGAAACATAAGTCTTTACATTCTGAGATTTCTAATTCAGCTTCAACAACAATCTTTCCATCATCTTTACATAAAATTACACTTCAGTGAGCCTCAAGGGGAGATAAACAAGAATACAGACAATAACCATGCTTTGTACAATTTGCAAATGGTTCTGGGCTAACAGAACAGACAACAAAGATATCCATTTTCCCTGGAGTTCTCCTCAATGCTGTCTAATTGGCTGTGACCTCAGGATCCACTGAGCTTCTCCTATTAGATGTAACAAATAATGTGGTGTGAACAGGGAGTCTAAGGTCTGTAGAATTAGTTGTTTCAGTCTTTCAATTCAGCAGAATATCAGGTAAGGAAATGCACTACTCAATCTGACATGTTCTTCACAAAACACAGGGCACTGAAGAATACATATAACCACTGTTTATACTGCCAGATTCTTATTGTCACCAAATCTTAGGTAACATTGTCAAATAACTTAAGTACTTTATAATCTGTTGATAGATATTGAAGTAACCTACAGTCAGAATAATTTTCATTTGGCTAAAAACAGTGACTAAAGAACACAACAACCTAGGATCAAAAGTTTCCTTGCTCTGAATGGTTACCCTCAAAAATTATTTTCAGTAAAACAACAGCAGAGAGAAAGTGGCATAACAGAGAAGCGGGACTCCCATCTTTTCATGTGTTAGAAACATTGGTTTACATTGAAGGAAATGAAACCAAAGCAAAAAACAATGAATGCAGTCAAACAGAGCCAAGTCATTCTTCTTTTTCTATACTGCAATCTTGCTATATAATCTTATTCACTAAAGAGGTGTTTTACATCATCAGAGGAAAGATGTAAAAATGAAAAGTATTTCCATTGTTTTAAGGTCATTGTCATTGGTATTTTTAAAGCATCATAAGCCTGAAGTTCTAACCTGCAAAACAGCACCAGAGAAATTCCTGTTTTGCTGAAATACAGGTTAAACCATTTGAGTACATAGACACATCCAGTCACCCATCAAAATAAGGAACAGTTGCTTCTGTCTGTTACGTGCACATCTGAAGCATGCACATAACAGAATTACTTTGTTGATAAATGATTCACCAGTGAGGACATTTTCTCCAGATGGATTCATATTATTTTAATCACGATATTTTCCAACTCATTCATGCAAAATATTTTTGGTCTGCCAATTTCTAAGAAGTTCCTTGAACATTACCTTTTCTTGATAAGATATTAAGGTTATAAACAGGATTTTAAATTAACTCATTGCACTGGTGACAGCAAACTTGTAATTAAGAAATGAGTGTTTGTTTCCAAGAAGGGCTCAACCAACATCAAGAGCTCTGGCCAGGATTTAGACGATTTGCTTTCACAAAAGTTCTGAAGATGTAATTTAAAGAATCACAGAACTTTAAAGTTCTCAGCTGTAAAATATAGCTAGTAACACTTCTCTCTCCACAGGAGCTCATATAGGGGCAAGTAAATCTATTTCTTATATTTAGAAAGATTAGAAGATATCAAGATATACAGTAGGAAAGCTTTTCCCATGGAAACCAAAACCTATAAAAAGTTTGTGTAAAATTCTGTAGACAGCTTTTGTTCAAACAGTTGGTACTCAAAGACTTACATTCAAGCAAAAGCATTGATAGGCTCCCATTCAGTTTTCTCCCCCAAAAGATCTCAGCCATTGTCTCACCAGCCTTTAGAAAGTGCCCCAGGTACTGAGACATTCTTCAATTCCTCTTTGATTTTACCCCATATTGTACAAACCATTTAAATACTCGGTGACCTCATCTTTCTGCCCCAAACTGAAATTTTCATCTATATAGATTGCTTTGCAACATTTGGAGAACTGATCAATGGTATGTTTAACTTCATGTAAGTCCCCAATACATGCAGAAATTTTTAAGATAGGAAAGAACGAGAATTATTACATTCTACACCTGTTTCTTCTAAGTTAGCAGTTCCTTCATCTCCTTATCATTCATAGCCCCAAAACATTAGGGGTTTATTTAATAATTCAGTTTTTAAAGTAGGGTATGAATAGAGTGACATCTAGCAGATTCTGGATTACGTGTCCAGATGATATTTAATTCCTCTAAGCCACCCCCAGGATATTAGTTTACAGTCACCATTGTGTGCATCTAACTTATCTCTTTCTACTGCCATTTCTCCTACTGCTTTAGCTAGACATCTGTTTATGTCTCAGCTCCTCTGTGCAGTTGAACAAAGAAAACATCCTCCGTGTGTTATTCACCTGACAAACTGCCTTAGAAATAAGGCACAAACATTTCAGGAATAAAGCTATCCAAAATTCTGCAAATCCAGAACACAAAGACTATTGCACCCATAATTTCTGGGTTCTGAATTACAAGAAGTTTTCTTTTCTTAAACTTCAGCTCTTTTCAGATCCTTAATCCTTGACTGAAAAGTGCATATCCCATGTCCTAGTGCTTTGACAGGTCTTCATTTCTCACACAGCAGAGCTTTGTGAACAAAATGACAGAAACAGTAAAGATGCAAGCAGGGTAGTGACTGCATCTTGGAATTTGACTTCTGAATCTTATAAGAAAGCCAGCTGGTAATTTGCTGGTTACAGAATAAAAAAGAAACTCAGAGGGATATTTTCAGAAGTACTTTGAGATTTGGGAGTTCAAACCTGTAATACTTGTTTCCCCAATTTTTTTAATCTTTTGAGTTCAAAAACCCTCTAATGAAGGGAATTTAACAAGCTACAGGCTCCTACATAATGCAGAGTACTCAGAACACGAGAGATTATTTCAAGTAGCGAAACACTGTTCATTAGGGAAATGATCACATTTGCAAATCTTCTGAGCTCCATCTCCATGTGCTCATCATTTATTTGTTTCCATGGAGTTTTCATCCAATCTTTAATACTTGTCTATAAAATTTAAAAAATAAACAAACAGCTCTTACTACATTCTAGGCAATGCCCACGGTTTCCAACTCATCAGCAGGTGAATATTTATGAATATGTATGGTATACAAATGCAACAATATAAGTTTCAACATTTAAAACCTACTGATGCTGAAAAGTAATCTAAGAGGATTTATATCCTTTGTGCTAGAATTCTATTTGTTATAGGGAAGGAATCCTTAACTCTAGGATTTGATTTTTTGCTTGTTTTCAAAGTTAAAACATATTTCTAAAGTACTAAAATTCCACAACGAGGAACCAGTTCACTTCTTATTCAATGTCTTTTCAGTAGCATTAATTGATCAGAAGTGTGCAAGTAACAAAAACGAAAAAAATAAATTTCAAACCTCAGATAAGCAGGTGTATCTCTCAAAGTCATAAAATGCATTGGCTGAATTTGTCTTAAGATTCTCAAAGAAAAGTCAATTAAGGTAAATGTTTGATACTCAGGGAAACGGAAAGAAATGTATACATTATTCAGCTGCTTTAGTATAAGCAAAGACTCCAAATAAAACTGGCTCTTTTAATGGAATTAATATTAATGGAAAAAATAATACCAAAAGTTCTCTTTTGAACTTTTCCAGAAAAAAATTACCTGGAATATATATTCAATAAACAAGGTTGCATTACAGCTACTCTAAGTAACTCACTGTCTGGGTGCTCTACACCAGCATGAAGTGACTTTATTCCTGAGAAATTACTCCACTATGCAAACAGCTCTAGGAGACACTTGAAGATGATGTATAATCACAATTATAAGTATCTTCCACATGTAAATCAGTGGACTAGAATGTAAAAAAGTCCACCTAACACGCAGACACATATGTTTTTTCTTTGGGACTAATGATTCATTGAATTCAAAACTAAGTACATCATGAGTATCAAAAATTCTCTAACAAAAACCAGTTAGCTGCAGCACTCCCATTTACAGTGACTGCAATTCCATTGCAGTGGAAAAAACATGGTACAAGATACTAACACCAATAGAATGTATTTAGAAATAAGCTTTACAAAACACTTGAGTTCTGTAAAACTAGTTCAAGCTTGAATCAACTTATATTTAAAAAGCTGAACAACGTTTTGCTCATGTAAAAATAAATAAATCTTAAAAAATCAGGAAGATCTTTTGCTTCCTAATCTTCAGGCACTCTGTTTCATCAGACCAGAAGGAGCTTTTCCTATTCTTCCACAACAATAACTTCAGCTCTGAGGTAACTGTGCACTCATGGACATTAAAATAAATTTTGTCCTCTTTTGGAGACTGAATGGCTTGTGTACAGCTGCAATTACCTCTGAGGAAAAGCTGATGAAAAGAGAAATCTGTGATGACCACTGAAAGGGACTCCTGTCATTCTGAACAAATGCAAGTAAAGCTGGCTGCCAGATTAGTGACTTAATCATAAAATATAAGTCAATAGACAGGATTCTGTTATAATCCATCCAAGGCCAGGTTTTCATAGTTCTTATGTTATAAAATAGGACTGCTGCAAAGGTTATTCTTCTAGGGGATTATTAAATAGCCATTTTGAAACCTCCTTTCTTTAGGATAAAGAAATATAGAAGAAAACGAAAGACAGTTGTATAATTTGATGAAAAACACTATGACAAACTTATCCCCACCAGGAACCATCTTATCCATCTGAATCCATAATAACGTGCATTTAGGTTTGGAACTCCTCCAGCTTCAAATTGATTTGCCGAATTTCATAAAAAGTAGTGAAAAAACCACTTTGCTTCCTCCTTGACGACCTCTGAAACACATTTCAGCCTTGGGCATTTTTTAAAGCCATGCACAACAATTCAGAATAGAAAAAATGACAGACCCCATACTCCAGCAGTGCCAGTAAATACCATTGCAATAATGTTATCATTCACTGTCAGATACTGAAAAGGTACAAATTGAGGCAGACACTGTAGGTTCACATGGTACTGTGTGAGGCTTTTTCTTCTCACTATTCTTCATTGCTTATTCGTGCAGACACCACTAATGCATTTCCATCCAAAGGAGGGTTATGATAATGAACCACGAGTGTATTTTATGCACGTGAGTTAAACTGAGTCAGAAGTCTGAGACTTCAGTCTGTAATATTGTTAGTTCACACACAAGGTAATTTCAGATTGTTCTTAGACTACTTGAGGAGAGTTTATAGGTTCAGAAAACTTGAGCAAAAACCCAAACAGTATTATTTCAAAGTTCCTTCCTCAAATATTCATTCTGCATATGTGCTAAGCATTAGGTGTACCTAGAGCCTATTTTGTTTATGACATATCCCCGTAACTCTGTGGTGTTTCCTGATTCAAGAACTGAGCCTGGGAATCAAGCCAGACACTTGTAGCAATACATGATAGTAGCATGCCCCTGGAAAAATAAATACTCTGCAGTCACTTAAAGCCAATGCTCCACCTACACTTTTTTTCTTTTTAATCACAGTTTATATCTATATTACTTTGTTGCTGATAAGCCATGGTTCTGTGGCTTTAGTGCCATAAACAACTAAGAGCTCATCTAAAGCTTGCTTAACCAGGTTCATGCAATCCTACAGGCATGGATTGTATTTACTTCTTTGAGATAAAAGATGAAGAGCATTGGGTCAGACCATTAACTTGATTTCCTCATTTTGTCCAATAAAAACCAGCAATTATGCCCTGAAAATTTAATTTTAAAGATGTGTCTGTGTGTTCCCCACCAAGATTTTTATGCTCTCAATCAGTATTGGTGTAAATGAGCTACAGTTCCAATAATACATGTACAAACTTTTGGGAATCCTTCAACAGTCAGGCCATGTCTTCAGGTTCCACTATATAAAAAGGTACCTCTGGTCAATGCTACAGCCTGCAACCCAATAGAATTGCTGCCCAGTGCCCATCATCATAGTAAGCTGGATTCTACACCTGGTGGCCCCCAGTCACCATGAAATCACCCTTAACATATGAAAAATATTAACATTTAGAAAGCAGCGTATTTGCTGTTAGACAAGTATCAGGAAATTCACTAAGAGTCTAGTCTTGTTCTATTTTTTCAATTACCTAGCCAATAGATTTACATTTTCAGATAATCAAATAATTTTACACATTAAAAAATTCTCTGGATGCCTATTCGAACTCAAACATTCCCCTCTGCTTCAAGGATTTCTTGTAGTTCCTGTAGTCTAGATCTGGGTACTAAGGAATATTGACTCCCTTCACTTTACTTTTAGAGGCGTTAATAGATAAGGAAGAGCCTTTCTGTATTCAAAATATAAACACACTTGTGTTAATGAGTATCACATCATTTTGCTTAATTATTAATAAATTCTATTCACACAGGAAATAAACATATTAAATCCAGCTGCTGGAATGGGACAGGAAGTGGTTTCACTCAGATTTCATCACCTCTTCAAATCTGGGTTTCATGTACACAAACTTGGCGTGAACCAATGAGGAAGAATAATGCACACAACTGAGTCTTGATCAGGATGCAGTGGCACCCAGAGAACTTTTACATGATCACAGCTTCACTTGGATTTTGAAGTATAGTGTTACATGGACCCAGTAGAACTTGACAGTGCTCTTTATCATTGACCCTTAGATTGAAATAAGAAAAAAATTCTTACGGAACAATAACATTACTAGAAAGAACAGTCAAACCTTATATGCAAAAATTGTGTAAGACAGTGATTACATTCACAGTACTTGCCTCCAAAAGCAGTAACGCTTTCTGTACTGACCTTAGTCTCTTCCTGCTGTGTCTTCCCCTGAAATGCCTGTGGAGGTCAGTAATGCACAAAGCTAATAGGGGACTGTGAGTGCCAGGCCTCTGCAATGTTCTGATGATGGGATTTTTTTCTCTGCAAACAAAGGTCTGCTCACTGTCAACACTTGACAGAAAATTGCTGGACTTGTCAATTACGCCACTACAAAAAATGTATAAGCACATATGTACTGAGACATATACCCGTAGTCTCACACACACACACTTCTAAAATCACAAAGTCTTCAAATTAATACAAAAGCAAGGCAAAGCAAATAATCTCTCCTGAACAGTTTGCTCTCCAGTTTAACAACAGAAGTGGCAGACAAGTGAGACTATTTCAAATACAGTAAGGGATAAGAGGAAGATATGTTGAGAGAATTATAAACATTAAGTAACTTGTTTGAAACAATTCTGTGTTTGGGGGTCCCAAGTGAGATTTTTGCTTGTTCATTTGTTTAATTAGAGGTCAATAGTTGCATTTAACCTGTAGAAATTAACTTCTAGGACCTACTTGAATTACACAAGATATTCGGGTGAAATTTGAGAAAGTTATTTCTCTTTTGAATAAATTTTTTCATTCCTATCCACATAGCCAATTGCTATCCTCAGTATATCACACTTAGGCATCCACTTCACTGCTTAACAGTGCAATGAATGAGACTGCTGCTGAGCAAACTAGTCAAACAAGCTTTTTCCAGGTAAATAAGGGAACAAACCAATTTGTATATTTAGCACTGGAGGGCAGATGTAAGGCAGCAACACAAAAAGAAAACGATAGCATAATACAAATTAATGTAATTTTATGCTGTTTTATCATAAATAAAATGCTAAACACCACCTTTGTTCTCCAAGTGTAAATATATAATTTTATATCCTGAGTTTGTCATTCAAAAGCACCCAAATTAGGTTGCAAAAGTTATCTATGCATCAATTTGAACAAGCAACTGCCATTCTCAGTTATTTTTGTTCATTATTGGATCCTCATCAGGCACACAAATGCATGAATCTTTCACATAAGCAAAGGGATAAAAGTAAGTTTACAGCAGAGAGAGTCTATTATATGAATAAATATAGTAAAAATCTGCACATGAACGTTTAAGCTAATATTCAGCAGAAAATTTCTAGCTAAACTTTATGAAATCTGGGGACTCTTTCTGTGAAAAAAAGTTGCAGCAGCATAGCACGTAGGTTTGACATACCCCAGGTCTTGGGAACTCTGGACCCAATCCAAACTATTACAGTTCTTGTCTATCTAGACACATCATGATATAACACGGTGACCTGGGTTCTGTTTTACAGCGACAGGCCATGACCAATTCCCTCTGAATTCAGAGGAAACATCTGACAGCTAAGGAGTCAGGCTCCTGGATTACCAGCCACTGTTTTCCTTATGGTATTTATTTTTCTTATTCAGCATTGCTGTTTTCCATACAAAAGTGCAAAGTCATTCAGAATAATTTGACACTTTCTCAGAGCACTGCTTTTCAAGGCCAAGTGGTAGTAAAATCTTCTTCCAGCAGGATTTAGAATTTTTTTTTTTTTAATCACAAGAACTATGCTGCAAATTGAGATTCTTTTTATAAAGAGGTTCCTTCCATATATGTTTCCATTACAGCTCTTGCAAGCCTAAGCAAGGTGAAAACTATAATAAAACAACATTTACAAGACAAGTTGATGGTCTGAGACAGCCAACACAGCTTCTCTAATGACAAACTCTGCCTAACCAATATGGTGGCCTTGTATGGAGGGAGGACAAAATTATGTCATCTACCTAACCTGTAAAGCCCACAACACAGTCTCACAGAACATCCTTACCTCCAGATTGGAAATGGACATGGAAGTGAAGGGTGGGCTACTCAGTGCATAAGGAATGGGCTGCATGGACACAGAGGGTTATGGTCAGTGGCTCTACATTCATGTAGAGTGGTGTCTCTCAGGCCTCTGTCTTGAGACTGGTGTTTTTAATATCTTTATCAATGGCACAGACCTTGAGATTGAGTGCAGCCTCAGCAAGTTGGCAGATTACACAAAAGTGAATGATTGCTCTGTAACACCACCAACCCTCCTAAAAATCCAAAATAAGTCCAAAAAAAAAAGGGGACCACACCACACACATCACCATCTCTCCCCTTATTTTTATAAATTTGGCAGTCACTAAGCTCCACATGCCCAAACAACACTCCATTGACAAATTAAAGGATGAGGAGAAAGCACAAATAAATTACTTCTAACTTGAGACTAAAGTTCATAATCAGCCTGCAATCAGAATATATTTTAGAATCATTTCAGTGTTTCATCAACTGAATTTTCAAATACAGGTGGATTCTTCATTTAGTTCTTGATCATGGAAGAGAAAAAAATCCTCTTTTAAATAGTTTATCAACTGTTTTATCTGAGACTTCTGAATATTCCTCAATGCAGAGATCATAAGAATGGACATTCAAAATGCAATGTACTCAGATTAGCTACACTTCCTCCAAAATGGAGAAAGTTGGGAAAGCTCTTTTTGTTACATTTTTTGCTGTCACAATGTGTAATACTCGAGAATCTACCTCGATAAATAGTGTTGATGTAGTTTTCATTTTGACTGTAAATTCTGATTGGTACTCCAAGATATTGACAGTGACAAATATATCAAAACAGTTCATAAAATCATGGTTATTCTTAACTTACCTAACTCCTGGAAAATACTTGAGTAACAAGCTTAAAGGGCACTTTTGTTTTTAAAACATCTGTTTCTAAACCCATGCTATATCACCTGAAAGATACAACTTACTTATTGAATTAGGGCTCCTTAGAAGTTAAGTAGGTAAACCATGGAGACTGTTCCCTAACTTTTCCTTAGCTGCCATTTATTAAATATGTTCCATCTCATGAGCTCTGAGGCATTTCACTTTTAAGCACTCTTATTTCCTTTAAATTCACCTAAAACTTTATTAGACTCAGTCAGTACTGCCCACATACATTTAAAACATTCCCCATGGAGAAGATCAAAACATTCAAAATCTATATTTGATCTGACAACAGCATTATCATGTTTAAATTAGAAACAGATTAGACATAATTGAAGATAAAGAGGACACAAGCATCACTCCCATTTTGGTGGAGTGGGCTTTAAATTATCAGATTCATTCAGAATACATTACGCAGAAACATTGAATTGTTATCTTTAGACAGCCTTTTCTAAGAGTTTACAATTTCTCAGTTCAGTGAAGCTTGCCACCAGCTTGTTATCAGAACAAAAAATGAAAAATCATTTGGTTCAGAGCACAGAACTGATCTCACCTCTGAAAGTACACATTTTTTCTGATAACCAATGCTTCTTTGGACTGTAGAGGTACCGCTTCATGCTTTACAGTGAAGTCAATCTTTTTAAGATTCTTCCACGTTTCAGGTAATTCCTAACCACATTACAAGTGGATATTGTTTGTCAGTTTGCAGAGCCAAGAACGCCCCCACACACACACATACTTTCATTCTCCCCAACTTTCCTTGCTTTTCCCCCTTTCTGAAAAATACTAGGTGAGTTTATGTGATTCCTTCCCTATTGTTCTCATGCAGCGATAAAAATGAACCCTTTATGCAGAGTAACTTGCTAGATGCAGTTTATGGGAAAGAATAAAGTTTCTTTACATCTTGCATTTTCTAGTTAGAACCTGTTTACATTTATTAAATTTTGAAATAATCTTCAGCAACGCAAAAAATACCTCAGTGATGCAGCTCATGATAAAAGAATTTGCTAAATACATTATTTTGACCCACCCATAAGAAAGGCACAAAAATACACTAGTGACACCTGAATTTATTACTAAGCCCCAAATACATCAAGTCGCTTTGCTTAACCTGCTTAGCACTTAACAAGGGTGTGCTTGAACCCAATCTGGTCCAAAAATTAAAGCCATATTCCTTACATTCATGTTAGATATCCCAAAGGATGGCTCATCTGCTCTGTGAGCTATACCTGCTGCTTACAAGAAGATCAGACACAAGTCTAGTTTAATATGGACATGAACGCATTCACAACAGTGTAATTAGACACTGTAATTTAAAGGCAAAGATATACAAAGATAAATGTGTTTTTTTTCCTTGATGTTGTTTTGAAAAGGTTACATGGAGCTTTTGCAAACATCTGTGTTTACTCTAAATCTCACTCAACTTAATTTCACAATCCTGTGACACAGCCGAACCTCATTACCTCCTTGCAAGTTATATCGCTCAGAAAGTTTTCCTATCATTATTTGAAGAAAGTGGTTAGAAGTTTAATAAACACTAGCAATCCTCTGACAATGTGTAAATAAGAACAAAATGAAATAGCTGTCTATAAATTGTACTTTAAAATTTGTATTTCCATGCAGATGAAGTTTATTTTTCAGCTGCATTAAGAGGCATAACAGAGTAGAAACGAATAGTAAAGAAATTACTGGGAAAGATTCCCTGTTTTCATATGCAGTGTAAGTCTTTACGTTTCCTGCAAATGATGCTGGGAAAAAATAACTACAGAAGCACATTTAGTCATTTGGAAAAATCAGGTTGACAGCAAAACTGATTCATAAAGAACCAGTCTTTTACACACTGAAAAAAATCAAACATTATAATGGTGCTATTTTTACAGCTTCAATTTTTGGTCTGCCAACACTTCTCTAATTAAAGTTACATTAAAGAGCATAGTTCAAATGTTCAAGAGGATTACCTCCAATTCTCATGTACCATCTCTGCACCATTTCTGTACCTCTGTGTTCAAACAGGCACATACTCATCAGGGAGCAGCAAGCTGGCTGCTTCCCGAGGGAAGGGGAGCCAGGAGCAGAAAGCTACCCCAGCAGACCAAGGGCCTGGTCCCAGAGGGCCTCAAGGATGGCAGCAGTGCCAGGTGTTTGTAACTGGGTGCATCAATAGCCCCAGACACAGTCAGCAGTGAAACAGACCCTGGGTTCCAGCAGCAAGTACACCCAGGAGTGGTAAGGGACACAGAGATAAGGGCAAGCAGGAGCATGCAGCCACTGGAGTCCATCCCAGAGAACACACCTGGAGCACAAGTCCAGAGCCTGGTCCAAGCACCCCCAGGGGCAGGGTTGAGGGGATGCTGCAAGACAGAAACACTCTGTACCTCAGAGAAAGAGAGGCCACAGGGATGAGCTCCCATGGAGGGCCCTGGGTGTGGGGAGAAGCCCCAGGAAGAGCTGCTCAGGGCCATTATTAGTGCACTGATAGTTTGCACACCTGCAAAGTGATTAAGCTGCTAATTACCTGACCTACCTGAACAAAAAAAAAGGGATTCCCTAATCCTGCAAGGTCAAGATTACTCTGTAGATTTTTACAGTAAAGGGATTTAACCTGCCTCAGGTTATGCACAGAAAAACCTTTAATTTTTACCAGAAATGTTCATGTTTCAAAAATTATGTTTGTCCCGGCAGGGCAGTAGACAGAACCAGCCTTTCAACAGGTTTTATAAAAAACTTGTATATATCAAAATGCAGCAGTGGATTGCCCCATGTTTCATGCATTCATCTGGAATGTGAGAGAGCACCAAGACCAAGGTTCTGCTGTAAATCAGACAGTGGATTAAATCCACTATATCCCACATACTGTGCTGAACCCCCTGACCAGAAATCCTCAGCTATTTGAGCCATGTGACCCCACTGTATCCCTCAGCTCTGCTCTTAGCCCCAGGGGTTGGAGAGGAGCAAATATTACATTTTTGACTGCATTTCAGGATAAACTTAACTATAAGTACAAACATAAAAATAAAAGTAAAATCTTTTAGGTGGGCCTTCTGGGGCATATTTGTGGAACATGGAAATCCTATCCTGTGAAAGGCAGATCACGTAAACTAATGATACTGTCCGGCCTTGAAATCTATGTTCCATTAACAAAGGAGATCCATAGTTAAAATCTGACTTCAAAAATGCCTTTAGCACATGACTATTTAGGTGAAAATACTGCCTTCCACCAAGAAGTAAGTTTTTGTTCTAAGCATTTTAATTGATTCCTAGGAGGACAATACTGGTACAATATTGAAAAACACTTCTTATTAGGTTTCTTGGATGAAACTGGAGAACACTGAGAAAAAAGTACAATGTTCCTATTTTGGACCCAATTAAGTCAACAGAACATTTTCCTTGGAATTGGGAACAGACAACAAACACCACTATATTTTTAAAAATACAGTCAGTAAAAGTGTAGTTTTTAAAAAAACCAAACCAAATGTATTTAGGCTTTCTTTATACTTGCTGCTATATTAAGTCTGGATCAAAGTTTTAGAGCTGTTGTGTTGAATCCTTACCTCCAGTTTTCCATGGGATCCTCACCCCCAGTAATCACAGCTGCTATCCGAGTTCTCAAGAGGTCAGTTTCAAGACTTTGAAAACGTAATCTATGGATTCCTGGTCCTGCATAAAGATTGGATCACTGACGGTGTGGCTAAGCATTGAAACAGACTCCCCAGAGAAGTAGCAGAGTAACCATCCCTGCAAATGTTCAAAAAACAAGTAGACATGGCATTTTACCACAAGGTTTAATGGACATGGAGGTATTGGGTCAAGGTTGGACTTTATGCATAACCTTGGAGGACTTTATGATTCTATGGGTGTCTCATTATTTCACCCACAGCGGTGTACTCTCCTCCTCCCTCTTTCTTAGTCCACCTATCTCTGGTTTCATGAGTGAGCCTCTCCATTCAGCAATATGTAATGTCATAAAATGTTGAGGTAATTAGCACAGAACACTGAAAACTTAAAGCAAACCAAACACATAAAAATATTAATGAACAAGTAAATTCAATCAAATAAAACACCGAATCATGGTGTTCAGGCTTAGTTGGTGGGCTCCTATTTTCTCCTCTTTTTAAGCAAGTGAGAAATGCATTTCACATGAGTGACAAGTTTTTCTTGAGAAATATCATTGAATCATTCACCCTTGAGCATCTCTCCCTTTTCTGCATCTACTGCATGTGGTTCCAGTAATAATCCTATTGAGGTTCTTGGTGCTGCAGAATCAGGACTTGCTCTCTGACAGGAAGAAATAGTTTGATGGGCATTTGAGGGGATGAGTACAGCACTGTGATCCACATCCATCCTTTAAAAGAGTCTAGGATTGCTACTAATTTCAAGGAGTCCCTCTCCCAAAGAATGGATTGAAACTGCAAAATATCTCTATTGTCTCATGGCTTAAAGGGATGGAAGGGACTTAAAGAGGTCATTCAACCCATATATATAGAGAGAGAGAGAGTCTAAATCTGAGCTGTTTTCCTTAAAATTTGAGGTCCCCTTTTTAAATTCAATTCACCAATTAAATTTCAAAAGCTTGTTGTCAACTTGATCTGAAACAACTATTAAAAATTCTTCTGATTTGAAGATTCATTAACTTGTGTAGAATATTGGTCCTAAAGAAAATAAAAGAAACATGACGAACATGAGATTTTAGACAAAACAAAATAGTAGAATTATTTCTATTTCATTAATAGGCACAGGAAATGAAAGCAAAGGAATCCCTGCAAGAATGTAAATATCTGTTCTTTAGAATACAGTAAGTCTCATGAACATTGTGGACCCCTAGAATTCTAATAAAATTCCAGCTTCCCTTCACTAAGAAATTGTCCACTGGGCAGAAACTGCTTCACACATCCACTTTCAGCATCAATCCATTGACTACCACTCTTTGTCAAAATGTTGTTCCAGAACACAGACAGTGACCAAATCCCTCTTCTTCATACTTGGCTTGTTTCTTCCAGGGTATCCATCTGATCTACATAATGCTAAATGAACACCCAAAAGTGAAAAAGCACTAAAGGCAAAGATTAAAGAAACAAAAGACATCCTTAAAGCTAAGTCACATGCCAAGACCCAAGATATTGCACTGATGGCAAAGACAATTATAACTTGTCAGTTAGCAGCAGGTTTCCTGTCTGCTCTCTGAAACAACTTAATAGGAAATAACTGCTTGGATACATGTTTCTCAAGTATTATAATTTCTGTTTCATGCATCACACTAGCATCAAAAATTCAAAGTACCTACTGTCATCAGCTGGAGACAAAACAGTGCACTTGTTATTACTCACATCCTCCAATATGTTGATTTAACTTACAGCACTTGCTAGTGAGATGGACTGTGATTCAGATCCTTATGACCATAAATGTCACTTTCCAGCAGAGCTCCAAAAAATGCAATATTGTGTCCAACTTTGTCCTTTGTTTCCTTTTCACTATTGTACAGTTTAACCAATTTATATTTAATCTATTGTTGCCTGTGTAAACTGTGATTTTTAAATTTTTTATTTATAGGTATTTGTTTCCACAACATATAAAAACCCTGCAAAATGAAGAAATTGCACAAAGACTTTTGCATGTCCTGCTAGTCTAGCAAAAACACTCTTGCACAAAAACTTGCATTTACATTAAATTTCTAGCAAAATTGTTGCACTGTAATTCACTTAAACACTTTTGTCAGCTATCTGTGTACATAACCTCACAGCTTATAGAGAAGGAAATTTTTGCAGATACATAGCTCAGCTGTACTTGCAGATCCAGGAGCAGAAACAGTATCTGGTATCCTGATGAGAGTAGTAACTAAGAAAGCAAACATTCAACCTATAATCACAAAGAAACCAGCAGTTCTTGAGAAATGCCCAGCCTGGAATATGTAGAAGTCATTTGACACCAAATGCTCAGTAAAACAGGCACTGTAAAGCCAGACTGCCTGTGCACAATGCACAATTGAAAGTAGAAGGCAAATTCATGAGCCAGCTTTGAAGAGAGTCCATCTACCTGCAGATTTCAGTGTGTATTAGAAGGGCACCCTCAATTGAGCAAGTGAACCTGAAGAAGTTAAAAAGAAGTTAGCCAATATAATTTTAAAAATACGTGCTAGTGGCTGATGGAAATTCCTGGATACATTCATAAAACAAGAGAAGCAGAGGTTAAGGAGAGTAGAATATGACAATTCACCAGGAACAGAAGGGAAAAGTCCTTACAGCCTCTCTTGAGATATTAGCCTTCTTGGCATAAACCATTAGATCGGGGTGAGTCAGCTGGGAAAACAACTACATTCAAATGCCTAGAGGAAAGGTAAATTGTAACACTTAAAAAACAAAACAAAAAAAAGAAACAAAAAAACCCACGAAAACAAAGGAAAAGCAGCAAAAGTAAGAATAACTGAAAAGAGTATTTTCCAAAGTATTTGACAATCTGTCTATAGATGATGCAGTATCATAGCTGTTTTTGATTAGTCCACCCATAATATCACAGAAATTGCCATTGACATTAAGTCCAAAGAAGGTTTAAAAGTTATTTCACTGCTATTAAGAAAAAGCTGCACTTCAAATAAAGGAATGGATTTAAATGTTGCCTCAGTGTTTTCATTCAGATACTGAAGAAAACACTTGATAGCTTTGAACAGCCCATCTACAATCATGCGTTCTATGTATTCAGTGTAGAATTTCCATTCATCAGAAAGAGGATCTGTCTGAAGCAAATACTGATTGTCCTGGAAAGAGTAATTTAGAGAATCAGTAACAGGGGTTTAGAATTGCTCTTCCCAGTGTGTATTTCTTATTCCAGCTAACTGAGTCCAGGAATAAAGAAACTCTCACTTTGATGAAGAAAAGCATTCCCACTATTTACAACATAATTACCTTTTCATTGTAACTTTTACAAGTACATCTGGAACTAGTTACAGAAAACTATTTCCCTTTGGAGTTAGATTTGCATCAGCAAGTGCAAATGTTTGAAAACAGTACTAGCTTTTACTTAGTCCTGGCTTTCCTAAAAGTATTTACACCTATTTAGTAACAATAGCTACTCCCTGAAGAAAATATGTACTGGATCTACTATCATGTAGACTATCTGGCAAATCTTTTTCACTGTTTTTTGAATTGTACTTCACAGGGAGTTTTTTAAATCAATGGATAGAAGAAAGGACTTCTGTTTTTTTTCTGGACAAAATAAGTGTTTGACTCACTCTGTACAACATGCAGTTTCATATTATGCTTGAATATTCTCATTCTCTCATTCACGTTTTAATGCCTGTTCATTATGGTCACAAAGATCTGCATACTGCCAAGTCAGAGGCAGACATCAGTTGTCTGTCAAAACTCTCCAAATCATGTATTCTATTTGCTTTGCAGCATGATCTTCCACAGCCTCTGGTACAGATTTTAAATACAGTTGAATTTGCAGTACACGAAGAGTAAGGAAAACTCTTATTCTTTCTAAGGTTATCAGAAATATCTTTAAACAGATTCCTTCCTTCTTTGTTCAGTCTGTTCTATACCAAACCCAAATTTATCTAATATGCTGCAATAAACCATTAATCTTGTCACTTGGGAAGAGATTGACAATCAAATGTGCTCAGTCTTCTAGTTTCAAAAACACCTACTGCGATGTTCTCAGTGGATTCAGCCTTCTTGTTATGATATATAAGTTGAGTCTGCATCCTATTTACACATTAGCAACAACCTGGCTTTAAATGCAAACAAATTTCCAGGATAGCCTATAAAACTGAGTATTTCTCACTCTCTCCAAGAGGGATGACTGGATAGAAACAGGACAGCTTTCTCTTACTGCAGGTCCTCTTTTGTCTTTCTATCACAGCTTCTGTGTGAAATACTCAGATTTTAGTTCACTGACAATGCAGCCAAACTGGTAGAAATCTGAAGGTGGACATTACTCTGTTTTGAAACTGGATGATTTCAGTCTGTTCATATTACATAACAATTTATTTTGACACTAGGAAAGTCTTTTTACTGGCTATCCATATGCAAACTAGAACGATTTTAACCAATATCAATCCAACATGGCAACTTGGATTGAAAAGGTTCTAGCTAACTTTTACAGAGAAACACAGTATGCATCTGCCTGGTACACGAGATGTCATTTCCATCAGCAGGAAGAAGTCCTGTTAGATAATTTTTCTTCTTTTATCTACAAAGGAAACTCCCACTACTCACCTCAGTTTTGACAGTAGTTTTTAAAAAACACATATCTGAGAACTGGACTAAAATCAAACATGAATTTTATTTCAGTCCCTGAAAAGCATTCTGCTCAGCTTAATAATGGGACTTTCATCATCCTCTACTAGGATTATAAACCACTTCATCTTCATTTCATAAATTACCTGGTTGGAGGAACTAGTTCTACCCATGCATTTAATAAATGAATGCATTAGAAGTCAGCCTTTTGTATTCAAAGGAAACATACACTCAGTAAAACTACAATGTCTGATTAACTACAAACTGCAGAGTAACAACCATCTCACAAACAAGATAATTGCAAAAAATCGTTGATCACAGTTTGGTTTTGGTTTAGAATAGATGAGGACTTGATATTATTAGAGTTTTGTCAATTTTCTACTCTGTTTTTATATTCCCATACATCTGCCAAAAAGAATCTTTTTTATTTACTGTGCAAAGTGCATCTCCTGCAATATGAAAGCACTGCAACCTCTTGGTGTTAGGAGGGTGTTGTAAAATCTCAAGAAATTACACCCATTGAAGAAATAGCAGAAATCTACAGAATCACAAAAGATTTTGTTATTCAGAAAAAGACAATTAGACACCAAAAAAAACCCCTTTCTCAAGTTACCTCATCATAACTACAGAATTTACTGAAGCAGAGTTTATATCAGCCTTGTGAAAGCAAGAGCTACAAGTCTTTGCCATCTGTATCCTACAGTGTTGGTTTCTTCATTTAGATCTCATGTACAATATTCTTTTGAGCTTTGGCCACACAAATTTTGAGCAATACTTACAGATGACTGATGTGCCGAAAATGTGTTCCATGCCTGAGAAGCCTCTCGTAACTCCTAAGACCATTTTAAACTTCTTGCAGTCACTGGTGTGTTTTCATAAGATGCATTAAATCCATTCCTTAACTTAAACAAACAAAAATACCTACAGTAAGAGATTTCTGTTTTATGATCACATAAACTGCACACAAAATGCCAAATTCACTCTCAGTGACTAAAGAAGTAACCAAAATCTCTGTCTCTCAGCAAAAACCCAAGGGCTTCCTGAAACAAGTTACTCTGGATGACAGAGGAATTTCAGGTGCTGCACAGACACGCTTTCCTTCCCACCTTTGTGAAACAGCCTACAAGCATGGAGCTTATGCTGGCTGCAGGCAAGTCTGGTTACTGTTTAGGAATCCCAGTGGCTTTTCTGACAGTACAAGAGGGTTCCTTTGGCAAAATTTCAACAGTAAACATGGATGACACTAAAACAGTTATAAATTCTTATAAACAGGGCTATAAACACAGATGAAGACACTATTGTATAGTTATGAGGTTCACGAAGAGGAGAGATTTATCAGACCTCAGCGTGCCTTGTCACCATACAGATCTGGACACTTACTTCAAGGGCATTGTGAAATCTAATTTCTGCTGCAGCTGCCTCTTGCCATATGTTCTTTTTTAATATTTTTCTTACAGAGAAACAGTTTCTTCAAACTTTGTTGCAGAAATTTTCCTCTTCTCCCACAGGATCTCTGCAGAAATTAGAGAAATCAGGAAGAAAAAATTCAATGAGGAGTATACTTCCAAGCATGATTCAATGCTCATTGAATGGATTATAAAAGTCAAAAAGCATCCTATGAGAACTTTATGAGTACATTTCCATATTTTTCACGCACGTCAAAGTATACCTTTAATTGCTTGTATAAAGATGTGCAGATCTGAGCTTGTAGAGACAGGAAATAGAACCAAAATGTCATGGGCTACGTCAGCTTTCTTGTACATCTATGCAATCTCTGCTGTAATTATTTTCTATTGGGATTCCAAAGAACTGGATAAAGCCTGTCAACTTTTTGTCTAAAGTTTAAGTGTTTTGCTTTCACTGAATTTCTTCAGAAGGTAATTTGGTTGTGAAGGGGGGAAAAAAAGAATAATTCTAAGCATCTGCATGTTCATTTCCAAGTGGAAGTTTAATATAATTTGAATTTCAATGAAATAAGATGAGAAAGTGTTCAGATTTCAAGTATTTTTAAATTTCTCATGAACATTTCAGAGCCTCTAGTACTTGTGTTTTGGTTCACAAGAGCATCTGCTTTTTAAAAATCTCCCAGTTTCCTGCTACTATTACTGCACTGTCAAGTTCCTTTTTATAGTATCTCCTTTTCAAAATCCTAATTCAGGGAGAAGTGATCTTCCATACTCATGAGTGTCTCATTTTCACACAAGCAATAGATATCATTACAAACTTGATCAGTAAAGAGAGAATTTAAAAATTCCATGGCCTACATTTTGGCCAGAAGCATCAGCAAAATACAAAAAAAATCTCTGAATGGTACAGCAAATCTCAGAATTAACTAAATCATTAAATTCCCATGAAATCTGCTCGTATTCAAGCTAAAAATACCGTGGAAAAACTGCTTGCCTCATGGTTTCCTCAATAATTCTAATTTTGGTTTTGTTTGAAAACCAAAAGTGCCTAACCTGGAAATGTATGGAAATGTTCCAAAAGCCATGGCAGCATTTTCAGAAGATCAGTAAAACCAGGTGCAGGTTAATTTTGATTTCAGTTCAGCTTTCTCCTAAGTAATTTGACTAATTTCAGTATGTGTGGAAATATGTTTTCTTACTTTCTGATTACTTTAGAAACAGTTATTACTTTAAAAACAGAGAACTTAAAAAATTTCATCTCTTATATCCTAGCAATTGCAGGCTTAAAAACAAAGACACTGCTCCAGGCATCTCAATATTTCCTTGCAGGAGAAAAGATTTTTAATTTCTATCACCGAGGTATGAAAATGAACAGAAAAAAATTTGCTCTTCTTGTTATCACATAATAGGTACATAAGTATGTACTTATAGAACAGTAAGATTACTAAAAACAATGCATAGCAGAAGAAAAAAGAGGCCCTTGCAACTAAGCTCCTATGAAAATACAGCATGTGTCCAATGGGAAGAGAGAAATCAGGAGATATAATCCAGAAAAGAGGCAAAGAAAATTCCTGAGACTGCATATAAAACTCTAAAGAATATAGAAAACAATTGAAAATTCCCAGATAATTACTTAAAACTAATTTCAAAACTCGATTTAAATATAACATATCTCTTTAGAGAAAAAAATATATATTGAACTATCCTAATTAAGGTATACTAGATTAATTAATTTAATAAATAAAAACATGTAAGCAAATTAATACTTTTTAAAATAATAATTAAATTAAGAAGAGATTGGAGATTTTTTCTACTTACTGTCTTTGATTCTCAAACATCTCTTTGTAGCAAGTAATTTCTTCATGAAACATTGACAGAACAACAGAAAAATAGAGATAAAAGCTAGAACTGGTGGCAGGCCTTTCCAGTAGATTACTAAATACCAGAAAATTTGCAGAAAATTCACTGAACAATAAATAAAGAACTGTAATTTTATTCTAGAACATTTTACTCCAAACCCTGTATTTCCCCCAGATGTTATTCTGTTAAAATAACCTGCTAGTTAATTGTAGGGGGGTTGGGGAAAGGGGTTTTTTTGTTTATTTGTTTGTTTGTTTGTCTGTGGGTTTCTGTTTGGGTCTTTTACTGTTGTTTTGGGGCTTGTTTGGGGTTTCTTGTTTTGAGGTTTTTTTGTTTGTGGGGGGTTTTTAGTGTCTGTGGTTTGGCAGTTTTTTACTTGGAAAGTAAATTAGGAATGGCATTAGGAAATATACATAGAATTTACAGTTTACAGTTACCTTTCTTGCCTCTTCAAATACAAGATTAACATCTTGTGTGAATAGTAATGGTATTGAGGAAGAGATTATTAAGAACTGAATAATGAGAACTAATTTAATAAAGCTATGAAAAATTAAATACAGAAAAATAAAATAATGGGAAAATCTAGATACCCTTAAAATGAATAGAAAACACTATCACAAAAGAAATATAACTTTATATAAACAGATAAGAAAATAATACCTGTCTTATTTCTGTGACTGATTATTAGAATAAACTTTATCTTTGCTCAGCTTGTAGGAGTGGTTCTGAGAGGAACCAACAGCTGCTGAAAGACCCATATCTTGTGCTACTGGAAATCAGACCAGACAACATGCCCAAAAATACTTCTTAAGAAGTCATGAAGTACTTGTATTATCCATTTCCAAAACAATACAGGAGACTGGAATAGCAATCATGAAATGTGAAGAAATACTCTGAAGTAGCCCCGTGAGACAGCACTGCAGCTTTGCGAGTGGCACTGGCCAGGAATTGATGCTTCTTAGACACCACCCTCTGTAGAGCTTAAGCTACAACAATGGGCCAAGAAGCCAGTGGTACAAAGCTCTAAGGAAACCATTCTGGCAGAATACATGAAAATAGCTGTTCTGAAGCACTGGGCAGACATCTGTCAGAGTTTCTCCACATACCCAAATAATGGACTGAGATGACAAATTTTTTTTTTCCTCTGATCTAGTTGTACTTTCAGTTAACATCACTTGGGAAAAAAACCCCGTGCTATGAGAGGCATTTCTGGAACTATTGTGAACTGCCTGTTGAATCTGAGACAGTCTGGTTTGTCCATGTCCAAAATAAGTCTTCTTACTATCACAGAATCATGGAATGGCCTGGGTTGAAAGGGACATTACTGATCATCTAGTTCCAACCCTTGCCACGGGCAGGGATACCCTATGTAAATGTAGTCATAATTATTCCCATGATACTGTGGGAAATGGCACTGAAGCTACCACTTCTGCAGATGTCAAGTCTGCAAAAGGCAAATTGCAGATGCCTAGTGGACAAATTCAAGAAATACAACCAAAAAGTTTATAGCGTGATTTTATATAATTTTTCCCAATAACATGTTTTGCTGCATTTGAATATGTATTACCAGCAGCAGTCTCAGTTTATGGCAGTTTGTGGTTAGCTACCTCATAAAAGCTAACTCACTTGCTCTATTTTGAACTCACTACACTCATGCTGACAGCCCAAATTACAGTATTTTATTATATTGCATCTTTACTGTGTATTTTATTTATCTCTGTTGTGCCTTCTAGTATTTGGCATCTATTCAATACCTTTACCTGTGTTCTCCTGCTGTTCTGGGGGGTTTTATAGCTTATTTTGTTTGGTACTCAGAGCACTATCTTTTACTTTCACACACTACAAAGTTCATTAGTTTGGAGAGCTTATGCAATCTCTCAATGACACCAAATCCCATTTGTTCATCTGATTTGCTACACAGCTGCAAAGATTGCCTGTGTATTAAATCATCAATTGTGACCACCTGTAAAACACTGCTTGCAAATATGCTCTTCAAGGCATAAAGCCAGCTTAATGCAGCAGTTAAATTTTTAAATGAAATGTCACAAGAACGTGTATGTTACCTATAAGCAATTGACAACTCAACTGGTTTGTGTACTGTCCATTTCCTGTTTGCCAAAATTCGTGTCTTGATTTTTTATGTCTCTTCGTAGGTTCTGCTAACAGAGCATCCATAAAAATTGGAACATTTCATGGGCCATCTAAATTTAATCCCTGCTGCAACAGCCTACATTGACTTCACTTTTTCTGAATTTCTTTGAAAGAAGATGTTTTTCTTAGATCTAAAAAATTCTAAGAATGCCTTAATTTGGCAATACAATCCATTGTGTAGCTCTACAGAGTAAGTACTTTGTCTTCAATTAACTTTGGTTTTCCTCTAGTCTGAAATTATGGCCCAGTCTCACCATAAGCATAAAATAACATTCTTCTATTCAACTGTTACATGGGTATGAACAGCCAGTGAGCTTTGTTTAGTGACATTTAACTTTATCATTCTTCCATATCCATTGCAAAACTTTGCCCTCTCCCTAATGTTTCAAAGATGGTTTTTATCAATAAATTTTTATTTATTTCCTTGTCTCTGTGGAAGACCATTTCTAAATAGTAGCTTTTGAGGAGAGAGTTTCCTCCATTTTTATTTGGGTGAGATTTTATAAGGGTCTTAAGTGCTTGCATCTTGTAGAACTAAATGGCCCTCTCTTTCTTTTGAAACTTTCTAACAGGTTTGAAATCTTAATGAATTAGACAATCTACAACATTTCTATCAGAGCAAGTCCTATGTTTTACTGTAATACTTTTCACAGAACTAGTGAGTTATTTTGCTCAACATTAACTGCTGGATAAAAAATCCATGCTGTGACAAGTTAGTTTCTCCCTGCACTAATTATTTTGATTCAACAGAGAGAGTACATGCTTCCCATGTTGCTCAGGCAGCCACATCCTATCAACTGTCTGCTTTCTTCCTCAACCACAGCACAACGTCTGTTTTCTCCTATATTTTCCTTTCTACCCACAGTTCTCCCTTTGTTCTGTCTCTTCTCCATTGCATGTGGTATATTTGTGTGCTTATATAAACTCCTTCTCCTTACTCTTGATTTTATGATGCATCTATTTTTGTTTGTTGCACTTGTTGGGATGCATTTGTACAGTGCTGAAAGTAAACCTCTTCTATCTCAGCAGGAAGCTGTTCCTCACAGCAGTTCTGCCTGATGGCTTTCTCTCCATTTTCCCTCAGCTTCTCAAGAAATTCTATTTCCTGAAACCTTACGAATTCTCCTTTACAGTCTTACATAACACAATGTATTCAACCATCTTTTTTTATCCATCTTCTCTTTTCCATCATGTTTTCCATTTTGTTAGATATTTGACTCATTTACCCATATATTAGCTACTCTGACACTTTATATTTTCCACCACTACTTCGATTGCTATTTTCTTAGAAATTTACAGTTTACATGTGATCATGGCACACAACTCCCACTGATTTTAGTAACTCCCATTGACTTTAATGTGAGTTTTGTGGCTAACTCCCTGGCAACTCAGAAAATGCAGGGTGTAGTGGGTATAAGCTGAGTTTAGAATCACTTGTTTAGAAGAATAAGCTTTTAAAAGCTTTTTTTGGTTTTGTGGTCTTGCATTATTCCAACTTTTAATAGCTGAGGGACCAAAGAATACATTTTCACATAAATTAGAGTATTTGAGGTCTACATGTCAAGATTGAGAACAAATTAAGAAAGATTAGTCATTTCCCCCTGAGTCACAGTCAAATTTTGCCCTTACCTTTATCATTGCAGTCTATGGTGGTCTTCTCTCGTCTATTGCAGATGAAAATGCAACTTGAATAATGAATGAGAGTCTATGATCAAAAATATGCTAATCTTGTTCTTCATTTCAGTATTTGGACATATCAACTTTAATTTCCTAAATCCTCTCTTCTAACTCAAGCTATTAATGATGCTAAGACAATTATCTAACTCTACCAGACTGGCCATTGTCCATTCAGCAGAAACCCTTATTTTTACAAGAACATCAAACTCTTTCTGTAATATTTCATATATCATTTCCATTTTCTTTTACAGTCTTTCTGTGTCTTGAGTAGTAGCCAAGGTGTCTACAGCTACAAGACAAGGAAGCTTTGTCTGAAAATGCAACATATTCTTATAGACCCTCTGATATAATTACGAAAAACGAGTGAGCTTTTAGATTCACAACCCCTTCATCTATATCTTAATCTTGTGGTGTTTTTAACAGGACTAAAATCTGCTGTAACTCTTTGGTCATCTAAAAAATATAGTACACAAATACCCAATTTTCATTCCTGACATCAAGACAATTCTCACACAGCTACAACCTCTAGTACAGTTGGTGACAGCAGGTTTTCTCTGTTTGTTATATTTGCTTTTAAAGTAAATCCAGCAGTTTACAAAACATAAACCTGAACATTAGAAATACCTACTGTAAATCAGAACATGAAGTCTTTATTCAAGGCTAAGGTGATTATTCTTTATGTAATTTCAAGGGAAAAAATAATGGAAGTATTTTATAACATATGTATATTGGTAGCCTGCTGCCACTTAGGAACATTTTCAGTGATCAAGGAGCTGGCAGAGTCCTGAGTCATCTTCTCAGATTGGTAAGGAAGCTGGCCATGGAGAAGATATTTTAAATTCCAAAATGGCCAGAGTACCTTAAAGCAAAAAACGTTTTGCTTCCTGTGTTTCAGAGAGGTAGTTCCTGCAGCATCACTTACTGTGAGCAAACAACAGGATTACATTCACTGTCTACTGTTGCCTCTTTGTCAAATAAGCTGTGATTGGAGTCAGGGTCACTGTATGTCCCTGCATACAAAGTGACTTGCAGCCACAATGACAGGGATGATCTACATCTATCTGGTATTCAAACTATTGCAAGCTTTTTCTTTTCCCACTTTTCTTTACTGAGGAGACATTTATTCCATGTGAAAGAAAGTTTTATATAAAAGTGGACAGTATTTATTCAGCAATAAAAGTCTTGGATATTGAAAAAAGAATATTTGCCAAAATTATTCATTACCCAAAATTGGCTATTTAATTACATGAAGGCTAAAAGCTGCACATGAACCAAATTTAAATAAATCTTTAAAAATCAAGCTGTGCAAGTAGAAAATTAAGAAGGGGAGAAAAAAAAAGAAAAGAAAGAAAGAAAGAAAGAAAGAAAGAAAGAAAGAAAGAAAGAAAGAAAGAAAGAAAGAAAGAAAGAAAGAAAGAAAGAAAGAAAGAAAGAAAGAAAGAAAGAAAGAAAGAAAGAAAGAAAGAAAGAAAGAAAGAAAGAAAGAAAGAAAGAAAGAAAGAAAGAAAGAAAGAAAGAAAGAAAGAAAGAAAGAAAGAAAGAAAGAAAGAAAGAAAGAAAGAAAGAAAGAAAGAAAGAAAGAAAGAAAGAAAGAAAGAAAGAAAGAAAGAAAGAAACAGCAAAACTCCCAAACCTCTAACTGTGAAAAACAGGCTAGCTGCAGCATAATTTATTTTCATCCTGCCACCCATTCACACTATATCAAATTTTACCTCTGAGTCCTGAAAATTGGTCAAGGTAGCTAAGTTTTTATTGGAGGTTTGCCTGGAGCCTTTTTCAGAATCAACGTCTGCCTCATCAGGTGTCCTACCAACATGAATTACTCTAGTTCAAAGTATAATACTAATACAAATTAATCACAGCACGTACTCAAATATTTATCAAAACGCTTCTCAACCTAGTAATTTCATACTATAGAATTTTGAGATATGAAATAGATTAAATATTTTACCCTAGAAGTAGCTTCCAGTCCTTTTGACTCATAAAATGCAGGATTTAATATTGTTACTAAGTGGTGACCATTCATCTGCCAAGTGAATCTCACATGATGAGAGAGCTTTCTGCATTACAAATGTATGGAAAGTTCTATCTCAGAATTCAATTACAAATATCAATACTTGCTATTCAGAGCAACAGCTCCAAAATAAAGCTCTTTAATTTCAGATTATAATTGAAAATGTAACCAAATTACTGTATGTTCTATTGCTTTTGACACCACTGACAAATACAGGAACTAATCCTGTACCTGCTACTCACATTATCACTAATGCAAGTAATACCATTCAAATTAAGAATGTGTAAACAAAAATTATTCATGTAAGTAAAAATTACAAGATAGGGTGGATAAATCCTCTGAAATTGAATGATACAATCCATTTATTTAGTTTCTTTCTCTAAGATATGTGGTTTCACATGCCCAGTAAGTACAACTGAGACTACAAAAGCTTAAGTAACAGAGCAAGAACTAAGAAGTTGCTGTCTATGAATGATTAGAATTTATCTGCTAGCCCATAGCTGTCAATAGTCAGACTGCACAAGGTGCAGTCAGCAGATCTGATTCAGCTGATGATCTTATGAAAAAAGCAGCTCCCAGGATATCCCTGCATTCCTCAGTTCACGTTCTTCCAAATGCTGATAGACTAGAGGCTCCTGGCTAAAGCAAAGGGCTCAATCTTATGAGCTAATATATAAGTGGGCACAGCCTACTGCCATGACAGAAGCAAACACTGACAGGATTATACTTAGAATTGTTTTGTCTATTTTCCTGCCTCAGTTTTAGATCCTCAGCCCACTGCTACACAGTCACAGCACAGATGAAATGGCATTATTACTAAAATAATAACTTCAAGGGAGGATTTGAGTAAGAAAAAGTTTTAGAAGTCAACACCATTCTCATTTAAAAGGGCTGAATAAAAATGCTACAGATAAAATCAGTTAGATTTAGACTACAGTTGTTCAAGCTACCTGATACCTTCAAATATTAAAATCTTCTCATACACAAGTCCACAAGCAGTACCAGACTATTCTAACCACACTTCTGCCACATACCTGAGCAGATGGAGACATGAATACACTTCTCAGTGAATTTTCCACCGTTTCCAGCACCCTGAGCCATCAGTCGTGCTTCAATCTGCCTCTGTTGCAGCTGGACTTCTTACTGTTATTAACAGTCCAGTACATGAAATTGTCAGTCCTTCAAATGGCAAGGTAAGGCAATTAGTTTGGAAGGTTAAAAGCAGAGTTTTGTGGAGGGACCTCCTATTTTTTATACAATTACTTTAAAAAATAAGCAAGCCATATCTAGATCGAGCATGTGTCTTCTGTGCAAGAGTAATAACCACATTTCACCAAAAATTGAATAAGTCTATTGTGTAAATGAAGGACTCCCCAAGCACACATTAACAAGAGAGCCCATAGCAATCTATCATCTCAACGATCCCTGAACAACAGGATCTGTAAGTAATTTTGATAGAACAGATTGTGACGGCTTCACAGGAATTACTGCAAGTTCCATAGGCAAAAATCTACAGAACAAAAGGAATAGAAATAGGATGTAGGTAGTTCTGTCAACTCACCTATGATCAAGGATTGAAAGTAGCCTTACTAAAACAAGCATTTTTCTCACTAGAATAAGAAGACAGGGATAGTACAGGAGTGCCTGAAATATCACATGAGAGCACCCCATTATGAGAAAACCAAATAAATATTGTGTTGCTAAAAGAAAATAGAAATAAAACGATTCCTTTTCATGTTCAGTTAAAGGAAAACTTAGCACCGTATTTCTCATCATATATAAAAACATTATAAATACATTTGTCTGTCTATCTATCTATCTATCTATCTATCTATCTATCTATCTATCTATCTATCTATCTGTCTATCTATCTGTCTATCTATCTGTTAGCTTAACTGGCCTCCCAGTCAATCCACCAGTCTCATGAGTAAACTGTAAGAACAGAAAACCCTGGATCTATTTCTTACAAAAAGTTAAGGCCAAATTATTAATGCATGACAGAGTCTGGTACAAGTAGAAGTGTGCTGGCATTATTTCAGTAATAAATCTTTTACCTCACCTCCTTCATTTCTCCTTGTATATCATCATTATATAGAGATAGTCACAAGAAATTTGACAAGTAGGGCAAAGCTTGAAAACTGCTCTATCCTTTTCTTTGAGGAACAATTCTGTTTTTCTCCATCTCATGGAATTCTCAAAGAAGACACAATGAAACGCTTCAAAGACAGTGACAGCACATGGCAAAATACAACCCTCTCATCTAAACTTCTCTGCAAAAGGACTAAGAAGTTGCTGTCTATGAATGATTAGAATTTATCTGCTAGCCCATAGCTGTGAATGGTCAGAAAAGAGATATTTCAGAATAGTTCAGAAATGCTTGTCCACATTAGATTAGCGTTTCATGCCAACACTTTTACTACTGACTCAAGTTCATCTTGACAATAGGGAAGTGTTTACAATTTGACAATGTTGCATGAATACAAAGAAACAACAGGAAGTTAAAAAGACAAGGTGAAAGGAACAAAACGTAGTATGTCAGTGCCCTAGCAAAAGGCCAGTTTTTTACTTACAATATGTCACCTAAAATTTAGCACCTTGATGCTAAATAAATACTTGATTTATATTCTCTCTCCTCTGTTCAGGGATTGCTCCAGGTCTAATTAACAAAAGCAATTCAGATTATTTCATCAGTACCTCATTGCACTTCACAAAAGCCACTAATGACCCTTCCTCTCCCTTCTGTGGGAGTTTTGTCACAACCTTCATGGGAGTTAGAGGTATCTCAATTCTCAGCACTGTTGTGAGAAGGATGAAAATGGTTCACAACTGCAACACATTACTGGAAACTTAGGCCACAAGATGGTGTTCTGAATGCACATTAGAAGCCAAACCAGCAGATCCCAAAACACCTTAATAATGACTGATTCATCTAAATTGTAACACCTCTTTTACACATTTTTCTGAAACTTTGATGTCTCTCAATGTCATTATTCACTAACTTCAAACAACTTTTGTATGTAAAGCACACTAAAAATGAAAAAAGGCATATAACTTAGAAAAATGTGATCACAATAAAATAACACAATACATTGCACATAACAGTTGCCTCTACAGAAAGAGGTCTATGGGAATGTTACAGCATTTGTATTTACTAACCTATTGCAATCCAGTGGGCTGTGTTTACTTTTCTGTATTTGCCTTCCAACACCAATGAAACTCTTCCCTCATGAATAAACTTCTTCACTGAACACTTTTTCTCTCTGACTCCCAAATGCTGTTTTCTCCAGCTGAGACGAGTAGCTGGTGTGAAAAGCTTTAGAGAACAGCAAAAGAGTTTGAGACATCAAAGCTGCTACTATCCTCTTTCACCAATAAAATATTTAATTTTGGCTACTTCAGCAAAAGTGCCTTCAGTAACAATCAGTGGCTTCATTCATTCCTGTGTCATTAACAGTGAAAGATGTTTCTGGGTTTTTTACCCAAGAAAGAGGTGTGCTAAAAAAATATAGATTGAGCCAACCAAAAAGTAACTGCCCACTTCAAAAACAGTTTAGGCTTGCTAAAACTTTTTTACTTCTGCAAATCCTGTTTCTAAAAGAGCACTAGTGTTGGCAACTTCTTGTATCTTCTATCACATAAAAATTAGAGCAGTCAGTCAAGAATTTGAGGTATTTGAAATGACGCGTTTGTCCTCTACCTACCCCCTTCAGAGTTCCATCTCTGAGAATTTTTCCCCCCACCCCATCCCTGGGATTTCAGGTGGGAAATTTAAATAAACCAGTTGTTCTTCACTTCCTTTTCTTCCATTAAGCCACCAAAACTAATTTTCCTAATTCAGGCAACCCATTAAAAACATGTAAATCTAATTGTAATAAATACAAAAAGCAAAAAAGGTGAAAGCCATAAATGCAAAGAGCGGATTATCTGGCAGCAGGTCACAAACTCAGTGCAGACACAAAAGTGAGACTACAACAGTTAGGGTCAGACTCAGGAATTTAAGTCTTCACTGCAACACCTTCACTAAAAATCCAACTGCGTTTAATTTCAAGATACAAGTTCTTCTGTTCTCTGTTTCAGGGCAGTCAAATGCAATTCAGCTTTGATCCAAAACCCTTATATTGTCACAGCATATATAAGCTGGGGGGGAAAAGGACTAAAACAGCTGTAGAGCTTTTTGTCTATAGCATTTTGTGCAGAGTTCAGAACCCGTGGCTGTTAAAATCAGTTTGCACAGAGAGAGACAACTTGATTCACGTGCTTTTAGTTAAATGTTCTTTCCAGATAACTTTGAAACCAATTTCACAGTACTAAAGCCACATTTATTAAACAGCCACAATATGATAGTGGGATAATTTTCGTTAATCAAATTTCAACTATTGCAAACAAACTATTTTGAAATGCAGAGTCGTTCTCCCCAATAACTGCTAATCACAGCCAGAACATTCTAGCTTTCCTTGTCTCAAGTGAATATAGACATTGTTTTTCTGACAATTAATGCATTACAGACTACACTATGTTCCTAAGTCCATTACTTTTTAAAAAATATAAGACATAAAATTGAATTTAATTGTGTATACAGCTTAAATATATTATCCCAGTACACAGCAGTATTTCAGAAATTTTATTAAACAGAAAATAGTAGTGCAGAAGAAAAGTTCACTGGGTAACAGCTGCTGCCTTTTCTAGGGTTCCAAGTAATTGTCTTTTAAACATAAAAACTGTTCTTAAAACTTCTGAATGCATACACTTTGCTGGACATTTTCTGTTCCTTCTTTTAGGTCTATTTTGAAAATCTCTGCATAAGCTCATTTCAATTTCTAAAAATACCTATAATTATTCTCACAAGTTTGAAATCTTGGCACTTCTCTATTTCTAAACATAAGATTCCAGTTAATCATATAACTGTAAAATATCACCCCGTGATAGTGAATGTGCTCCTGTAAAAAAAAAAAAAAAAAAGAAGTGTAAAAATGTTTTTGCTTTTCAGTACTTGATGCATGATAATTAATACACATTTGTTCTAGAAATGCATGAACACAGAAAATCCTTTCAGTTTTGACAGACAAACTGAGCAGAATGCATGTGCATTAGTATAACAGGGCACATACTTAGTGGCATCAAGATGATCTGTGGTAGAGTAAGCTAAATGAAGGAAACAAATTTCTAGAGCAGAAAGGGAGGCAGAAGTAGCAGCTTTTAGGGGTTTAAAGAGAATCTCTTGTACGAATAAAATCCCATGGATTGGCATCAAACTGCAAGTTTTTCTATCATTCTGAAAATTTTTATCCTTCTTCTTTTTCCAAATAAATGAAAAATGACAAAAAAATACCAAAGGAGTAACCCAAAACCCAAAACAACCAACCAAAAACAAAAGAAAGGAAAAAAAAGGAAGAAACCTTCTTAAGAAAATAAAATTTTAAAAACACAAAAAACAACAACAACAACAGAAAAAAAATAAACAGAATAAATACTCACTATCAGATGTTCTGAGGTTTTTTATTTTAATTTTCTTTTATTCCTGCCCAGAAAAAAATCCTTTAATAATATTGAGCAAAAGCTAGGAAAGGTTTGAATTTTTAAATGGTTCTTTTTATGATGAATACACTATGAATAGTAAAAAACATCATCCTACCCTTAGAGCTATCTTTTCCTCAACATTGTGCAAGATGTAGTAAATATTTACATCCCCATGCTTCACTCTACTCCCCTGTATAATGATATGCTGCCATACCTACACTGTCTTTATCTAACGTCTGATTCATTAATGATTGTAAGGAACACTGAGAAGCTCACTTAAAAGCATAATATCAGAAACAGCTTTTGCAAGGAGCATCATAAATGAAGTGTCATTACAATAAAATTCTACTTTTCCATAAGAAAGGGTACAATTACATTCATATGTATTTCATAGACACTAGAAAGAATGATATTGAAAGTTTCTAATCAACAAAAATGCACTGATATCCATGTTTAAGTACAAAAGGGATCATTCAGTAATGATTCTATTTTTAACATCTCATATTTGTGAACTAGAAGCCAAGTACAAGAACAGGCTAAATCTTGATCCTTACCAGACACCAGGCCACTAAGGGTTACAGTCTGTATCTCTGCTTTGTTCCTGCTCTCCTATGCCAAGGTGCAACAGAAAGGCCTAGCTCCAGGTGATTCCTTGTGCCATATGTGCTGCATTTCCTGCACACACTAGGAGTTGGGAACAGTATTTCCAGGTTTACAGCTAGTCTGTTTTTCTTGCTTTTTGCCATTTGAAGCCTGCCAGCTTCTGTTATTTATACATTTTATTTAATATGTGCTTTTCCTTTTTTTTTTTTCCCAGATACCAAGGACAACTAAAAACATATAACAGACAGGCACAGCAGGGAAAATGGAAGTATGTGCTCAGAGACATGCAGCCAAATTCAGCCCTTTGGAGAATCTGCTCACAGAAGCATGAAATTTTCACAGATGTCTGAGTAGTGCAAGGGTAGCACGACTGACACGTTCTGCAGTCTTTGCTATCCAGAATATTTCTGTGGATGGTTCTAGATGTGGGAGGGGCTTCCCTTTCACAACATTTGAGAATACAAATCTACATAGCCTTTTCCAAAAAGGAAGACATACTAAAATTGCTGACCCACATGCCAAGCTTTAGCCTCTCTGAGCCTCCTACTGGCTTTGAAGGGGCCATTCACATGGAAAGTTAGATTATTTAGCATGGGCTCAGTTGTATGGCCAGATTTTAGGACGTATGCCAGCTTTGCTGAGGCACCTCGAACTGATTAACAACTCTGCCATGGAGGCACAACAACAAGCACAGGAGGCAGAGACACTGTGGGTCATGCTGCAGCTGTGCTCTACAGAGCTCCAACAGCAGTGATGCTGGTGTGGGAAGAGAAAGAACAGGGAGACAAGACCATTCAGATAATACTTTTGGGGCTATTGCTAGAGCTGCCATGCAGCACATCTCTACTAGAAGAACACTCTAATGCAAAGGGTAGTCCCTCATACCTGGACTCCTCATGGAGCTAACATACACAGGTTTGCAGAGGCAGTAAGATGGCAATCATGGCAGTAACTGTCCTCCATCCAATTGGCGTTTGGAGTGATGATGGTTTAAACACTGCCAGGAACAATAGAACAATAAAATAAATCCAATGCTACAGACCAATCAGTTCTCAGATTAATGTGGAAATTAAAAGTCTACAAAAGCAACAAGCATTAGCAAACATTTTTCATTTGTTACAAGTACAATGATCCAGATTTTGTCCTCTATCTCTTAAAAAAAACCAAAACCAAAGCATGTCAAAATCAATTCCATGCATAAGTCTATTTTTAGCAACTGAGTCTACAAAAACAGGGCTCAGGGTCAACAGTGTTAATCCAAAAAACACTATCTGCAACAAAACAATGTACTTAATGTCACAACCCTATTTTTATGTTCTGGTCAGAAAGACTGTTTTCTGACAACATTCATATAATTAAATAACAGTGAATAGTCCATTAAATACAAGAGCTGATTCTCATCTCACAAGACTTGATGGCTGGAGTTTTAAAACAATCACACTCTATTTATAATCCAACATACATAACATTCTAAATTCAGAGTGTGGAGAGGGTCAGTGTGTTTGTTGCTGTCTTGTGTTCCTTTTTCCCTCACGGGAAAAAGATCTGGCAGCATTCATCTGTTTCAAAGTAAAAACGAGGTATTAATATTATCCAGTAATTCAGCTGCTTCCCAGCCTTTGGGCAAACTTTGGTGAAGAGAGCAGACTCCCTGTTTTGGAGGGAGTTAACTAAAATTAACTACTTGTTTATCTGTTTCCTCTTCAGGAATTTACATGAGAATAGGTTTACTTTCATGCAAGTCAAACTCTGGTGGGTTGTTTTATTTCAAATAGCTTACCGGAGTAATAACTATCATCTGGCTGTAAAGCTACACCCTGCACGATGAGTTAGGTGCTGAGTGTCTGCTTGGTAAAGAAAATATGGTAAACCAATATCATAATTGCACAAAATAGAATCCAGATACAATTCCAGATGGTTACATTGAATGCTGGGGGAAAATGAAATCTTTCAAATAGTGTAAAAAAAACTCACAGCAACACCAGAAAAATTATAAACTTATAAATAAACTAAAAAACAATTGCTTTCTGTGCCAGACTCAGTTACCCCCAAAAAAAGAGAAAGAGCTTTCTTGTTATAGAAACCTACACTGAGATAGAAAATACACTTTCTGAAATGCCAGATGAAACCCAGAAAATTAACGTTTTCTATTTCTCCTGGGAGACTTTTTGAATTATCAAGGTAGAAACTCAGTAGAAAGCTTTTCAACATGCCAGTTTTATCAATTTTATCTGCCTTTGGAGTGAAATTACTGTCCTTGGCTGCCTTGATTTCAGCCACTCCTGACTCTCCTTTTGCCATTCTTTCAGTATATCAGCACAGGTCAAAAGATGAAGACATGCTTACATTCACTACTCCCACACTTGCAGTTCAGAACAGGCTAAGGGAATGCAACGTTTGTACTGCCGGGGTGCTGGAAAAGGGCCTTGATATAAATGAAATGCAAACCTTCAAGTTACAGCCTAGGGGAGGCTTAAATAGTGCCTTTCATAGACACCTTTCAGCCACCCCCCATGTGTATTCTCAAACATGGGCTGAACTCCCAGTGCCTTGTCCCAGCACGCCCAGGGCTCAGGGCTAACCCTGGAGCTCACTGCCTGAGAAGACAGTTGTTTCAAGATCCTAGTCAAGAGCTGCGACTGACTCTGACACAGCGATAGATCCTGAAAGCCAAAGATTCACTCTTTCAGCTGAATGGATGAAAATCCCTTCTTGAAACCAGGACTTCGGGTAACCTAAGACATTTCTCTCTCTTAAAGAAAAAGTGAAGCTTGTGAAATATATTCTGGGATACTCAGAGTTAATTGTCCAGCAAGAAATTCTAACACTGTTCAGAGATGATCTACATAGTTCACAATATAATGTAATATGCTCCTCCTAAAAGAAGTTGTCAGTATCTTGTAGGTTTTTATTACAATTGCTCATGATAAAATGCACTATTTAATTACTAGCATGAAAATGATTCTAGCATAAAGGAAGAAGGTGAAATGAGACCTCTCTGCCTTTTCAACAGTTGATGCACTTGTGCACGTAAAAATACAATGGTTTCTCAAATACATTTTTAATGACGCATTGCACTTGCTTAGATCTGTGGGATGTAATTTCTCTGTTGATGTCCCTGGATAAGATGCAATACCTCAAGCAATATATAATGACAATACGTAATTTTTTAAAATCTAGACTTCTTAAGATATTGGTCAAGAAGAGATTTGTGATTTTGTGCCCAACTCGACAGTCCATTAAATGGCACATGTCTAATCACTCAACTTGTAAAATACACTATCTTTCCTAAGACATTCCATATTGAACTTCTAAGATAAGACAACTATTTCCAAAATGCTGTATTAACATTCCTCTGATGCCGTGTATAATCTGGAACTTTACATTTTTTAACCAGACAACCAAACTTCAAAACACCCATTCTTCAGGTACTGTAATAATTGTCAAAATAAGCAAACTTACACAGAACATAATGACAGAAAACCAAATATTTTTAACAGACAGTGTCAGTGTTTTCAATAAAATAGAGCACAAGTCAGAGCTCATGACAAACAGGTATTTTTAGCATGCATCTTAGAATCTACAAACTCTAAGTGTGTATGGCCATTCAATATTTATATGCACTATCAAAGAAACAACTGAATATAATGTGAATTTTCCTTACCCTGACTGAAAACTCTTGTACCAGGACAACCATTTCCACTGGGAAAGCAGCATTATTTGGAAAGAGGCCAGATCAGACAGATGGCAGAGAAAAGGGAGTCAGTGAAATGTTCAGTGTTGAAAAGTTTCAGTAGCAATGTAACATGCTAAACGACAAAGAAATTGGTCAGTCTCTCCACCTTCTGATATTACTAAAACCAAACAAAGGTATAGAATAAGAAAAACATATAAAAATATTCAGTGAAATAAGGTATCAAACAGTAAAATTTTCTATATACATGTAATGCAAAATATATTCCTGTGTTTTCCAAATAGTATGCAGTGTATAAAAAAACCCATGTCACTTACCTACCTTAATTTTTAACATTCATTTTTGAAACTAGGGCGATTTGATTCTTATAATTTTTATGAACTGCATGACCACCAGTAAGTTTCAAATTCATAACTTTGATAAAAACATGACATATTTAGTTCAGGTGCACAATCAACAGGCTATGCCCTTCAAGCCACTGCTCTTTATTTGATATAGGGCTGCTCACAAAAACCCAAGACAGACACAATCTGCTTTCATGTTGCATGCACTGAGCTTAGGAAAGCCCAGTGCAACCCCCAAAGTAAAGATTTAATCAGATCTAATTAAATTATTAAACAAATATTCAAGCAGCTCTGTTTCTGTTTCAAACAACACACAAAATGTTGATGTGGCACCATGATCCAACCACTCTTACTCCCCACTTGAATAACTCTGGAAAGTTGATAATTTGGGAATGAAGCTCTGACTGCTGCAACTGCATCCATGGTGGTCATGGAGCTGGGTGGCAGTGAAGGATGCAACAAGCACCTGCTGAGGCGCTGGGGGCAATCCTGGTGAACTGCAGTGAAACCAGTTATTGTTTGCAGACCCTCTGAGCAGTTCAAGGAAAATATTTCAGATAGCCACACTATTAGGGGTCCTGCAAACATTTTTGTGTCAAACACAAGTCATGTAGCTGTACATGCTCTCTGTATCTGCTCCTATGCAGCTCAAAGACATGGACAATGTGCACCCACTGTGCCAATCATCATGCTCTACAACTATTTTCATTAGTACTGCCACAAATAAAGAACTAAATATAAAAGTGGTACCTCTGGTATGAAATCTATCTGTTGTTGTCAAGATTATTTCCTTGCCCAGTGACATAAAAGTAATCAGTATGCTATTATGGGGATAAAACAATTAAAAAGTTTCTCAGAACTAACTCTGTCATCTTGGACAGCAAAATTACGCTGCAAGGAGCCACCAACACATTTGTTTTCACTATAATCAAATGCACCATCCTCATCAAAATGATAATTTGACAGGGATTTTTTTGTTCAACTCATGACAATTTATCCATGTCAGTATATATTATCTTACTGTCATGAAAGCTTCTATGCAGACTGCCACTTTATTATCCATACATGAGTTTAAAGCAGTAGTTTGCCTGATCAGAAGTGCCAAGTAGTTTATCATTTTGTATTTGCCAAAATGATTTTGTAATAGGTCACTGGGTTTTTCTTTTAGAAAGCAATCTGTACTGAATGTTTTCTTAAAATACTAGATAGCCAATGGCTTTACTGGATTAGTACAGTTCATTGGAGTAGAGTGCTATTGTTTCAATTAAACATATCTTGGAATACAAGTTTTGGCTAGTTTTAATTAAAACAACTATTAATTCTCAACCATATTTTCTATTTAATACCTCTGTAAATTCTCAGAAGTAAACGCTTTTATCCACTTATAAGAATAAAAGCTGGAAAAGTGGATTTATTACTAGCAAAACACCAAGACTAATAAGTGCTGAGTCTCAGCAAAAATCTGAACATTTTACATACTACTCTGGAAAAGTAACAAAGGCACAAGAAAGCTTATCAACAAGGGTATAGCCGTATAATGATATACTGAGGACTACTTTAGCAATGAGTATTTCATTTATGAGGGAATTGGATTTCTGGCTGAAGGTTTTTCCTTCAAGTGTTAAG
The DNA here is from genome assembly GCF_052056855.1 of Sturnus vulgaris. Lineage (NCBI taxonomy): Eukaryota > Metazoa > Chordata > Aves > Passeriformes > Sturnidae > Sturnus > Sturnus vulgaris. The sequence goes on along the minus strand of NC_142249.1, from coordinate 20,492,543 downwards.
ATATTCTGTCTGTAAAAAGCCTTCTTATATTCTCTGTAGAACATTTTCCTAACCCCTCAATATGTTCACCTTTGTATGATGCTGGTATGTATTTCTAAACTTATTTCCATATCTTCTGTCTGAATTTTTTCTGAGATGTACCATCTGAGTTGACCTCAACAGTCAGCAACACTCTTCTTGATGCACTGGTCCTTCTTGACTGGGATTTAACATTTTATTTTATTTCTAATATCTGCCTGCCTTTGCAGGGACTCTATGGATAAATTCCTGTGATTATGTCCCCCAGTTTGCCGTCTTTCTGTCAGGTGTTTTGTCTCCTTGAGCTCCTTTGTCTGCATCTGAAGTCTCTAATCTTACACCTACACTGCAACTTCTTTAGGACTTTGTCTTTGGTTAGTGTTTCCCTCAGCCTCAGATATTACCTCTTTTGACTTCAAAAATAAATCCCTCTAGTGTACACATGCGAACACAAAGTATGTCAGTTCCTTAACACCTGCATCTTTCAGTACATGCATTCTCATCCTTCCTTTGACAGCACTCTCTGGATCACTAGCTGAATATCATTGTGGCTGAAAGAGAGCTGTTACTATCCTCACCCTTCTCTCTCTCCAAGAAAATCTTGCACAAGGTCTCCTGTCATAATACAGCCATCCTGTCAATTCCTCAAACACATAATTCAGGTATCTTAAACAGAGACTTCCCCATAGGTCCTCTCCTAATAGCTCTATACAATAATTTCAGAGCCTTGAGGTTTAGTGCATGAGGTAAAGTTTTTCCCAACCATCCGTATAGATAAAAGTCTTCTCCAAGCTCTTACCACCTAGGTTTCTTCAAATTCTGCCAAATGCCATCCTGTTGGATGGTCAAATAGTAACATGTATATCTTAGCTACACTGCTCTTCATGCTTGGGAGGAGATTTTCAGAAATAACTGTGCAGGATCATGTTATCTTCAAATCCTTCCTTCAAACTTTCTTTGTGGTTGTTTTTTATTTTTTACCACTCTGTCAGTTAAATGCTGAGAAAACTGCTGTGCTATGCTCCCAGACCTGCACTTCCATTGGGTCTTCTGGCTCCTGGTTACACCTACACTGCAAGGTCTTTGGAGCAAGGCCAACTTCTTGTGTTTGTACAGTGCCACCCACAGTAAAGCCCATTTCATGACTAGGACTTCTGGAGGACATCGACCAGTACTGCAAACCACAGCAAAGCATCACTGTGGTAAGAGCAGCTGTCTGTCAGCAGAACTTTCCTTGCTGCAGAAGGGAGAGAAACCCCAGCAGATCTTTCTTCCCACACTTGTCTGCTGCAGCTTCTCTTAACAAAACAGATCTACTTGACTTGGAGGCAGTTTCTCCAAGGGGCACATCTGTCTCACCCTTTGAAGCCTGTCTAGCAACCAACCAGCTCTTTCTTCCTCATCTGAGAAAGAACAAGGTAAAGCTTTAAGAGACAGAGCAAACAAAAACCGTCAAAACAAGCAGGGTTAGATCCAGAGCTTATTATATTTAAAGGAAATGCTAAATTCACTGTAATGGGCTTTGACAAAAGTCCCCTGTTACAAAGAAAAACAGGCTGAAATAGGTCGAGTCATCTCAGTAAGAGGCAGAGCTCTCTTCCAGTCCCACCACTGCCTTATCCAGCCATTCCCAGCCACCTGCTGGCAGTTCATACTCCCTCTCCAGGCTGACTTCCTGTAAAACTAACATATTCCAGCTGTTCTGCAGTCCCAGGCCTTAACCCTTGCTTCCCCTTACTAAATACTCACTGTCTTCCTCTGCAGCTTTGTTTTTCCAAAGGAATTTTGTGTCATGGTCTTTATGTAACTCTGTGATGAGGCCTAAGAGGAAAGGTGAACTGTTTAGACTGCAGAGTAAAATAACAAATAAATAAGGCCCAAATTGGGATCTTCATCCTTTGAATTCAAGCATGGGAATTCTGGCAGGGTGAATAAGATAAAAATAACGATCTCTTCTGGATCTGAATATTTTGCAATCACTTGGTATTTTAATTCTAATGAGAACATAAAAATAAATGATAAACAGGCCTTAAGAATTTCCCTTTCAAATTTACATCTTAAGAACAAAATTATTCCTTTCTACCCAAGTTTTATATATATGCTCTATCCATACTTTTCATATATATATGGCTATAAACATCCTTATTCTTGTTCTGTAGGAAAACTGCAGCTTTGGTAAATGTACAAAAAGCAGATACAGCCTTAGTACTGTTGCCATGTGTTACTGGTCATGATGAGAACAAAATCATGGAAAAAACCCTACAGTTTCTTTATAAAAACAAAGAAAGACTTGTTTTGATTTCACTAAACTAAACTAAAAAGTATTAGGAGATTTTTACAGGAGTCTTCTTGTCATACTCATAACCAGACACAGTATCAAGAATGAGTACCTGTCCTCCATCTGTGGTTCCCTCCTATTAGGGAAAGGGTAAATAAGTTTTGCTGACATTAATTCTTCAAGAAGGTTGCTTTTCAAAATGTATTTTCACACCCTCAGGTACCGTGTATTGTGTCATTGTAACTGTTTCAGTTCAAGTGGAATCTGTCAGTAAGTCAAATGCAGGGACATAATTTAGGTTCTAAAATGTGAATCTGGGAGTTGATGGCGATAAAATACTCACACTTCTGAAAGAAACATCTCAGCAGTAGGAGGTCTACAATGACTGTACAGACACGAGGATAACATGGTAGTGTGCATTTTCTCTGCCCTTATGAAAGCTAAACAATGAGACATGGAATATAATTTGGATGTTTTTATCTAGGTCAAATAAAAATTACTCCTTGGTTCCTTTCGCCATTTGTAATTTGAGGGATTAAGATCTTGCCTCTTAAGTTTTCTAAATTCAGAGTCCATCTGAAACTTTTCACTATGATATGAACTTAATATATGAACTTATGATATCAACTTAGAATACAACTGACTTTCAAGACAGCTAAGATGGCAGTCACAAGAGGTTTGGTATATGCTTCATTTGAAGATGCTAAAATTATATGTCTGAAGAGTGGAAATTTTAGAAGTATTGATTTTAACTCTGAGCTACAAATTTCTCCAATTCATTTTTGTATTTGACTCTTTAGGGAGACATAAGGAAAAAGAAAACATTAATTTCCTACTTAGAATTCTTTTTATGTAAAGTGGTATGCCAGTAAAATCGCCTTCAATTGCCACACCTTGAAATGACTGCTGGAGGTCCAAGATATGGGGACGCAGGGCAAGAGACACAACTTTGTCTATTTTTTTGAGTAACTGGTGACCTTACTCTAACCTGTGTCTATGTCAGTGATTATATCCTTCTAATATAATGTACAACCACAACATTTAACAGAGCTGCTTTAAACTGCTCTTGCTAAGCAATGTATCAACTACCACAAGCAAAAGACAACCAGACTTTACAAGTTGCTAAGTAAAGTGTTTGGAAGTATTTAAAAGACACAATCTCTAGGCTAGCTGGCAATTTTCTGAAGATATTTTCTAATTTTTTTCTGACTCAGACAGCTTCAGATGGTGATTTGGGCAGCTGGAACCTGGGGGCATATTTGTTTCATTACATACAATATTTTGTCAGCTGGAGATGATTTTTTGTTAACATACAGATGGACACAGAAAACCTTCAAAGACCTTACAAATATATTTTGTTTTAAATGTAAATACCATTAATGATACTCTGGTATCATTAATAGTCAAGCTAGCTTGTTTCTCTTCACATTCTACACCTCATATGACAATAAGCTCAAAGCTTTATTTTGCCTGATATAAAATTTCATTAAGCTTGCAGAGGGCTCTTTCTGTCTTTCCTGACTGATTCAGATTTAATTGGCCTCTAAGGATAGTAGGCTGTTTGAGGGTTCTTTCAGAATCTGTGTTCCTCTGCTTCTTTGCCAAATATTTTTATTTCATCTATTAATTTGTTTCTATCAGCCTATTTTCCTCATTTTTGCTGCCAAAGCTGCTATATTTTTTCTCTCATAATTTAAGCATTTCTCTCCATCAGTGTTCTTGGAAGAAACACCATTTTTAGGTAGCTCCACCTTTTCTTTCAAAGTCCATTATGTCATGTCAAAAAAAAGGTTTAGTCAGAAGATTTTTTTTTTCTATTTGCCTCCACTCCAGTCTAAGTGAATCTCTGTAATAGATGTGTGGGCTGACCATGCCGTTTAACTTCTTTCCAGCAAGGCCAAAAACTGAGTATGAGGAAGTTGGAACATAATTGAATCTAAGATAGAGACAGGATGAAAAAAATAGAAAACCATTATATAAGAAATTCCAAATTATAGACACAAGTACTTTCTTTCTCTTTCTTAATAACCACATTACATTCTTGAAACTTTTTCTCTTCTTTCTATGAGGAAAGCCTAGGATTCTTGTACGATTTCCTTCAAACTGAACTACGAGTTTTGGTATCCTTCTGTATTTTCCTGATTTTTCACTCTCTTCTGTGTGGATATAGAAACCTCCATTACAGCAAGATTCTATTTCCATAAAGAGTACTGAATCTATTATTTGTTTGCTGTACCTCTAATTCAGCTTTTATAGTTTTAGAAAGAGTCCCATTCTGCAACAGTAATTAGCAGATCTCTCAGCTGGTAGCTCACAGGTTTTGGGCTGCCTTGTAGCCAGTACTCCCGTGCTCCTCTATGCAGCTTTATTTGTTTAACAGATTTCCAGCCATAAAGTTCGTAGAATTCAAAGCCATCTCTTTTTTCATAGGTGGGCACAACTTCCAAATTAATGGCCATTTTATATAGCTGAATACTCAGAGAGCCAAGCTTGGCCTGAGATAGATTCTGATTTTTCAGAGATGACACTTGGTTTTTCAGTAGAGCAAACCCCAAATTTTGAACCATGGCATCCTCAAATATGGTCACATGTTCATGTCATATTCTGATATTCAAAAGTCTTTTAAAATGGAAGAGACAATTGCTCCAGAATTTGGTGAAGTTCTGGATAGCAACAGCAGAAATTTTATCAAAAGGAATCTAGCAAAAGTCAATAATGCATTGTATAAGTTTTTATTTTTATGTGTAAGAACTAAAAATTGCTCAGAAAGGCTAAAATACTTTCTACAACAGAGAGAGAGATAAGACAGGACTCTAGAGAGATAAAAATTAGGGGAAATAAGTTAACAAGCAATGATAAACAACAAAGCCCCGCATTACCTCACAATCCTCAAATACAGTACCTGCTTCTCAAACTGGTTTTGAAGTCTTGGGATTGTAAATTCATATTTCACTTGCCTGCTATGCACAAGTCATCTGCACGCACTAATTGGACATATCAAAAAGTGTGTTGTCAAGCAGATACTAAATGAGAAAAGAGTAAAAAAATTTTGGCCTCTATGGCATTTTCCAGTTATGCTGCTTCAAGTGTTCCTCAGATTAAGCACAGGTTAAAATATATTCAGAGAAATGTCAGTTTAAATTGCAGGGATCACTAATATGTACTGAACACTGCACTTGAAAAACAAATCACATTTTGCATGCACACACCAGTCTTTAAACATTCAGATTGCAAACTGTTTATATTTGACATGCCAAGTGTGGGGGGAGGGTTGGTGCTAATTTTTTAATAACTTAGATAATTATTAATTTTTTAAAAATATATTGTAATCCTTCACAGGTGTTTACATGCTCTAGTTCTGAAATCTACAATCTTCATACAGTATTTGTTGCTCAATTTTAAAACTAGTCTGTTTCTAAAGTATGAGAAAAGTCATGAACATTGAGAGAAAATTTAGAGCCCTTATTCAAAATAATAAAAGTGCTTCACCTGATTTACTTTTTGTGGCGTAATGCTGAACCGAGCTTTAATGTGGCAATCCCTTTATAATTTTTGTCATTAAACTTACCAAAACAAAAGGATATAACTTGTGTGTAAGCAATAAATTATTTATGAATTTGTAAATTTAATTATATATTTTCATAGGAGTGAGACTCTTCTCTACTTGTATAGGTTTTATTACATGCAATTATATAGATGAGATAATGCAATCTTGAATAAATTTTGAAACCTATGCAATGACTGGACAAGAGGACTGGACAAGACAGACTCACAAATAGCTTTTTTTACCCTAACATTCCCAGATGTAAAGATCCCCTGAAATGACATCAGGTCAGTTAATTCTGCCCCCTTTTACATGTTCAGCATTCAAGAACAAGGTCCTCAGCTTTGGGTTTTTTTCACACACTGTCTCACTAATAAGCAGGACAGAACAAAGTTTTGACCATTTCTACCCCAAAGCTCTCTGCCTTCCAAATACAGACAGGAAACATCTGTTGCTCTTGCTTGAAGAGGCAGAAGGAACAAAGAAGCTTCTAAGAAATCTGGAGAGCTTCAGAAGAGATAAGTATTAAGGGAAGATGAAAACGAAGGCAGTGAAGGGATTAACACTGGAAAGTGACGGCTCACCTCCCTTATTCTGCTCCTGAAGTTTGAGCTGTCCAGGATTATTCCCACTCACTAGTGTTCAGTATTGTACATGTACTGAAAGGCAAAACTGTAAAATTTGCCACATCCTTCAATCCTCCTGCATTTGAAATATTTTTTTATAGCTACTTCTTCCCCTGAGGATTGTTAAGACTTTCAGGGAAGCTGGAAAACATCCCTCACTCCAAAGCTCAGATGAGCAAATGCAAAATCGGTCACATAAAAAGCTAATTAGCTCCACTGAAAATGGAACTATTTTAATTCTTCAGGTAAATACCGACTGGGGAAGTAATTTTTTTTTTTAAGGAAATTAAAGAAAAGACCCAAAATGGCATTAAGAATTAATATAGTTTTAAAAGGTGTGTTATTTACAGAAAAGACTTGAATAGCTCCTTTGGAAGCATTTCAAGCTGTTAAATAATTAGGTGTTTAGGACACATTACATGTCGCAAAAACAGCTACAAATGTACACAGAAAAATTATTATTAAATCCCATTATCTCAGACAGCTGCTTTGGCACAAATAAGCCCAGACAGAACTCTAGATGTACGTCAGCAACACAAGGCTGTGGCCCCTATGGCTGCCTATGGCACGGCCTCACGCCTCATGGCCAAATATCACTTAAAAACAAAGGCCTGCACCCCTGCCCACCCTGCTACCTGCTTTTCCCTTTTCCTTCTCATCAGGACCTGGGACACCCTTGGGGATGGTCCCCAAAAGCAGAAACATTCCTCAAACTGTGCTCCATGTGTGTGTTGGTGTGCACAGGCCTGTGGGGCTGTGCTGAGGGGTCTGTGGGGCTGTCCTGATTTGGGGTCTGTGGGGCTGTGCAGATTTGGGGTCTCTGGGGCTGTGCAGGGGAGGTCTGTGGGGATGTGCAGATTTGGGGTCTGTGGGGCTGTGCAGATTTGGGGTCTGTGGGGCTGTGCAGATTTGGGGTCTGAGGGCCCCACGCCCACCAGCAGCGTGCTGTGGGGCCTGCACTGTCACAGGGCAGCTGCCTGAGGCCGGAGACCAGCCCTCACCACAGCAGTGAAACAAGGCCTGTGGGGCTGGGCAACTGAGGAGTAACCTTTTCCTCAGGCAGTAAATAAAACCAGTGTGCAAAAGAGACGCAGAAGTGAAGATGCAAGCAAGCCTGACGCTGCCGCAGGACCAAGCCATACTTAGTTCCTAAGATAGACACAATACCCTTGTACTTCAAACAAAAGGATTCAGCCAAAACATGGCTCAAGCAGCACAGTTCAAGCTTCAATGTATATCTGTTTTTCTCCATCATAAATCGCTTATAGTAGTGTACATTTCCAGATACAAGTTTCATTAGTCCTCAAGCAATAGTGCATATTATGGCAAATCTCAGCCTAGCATGTAGGCTTCTGCTGGGATTATGGTAAATACAACCTAGCAGGAAAATCACAAGATAGAGAGGTGCACAGGTAACTAAAGAACCAAAAGGCAGCAAGGACTGCTATGAAAGCATCATGAATGCCAAAAAGCCTTATGCAGCTCTCAACTTATTTTTTGAGTCCCCTTTCCTTGCTTTATTGCATCTTGTCTGACTCATCAACAGCCCCCCCCACACCAAATGGCTGCAGTCACACTTGTCTGGAACCAATACTCCAGAAGGTTTCACTGGAACACCAGGGATTAGCATCCATAAACTTTATTAACTCCTACTATTGTGTGTCTCCACAGTGTTCTGCAACCCTACTCTAAGTCCAACCCATCTGTTCCTACCTCTTTCCCACCATCCTCACTTTGTCCTCATGTTCACAAGTCTTCCTACCAGCCCACAAGTGCACTCCTCTCTTACCTGCTTGTTCGATGTCTGGTACAAGCTGCTTTTCACCAGGTCACGTACCTCTTCCAGGTGTTCTTATCACCTCCCCCCCACTGCTCTTGAAAAGTATGGCAAAGTGCTGCCATACAGCCCTCTGTCTGTCTGTTTCAACCACACTTGAATATTACACGTTTCTTTATGCAAGGCTATAGCTGAGGTGCCAACAGGGAGCCCATGTTTACATACTAAGGGATACAGGTGTGCCAGATTATCTTGTGCTCAACACCTCTGAAACAGGCAGAGTATGATCAGAATTAGCAAGAGCTCAGAAGAACAGAAGGTCCCATTGCAGGTTGCAGCCAAGCTAACAATATAAGACATGGCTACTACCCTTTCAGGAGTCATCATGTTCACCACTAAACCTTCCAGCAGTACCATTTATACTACCAGAATCAGAATCAGAATCTAGTACCTTCTTCTAGAGTGAAGAATGGCTGACAGAACGAAAGAAAAGTCTCCAAAACCACAATGGCAGAAGCAATAAGATCTTTTTGTACTCTACTACTTTCTCAATGTACTGATACTGATTTATGCAGTGGCCTAGACAGAGGACAGACATCAAAAATCCATTTACAGAGTAAATGTACAACAGTCTCATCTAACATCATCATGAGTCTCCACCACAGGGTTATCACAGGCACAGAATCCCACTGATTTTCCCTGTAAACCTGATGTCTTTTCTTCAGATAGCAACATAATGGAGTAGACTGTTAGATTCTCCAGTGTTTGTCAAATCAAAACATGTCCTGATGGAAGAAAAAGATCCAGTTAGGAAGTAACTGTGATCAAGTAGCCATTTGTGGTGTTTGTGCATAAATAATAAATAAAATTCTGTGAATACCTTACTTAGAGGGGTAGGTTCCATAGAAGCAGGAGGAAGACCTTAAGAATGTGGGTATGTGGGTTACCCAGCATATGTGAAAGTCAGGGACTCCTTCTCACCATGTAAAATTTTGGTGATATTTTGTCCATGCCCGGTACCCAACTCAACCCATCTCTCTCATGGTTCTTTTCTTGTCAGGGGCCACCAAGATTCTTACCTGAAAGAGCTCTACAGAGAAAGGTGTGTTGGATAATGTGATACCACTTATCAACTAATTCTTGTTGAAAATTATTTGCTATGGTGATCTGTCAGCCTATAAGCCTTGTAAAGATACTGTTCTTCAACGAGTTTTGTGGAAAATGCAGCTATGTTACAAGATATATACAGAAGTAAATTTTGTTATCTGCAGGCATGCCAGGAGCACGGTCAAGATTTGAACTTTTGGAGTCCGTAAGAAAAGTGGTGCTCAAGCAACAAATAGTTCTAAATCTTGCTTTGGAACCTTTTCCTAGTGGCGTACATCTCACACTGAGCTCAAAATCTGTGTAACTGAGTCTTCTGACAGAAGAGAATTCATAGCTGGGGAAGGAAAGTTATTTCTTACAGGTAATTTTCATAGCATTCTTCTGCCAACTCAGCAGTAATAAGGTCTGAGGGTACCAATTTGTCCAAACAGAGGCTTCTACAGTGTCAAGATGCCAAAGTGAGCTCTGGAATTACAGAGGCTCTGTTTTGAGTCAGAAAAGGCTTTTTTTTTCCTTAGCTCCAAGATGAAAGAAGGAATTGTATGTAAAATGACTTGTAAAAAATGCTTCCTTTTGATACAATCCTTTAGAAACTAGAGCACAGAACAACCTGATGCCAACCACTAGTAGCCCACTGTTGGAAATCGGCTACTATTCCTGTCTAGTTAAGTCAGCCACGTCACCTTCTGCCCTTTTTTACAGTACATGCTCTACATACCTGGTGTTAATGGTAGTAGTAAAAATCTGGAGGAAAGCCAGCTGCTCATTAGTTCTTCACTTAAAGAAGCCAAGAACCACTCTTGATAGGTGTCTATTAGCTCCATTCCTTCATTCCCCAACACCCAGAACAACTTGTGAAAGAATCTATCAGAGCTCTCCTGAAGCCATTGGCAATACTGATTCCAGCTGCTCAAAATGCCTAAAACCAAGGCCTGATTATTTCTTTTTAAGAAAAGCCCAAAAAAGTGCTCTACAGAGTCCCTTGCTAGAGGAAAATCTGCATCATCACACCAGAAATCTGACTCCTCACAAGTCTTTCAGTGATGATGATATTGTCCTTAGTCATATTACTCCTTGACCTGGAAAGTAACAATGATTAAAAGCTCTGTTCTCTGCAAGAATCAGTGTCAGTTTGCAACCTGCAAGGATCAAATCATTAGGAACGAACCCAAATCACTCATGAACTAACAGAATTCTGATATTATAGCAAGTGTATGTGCAAGCCTTGTACTTACTGAAAGCTGAACCACAAATTGGTAACACAGGATGCTCTCAAATGCATGCTCTCTTGCAGACCCAGTTTTAAGGTCTTCTTAATTAGTGATTACACAAGACTGTAAGAGATAAAAACCAACCAAGGATCTAAAGGCTACCAAGAAACCATACAAGCCAGAAGCCTGACATGAAAATACGTATGTAAAATGTACAGACTGTACCAGTAAGAAGCAAGAAGCACATCAAATAACCATTGTCAGGAACCTATGAAGAACTGGAAAGCATTCTACACAATACACACTTTTGTCTTGGTATCATGAATGCCTGGAGGACCAGAAAAGAGGCCATGAGGTAGCAACGATCCTAGATACACTGAAGATCTTTGGCCTGTGAATCTTCACCCTGGAGGTGAGCAGGGAACTTTCAGAAATTACTGTCCCACAACACAAACACTATGGCTGTGAGCCATTAAGCAGACAGCCCTTAGGCTGCAGACTTTCCATGAGACTTCCAGAGTTACTTTCTTTCAAAACATCCACCTTCTGAAGCTTAACAACAAATCTTCTTATCAAATGTGCCACCTAAACACTAATTAAAGTAACCACTTGATGTAGTGAGCATAAAAGCTCTGAGAAATAAAGCAATCTCATCTTCAGCAATGAGACATCAAAACCCTTGACACCAAAACACTTTCATCCACAAAAGAACATCAGTGAAAGTGTCATTCCATAAAACTTGTGAAAAGCAGTTTGAATAAATAAATAGCCCTATTCCTACCCACTTAAAATAATGCACTGATACAGCTACTGATGGCTAAGAGATGAGAAACAGAACCTAAGTATTAGAAATATACTAATATGCTCTGTATACTAAAACAGCTTTTGAAAACCAAGCCCATTCACCTGCCTAAAGGAAGCAGATTCAGAGTATGCTAATATATTGACAACATCCATGGAACACTGTTTAGTCTAAGCAGAACTGTCTTCCCTCAAGCTGCTGCTCTCATCCCAATTTCATCCTTTCATTTTATTAAACAGACGATTAAACTGATGGTGAATTAACTCCCTTTTCTCTGTACCTGTTGCTCTGAATCTCTAAAAGATTTGCATAATTTTTTTTTTCCACCTAACTGTAAATTCAGAAAATCTTTCCTACATGACTTCCAGTTCCCATTTTTCTAGGCTGAACTTTGCCTGGTTCATCCTAAATTATCCTGGTCTGTCCTCTGTCATTTGATACTCCAAAACTTTAGACTTCACAAACAAAAGCTTTTCACTTTCATTAGAGCATTACATACAACCATTACTCTCTTTAATCTCATGGTTCTCATTTAGTCACAGCTCGTTATTAATACTCCCTGTATTGTGCATGTGTCAGAGGGTTTATACACAACCTATAGGATGGGGCCTATATATTCTTCATGCCCTGTTCAGCATGAGAGCAAAACATCACCACCACACCAACATAGCACATTTGTGTCCATGCACATACAGATGGGGGTTTGTGAGCAAGGAGGTGGAAAATTACCATCTCTGTGTCCACAAGGAAAGAAAACACTGTTTCTGCTTCCCACCACCTACTGCAAAATAATAAAACATCTCAGGCTATTAAGACATATTATGAATTTACACCTTGTTAGTTAACAAGAAGCACAGTAAACTCAAGTCAAAAGAAAAAAAAATAGTGTTTTATTAACTACCACACTGTTATAATACACTTTAAACGTACAATAAGGTAGCCTTTAAATTTGAGGTGGTTTTAAGAATAACAAATGAACAGATTTCCAAATGTCTGTAAATAGGTGAACTGCAGTAATTATTGTTGTACATTTTTTGAAAATGGTATAGCACTTACAGACTGGCTATATAACTTCATTTTGTACATTTTCTATAATTGAAAATATAAACAGTAATTAAAAAATAAAAAGAAAATTCAGCATAATAAAAAACATATATGTTTATCAGTTAAATGTACTGGATACATACAATTTTTAAGGGAAGAAGCAAAAAAGGAAAGATGGCTGATATTTAAATGCAGATTGACTAACCAAAAACTAAACAACAAACAAATAAAAACCTCATAACCCCCCTAGTTCACTATGACTATATCCATATGTTTGGGAGTACTGTCAATATGGAAGTGATTTTTCTTTTGTATTTGCATATGTTATATTTTACTGGTAATTTACATGATGGCTTTTAAGGCCCTGGCATACAGATGTTTTTTTGGAAAAAGATTTGATAAAAATCACTGCTGAGACACAATACACCTTATTTTTGGTCCTCCAATGTTCAAAAGAAGGGATATACTTCACTATAACATCTGCCTTACCACCCAAATGCTTCAACCTATACATATTTATTTTTCTTAACATTTTAAGCTTTTTAAACATTGGTTATATTGCCCACCTTGGTTATTGAAAGAATATTAACAAGACATCATTTTGGCAAATTAAATCTTAAACATGGCTTTTCAATAGGATTTAAAAGGTGACTATCCCTAGAGTTCCATGTTAAAATGTAGTTTGCAAAATCTTACAAGAGTAATGCTTAAAATATTGTACATAGTTAACCTAATTAAAATAATTAGCTTCAAAATGACAAGTTGATGAGCTAAGTAAAGCCTACACTATGTAACATTTGCTTGGAAACTTGATTTGTCAGTTATGCATAATAAAAATTCCAGTCATCAAGAAAATTACAAAATTTCTTTTATCATAATGTGATTTCTTTTCACCCATCAACTTCTTTTATCTTACAATAGATAAATACCAACATGTTCTCATTTTTTTTACACTAAACCACACAGGATTGATGCATTTGGTTAGACTACCATTTCCATCGTTAAATTCTTTTTTTTTTTTTTTTAATATAACTTGGTAAAATTTCTTCTCTTCTAGATTCCAAAAGTACCTACAAAACCCATGCAATTTTACCATTTTAATATACTATGGAATATCATACAAAGTAAGGCATTTCAGTGTCATGTATAACCAAGTTACTGTCAATCCAAAAATTTTTGCACATCAATAAAAAGATATCTAAGAACTTAGGAACAATATTCTTCTCACTACTGTATAAAAATAACCACAATTAATAGGTATCTTGTGTAATATTTACTCCATTGTCTCGTTTCCCGAAACTGTGACAAGCTGTAAAGGTATTTCAGTGTTGGTAAGAATATCCTGATTGCTGGTGCCAGATGTGTTAACAGTTCCTATTCCTGAAACAGAACCTTGTTGAATATTTGCAAGGATAAGTGTTGTTCCTCCTGCAGTAATCAAAGTATCATCAGATGTTGCTTCTACTGATGCCAGCACTGTACTGCTAGAGTGAATACCTTTTTTATTCTGATGTGTTTTAATGTGTTTGGCAAGATGGTCACTTCTCATAAAGCGTTTTGAACATTCTGGACAGACAAATTTCTTCTCACCTGTCAAAGAAGAAAAAAAAAAAAACATTCAAGAACATTAAAAATTAAAATTAAACTTAATGCTTTTTAGAGTCAGAATTCTAACAAGAATTATACTGAGGAAGAAAGCGATCCAACACAATAAACTTGTGTGTTACATTTCTTGACACCCATACAAATTCTTTATATAAGAACTGATTTAATTTTCTGTGTGTCACCAAGTTTGGGGAGATCTTTCAGGCATGCTAGAGAATATAGCCATATCATATCCTCAGGCTGCTAAATTGCACTGCAATTATTACCAATAAATAACTTCTAGGAGGAGAACAACACCTACCAAATGATGGACAGGGAAGACTGTATGACCTAGAGCAGAATCACACTTGATACTGACACACAAGATCATAGGGTAATTCAGGCTTGAAAGGACCTCTTAATGTCTGTGTTCTGATCTTTTTCTAAGCAGTCACCTATGAGATTAGATCTGGTTGCTGAGGAATTTGTCCAGTTTTCTTGAAAACCTTTAAGGGTGGAGACTGCAGGAACTCTATGGGCATCCTCTTCCAATGCCTGGCTATTCCTGCAGTTCAAAAGTTTTTATTAATAGCTGTTCTGAACCCTTCTTATTTCAACATACATCTGCTGTCTATTATCCTTCAACCACTACACCATCAGGGAAAGTAACTGCCTTCTTAAGGGTAGCCTTTGCAGGTAACTAGAGAATTACTACTAAGCTCCCCCCTTCCATTACTGTTCTCTTTGTGCATCTGAATCCTACAGCCTTTCCTTGTAAGGCAAATGTTCCAGCTTCCTGATCATCTTGGCCACTTATTAGTGAACTCAGTTCTGTCCTCAAAGTCTTTCTTATATTGGGTGCCAAAAACTAGATGCCATATTCTAGATGCAGTCTAACCAGAAGAGGGGAATAATCCCTGTGACCAGGGTCTTTGCTTCTATTGGTACAGCTCTGGGCATCGTTGCTGCTGGCCCTTGATTATGTTCCACTTGTCTATCAAGACTCCCAGATACTTTTCAGTAGAGCTCTTTCCAACCTCTCCATGCTTTGCCTGTATTACCCTAAGTGTTAATTCCATCCCAGGTGCAGTATTTGTGACTGTTCTTGCTGAATGTCCTAGGATTCCTCCATCCCTCTGAATAGCAGCCTTGCCAACAAGTGCATTGACTGGTCACCCCAGTTTGGGGTTATCCACAAATCTAAGAAGGTTAACAGAAGAACTCTGACTCTTCCAGGTCAATGATAAAGATTTTAAAAGAGGTCAAAGGAAAGATCCCTGCAGTTCTCTACTTTTTACTGGTAGGCAGTTACACTAGGAGCTATTAACCACACCACTCTGAACTGGATCATTCAACTTGCTTTTTTTAAAAACCATCAGCCTGTCCATCCAAACTGTAACATCCCAGCTTGGATTTAGCATCCAAAATCTCTACACAAAAGTACACCATTAAGAGCAACGTGGAATATTTTTTACAAACATCCAAAGGCATTTTTCTAAGCAATGTAAATGCTGATAAGCAGAAAAATTCTTTACTAGGATTTTAAAAATACTAGGATTTTAAAAGGTAAACATCCTGTTGAATGCATATATGGATTTAGTTTGTAAGAAAACAGAAAAAGCAGACAGATTTTAAACTAACTGCTCCTTGATAAGGTGGAGTATCTACATTAATTTATTTTGTTTGTACTAGATAGAAGGAAAAATGTGAACCTGAAGCTCCTAGTTGGTGGTCTAACCATGAAACTGAAAGATGTAGAATGATGCACCATCACATGCTCTTCTTTGATTGCAGGAATGATATCTAATCCCCAGGCCACCTAGTCCTCTTCTTTTCTTATTGAAGTCATAAGATAGAAAAAGAGTTATAATCTGGTTTAAACAAATGAAATGCATTGCTGAGCCTGAATCAAAGTATTCTGATTAAGCTACATTAAACATTAGCTTAAATGTCACTTCTGAATCAAGAGGTGGCTGTTTTATCTCCTCAGACCTACCAAAGATTCCAAAATGTGTAAGAATCAACAAGACTTAGCTGATTTTCGAAAAATCACACTGCATTAAAATCAATCCAATTCAAAGATCTGTTCTCCTCTTAGAAGTCATTTATCCAAGCTCAGTCCATAGCACTCCTTAAGTTAAATACACCAGAATCAAAGACTGGAAACCTGTGTGCGTTCTTCGGTGTCGCTGGAGCTCATCGCTGCGAGTGAACCTTTTGCCGCAGAACATCCAGTTACAAACGAACGGACGCTCTCCAGAGTGCCAGCGGAGATGAGCTCTCAAATGTGAAGTTTTCCCATATACTTTGCCACATCCTGGTATGTGACAAATGTGTTGCTTCTTTTTTCCCAAGTTGGAACCTCTGTTTAGAAAAACAAAAAAGAGAGAGAAAAATTATTAATTCTAATACATTCCTCCTAAATACTGGTCATATACATACATGGGGCTACACATACCACAATGGAGCTGCAAACCAATCCAAACAACTTCAGGTTTTTGTTTCAAATACAAGTGGATTCCAGTACATTCCATAAGAAGCTGGAAATAAATTCTATAATGCTTTCCCAGCTCCACAGAAAACATTAAGTTCAGCTGTGTGTGAAATTTATGTGATAGAAGCATAATCATTAAGAAACATACATGTGTATGAAGTTGGAAATACAGTTATTATAGCAGTTTGTACCACTTTGATGCTGAAGAGTCCATATTTTACATTTCTCCAAGTTTCAGGTTTTTACCATAACAAAGATAGTTTTGGCAAAGAAAAACAAATTACTGCAACTGCCAAAACGGACACTGGAGATTTTGGAAACTGGGTACAGAACAGATGGGACATTTGGCATCTTGGAGAAATCTGAGAATCAGTTTGGGGTTTGAAGACAAGCATACTAACCCGAATGCCTTCACTAAAAGAGGTGGAAGCTGATCTTACTGACATTTACATTAATTCCTTGGGTTTTCAGTTAAAAAAAAGAAATCCATCATAATGAACACAGAATTCACAGATTGTATAATCCAGACTAAGCTTGGTACTTATTTTAAGATGCTGTCTCACTGAAATGGCAGGTGATCAAGTGAAGCACCTGATGCAACAGCCTAATTTTTAGGGTTTTTTTTAAATCAAATCACAAGAGAGAGATAAGACCCAGACAAAGAGATCAGTCTGGCCAGTGCAGGGCATCATGATTGATTTTAGCCAATTTAAGTGTTTGCTGCTGCTGAAAGGAGCACTTGAAGGAACAGGTCTGGCTGACAACACAGCTAAATGAATGGTAAATGCTGGTACAAGGGAGGAGATTGGAAAATGCAGTCAGGCATCAGCAACATTAACTTAGAACACCTTCAGCGGATTCTGAAATCACAGTCTTGGGGGCACCATCCTCCATGACTTATACAATATTCAGCTGCCTCCTCAGGGCAATTTATTCTTTAAATTGGGTGCTTTAGCTTCTAGTTTACATCTAATGAAGGTTCAGGCTGAAATGTTCAGTCTTCAAGGAGCTAGCAATTGCCAGAAGCATTTCTGAACATGCACAGAAATGAACTCACTCTAAAACCTCACAGTGTCTAAAGGAGATTCCAGCCTAATCACATATGTGCCTAAAACATTACAGACAGTCCAGAAAAGTAAGGTGATAAAATCCCATTAAGTCCTAGAAACTGTTTCTACAAATTCTCAATACAGAGCAACCTTCATAGCGCTTCATTTGTCAGAAAATAAAAACATCACTTGTACCTACTACTTATTTGTCATGACAAACACAAGTTTTGATTTCAGAACAAATTCAGTGGCAGCAGAAGCAGTGTCCAGAAGACTTTTGATCCTGTTGCAGCAGGATAATCATGTGAGGACTTCATCCTAACATCTCCTCCAAATAAGCTCTAGTGTCTTCCCTTCCACAGTAATTAGTACAAATGGCATGATATAGTACACA
This sequence comes from Sturnus vulgaris, assembly GCF_052056855.1. Lineage (NCBI taxonomy): Eukaryota > Metazoa > Chordata > Aves > Passeriformes > Sturnidae > Sturnus > Sturnus vulgaris. The sequence continues at coordinate 20,474,615 of NC_142249.1, read as the reverse complement.
AATTGGATGAAATCACATCAAAATTCCCTCAGAATAATGTTAATATTCCTAAGTCAATCATTTAAAATTGCTTCATTGCACCTTTAGTCTAGACTGAAGGAAACCAAGGTTCAACTCACGGTCATTACTGTGCATAGGTGGTATAGAGCACGATTCTAAGCACCTCACCTAACTGGTAACAGAATTCCTTAGCACACCCCAAAGTTTCAAGTGAGGGGGAAGTTAAGGATGCATAGAATGAAACCCACAAGACTGATGTGAATTAGCAACTAAGTGTATTTATTCTATACACCTTCACATGAGCATCTGTATGTTTGCTTCATGTGTGTTCTACATTGACAGGATACAAGCCAGATTCTATTTGGACACTTTGCAGCTGTGACAGTCTGGCACTATGCCCTAACACATCATGCTAAGAGGCCTTTCTTGCTGCACTGGCCAATAGCCATCATCACTGAATAGATGTATATTACTCCAGCCTACTTCTTGAGTGGAGTCTTAAAAACAATTAACATTAAAGTATTTCCATAGTACATTTTAGCTTTACAGAGATTGGAAATGATGTTTCTCAGTAACTAGGCAGACTGCCACAGTTTCAGCAGCAAACACCTCCATCCACTGAGAAACTGGACTTTATATTCAGCAGTATTTCCAGCAATAACATTAAGTATTTCAAGAGTTAAACACACACATTATTTTAAGAATCTGGGTTTTAGAGTTACATACTTGCAGTGGTACTCAGAAGCACAGCTCCTCTATGTATCAGACAGTAGTAGTTATATCTCAATTTAATTCCAGATGCAATTGTTAGGAGGGTGAAATCTCTAGATCCAACTGAGAGGAGACTAAACTTTTTACTTAACTTCAGACACCTTAACTAGAAGCCTAATACATTCTGTTTGGAAACAACAGTCATCCTTTGAGGCATGTGTTTCTCTGTCCACTTGCTTATTTGCCATTTATTATATAAGCTTGGGGCTAAAAGGTGTAAATTTACAAATCTAAACATCATCTTCTTCCTTTCCTACTTTCCCTCCCACCAAGGCAAAGATAATAGTGGCTTCTCACTTCACAAAACTGGTACAAATCTGAAGATTGCAATGTAGCTCAATTCCAAAAGCCAACGAGAAAAACCAGAAAGAACTTCTCAACTCGCCTACGAATCCAGAAAATGAAAGAAATACCAAAACCAACACTATACAATACATTCAATTATGATGAAGTCTGCATATGTGAAGCCATTTTCCTTTTCCTTCTCCATTCAGAGCATAGAAGCAATAGTATTAACTGAGTGAAACACTAGATTTTTCATACGGATTTAAAGTCCTTTTCTTGTTTTACTAGTTATATATTATTTCTGCACTATATTAAATTATTATACAGAATTTATTCATTTCTCCAGGGTTTTTTTGTCTCTTCATGGGTACTGACAACACTCACTCTCAGTCTCTAAGCATTTCACAAATATTAATGGCTTTATCATCTTAACGTTTTGGTATGGTGAACCTGAACTAGCACAATCACTTTGCACATCCTGCTATGAGGTACAAAGAGATTAAGGCCAAAACTGTCAAACACCCACCAGCTTGAGGTGTCAAGGTTAATGCAGTAGAAGCATATTTTCTCAGAGTACTGTATATGTTCACAGTCTGCTCAATCAACTTCTTCACAGGAATGAACTCAGTATTTCTGCAGTGGAAAAGGTGAGGTATACATATCTACACCTCCAAAATTTCAGAGCCCTGTTGCTGCAGTCCTGTGCCTCATTCCCTAAACACCTCCCAATTTCTGCAATAAGTGAAGTAGGTGATAATCATTACACAGCCCTGATTCACTTCCTGTGTATCAGCCATCCCACCCACTGAATGGCACTGATGCCATACGAAGAAAATAGTATGCAGTAAAAGTAATTAGAAACCAAGTGATAAATGTATATACACAAGGAATTAAGTCAAAGTTGCCCAGGATATCTTAACTAAGCATTAGCCCAATTGTAAATGTTGTAGCTTTGGCGGCATTTTAAGAATTATGAATGCTATCTGAAAGAATTTACCAAAGCAAATGTCTTTCTATCTGAAATTCTGCAAATCATCAGCAGAGTTGAAAAACAAATCAAAACTCAGAATTCCAGTACTAGGGATAAACTGGTAATTCTAGCAGCTTTGGAACATTATCACACTCAGATATTCTTTAAAGTCGGCTTATTCCTTTCTCCTAAACTCTCAAGAAATTCTACATTCTAGTGGGAAAGTTGCTCTAGCAACTGTAAGCACTTTCACTCTTTTCTGTTTCCCCACCATTGTGTCCTTCATTATCCTGTTTCTCTTCCAGTTCCAATTCTTCTCACATCCTGACTTCTTGTCCTACTTTTCCTAGTTACTTTGTATGTTTGATGTGTCCAGGCCTTCCTTTACAGTGGATTTCACTCATCTATCTAAACTCTGTCATAGCTCTTATCTCAACTCTTTCCCAAAAATTGCATATCTGAGTTTCCAGCCAGACTACACCCTTCTCCAGACTTCCCAAACCATCTCTCAAAAAGATTCTCTCTCGGGCTGAAACTTGAAAATTTCATTTTATAGCAACTCCACTGAGAAGGAAGAGGATTTTACAGTACAGATTTCTAAATTAAAGCCACTGTAGTTTGGAATAGAGCATGAGGAAGATCAAACACCTGGAATCTCTGTTTCCTAAGAATATAGGCAGTGCAAATCACATTTTCAGAGTTTTCTTCTGAAATGAAACAAATCTCAACCCAGGGTATACTTTGGGCAGATTTTCATAGCAGAGCCAGAGTTCACCAGGAACTTAGAAATGTCTGTGCCATGTTGCAGTGAACTACACATAGAAATTTAACAAGAGGAATTTGATGGCTGAAGATGCTGCATAACCTGCAGACATTATCACTAGCTTTGCTGGTGATGTAAATGTATCAGAGTCTTTTTCTCTTAAACGTGCTTAACACACTTGGCATGGCTGTCTGAGATATTACCTCCCTCTGCTTGCAAGGCACGTATCTAGAATATGCAGTAAGAACTGACAAGAGACATAACTCAGCTAGTGCTGCTAGAACTCTTAGTGCCACTGGACACTGACAGATTCCTTAAAGATATTTTACTGATTTACACTATAGTTCCCAAATAAAGAAAGATTTCCATCTCAGTGAAGAAACTATTAACAAAATGGACAAATTTTAGTGTATTGGAAAGAAGCCCCTGCACAATTCTCTCAAGCAAAAACACAACTACGTATTTTCACTTGTAAAAGGCAGCTTATTACCCTTCCCCTTTCATACCTGTAATCAAGACATTTAAAATTGTTTGAAATAGAATAAAATTTTCAGAATAAAAACGTACTAATATTTTAATGAGACTGGAACCTATGCAACACCGAAGTTTAATGAATTGGAACCTAGTAGCTCTTTGTTAGTGAAATCTCACTAACTTTTACTGAAAACAGTTCAAAATTTGTTATTTAGAATTATTATACAAACCTCGTTAGATTATACAAACCTTGTTTTTCCTAGGAAACCAGTGAAAAAGAAAACTAGGAAAACTCTAAAGCAATTAAACTGTGGAAAAAAAAATGCTCAATCACTGAGGAAATGCAGGAACACAGGATTTAATCAAGTTCTTGACATATGATCGGAAGCCAATCACAGATGTTCATATTCCAAAATATTTCATTTTCATATTTTTAGGGCAATGTTCTATCTCCCTCATTTCTACTAAGTGACATCCAACCCCGCATTTTTTCAGCTAATCTCAAAGGACTAACTCAGAAAGGATGGAATAATCTGCTTTTTCATCTGCAAACTGCAAAATGAAAGTGGTAGTCCTTTACTGTATAAACTCCTGTGCATAAGCCTCTAGTTTCCTCTCACTGCAGACAACTGCTGTTAACAAAAGCTCTTTTTTTTCTTGTCCATTATTCATTTTTCATCATTATATGTGGGATATGATACTGAACTTTACATACCTTCCACCACCTTCTTTGCAGTTGGGACATGTACATGCTACTCGTCGCAGTCTTTTTCCCTCCTGATGTGGTTGGTCCCCTTCCTCATCTACAACCTGTACTCTCAAATGTGTTAGATCATTAGCATTCAGTGTAGAATCACCACTGAGCTGCCACTCTTCTGGATCAGGATCCTCTTCTTTAATTCTAATATCTGAGAAAAAGAACAAACACAGATCATACATAAGTAGCCCATTAAACAGACAGAAAGGAAACCACAAGGATCAAATTTTCTTATTCTTGAGAGCACTATGTCAGTCAAAAGTCAACATCCTTAAGTGCATTCTGACATTGCTTCTGTGCCCTTGTAACCTGTATTTAAAAAGTTTATCTTACTATACATTTCAAAGTTGAAGATAAGCTGTAACAAAGTATTATAGTTTAAGTTTGAACGGTTCTTAGTGAGGAATGCTGTCACCAGGAGAATATTGCTTGCTTGAAATTTGGGAAAAACTGAGGAACAAGAGGTTGGACAGAGGTTGAAAAAAATATAAACATATGTTTCAAATGATCCTGAGTAGCCATTTTCCACGGCATTTCTGAATTAGTGTCACATGTAGTAGCAACAGCCTTCCTCAATGGTCTTCAGAAGTTTTTAGTATGCACAGACATATATAAAGTAATGTGAGAAATCAATCAAATAAAAAGTTTTCACCTGAGAAAGACTGAGATGCCTAAGGAAAACAAATAAATAAATTGATGGTTTTGTTCCATTTCCCGTTTGAAATTTATGTCTTCTGCACAATACACAGAAAAGAAAACATTTAGGAAGAATGTTACGCAGCATTAGAAAGAGATAAGCAACACATGAGCCACTTCAATGTTTTGATGTACCAGTAATCAAAATAGGTCTTAGCAGTTTCTTGGATGCAAAAGGGCCTCCTAATTATTCCTTATAGGATGGACATTTGCAAGTATGTGTACCCTCTCCCCAGAGAGCATTCATTCAGTCTAATTCAAGAATTAATTACAGTGTCATAACAACAACTGTCTTAACAAATTTACATTTTAAAAGGAACATCTTCCCCTCAAACGCTGTTCTGTATTCCCAATGGACCTAAAGTCTGGATTCCATTTCTTTTTAGAAAGCTGAACCCTTCTTTGGTTCAGCAGTTTACTTTGCATTTTTTTTCTGTGAAAATGATTAACCACTAGCACAAACTAACATAATTTAGGGAGGTTTATTTACTTATTTGTTTGTTTGTTTTGTTGAAGCTTCAAACTAATATCTGTCATCTTTCTAGACACATTCAAGAGACTGCTTTTTCAGCAAAACAAACTCAACTATCATGTAGACTTTTATCCTTAAACATTGAAACCTTAACTGAGCATTGTGGCCACTCTAAATTCTTTCTGGGAGTTGGTGCATCAGCCATCATATCTTTGTAATGAAAACAAAGCTGCACGGATTGCCTGATAAAACATAAGAAAAACTGTGCTGGGTCATATGATAAAGAGCATCCTGTCCCAGTAGAGATCAGGAAAGAAACCAATGACAAAATATGTAAAGAGTAATAGTTACCTGGTCTACCTTCGAAATCATCTCCAGCATTCATCTGTTTAGAGACAAAGGATACTGCTACACAAAAGTTTGCTTGATGCTAATAAAGTCTCAGCCTGGTAACCCCCAATGTCACAGTCTGCTTTTCTTTTGCATGCCTATGTGTAAACCATACGCAGGGCTGTCCTGTACTCTACATCACTGATGTAACTACAGTTAAAGTAATTCTCTAGGAAATCACTGCATTGGGAAGAGAATTCCAGGTCAAAACCAGCTAAGTGTAGAATGTTTAGTTGGTTTGGCTGCAAAAGTCAGTGTTAGAAATTAAGTTTGCATGCATATGACAGGCTCTGAGCTGTGGGAATCCAGGAGCAAGCATACTCACAACATCTGCTGACTTTTTACACACGTAGTACTACCGTGATAAGCTTGCCTAAAGTCACCTGCACACTGGGCTTTACTGTTACCATCACAAGTTCACAATTTCAGATAGCACCATAATAAATATCTTTCATGTGAAGAGCTAGAAAACCTGTGGTGACTTCTGGTTTTCTGCTGAGCCACCAAACTATTTTACCTATCAAATTAAGTGATTTTTTGAGAGTCAGATATAAAATAACTTTATTATCTGTATGCTACATATAAAATTAATTTATATAAGTAAACATTAAACCACTACAAAACAAAGTTTATAGAATTATCTTTCAAATAACTACTAAGTATACTAATACTTTCACTTAGAGCAACTTTAGAAAAAAGCAAAAGCCTGATTCACTCTTGCACAAAAGGGCATAGAGTAGCAATTTAAATACAGCAAGGCAGTAAGGCTGCCAGCACAGGCCAATGCAAGTCTCCAACCAGTTCTTTAGGACTATGTGCTACACACTATACTCAAAATTCTTTTACCAATCAAATGTAGCACAAAATGTACACTGCCTAAATTCTGGTTTTATTTAAAGTAAGAATTAAAACACTGTTAATAAAATAACACACAGTTTTAAGAAGGTAATTTCAGTATTATATCACTAACATTAAATAGTCACATATAGTGTGCCTGCAAAGTCAGTAGCTGAATCCAGTTAAGACTGCATACATACACTTCAAGAGAGAGATGCAAAGATGAATGGAACAAAATAGGGAATGGATCTGTGATCCCAAGAGCTAACTCCACTACTGAAGTCAAACATTCCATATGATTTCTCCTATTACACTGACCTCCCAAAGGCACACTCTAATAATAGAGATACACGTAAGAGTAGAAGCATGTCCAAAAAGTCTATTACTGCATGCCAGTATCCATGATACCTTCTAGGCAATGTCTGTTCCACTTTATAAACTTCTGTCATGAGTTCCTTCCACTTTTTCATTAGTATCTCTCTATTCCCAGTTTCTCCCAATCAACACCATTACTGCAGCAGCACAGAGACTTTTAATAGTTTTATATTGATAGATGCATAATTGGGAAACTTACCAGGACAAAAAAAAAGAACAGACAAGACGTTCCTAACGGTTGAGAATACTAAAGAAGACAACAATTTGCATAGATATAGTAACTAAATTCACAGGATGAAACAATGCAGATGGAAATAGTTTAAACTATTCTTGAGTATGTCAGCTACAATCTAGTGTGGAGAACAAATACTGCTGTCCACAGATATACCCAAGTCATTTACCTACTTCTCCAGGTATCTGATGAATGCATCTATTAAGCTTCACATTATGTCTTGGATTCAACCAGGACTTAGGAACATGTTATTTCTTCATCTATGGAAAAAGTTATTAGTTTGCCCAAGAGCCACAGAAACAAGGGTAAATTGAGAAAGGAAGAGGATGCAGATTTTTTTAATATATGCAGAATGTCACAAAGGCACACTCAGTATTACATTATAACAGTCTACAAACTGAGCTTCTAATTTAGCTGCTTTTCCTAGATGCTGAAAGCCACCCTGCCCTTTTACTCAGTCAAGCTTTACAAGGTCCTCATCAGAGAAGCAGAAATATGGTCTCTGAACTGAAAACAGATTTGCAGCAGCACTGCACATACCTTCCCACCTATTTCCTCACAGAATCACAATATGACTGACATTTCAATTGTTTCTAATTGTTTATTTTTCCAAATAGAGGCTTCCCTTCCTACCTTTCCCAAGAAAAGAAATGTTAATTTCCACTTCCTTTCCATCTTCTCCTGTTATCTGTTTTCTCTACAGTTCAACCCACATTCCCTTGGAATCTTGACTCATCTTGCCTTAATCTCTAAATGTGAGGAAGCTTTTAATAAAGACATTTAAATTTCTTAAGACAGTGTTCTTGTTCTTTCCCATCTAAACTTAACTATCTACATTAAACTCTCTCTACTAGTTGACCAGCTGTTCAAGTCTTTCAGACAGGGAACTTAACAGAACTAATGATTTTTACTCTGATTTGCCCTCAAATCTTAAGTGTGAATTTAGACATTTTTATTACAGAATAAATTACAAGGCTACATAAGGTACACTGCAAAGCATCATCTTGAAATACTGGTGAACCTCAACTCAGAAGAAAGACTGTCATGTAGATTCAATAGCTCTAAATCAGATTTTAAGTTTCTGATTTGTTTCCTTGCAAGAAATGCCACATAGCGTATCTCCAAGTGATCCTATACATTATTCTAAAGCAAATACTTAAGTATTTAAATCCTGAAAGTATTTCAGCCAGTACTACCACAACACACTAGGCACCAAGGAATAGTTACTTGCTCTACAGTAACTGTACTCCCTTGAGATGTGCTGTCTGCAGACTCAAGATTCTGGATTTTTATAGATAGTAATGTCTCCTGCAGAATGCACTTACTTTTGCTGTTTTTCTCACAGCTGAAAATCTAAGAGGGTCTAACTAAATTGGGGGAAGTAGAGTCGATGATGCTTAACGCTGAAGAAGCCACGAATTCCAGAAGTATGTAAGGAAAGCAAGAGGACACAGCCTCTGACCAGCAGGGCTAAGTACTTCTACATAGAATATCAGACTGCTACTGGGGTCAAACAACAGAATTGTCAGCAGTAATTCAGGAAGACAGAACTGTTCAGTAAGTGTTTCTGTTCCTGTATTTAGGTAAAAGCCAAATAATTGTCCTACTACTAGACGACAATGAAAAGCTTCCCACTGACAATAAGTCAAGAAAATGTAAAAACAGCTACCGAAGCAAACACTTAATAAATCAACATATTAGGATAATTTTCATTTGATACTTTTTAAGAGAAGGCTGAAGTGCTCTCTGCAGTTTTAATGCTGTGAGCCTTTGGCCACGTGAATGCTCCAGTGGGTTAGAAAAAAGCTAATACTGTGATAATACTGAAAAAGAGTAAACAAAGACTCAAAGAAGTAGGGACAGAATTAGTGCACTCAAAATGTGATTATGTGAACAATTAGATTAAAAACTAATTTTTTTATTTAAATCAATGATGACATCGTTGTTAATATACTTGAGAGTTCTGCACAGTAAGTGTCTTACTAGGATACAGGAAAACACTTTGATTAAATGAAGTACAAAACATATTTGGAATACATGAATTAAATACTGGCATAAATTTTAGATGCAGGTTGAGAACTATCATTTCTCTATGTTAAATTATGACGAAGTCATTGACAAATGTGTATTTTTATCTCCTTTTACTCTTGAAATTACTGCCTTTTGAAAAAATATGAGTCTTCCCAAGCAGTAAAAGTCAACTCACCTACAACCCAGCCTGATCTTCAAGAGGACAATCACAACTAGGTCCTGGTGAGTATTCCTGGCATTATAAAAAGACTCTTGTTGTCCTTGGTAGAAACTTCAGATACATTCTGTGAGCCAGATGCACTGACAAGTTTGGTTCTGATCTCAGAGATCAGAACCAAAGTATGTGATCCTGCCAAGAGGTACAAAAGGCAAGAAAACTGCACAGAACCTGAAACAATACCTCTCAAGTGCTGAGACTGCAAAAAGACAGAAGACAAGTTTCTAGCCTTCTTCTTAAGTTGTAGCAGCACTGGAAATAAAATCCCTTCCCTCTTTCACTCCACAGATACTTGTCATACATCTCCACAGGTGCATGAGAGTTTTCATTTTGTGTCAGGACTATCTTGCAAAAGAATATATGAAAAATGCAAAAGGAATGTGTACCTGAAACTGGGTAATACATTCTTTTGTGAACATCCTGAGGATATCTGAGACTAAGGTAACTCAAGCTAACCTCCTTAACTCTGAGAATCCTTATTGCATCCCCAGACACCCAGCATACACAACATATATTTACTCAGGAGTAATACACGTGCAACAAACATCACCTCACCACCAGCAGCTGTAAGAAAATTCATTAATGAACTGTTTTGGAACAAAGAGCAGAAAAGCCCGTGAAATACTAACGCAGAAGAAGGATGTGACAATTCCATATTTTCAAGAATTTGAAGAAAAAGTGGCATTCAATTCCACAAGAAAAGATATTGCACTAAAAACTTAACCAGACTAACTGAAGTTCTGCAAACATTAAGTGGGATAATTTACTATTGTAATAATATAATAATATAACTATTGCTGTTACAAGTATGTGAAATACATACAAGCATGATCAGATCATCTAATTCTTCCATAATTTATTAATTTCCTTTGAAAACGATGCTAAAATAAGGAATGTAATTTAAGCATGCTGACAGCAAATTATTTACACAAGATTGGTACATAAATAGCTCTAGTTCCTGCACTAACTTAAATTCATCAGTTTCCAATTTAATTTTCATATTAAAAAAACAGTGGGGAGAATTGTTTTTAACTGTTTTGATTTTATAACATGCAAACTTAATGCCTTAAATGAAAATTGGATAGCCGTAGACAGATGTTGTCAGATGAAAATCCTTAGCATCATTGCTTCAGTTTACTTCATGCATTTAATAAGACTTTTTTTATTTTTTACATCAGATTCCGTTTCATAATGATACCATGGCCTCGTCTCAAAGTCTTGTTAAAAAGAATGCCTTAGAAAAAAAACCTGCATAATTGAAATAAAAATTAATAAGGTTAAAAACTGAAACTTAGAGAGAAAAAACTAAGTTGTGCAGCACTGAAAGCAAGCCAAAACTTTTTAAAAAGTTCTAGATGCCGAAAGGAAGCTATATTTTAAGTAGCATTCTGCTCTACTTCATTGGAAGCACTAAAACATTGAAACAACAGTCCCAGCAAGTAAAACTGTGAATATTTCATTTTTTAGTTTTGTTTGTTTCAGCATTTAGACTGTTTTAGGAAACAGGTATTAGACCAAAGCCTCACAAGATACCAGCAGATGAAAGATATATTGTCACTTGGGCAACTATTTACCTTGAAAATTGTCAGCCAATTTTTTGGTCAAATTTAGAATAGCTAAATTACTCCAGCATGACAAAGACATCAGATTCAAGCAGGAATGGAAAGAAGTTGCCACCACAAACAGCCAACCACTCCCACTCACTATCAACTGGTGTAAGTCAGCACAGGCCTGACTCTAAGGTCAATGACAGCAGGCAGGTGACTCCTTAAGTAGCTGTGTCCACTCCTGCAGAGGAGGAGCTGGGAAGAAAGACGTGGAAATGAAGACCTCAGTTTTGGAGTGGCAGTCAACTCTTGAAAGGAATCCCTTTGACTTGATTCCAGCTGTAGACCAACCTGGAAAACTGTTTCTAGGGCAGGGGATTTTTTCTATTTAAATAAATGAATCTTCCAGCTGAGTATGTCTGAGTTGATAAGCAGCAAAGTCCACTTTCAAGCGAATGCTACTTTCAGGTCATTTGCTAGTGTCTCCAGGTGCTACTGCAATGGTCAAAAGAAGTACATAAAAAAAATGTATCTAGCATCCTATAACAAGTTATGCAAGCTATATAAGACCTGGTAAAATTGCCATCTTTTTTTCCAGGAAATAACCAGTCCCACAGTGATTCAGTATATTAATACATTAGCTGAGACTATTACAATTAGAATTTGAATAATATCACTATGTTTGCTTTCAGCTGGATAATGGCGTGGGGGCGGGGGAAAATCCAGTAACTTAAAAATTCTTCCAAGCTGACAAAACTTACAGGATCAGAAACATGAAGGCCAAGTTGGTACATTTCAGTTAGTGTTTATTTTTGAAAAATATCGGGAAGTTATATGAAATGTTTGAAGAAGAAATCTATATAAACATACTAATAAAAAACTCCACCTTTCTTGACCAGGCAAGTCATTGAAGAGTAAAGTGAACTGTGCATGTAATAGCTCATTTTGTTATACACAATGCAGTATTTTATTACAAACTGCCAACAAAAGAAGTACACTACTAAAGAGCTTTCTCAGGTTTAATTTCCTCTCAAGACCAGAACACCGAAGCCAAAGACAGGTGAGAAAGGTATCTCTCTGCCAGTACTTAATATGTAGATACTATTTGATACAGCTTTTTGCTAGAAAAGCAACGCTGAAGAGTTTCAGCTGTGACTAAGCAATACTCTTCCCTTGGTCACCACAACACTAAGCACAATGAGGAATACAAGCTCTAATAAACAACCTAAGACAAAACAAGCTCGGCCAAGACTTTCCAGAACAAATTCACTTCAATGTATGTCTATGTATAGGTATGCCTAGTAGAATGGACCTTTGGTAGAAGCATAATTACTGGACATCTTTCAAATAAAACTATACATCTACTGGACAAAGCTATTACCTTTGTATTGGGGTTTCAATGGCTTTCCATTATGTAAACAAAATGTAGGACCTAGGTAAAGGCATTTTTTCCTCTCACACACTCACAAGCAAGTAAAGATGTCCTCTGCTGCCTACCTGGGGAGTGAGCCTTGGAAAAACACCTCTCACACAATGGGCTGTAACAACAAAAATCTAAAACCTAACTGTTTTTGCAGGTACACTGCTAACAGCCATCTCTGACACAAAAGTAGGAAGATGGTTTTTTTATTTTTGCCTCAGGTAGACAAATTTTCTTAAATGAAAACAGAAAATACAGCCTGACTCTATTTGGTATGAAAGGAGTGCATTCAGCTAGGGGGAGAAAGCACAAGGAAACCCTTCTTATCTTGTGTCAAAGCTCGCTGGTAGTTGGCAAAAAAGGGAATCAAGTAGCTTCACACCCTTTAACTTCTCTCGTTCTGCTGTCTCTTCCACTTGCCTTCTTCTTTCGGTTTAAAATTAAACTATTTTTCCTTATTTGCAAAACAACAATATACTTTTGACTGAAAAAAACCCCCATGATTTCATAATCTGCTTCTAATTGCATATTGATTCTCCAGCTTGAAGAAAGGTTGTGAGGGGATATAAATAAGAAGGGGAGGAACACCTCTGAAAAAGATTCTCTCAGACAAAATACCAGATGCATATGGAAAAGTCACTGAAAGTCAATCAAGATAATTCAGTACAATTTTGTCAGAAGCAGTGTCACGCTAATCATGACTGTGGAAAAGTGAGTTTCTTCTAACATAAAGGAAGGACCAATTACATTCTCCCCAAACTTAGGGAATGACAGCTTTAATACCTTCCAATCCATTTATTTATTATTCCTAGACAAGTAGGAAAAACGTCACTATAAATCTCCATCTTGTCTTTAATATAACCAGGTGTTTATAGCTATGCACTTCAGAGATAGTTTCTGCTATTTATCTAGTACTTCTGCCTATTTAATCACATTTCATATATCCCATTTAGTCTCTTGCTTTCCCATGTGAAATTCTTTATAGGAGAATACAGTTAAAGAATGCTTGATGGAACACCCTTGCATTTTATTATAAACCACCATTGAAACACTCTCAAGAATGATCAATAATAAAATGATACACAGCACAGATCACTCAATTCTTTCTCATATGCCTGGCTGGTTTGGGGCTTTTTGCTTTCTTTCTGCTTTTCCTTTCTATCCTTCTTCTTAAGTTTCTGCTACATTACTCCACAAGCAATACCATTAGCTACATGATCCTATACCAAATATAAATCTCAGAAATAATCTTCCTTGTATTAGCCAGAGAGCCAATAATAATTAGTATAGGGCTCTTTTTCTGAGACTTAAAATTCTGACATCTGAGTTTAGCTGTATTAACATGCAGAATAAATGCTTTTTGTTACTGATGTCTATACCCTCATAGGTAACAATGTGTGGTGGAGACAAACCAAGACTTCCTGGTCACAGTAAATAGAAAATTTAACAATCAAGATCAGACAGAAGAGCAAATACTGTGAGCAGAGCACATCCCTTTGGTGCTGCTGCCTACAAGCCAGTGAAGAGTAGGCTTATCTAGATCTGAATAACTTTACTTGATGCCAAGTTCATAATACAGAAGTCAATTCCAAAACAAAATGAACTAAAAAGCATCCCAGCATCTTATTTTCCATTCAAATTTTAGATTTCAAATGGGAAAGCAAGCTTCTTGACATAGAATACAGCAATATCACTAACTATATAGGTATTATAATCAGTAACCTTTTGAAACAAAACCCAGCAGGTCTTCCAGGCATGTTTAACTTACCATTGCATTCTTCTCACAAGCTTAAATAGACATACAATACAAACCATGCATGTTTCACTTAAATATTTATGGTTCAGTATCTTGATGAACCAGAGGGCTGGATCACATGATTATAGTAAAACAGTGGTTCCCAAGCTACTTGGTGCAACAGTTCTCTCCCAAATGACCTCCACTGCTCACTCTGCCCCTCCTAACTAGCCTGGGGCACAAACCAATAATGTGTTTAAATGGCTTCTGGTATAGCAAAAATCTCCTGAATCACAATCATCTCTTATTTTTTTTGTTTAGGAAGTTATGCCCTGAAATTTGGAACGCATTGTATCAAATTTACCAAAAAGAAACAGGCATGTTTATTTTTTCTCACATTAAGAAACACCTATTTTAAGAAAATAATATTTCTTCTCCACCGAGATAAAACACTGTGATACTTATCATTAACAATTGTACTTTAAAACATAATGCAAGCAAGCAGTACTGAAAATTCACACGTAATCTTAAGCACAGCCTCCATCTTGATATTTGCATGCTTGTTTCACTGCTGCTTACACGAGTTTCCTACATCATAGTAACACTGAAAGTAGATCAGTAGGAGTTAACAAAAGAGCAGATTAATAACAGCACCTCAGAGGGTCTGAAAATTTTAAGGGGAAAAAAATTGCATAAACAGAAATATTTTGATTTTCTACAGAAACTTAATCTATTCAGGGCTAGGAAGAACAGGTATGTTAATGATAGTGATACCTTAGAAGAGTGGCAGCTGATAGCCAGATTTCTCCTTTTTCAATTTAGTATACAGATCTTCTCCAGGGTAAGACCTTTAAGCACGGACACTGAAGTGCTGTTAACTAATATGACTGCTTGGGAGTTACATGAGTTCATATCAGAAGGAGTAAGGTAGAACTATGTTCTACAATTACAGTTCCTAATAGAACAGCAGTTTCAAATAAAATCTATCATCACCATGTTTAACCCACAATGTTCTGTAGGCCTCAATAGCAAGACAATGATGTTCTGATTATCGCCATTTAAACCAACAACATGCAGTAATAAAAAGCAATCTTTTGCAAAAAGAGTAAAATAAATACCTGCAGGACTTCCAGCATTTTCTCCTTGATGCAGCTGAATACCAGCAGAATCTATAGAGTTTACTGTAACTGTCTGTAGATTTGGCAATTGAGCAGTGCTTAGACTAACTGGAGTTGATGTCAACGCACCACCGGCTGCAACTTGACCAAGAGTGAGGGTCTGCACAGGGGTCAGAGTTATTTGTTGACCAGGTGCATTCTGAATTTGCAAGTTCTGCAAGTTCTGAACTCCTTGCACTTGAAATGTCTGCCAGGTTATCTGCCCAGAAGGGGTCACTGTTTGTGCCTGAATTAAGAAAGTTCCAGGATTCAGCTGCAGTTGAAGATTTTGAAGAGCCTGTTGAGATATACTTTGACTTGCTTGAACACCGTGGATTGTCTGTTGCGCAATACCTTGTACAATCTGGGCTTGACTGGTTGGCTGCTGCGACTCCTGTAGCTGTATGTGTTGTACAATTGGCTGTGCTGTGGAGACCTGAATATTCTGAGCCTGTGTGTCATCAGAGACTGATGTCTGAATGTAATTTCCCTGAAGATCAGAACCATGAACTTGACCACTACTTGTGGTCAAGTCATTTGCATTTTGTTCCAATATACTTGAACTGTCTATGGTAACGGGCAGTTGTGATGAAGATGACGTTGGCACAAATAAGTCATTATCAGTGGCAGTTTCTGTAATTTCAGGAGAAACTTGCTCACCAGTCCTTTCAGAAGTATCTGAACTATCCATGGCCTGTCCAGTATTTATCAAGTGCCCATCTGCATTAATGCCTGCTGTCATGGTTTGAGAACCACTGCCAAGTCCCAGAGAATCTAGATCAACACTATTAATGGGTACAAAAGTAATATTTCCTGGCAGTCCAAGAGGGACGTTAGCAACCACTTGTGCTTGGCCAGGGTAAGACGAACCACCAATTGCAACTCCCTGAACCTGGACTTGACCAGACTGACCAGATAAGATATTCTGAATATTAGCTGAAGATGTTCCAGAGGCAATGATGGTTTGATTCGAGCCAGGAATGATCTGAATTTGACCAGTTTCTTGATTTATACTGCTATTATCAGAAGAGGCTGCAAAGCCAAGTTGAACCTGCTGACCATCCGCTGTCTGGATCTGGGGTATTACCTGGTACTGTACATTAGACACTGTACCATTCGACGAATCTGATCCTGGTGCAACAGAAAAGATTTGTTGATTTTGCAAACTCTGAATAGGAAGGACATACTGCCCACTTGAAGTTACTGTGGCAGCACCTGGAATCTGTACTATATTACCAGCTTCATCCTTTATAGTGGTAGGAGCTGCAGATAAGACCTCCCATCTGTTTGGAGCTCCGGCTAATTGCACAGAAGCCAAATCCCCTGTCTAAATAAAAAGAAAAAAGAAAACAGAAAATTAAAACAAATGTCGTACAGACTATGTGTTAGACTAGTCATGCAATTCAGCCCTAGATATTGATACACTACTGGAAAACATGCAGTACAGCTCATATGACCACCAGCAATTGGATCAGAACAATGAAACACAGATTTTATAAGCAATCTAATGCCTAAGTCAGGGTAGCCAGCCTGTGGCTCATGATCTGTACGCTGCTCCCAAACATGTCAAATGCAGCTCCTATGTCATGGCTATGTCAGGTGACCAGCAGCAGGGTTATTCTGGTGGCCGGGCTGCCAGGTAATCCAAACCCCTGGTTGTGGGAAGGAGGGAGTTGGCAGGAGCTGCTGGAGTTTCATCACCAACTTACCCTGGAACTCAGAAGCACTCTTTGCCCAGCTAGGCATCTATTGCACATAAGTGGAAGAATCACTGTGAAGCCAGTGTTGCCTATATCTCCTGGAGCTCCACTGCCTTTCAACTCTGTTTTATATTTGGACATGTTGCGACTCCCAGCAGTACACAGAAGGTTAACAAGTGATGTCATCACACAGTTTTAAAAGTAGGAGAACCTCAGTTTGTTACACGTAACACAGATCTCTAGTATTTATAAGCTTGTAGAGTTAGTTTTGCTAAGGAAGCCTTCTAGACTAAGAACTTTTACACTGAAATCACGTTTGGATTAGTCATATGCATCAGTTAGGAGGGGTAAAAAAAAAAATCTATCTTCATTAAGTTGGAACAATAGAAAAGGCCAGTGTCTCAGAGTAGACCCCAGATGCTTAAAGAACCTATTATGCATTTGTTTTTTAACCAGTAAAGAAAAGGTAAATTGCACTTACCTTTCTTTACCAAAGCAAGCTTTTCAAGAATAGAGTATTTTAAGAATTAGATTTAACGTCCTGCAATGCTTAGCACAGATCTGCATAGTCAACCAGCTTGGTATTGTAAGTAACCATCAATCTAAAAAAATTTCTCCTTATCTGTTTTACCACATTACAGTAAACCAATGGAATAACTTAATATTAGCAACATGTAACTAACTTGTCTTACGACCAATTCAGATCTGTGAAACAAATCTAGTCTCTGTGGCAGAGTCCAGAGGACATAGAAAGAAAAGCTCTGATTTGTCCTTCTGTATTCATCCTGTGATCACTCCAGGTAGAGAAGTTACCAGGATATATCACAACTTTTTTCTGATGCTGCATTCTGACTTCCTTTAGAACAAAACCAGGACATGCAAAATACAGCACACATCTAATTCTTCCCTAACAGAGCACTGAGACCTAGCCAGTCTGAAAGAATCCTGCAGCATGCACCTGAGTGAATTTAGTCCACAGAGTTAGATGGGACTGCCAGTTTCATATTCTAATCCTATTCCAGCCCGTAACACTACAATGTTTACATGAAAAGGAGAAGTACTGTATTTAAGTCTGAACACTTATTAGAGGAAGTTTCACTGTGCCTACCAAGCTTCATTTTCAATAAGGAAACACAGATCATGGTTTTAAATTCTTCTCAAGAACTGTAAAAATAACTATTGTGCAAAAAACTGAAGAATGCTAGCCTTCTTCAGCCCTTACAGACCATTGACTCATTAAGAGCTGGACTCAGTGATCCTTGGGGATCCTTTCCAGCTCAAAATATTCTGTGGTTCCTAAGCGTGATTCATAATTTTTCAGGTAGTATATTAGTAAATAGATTCAGCATCACCAGAACAAAGCTAACTTTATGGCCTTAATGCTTCAAGGAAAAGAAACCAAAAAAAAAGAAGAATAATTCTATTATTTTCTTTTCCTCTTATACTGATCAACCGTTCATTTAAAAAACATATTTAAATTTTTTAGTCTTCAAGCTCATAACGTACGATACTAGAAGAAAAAACATGTAATATTCCAGATCACATATCTTACCTAGAAGAAGGCAACAAGTTCTATTTTCCTCTGCTACCACATTAGCTTTATACACTTGTGTTTAATATTGTTTACACATAGATACCAGTTGCTGAAATGCTGCTAAGAAAGTTCAATTCACAAGCATATAAATACCTATTAACTGAAGGTTTCATAAAATATCAAAAAACCCATAAAAGTTATAGGCAAACATCAATCAGAAAATATCAAAGCAAAAATATGACTGTTATATGTTTAAAGTGCATAATTATAAAATAAATGTATAATATAATGTGTTGATAGCTGTTAGAACAAAAGAGAAATGAAAAGTAATATAAATCATTACAAGATATAATTGAAAGCTTAGGTTAAACTAAACTGATCTAATACACAGTAACAAGTCTGTGTCTACTCATATGCAATATCCTCCACAGAAATACTTCAAAGGGAACCTGTCTCTTTTATGATATGGAAACGACCTACTTTATTCTTCTCCCAAAATATATGTTGATTTCCATACTGGCATTTTCATGCTGGGCATACATCTCACATTTTCATGATCTAGTGAAATCTTCCCTCAAATCCTGCTCTGTAACGATTTTAGCACAACAGAGCCACTCTTTTAGAAGATGCACTTGTTAGTCCATGGAGAAGTTCAGGGCAGCCATGCATGAAGACATGAAGCTATGCTATACATACAATATAAAATGCCTGTTATTCATATTGCTCTCACAGCTGGCTATATCAGACACCACCAGCTGAATCATGTGAAGGGAGGAGCAAAAAGAGGGTGAGGCTTTCAAGAAGCTACCTGGCAGCTATCAAAATTACCAGCATTAAAGCATGAAAAAAAAAGCATGGTAAAGAGTATTTGAGGATGATCTCCAATCTCAAATGGTCATCATCAGCCTGTCATAACAAGATGGACTGTTATGCTCTTCCACAAAGTCTGTTGAGATAAGACATTCCTTGGACTTCTTTTCCTACTAACTAAAGAGTAATAACCTATCTTTACATCCTCAGGCAATTAAGCACTTTTGTAGTAACTCAAAAGTTCTGCCACTGGTATATGAGCAGCAACAACTGCAGCCCAGTCACTTACTGAGCTTTACATTCAAAATACACCAGTTTGTTTGCTGTCTCAGCCATCCGTGGAAATTATTTAGAGGCTAGAGATAAAGCAACAGTTTCCTTATCAACTGATACTCAGGCAGCAGCTACCTGGCAGCTGTTCCTTTAAGAGAAGGCTGGCCTGTTCCAATCCAAAGGCTCTGTTTCAAGAGGAAGGGACAAAGATCTGAGGAAAGTTCAGCACTACTCAGCCAAGGAGGAGAGAACAGGAAGCAACAAGGAATTCACTGGAAGCAGCATCAGGAAACAAGAAAAAGAGACAGGAACAGAGCAAAGAGAGTAGCTGGCACAAGGCATAGGATGAATTAAAATCAAATTATATGTCCACCTGAAGAAAGGTCAAGTACCAACAGAGAGTGAAAGCAATAACCACTGTTCAGCCTGTCTTTTGATTCTTTAACAGGCCTTATAAAATTTCCAGTGGGTAAAATAAAGACATGTTTCTGCGAGAAAAGTCTCATCCCTGAAGAATCACAAGCCACCATAAATAAAAATTCAGTAATTGTCTTGTCCAATATATTTAGATAAAATTACAGCAACATTAAGTCAAATGTGGAAGGAGATAAGAGAAAGACAGAAGAGAAAATACCTTTCAGAAGTGATCTGAACCTATCTGAATGATAGGACTTTATAAAAAAATAAAATATGCTTCACCAAAGTAAAATGGAGAGAAGTGGAGAAATACCCGTGGAAGAACTGGTATCTCTTGTAGACACCTGCATCTCAACTTGTCAAATGGGCACGTGCCATTAGCCATCAGTATTTTAGTACTAAAGTCTACCAAACATTTATCCGTGCATTTTACTGCACTTTTCAGAAAGTCACTTTTGGCACATTTGTCTTGGAGCAAAAGCATCAGCCAAACAACCAGAGGTGGACAGATAATGAGTCATGAGTTCCTAAACATTTAAAAATCACACACCTAATGAAGAAGATTGGACACTGCCTCATCCAAATTGATGTTTTATGAAAGAGTTCGGGTTCTAATGCATGGGTTTAATAATACCATGTGTTTAGCAAGCTACAGTAAACTATCTGTGCATTCTTAGGTCATTACAAATATAAGATAAAATGCACTTGCTTCAACGCTTTCATTAAAGTATGAGCTAATACATTCTATCTTGTATTTGCCATAGGTTAAAAACACGTTCAACATCACTCACTGTGGTTCACCTGACACAAAGCTGTTTGTTATGGCAAATTAATTCTGATGCATGTTTGAGCCCTCTGCCAATGAAGCCACTCAATTTAGAGAAATACTTTTGCCCAAATCAGATGTTTGGAAAAACAAAGAGCATTTCAGGAAAAAAAAGTATTATTTGGGGCTGCTTGAAATCTTATTTTAAAAGAAATTCAAATCTGGTGAAATATACCTGTGTCTCCATTAAAGAGTATCTACCTCTTTTCACTTGACATGGACAATTGGAGCTAAGGGTTCAACAGTTTGTTATTAATCAGCAGAAGTTCAGAACTTGTCCAAATTGAGGTAATAAAATATCCCTGACCTTAGTGGAAACAAGCTGAAGTACTAAGAAACAAAACATGGCAACAAGGAGACATTTTTAACTAGATCACAGGTAACTTATTTTGTTTATTAATTATTAAATCTATATATTTATATGAATCTCAATATAACTGCATGCCAAACCAGCATTCTGTGAAATGGTTTGTTTTCAACTCAGGTGCTGAAGGGTCTACCAAATCATCAAGAGAACAAGAAAGAGGACCTGGGATCAGTCAGCCTCAGCTTGATCTTTGGGAAGGCAGTGGAGCAAATAACCTTGAAAATAACCTTGAAAAAGTTAACCTTCAAATAACCTTGAGGGGAAAAAAACCCAGTAGTGTTCAGAAGTAGTCAGCCTACACTTAGGAAGGGGAAATAATGCTGAAATAACTAACTTCACAATGCCCTATGATGAGAAGACTAGCTTGATACATGGAGTTAGGCAAGGCATATTATTTATCACTACATTAGTCAGGTTTTTGACTCTGTCCCCCATAATAGAAGAAAAATCTTCTTTTTTAATATCATAAGGGTTATCAAACACTGGAACACGCTGCCCACAGAGACAGTAGAGTTTCTATCCTTGGAGGTATTCAAACCCACTGGACACAGCTCTGAACAACTTCCTCTCACTGACACTATCTACTTTGAGCAAGGAGGAGCAGACCAGACATTCTCCAGACGTCCTTACCAGCCTCAACTTCCTATGAAATCTTAGACTTCTTATTAATGTTTAACATTAGAGAACTTTTTTTGTCTATGCTGTTTTTAAATATGGAAATGTTTTAAACCATACATTTTCTTACTTTCTCCTGAACTATGGAGAAATAAAATAAATTTTTTTAAGAACATCCCTAATGCACCTTCTTCTAAAAGAATTTCAACACTTGGTTCTGATCCAGAATCAGAAACACATAATTGGAATACAAAAACTAAAGACCATTTTAAAAGGCAAGCTTCTGGACAACAGCAGGACAAATATACAGTTAGCCATCACATTCTAGTGAAACTTCTTTGTTTGCAAAAGTAAAGAACACAGAGAAGCAAGACAATTCCAGGCAGACATTTCTATAGTGGCTGAACACATTCTGGTGCATCTGTTCACATCCAGAAACCTAGCAGCAGGAAGTTATCTATCACCCACAAAAGCGAAAATGGATGCCAGAATAATTCTGAACTTCCTCAAAATTATCATATAGGCCAGAAAACCAAGTAGGATGGTTAACTCTGACACACGGCATTCATACATATTTTTTCCTAGTGGAAAACATGCATTTAAAATGCCTTCCTCTTTCACCATCTTGTCAGCACTATTCCTATTTCCCCCCCTAAACTGAGTTTCAACTAAGTGCATCTCAAATGGTTAATCGTCTGAGGCATAAACCAACTAGAATTACAGACTTTCATTAAGTTCTGAGAAGCACTGATACTCATTCTAAAACTCAAGATATGCCAAAGCAGTCTTAAAACACTTCAACCTTTACTTGTAAAAGAGACACAGAAATGCTTTGCCTACAGCAGAGATGATGCTCATCTTGCCCACATATGCTAATTGTTAACCGGTCCAAATGTTCTCCACATCTTGTTGGTAAGCAGCAACACAAATAAATCATATAAATCATCCGTCCCAACCATTTTTTTAAAGAGTAGCGAATCAGTGCAGCCCACTTCACACAAGATACAACCACACACCTCAACTGGGGCAGTCACCTCTGACAGCTCCCATTCTTTGGTGGCTGTCAGAGCCACTCGATTTCTCAGCCAGCCTGCCACTCTTCCCAATTCACCCGCCTTCCAGACCTCCCAGGCAACCTCCCATCAGGCTTGCAGTATCCTCACCTATCCAGTCCTGCCCAGCACAACAATAAGAATGGCCCTTGGGAGCATGAGAGTTCCAAGACAAACTTTAGCTTTGCATTACAATGAAGTTAAGAAAACATTAACAACTCCTTACCATCTCAGTTTTGTAGCTTCTTAAACAATCATCTGATCATGCTACAACCAAACAGCTGACCATCTAGGCTCTGTTTGACCTAAATCTGTCTGCTCTTCTGTTTCCTCCCTTATGCATAGCTTTATCATCTTCTGCTTTGCTTCTCATTTTCACCTACTGCTAAAATCGTTGCAGATGTTTAAACTGGAATGAAACTAGAGTAATTATAACTAAATGAAAAGAGAATAAATATGGAAGTTTGAAATAGAATTATTAGTCAAAGATAAATAGTGAAAAAGCAAGACCCAAACTAAAACTTCTCAGATTTTAAACTCCCAAGTGAAAGAAAGGCATCCTGAGAGGCCAAAATATGAGCCATCACTCTAGGTCAGGCAGTAGCACACACCATCCCAGCAAGGCTCTCACACAAACAAGCAGGCAGCAATATTCAAGGCAAAGCTCCCATGAGAAGTGTTTGAACCAAACACGGATGTAGCAAACCTAAGAAATGATTCTCAGGTAAGCAAGCCACAAACTCAAGGCCATCTATGTTAATAGCAAACACCATCAGACAACATACTGGTGTTGGTTGATCATTATTATGCAGAGTAAATCATGGTGTCAAAGCTGAAAGACTGCAATCTTCATCAATGCACAAAGACAAGATGAGCAGTAATGCCTGCTAGCGCCTCTCATCCAAAAGGAAATACAGCTCCAATCAGAATCATCGGCCAAGCTGAAAACCTTGTTGTCTAAAGACAGCCTGCCAGGTCATTGACAGGATGGAAAGGAGAAGAGGGTTGAGTTTAGTTCTGTCAATTGCCTTCTTCGTTTGCTTTTTCTTACAAGCATCTGACATTTTCATTATTCTTTTTACTTCCTCACTAATCCTTTCAGTGGTGCAACAGCAATGTCCATTCTAACAGTAGGCCTGGACTCAGATACCGATACAGAATCACAGGATAATTTCAGCTGGAAAGGACCTCTGAAGGTCACCTGGTCCAACCCCTGGGCTCAAAGCAGGGCCAACTAGATCGTTACAAACATAATCACATTTGCTCCAGCTCTTCCCCAAATCGCAGACACACAATATTCCCTGCGTTCCTATGGGAGTTTTGCTGTTGCTTTTAAATCATACTGCTGGTCTCTCGGGGAGCAGCTGCAGCATACCATTTCAGCCAGGAAAGCAGTATGCTAGCCCAGCATGCTTGCTCCAGCCCTGCCAGCTTCTACCAAGCAAATGTCAGTAAAACAGAAACAAAACAACCCCGAAACAACAGCATGGCTATCCCTTTTCATGCAGGCTCTTCAAGCATTTTGAAGAGGAACACCTAGTTTGACTTCTACTACCCATTTGTTTGGATTCAGAGTTCTACCAGATGTTCAGCAGTCAGAACTGTGGTCCAGGCAGATTATAACAGGAAAGAGCTGCCCTCCCACTGCTACATTAGGCACCATCACCCATGCACAGGTCTCAAACTGATGGAGCAATACTCCTGGGAAAGGGATGAGCATCACAAACTGCAGGAAGACAATTATGCCTGTCTGTACATATAGATACCATTTTCCATGAAATTACTTATGAGCTATCTACAGTTTAAGCCGTTTTAGCTTCTTCCTCCTTCTTCCACCCTCCAATACGATAAAAACAAGGGACCAGAAATAGAGAAGAATCCTTATTGCACTAAATCTCTTTTGTTCTTCTGTATTTCACAAGGAATGTATTTTAGGGCCCTTAGTCCCTCCCCTCTCTTTATTAAGGTCATCTTAATTAACTCCAGTGTCTAGTTCAGATACTGTTAGGTATCTTCTTCAATTTATATTTAGTTTCCACCCAAAATATTCTGAATCATTCAAGAGTTATGTTGTAGGAGTGTAAAAATTACCAGAATGCTATAACCTAACTCACAGAAGATATGTAGGAAGGGCCTATCTGCATGTATGGAAAGTAGTGAGTGAGCTTATATTCACTTATTATTTAACTAAGATTTTGGCTTCTCTTGAACTGCATTTGCTTTCCCCTGAAAAGCCTCTTATACATTAATACAACAACATATTAATTTAATAAAAGTAAAGAAGTACCACATCAAAACTGCTTTACCCATTTTGAGCTGCTGGGAACTATTTGCCCTGCACCAGCATTCCAGTACTCTGTCAGACCTACAGTTCATCTTAATCAATCAGTCCACCCCCAAGATGCACAATTCCAGCTGTACAACAAGAACAACCTTAGAGGTGGATATAGGAAAGCATGTAATAATTTAAACATAATTTATATTTCAGTATGTTTATGCTCTTCAGCACTGTATGCATCCAGTATTATGAAAAAATCTTAGAGGTATCAGGCACTTTACAACATCTAGAAAGATTTTTAAAAACATACTGCTTGAGCAAATAAATAGGTTTGGCAGAAAAGATGCTTGAAAGGGGTCAGAATCTTAATATATTTTCGAGCTCTGTCATTAGTCTATAACCTGCTGTATGACCTCAGACAGCTATTTTGCTTCAGCTTCCCTTTATGTAAAGTAAGCTGTAACGTAGAGATGAAAAGTGTTCTAAAGTTTAGCAAGTATTTAGAAACTTCTATCACTAACACTATTTGTTAAAAGCTTTCCAAAGCCATTTCATCCACCAGTACAATGCTTTGCAGTTTTTTTTCCTATTCGCAAAATCCTACCACCATACAAGGCTGTTGTACAGCAAGTCTAAAAAACAAGATTTGCTTCAAAAGAAGAAAAAAAAAAGGCTTTTTTTTTTTTTTTGCTAAAAAAGTTGGAGGCAATATGTGCCATTTTCCAAGGGCTAAGGCCAAAAAAATTACATCACGTCATTTTAGAACTCTTAACATACCAACATTTTTAGGTATTAGCTATTTAGAAATGCATAATCTCTTTGAATTTTATGAGCATATGACAACATGAGATTCAGCCAGAACAATTAAGGAACATGAGTTTTCATTAGGCTTTTGTTATTGGAATTGTTAAACTAGCTTCAGCAAGAATATGTTTCTAGTCTGCAAGATCCATCTCATCACACCAGGTCCCGAGGTCATCAAGACTCCTTTCAGAGGCGACGGCGCATGAGAGATAAGGACAGAAAACGCTGCGAGGAACCGCATGATAACTCTGCCCAGAAAAACAGCGCGATACAGGAAGCAGCTTTCCACCACCGCGTTCGCTTCTAAACAGCCATTTTACTTCACTACATCCTTCCCCATAGCCAGCCTTCATTTTGTGTTGCTGCCTGACTGCGCGGTTCCAGGCTGACAGCCTGCCGAGGCTATCGGGGGCGCGCTCAGGTAGAGGTGAGATGCCTCCCAGCCTCTCCGGGTTCCAAGCGAGCCGTTCCGGTGCCAGGGCCGGGGGAGGGAGGCTTCCCGCCTCCCCCCGTTTTTGAAAGTAAATGAAGGCGCCGCTCCCAATGGCGGGGGAGGGGGGAGCTTGGCTCCCTCCTCCTCCCGGGAGCCCGGCTCCTCCTGGAGAGGCAGGGGAGCCCGGGGACCCCTCTCCTGGCAGGTCGGCCCTGCTATCGTCCCTCCCCCCGGGCGGGCAGTGCCGTGTGTCCCGTCCCTCCCCCCGGGCGGGCGGGCTGGCTGTGCTGTCTCTCCCCCCGGCAGGCCGTGCGAGAGCGGCGGGGCGGGCACTCACCGCTCCGGCAGAGTGAGAGGCAGCGGCGGCGGCGGCGGCCTCATCCTCCTCCGGCGACGGCGGGCCGATCTTGCTGCAGGTGGCCGCCAGCAGAGCGAGCGGTGACGGCTGCGCGTCCTACCCACAATGGGCGGGTTCAGGGAGAGAAGGGGGGTGGCGGTTAGTGCGGGACAGCGACCGGGCTCCTCGCAGACGCGCACACAGGAAGCGGCGGCGGCGGCACCGGCTCCGCACCCGCTCACAACGTGTCACTCGGGGGAGGGGGGGAAGGGGCCCAGCCGGGCCTGCGCTCACCTGGGGGGCGGCCGCCCCGGCGGAGGCCGAGGCGGCGCCGTTGCCGTGCTGGAGATATTCGCTGTGGCTGCTGCTGTCCACGTCTAAGGCAGCCATTTCCTCTTGTTTCACGGGCTTCTCGGGAGCTGCGGGCACAGCGGGGAGGGGGAGGGGAGAGTCACTGACGGGAGCGATCACCCCCCTCCCTCTCCCTCCCTCCCTTCCTCCCTCCCTCTCCCCCCCCCTAACCCCAGCGCTCCCCCCGCCCTCCCGCACGGAGCCCTCCTCCTCCTCCTCCTCCTCCTCCCCGTGCTGCTGCCCCTGCCCCTCTTCTCCCTCCTCCCCCTGCTCCTCCTGCTGCTGCTCTCAGTGCCGCTCTCGCCTCGCTCGCACACGGACGCTCCGGGGCCGGAGCGGGGACGCGCAGGGCCGGAGCAGGAGCGGGGAGCCCCCGGGGCGGCTCGGTCGGTGCGTACGTACCGGTCATGGTGTGAGTGCGAGCGGCCGGCTGGCTGGCTGGCTGGGCGGGAGGCAGGCAGGCAGGCTGGCTGGCTCGCACACAGGCCCTGCTGGCTGGGGCTAGGCGGCTGCCGCCGGGGACATGCTTATTGTGCTCACGGCGGGCTGAAGCGGCGGCGGCGGCCCGAGCCTACTCCGGGTTTTTTTTCCTATTTTGATTGACGGTGCGGGAAAGCCGAAAGGTGGGGCTTACCGCGGGAGAGGGGGCCCGGCCGACACCGCCGCCCGCCCGCCCGCCTGCCAGCCCGGAACTCCCGCCCACGCCCGCGCGCGCGCGCTCTCATTGGCTGCGCCGCGCCGCCGCCGCCGCGCGCACGGGCCGCCCGGGCTGCCAGTCACCCGCCGGGGGCGGGGGGGGCGCCCCATGCCGGGGCGGCTTCCTGTTTGCCAGGGCTAGTGCGGGGAACAATGAGCGGGACCCGCCGGGAGCCCGGGACCCGCGCCGGCCGGGGACCCGTCGCCCCGGGAGGCGGCCCCGCCGCCGCGCTCCCCTGACACCGCGGGGTCCAACTGCCCGCAGGGGTCAGCGCATAGACACAGCTGCGCGGCGGTGGCGCTATCCCTCCGCCGCCCCCCCCCGCGCCCCCGCCGCTGTTGTGCCCGGGGGGCCCCGGGCCAGAGCTGCGATCTTTCGAAGTCTCCCCGCCGGGACTGTCACTCACGGCTGGCGACGGCCGAGCAGCGCCCGGCCGATTGACAGCGCCCGCGGCGCTTTGTCCCTCCGGCGCTAAGATGTCGGCGCGCCGTCCCCAGGGGAGCTGGCCCGCCCGGCGGGCGCTGCCCCGTGGCTGCCGCCGGCCGCCCCTTGCGGGACCGGGCACCCGGGTCAGCACCGGCCCCAGCGGGGCGACCCCGCCGTGCCGCCGTTGCATAAGCGCTGTGGCGGGCTCGCACCTGCGTGACCCAGGCAGAGGAGCCTAAAACCTCCACTGTGACTAAGGCAGAACAAAACCCGTCCAGGATAAGGCCGCGAGTTAGTTTTTAACGCGACACGTCCTCCCAGCGGGAGTACCTGCCCTCAGTTGGGCACCCGAGCCTTGGCACCGATCGAGCATTTGTGACAGCAGGCTTTATTTTCATCATGTTAAGGAGAATTAATAAGATTCCCCTCAACGTCAGTTTGCTGGTCTGTCTCGTGTTACGCAACGCAGAGGAAACTGGGAGCTTTCAGATTGTTAAACTAAGGCAGCAAATATGTTTAAAATGTTACATAAGTATATGATGATACAGGAATGATTATTAGTGGGGCCTGTTTCTCTGTAACACCACTTAGCTTGTGAAGGGTTCCTGTAAAGAGGAACAGTTTGGGCTTGGCCTTCTGTCACATCTGAGTGCATGTGCAGGGTCATAGGACAGCATGTAGGTTGAGGCACTGATTCTGACCTTTAGCTTGCAAATTCTCCCAAAGAGCAACTTTTTTGTGGTTACCCTTAGTGTGGTGTTCCAAGGAGTCTGAATGAGGCAAAAAAATCTCAAACCTATTTTCCTGTTAAAGCCTTTAATGTAATTAGAACTGAGGGTTCACTAGGAGATACAGCGAGCACATATGTCCACAGTTGGACTGAGTATTTGGACTCCCAGGCTCCTGAGATAAATTCGTGGCAAAGTTAGTAACTGGGAAACCCAGAAGTATGGTCAGGATTTTCAACAGTCTCTCTGAGCAGAGAATAAACAGTGCTTTTTAATCAGTCCCAGTGCTATGACCTTGCAGTAGCTGCCCAAGCTTAACTTAGAAACTACTAGAGAACAGGAAAAAAATGCACTCAGAAAATGTGAATTTAATATTAAGAATTTATGATGGACAAAGATTGCAGTATTTCACTGTCAGTGGAAGATTGTTCTTATTGTATGATGTTTAGTCTTATTTCTAACCAATTTACTTTTGTTAGAATGTTGAGATACCTTCAGG
Source organism: Sturnus vulgaris (assembly GCF_052056855.1). Taxonomy (NCBI): domain Eukaryota; kingdom Metazoa; phylum Chordata; class Aves; order Passeriformes; family Sturnidae; genus Sturnus; species Sturnus vulgaris. The sequence goes on along the minus strand of NC_142249.1, from coordinate 20,445,339 downwards.
TGACTTACTGTTAAGTTATAAATTAATCCCCACTCTGTTTGTCACAATTCATTTTTTCCAAGGTTGTCAAAAAAAAGACCAACCCAACCCTTCTGTTTGTTATATGTCTGTGTTTGTTTACATAGTCTCTTGTAATTCTACTTCAGAATCAGTTGTTGGCAAGGTAGATAACACAGCCACAAAGAAGATTTTTTTTTTTGCAATTTATATTTTTTATTTTAATAAGCAAAAGTTGTAACTAGAAACAGTGTCAAATAATTTTTAACCAGTGAAAGCTAATATACACAACCTTCAAAAATTCATCAGTATGCAGACATAAGGACATTTCAGGAAAAAAATGAAAAGGCAAAATTACTTGACTATTGCAGTATTTAAAAAAAAGAAAAAAAGACCTACAGCTAGTATAGAACTTGGAGTTTGTTTGAAACGTACGAGCGTCTGTCATCCTGGAACCACTTTAGACTTTCAGTAACTGAGCTGTTCATTTAAAGACTGATGTATAAGAGAAATATTTCCTCCTAAGATGCTGTGATGAGGAAAATTATGTTGAAAAACTGGCCCTTGCTATTTAGCAGGGTATTGCCAAACTATCAATGGCATTTTGCTTTAGGAAAATCATGTTGTCTAGGACTTAATCTAAAATATGAAGGTTGTTCTTTCTTGTGCAGCTGGGTGGGTGCATGTTGAGAGCTGTCTAACTTAAGGGGGATGTTGTCAATTTACCACGTAGTTTACCTACACGGATCAGATTGCAGGCTTGGGACTTAACTGCAGTGCTTTAAGACAGAAAGATTTGAAATACCAATAATGCGACTGAGTTTATATATAAAAGAGTTTTTCAATGCAATAAAACTCGGATATAATCAGCCTTACACTAGCAGAGGACCATCTTTTGCTAGTCAAATATCTAAAATTTGGTGGGACACTTACAATATATTGAATTCAGATAAAGAACTAAACCAGAATATTGTAGACTATTTAAAAATAGACAAAAAAATCAAGATAAATTACAATAAAGTTGCAAAAAAATATATGCTCATATGAAAAAGAGGTGTAAAGAGACTCAGAATTGTTAAATAGAAACTGCTTAGTAATAGAAATCACATGTGTCTGTTTACCACTTCCCAGCAGAGATTAAGAACACATGAGAAGAAAAAAAATGAAAATGAGAAAAGACATGATTTGTAGGTTTTTTTGCTTATCAACATACTAGCATTAAGACACTCGTCAGAAAAATCCTGGATACATGAGGCAGATACTGGACATCTGAGTTCCAGTCGGTGCTGGTTTTCCTGCAGAGTTAGCACTGGGGCAGTATCCCCAGACACTGAGCTCCATGTCCAACTAGAGGAGCTGTTGTTTTGTTTCTTGAGCTGCCCACCACATGTACCCTAACCATATGTGATCTGAATAAACTAACCATGACCAGTTTTTTCTTAAATAGCCTTGCCTCTTTAACCTTGCCTCCTGCTTCTAGGCACTTCCTGGTTAACTGCAGGTCCTGGGATGAATTTTCAATCAATTTGCTGAAAATGGTGTGTTGTAGTTTGAGCTGTGTAGATACAGAGAAAGTAATACTGCACTATAAATAATAAGAATACCTCTACCAGATACCAAAATGCAGCAGTTTCAGAACTGAGATGCAGGCTTTGGGGTAAGTAGCAATATAATATGGGAGAGGAAACAATGTCTGCCAGCTTCTGATGAAACTTGAGAGAAGGTTTTGACAGATGAAACAAGATGCAACTTGGAAAGAACGCTAAAACTTAATACCCACCCTGTATTTCAGTTGTAAGCTCAATGCTGTACTTGTCCACTGTAACTTATATGTCATATCTCATTGGTTTAAGTCTTGGAGCTCAGTGTCAGCTCAGTACAAATTCAGAAGGAAGTGCACTGTCTTAACTTTCATCCAGCACAGTGTCTGCTATACTTGGAAATAGCTTTTCTGTCTACAGTCCTCTGAAACTTCTGAGCTATGACATGTTATTTCTGTCTTTAGTGGTCCCTGCTATGGGTAGCCCTGTGTTTCTTTAAAGGAATATATTATTGAAGACTTGCTGGTATGCGGTCCAGTTCATTTTTCACAGCTGTAGTAGTCCATTCCTCTGTTGAGTGGTGGTTTTGCCATGCTGAAGCCTAGAATGCAGCTGGACAAGACAGACAGGAACGCATTCTGCCATGACAGAATGTAACATCAGGAAAACTCAGGCTCAGGTCACCTTAGTTTGAAAGGCTGGGTCTGAAATTCCTACGAAGAATCAGTAGGGATTCCATTGAACATCTACCTCAAAATGTGTCCTTTACTGGAGGACAACAAGCAGGATTATCTGTAAATCTCATACCTCAGAAAATAAGTAGAACACCAAAAATCCTAACCATTCAGGAGAGGTATCTTTTTGAATTTGAGATACCATCTTCTGTTTCAGTCTGTTTAAAATATCAGTAGAATCTGGAAAGCCATGTATTTTGTAAGTGCTAAACATTTACATGGTACTTACTACAAAACCCAAGATAACGACAAGGTTTTGAACCAGACCCCTTAGACTTCATAGAATTCTACTTCTTTCTGAATTTCAGCCTGCTTTTGCAATTTGTTTAAGTCTTAGCAGACAAGAAAAAGAGTGTAGCTACCAGTCCTGGATACTGCACTCAATTTCTACATCCCATATGGGTCCATTTGCTTAAGAATATTGAGTCATCATAGGGCCACAGGCAGGACTGACAGGAAGTTGACCTGTGAGGTTTCATGAGTCAGCACATACTAGTTGAGATAGTTGCATGACCTGAGTTCATCAAATAGAGAAATGAGCCCTCGCCTGGTATAAAATCAGTAGTGGTTAGAGAAGTCTTGGCTGGCATTGTGTCATCATCCTCCAGAAAGCACCTCCCTGTTCTTCTGGCTATAAGAACACAAATTTTGGTGGGGGAAGCAGGCTTGAGCAATAGGTATGGTCTACCCAGAAGCTGAGCTAATGTAACTGCTCATGAACACCATAAGAAAATAAATCCTTCAAAAATATGCTTCTGATACTGCAAGCCAACTTGAGTCAAACAACACAGGGAGCAACAGAACTCCATGGGTGGGACTAGATGAGAGCTAAGACTCCTTTCAGCAGCTGCAAGTAGATTAATTCAGGGTGTCAAACTTGCTGGACAACACAGGAACTTGCTTTCGGCTATGTTTTGTGCAAAGTGTCTTGTCAGTAGCCCAGGATTTCAAGCCTTTAGAGGAGCACAGACGGTACCTGAGAGCATGTGGAATACCAAGGTATTGTATGGTCTGCTGCATAAGTGTGATGGTATCCAAGTGTAACCATATGAAAGACAAATCACGTTTAGTGAAATGGGAATTTAGGAGAGCATTTTTTCTGTTTTAAACAGCGAAGCAATTCTAAAAATACTGGTCTGTGCTTGAAACAACTCCATTAAGGAAAGGTCAAAGAGAAATCTGTGGTACCTGGATCCAGCTGTTGGCAGGGGAGGCATTTGATTCCATTGGTCTGCTCTCATGGAGTAGAAGCTGTTGATGGGATAAAGGCAGGCCTAGCAAATTCATGAGCAGCTGCAGCAGAAATATGCCAGCTCCAGGCTCTTAGTGCACTTCACTGGAGGTCTGAAACACACTGCCTGGTAAGAGGAAGAACCTGTGAATAAGTAGCCCAACAACCCAGTGCACAAATCTAAACGCTGTGACTTCACCAACACAGATGACTGATCTTCAAGGAATGGGGCCAACAGAAAGTCTATCCAAGCTCTGCATGCACCAGTATGTGAGGACAGACCTCTGGAACGTTGCTTTCCACATAGTCATTGTATTTATTAATTGTTTTTTTGAGCAATTGAGACAAAATAAGTCATGTTCCTTTTTAAAAAGAATTCTTCCTTGTTTGTTACAGCTGTAACTCTCCCCAGGTGATAGATTTTTGTATATTTTGCAAATTTTGAAATTCACTGGAGACATCTAGTATTTGATTGGTAAACAGGTTCTATTCTTAATAATGTTAGAGAAAATTTTCTGATGTTAAAGTATGTTACTACAATAGGGAACAAAATTCGGTATAATTGCCCAAGGTTTTTTTTTCCCCCATTAATTTCATTATCTTGGTTTTGGCTGCATAAAGAAATAAATAAAGAGTATATTAGTTAAATCTTCCTTGTAAAATATGTGTGGTTTTTATTCAACTGGCAGCACAGTCCACCTAAGTAAGAATATTTTTCATTAAAAAATTGCTTCTGAAGGTGAAACAAAGTCATCTAATCTCCCTCTCATTTGGGAAGAAGTAACAGGACAAAACAAATCAGTACATAGCTGAAAACTTGCCATTTATCAAGTTAATCATTCTTTCATTTCACCTTTCTTAAATGAGAAATAGATGTCTTTTTTCAAGCTTCCTAACAGTTACTGTGTTTGGGCCCCATCATTATCCTGTTTGTGTATGCTTAATTCCTGTCCTTCAAGGTCATCACAACAGATAAAATCCAATCCTAGAAATAATTGGGGAAAAAAGTTGCAGACCCATGAGGTAGGGTTAGAAAAATTACTCAGAGGAAGAGGCTGCATAACTTGCAGAATCTGTAATACAACATCTAAAGATCTTCATAGCCCATCACAAAATTGGAATGGAAGTAATTAAATGGATAAAGTCTCCTGAATGGAAAAAAAATTGTGTTTTTCTTTCTTAAAATTTGGCATTTTGTTTTTAATAGTACTGATAGAAAAGTAGGCCAGTGAAATGAAGGAGACTAGCAAATTATATGTGTGCACATATGTTTTCTGAAAGACAGAAAACACAATAGGAGGAGTTACAGATTCTGAAAGGAAGTACTTTTGGAGGGATGAAGTGACTTACTTTTATGAACCTCAGTGAATTCCCATTCCCGAAACAAGAGCAAGCTCTAGGAGGAGGAAGGCTGGGGCTGTAGTCCAAACGACACCCCGGGCTTTTTCTGGCAAGTCTCAGTTCCAGCAGCCAGAAGGCCACAGTGTGGTCTGAACAGTGAGAGATGAAATGAATGTCCCTGTAAAGTCATTTGGAAACCTGTAGGTAAGTTCTGAATTCTTACGTATCTTCCGATGAGGGAGGTATTTTGTTTCTTAGGGAAAAAAAAGAATCCCTGACAGGATCTTCGAAAAAGGAGTTGTGGGTAGCAACCTACAGAAGAGGGCTGGACAGGAGACTATGTGACATGCCCTGAGAGGTGCCTGATGCAAAGAACAACTTGACCTCAGGTTCTCAGCATTTTGTTTTAATTGGTGCTAGGGGGTTACACACAGCTTGTGTCATCTCAATCTGGGGGATTAAATGCCCCCAACGTGCCTAGCCCACTCTCCCTGTAAGGAACTCCAATTTTTGAAGAGAGTTCTGGCATGTTCACAGTGGCATATAAAACTTCTGTGGTCTTTCTTAGAAGCATCATTTTATTAGAGTAGACAAAAGCATTAAGAGGAACAGAGCAAATTAGGTTTGTGCCCTTCTACTCACTAGCTTTGAAAAAGGAGGTGGAAAGTTCTAGGGTTTATTTCACATTTTTCTGTGTCTACATTTCTGCAAAGTCCAAATCTATAATTTGGACAAGAGTCGGTAACAGATGCGTTTATTTTATCTTCCTCCTTTACCACAGGTAATTAATTGAACTGCATCACAAATAGCAAGGAAGAAAAAGCCAAGCGAGATGAAATCCCAGTTCTGGTCATAGAAGAAGACTGTTTAGGGGTAGGGGGAAAAGTTACTAATAAAAATTGATCTAAGAAATGCCAGTAAAAGAATCATCAATCTGTTTCAGCTTAAGTCTGAAAGAGGCATATTTGAGGCTGAATACTGAAATTAACATACTCATGGTGCTCACATAAAACACCAGTGGATGCTTTTAAACTGCTAATTAACCTCTAGCTTTTATAAACATCCTTAAAAATGCATGTTTTCTTCACCTTTATTTCAGCTCACTAGTAGTTACATACTTTACTTCACAAACAATGCTGCAGATCATTCCTGGTCGTTTTGACCTGTTTCGGTTTCCAAATTACTGCACAACCTTCCCAGTCTAATGACACTTGCAAACGTCTGCACGTGCTGCAGGAGCCCTTCCTGTTCCTAAAAATTAATTAACAAAAGTTAATTATTTTTTAATGTATTGTTTCTCTCTCTTGTGTCAATTAGTATCTGAGTTATTGAAGTGGATCATTGCTATTAGTTTGTTTTCACAAAGTTGGAAAATTCAAACTCCACTATCATCTTAATTACTTACAAATGAAGGATAAAATTCCTTCTTTCCTGTGGCAGAGATCCAAAAGACATAATGGAGATGGGATGTTGTGGCAAGCCTCCATTCCCCATGCATTCCTCCAGTCTCAGCAGGACCACTCTGGCACCGGAGGCAAAGCGTGCGTGCTGTGCACAAGCACGACCATGCAGTTCCAGGACACAGAGCCCACTACATCTTTTACTTTTTAATAGCAGTGCCAGATTTTCAGCAGCATGTATTATGTTTAAGCAAAGTGGTAATTGAATAATCTGTCCACTGCATAGAAAAAAAAAAAAATCAGCTCATTCTCTTTTTCCTCTCCCAAAGAAGGAATTGCAATACTTTTTTTTCCTAGCCTGGATTCCTACAGAAATTAAAATGGGGTTGAGATCATTATCTCTTCATATATGTAATAAATCTATGTGTACACAGACGTGCATGTACATGCATGTTGTGCAAGAGAGAAGGAACAAGAACAAACAGTAGCCAATTTTAACCACATCTGACAGAGCAAGAAAAGGCTGAAAAATTCCTATACGTTTCATAAGAACAAGCTGCTAAGTAAAAGGAGACCCACTGAAGTTTGAGTTAAACTCTAATTAAACACCAGGAAAGTTGTGAAGATGAAAGATGTTATGAATAGCCACCCACAGGAAAAGCTGCAGTCAGAGCTTCCAGCTACATAGACCTAGGAGAATCCAAACAAGATTTGCCCCAGGGAAACCAAGCCCCATCAGATCTGCAGTTCACAGGACTACTGGTCTGTGCTGGATTTCTAAAACGTTGCTATCCAGCTTTAATGATGACATAGTCCATTTTTTGCCCTTTGACTTTGGGGGAAAAAAAAAAAATTTCATGCAGATTTCTCAAACCCAGTATGAAAGGAAGGACCAGATTTTGTGTACTTAAAGACCCCGTGGGATACCCTCACAAGAATCTGCATGTGGAGCACACTAGACAAAGTGAAAACAGCATCTTCCAGTTCACAGCAGACTAGAGCTGAACTTCATGCCCTGGCAGCCTGGAGTTTGATCTTAAGGTAGCAGGAACCAGTGCTGTTAAAAAGCCTCTCATCCCACTTTCTGATCTGTCACATTACTGATGTCCATGGGTCTAACCATTCTTAAAAGATTGGTGGGGGGCACGCGTCTTGGGCCTCTAAATGTTCCTGTTTTTTCTGCAATACAGGTGTGGTATCCGTGCAGAGGACACAGCTGAAGGAAGTTTAGTCAGGGTTCTTGGCACTGCTCACCCTTCTCAATGCAATGCAGGGCCCCCAGCTCTGCTGGTCTGCCAGAGACACTCCTGCAGTGTCACACCTGACATCTCACTGGATGCTGAGGGAAACTGATGGTGAGAGAAGTCCAGGCTCAGTGCTGCACCATGTATCAATGGACACACAATCTTCCAGAAACCACTTACCTGCTGTAGTGCTTGTCTCAGTCACATTTCTCCTTCTTCATAGCCTGGGAGTGTTTGACGAGGTTTGTTTACTTCACCCCAGGATTGTGTGTCCATCACCTGTCAGTAACACATCCAGGGAAAACTCTGGCACTCTAACATTTACAATCCCTTCTGGATGACTGCCCGACTTTTTATGTTCTGGTCTCACTAACTCAGTTTTCATCTATCCTTCTCTTCTACACTGTACACCTCACACCCTGCTTTGCTAAGCACGCTTACATCTCTAAAAATACAATCCAGGAACTTTTTATTCTTCATACTGTGTGACATGGAAACTTAACCTCTCAAGCTCAGCAATCTTGCTTCTAGGTGCTGAAGCAATCAATGCACCTAGGCTGCCTTGGATGCCTCTGGCCGTATCTAGCAGTGCTCTGATTCAGTGTCCCCACAGGAAGGAAAGATAATGAAAAGATTCAACAGCCAAATCCTGCTATTCCCCTCTTCTTCCCAAAAAGATTAACTCCAGTAAAACAGAGGTGCCCATTCTTGTCACTGGGTGAAAAAGAGATTTGTGTAGCATGGTTATTCTTGCTGCTACATGTTTGTGATCTTATCCTGAGATTGTTTATTAACTTTTTTTTTAATCTTTTGTTGCTAAGAGAATAATAATGACCTAGCAAGGCAATAAGAATCTCCTTGGAGATTCAAGGGCTTGGAGCAATAAAGTCTTCTAAACTCTTAACTACTCTAAACTCTTACAGTCATCTAAACTAGCTACATTTTGCAATTTTGTGGGAATATAAATACCCATTCTATTCAGTATGTTATACCTGCCAGTCCCTGTTTTTCCTAATCTGAAATAAACTAGGTGAGTAGCCTTTTTTTCGTACTTTGTCATTCATTACTTAAGGATATAGGGAGGAAGTTAAAACGGCATGTTTGTTAAATAAGTAAATATTTAACAAGTTGACTCGGATTTTAACAGTCTAAGGGAACAGTACTATAAAACCTTAGAAAGTTGGCAGAACTCATTGATTTTTTTATGTAACACTTAAGTTAGTCATTGGAGCCATTTTGTTTCCTGGATTAATTATACCAGTTCTGTAGTGGGACAATTCAGCATAAACATCTATAATAAAACAAGTCAATTACATCTGCAAGTTATTTCTAGTCCAGAGGGAGAGAGCTGCCGCCTTCTTATTTACTGTTCCCTGAAGAGTCAAGGCCTCAGAGCAGTAGGACCCTGAAGAAGCTCAAAGCTAAACACACACGATTTCTGAGATTCTGGAACTCAGACCGTCACAGTTCTCTTGTAATGCACAATTGGAAGTCAGCAAGCATTTCCTTATTCCCTTGATTTTCAGGCAAAAGAGGAGGCAGGCTGTGAAGTAGGTTTCTAAAGGCCACAGGAAAACAAAACAAAACCAAAAACCCACAACGATTTTAGAGGTTTACAAATTATCTGTGAAACTTCGTAATCTGCCACCAGGCTTTCTATGGGGAGAAGAAACTTACTGGTCAAAGTCAGAATAAAGGACCTCAAATTTTGACTTCTGTAAACTGTGAGTTAGATATCACTTTTGTCAAATAGAAATCAGTAGGAATTAAAGTACGTTAAAGTGTTTCCCATGGGGGCAGAGAGGCAGCCACTCTCTCATCAAAAATCAGTGGCAACCAACATGACAGTGAGCTGATGGTCCTTTCTCCCATTGCCTCATTGGTTTGTCCACTGTCCACATTTGATATGTGGTCATCAGAATGAGGGATATAAGCAGAAGCTTCACATAGAACAGAACTGGCTTTATCCTAAGTGAAAAAGCCTCACCCTGCCCAGTATCTTGTGTTTAATTCAACTTCCCATTCCAGCTTGTACCATTTAGGACCATTTAGGATGTATTAACTAAGTGTGAGAACTCCCAGCTAGTGACTATGCAAAGTATTTTCATTGCTGCAGCTAATCTACAAAGACCAATATTCTTGTGTTTACACCATGAGAAACAAAATATCCTTATCTCTCAATAAAAAATATTTGCTCTTTGTTGGATGCCAACACTGCTCAACTCCAAAACGGTTTGAAATCCTGGCTTGTTTCTTATCTAACTCAGCAGTGCCCATAATGGAAGGAAATCAGAGAACTCCCTCTGATACTATTCTTCCTCCCCACCTGAGGACTCAAACCATTGAGAATGCTGCCGTATAAAATCTTTGATCGTGGAAGAGATTATCCCCTTTTCAGAGACACGAGTGAGATGTGTAAGAGCATCAAGAGCCTTGCCAGAGGTTACGTGTGAAGTCTCATAGCAGAACCAAGAAATAAATTCCCAATTTTTCATCCCAGTCCATTTCACCATCTTTCTGTCTCAAAGAATGGATCAATATTCTTCCTTGTCCTCTCTTCTGACTAAAAATCTAATTTAACTAGTGCTCCATTCTCTTCTTTGGAAAACATTTTTCCTTCCTCTTGTAGATTTTCCACATACCTTGACAATTTGCAAAGTGCTGCCACACAGCATTGGTTGGCGTTCCTGGAAGCAGCAGACCAGCTGCAGACACAGCTCCCAAACTTAACCAGCCCAGGTTCTGCCTCTACCATGCACCTGTAGTTAGGCAGAAGGAGAACAACTTGAGGCATTAATGGCAAGAGAGGCTCTGAATTTATCAGCATCTCAGTGTACTCTTGAATGCCTCAAAGCCTGAGCCTGAAATCCTGCAAAGCCCCCACAGATCCTGCTGCTGCCTGGCCCATGCTCTCTGCTTTGGACCATTTTGCACAGGCTTATGTGTAACAAGTGTCTCTTTACAGTCCCATGACATTAGAGCCAACTTGAGATTTTCAGCATGGATGTTAATAGAGGCCATTCCAAATATTTTGCCAGTTCTACTGCCAGTATACCGGCTGAAGACAAATTAGATCTGGATTTGCACCTTTTTATTTAAGGTTGTACTGTACTTAATAAAACCCCAAAACTAACTTTTCCAAGCTCACCACCTGTGTAATGTTAGTAGCTGTGTCCTTGTGGAAGAGTGCTCCTCTCTCAATCATCTCTGCAAGGTTTTCAAGCCTTGCCACCTGCCCATCTAAGTTGTTAATTCTCTCTGACATTTCCCTGTATTTTTCTTTCAGAGTAGAAAGATACCATTGAAGAATATCATGCAGGGCCTCAAGAAGTTCCCAAATTGATTCCTCAAGGCTCAGGCTGGTGAGAGGGCAGCACGACTCAGAGACATAGCCCAGCAGAATTTGTGGGATCCTTTGAGCCAGCAGAATGCTTCTTGAAAAGCCTTTCTCCTTCAGACACATTCATGCCTCAAATCACTGACCACCAAATATAGAATGTATTCTTTAAAAGATACTACTTTCCTCACATGAGGTATCTGAAACTGTTGGAAAAAGCAAAGCTGAAAAACATCATGATACCCCTGGCCATATATGAGATGTGATTAAATCAAAATGCCCCTATAGGCTGACCTGGTGGCCATACAGACCTTCCCTTCACTTGCCCTGGTTGGCATTTGTGATACACTCGGGCTGCCAGGGGTGCTGAGGCATTCCCACTGTGCTGGCTGTGTGATGGATCCAGCAGCCTGCCTGCATCTAGGAAGGAGCATTCAGCGGATCCTTGTCAATAACAGGAAGATATTAAAAGTAACCAAAACAAAGACATAACAGTCTCTTGTCCAGAGGCACCGGCTGTTTCACAGTTGCTGCTCCTGCTGCCATCTTATCTGGCCATTACAAAAATGGTTTGTTTCAACATTTGGTCTCTGTCAAATAGAAAATTGCCAGCTCCTCTCCCACCAGGGCTCCAGTCCCAGGCACCCATTGCTCCCTTAGCCCCGTTCTGCCCTGTTGCTCTCTGGCTGCTCCTGCAATGCCAGCCCTGCCGAGCCATGGGTAAGGCAGCAGCACTGCCTTAGGCACACACACTCACTCACGGAGAAGCCCAGAAATAGCCCAGTGAAAGATTTGTAAAAACGTGTGTTTTTACATTTGAAGTGTAATCACGGTATTTAAAAAACCAATTTGCATGGTTTACCTAACAGATCCTTTAATCAGGAAATGTAGTTCCTAGGAAAAGGTAAAGGATGGGTAGGAGAAGGATAAAGCCCCTCCTTCTACTTTTTAACCCCTTTCATGCTGAATATGCTTCCTTTTTCCATCCCGGAAAGCAGACTCTCATTTTAGGGGCAGTTTTTGCTCTAAAAAACATTCTAGATTCCTTCACACGAAAAACCATTTCTGATTCAGTGCTTATGCTGGGTTGTTGTTTTAGTCCCAAAAACTGTGCCCAGCAGGACCAGGGTAGTGATCCTCTCCCTGTACTTTGCATTGGTAAGGCCACATTTCAAAATCTGTGTTCAATCTTGGGCCTTTCACTACAAGAAAGACATTGAAGTGCTGGAGTATGTCCAGAAAAGCACAATGAAGATGCTGAAGAGTCTAGAAAATAAATCTCATGAGGAGCAGCTGAGGCAGCAGGGGCATTTAGCCTGGAAAAAGGGAGACTGAAGGGGGGCCTCATGACTCTGCACCACCTGAGAGTGTAGCCAGTTGGGACTCGGCCTCTTCTCCCTAGTAACAAGCAATAGAACAGGAGGAAATAGCCTCAAGTTGTGCCAGGGGAGGTTTAAATCGGATATTAGGAAAAAATCCCTTCAATGAAAGGGTTATCAAGCATCGAAATAGGCTGCCCAGAGAGATGTGATGCTTAGGGACATGATTTAGTGGTGTACTTGGCAGTGCTGGGGTCAATGGCTGGACTTGATGATCTTAAAGAACTTTTTCAACCTAAATAATTATATGATTCTAAAGAAGGCAGAATAATTCTCCCCCCTTTTGTTTCTTTTTCACTTTTACCCAACCTCTGGTCTACTTCCCCTGTGGCTGATCTCATCTCTGTGTTTTTCTCACATATCTTGTGAGATTACTCACTCCATCCATCACCTGTGCAGTTGACACACATTTGCTTCCATGCTGAAGTCCCAAACGAGCTCTGTTATGTAGCACAAACTAACCCAAAGTTGCAGTCACCTACCTTGTGGCCCCGTGCTGCTTAGACGTCTGTCTCTTCAGGTGTGTCCTTGATGGCTTTTTTGGGCTAATCCAGGCCTTGCCGTGGGCGTCCAAACCCCTCAAACCTGGTGGTCCAAGCTGAGCTGATTTGATCCTTCCCAACAGTGCTGCTGTCCTGAATGCCATTAAGGCACAGCATCCACCAGGAAACGACGACTTTGAGGGAATTCCCTCTGCTGCTGCATCACAAAGTGTGAAAAGCAAGATCACAAATACCACTCTAATAAGGTATTCTGGATTTTGATATGCATTTTCTTGTACATTCAGAGATTCCAGCTCATCTCCCAGCAGCTTTCAGACTTCCAGTCAACATTTGCCTTGGTGTTTCTTTACCTTGTGCATAAAGACTAACCGTGTATAAGACAGTATTCAGGCCAAAACTGAAGGCTGCACAAGCAAATGTCCCCTTCCTTTCTTGTGGAATGTTTAACCATGGTATGAATTGAGCCATAAGAAAATGACAGCCATTTACTGGGATTAGCACTTTTAGAAATAGATTGGGATAGTCATAATAAGAAGATGCAATTTATATCTAGAAAAGCCCATGCTTTGGGTTGCGTGCATCTGATGCAAAACAGCGCTGAAGCACTGCAGCACTGGGTGGTCAGTCTGCTTGGCTGAATGAAGGGAAAGATGTGGAGGGGAGGAGGGAAAGAAAACCATCCTCACTCCTCAGGTCAGAGCACAAAAATTCTGCCTGCTCTGTTGCTCCACCTGAGCACCTGAACTTGATCACTCTTGAACTTCTGGGACATGAGTACAAATACATCCCTTAGATGCTGGCCAACTGATCATTTCTCTTGCAACATTTTGCACACTAGTTTTGGTATCCTTTTATTATAAGGCTGACAAAAACAATCCAAACATTGAGGAAACCAGTGTTCTTCCACACTGACTTTGCCTTCCTAGAAGGTAAATCTAGATTAAGGCAAGTCTTACCCCCCTGCAGGAACTGAAAGAAAACCCCACATACTCCTAGTTTAGATCTTTGATCCACCAGCTTTATACATGGAGCACGGCATGTCTCCCACAGAATTTTGCTGAGGACTATTTTCCCCTCGTGCTGCCAGTGAGACATTGGGAGGTACAGTGTGCATCTGTGCAGCTGCAGGACAACATCTGGGAGCCAAGAAAATCAGAGGCAGAAGGGGCATCAAAACTACTTTCTGACTCATCACTAAAAAGCAATAGGAAAAAAATCTTTAAAATCCTCTCAAGATGTTTTAATATTAAATATTAAAAATTATACAGATGTGATACATCTGTATAAAAGTCTCTCCTAAATAAACAGGACCTTTACAAGCAGCTATTACAATACTACACCGTTTGTAGTAACACTATTAAAACCCAAAAAATATTTACGGTCTTCCGTTATAACACAGAGGTACGCCAAAATGCAAAAGATAATTCTGGTAACAAGTAGATACACAGACAAAAATGGTCTTGCAACACTTTCCAGGCTGCGAATAGTAGAAATGCTTTGAGATCCTTCTTGTTCACAGACATAACTTGAGCAGCAAACATCAGGTTTAAATATTAGGTCTCATCATAGGAGACACTCCACAGCTCTTGCTGGCCATATGGCAGTGGGCATCTCCCACCCCTCTCTCAACTTAAAAGAAGCAAAGGAAACAACGTACCACACTTCATTAATGAACTGTTTCTAGCTGCTCTGAGTGGGAAGTTTCTGAGCATGATCCAATACTTATCTTCCCATTACAGTAGTGCAAAGAAAAGTAGCTGCTCCAAGCTGGACAGGATTTAATGCTGAACACAGTGCTGACAGATGGGCAGAAAGTATAATCAATCTATTTCATTGTTAGAATCAGCCCAGTATGGCATTCTGTGGGTAGCCTACACAGGTCTTTTCTTTGCAAAGCAAGGAAGCAAGGCAAGGATCCAAGTATCTCCTAAGTGATCTGTGCCTTTTGGTGCTAATTTCTTAACTGCTCTACTGGATTTACCACAAGGGACTGCAAAAGAAGTTGTCCCATTTTGCTGGAGTCCAGTCAAGCAAGTAGCAGCAGGACTACCAGAGTCATGTCCAAGTGGCATGGCAGGGACAGACACCTCAATGGGGCTGTGCCATGGCCAGTGTCTCAGTGACCACCAGTGATCATCCAGCCATGTCTTGTGGTTTCTTATATTCCACCCTAAAGCTCTTGCTTCGCTTTCCTGACCCGCTATCTTCGTGTTCCCTTCATCCCCAGCTATTCTCAATATTCATAGAAGTTTCAATTATCTTCCTTCAGCTTTGTTTATTTTGTTTTCTTATTTTTCTCAGTATTTCCACCCAAAGTTACATGCTTACTCCTGTCCTTTCAACTTGCACACTTGGAACAAACAGCCACTCTGTGAACTCTGGACTTATCCCTGCACAACCATGGAGAAGAGAGCCATTGAGTAGAAATGAGAAACAGGGAATGAGGCTGACTTCACTGCAGCTGCTGTGCTCCCTCTGAGTAAGGCTTGTCCTCCCATGTGAAACCTACCTGCTTCATGCCAACAGCGGTGACTTCATCAGCCCAAGCGTCTCAAGGCTTTGCCTCCTCCTGCTGACATTCGGATGGTGGAAGGCAGGTGGGAACAAATTCACCCTCTAGAATAACACCTTCACCAGATCTTTCCTGATCCCTCTAAAGTGCTGAGCGACTGCAGTGTTTGCATCAGTTCAGTGCACAAAACACATGGCTCCCTGGCATACTCACCATCGTCCCCAGCTCTTCTTTTCCTGAGTTCCAGTGAATCCTGGTGACCCCAGCATCACACCCAGCCCAAGTGCGGCTCCAGCTGGCGCTCTGCTGCTGTGACACTGGGTCCTGCCAAGAAAGCTGTGTAAGGTTCCTCCACTGTTGCCCTGGTGTTTTTGGCCTTCTGATGTCGACATATTCTTGTTACACTTTCTCACACTCTTTCTGGTGTTGCATTTCTGTTGTTTTGCATTCCTCTTTGGAGGAAGTGAGCATTGATTGACATTGTGATGAACCAGTGGAGTCAGAGAGTCTCTTCATCACTGTCCAAACCATGCTCATTGTTTGAGATTCTATAAATAGACATGTCATGTAAAAAAAGAGGTCTTTCTTCCCCCACCAACTTGGAGTCAGGTGTTTCTCTTTGTCTCATTCTGTGTGCATCATAATGACCACACTCCACCATGCTGCTCTGGAGGAAGCGGATTGCTGCCTTTGGCTGGTGGCCTCCAAGTGCCCCTCAAAAACCCCAGGGAGATGAATGGGCCTTGTGAACTCTTGCATACACTTTCCTTGATGTGATTGGAGGGTCACAGACTTCGGAGAAAAACAGACCAGTTCCTCCTGTCTGCCCTTCAGTCAAAGTAGTCTTAGACATTTTTTTAACAGCAAGCTGTTTTTAAGTGGCTGATACTGAGTGATATCACATATGCAGAGAGTCACAGCAAGGTTTTCTGTCTTGAAAAAGCTTAATTTCCTGAAGCACATATCAAAATCCTACCCTATGAATCCCTTCAGTGCAACAGAACTCTCCTAGTTAAAATTCTACACAAGCATATTTCTTTCCTCCCTGCTCCTTGAGGTACCATTCTCTCTATGTACTCTACAATAACAACTGTGCCTTTGCTAAAATTGAACACAATAACCAGGTCTTTGTAGAGGATAATTAACAGCCAGCAGTGAATCTTTGTGCTGATTCAATGGGATATAAGTGAGTGATGAAAATTCTTCTTTGTTGGAGAGGTAATGGGTTATTGTTACATTTACATATGCTTTGCCTGTTGCATGATAGCATATTTATGGTGTTCGTCATTTAAAGTCAGAAATGTGTACACAGATATTTTGTGATTGTGTTCAGGCAGTTATGCCTCAACATGTTTGCCTCTCTTTCTGTCATTAACGAAATCCCCACTCCATCTGCATCTAATCCAAATTCCTCGTGTCCATTCTGAGCAGGATGAGTAGACCTGAGCCTCTCCAGCTGTTCCTAGAGATACAAAGGTTCATTTCTGGAATTGAATTTCTACAGTCTTACATAAACTATCTAGGTTAGTGCTCTCACATGGGATACATCACAGAGTATTTGGAGGTAAATACAGTGACGTTACACAGTTCTGAAATACGTGGAGTCCCCAGATTTTTGTGTGCTTTTCATTCCATTATAGAAAATTTTCATGCTGTTCTTCCCTATTGGATAACTAAATATAGAGGAAAAGTAGCAACTCTCATTTGAAATACTGCATGAATATTCATTGAGTGTACTCATGCATAATACTTAATACAGGAATACCTCTCAACTCCAAGGCTAGAAAAAACTATAGAATAATTGAAATGAGAACATAGTCTTTCTAAAGACAAAATACTAGTGACCATTGTTTAAAAAGGCAAGAGGAAGAAAATATGTCCAGATATGTTTAAAAAATAATTAGTAAATAAAATTTTATAATAATTAATAGAACAGCTCTCACCTGGCTGCACATTGCAAATGAGCTCCTGCATCACCAGGACATATCAAGATGCAACTGCAGTGGCCAGACAGGGATGTGTGGAGCTTTGTCACTGCTGTTACTGGGTTTGCATTGCTAAGCACACAAAAAAGTCAGGAATGCTGCCAGAAGAGGAGCCTTTTCATCTGACCTTAGGCCTGTGAAATGGTTGGAAAAGCAATAGCATGATCTCTGGCACATCAACAAGTGTGCCAGGCAACCGGGCTGGTGTAGGAGTCCTGGCCAGCAAAGAGCCTCAGCAGGGAATTTCCCATTGCAGGTCAGGGTTTGCCCAAACTGGAGAGACGGTCACATTTCACACCAGAACTCCTCACTCCGGGCCTCACACCATTTCTGTAATTGCTGCTGAATAGGTAGGGGTTTCTTCTCCCCTGCAACCTCAAAATCCCCTTTCAGTCTAGTCAGGTATTCACACCAGAAGTGTGTTTCCAAAGTGGAGATTTTAAAACAGGATGAGGAGTAAATAACATTGCAGCCATCAGCTGCAGACAGGCAGCTGACATGGCCTCCAAAGCTGCCCTCAGAGCCTCTGACCTCCTCTGCCCTTGTATCATATTTTCTTTGAAAATTAACAGGGATGAGATGTTTTACAGGATGGTTTATTTGTTTGTTTTCCTTTTGAAATGTAGGTCCTCTCTCTCCCAGAAGGGATTCTGGCTAACTGAGCAACTAATGAAACAATAAATATTGTCTGAGACAGGGGAGCCAGAATCTGGAGGGGTAACTTTTTTCCTGTTTTTAATCTGACTGCTTAGCATTCCTTCTTCCTGGCTGACATCTACTGGAGTTTGGTCATCAACTGACAATTTGGAGAAAAAAAAAAAACTTTTTGTAAAATATTCAAGAGGTCCATTCCTTGTAGCAAAGCCTCCACACTAACACACAGCTGCCAGCCCACAGAATCGTGTTTCAGGCAAAACTAGCCTTTAGTACTGTGCACATTTTAGGGGTTAAACAGAGCTAAAAAAGAGGGTTTGTCTTTTAAGTGTCCGTCCACTGCCTTTATAACCATCACACAAAAGAAAACAATAAAAAGAAAATAAGAATTGCTCTGTAAATCACCTGTGGACAGGAGACATGATGAGTAGGAGAGATATTTAATTCATTTGGAGGGATTTCTTCCACACATCGTAAAATACGTGCTCTGTAGTCCTTAGCAAATGTATCCTGCACCGTGGTATAAATGAATGTGAACAGTTTGAACTGCTGGCCAGAAGGGCAAACTCGACAAGTGCTGCACTTGAAGTTATTCATTGCACAAACAGTTTAAAACGAGTCTGATTCTGCAGAGGTGCAAAAAAGTCACTCTTTGTACAGGAGAGTTTTTTGACATTAAATTAGTTTCAATAGACGATGATGGAGATGCACATGGTGAATTTGTAACTATGGGGAAGCAGAGCATTGCTTGTGACCCAGATAAAATCCGAAGAGCTTTGCCGATGTCCGCGCAGGAGGAGCCCTGCCCGCCCGCCCCGGCCCCGCAGCTCCCTGCCTGGGCTGACAGCGCTCCAGCACCTTTCCCAGCTCCAGCAGCCTCGTCACAGCCACAAACAAACACGGATTACTACACTGAACACGTCAGGCTAAGTCAATAGTTTAATAACCACTATTAAAGCTTTTCCAAATCCATTTAACAACTGTAAATTATTCCAAAATAAAATAGCCTCAGCCAATCAGCTGTATAGTCACTGACCCACAACTATGTGCTTATTTCTCAATTAAGCAAATGTCCACATGCTGGTTGGCTTCAGCTGCTTTTGCGGTTTTGTATGTTGCAAGTTTCAGTATATAAATCCCTGTCCCCTGCCTGAGAGCTTCAGCTGTTTCCGACACCAGGTACTGCAGCTTCCCCTGGAAGCTGGAGGCGAAGCTGGAGCTGGGATAAACTCTCCCTCCAGCCGTGCCCTGCCCTCTCGCATCCCACCCAAATCCGCGCTGCCCAGGGCGGCACCGCCCCGAACCCCCATGCTAACCTGCGCCAGGAGAAGTTCGCCCTCCGGCTGGAGCCATCCCTGAGCTCGCTGGGGCCGAGCCAGGGCAGCTACCCTCGCCTGTGGGAGCGGCATCTCGGCTCCAGAGCTCGCTGGGTCCCGGGCACCAGGAGCCAACCTGGCGGCGGCAGCGCCGGGGCTGGGGCGGGAGCAGCGCCGTGATGAGCCCGTGGCACCGCTCCGGCGTTCAGAGACAGAGGGGCTGTGATCGCCAATCAGCCCGTCGGGGGGAGCCGGGAGAGCCCGGCAGGCACAGCAGGAATAATTGGAGGGAGCTCCTAATTAATTTGATAATAACCCTATCCTGTGTTAACGCTCTCCACATGCAAAAAATGGCTAAAAAGTGCCAATTAGCAGTGAAAGTGAAAGAAAGCACGTAACGGGGAACAAGTGAACCTCGCAGCCAAGACCTGACGGCACACAGGTGTGCCAGGCCCTCGGCGGCACCGTCCTTTCTCCGGGACAGGAGTGACGTGCCTCGGTACCCTTGTGTCTGCTACAGCATGTGTCTCCCATGGAATGAGTTAGGATCCTTCTCCGTACTTGCATCCAGCAAACAGCTCATGATACCTTCTAGGTGTGCTCTAAATTCTTTTCCTGGCCGGTTTTTCAAGACCTAAACTCCTCATCCTCCTCAAATGCAGGGGAGTCTGTGGGACCTGCAAGCCCTGTGGAGAGGTAGAGCCAGAGTACAGGGCCCCAGCTCCTTCAAAAGCAGGGCTGCAGCTGCATGGCCAAACCGGGCATCAACAGACATCTCAATCCCTCCGCAGCCATCACCTTTTTTATCTTTCCTGTGCCTGGTCCAGTGTGTCCGTCGGGAGGTTCGGGATGAAGAGGGCAGAGCAGCCCCCACGAGCTCCCTGCCCAGCTGGCACTGTCGCTGCTGGTGCCAGCAGAGCCGGCCCGAGGATAGCACCTGCCTGGCAGCCCTCTGGAGAGCCAGGACATGCACGGACCCCAAAGCTGCCCCTTGCCCCCTGCAGCACTCATCACCAGCTGCTCCAAATCAGATTTACGATTTAATTTCTAAATACTCATGTTGGCCTGCCACCAGCATTTAAGATAGCCTTTTTTTTCCTTCTTCTATTAGTCTGTGCCAAGCTGTTTTGTATTTTTACTCCTGAATTTTCTCAAAACTATAAGCATCCTGTATTACAGCCTAATCCCAGGGCCAAAACTGGCAATTTAAATGTATTTTCCAGAAAATAGACAACTTGGATGTCATTACATGTTGTTAAAGTTTTACCAGGTATCTTGTACTCAGCACTTACAAAGCTTCCATAAAGGATGCAGCTATTATGAGCTCCAGCTCACATTCCGGGCAAATATGAAAGAGAGTTTTTTTAAAATAATATTTGTGAACCAAAGTCCGTGCTCTGTGAATACTGTTGTGATTGTTGGAACACACAAATGGCAGCTGTTTTACTTATTTCCTAATCCTACAAAGCAGAGGGCAGGTACAGGCATTTGTGTATACCCATCACTGAGCAGTTCATAGAGCTGACAAAGAGAGGAAAGCAGGGAAGAAACAGGGAGTTGCTGCTGGCTCCTGTTGGGACTAGAGAAGAAAAAGGGGACTGGAGTCCAACAGCCCATCTTACAGCAGCTCCCATTCACACAGCACGAGGTAATTTCCAGCCACTCGATACCCAGCACCTGCTGTCAGGCACGGTTGGGATGAAACAGGTGCCTCCAACAGAGCAGTGTCCCACATCTCAGATTCACCAGCCCTTGGGAAGGTCAGCCAGGGGTAAATGGATGAGAGGAGAGTTGCAGGAGACTCTCACCTGGGTGGGGGTGAGCCACACTCCAGCACCCTTGGCACACCCTTGTGTCCTCAGCTGAGCTGAATTCATGTTTAACAAAGCCTCAGAGGAACTCCCACCCTTGAGGAGCCCCCCAAGCTGAGGAAGCAGAGGGAGCTCCAAGTTGCATCGTGTACAGGAGTGAAAAGTGGGGTTTGCACCTGTGCAGCAAAGCCAAGCAAGACTCCTCTCTGCCTGTGGCAACACTGGGGCCAAATTTTGGGTTTTAAACAAAGACAAAAAGGAAAACTCTCTCCAAACATTCATAAGCCTCTTTAGAAAGGTTCAATTTAAGATAAACCACAAACTAGGCACCTTGCCATGGGACTGCATTGCTTTTAGCTGACCCCATATGTGATGGCAACCTGAGCAGGCTGTTAAATGCTGAAATGCAGCCCTCTGGCCCCCAAGGCAACTTCCTCCTGCAAATGCCAGAGCCAAATCTCTGCAACAGCAAGCTTTAAATCTGAAACACAAACTACCCTCCCATCTCATTAGAGAATCAAAGTATTCCTGGGACACCACGAACAGTATATTGAATGCCCAAGTTCGGGATTAGGGAGGCTACATCTCACTGCTCTGAGAGCACTCATGTTTGGGAAGTGTTGTTAAATAATCGTGGCAGTGCTTGGTCAGAGCATAGTCTGCCTTCTGCCTTTTAATTGGATAACAATACCAAGAGGCTGTGCTTCATACCACGTGCAGTAGAGAAGGCACTGGTTGTGAAAACCATCACTACCACTGCTGTCAGCTCCTGTACCAGCACACTGCACAGGAGAAGGCATCTGCTCCTCTTTCCATGGGAATTAATTGACTTTAGACTGCATTGCAGTAGAGCAGATTCACCCCCCAGTAGAAACAAGAAATAAAACACACTCTTTCCTTAGAGCAAGAGACCAAAACTGAAACATGTGACAAAGTTAAAAAAAACCCAACACACATAACTTTGATGTATTTGATGCAGGAAATGACATGATTTCTCTACTACATTGCTATGAAATCTTAAGTGAAAGATTGCTTCCAGCAGAACACACTGATTAAATCTGAAGAGATTTAAGAAAAATTAAGATTCCAAGGCCCAATTAATTTTCTGATTAAGAAATCAAGATGGGTAAGAAATTGGGAGTGGCAGCTGAGTTGCAAGTCTTTCTTCCTTGATTGTGCTTCTGTATATTAGAGAAGCTTTAAAATCCAAGGTACAGGAGAATAAAAAGCTGACCTTTGATGTATGTGATATGCCATAAACTAGAAACAGTCCTCCAGATTTCTGTTTGTCAGCTTTGCATTTATGAAACAGAAGCTGCCTTTGAATATAGTTTAACATGATTACAAGTCTTTCTATGACTGAAGTTCTCTCTTAAAGGGAGCAGCCTACATATATTGTGCCCCTTTTCCTTCATGGAATGTTAAGAAAAAAGGTCTGAAAAGTTTGAGGGCCATTGCTTCCCACTTGCCTTTTTCCTGGAATCTCAAATTTATGCAAAATCTTGTACTTTTTTGCTAGAGGAAATTTGTAGGTTATTTTGGCTTCTCTGTGAGGGTAGAGGGACTTCCTTGCTCCTATGGAAATGTAGGAGAAAGACAGTTTGCACGGAGAGAACTTTGCTTATAAATGTACTAGTAACAACCATAACAATAAAACCAGTCCAAATAAGAAACATTCCTGTGTGCTGGGCAAGGATATTGTGCACTTGGCAAAAGTGAGCCCATATTCTCCAGCCAGCCAGAGTCTCGCAGAACAGATGTGCTGGTTCAGTGTTCAAAAACACACAACTGACAATCAAGACCCTTTCCAAGGTCTCCTTTACACATTAAAAATAAAGCAGCATGTTATTTTCAAGGAATAGTGACTAGAAATAATTTCTGCACAACCACGTTCCTAACAAAATCTAAACCTCCAGCTGAAAAATTTGACATGAAGGGGGAAACCAGCCAAACTTACCCCAGTGATGAGGAGTTTGAGAGACTTCCCCAAGCCCAAACCAACCACATGCAAATGCTAGAATAAGGGTTTACTGAAAAAACTGGGGGGAAAGGGAAGTCACCCAGGAGTAAAGTCAACTATAACTGAGATTCCAATGTACTGCAGGTAGTGAAAACTGTCTAACCCCCTGAAGTTTGCAATCCTCATCTAAAGTACTGTATACTCCATAAGTAAAACCTCCTGCCCCAGAAATCCAAGGGAGGGTGAAAGAACTCACTTGAAGGTTTGTCTCTTTGAAAAAGACCTAAGGAAAGAAAAAAGGTCCATTTCAGGGCTCACAGAATAAGAGTATTTAGATACTCCTCCTTAAGAAAGGACCCAGAAGCAAGCAAGGTTTGTGCCATAGTTTAAATCCAGGTTCCCAGGAAAACTTGCTTACAGAAAGATGAGAAGATCAGAGGATCATTACTGCAGAGGATTCAGAGAAATTATCTCCTAATACACAGTTGAAGACAGAACTAGTCTTGGTCTCTCTTTGGCTTGAACCTCTACTGAAATTTAATGCTGACAAATCAAAAAGGGATATATCCAGAATTTGTAACCCTGATAAAAATGGGAAATCTGTATCATCTTAATCAAAGGATATGCCACCCTGAGCTGGATCTGTGTCTTGTCCCTTGGCCTCATATGACTCCTGTGTGCTAGAGGTTAAGGGTTTGTTAAAGAATATCGGTTTTGATTAAGTGTCACATATGGTGTGAAACATCCTCTTTATCACTGGCAGTGAAGGTTGGGGGCCAGACAGTGCCTTTTAGTGAGCTTCTAATATAAATTAGGTGTCTTAGGTAATGGGTGGTTTTCAGACAGGATTGATCTTTCTATGGTCCAGTGCAAGTAGGTGTGTTTGGTGAGATGTCACAAAAGCAGCTTCCTGGCACCTATACTAATGGGCTGGTTACCCCTTTTGGAGTAGGACTTGAAAAATATAGCACAGGAATCCCCCCCTCCCCCTTCCTAACTTTTTCATTTTCTTGATGTAATGGGCAAAGGTCTATATATCCTTTACTCCTTTGGTATTTTAGTCCTTGTATTTGCAGTATCACTCAGTGAATCTTAAGCCACTCATCCTTTTAGTCACTTACACCTCCCTAAACTTGCATGAACTTAAAGATGAAGTGGTTATGAGTAGACTGGGTTACTTACTATTTTTATCAGTGTACAACCTTTAAAGAAAAACGTATCAAGGACACCATCACTACCAAACAAAATTATTTCTGTTCCCCATTAAGTCCTTCTTGGAAACTTTGATGGCACAGAAATCTAAGAAGAACTGTAGAGATGTTAAACCCTAAGTTCCCCTGCCTCAAAAACAAGAGCAAACATGCATTTCTATAGACATCAAAATGTGTCTGTATTTTCCTCTTTATGAAGCAGAAATTCTCTCAGCTTTGTGCAGAATGGCATGATCAAAAGCACAAACTGAGCTCATGAGATCCAGAAGCTGTAATGCAGAGTCTAACTATAGACCTCAGGTAAAGAGGGTATACACAAAATAAGCCTTTCCTTTGTTGTTGTTAAAACTTTCCTGAAAAGTTTCCATGAGTTTATGAGGAAGCAAAAGCATAAATGTTGGTATTGCAGGCTCATAAACTCAGCTGCTGAACAAAATCCTCAAATCTTTAAATATGCAAGAATATGTAATAAACATTTTAATATTTCATTGCATTTCCCACATACCTACTCATAATTTGAGCACTGGTAAATAACAAATTTGATAAAAATATTTAGATAATTAAGAGAATTCTATTCTGATTCTGACCAGGAAGGTTTCCTTGGACCCCAATTTAACTAACTGGGATAACAAAGATTTAAACCATGATTACCCTTAATTTACTTATAAAAATGTATTTGTCTTTAGGCAAAGATAGGCACATCAGTAACTCCAAGCTCAGAGTAGTTTCACTGGATACAGTGGGATCATTATGATTAAAATTGCATTTTCCTGAAAACCAAAACAGAACTGGCCCTAGATACGGCCTTCCTTTCAGGTTATTTCAGATATGAACTCTTCTGTTAACAGGGGACACCAACAAAGCATTTTCTCTCTCCTACCTGAGGACATCTCCTGCTTATTTTTTCTTATTTGCTCATTATTATAATGAAGTCATTTTGTCACAGTGCTTTTGAATATCTGTCTTTTTAGAGATACTTTCCATAAAATGAATTAACTAGTTGAGGTTTGGGGTTTTTAATACCATGGAATAAAGGACACTCATTCCTAATCTCCACTTGGGTGAGGGCTCCTAAGGGAACCAACATGCTTGCCAGGCACTGGGATCCTCAACCAGGCCCTCAGCAAGGCTCAAGCACCAAAATGCCTTTGGTCTCCTGGGCTGGTCTTTGAGCCCGAAAAAGAAAACAACTCTCTTATTTTGAAGGCGCCCACTGTGATAGTGTACTACTTGATTTCTAATGCATTTAAAGAGGTTTTGTCCCAAATAAAGACATCTAATGGAATACAGATAACATATGGATTCTTACTGATTGCTGGAAATAGTCCATGAATATTTCTACGATACGATCTGACACAACATTAAAATACAAGCCCTGCAAATAGACCCCCACTGCCTTTGAAAATAGAACCACTGATTTCAGAGTGAACATGCTCATCTCAGAACTGCTGGCAATGCCAATGCCAATACCCTTCCAAACCATTCCAGGAGCTTACTTAGGAGATAAAACCACATTTTTCAAGCCTGTCTTATATGACATCTCACATTATTCCTCATGAAAGAACTGAAAAATGTTTCAAAACTGCAGTTTGACAGAATAAGTCTTGCCCATCAGAAACACTCCTAGTCCTGTAGGAACAGTGGCACAGCAACAGAGCCCCTGGAATGCTGAGCACCATTGAGCTTTGCCAATTTGCTGTCACTGGGACCATGCCATCAGGAGCACACAGGATACCTGTAAAAGCTGGTGCCAGAGGCAGGGGAGGGAGGGAGGGAGGGAGGAAGAGCCACCACAGCAGAAGCAGCTTGCAAGCTGCCTGAGCTCTGTCAGGGCTGCCTTGGGATCACACCCTCTGGCTCCCACTGCCTCCTAACTTCTTGTATTTGTAATTTATTTTTAATGGCTCAGATATAGTTTCAAAGTGCTCCTGTATCCTAAAGCTGATCTTACAGGTTAACAATACCTGATTTGTCTCAGGAGCACCCCTTCTCACTGGAGAAATGGAAGGGGGTGGTGGGATGGAGCACAACCGTGCCATGCTCGCTGCTCCTCTCCCAGGCACTGGGCTGGGGACTGCCACAGAGCCACGAGAGGTTGGTTGCTGGTCGAGTTGCTTCTCCATCTTTTCCAAATGTATTTTCATAAAGTCGGGGAACTACTGAATATTTCCAACAAGGATACACTGGCTTATTCCCAGCTTGCCCCGTGTGTGTCAGCAGGGCAGGAGTAAATCAGCTGTTTACAGGACCAGGAGCAGCCTGCACCTCCCTGCAGCCCCATTTATCCAGTGGAGAGGAAAGGTTGTCTGGGGCTTACCTTACACAGCCAGGATGGCAGCAGCATCTCAGCAGGGCTTTCTGGCTTTCTTTGCCATCTTCTGTTTCCCAGAGACATCACCTGTGTGGGGTCATGAGGAGCACATGACAGGATTCAGCACCTACCAGTTCATTTCCTCTGTTCCACAGCAAAATTACTGCAAGGGCACAGAATAGAGATTCATCAATATTGCAAAGGATTATAGAAACACAGGAGGCTCTCCACTATTTCTCCCGATGGAAATTTTGTGCCTGCCTTGTGTAATTTGGATGAGCAGAGAGAACAAGGGCTGAAATGGTAACATCAAGCAGAAGCTGCCTGAAAGATCAGTTCTAGAGTTATTACTCTCATTTTTGTGCTGATATAAATATCAATTAATGAAAGCTATGACCAAAAAAAGTGATTGGATTCCTCGGGTTCTCCTGTTCATCCTGTGGCCATCAAACAGTGGGCTGATCTCCTGGAGAGCCAGCTGCCCTTGCCTGAGGAAGGGAAGTCCATTCTGCTTGGGAATGAAGCATGGAGAGAGGGGAAGGTTTGAGGGGAAGATTTAAGACCCACTGCCATGGGGTGTTCATGGGGCCTTGCTGGTGATCCTTATTAAATGTACAATAGCATGTTCTACTTGAAAGACCAATCAACTTCAATGCCAACACAGCCCAAAAAAGAGCAATTAAATGCAGTGTGATACCCCATCCCTTCTACATGCCCCTGTAAAGGGGTGTCCTGCAGTCCTCGCCAGTGCAAAATTGCTCTGTACAGAAGTGGTCCTTCCAGGGTCTGATGGTTTCCTATTTGTGAGTGGAGAAGAGGAAAAATACGGCCAAAACCCCTTGACCTCTGAAGAACGGGGCTGTCAAATTCAAAGGACAATTTTCATGAAATGGAGTGTTAAATTGCTCAGCATTCTCCCAAAGCACAAGGTCCCCGATTTCTACCCTGCACCCACTTTGGGTTTATTAATTTCTAATTCCTATTAGTCTTTCTCCATTAGGTGGGAGAGGAGTGGGTTTTATGTTCTGTGGTACAGAACCTCCTCTGCTGTGGCTGACCCTCTCCCATGGGAGCCCTGGCTGCCAGCCCCGTGCCCAGGTGCCCAGCCCAGAGCACGGCTGTGCCTGGGGCCTCTCTGAGCTGCATTTCAGCACCTCTGCTCCCTCAGCATCTCGTGGTGCTCTCTGCCACTCCGGGAGTGCTGGGCTCTGCCTGGGGCTCCTGTGGCTGGTGACAGATGAGCTTGACAGCCTGCCCAGTCCAGGTGACTGAGCATTAGCTCGCCTGCGAGTGCAGGCGCTAAGTAAATCTCATTCCTAATCCAAATTGCTTTTGATAAGAACAAAAGCTGTGTGCAAATGAATATTTCCATCTTATTTCAAATTCTAGGTTTCAACTGCAATATTAATGCTATTTTACAGTGTAATTTACTTGTAATAATATGTCATTATTGTCATTTTACAGTTTTCTCTTAAAGTAGTAAAGAAAATGTTTTAAAAGGCACAAATAGCTGGAGCACAAATCTCCATTCAGCCTAAGAATCTGTGCTCTCCCATCAGAATGGAACGTAATTGAAAACAATGACATCCCCAATGGGCTAAACACTCCAGTCATTAACTCATTTTTATTTTGGGATAAAAGGGTATGCTTACAGCTTTTTTCCCAAATAGTAAATATAAATTAAACATTTCTCATTCTTTCCCAGAATGGCATCTGCCAGTGAAGCCAGCAATGACCTCTAATACTTTCCAAACCAGCACTTGGTGTTAGACACAAACCTCCTCCAGGTGAAAGGTTTCCTGCAACACAGCACGAAAAAGGCGCCTTGCAATAGCAGAAGTGTCCTTGTCAGCTGGTGACAGGTTCCTGAGTACCAGGGGACTGCACTATGGGGAGGTAGCAATCACAGAAAACTCGGGCAGCCCTCAGAGGCCAGGCTGTGTGCAAGGATGGAGGTGTCACAAGAAGATGGCATCACTTAATGGAGATGACGTATGTCACACCCCAAACTGTAATCCAGTTTTGCTTCCATCTCTCCTATACATCTGTGGATAAAAACTGATGCACTATTAGTACTCTTGAGGACTGAGAGGACCCATCAAAGACTGTCACAGACTTCTCGTCCTTCTCCAGGATTCCCACCACTCTTCCCCCATCAAAAAACTCCACAGACTGATGAGGTCAAGGCTATTTGAGATCTGATTGGTCAGGAGGGTGTAGCTTACACATCAATTGTCTCCTGCAGGCTGGGAGTTTATCCCAGCAGCAACTATTGTTGTGCAGCTGTGAGATTTACACCACATTTCCAAAAACATGATTTCTCAGTGTGATCTCTGTCTGAATTCAGAAGAAAAATATTTAATGGCTGGCAAAACATTGGTAAATAAAAGCAGATCAAGATGATGTTGTTACAATAACAGATTACATTACTATTCCCTGTCCTTAGGAAAACCCTGATTAGACCGAGATCCTCATGGGGTCTTATGAATAAGTCAGGAAGGGGCTCTAATGACCCCGCGTGAGCTGCAGCGCAGCCAGCGAGGTGCCAGGTGCCTCTCAGAAGCAGGCACTAGCCTGGATGACTAACAGCATTTATCACAAGGGGGTTGTTGATTTCCTTTAATAATTTGGGACAGATTTACTGCTAATATAAGCTCTATTGAAGCCAGGAGAATGCTGTCAATTTATAACAGCCAAATCTGACCCTCAATCTATCCTTAATCCCTTTATTAGTCATTATCTTTCTGAAGAAGTGTATCTCAGTCTGAATACTCCCCACTACAGAGAAAAGCAACAGACTTTTCTTGTTAATCAGTGTATGGGAAACTCCAATAGCTGAAGTATCCTTCTACCTTTGCAAGCACACCTAGCATAGATTGCTGATCTTATATCTTGAAATGCATAATTATTGAACTAAGAGAAAATTACTTTTTGCTTGCGAGTGTCAGGACAGCTCTGAATCCATGAATGACTCACCCTCAGGCACTGGTGTTTAATTTATGAGTTATTTATCTCCTTGCACACACCCCAGCACAAACAATTATACTTAGTAATTTGTTGATCTTATCAAGGCTGTTTGATGGTAGTATTGCTACCTCCAATAACGCTTGTGCTTTGAAACTTAAACAGGATTTATAACCAAATTTGGATACTTCGCACATGATTCATATTACAGGGAAATTTAACTCTTCAGCAACCAGAGGGTTTTGCATGCACTTTTCAAAGAATCTTTTGCTGACAGATTTGGCAAGATGTGCCTTCAGCATCAGGAAAGATTTAACCATTGCCCTGGCTAGAGCAAGTTCTGTCCTTACACAGCACAGGTGAGTGTTCCTAGCACAGGACAAGAGAAGGGAGAGAGTCCTGGGCCTGGGCCAGAGCAGCAGCACCAGCTCCATGTCCCTGCCCGTGCTTGGGGCCAGCTGCAGTGCCCTGGTGAGGTCAAACCCCGCAGTGTTCACATGCCAGGTCTTCTCTCAGAGCCTGCACTGCCCTGGCTTGCTCCTGGGAGCCCTTATATGTGAGCAACAGCCTTCTTCATTAGTGAGCAAGAGCTTTTTTAGTCTTTAAACTATGACATGTTTACTATAAACCAAGCCCTGTGAACCCTTTGCACAATGCACCGCCCTCGGTAGTCAGGTGCAGGTACCAAACCTGGGGCTGGACGTGCTCACCTCACGCTTTGGGGGCAGGCAGCTCCTCAGAGGCCATGGTGGGGGTGAAGGTCCTCACAAATGGACACCTCAAAGATGGAATTTGGACCCCCAGCCCTGGGCAGGGACACCTTCCATTACACCCGGCTGCTCAAGGCCCCACCCAGCCTGGCCTTGAACACTTCCAGGGATGAGGCATCCACAGCTTCCAGCGCCTCACCACCCTCATAGTGAACCATTTTTTCCCAATATCCAATCCAGCTCTTCCAGTTCAAAGCCATTGTCCCTTGTTCTGTCCCTAAATGCCCTTCTGAAAAATAATTTACCTCAACTCTTTTGATTCCAAGCGCAAGTCCCCTGAGGCCTGGTGATGCTGCAGGGTCTCTGCCTGTGGCTGTGGCGGGGCTCTGCAGCCAGGGCTGGGTCACTGGGCATGAAAACATGCTCAGCACAGAGCAGTACTTCTTCCATCCCCACCCCTACCAAAATAGCCTTCGGTATGTTATTTATCTGTGTTTGGAGAAATCCCCATGCTCAATCTAAGCCTTCTCAATTCCCCCGTAGTGCAGAGTTCCTGCCCCTCAGGGCCCAGCAGAGCCAAAGCCAAAGCCCTTCCCCTCCCACAGGTGCAAAGCTGCCAAGGGCAGGAAACCCCCATGTTCCTGCTCAGCCAGCCCCAGGCTGCCAGGCACGGCCTTTCTGAGACTCAGGTGCATGTGTTTGTTAACTCACACGTCCCACACCCTCTCCCAGCAGCTGCAGATTTGATTTGCTGAGTGGTTTATCAGTTTCTGTGCTGAGCACACACATTTTGCAGGTAGAAAACAAACGCTGCAGGCATTAACTGCGCAGAGCCACAAGGAGCTCTGATGGCAGCACTGCCCCAAGCCTGGCTCCTGACAGCAAGCACACACATGGAACATTCCTCAATATGCCACACGTGCCTATTCCCATGGATCTGGAACGGGCACTACCCATTCAGAGAAGCCAAGAAATAACTGTTCCAAAGACAGCCTTGAAATGCAAAATTTGCTTTAAAACTTTCTAAGCCCAACCAGCACACTGCTATTTCAATCCACAGGAATACGGAGATGAATACCATTACTTTGATTTTCTTTTTAAAGCCTCCAGTGGTTTTCCTGTTTTAATTGAAGTGAAATTGTGGAATAGTGTAATCAAACATTTGGAATTAGTATGGAGGGAGTAAAAGCTAAAAGAAGCGATTAGTAGTTTTAAACAATTACAAATTTCTAATGACTTTCCCTGCTTCATTCTCCATGAGTTGAGTTTGTGAGTACAGAGAAATGGTAAAATTTAGCTAATATTGTTCAAAATGAAAACCCCGCCAGACACGCTGATCTTTCAAAAAGCAATGTTATAGTCCTATCCTGCAGCTGGTAGAATAAATGGTGTTTAAACCACCCACTGGAATGGGGCAAGCAGCATCCCTACCTCAGTAAGGACCAACAGAGCTGAGCAAGGGCAGTTTGAACGAGCCTGGCAGCCACAAGAACACGAAACACTGCACAAGGAATGCACCGCCCTGACGTCTGTGAAGCTACAAGGGTGATTTGCCAACTTGCTGGAGCAGAGCAGGGAGAGGGCCACAGTCATTGGGCTGCTAGCCTAGAGACAGCAGCAGGCATCACAGGGCAACAGCATCAATAAAGTGCCAGGAGGTGTTCAGCAAAGCGACCCAGCTGCAGCGCTGCCACTCCAGCTGCAAGCCTGGTCCGTGGGAAAGGAGGGAAGGAAAATACAGCTACAGCATGGCCTTTCCAAAGCAGGCACTTCACCATCCAGAGTCCTTGACAGGCCCTGTGGGCTGGGAAGAGGTCAGGGTGAACTTGGGTGATGAAAAGGCACATGGAAAACTGCTGCAGGTAAGAAAGGATCCTTCAGGAAAGTAAATCCCTTAAAACAACTGTGGTAATTCCACCAATCTGTACAGTGCTGGATCTAGTCAACAAAAGAACAAAGAGACATGAAGACAGTACTTCTATATTTAATCTGATATGGTAATCCACACAGGCCAAACCTGCAAATCCTGTGTGTTATTAGGAAACGCCCATCAGGACAGAAAACTGCATCTTATACATGAAATATCTATGGGTACAAACAGTCTTCAAAAATTAAATTTCTGTGCTTTTTATGCTTCTTAATGATTTGAAATGTCACATCTTGGGTTCCTTAAGCACATCACCTTGATATTGCTATTGATTCTGCCAAAAGCCAGCAGCAATAAGCCCTTGTCCACAGCAGTTTTTATTTGATCAGGAACATACCTTTAAAAGTGAACCTCTTTATTCCACCTCTTCACACACAAACACTCCCTGTCTGCTCTG
This sequence comes from Sturnus vulgaris, assembly GCF_052056855.1. Taxonomy (NCBI): domain Eukaryota; kingdom Metazoa; phylum Chordata; class Aves; order Passeriformes; family Sturnidae; genus Sturnus; species Sturnus vulgaris. Next base: position 20,412,874 of record NC_142249.1, on the reverse strand, counting down.
CACTGCACTGGACTTTCACAACAGGCAAACTGGCTACTCCTTGGGTATCTTAGAGCAAGCTGGTTCTCTTGAGCCCAAAGTGGAAACTGCCCTCGTACCTCACAGGACCAGGCTGCCACCAGCCCAAGCAGCTCCTCAAATACACGCCATGGCAGCATCAGCTCCCCCAGCCAACTGCGTCACTCTCCAGATCTACTCCTACAGAGTAAACCCAAGGGGCAGTGCAGGCACAGCCACTTTCACTGCCATGTCCACATGACTTTGGGGCACTCTCTTCAGGTAGCTTGGAGGCTGGTAGGAGCCTTTTCTCTGTTCCACTAGCATTTGTTAAATCCCAGAAATGTGCCATCAATGTCACGGCTATTAGGCACTGAAGAACGCCTAGTAAAGAGGAAGGGTTAGTACTTCTCCCTTCCAAAATTCCCTACTTTCTGTATTTCAGAAGAGCAGTGCCTACAATGTCTTTTCATCCTCCAGCTGAAGAAACAACATGTCTCCTACCCACTGCCACCACACCAGTGGCAGTGAAAAGTGTGCAGACAGATTTCACTTTTTTTTTCTTAAACAGCAAATGTGAGTAGGAGGGATATGTTGCACCTGGAGTACCCTGTGCAGGTTGAAATGCATAAATAATGTGTGCTTAGCTTAATTTAAATCACAATTCTATTTAAAACAGAGTGCTTTACATTTGCTACACATAGCTAGCTACAAGTTTTAAGGAGTTGTACATTTTGAATGCGTAAACCCACTAAGGAGGAACATGGGTTGCATGTATTTAACATGGCAGTTGTCACAAGTCACTGGTGATAGAAATAAAAGCTTATCAGATTATTCTTCTAATAAAATTCGTGATTATATTTATTAGCTTCAGTAGTTAAAACAGCTGAAGGGATAACTATTCAGGCAAATTAATAAACTGAAACATAAAACATTATAGAATATATATTTTTTAAGATGTGCCAAACATTTTAAGTTCATTTTCTATATTCAAGATATTGTAGTAACTTCAAAGAACGCTGTCTACCATGAACAACTTAGTTTGATTTCCAATTATTTTTATTTTTAGAACAGGAAGGTATTATGAAGTACACACAATGAAATAGAAACAATTCAGGGCCACGGGAGCATTTTGAAAACCAGAACAAATTTCAGCCAGGACAAGAGAACGTTTCAGTAGGTTTAAGTGCAGTAAAGAGGTTACTTCTCTTTCAGCAGCACACATACTCCACTTCTCGCTCACCTTTCATTGTGTCTAAAACCCAGCATGAGCCCTTCTCTGGTACTAGCACCTTGCTGACTTCCAAGAGAAACAGGTAGGCTCTGTTTTCTTTTGGATTTGACTTTTAACACAAGATTTGATGGTCTTAATCTTTTCTCAATTATGTAACATCAAAATAACACCAGGAACAAATACTTGCTGCACCAGGGAGATGATACAAAAAAGAATTTCAAGGATTCCAAAACATCTGAAGGCCTAATTTCTCTGCTCTACAATACTGTCTCCGCTCCTGCCACCCCAAAAAAAGGAGATGCTCTTTAAAACAAAATCAACAACTACGTGTTGAAATCATCTGCCCTCCCTCTTTCTTTTTGGTGCAATTAAAGGCATGATGCCAACTTTTCAACAATCAGGCTCGTGGCTCCGGCTGAAGCATGTCTTACTCTCCCAGAAATGAGCAATGATGCTCAAAGGTGGCATCTCGAGGGAATGTCTCAGAGCAGGATGCAGCCAGCACTCCCAGTGCCCTACACACAGTGAGGGATGAGCTGGTGGCAACCTGCCTTTCAAAATACACAGCTAGGGAATTTATCACCATGTCACAAGAGGCCTGACACACCAACAAGACACAGGTAACAGCAGCATCTCCCAGCCCTGACCCCCCCTGAACCTGTAGCTGAAACCCCTGGCACACGGGCACTCAGACAAAGCCAGGCTGTTTTAAACACACCAAACATACTGTGAGAAAGGGCAGTTCTACACCTCACA